>NW_027411977.1:191268484-192711143 GCF_047663935.1 Musca autumnalis | reverse complement strand
TGACTTTTCCCATACAAAAGTTCACCGGGCATGACTTTCCCAATACAAAAGTTCACCGGAGATGACTTCCCAATACAAAAGTTCACCGGAGATGACTTTCCCATACAAAAGTTCACCGGAGATGACTTTCCCAATACAAAAGTTCACCGGAGATGACTTTTCCCATACAAAAGTTCACCGGAGATGACTTTCCCAATACAAAAGTTCACCGGGCATGACTTTCCAATACAAAAGTTCACCGGAGATGACTTTCCCATACAAAAGTTCACCGGAGATGACTTTCCCAATACAAAAGTTCACCGGAGATGACTTTTCCCATACAAAAGTTCACCGGAGATGACTTTCCCAATACAAAAGTTCACCGGGCATGACTTTCCCAATACAAAATTCACCGGAGATGACTTTTCCCATACAAAAGTTCACCGGAGATGACTTTCCCAATACAAAAGTTCACCGGAGATGACTTTCCCAATACAAAAGTTCACCGGAGATGACTTTCCCAATACAAAAGGTTCACCGGAGATGACTTTCCCATATAAAAGTTCACCGGAGATGACTTTCCCAATACAAAAGTTCACCGGAGATGACTTTCCCATACAAAAGTTCACCGGAGATGACTTTCCCAATACAAAAGTTCACCGGGAGATGACTTTCCCAATACAAAAGTTCACCGGAGATGACTTTTCCCATACAAAAGTTCACCGGAGATGACTTTTCCCAATACAAAAGTTCACCGGAGATGACTTTTCCCATACAAAAGTTCACCGGAGATGACTTTCCCAATACAAAAGTTCACCGGAGATGACTTTCCCAATACAAAAGTTCACCGGGCATGACTTTCCCAATACAAAAAGTTCACCGGGCATGACTTTCCCAATACAAAAGTTCACCGGAGATGACTTTTCCCATACAAAAGTTCACCGGAGATGACTTTCCCAATACAAAAGTTCACCGGAGATGACTTTTCCCATACAAAAGTTCACCGGATATGACTTTCCCAATACAAAAGTTCACCGGAGATGACTTTCCCAATACAAAAGTTCACCGGAGATGACTTTTCCCATACAAAAGTTCACCGGAGATGACTTTCCCAATACAAAAGTTCACCGGAGATGACTTTTCCCATACAAAAGTTCACCGGAGATGACTTTTCCCATACAAAAGTTCACCGGAGATGACTTTCCCAATACAAAAGTTCACCGGAGATGACTTTCCCAATACAAAAGTTCACCGGAGATGACTTTTCCCATACAAAAGTTCACCGGAGATGACTTTCCCAATACAAAAGTTCACCGGAGATGACTTTTCCCATACAAAAGTTCACCGGAGATGACTTTCCCAATACAAAAGTTCACCGGAGATGACTTTCCCAATATAAAAGTTCACCGGGCATGACTTTCCCAATACAAAAGTTCACCGGGCATGACTTTCCCAATACAAAAGTTCACCGGGCATGACTTTCCCAATACAAAAGTTCACGGGAGATGATTTTTCCCATACAAAAGTTCACCGGGCATGACTTTCCCAATACAAAAGTTCACCGGAGATGACTTTTCCCATACAAAAGTTCACCGGAGATGACTTTCCCAATACAAAAGTTCACCGGGCATGACTTTCCCAATACAAAAGTTCACCGGGCACGTCTTTCCCAATACAAAAGTTCACCGGGCATGACTTTCCCAAAACAAAAGTTCACCGGGCATGACTTTCCCAATATAAAAGTTCACCGGAGATGACTTTCCCAATACAAAAGTTCACCGGAGATGACTTTCCCAATACAAAATTCACCGGAGATGACTTTTCCCATACAAAAGTTCACCGGAGATGACTTTTCCCATACAAAAGTTCACCGGAGATGACTTTCCCAATACAAAAGTTCACTGGAGATGACTTTCCCAATACAAAAAGTTCACCGGAGATGACTTTTCCCATACAAAAGTTCACCGGAGATGACTTTTCCCATACAAAAGTTCACCGGAGATGACTTTTCCCATACAAAAGTTCACCGGAGATGACTTTCCCAATACAAAAGTTCACCGGAGATGACTTTCCCAATACAAAAGTTCACCGGAGATGACTTTCCCAATACAAAAGTTCACCGGGCATGACTTTCCCAATACAAAAGTTCACCGGAGATGACTTTTCCCATACAAAAGTTCACCGGAGATGACTTTCCCAATACAAAAGTTCACCGGAGATGACTTTTCCCATACAAAAGTTCACCGGAGATGACTTTCCCAATACAAAAGTTCACCGGAGATGACTTTCCCAATACAAAAGTTCACCGGAGATGAATTTTCCCATACAAAAGTTCACCGGAGATGACTTTCCCAATAAAAAAGTTCACCGGAGATGACTTTTCCCATACAAAAGTTCACCGGAGATGACTTTCCCAATACAAAAGTTCACCGGAGATGACTTTCCCAATACAAAAGTTCACCGGGCATGATTTTCCCAAAACAAAAGTTCACCGGGCATGACTTTCCCAATACAAAAGTTCACCGGAGATGACTTTCCCAATATAAAAGTTCACCGGGCATGACTTTCCCATACAAAAGTTCACCGGAGATGACTTTCCCAATACAAAAGTTCACCGGAGATGACTTTCCCAATACAAAAGATCACCGGAGATGACTTTCCCAATACAAAAGTTCACCGGAGATGACTTTCCCAATATAAAAGTTCACCGGGCATGACTTTTCCCAATACAAAAGTTCACCGGGCATGACTTTCCCAATACAAAAGTTCACCGGAGATGACTTTCCCAATATAAAAGTTCACCGGGCATGACTTTTCCCAATACAAAAGTTCACCGGGCATGACTTTCCCAATACAAAAGTTCACCGGAGATGACTTTCCCAATATAAAATTTCACCGGAGATGACTTTCCCAATACAAAAGTTCACCGGAGATGACTTTCCCAATATAAAAGTTCACCGGGCATGACTTTCCCAATACAAAAGTTCACCGGAGATGACTTTCCCAATACAAAAGTTCACCGGGCATGACTTTCCCAATATAAAAGTTCACCGGGCATGACTTTCCCAATACAAAAGTTCACCGGAGATGACTTTCCCAATATAAAAGTTCACCGGAGATGACTTTCCCAATACAAAAGTTCACCGGAGATGACTTTTCCCATACAAAAGTTCACCGGAGATGACTTTCCCAATACAAAAGTTCACCGGAGATGACTTTTCCCATACAAAAGTTCACCGGGCATGACTTTCCCAATACAAAAGTTCACCGGAGATGACTTTCCCAATACAAAAGTTCACCGGAGATTACTTTTAACATACAAAAGTTCACCGGAGATGAATTTCCGAATACAAAAGTTCACCGGGCATGACTTTCCCAATACAAAAGTTCACCGGAGATGACTTTCCCAATACAAAAGTTCACCGGGCATGACTTTCCCAATACAAAAGTTCACCGGAGATGACTTTCCCAATACAAAAGTTCACCGGAGATGACTTTCCCAATACAAAAGTTCACCGGAGATGACTTTTCCCATACAAAAGTTCACCGGAGATGACTTTCCCAATACAAAAGTTCACCGGAGATGACTTTCCCAATACAAAAGTTCACCGGAGATGACTTTTCCCATACAAAAGTTCACCGGAGATGACTTTTCCCATACAAAAGTTCACCGGAGATGACTTTCCCAATACAAAAGTTCACCGGAGATGACTTTTCCCATACAAAAGTTCACCGGAGATGACTTTCCCAATACAAAAGTTCACCGGAGATGACTTTTCCCATACAAAAGTTCACCGGAGATGACTTTCCCAATACAAAACTTCACCGGAGATGACTATCCCAATATAAAAGTTCACCGGGCATGACTTTCCCAATACAAAAGTTCACCGGAGATGACTTTTCCCATACAAAAGTTCACCGGGCATGACTTTCCCAATACAAAAGTTCACCGGGCATGACTTTCCCAATACAAAAGTTCACCGGAGATGACTTTTCCCATACAAAAGTTCACCGGAGATGACTTTCCCAATACAAAGTTCACCGGAGATGACTTTTCCCATACAAAAGTTCACCGGAGATGACTTTCCCAATACAAAAGTTCATCGGAGATGACTTTTCCCATACAAAAGTTCACCGGAGATGACTTTCCCAATACAAAAGTTCACCGGAGATGACTTTCCCAATACAAAAGTTCACCGGAGATGACTTTTCCCATACAAAAGTTCACCGGGCATGACTTTCCCAATACAAAAGTTCACCGGGCATGACTTTCCCAATACAAAAGTTCACCGGAGATGACTTTCCCAATACAAAAGTTCACCGGAGATGACTTTTCCCATACAAAAGTTCACCGGAGATGACTTTCCCAATACAAAAGTTCACCGGAGATGACTTTTCCCATAAAAAATTTCACCGGAGATGACTTTTCCCATACAAAAGTTCACCGGAGATGACTTTCCCAATACAAAAGTTCACCGGAGATGACTTTTCCCATACAAAAGTTCACCGGAGATGATTTTCCCATACAAAAGTTTACCGGAGATGACTTTCCCATACAAAAGTTCACCGGAGATGACTTTCCCAATACAAAAGTTCACCGGAGGTGACTTTTCCCATACAAAAGTTCACCGGACATGACTTTCCCAATAAAAAAGTTCACCGGAGATGACTTTCCCAATATAAAAGTTCACCGGGCATGACTTTCCCAATACAAAAGTTCACCGGGCATGACTTTCCCAATACAAAAGTTCACCGGAGATGACTTTTCCCATACAAAAGTTCACCGGGCATGACTTTCCCAAAACAAAAGTTCACCGGGCATGACTTTCCCAATATAAAAGTTCACCGGAGATGACTTTCCCAATACAAAAGTTCACCGGAGATGACTTTCCCAATACAAAAGTTCACCGGAGATGACTTTCCCAATACAAAAGTTCACCGGGCATGACTTTCCCAATACAAAAGTTCACCGGAGATGACTTTTCCCATACAAAAGTTCACCGGAGATGACTTTCCCAATACAAAAGTTCACCGGAGATGACTTTTCCCATACAAAAGTTCACCGGAGATGACTTTCCCAATACAAAAGTTCACCGGAGATGACTTTCCCAATACAAAAGTTCACCGGAGATGACTTTTCCCATACAAAAGTTCACCGGAGATGACTTTCCCAATACAAAAGTTCACCGGAGATGACTTTTCCCATACAAAAGTTCACCGGAGATGACTTTCCCAATACAAAAGTTCACCGGAGATGACTTTTCCCATACAAAAGTTCACCGGAGATGACTTTCCCAATACAAAAGTTCACCGGAGATGACTTTCCCAATACAAAAGTTCACCGGAGATGACTTTTCCCATACAAAAGTTCACCGGAGATGACTTTTCCCATACAAAAGTTCACCGGAGATGACTTTCCCATACAAAAGTTCACCGGAGATGACTTTCCCAATACAAAAGTTCACCGGAGATGACTTTTCCCATACAAAAGTTCACCGGAGATGACTTTCCCAATACAAAAGTTCACCAATATAAAAGTTCACCGGGCATGACTTTCCCAATACAAAAGTTCACCGGGCATGACTTTCCCAATACAAAAGTTCACCGGGCATGACTTTCCCAATACAAAAGTTCACCGGAGATGACTTTCCCAATACAAAAGTTCACCGGAGATGATTTTTCCCATACAAAAGTTCACCGGAGATGACTTTCCCAATACAAAAGTTCACCGGAGATGACTTTTCCCATACAAAAGTTCACCGGAGATGACTTTTCCCATACAAAAGTTCACCGGAGATGACTTTCCCAATACAAAAGTTCACCGGAGATGACTTTTCCCATACAAAACTTCACCGGAGATGACTTTCCCAATACAAAAGTTCACCGGAGATGACTTTTCCCATACAAAAGTTCACCGGAGATGACTTTCCCAATACAAAAGTTCACCGGAGATGACTTTCCCAATACAAAAGTTCACCGGAGATGACTTTTCCCATACAAAAGTTCACCGGAGATGACTTTCCCAATACAAAAGTTCACCGGAGATGACTTTCCCAATATAAAAGTTCACCGGGCATGACTTTCCCAATACAAAAGTTCACCGGGCATGACTTTCCCAATACAAAAGTTCACCGGGCATGACTTTCCCAATACAAAAGTTCGCCGGAGATGATTTTTCCCATACAAAAGTTCACCGGAGATGACTTTCCCAATACAAAAGTTCACCGGAGATGACTTTTCCCATACAAAAGTTCACCGGAGATGACTTTCCCAATACAAAAGTTCACCGGAGATGATTTTCCCAATACAAAAGTTCACCGGGTGTGACGTTCCCAATATAAAAGTTCACCGGAGATGACTTTCCCAATACAAAAGTTCACCGGAGATGACTTTCCCAATACAAAAGTTCACCGGAGATGAATTTTCCCATACAAAAGTTCACCGGAGATGACTTTCCCAATACAAAAGTTCACCGGGCATGACTTTTCCCATACAAAAGTTCACCGAGCATGACTTTCCCAATATAAAAGTTCACCGGAGATGACTTTCCCAATACAAAAGTTCACCGGAGATGACTTTTCCCATACAAAAGTTCACCGGAGATGACTTTCCCAATACAAAAGTTCACCGGAGATGACTTTCCCAATATAAAAGTTCACCGGGCATGACTTTCCCATTACAAAAGTTCACCGGGCATGACTTTCCCAATACAAAAGTTCACCGGAGATGACTTTCCCAATATAAAAGTTCACCGGGCATGACTTTTCCCATACAAAAGTTCACCGGAGATGACTTTCCCAATACAAAAGTTCACCGGAGATGACTTTTCCCATACAAAAGTTCACCGGAGATGAATTTCCCAATACAAAAGTTCACCGGAGATGACTTTCCCAATACAAAAGTTCACCGGAGATGACTTTCCCAATACAAAAGTTCACCGGAGATGACTTTCCCAATACAAAAGTTCACCGGAGATGACTTTCCCAATACAAAAGTTCACCGGAGATGACTTTTCCCATACAAAAGTTCACCGGAGATGACTTTCCCAATACAAAAGTTCACCGGGCATGACTTTCCCAATACAAAAGTTCACCGGAGATGACTTTTCCCATACAAAAGTTCACCGGAGATGACTTTCCCAATACAAAAGTTCACCGGAGATGACTTTCCCAATACAAAAGTTCACCGGAGATGACTTTCCCAATACAAAAGTTCACCGGAGATGACTTTTCCCATGCAAAAGTTCACCGGAGATGACTTTTCCCATACAAAAGTTCACCGGGCATGACTTTCCCAATACAAAAGTTCACCGGAGATGACTTTTCCCATACAAAAGTTCACCGGAGATGACTTTCCCAATACAAAAGTTCACCGGAGATGACTTTTCCCATACAAAAGTTCACCGGAGATGACTTTCTCAATACAAAAGTTCACCGGAGATGACTTTTCCCATACAAAAGTTCACCGGAGATGACTTTCCCAATACAAAAGTTCACCGGAGATGACTTTTCCCATACAAAAGTTCACCGGAGATGACTTTCCCAATACAAAAGTTCACCGGGCACGACTTTCCCAATACAAAAGTTCACCGGAGATGACTTTTCCCATACAAAAGTTCACCGGAGATGACTTTCCCAATACAAAAGTTCACCGGAGATGACTTTTCCCATACAAAAGTTCACCGGAGATGACTTTCCCAATACAAAAGTTCACCGGAGATGACTTTCCCAATACAAAAGTTCACCGGAGATGACTTTCCCAATACAAAAGTTCACCGGAGATGACTTTTCCCATACAAAAGTTCACCGGAGATGACTTTCCCAATACAAAAGTTCACCGGAGATGACTTTCCCAATACAAAAGTTCACCGGGCATGACTTTCCCAATACAAAAGTTCACCGGAGATGACTTTTCCCATACAAAAGTTCACCGGAGATGACTTTCCCAATGCAAAAGTTCACCGGAGATGACTTTCCCAATACAAAAGTACACCGGAGATGACTTTCCCAATACAAAAGTTCACCGGGCATGACTTTCCCAATACAAAAGTTCACCGGAGATGACTTTTCCCATACAAAAGTTCACCGGAGATGACTTTCCCAATACAAAAGTTCACCGGAGATGACTTTTCCCATACAAAAGTTTACCGGAGATGACTTTCCCAATACAAAAGTTCACCGGAGATGACTTTCCCAATACAAAAGTTCACCGGAGATGACTTTTCCCATACAAAAGTTCACCGGAGATGACTTTCCCAATACAAAAGTTCACCGGAGATGACTTTTCCCATACAAAAGTTCACCGGAGATGACTTTTCCCATACAAAAGTTCACCGGAGATGACTTTTCCCATACAAAAGTTCACCGGAGATGACTTTTCCCATACAAAAGTTCACCGGAGATGACTTTTCCCATACAAAAGTTCACCGGAGATGACTTTCCCATACAAAAGTTCACCGGAGATGACTTTCCCAATACAAAAGTTCACCGGAGATGACTTTTCCCATACAAAAGTTCACCGGAGATGACTTTCCCAATACAAAAGTTCACCGGAGATGACTTTCCCAATATAAAAGTTCACCGGGCATGACTTTCCCAATACAAAAGTTCACCGGGCATGACTTTCCCAATACAAAAGTTCACCGGGCATGACTTTCCCAATACAAAAGTTCACCGGAGATGATTTTTCCCATACAAAAGTTCACCGGAGATGACTTTCCCAATACAAAAGTTCACCGGAGATGACTTTTCCCATACAAAAGTTCACCGGATATGACTTTCCCAATACAAAAGTTCACCGGAGATGACTTTCCCAATATAAAAGTTCACCGGGCATGACTTTCCCAATATAAAAGTTCACCGGAGATGACTTTCCCAATACAAAAGTTCACCGGAGATGACTTTCCCAATACAAAAGTTCACCGGGCATGACTTTCCCAATACAAAAGTTCACCGGAGATGACTTTTCCCATACAAAAGTTCACCGGGCATGACTTTCCCAATACAAAAAATCACCGGAGATGACTTTCCCAATACAAAAGTTCACCGGAGATGACTTTTCCCATACAAAAGTTCACCGGAGATGACTTTCCCAATACAAAAGTTCACCGGAGATGACTTTCCCAATACAAAAGTTCACCGGAGATGACTTTCCCAATACAAAAGTTCACCGGAGATGACTTTCCCAATACAAAAGTTCACCGGAGATGACTTTTCCCATACAAAAAGTTCACCGGAGATGACTTTTCCCATACAAAAGTTCACCGGAGATGACTTTCCCAATATAAAAGTTCACCGGAGATGACTTTCCCAATACAAAAGTTCACCGGAGATGACTTTCCCAATACAAAAGTTCACCGGAGATGACTTTTCCCATACAAAAGTTCACCGGAGATGACTTTCCCAATACAAAAGTTCACCGGAGATGACTTTTCCCATACAAAAGTTCACCGGGCATGACTTTCCCAATACAAAAGTTCACCGGAGATGACTTTTCCAATACAAAAGTTCACCGGAGATGACTTTCCCAATACAAAAGTTCACCGGAGATGACTTTTCCCATACAAAAGTTCACCGGAGATGACTTTCCCAATACAAAAGTTCACCGGAGATGACTTTCCCAATACAAAAGTTCACCGGAGATGACTTTCCCAATACAAAAGATCACCGGAGATGACTTTCCCAATACAAAAGTTCACCGGAGATGACTTTTCCCATACAAAAGTTCACCGGAGATGACTTTTCCCAATATAAAAGTTCACCGGGCATGACTTTCCCAATACAAAAGTTCACCGGAGATGACTTTCCCATACAAAAGTTCACCGGAGATGACTTTCCCAATACAAAAGTTCACCGAAGATGACTTTTCCCATACAAAAGTTCACCGGAGATGACTTTTCCCATACAATAGTTCACCGGAGATGACTTTCCCAATACAAAAGTTCACCGGAGATGACTTTCCCAATACAAAAGTTCACCGGGCACGACTTTCCCAATACAAAAGTTCACCGGAGATGACTTTCCCAATACAAAAGTTCACCGGGCATGACTTTCCCAATACAAAAGTTCACCGGAGATGACTTTCCCAATACAAAAGTTCACCGGAGATGACTTTTCCCATACAAAAGTTCACCGGAGATGACTTTTTCCATACAAAAGTTCACCGGAGATGACTTTTCCCATACAAAAGTTCACCGGAGATGACTTTTCCCATACAAAAGTTCACCGGGCATGACTTTCCCAATACAAAAGTTCACCGGGCATGACTTTCCCAATACAAAAGTTCACCGGAGATGACTTTCCCAATACAAAAGTTCACCGGAGATGACTTTTCCCACACAAAAGTTCACCGGAGATGACTTTTCCCATACAAAAGTTCACCGGAGATGACTTTCCCAATACAAAAGTTCACCGGAGATGACTTTCCCAATACAAAAGTTCACCGGAGATGACTTTTCCCATACAAAAGTTCACCGGGCATGACTTTCCCAATACAAAAGTTCACCGGGCATGACTTTCTCAATACAAAAGTTCACCGGAGATGACTTTCCCAATACAAAAGTTCACCGGAGATGACTTTTCCCATACAAAAGTTCACCGGAGATGACTTTCCCAATACAACAGTTCACCGGAGATGACTTTTCCCATACAAAAGTTCACCGGAGATGACTTTTCCCATACAAAAGTTCACCGGAGATGACTTTCCCAATACAAAAGTTCACCGGAGATGACTTTCCCAATACAAAAGTTCACCGGAGATGACTTTTTCCATACAAAAGTTCACCGGAGATGACTTTCCCAATACAAAAGTTCACCGGGCACGACTTTCCCAATACAAAAGTTCACCGGAGATGACTTTTCCCATACAAAAGTTCACCGGGCATGACTTTCCCAATACAAAAGTTCACCGGGCATGATTTTCCCAATACAAAAGTTCACCGGAGATGACTTTCCCAATACAAAAGTTCACCGGAGATGACTTTTCCCATACAAAAGTTCACCGGAGATGACTTTCCCAATACAAAAGTTCACCGGAGATGACTTTCCCAATACAAAAGTTCACCGGGCATGACTTTCCCAATATAAAAGTTCACCGGAGATGACTTTCCCAATACAAAAGTTCACCGGAGATGACTTTCCCAATACAAAAGTTCACCGGAGATGACTTTTCCCATACAAAAGTTCACCGGAGATGACTTTCCCAATACAAAAATTCACCGGGCATGACTTTCCCAATACAAAAGTTCACCGGAGATGACTTTTCCCATACAAAAGTTCACCGGGCATGACTTTCCCAATACAAAAGTTCACCGGAGATGACTTTCCCAATACAAAAGTTCACCGGAGATGAATTTTCCCATACAAAAGTTCACCGGAGATGACTTTCCCAATACAAAAGTTCACCGGAGATGACTTTCCCAATACAAAAGTTCACCGGAGATGACTTTCCCAATACAAAAGTTCACCGGAGATGACTTTCCCAATACAAAAGTTCACCGGAGATGACTTTTCCCATACAAAAGTTCACCGGAGATGACTTTTCCCATACAAAAGTTCACCGGAGATGACTTTCCCAATATAAAAGTTCACCGGGCATGACTTTCCCAATACAAAAGTTCACCGGAGATGACTTTCCCAATACAAAAGTTCACCGGAGATGACTTTTCCCATACAAAAGTTCACCGGAGATGACTTTCCCAATACAAAAGTTCACCGGGCATGACTTTCCCAATACAAAAGTTCACCGGAGATGACTTTTCCCATACAAAAGTTCACCGGGCATGACTTTCCCAATACAAAAGTTCACCGGAGATGACTTTCCCAATACAAAAGTTCACCGGAGATGACTTTTCCCATACAAAAGTTCACCGGAGATGACTTTCCCAATACAAAAGTTCACCGGAGATGACTTTCCCAATATAAAAGTTCACCGGGCATGACTTTCCCAATACAAAAGTTCACCGGAGATGACTTTCCCATACAAAAGTTCACCGGAGATGACTTTCCCAATACAAAAGTTCACCGGAGATGACTTTTCCCATACAAAAGTTCACCGGAGATGACTTTTCCCATACAAAAGTTCACCGGAGATGACTTTTCCCATACAAAAGTTCACCGGAGATGACTTTTCCCATACAAAAGTTCACCGGGCATGACTTTCCCAATACAAAAGTTCACCGGGCATGACTTTCCCAATACAAAAGTTCACCGGAGATGACTTTCCCAATACAAAAGTTCACCGGAGATGACTTTTCCCATACAAAAGTTCACCGGAGATGACTTTTCCCATACAAAAGTTCACCGGAGATGACTTTCCCAATATAAAAGTTCACCGGGCATGACTTTCCCAATACAAAAGTTCACCGGAGATGACTTTCCCATACAAAAGTTCAACGGAGATGACTTTCCCAATACAAAAGTTCACCGGAGATTACTTTTCCCATACAAAAGTTCACCGGAGATGACTTTTCCCATACAAAAGTTCACCGGAGATGACTTTCCCAATACAAAAGTTCACCGGAGATGACTTTCCCATACAAAAGTTCACCGGAGATGACTTTTCCCATACAAACGTTCACCGGAGATGACTTTTCCCATACAAAAGTTCACCGGAGATGACTTTTCCCATACAAAAGTTCACCGGAGATGACTTTTCCCATACAAAAGTTCACCGGGCATGACTTTCCCAATACAAAAGTTCACCGGAGATGACTTTCCCAATACAAAAGTTCACCGGAGATGACTTTTCCCATACAAAAGTTCACCGGAGATGACTTTCCCAATACAAAAGTTCACCGGGCACGACTTTCCCAATACAAAAGTTCACCGAAGATGACTTTTCCCATACAAAAGTTCACCGGAGATGACTTTCCCAATACAAAAGTTCACCGGAGATGACTTTCCCAATACAAAAGTTCACCGGAGATGACTTTTCCCATACAAAAGTTCACCGGAGATGACTTTCCCAATACAAAAGTTCACCGGAGATGACTTTCCCAATACAAAAGTTCACCGGGCATGACTTTCCCAATACAAAAGTTCACCGGAGATGACTTTTCCCATACAAAAGTTCACCGGAGATGACTTTTCCCATACAAAAGTTCACCGGGCATGACTTTCCCAATACAAAAGTTCACCGGGCATGACTTTCCCAATACAAAAGTTCACCGGAGATGACTTTCCCAATACAAAAGTTCACCGGAGATGACTTTCCCAATACAAAAGTTCACCGGAGATGACTTTTCCCATACAAAAGTTAACCGGAGATGACTTTCCCAATACAAAAGTTCACCGGAGATGACTTTCCCAATACAAAAGTTCACCGGAGATGACTTTTCCCATACAAAAGTTCACCGGAGATGACTTTCCCAATACAAAAGTTCACCGGAGATGACTTTTCCCATACAAAAGTTCACCGGAGATGACTTTCCCATACAAAAGTTCACCGGAGATGACTTTCCCAATACAAAAGTTCACCGGAGATGACTTTTCCCATACAAAAGTTCACCGGAGATGACTTTCCCAATACAAAAGTTCACCGGAGATGACTTTCCCAATACAAAAGTTCACCGGAGATGACTTTTCCCATACAAAAGTTCACCGGGCATGACTTTCCCAATACAAAAGTTCACCGGAGATGACTTTTCCCATACAAAAGTTCACCGGAGATGACTTTTCCCATACAAAAGTTCACCGGAGATGACTTTTCCCATACAAAAGTTCACCGGGCATGACTTTCCCAATACAAAAGTTCACAGGGCATGACTTTCCCAATACAAAAGTTCACCGGGCATGACTTTCCCAATACAAAAGTTCACCGGAGATGACTTTTCCCATACAAAAGTTCACCGGAGATGACTTTCCCAATACAAAAGTTCACCGGAGATGACTTTTCCCATACAAAAGTTCACCGGAGATGACTTTCCCAATACAAAAGTTCACCGGAGATGACTTTCCCAATACAAAAGTTCACCGGAGATGACTTTCCCAATACAAAAGTTCACCGGGCATGACTTTCCCAATACAAAAGTTCACCGGGCATGACTTTCCCAATACAATAGTTCACCGGAGATGACTTTTCCCAATACCAAAGTTCACCGGGCACGAATTTCCCAATACAAAAGTTCACCGGGCATGACTTTCCCAAAACAAAAGTTCACCGGAGATGACTTTCCCAATACAAAAGTTCACCGGAGATGACTTTTCCCATACAAAAGTTCACCGGAGATGACTTTCCCAATACAAAAGTTCACCGGAGATGACTTTCCCAATACAAAAGTTCACCGGAGATGACTTTCCCAATACAAAAGTTCACCGGAGATGACTTTCCCAATACAAAAGTTCACCGGAGATGACTTTTCCCATACAAAAGTTCACCGGAGATGACTTTTCCCATACAAAAGTTCACCGCAGATGACTTTCCCAATATAAAAGTTCAACGGGCATGACTTTCCCAATACAAAAGTTCACCGGAGATGACTTTCCCATACAAAAGTTCACCGGAGATGACTTTCCCAATACAAAAGTTCACCGGAGATGACTTTTCCCATACAAAAGTTCACCGGAGATGACTTTTCCCATACAAAAGTTCACCGGAGATGACTTTCCCAATACAAAAGATCACCGGAGATGACTTTCCCAATACAAAAGTTCACCGGGCACGACTTTCCCAATACAAAAGTTCACCGGAGATGACTTTCCCAATACAAAAGTTCACCGGGCATGACTTTCCCAATACAAAAGTTCACCGGAGATGACTTTCCCAATACAAAAGTTCACCGGAGATGACTTTTCCCATACAAAAGTTCACCGGAGATGACTTTTCCCATACAAAAGTTCACCGGAGATGACTTTTCCCATACAAAAGTTCACCGGAGATGACTTTTCCCATACAAAAGTTCACCGGGCATGACTTTCCCAATACAAAAGTTCACCGGGCATGACTTTCCCAATACAAAAGTTCACCGGAGATGACTTTCCCAATACAAAAGTTCACCGGAGATGACTTTTCCCATACAAAAGTTCACCGGAGATGACTTTTCCCATACAAAAGTTCACCGGAGATGACTTTCCCAATATAAAAGTTCACCGGGCATGACTTTCCCAATACAAAAGTTCACCGGAGATGACTTTCCCATACAAAAGTTCAACGGAGATGACTTTCCCAATACAAAAGTTCACCGGAGATGACTTTTCCCGTACAAAAGTTCAACGGAGATGACTTTTCCCATACAAAAGTTCACCGGAGATGACTTTCCCAATACAAAAGTTCACCGGAGATGACTTTCCCATACAAAAGTTCACCGGAGATGACTTTTCCCATACAAAAGTTCACCGGAGATGACTTTTCCCATACAAAAGTTCACCGGAGATGACTTTTCCCATACAAAAGTTCACCGGAGATGACTTTTCCCACACAAAAGTTCACCGGGCATGACTTTCCCAATACAAAAGTTCACCGGGCATGACTTTCCCAATACAAAAGTTCACCGGAGATGACTTTCCCAATACAAAAGTTCACCGGAGATGACTTTTCCCATACAAAAGTTCACCGGAGATGACTTCCCAATACAAAAGTTCACCGGGCACGACTTTCCCAATACAAAAGTTCACCGAAGATGACTTTTCCCATACAAAAGTTCACCGGAGATGATTTTCCCAATACAAAAGTTCACCGGAGATGACTTTCCCAATACAAAAGTTCACCGGAGATGACTTTTCCCATACAAAAATTCACCGGAGATGACTTTCCCAATACAAAAGTTCACCGGAGATGACTTTTCCCATACAAAAGTTCACCGGAGATGACTTTCCCATACAAAAGTTCACCGGAGATGACTTTTCCCATACAAAAGTTCACCGGAGATGACTTTCCCAATACAAAAGTTCACCGGAGATGACTTTCCCAATACAAAAGTTCACCGGGCATGACTTTCCCAATACAAAAGTTCACCGGAGATGACTTTTCCCATACAAAAGTTCACCGGAGATGACTTTTCCCATACAAAAGTTCACCGGGCATGACTTTCCCAATACAAAAGTTCACCGGGCATGACTTTCCCAATACAAAAGTTCACCGGAGATTACTTTCCCAATACAAAAGTTCACCGGAGATGACTTTCCCAATACAAAAGTTCACCGGAGATGACTTTTCCCATACAAAAGTTCACCGGAGATGACTTTCCCAATACAAAAGTTCACCGGAGATGACTTTCCCAATACAAAAGTTCACCGGAGATGACTTTTCCCATACAAAAGTTCACCGGAGATGACTTTCCCAATACAAAAGTTCACCGGAGATGACTTTTCCCATACAAAAGTTCACCGGAGATGACTTTCCCATACAAAAGTTCACCGGAGATGACTTTCCCAATACAAAAGTTCACCGGAGATGACTTTTCCCATACAAAAGTTCACAGGAGATGACTTTCCCAATACAAAAGTTCACCGGAGATGACTTTCCCAATACAAAAGTTCACCGGAGATGACTTTTCCCATACAAAAGTTCACCGGGCATGACTTTCCCAATACAAAAGTTCACCGGAGATGACTTTTCCCATACAAAAGTTCACCGGAGATGACTTTTCCCATACAAAATTTCACCGGAGATGACTTTTCCCATACAAAAGTTCACCGGGCATGACTTTCCCAATACAAAAGTTCACCGGGCATGACTTTCCCAATACAAAAGTTCACCGGGCATGACTTTCCCAATACAAAAGTTCACCGGAGATGACTTTTCCCATACAAAAGTTCACCGGAGATGATTTCCCAATACAAAAGTTCACCGGAGATGACTTTTCCCATACAAAAGTTCACCGGAGATGACTTTCCCAATACAAAAGTTCACCGGAGATGACTTTCCCAATACAAAAGTTCACCGGAGATGCCTTTCCCAATACAAAAGTTCACCGGGCATGACTTTCCCAATACAAAAGTTCACCGGGCATGACTTTCCCAATACAATAGTTCACCGGAGATGACTTTTCCCAATACAAAAGTTCACCGGGCACGACTTTCCCAATACAAAAGTTCACCGGAGATGACTTTCCCAATACAAAAGTTCACCGGGCACGACTTTCCCAAAACAAAAGTTCACCGGAGATGACTTTCCCAATACAAAAGTTCACCGGAGATGACTTTCCCAATAGAAAAGTTCACCGGAGATGACTTTCCCAATACAAAAGTTCACCGGAGATGACTTTCCCAATATAAAAGTTCATCGGGCATGACTTTCCCAATACAAAAGTTCACCGGGCATGACTTTCCCAATACAAAAGTTCACCGGAGATGACTTTCCCAATACAAAAGTTCACCGGAGATGACTTTTCCCATACAAAAGTTCACCGGAGATGACTTTCCCAATACAAAAGTTCACCGGAGATGACTTTCCCAATACAAAAGTTCACCGGAGATGACTTTTCCCATACAAAAGTTCACCGGGCATGACTTTCCCAATACAAAAGTTCACCGGAGATGACTTTCCCAATACAAAAGTTCACCGGAGATGACTTTCCCAATATAAAAGTTCATCGGGCATGACTTTCCCAATACAAAAGTTCACCGGGCATGACTTTCCCAATACAAAAGTTCACCGGAGATGACTTTCCCAATACAAAAGTTCACCGGAGATGACTTTTCCCATACAAAAGTTCACCGGAGATGACTTTTCCCATACAAAAGTTCACCGGAGATGACTTTTCCCATACAAAAGTTCACCGGAGATGACTTTCCCAATACAAAAGTTCACCGGAGATGACTTTTCCCATACAAAAGTTCACCGGAGATGACTTTCCCAATACAAAAGTTCACCGGGCATGACTTTCCCAATACAAAAGTTCACCGGAGATGACTTTTCCCATACAAAAGTTCACCGGAGATGACTTTCCCAATACAAAAGTTCACCGGAGATGACTTTCCCAATATAAAAGTTCACCGGGCATGACTTTCCCAATACAAAAGTTCACCGGGCATGACTTTCCCAAAACAAAAGTTCACCGGAGATGACTTTCCCAATACAAAAGTTCACCGGAGATGACTTTCCCAATACAAAAGTTCACCGGGCATGACTTTCCCAAAACAAAAGTTCACCGGGCATGACTTTTCCCATACAAAAGTTCACCGGAGATGACTTTTCCCATACAAAAGTTCACCGGCCATGACTTTCCCAATACAAAAGTTCACCGGGCATGACTTTCCCAATACAAAAGTTCACCGGAGATGACTTTCCCATACAAAAGTTCACCGGAGATGACTTTCCCAATACAAAAGTTCACCGGAGATGACTTTTCCCATACAAAAGTTCACCGGAGATGACTTTTCCCATACAAAAGTTCACCGGAGATGACTTTCCCATACAAAAGTTCACCGGAGATGACTTTCCCAATACAAAAGTTCACCGGAGATGACTTTTCCCATACAAAAGTTCACCGGAGATGACTTTCCCAATACAAAAGTTCACCGGAGATGACTTTCCCAATATAAAAGTTCACCGGGCATGACTTTCCCAATACAAAAGTTCACCGGGCATGACTTTCCCAATACAAAAGTTCACCGGGCATGACTTTCCCAATACAAAAGTTCACCGGAGATGATTTTTCCCATACAAAAGTTCACCGGAGATGACTTTCCCAATACAAAAGTTCACCGGAGATGACTTTTCCCATACAAAAGTTCACCGGAGATGACTTTCCCAATACAAAAGTTCACCGGAGATGACTTTCCCAATACAAAAGTTCACCGGGCATGACTTTCCCAATATAAAAGTTCACCGGAGATGACTTTCCCAATACAAAAGTTCACCGGAGATGACTTTCCCAATACAAAAGTTCACCGGAGATGACTTTTCCCATACAAAAGTTCACCGGAGATGACTTTCCCAATACAAAAGTTCACCGGGCATGACTTTCCCAATACAAAAGTTCACCGGAGATGACTTTTCCCATACAAAAGTTCACGGGGCATGACTTTCCCAATACAAAAGTTCACCGGAGATGACTTTCCCAATACAAAAGTTCACCGGAGATGACTTTTCCCATACAAAAGTTCACCGGAGATGACTTTCCCAATACAAAAGTTCACCGGAGATGACTTTCCCAATACAAAAGTTCACCGGAGATGACTTTCCCAATACAAAAGTTCACCGGAGATGACTTTCCCAATACAAAAGTTCACCGGAGATGACTTTTCCCATACAAAAGTTCACCGGAGATGACTTTTCCCATACAAAAGTTCACCGGAGATGACTTTCCCAATACAAAAGTTCACCGGGCATGACTTTCCCAATACAAAAGTTCACCGGAGATGACTTTCCCAATACAAAAGTTCACCGGAGATGACTTTTCCCATACAAAAGTTCACCGGAGATGACTTTCCCAATACAAAAGTTCACCGGGCATGACTTTCCCAATACAAAAGTTCACCGGAGATGACTTTTCCCATACAAAAGTTCACCGGAGATGACTTTCCCAATACAAAAGTTCACCGGAGATGACTTTTCCCAATACAAAAGTTCACCGGAGATGACTTTTCCCATACAAAAGTTCACCGGAGATGACTTTCCCAATACAAAAGTTCACCGGAGATGACTTTCCCAATATAAAAGTTCACCGGAGATGACTTTCCCAATACAAAAGTTCACCGGAGATGACTTTCCCAATACAAAAGTTCACCGGAGATGACTTTTCCCATACAAAAGTTCACCGGAGATGACTTTTCCCATACAAGAGTTCACCGGAGATGACTTTCCCAATATAAAAGTTCACCGGGCATGACTTTCCCAATACAAAAGTTCACCGGAGATGACTTTCCCATACAAAAGTTCACCGGAGATGACTTTCCCAATACAAAAGTTCACCGGAGATGACTTTTCCCATACAAAAGTTCACCGGAGATGACTTTTCCCATACAAAAGTTCACCGGAGATGACTTTCCCAATACAAAAGTTCACCGGAGATGACTTTCCCAATACAAAAGTTCACCGGGCACGACTTTCCCAATACAAAAGTTCACCGGAGATGACTTTCCCAATACAAAAGTTCACCGGAGATGACTTTTCCCATACAAAAGTTCACCGGAGATGACTTTCCCAATACAAAAGTTCACCGGAGATGACTTTTCCCATACAAAAGTTCACCGGAGATGACTTTTCCCATACAAAAGTTCACCGGAGATGACTTTTCCCATACAAAAGTTCACCGGAGATGACTTTCCCATACAAAAGTTCACCGGAGATGACTTTCCCAATACAAAAGTTCACCGGAGATGACTTTTCCCATACAAAAGTTCACCGGAGATGACTTTCCCAATATAAAAGTTCACCGGAGATGACTTTCCCAATACAAAAGTTCACCGGAGATGACTTTCCCAATACAAAAGTTCACCGGAGATGATTTTTCCCATACAAAAGTTCACCGGAGATGACTTTCCCAATACAAAAGTTCACCGGAGATGACTTTTCCCATACAAAAGTTCACCGGGCATGACTTTCCCAATACAAAAGTTCACCGGAGATGACTTTCCCAATACAAAAGTTCACCGGAGATGACTTTTCCCATACAAAAGTTCACCGGAGATGACTTTCCCAATACAAAAGTTCACCGGAGATGACTTTCCCAATACAAAAGTTCACCGGAGATGACTTTCCCAATACAAAAGTTCACCGGAGATGACTTTCCCAATACAAAAGTTCACCGGAGATGACTTTTCCCATACAAAAGTTCACCGGGCATGACTTTCCCAATACAAAAGTTCACCGGAGATGACTTTCCCAATACAAAAGTTCACCGGAGATGACTTTTCCCATACAAAAGTTCACCGGAGATGACTTTCCCAATACAAAAGTTCACCGGAGATGACTTTCCCAATACAAAAGTTCACCGGAGATGACTTTCCCAATACAAAAGTTCACCGGAGATGACTTTCCCAACACAAAAGTTCACCGGAGATGACTTTTCCCATACAAAAGTTCACCGGAGATGACTTTTCCCATACAAAAGTTCACCGGAGATGACTTTTCCCATACAAAAGTTCACCGGAGATGACTTTCCCAATACAAAAGTTCACCGGAGATGACTTTCCCAATACAAAAGTTCACCGGAGATGACTTTCCCAATACAAAAGTTCACCGGAGATGACTTTCCCAATACAAAAGTTCACCGGAGATGACTTTTCCCATACAAAAGTTCACCGGAGATGACTTTTCCCATACAAAAGTTCACCGGAGATGACTTTCCCAATATAAAAGTTCACCGGGCATGACTTTCCCAATACAAAAGTTCACCGGAGATGACTTTCCCAATACAAAAGTTCACCGGAGATGACTTTTCCCATACAAAAGTTCACCGGAGATGACTTTCCCAATACAAAAGTTCACCGGGCATGACTTTCCCAATACAAAAGTTCACCGGAGATGACTTTTCCCATACAAAAGTTCACCGGGCATGACTTTCCCAATACAAAAGTTCACCGGAGATGACTTTCCCAATACAAAAGTTCACCGGAGATGACTTTTCCCATACAAAAGTTCACCGGAGATGACTTTCCCAATACAAAAGTTCACCGGAGATGACTTTCCCAATACAAAAGTTCACCGGAGATGACTTTCCCAATACAAAAGTTCACCGGAGATGACTTTCCCAATACAAAAGTTCACCGGAGATGACTTTTCGCATACAAAAGTTCACCGGAGATGACTTTTCCCATACAAAAGTTCACCGGAGATGACTTTCCCAATATAAAAGTTCACCGGGCATGACTTTCCCAATACAAAAGTTCACCGGAGATGACTTTCCCATACAAAAGTTCACCGGAGATGACTTTCCCAATACAAAAGTTCACCGGAGATGACTTTTCCCATACAAAAGTTCACCGGAGATGACTTTTCCCATACAAAAGTTCACCGGAGATGACTTTCCCAATACAAAAGTTCACCGGAGATGACTTTCCCAATACAAAAGTTCACCGGGCACGACTTTCTCAATACAAAAGTTCACCGGAGATGACTTTCCCAATACAAAAGTTCACCGGAGATGACTTTTCGCATACAAAAGTTCACCGGAGATGACTTTTCCCATACAAAAGTTCACCGGAGATGACTTTCCCATACAAAAGTTCACCGGAGATGACTTTTCCCATACAAAAGTTCACCGGAGATGACTTTCCCAATACAAAAGTTCACCGGAGATGACTTTCCCAATATAAAAGTTCACCGGGCATGACTTTCCCAATGCAAAAGTTCACCGGGCATGACTTTCCCAATACAAAAGTTCACCGGGCATGACTTTCCCAATACAAAAGTTCACCGGAGATGATTTTTCCCATACAAAAGTTCACCGGAGATGACTTTCCCAATACAAAAGTTCACCGGAGATGACTTTTCCCATACAAAAGTTCACCGGAGATGACTTTCCCAATACAAAAGTTCACCGGAGATGACTTTCCCAATACAAAAGTTCACCGGGCATGACTTTCCCAATATAAAAGTTCACCGGAGATGACTTTCCCAATACAAAAGTTCACCGGAGATGACTTTCCCAATACAAAAGTTCACCGGAGATGACTTTTCCCATACAAAAGTTCACCGGAGATGACTTTCCCAATACAAAAGTTCACCGGGCATGACTTTCCCAATACAAAAGTTCACCGGAGATGACTTTTCCCATACAAAAGTTCACCGGGCATGACTTTCCCAATACAAAAGTTCACCGGAGATGACTTTCCCAATACAAAAGTTCACCGGAGATGACTTTTCCCATACAAAAGTTCACCGGAGATGACTTTCCCAATACAAAAGTTCACCGGAGATGACTTTCCCAATACAAAAGTTCACCGGAGATGACTTTCCCAATACAAAAGTTCACCGGAGATGACTTTCCCAATACAAAAGTTCACCGGAGATGACTTTTCCCATACAAAAGTTCACCGGAGATGACTTTTCCCATACAAAAGTTCACCGGAGATGACTTTCCCAATATAAAAGTTCACCGGGCATGACTTTCCCAATACAAAAGTTCACCGGAGATGACTTTCCCAATACAAAAGTTCACCGGAGATGACTTTTCCCATACAAAAGTTCACCGGAGATGACTTTCCCAATACAAAAGTCTACCGGGCATGACTTTCCCAATACAAAAGTTCACCGGAGATGACTTTTCCCATACAAAAGTTCACCGGGCATGACTTTCCCAATACAAAAGTTCACCGGAGATGACTTTCCCAATACTAAAGTTCACCGGAGATGACTTTTCCCATACAAAAGTTCACCGGAGATGACTTTCCCAATACAAAAGTTCACCGGAGATGACTTTCCCAATACAAAAGTTCACCGGAGATGACTTTCCCAATACAAAAGTTCACCGGAGATGACTTTCCCAATACAAAAGTTCACCGGAGATGACTTTTCCCATACAAAAGTTCACCGGAGATGACTTTTCCCATACAAAAGTTCACCGGAGATGACTTTCCCAATATAAAAGTTCACCGGGCATGACTTTCCCAATACAAATTTCACCGGAGATGACTTTCCCATACAAAAGTTCACCGGAGATGACTTTCCCAATACAAAAGTTCACCGGAGATGACTTTTCCCATACAAAAGTTCACCGGAGATGACTTTTCCCATACAAAAGTTCACCGGAGATGACTTTCCCAATACAAAAGTTCACCGGGCACGACTTTCCCAATACAAAAGTTCACCGGAGATGACTTTCCCAATACAAAAGTTCACCGGGCATGACTTTCCCAATACAAAAGTTCACCGGAGATGACTTTCCCAATACAAAAGTTCACCGGAGATGATTTTTCCCATACAAAAGTTCACCGGAGATGACTTTTCCCATACAAAAGTTTACCGGAGATGACTTTCCCATACAAAAGTTCACCGGAGATGACTTTCCCAATACAAAAGTTCACCGGAGATGACTTTTCCCATACAAAAGTTCACCGGAGATGACTTTCCCAATACAAAAGTTCACCGGAGATGACTTTCCCAATATAAAAGTTCACCGGGCATGACTTTCCCAATACAAAAGTTCACCGGGCATGACTTTCCCAATACAAAAGTTCACCGGGCATGACTTTCCCAATACAAAAGTTCACCGGAGATAATTTTTCCCATACAAAAGTTCACCGGAGATGACTTTCCCAATACAAAAGTTCACCGGAGATGACTTTTCCCATACAAAAGTTCACCGGAGATGACTTTCCCAATACAAAAGTTCACCGGAGATGACTTTCCCAATACAAAAGTTCACCGGAGATGACTTTCCCAATACAAAAGTTCACCGGAGATGACTTTCCCAATACAAAAGTTCACCGGAGATGACTTTTCCCATACAAAAGTTCACCGGAGATGACTTTTCCCATACAAAAGTTCACCGGAGATGACTTTCCCAATACAAAAGTTCACCGGAGATGACTTTTCCCATACAAAAGTTCACCGGAGATGACTTTCCCAATACAAAAGTTCACCGGAGATGACTTTTCCCATACAAAAGTTCACCGGAGATGACTTTCCCAATAAAAAAGTTCACCGGAGATGACTTTCCCAATACAAAAGTTCACCGGGCATGACTTTCCCAATATAAAAGTTCACCGGAGATGACTTTCCCAATACAAAAGTTCACCGGAAATGACTTTCCCAATACAAAAGTTCACCGGAGATGACTTTTTCCATACAAAAGTTCACCGGAGATGACTTTCCCAATACAAAAGTTCACGGGGCATGACTTTCCCAATACAAAAGTTCACCGGAGATGACTTTCCCAATACAAAAGTTCACCGGAGATGACTTTCCCAATACAAAAGTTCACCGGGCATGACTTTTCCAATACAAAAGTTCACCGGAGATGACTTTCCCAATACAAAAGTTCACCGGAGATGACTTTTCCCATACAAAAGTTCACCGGAGATGACTTTTCCCATACAAAAGTTCACCGGGCATGACTTTCCCAATACAAAAGTTCACCGGGCACGACTTTCCCAATACAAAAGTTCACCGGGCATGACTTTCCCAAAAAAAAAGTTCGCCGGAGATGACTTTCCCAATACAAAAGTTCACCGGAGATGACTTTCCCAATACAAAAGTTCACCGGGCATGACTTTCCCAAAACAAAAGTTCACCGGGCATGACTTTCCCAATACAAAAGTTCACCGGAGATGACTTTTCCCATACAAAAGTTCACCGGAGATGACTTTCCCAATACAAAAGTTCACCGGAGATGACTTTTCCCATACAAAAGTTCACCGGAGGTGACTTTCCCAATACAAAAGTTCACCGGAGATGACTTTTCCCATACAAAAGTTCACCGGAGATGACTTCCCAATACAAAAGTTCACCGGAGATGACTTTTCCCATACAAAAGTTCACCGGAGATGACTTTTCCAATACAAAAGTTCACCGGGCATGACTTTCCCAATACAAAAGTTCACCGGAGATGACTTTTCCCATACAAAAGTTCACCGGAGATGACTTTTCCCATACAAAAGTTCACCGGGCATGACTTTCCCAATACAAAAGTTCACCGGGCATGACTTTCCCAATACAAAAGTTCATCGGAGATGACTTTCCCAATACAAAAGTTCACCGGAGATGACTTTCCCAATACAAAAGTTCACCGGAGATGACTTTCCCAATACAAAAGTTCACCGGAGATGACTTTTCCCATACAAAAGTTCACCGGAGATGACTTTCCCAATACAAAAGTTCACCGGAGATGACTTTTCCCATACAAAAGTTCACCGGAGATGACTTTCCCAATACAAAAGTTCACCGGGCATGATTTTCCCAATACAAAAGTTCACCGGAGATGACTTTTCCCATACAAAAGTTCACCGGAGATGACTTTCCCAATACAAAAGTTCACCGGGCATGACTTTCCCAATACAAAATTTCACCGGGCACGACTTTTCCAATACAAAAGTTCACCGGGCATGACTTTCCCAATATAAAAGTTCACCGGGCATGACTTTCCCAATATAAAAGTTCACCGGAGATGACTTTCCCAATATAAAAGTTCACCGGGCATGACTTTCCCAATGCAAAAGTTCACCGGAGATGACTTTTCCCATACAAAAGTTCACCGGAGATGACTTTCCCAATACAAAAGTTCACCGAAGATGACTTTCCCAATACAAAAGTTCACCGGAGATGACTTTTCCCATACAAAAGTTCACCGGAGATGACTTTCCCAATACAAAAGTTCACCGGGCACGACTTTCCCAATACAAAAGTTCACCGGGCATGACTTTCCCAATACAAAAGTTCACCGGGCATGACTTTCCCAATACAAAAGTTCACCGGGCATGACTTTCCCAATACAAAAGTTCACCGGGCATGACTTTCCCAATACAAAAGTTCACCGGAGATGACTTTCCCAATACAAAAGTTCACCGGAGATGACTTTCCCAATACAAAAGTTCACCGGAGATGACTTTTCCCATACAAAAGTTCACCGGAGATGACTTTTCCCATACAAAAGTTCACCGGAGATGACTTTCCCAATACAAAAGTTCACCGGGCACGACTTGCCCAATACAAAAGTTCACCGGAGATGACTTTTCCCATACAAAAGTTCACCGGGCATGACTTTCCCAATACAAAAGTTCACCGGGCATGACTTTCCTAATACAAAAGTTCACCGGGCATGACTTTCCCAAAACAAAAGTTCACCGGGCATGACTTTCCCAATACAAAAGTTCACCGGGCATGACTTTCCCAATACAAAAGTTCACCGGAGATGATTTTTCCCATACAAAAGTTCACCGGAGATGACTTTCCCAATACAAAAGTTCACCGGAGATGACTTTTCCCATACAAAAGTTCACCGGAGATGACTTTCCCAATACAAAAGTTCACCGGAGATGACTTTCCCAATACAAAAGTTCACCGGAGATGACTTTCCCAATACAAAAGTTCACCGGAGATGACTTTCCCAAAACAAAAGTTCACCGGGCATGACTTTCCCAATACAAAAGTTCACCGGAGATGACTTTTCCCATACAAAAGTTCACCGGGCATGATTTTCCCAATACAAAAGTTCACCGGAGATGACTTTTCCCATACAAAAGTTCACCGGAGATGACTTTCCCAATACAAAAGTTCGCCGGGCATGACTTTCCCAATACAAAATTTCACCGTGCACGACTTTCCCAATACAAAAGTTCACCGGGCATGACTTTCCCAAAACAAAAGTTCACCGGGCATGACTTTCCCAATATAAAAGTTCACCGGAGATGACTTTCCCAATATAAAGTTCACCGGGCATGACTTTCCCAATACAAAAGTTCACCGGAGATGAATTTTCCCATACAAAAGTTCACCGGAGATGACTTTCCCAATACAAAAGTTCACCGGAGATGACTTTCCCAATACAAAAGTTCACCGGAGATGACTTTCCCAATACAAAAGTTCACCGGGCACGACTTTCCCAATACAAAAGTTCACCGGGCATGACTTTCCCAATACAAAAGTTCACCGGAGATGACTTTTCCCATACAAAAGTTCACCGGAGATGACTTTCCCAATACAAAAGTTCACCGGAGATGACTTTCCCAATACAAAAGTTCACCGGAGATGACTTTTCCCATACAAAAGTTCACCGGAGATGACTTTCCCAATGCAAAAGTTCACCGGGCACGACTTTCCCAATACAAAAGTTCACCGGGCATGACTTTCCCAATACAAAAGTTCACCGGGCATGACTTTCCCAATACAAAAGTTCACCGGGCATGACTTTCCCAATACAAAAGTTCACCGGGCATGACTTTCCCAATACAAAAGTTCACCGGAGATGACTTTCCCAATACAAAAGTTCACCGGAGATGACTTTCCAAATACAAAAGTTCACCGGAGATGACTTTTCCCATACAAAAGTTCACCGGAGATGACTTTCCCAATACAAAAGTTCACCGGAGATGACTTTCCCAATACAAAAGTTCACCGGAGATGACTTTTCCCATACAAAAGTTCACCGGAGATGACTTTCCCAATACAAAAGTTCACCGGAGATGACTTTTACCATACAAAAGTTCACCGGAGATGACTTTTCCCATACAAAAGTTCACCGGAGATGACTTTCCCAATACAAAAGTTCACCGGGCACGACTTGCCCAATACAAAAGTTCACCGGAGATGACTTTTCCCATACAAAAGTTCATCGGGCATGACTTTCCCAATACAAAAGTTCACCGGGCATGACTTTCCTAATACAAAAGTTCACCGGGCATGACTTTCCCAAAACAAAAGTTCACCGGGCATGACTTTCCCAATACAAAAGTTCACCGGGCATGACTTTCCCAATACAAAAGTTCACCGGAGATGATTTTTCCCATACAAAAGTTCACCGGAGATGACTTTCCCAATACAAAAGTTCACCGGAGATGACTTTTCCCATACAAAAGTTCACCGGAGATGACTTTCCCAATACAAAAGTTCACCGGAGATGACTTTCCCAATACAAAAGTTCACCGGGCATGACTTTCCCAATATAAAAGTTCACCGGAGATGACTTTCCCAATACAAAAGTTCTTCGGAGATGACTTTCCCAATACAAAAGTTCACCGGAGATGATTTTTCCCATACAAAAGTTCACCGGAGATGACTTTCCCAATACAAAAGTTCACCGGAGATGACTTTTCCCATACAAAAGTTCACCGGGCATGACTTTCCCAATACAAAAGTTCACCGGAGATGACTTTCCCAATACAAAAGTTCACCGGAGATGACTTTTCCCATACAAAAGTTCACCGGAGATGACTTTCCCAATACAAAAGTTCACCGGAGATGACTTTCCCAATACAAAAGTTCACCGGAGATGACTTTCCCAATACAAAAGTTCACCGGAGATGACTTTCCCAATACAAAAGTTCACCGGAGATGACTTTTCCCATACAAAAGTTCACCGGAGATGACTTTTCCCATACAAAAGTTCACCGGAGATGACTTTCCCAATATAAAAGTTCACCGGGCATGACTTTCCCAATACAAAAGTTCACCGGAGATGACTTTCCCAATACAAAAGTTCACCGGAGATGACTTTTCCCATACAAAAGTTCACCGGAGATGACTTTCCCAATACAAAAGTTCACCGGGCATGACTTTCCCAATACAAAAGTTCACCGGAGATGACTTTTCCCATACAAAAGTTCACCGGGCATGACTTTCCCAATACAAAAGTTCACCGGAGATGACTTTCCCAATACAAAAGTTCACCGGAGATGACTTTTCCCATACAAAAGTTCACCGGAGATGACTTTCCCAATACAAAAGTTCACCGGAGATGACTTTCCCAATACAAAAGTTCACCGGAGATGACTTTCCCAATACAAAAGTTCACCGGAGATGACTTTCCCAATACAAAAGTTCACCGGAGATGACTTTTCCCATACAAAAGTTCACCGGAGATGACTTTTCCCATACAAAAGTTCACCGGAGATGACTTTCCCAATATAAAAGTTCACCGGGCATGACTTTCCCAATACAAAAGTTCACCGGAGATGA
The DNA here is from genome assembly GCF_047663935.1 of Musca autumnalis. Lineage (NCBI taxonomy): Eukaryota > Metazoa > Arthropoda > Insecta > Diptera > Muscidae > Musca > Musca autumnalis. Next base: position 192,681,668 of record NW_027411977.1, on the reverse strand, counting down.
CTTTCCCATACAAAAGTTCACCGGAGATGACTTTCCCAATACAAAAGTTCACCGGAGATGACTTTTCCCATACAAAAGTTCACCGGAGATGACTTTTCCCATACAAAAGTTCACCGGAGATGACTTTCCCAATTCAAAAGTTCACCGGAGATGACTTTTCCCATACAAAAGTTCACCGGGCACGACTTTCCCAATACAAAAGTTCACCGGAGATGACTTTCCCAATACAAAAGTTCACCGGAGATGACTTTTCCCATACAAAAGTTCACCGGAGATGACTTTTGCCATACAAAAGTTCACCGGAGATGACTTTCCCATACAAAAGTTCACCGGAGATGACTATCCCAATACAAAAGTTCACCGGAGATGACTTTTCCCATACTAAAGTTCACCGGAGATGACTTTCCCAATACAAAAGTTCACCGGAGATGACTTTCCCAATATAAAAGTTCACCGGGCATGACTTTCCCAATACAAAAGTTCACCGGGCATGACTTTCCCAATACAAAAGTTCACCGGAGATGATTTTTCCCATACAAAAGTTCACCGGAGATGACTTTCCCAATACAAAAGTTCACCGGAGATGACTTTTCCCATACAAAAGTTCACCGGAGATGACTTTCCCAATACAAAAGTTCACCGGAGATGACTTTCCCAATACAAAAGTTCACCGGGCATGACTTTCCCAATATAAAAGTTCACCGGAGATGACTTTCCCAATACAAAAGTTCACCGGAGATGACTTTCCCAATACAAAAGTTCACCGGAGATGACTTTTCCCATACAAAAGTTCACCGGAGATGACTTTCCCAATACAAAAGTTCACCGGGCATGACTTTCCCAATACAAAAGTTCACCGGAGATGACTTTTCCCATACAAAAGTTCACCGGGCATGACTTTCCCAATACAAAAGTTCACCGGAGATGACTTTTCCCATACAAAAGTTCACCGGAGATGACTTTCCCAATACAAAAGTTCACCGGAGATGACTTTCCCAATACAAAAGTTCACCGGAGATGACTTTCCCAATACAAAAGTTCACCGGAGATGACTTTCCCAATACAAAAGTTCACCGGAGATGACTTTTCCCATACAAAAGTTCACCGGAGATGACTTTTCCCATACAAAAGTTCACCGGAGATGACTTTCCCAATATAAAAGTTCACCGGGCATGACTTCCCCTATACAAAAGTTCACCGGAGATGACTTTCCCAATACAAAAGTTCACCGGAGATGACTTTTCCCATACAAAAGTTCACCGGAGATGACTTTCCCAATACAAAAGTCTACCGGGCATGACTTTCCCAATACAAAAGTTCACCGGAGATGACTTTTCCCATACAAAAGTTCACCGGGCATGACTTTCCCAATACAAAAGTTCACCGGAGATGACTTTCCCAATACTAAAGTTCACCGGAGATGACTTTTCCCATACAAAAGTTCACCGGAGATGACTTTCCCAATACAAAAGTTCACCGGAGATGACTTTCCCAATACAAAAGTTCACCGGAGATGACTTTCCCAATACAAAAGTTCACCGGAGATGACTTTCCCAATACAAAAGTTCACCGGAGATGACTTTTCCCATACAAAAGTTCACCGGAGATGACTTTTCCCATACAAAAGTTCACCGGAGATGACTTTCCCAATATAAAAGTTCACCGGGCATGACTTTCCCAATACAAAAGTTCACCGGAGATGACTTTCCCATACAAAAGTTCACCGGAGATGACATTCCCAATACAAAAGTTCACCGGAGATGACTTTTCCCATACAAAAGTTCACCGGAGATGACTTTTCCCATACAAAAGTTCACCGGAGATGACTTTCCCAATACAAAAGTTCACCGGAGATGACTTTCCCAATACAAAAGTTCACCGGGCACGACTTTCCCAATACAAAAGTTCACCGGAGATGACTTTCCCAATACAAAAGTTCACCGGGCATGACTTTCCCAATACAAAAGTTCACCGGAGATGACTTTCCCAATACAAAAGTTCACCGGAGATGACTTTTCCCATACAAAAGTTCACCGGAGATGACTTTTCCCATACAAAAGTTCACCGGAGATGACTTTCCCATACAAAAGTTCACCGGAGATGACTTTCCCAATACAAAAGTTCACCGGAGATGACTTTTCCCATACAAAAGTTCACCGGAGATGACTTTCCCAATACAAAAGTTCACCGGAGATGACTTTCCCAATATAAAAGTTCACCGGGCATGACTTTCCCAATACAAAAGTTCACCGGGCATGACTTTCCCAATACAAAAGTTCACCGGAGATGATTTTTCCCATACAAAAGTTCACCGGAGATGACTTTCCCAATACAAAAGTTCACTGGAGATGACTTTTCCCATACAAAAGTTCACCGGAGATGACTTTCCCAATACAAAAGTTCACCGGAGATGACTTTCCCAATACAAAAGTTCACCGGAGATGACTTTCCCAATACAAAAGTTCACCGGAGATGACTTATCCAATACAAAAGTTCACCGGAGATGACTTTTCCCATACAAAAGTTCACCGGAGATGACTTTTCCCATACAAAAGTTCACCGGAGATGACTTTCCCAATACAAAAGTTCACCGGAGATGACTTTCCCAATACAAAAGTTCACCGGAGATGACTTTCCCAATACAAAAGTTCACCGGGCACGACTTTCCCAATACAAAAGTTCACCGGGCATGACTTTCCCAATACAAAAGTTCACCGGAGATGACTTTTCCCATACAAAAGTTAACCGGAGATGACTTTCCCAATAAAAAAGTTCAGCGGAGATGACTTTCCCAATACAAAAGTTCACCGGGCATGACTTTCCCAATATAAAAGTTCACCGGAGATGACTTTCCCAATACAAAAGTTCACCGGAGATGACTTTCCCAATACAAAAGTTCACCGGAGATGACTTTTCCCATACAAAAGTTCACCGGAGATGACTTTCCCAATACAAAAGTTCACCGGGCATGACTTTCCCAATACAAAAGTTCACCGGAGATGACTTTTCCCATACAAAAGTTCACCGGGCATGACTTTCCCAATACAAAAGTTCACTGGAGATGACTTTCCCAATACAAAAGTTCACCGGAGATGACTTTCTCAATACAAAAGTTCACCGGAGATGACTTTCCCAATACAAAAGTTCACCGGAGATGACTTTTCCCATACAAAAGTTCACCGGAGATGACTTTTCCCATACAAAAGTTCACCGGGCATGACTTTCCCAATACAAAAGTTCACCGGGCACGACTTTCCCAATACAAAAGTTCACCGGGCATGACTTTCCCAAAAGAAAAGTTCACCGGAGATGACTTTCCCAATACAAAAGTTCACCGGAGATGACTTTCCCATTACAAAAGTTCACCGGGCATGACTTTCCCAAAACAAAAGTTCACCGGGCATGACTTTCCCAATACAAAAGTTCACCGGAGATGACTTTTCCCATACAAAAGTTCACCGGAGATGACTTTCCCAATACAAAAGTTCACCGGAGATGACTTTTCCCATACAAAAGTTCACCGGAGGTGACTTTCCCAATACAAAAGTTCACCGGAGATGACTTTTCCCATACAAAAGTTCACCGGAGATGACTTTCCCAATACAAAAGTTCACCGGAGATGAATTTTCCCATACAAAAGTTCACCGGAGATGACTTTCCCAATACAAAAGTTCACCGGGCATGACTTTCCCAATACAAAAGTTCACCGGAGATGACTTTTCCCATACAAAAGTTCACCGGAGATGACTTTTCCCATACAAAAGTTCACCGGGCATGACTTTCCCAATACAAAAGTTCACCGGGCATGACTTTCCCAATACAAAAGTTCACCGGAGATGACTTTCCCATACAAAAGTTCACCGGAGATGACTTTCCCAATACAAAAGTTCACCGGAGATGACTTTCCCAATACAAAAGTTCACCGGAGATGACTTTTCCCATACAAAAGTTCACCGGAGATGACTTTCCCAATACAAAAGTTCACCGGAGATGGCTTTTCCCATACAAAAGTTCACCGGAGATGACTTTCCCAATACAAAAGTTCACCGGGCATGACTTTCCCAATACAAAAGTTCACCGGAGATGACTTTTCCCATACAAAAGTTCACCGGAGATGACTTTCCCAATACAAAAGTTCACCGGGCATGACTTTCCCAATACAAAAGTTCACCGGGCACGACTTTCCCAATACAAAAGTTCACCGGGCATGACTTTCCCAAAACAAAAGTTCACCGGGCATGACTTTCCCAATATAAAAGTTCACCGGAGATGACTTTCCCAATATAAAAGTTCACCGGGCATGACTTTCCCAATACAAAAGTTCACCGGAGATGACTTTTCCCATACAAAAGTTCACCGGAGATGACTTTCCCAATACAAAAGTTCACCGGAGATGACTTTCCCAATACAAAAGTTCACCGGAGATGACTTTCCCAATACAAAAGTTCACCGGGCACGACTTTCCCAATACAAAAGTTCACCGGGCATGACTTTCCCAATACAAAAGTTCACCGGAGATGACTTTTCCCATACAAAAGTTCACCGGAGATGACTTTCCCAATACAAAAGTTCACCGGAGATGACTTTCCCAATACAAAAGTTCACCGGAGATGACTTTTCCCATACAAAAGTTCACCGGAGATGACTTTCCCAATACAAAAGTTCACCGGGCACGACTTTCCCAATACAAAAGTTCACCGGGCATGACTTTCCCAATACAAAAGTTCACCGGGCATGACTTTCCCAATACAAAAGTTCATCGGGCATGACTTTCCCAATACAAAAGTTCACCGGGCATGACTTTCCCAATACAAAAGTTCACCGGAGATGACTTTCCCAATACAAAAGTTCACCGGAGATGACTTTCCCAATACAAAAGTTCACCGGAGATGACTTTTCCCATACAAAAGTTCACCGGAGATGACTTTCCCAATACAAAAGTTCACCGGAGATGACTTTCCCAATACAAAAGTTCACCGGAGATGACTTTTCCCATACAAAAGTTCACCGGAGATGACTTTCCCAATACAAAAGTTCACCGGAGATGACTTTTCCCATACAAAAGTTCACCGGAGATGACTTTTCCCATACAAAAGTTCACCGGAGATGACTTTCCCAATACAAAAGTTCACCGGGCACGACTTGCCCAATACAAAAGTTCACCGGAGATGACTTTTCCCATATAAAAGTTCACCGGGCATGACTTTCCCAATACAAAAGTTCACCGGGCATGACTTTCCCAATACAAAAGTTCACCGGGCATGACTTTCCCAAAACAAAAGTTCACCGGGCATGACTTTCCCAATACAAAGTTCACCGGAGATGACTTTCCCAATACAAAAGTTCACCGGAGATGACTTTCCCAATACAAAACTTCACCGGAGATGACTTTTCCCATACAAAAGTTCACCGGAGATGACTTTTCCCATACAAAAGTTCACCGGGCATGACTTTCCCAATACAAAAGTTCACCGGGCATGACTTTCCCAATACAAAAGTTCACCGGGCATGACTTTCCCAATACAAAAGTTCACCGGAGATGACTTTTCCCATACAAAAGTTCACCGGAGATGACTTTCCCAATACAAAAGTTCACCGGGCACGACTTTCCCAATACAAAAGTTCACCGGAGATGACTTTCCCAATACAAAAGTTCACCGGGCATGACTTTCCCAATACAAAAGTTCACCGGAGATGACTTTTCCCATACAAAAGTTCACCGGAGATGACTTTCCCAATACAAAAGTTCACCGGGCATGACTTTCCCAATACAAAAGTTCACCGGAGATGACTTTTCCCATACATAAATTCACCGGGCATGACTTTCCCAATACAAAAGTTCACCGGAGATGACTTTCCCAATACAAAAGTTCACCGGAGATGACTTTTCCCATACAAAAGTTCACCGGAGATGACTTTCCCAATACAAAAGTTCACCGGAGATGACTTTCCCAATACAAAAGTTCACCGGAGATGACTTTCCCAATACAAAAGTTCACCGGAGATGACTTTCCCAATACAAAAGTTCACCGGAGATGACTTTTCCCATACAAAAGTTCACCGGAGATGACTTTTCCCATACAAAAGTTCACCGGAGATGACTTTCCCAATATAAAAGTTTACCGGGCATGACTTTCCCAATACAAAAGTTCACCGGAGATGACTTTACCAATACAAAAGTTCACCGGAGATGACTTTTCCCATACAAAAGTTCACCGGAGATGACTTTCCCAATACAAAAGTTCACCGGGCATGACTTTCCCAATACAAAAGTTCACCGGAGATGACTTTTCCCATACAAAAGTTCACCGGGCATGACTTTCCCAATACAAAAGTTCACCGGAGATGACTTTCCCAATACAAAAGTTCACCGGAGATGACTTTTCCCATACAAAAGTTCACCGGAGATGACTTTCCCAATACAAAAGTTCACCGGAGATGACTTTCCCAATACAAAAGTTCACCGGAGATGACTTTCCCAATACAAATGTTCACCGGAGATGACTTTCCCAATACAAAAGTTCACCGGAGATGACTTTTCCCATACAAAAGTTCACCGGAGATGACTTTTCCCATACAAAAGTTCACCGGAGATGACTTTCCCAATATAAATGTTCACCGGGCATGACTTTCCCAATACAAAAGTTCACCGGAGATGACTTTCCCATACAAAAGTTCACCGGAGATGACTTTCCCAATACAAAAGTTCACCGGAGATGACTTTTCCCATACAAAAGTTCACCGGAGATGACTTTTCCCATACAAAAGTTCACCGGAGATGACTTTCCCAATACAAAAGTTCACCGGAGATGACTTTCCCAATACAAAAGTTCACCGGGCACGACTTTCCCAATACAAAAGTTCACCGGAGATGACTTTCCCAATACAAAAGTTCACCGGGCACGACTTTCCCAATACAAAAGTTCACCGGGCATGACTTTCCCAAAACAAAAGTTCCCGGAGATGACTTTCCCAATACAAAAGTTCACCGGAGATGACTTTCCCAATACAAAAGTTCACCGGGCATGACTTTCCCAAAACAAAAGTTCACCGGGCATGACTTTCCCAATACAAAAGTTCACCGGAGATGACTTTTCCCATACAAAAGTTCACCGGAGATGACTTTCCCAATACAAAATTTCACCGGAGATGACTTTTCCCATACAAAAGTTCACCGGAGATGACTTTCCCAATACAAAAGTTCACCGGAGATGACTTTTCCCATACAAAAGTTCACCGGAGATGACTTTCCCAATACAAAAGTTCACCGGAGATGACTTTTCCCATACAAAAGTTCACCAGAGATGACTTTCCCAATACAAAAGTTCACCGGAGATGACTTTCCCAATACAAAAGTTCACCGGAGATGACTTTCCCAACACAAAAGTTCACCGGAGATGACTTTCCCAATACAAAAGTTCACCGGGCATAACTTTCCCAAAACAAAAGTTCACCGGAGATGACTTTTCCCATACAAAAGTTCACCGGAGATGACTTTCCCAATACAAAAGTTCACCGGGCATGACTTTCCCAATACAAAAGTTCACCGGAGATGACTTTTCCACATACAAAAGTTCACCGGAGATGACTTTTCCCATACAAAAGTTCACCGGTGATGACTTTTCCCATACAAAAGTTCACCGGAGATGACTTTCCCAATACAAAAGTTCACCGGGCATGACTTTCCCAATACAAAAGTTCATCGGGCACGACTTTCCCAATACAAAAGTTCACCGGAGATGACTTTTCCCATACAAAAGTTCACCGGAGATGACTTTGCCAATACAAAAGTTCACCGGAGATGACTTTCCCAATACACAAGTTCACCGGAGATGACTTTTCCCATACAAAAGTTCACCGGAGATGACTTTCCCAATACAAAAGTTCACCGGAGATGACTTTTCCCATACAAAAGTTCACCGGAGATGACTTTCCCATACAAAAGTTCACCGGAGATGACTTTTCCCATACAAAAGTTCACCGGAGATGACTTTCCCAATACAAAAGTTCACCGGAGATGACTTTTCCAATACAAAAGTTCACCGGGCATGATTTTCCCAATACAAAAGTTCACCGGAGATGACTTTTCCCATACAAAAGTTCACCGGAGATGACTTTTCCCATACAAAAGTTCACCGGGCATGACTTTCCCAATACAAAAGTTCACCGGGCATGACTTTCCCAATACAAAAGTTCACCGGAGATGACTTTCCCAATACAAAAGTTCACCGGAGATGACTTTCCCAATACAAAAGTTCACCGGAGATGACTTTTCCCATACAAAAGTTCACCGGAGATGACTTTCCCAATACAAAAGTTCACCGGAGATGACTTTCCCAATACAAAAGTTCACCGGAGATGACTTTTCCCATACAAAAGTTCACCGGAGATGACTTTCCCAATACAAAAGTTCACAGGAGATGACTTTCCCATACAAAAGTTCACCGGAGATGACTTTCTCAATACAAAAGTTCACCGGAGATGACTTTTCCCATACAAAAGTTCACCGGAGATGAATTTAAAAAATACAAAAGTTCACCGGAGATGACTTTCCCAATACAAAAGTTCACCGGAGATGACTTTTCCCATACAAAAGTTCACCGGGCATGACTTTCCCAATACAAAAGTTCACCGGAGATGACTTTTCCCATACAAAAGTTCACCGGAGATGACTTTTCCCATACAAAAGTTCACCGGAGATGACTTTTCCCATACAAAAGTTCACCGGGCATGACTTTCCCAATACAAAAGTTCACCGGGCATGACTTTCCCAATACAAAAGTTCACCGGGCATGACTTTCCCAATACAAAAGTTCACCGGAGATGACTTTTCCCATACAAAAGTTCACCGGAGATGACTTTCCCAATACAAAAGTTCACCGGAGATGACTTTTCCCATACAAAAGTTCACCGGAGATGACTTTCCCAATACAAAAGTTCACCGGAGATGACTTTCCCAATACAAAAGTTCACCAGAGATGACTTTCCCAATACAAAAGTTCACCGGGCATGACTTTCCCAATACAAAAGTTCACCGGGCATGACTTTCCCAATACAATAGTTCACCGGAGATGACTTTTCCCAATACAAAAGTTCACCGGGCACGACTTTCCCAATACAAAAGTTCACCGGGCATGACTTTCCCAAAACAAAAGTTCACCGGAGATGACTTTCCCAATACAAAAGTTCACCGGAGATGACTTTCCCAATACAAAAGTTCACCGGAGATGACTTTTCCCATATAAAAGTTCACCGGAGATGACTTTCCCAATACAAAAGTTCACCGGAGATGACTTTCCCAATACAAAAGTTCACCGGGCACGACTTTCCCAATACAAAAGTTCACCGGGCATGACTTTCCCAAAACAAAAGTTCACCGGAGATGACTTTCCCAATACAAAAGTTCACCGGAGATGACTTTCCCAATACAAAAGTTCACCGGGCATGACTTTCCCAAAACAAAAGTTCACCGGGCATGACTTTCCCAATACAAAAGTTCACCGGAGATGACTTTTCCCATACAAAAGTTCACCGGAGATGACTTTCCCAATACAAAAGTTCACCGGAGATGACTTTTCCCATACAAAAGTTCACCGGAGATGACTTTCCCAATACAAAAGTTCACCGGAGATGACTTTTCCCATATAAAAGTTCACCGGAGATGACTTTCCCAATACAAAAGTTCACCGGAGATGACTTTCCCAATACAAAAGTTCACCGGGCATGACTTTCCCAATACAAAAGTTCAATGGGCACGACTTTCCCAATACAAAAGTTCAATGGGCACGACTTTTCCCATACAAAAGTTCACCGGGCATGACTTTCCCAATACAAAAGTTCACCGGGCATGACTTTGCCAATACAAAAGTTCACCGGAGATGACTTTTCCCATACAAAAGTTCACCGGAGATGACTTTCCCAATACAAAAGTTCACCGGAGATGACTTTCCCAATACAAAAGTTCACCGGAGATGACTTTCCCAATACAAAAGTTCACCGGAGATGACTTTCCCAATACAAAAGTTCACCGGAGATGACTTTCCCAATACAAAAGTTCACCGGAGATGACTTTCCCAATATAAAAGTTCACCGGAGATGACTTTTCCCATACAAAAGTTCACCGGAGATGACTTTCCCAATACAAAAGTTCACCGGAGATGACTTTTCCCATACAAAAGTTCACCGGAGATGACTTTCCCAATACAAAAGTTCACCGGAGACGACTTTTCCCATACAAAAGTTCACCGGAGATGACTTTTCCCATACAAAAGTTCACCGGAGATGACTTTCCCAATACAAAAGTTCACCGGAGATGACTTTTCCCATACAAAAGTTCACCGGAGATGACTTTCCCAATACAAAAGTTCACCGGAGATGACTTTCCCAATACAAAAGTTCACCGGAGATGACTTTTCCCATACAAAAGTTCACCGGAGATGACATTTCCCATACAAAAGTTCACCGGAGATGACTTTTCCCATACAAAAGTTCACCGGGCATGACTTTCCCAATACAAAAGTTCACCGGGCATGACTTTCCCAATACAAAAGTTCACCGGGCATGACTTTCCCAAAACAAAAGTTCACCGGGCATGACTTTCCCAATACAAAAGTTCACCGGAGATGACTTTCCCAATACAAAAGTTCACCGGAGATGACTTTCCCAATACAAAAGTTCACCGGAGATGACTTTTCCCATACAAAAGTTCACCGGAGATGACTTTTCCCATACAAAAGTTCACCGGGCATGACTTTCCCAATACAAAAGTTCACCGGGCATGACTTTCCCAATACAAAAGTTCACCGGGCATGACTTTCCCAATACAAAAGTTCACCGGAGATGACTTTTCCCATACAAAAGTTCACCGGAGATGACTTTCCCAATACAAAAGTTCACCGGAGATGACTTTTCCCATACAAAAGTTCACCGGAGATGACTTTCCCAATACAAAAGTTCACCGGAGATGACTTTCCCAATACAAAAGTTCACCGGAGATGACTTTTCCCATACAAAAGTTCACCGGAGATGACTTTCCCAATACAAAAGTTCACCGGAGATGACTTTTCCCATACAAAAGTTCACCGGAGATGACTTTCCCAATACAAAAGTTCACCGGAGATGACTTTTCCCATACAAAAGTTCACCGGAGATGACTTTTCCCATACAAAAGTTCACCGGAGATGACTTTCCCAATACAAAAGTTCACCGGAGATGACTTTTCCCATACAAAAGTTCACCGGGCATGACTTTCCCAATACAAAAGTTCACCGGAGATGACTTTCCCAATACAAAAGTTCACCGGAGATGACTTTTCCAATATAAAAGTTCACCGGGCATGACTTTCCCAATACAAAAGTTCACCGGGCATGACTTTCCCAATACAAAAGTTCACCGGAGATGACTTTCCCAATACAAAAGTTCACCGGAGATGACTTTTCCCATACAAAAGTTCACCGGGCATGACTTTTCCCATACAAAAGTTCACCGGAGATGACTTTCCCAATACAAAAGTTCGCCGGGCATGACTTTCCCAATACAAAAGATCACCGGGCACGACTTGCCCAATACAAAAGTTCACCGGAGATGACTTTTCCCATACAAAAGTTCACCGGAGATGACTTTCCCAATACAAAAGTTCACCGGAGATGACTTTTCCCATACAAAAGTTCACCGGAGATGACTTTCCCAATACAAAAGTTCACCGGAGATGACTTTTCCCATACAAAAGTTCACCGGAGATGACTTTTCCCATACAAAAGTTCACCGGAGATGACTTTCCCATACAAAAGTTCACCGGAGATGACTTTCCCAATACAAAAGTTCACCGGAGATGACTTTCCCAATACAAAAGTTCACCGGAGATGACTTTCCCAATACAAAAGTTCACCGGAGATGACTTTTCCCATACAAAAGTTCACCGGAGATGACTTTCCCAATACAAAAGTTCACCGGAGATGACTTTCCCAATACAAAAGTTCACCGGAGATGACTTTTCCCATACAAAAGTTCACCGGAGATGACTTTTCCCATACAAAAGTTCACCGGAGATGACTTTTCCCATACAAAAATTCACCGGAGATGACTTTCCCAATACAAAAGTTCACCGGAGATGACTTTTCCCATACAAAAGTTTACCGGAGATGACTTTCCCAATACAAAAGTTCACCGGGCATGACTTTCCCAATACAAAAGTTCACCGGAGATGACTTTTCCCATACAAAAGTTCACCGGAGATGACTTTCCCAATACAAAAGTTCACCGGAGATGACTTTCCCAATATAAAAGTTCACCGGGCATGACTTTCCCAATACAAAAGTTCACCGGGCATGACTTTCCCAAAACAAAAGTTCACCGGGCATGACTTTCCCAATACAAAAGTTCACCGGAGATGACTTTCCCAATACAAAAGTTCACCGGAGATGACTTTCCCAATACAAAAGTTCACCGGAGATGACTTTTCCCATACAAAAGTTCACCGGAGATGACTTTTCCCATACAAAAGTTCACCGGGCATGACTTTCCCAATACAAAAGTTCACAGGGCACGACTTTCCCAATACAAAAGTTCACCGGGCATGACTTTCCCAAAACAAAAGTTCACCGGAGATGACTTTCCCAATACAAAAGTTCACCGGAGATGACTTTCCCAATACAAAAGTTCACCGGGCATGACTTTCCCAAAACAAAAGTTCACCGGGCATGACTTTCCCAATACAAAAGTTCACCGGAGATGACTTTTCCCATACAAAAGTTCACCGGAGATGACTTTCCCAATACAAAAGTTCACCGGAGATGACTTTTCCCATACAAAAGTTCACCGGAGATGACTTTCCCAATACAAAAGTTCACCGGAGATGACTTTTCCCATACAAAAGTTCACCGGAGATGACTTTCCCAATACAAAAGTTCACCGGGCATGACTTTCCCAATACAAAAGTTCACCGGAGATGACCTTTCCCATACAAAAGTTCACCGGAGATGACTTTTCCCATACAAAAGTTCACCGGGCATGACTTTCCCAATACAAAAGTTCACCGGGCATGACTTTCGCAATACAAAAGTTCACCGGAGATGACTTTCCCAATACAAAAGTTCACCGGAGATGACTTTCCCAATACAAAAGTTCACCGGAGATGACTTTCCCAATACAAAAGTTCACCGGAGATGACTTTTCCCATACAAAAGTTCACCGGAGATGACTTTCCCAATACAAAAGTTCACCGGAGATGACTTTTCCCATACAAAAGTTCACCGGAGATGACTTTCCCAATACAAAAGTTCACCGGACATGACTTTCCCAATACAAAAGTTCACCGGAGATGACTTTTCCCATACAAAAGTTCACCGGAGATGACTTTCCCAATACAAAAGTTCACCGGGCATGACTTTCCCAATACAAAAGTTCACCGGGCACGACTTTCCCAATACAAAAGTTCACCGGGCATGACTTTCCCAAAACAAAAGTTCACCGGGCATGACTTTCCCAATATAAAAGTTCACCGGAGATGACTTTCCCAATATAAAAGTTCACCGTGCATGACTTTCCCAATACATAAGTTCACCGGAGATGACTTTTCCCATACAAAAGTTCACCGGAGATGACTTTCCCAATACAAAAGTTCACCGGAGATGACTTTCCCAATACAAAAGTTCACCGGAGATGACTTTCCCAATACAAAAGTTCACCGGGCACGACTTTCCCAATACAAAAGTTCACCGGGCATGACTTTCCCAATACAAAAGTTCACCGGAGATGACTTTTCCCATACAAAAGTTCACCGGAGATAACTTTCCCAATACAAAAGTTCACCGGAGATGACTTTCCCAATACAAAAGTTCACCGGAGATGACTTGTCCCATACAAAAGTTCACCGGAGATGACTTTCCCAATACAAAAGTTCACCGGGCACGACTTTCCCAATACAAAAGTTCACCGGGCACGATTTTCTCAATACAAAAGTTCACCGGGCATGACTTTCCCAATACAAAAGTTCACCGGGCATGACTTTCCCAATACAAAAGTTCACCGGGCATGACTTTCCCAATACAAAAGTTCACCGGAGATGACTTTCCCAATACAAAAGTTCACCGGAGATGACTTTCCCAATACAAAAGTTCACCGGAGATGACTTTCCCAATACAAAAGTTCACCGGAGATGACTTTCCCAATGCAAAAGTTCACCGGAGATGACTTTTCCCATACAAAAGTTCACCGGAGATGACTTTCCCAATACAAAAGTTCACCGGAGATGACTTTTCCCATACAAAAGTTCACCGGAGATGACTTTCCCAATACAAAAGTTCACCGGGCACGACTTGCCCAATACAAAAGTTCACCGGAGATGACTTTTCCCATACAAAAGTTCACCGGGCATGACTTTCCCAATACAAAAGTTCACCGGGCATGACTTTCCCAATACAAAAGTTCACCGGAGATGACTTTCCCAATACAAAAGTTCACCGGAGATGACTTGTCCCATACAAAAGTTCACCGGAGATGACTTTCCCAATACAAAAGTTCACCGGGCACGACTTTCCCAATACAAAAGTTCACCGGGCACGATTTTCTCAATACAAAAGTTCACCGGGCATGACTTTCCCAATACAAAAGTTCACCGGGCATGACTTTCCCAATACAAAAGTTCACCGGGCATGACTTTCCCAATACAAAAGTTCACCGGAGATGACTTTCCCAATACAAAAGTTCACCGGAGATGACTTTCCCAATACAAAAGTTCACCGGAGATGACTTTCCCAATACAAAAGTTCACCGGAGATGACTTTCCCAATGCAAAAGTTCACCGGAGATGACTTTTCCCATACAAAAGTTCACCGGAGATGACTTTCCCAATACAAAAGTTCACCGGAGATGACTTTTCCCATACAAAAGTTCACCGGAGATGACTTTCCCAATACAAAAGTTCACCGGGCACGACTTGCCCAATACAAAAGTTCACCGGAGATGACTTTTCCCATACAAAAGTTCACCGGGCATGACTTTCCCAATACAAAAGTTCACCGGGCATGACTTTCCCAATACAAAAGTTCACCGGGCATGACTTTCCCAATACAAAAGTTCACCGGGCATGACTTTCCCAAAACAAAAGTTCACCGGGCATGACTTTCCCAATACAAAAGTTCACCGGAGATGACTTTCCCAATACAAAAGTTCACCGGAGATGACTTTCCCAATACAAAAGTTCCCCGGAGATGACTTTTCCCATACAAAAGTTCACCGGGCATGACTTTCCCAATACAAAAGTTCACCGGGCATGACTTTCCCAATACAAAAGTTCACCGGAGATGACTTTTCCCATACAAAAGTTCACCGGAGATGACTTTCCCAATACAAAAGTTCACCGGGCACGACTTTCCCAATACAAAAGTTCACCGGAGATGACTTTCCCAATACAAAAGTTCACCGGGCATGACTTTCCCAATACAAAAGTTCACCGGAGATGACTTTTCCCATACAAAAGTTCACCGGAGATGACTTTCCCAATACAAAAGTTCACCGGGCATGACTTTCCCAATACAAAAGTTCACCGGGCATGACTTTCCCAATACAAAAGTTCACCGGAGATGACTTTCCCAATACAAAAGTTCACCGGAGATGACTTTTCCCATACAAGAGTTCACCGGAGATGACTTTCCCAATACAAAAGTTCACCGGAGATGACTTTCCCAATACAAAAGTTCACCGGAGATGACTTTCCCAATACAAAAGTTCACCGGAGATGACTTTCCCAATACAAAAGTTCACCGGAGATGACTTTTCCCATACAAAAGTTCACCGGAGATGACTTTTCTCATACAAAAGTTCACCGGAGATGACTTTCCCAATATAAAAGTTCACCGGGCACGACTTTCCCAATACAAAAGTTCACCGGAGATGACTTTTCCCATACAAAAGTTCACCGGAGATGACTTTTCCCATACAAAAGTTCACCGGTGATGACTTTCCCAATATAAAAGTTCACCGGGCATGACTTTCCCAATACAAAAGTTCACCGGAGATGACTTTCCCATACAAAAGTTCACCGGAGATGACTTTCCCAATACAAAAGTTCACCGGAGATGACTTTTCCCATACAAAAGTTCACCGGAGATGACTTTTCCCATACAAAAGTTCACCGGAGATGACTTTCCCAATACAAAAGTTCACCGGAGATGACTTTCCCAATACAAAAGTTCACCGGGCACGACTTTCCCAATACAAAAGTTCACCGGAGATGACTTTCCCAATACAAAAGTTCACCGGGCACGACTTTCCCAATACAAAAGTTCACCGGGCATGACTTTCCCAAAACAAAAGTTCACCGGAGATGACTTTCCCAATACAAAAGTTCACCGGAGATGACTTTCCCAATACAAAAGTTCACCGGGCATGACTTTCCCAAAACAAAAGTTCACCGGGCATGACTTTCCCAATACAAAAGTTCACCGGAGATGACTTTTCCCATACAAAAGTTCACCGGAGATGACTTTCCCAATACAAAAGTTCACCGGAGATGACTTTTCCCATACAAAAGTTCACCGGAGATGACTTTCCCAATACAAAAGTTCACCGGAGATGACTTTTCCCATACAAAAGTTCACCGGAGATGACTTTCCCAATACAAAAGTTCACCGGAGATGATTTTTCCCATACAAAAGTTCACCGGAGATGACTTTCCCAATACAAAAGTTCACCGGAGATGACTTTCCCAATACAAAAGTTCACCGGAGATGACATTCCCAATACAAAAGTTCACCGGAGATGACTTTCCCAATACAAAAGTTCACCGGGCATGACTTTCCCAAAACAAAAGTTCACCGGATATGACTTTTCCCATACAAAAGTTCACCGGAGATGACTTTCCCAATACAAAAGTTCACCGGGCATGACTTTCCCAATACAAAAGTTCACCGGAGATGACTTTTCCCATACAAAAGTTCACCGGAGATGACTTTTCCCATAAAAAAGTTCACCGGAGATGACTTTTCCCATACAAAAGTTCACCGGAGATGACTTTCCCAATACAAAAGTTCACCGGGCATGACTTTCCCAATACAAAAGTTCACCGGGCACGACTTTCCCAATACAAAAGTTCACCGGAGATGATTTTTCCCATACAAAAGTTCACCGGAGATGACTTTCCCAATACAAAAGTTCACCGGAGATGACTTTCCCAATACAAAAGTTCACCGGAGATGACTTTTCCCATACAAAAGTTCACCGGAGATGACTTTCCCAATACAAAAGTTCACCGGATATGACTTTTCCCATACAAAAGTTCACCGGAGATGACTTTCCCATACAAAAGTTCACCGGAGATGACTTTTCCCATGCAAAAGTTCACCGGAGATGACTTTCCCAATACAAAAGTTCACCGGAGATGACTTTCCCAATACAAAAGTTCACCGGGCATGACTTTCCCAATACAAAAGTTCACCGGAGATGACTTTTCCCATACAAAAGTTCACCGGGCATGACTTTCCCAATACAAAAGTTCACCGGGCATGACTTTCCCAATACAAAAGTTCACCGGAGATGACTTTCCCAATACAAAAGTTCACCGGAGATGACTTTCCCAATACAAAAGTTCACCGGAGATGACTTTTCCCATACAAAAGTTCACCGGAGATGACTTTCCCAATACAAAAGTTCACCGGAGATGACTTTCCCAATACAAAAGTTCACCGGAGATGACTTTTCCCATACAAAAGTTCACCGGAGATGACTTTCCCAATACAAAAGTTCACCGGATATGACTTTTCCCATACAAAAGTTCACCGGAGATGACTTTCCCATACAAAAGTTCACCGGAGATGACTTTCCCAATACAAAAGTTCACCGGAGATGACTTTTCCCATACAAAAGTTCATCGGAGATGACTTTCCCAATACAAAAGTTCACCGGAGATGACTTTCCCAATACAAAAGTTCACCGGAGATGACCTTTTCCCATACAAAAGTTCACCGGGCATGACTTTCCCAATACAAAAGTTCACCGGAGATGACTTTTCCCATACAAAAGTTCACCGGGCATGACTTTCCCAATACAAAAGTTCACCGGGCATGACTTTCCCAATACAAAAGTTCACCGGGCATGACTTTCCCAATACAAAAGTTCACCGGAGATGACTTTTCCCATACAAAAGTTCACCGGAGATGACTTTCCCAATACAAAAGTTCACCGGAGATGACTTTTCCCATACAAAATTTCACCGGGCATGACTTTCCCAATACAAAAGTTCACCGGAGATGACTTTCCCAATACAAAAGTTCACCGGGCATGACTTTCCCAATACAAAAGTTCACCGGGCATGACTTTCCCAATACAATAGTTCACCGGAGATGACTTTTCCCAATACAAAAGTTCACCGGGCACGACTTTCCCAATACAAAAGTTCACCGGGCATGACTTTCCCAAAACAAAAGTTCACCGGAGATGACTTTCCCAATACAAAAGTTCACCGGAGATGACTTTCCCAATACAAAAGTTCACCGGAGATGACTTTCCCAATACAAAAGTTCACCGGAGATGACTTTTCCCATACAAAAGTTCACCGGAGATGACTTTCCCAATACAAAAGTTCACCGGAGATGACTTTCCCAATACAAAAGTTCACCGGAGATGACTTTTCCCATACAAAAGTTCACCGGGCATGACTTTCCCAATACAAAAGTTGACCGGAGATGACTTTCCCAATACAAAAGTTCACCGGAGATGACTTTCCCAATAAAAAAAATCACCGGGCATGACTTTCCCAATACAAAAGTTCACCGGGCATGACTTTCCCAATACAAAAGTTCACCGGAGATGACTTTCCCAATACAAAAGTTCACCGGAGATGACTTTTCCCATACAAAAGTTCACCGGAGATGACTTTTCCCATACAAAAGTTCACCGGAGATGACTTTTCCCATACAAAAGCTCACCGGAGATGACTTTCCCAATACAAAAGTTCACCGGAGATGACTTTTCCCATACAAAAGTTCACCGGAGATGACTTTCCCAATACCAAAGTTCACCGGGCATGACTTTCCCAATACAAAAGTTCACCGGAGATGACTTTTCCCATACAAAAGTTCACCGGAGATGACTTTCCCAATACAAAAGTTCACCGGAGATGACTTTCCCAATATACAAGTTCACCGGGCATGACTTTCCCAATACAAAAGTTCACCGGGCATGACTTTCCCAAAACAAAAGTTCACCGGGCATGACTTTCCCAATACAAAAGTTCACCGGAGATGACTTTCCCAATACAAACGTTCACCGGAGATGACTTTCCCAATACAAAAGTTCACCGGAGATGACTTTTCCCATACAAAAGTTCACCGGAGATGACTTTTCCCATACAAAAGTTCACCGGGCATGACTTTCCCAATACAAAAGTTCACCGGGCACGACTTTCCCAATACAAAAGTTCACCGGGCATGACTTTCCCAAAACAAAAGTTCACCGGAGATGACTTTCCCAATACAAAAGTTCACCGGAGATGACTTTCCCAATACAAAAGTTCACCGGGCATGACTTTCCCAAAACAAAAGTTCACCGGGCATGACTTTCCCAATACAAAAGTTCACCGGAGATGACTTTTCCCATACAAAAGTTCACCGGAGATGACTTTCCCAATACAAAAGTTCACCAGAGATGACTTTTCCCATACAAAAGTTCACCGGAGATGACTTTCCCAATACAAAAGTTCACCGGAGATGACTTTTCCCATACAAAAGTTCACCGGAGATGACTTTCCCAATACAAAAGTTCACCGGAGATGACTTTCCCAATACAAAAGTTCACCGGGCATGACTTTCCCAATACAAAAGTTCACCGGGCACGACTTTCCCAATACAAAAGTTCACCGGAGATGACTTTTCCCATACAAAAGTTCACCGGGCATGACTTTCCCAATACAAAAGTTCACCAGAGATGACTTTTCCCATACAAAAGTTCACCGGAGATGACTTTCCCAATACAAAAGTTCACCGGAGATGACTTTTCCCATACAAAAGTTCACCGGAGATGACTTTCCCAATACAAAAGTTCACCGGAGATGACTTTCCCAATACAAAAGTTCACCGGGCATGACTTTCCCAATACAAAAGTTCACCGGGCACGACTTTCCCAATACAAAAGTTCACCGGAGATGACTTTTCCCATACAAAAGTTCACCGGGCATGACTTTCCCAATACAAAAGTTCACCGGAGATGACTTTCCCAATATAAAAGTTCACCGGGCATGACTTTCCCAATACAAAAGTTCACCGGAGATGACTTTTCCCATACAAAAGTTCACGGGAGATGACTTTCCCAATACAAAAGTTCACCGGAGATGACTTTCCCAATACAAAAGTTCACCGGAGATGACTTTCCCAATACAAAAGTTCACCGGAGATGACTTTTCCCATACAAAAGTTCACCGGAGATGACTTTCCCAATACAAAAGTTCACCGGGCATGACTTTCCCAATACAAAAGTTCACCGGAGATGACTTTTCCCATACAAAAGTTCACCGGAGATGACTTTCCCAATACAAAAGTTCACCGGAGATGACTTTCCCAATATACAAGTTCACCGGGCATGACTTTCCCAATACAAAAGTTCACCGGGCATGACTTTCCCAAAACAAAAGTTCACCGGGCATGACCTTCCCAATACAAAAGTTCACCGGGCATGACCTTCCCAATACAAAAGTTCACCGGAGATGACTTTCCCAATACAAACGTTCACCGGGCATGACCTTCCCAATACAAAAGTTCACCGGAGATGACTTTCCCAATATAAAAGTTCACCGGGCATGACTTTCCCAATACAAAAGTTCACCGGAGATGACTTTTCCCATACAAAAGTTCACGGGAGATGACTTTCCCAATACAAAAGTTCACCGGAGATGACTTTCCCAATACAAAAGTTCACCGGAGATGACTTTCCCTATACAAAAGTTCACCGGAGATGACTTTCCCAATACAAAATTTCACCGGAGATGACTTTCCCAATACAAAAGTTCACCGGAGATGACTTTTCCCATACAAAAGTTCACCGGAGATGACTTTCCCAATACAAAAGTTCACCGGAGATGACTTTTCCCATACAAAAGTTCACCGGAGATGACTTTCCCAATACAAAAGTTCACCGGAGATGACTTTTCCCATACAAAAGTTCACCGGAGATGACTTTTCCCATACAAAAGTTCACCGGAGATGACTTTCCCAATACAAAAGTTCACCGGAGATGACTTTTCCCATACAAAAGTTCACCGGAGATGACTTTCCCAATACAAAAGTTCACCGGAGATGACTTTCCCAATACAAAAGTTCACCGGAGATGACTTTTCCCATACAAAAGTTCACCGGAGATGACTTTTCCCATACAAAAGTTCACCGGAGATGACTTTTCCATACAAAAGTTCACCGGGCATGACTTTCCCAATACAAAAGTTCACCGGGCATGACTTTCCCAATACAAAAGTTCACCGGGCATGACTTTCCCAAAACAAAAGTTCACCGGGCATGACTTTCCCAATACAAAAGTTCACCGGAGATGACTTTCCCAATATAAAAGTTCACCGGGCATGACTTTCCCAATACAAAAGTTCACCGGGCATGACTTTCCCAATACAAAAGTTCACCGGAGATGACTTTCCCAATACAAAAGTTCACCGGAGATGACTTTTCCCATACAAAAGTTCACCGGAGATGACTTTCCCAATACAAAAGTTCGCCGGGCATGACTTTTCCAATACAAAAGTTCACCGGGCACGACTTGCCCAATACAAAAGTTCACCGGAGATGACTTTTCCCATACAAAAGTTCACCGGAGATGACTTTCCCAATACAAAAGTTCACCGGAGATGACTTTTCCCATACAAAAGTTCACCGGAGATGAATTTCCCAATACAAAAGTTCACCGGAGATGACTTTCCCAATACAAAAGTTCACCGGAGATGACTTTTCCCATACAAAAGTTCACCGGAGATTACTTTTCCCATACAAAAGTTCACCGGAGATGACTTTCCCATACAAAAGTTCACCGGAAATGACTTTCCCAATACAAAAGTTCACCGGAGATGACTTTCCCAATACAAAAGTTCACCGGAGATGACTTTCCCAATACAAAAGTTCACCGGAGATGACTTTTCCCATACAAAAGTTCACCGGAGATGACTTTCCCAATACAAAAGTTCACCGGAGATGACTTTCCCAATACAAAAGTTCACCGGGCATGACTTTTCCCATACAAAAGTTCACCGGAGATGACTTTTCCCATACAAAAGTTCACCGGAGATGACTTTTCCCATACAAAAGTTCACCGGAGATGACTTTCCCAATACAAAAGTTCACCGGAGATGACTTTTCCCATACAAAAGTTCACCGGAGATGACTTTCCCAATACAAAAGTTCACCGGGCATGACTTTCCCAATACAAAAGTTCACCGGAGATGACTTTTCCCATACATAAGTTCACCGGAGATGACTTTCCCAATACAAAAGTTCACCGGAGATGACTTTCCCAATATAAAAGTTCACCGGGCATGACTTTCCCAATACAAAAGTTCACCGGGCATGACTTTCCCAAAACAAAAGTTCACCGGGCATGACTTTCCCAATACAAAAGTTCACCGGAGATGACTTTCCCAATACAAAAGTTCACCGGAGATGACTTTCCCAATACAAAAGTTCACCGAAGATGACTTTTCCCATACAAAAGTTCACCGGAGATGACTTTTCCCATACAAAAGTTCACCGGGCATGACTTTCCCAATACAAAAGTTCACCGGGCACGACTTTCCCAATACAAAAGTTCACCGGGCATGACTTTCCCAAAACAAAAGTTCACCGGAGATGACTTTCCCAATACAAAAGTTCACCGGAGATGACTTTCCCAATACAAAAGTTCACCGGGCATGACTTTCCCAAAACAAAAGTTCACCGGGCATGACTTTCCCAATACAAAAGTTCACCGGAGATGACTTTTCCCATACAAAAGTTCACCGGAGATGACTTTCCCAATACAAAAGTTCACCGGAGATGACTTTTCCCATACAAAAGTTCACCGGAGATGACTTTCCCAATACAAAAGTTCACCGGAGATGACTTTTCCCATACAAAAGTTCACCGGAGATGACTTTCCCAATACAAAAGTTCACCGGAGATGACTTTTCCCATACAAAAGTTCACCGGAGATGACTTTCCCAATACAAAAGTTCACCGGGCATGACTTTCCCAATACAAAAGTTCACCGGAGATGACTTTTCCCATACAAAAGTTCACCGGAGATGACTTTCCCAATACAAAAGTTCACCGGAGATGACTTTTCCCATACAAAAGTTCACCGGAGATGACTTTTCCCATACAAAAGTTCACCGGAGATGACTTTCCCAATACAAAAGTTCACCGGTGATGACTTTTCCCATACAAAAGTTCACCGGAGATGACTTTCCCAATACAAAAGTTCACCGGGCATGACTTTCCCAATACAAAAGTTCACCGGGCATGACTTTCCCAATACAAAAGTTCACCGGGCATGACTTTCCCAAAACAAAAGTTCACCGGAGATGACTTTCCCAATACAAAAGTTCACCGGAGATGACTTTCCCAATACAAAAGTTCACCGGGCATGACTTTCCCAAAACAAAAGTTCACCGGGCATGACTTTCCCAATACAAAAGTTCACCGGAGATGACTTTTCCCATACAAAAGTTCACCGGAGATGACTTTCCCAATACAAAAGTTCACCGGAGATGACTTTTCCCATACAAAAGTTCACCGGAGATGACTTTTCCCATACAAAAGTTCACCGGAGATGACTTTCCCAATACAAAAGTTCACCGAAGATGACTTTTCCCATACAAAAGTTCACCGGAGATGACTTTTCCCATACAAAAGTTCACCGGGCATGACTTTCCCAATACAAAAGTTCACCGGGCACGACTTTCCCAATACAAAAGTTCACCGGGCATGACTTTCCCAAAACAAAAGTTCACCGGAGATGACTTTCCCAATACAAAAGTTCACCGGAGATGACTTTCCCAATACAAAAGTTCACCGGGCATGACTTTCCCAAAACAAAAGTTCACCGGGCATGACTTTCCCAATACAAAAGTTCACCGGAGATGACTTTTCCCATACAAAAGTTCACCGGAGATGACTTTCCCAATACAAAAGTTCACCGGAGATGACTTTTCCCATACAAAAGTTCACCGGAGATGACTTTCCCAATACAAAAGTTCACCGGAGATGACTTTCCCAATACAAAAGTTCACCGGAGATGACTTTTCCCATACAAAAGTTCACCGGAGATGACTTTCCCAATACAAAAGTTCACCGGAGATGACTTTTCCCATACAAAAGTTCACCGGAGATGACTTTCCCAATACAAAAGTTCACCGGAGATGACTTTTCCCATACAAAAGTTCACCGGAGATGACTTTTCCCATACAAAAGTTCACCGGAGATGACTTTCCCAATACAAAAGTTCACCGGAAATGACTTTTCCCATACAAAAGTTCAACGGGCATGACTTTCCCAATACAAAAGTTCACCGGAGATGACTTTCCCAATACAAAAGTTCACCGGAGATGACTTTCCCAATACAAAAGTTCACCGGAGATGACTTTCCCAATACAAAAGTTCACCGGAGATGACTTTCCTAATATAAAAGTTCACCGGGCATGACTTTCCCAATACAAAAGTTCACCGGGCATGACTTTCCCAATACAAAAGTTCACCGGAGATGACTTTTCCCATACAAAAGTTCACCGGGCATGACTTTCCCAATACAAAAGTTCACCGGGCATGACTTTCCCAATACAAAAGTTCACCGGAGATGACTTTCCCAATACAAAAGTTCACCGGAGATGACTTTTCCCATACAAAAGTTCACCGGAGATGACTTTCCCAATACAAAAGTTCACCGGAGATGACTTTCCCAATACAAAAGTTCACCGGAGATGACTTTTCCCATACAAAAGTTCACCGGAGATGACTTTCCCAATACAAAAGTTCACCAGAGACGACTTTTCCCATACAAAAGTTCACCGGGCATGACTTTCCCAATACAAAAGTTCACCGGGCATGACTTTCCCAATACAAAAGTTCACCGGAGATGACTTTCCCAATACAAAAGTTCACCGGAGATGACTTTCCTAATATAAAAGTTCACCGGGCATGACTTTCCCAATACAAAAGTTCACCGGGCATGACTTTCCCAATACAAAAGTTCACCGGAGATGACTTTTCCCATACAAAAGTTCACCGGGCATGACTTTCCCAATACAAAAGTTCACCGGGCATGACTTTCCCAATACAAAAGTTCACCGGGCATGACTTTCCCAAAACAAAAGTTCACCGGGCATGACTTTCCCAATACAAAAGTTCACCGGAGATTACTTTCCCAATACAAAAGTTCACCGGAGATGACTTTCCCAATACAAAAGTTCACCGGAGATGACTTTTCCCATACAAAAGTTCACCGGAGATGACTTTTCCCATACAAAAGTTCACCGGGCATGACTTTCCCAATACAAAAGTTCACCGGGCATGACTTTCCCAATACAAAAGTTCACCGGGCATGACTTTCCCAAAACAAAAGTTCACCGGGCATGACTTTCCCAATACAAAAGTTCACCGGAGATTACTTTCCCAATACAAAAGTTCACCGGAGATGACTTTCCCAATA
The DNA here is from genome assembly GCF_047663935.1 of Musca autumnalis. NCBI lineage: Eukaryota > Metazoa > Arthropoda > Insecta > Diptera > Muscidae > Musca > Musca autumnalis. The sequence goes on along the minus strand of NW_027411977.1, from coordinate 192,656,000 downwards.
CAAAAGTTCACCGGAGATGACTTTTCCCATACAAAAGTTCACCGGAGATGACTTTCCCAATACAAAAGTTCACCGGAGATGACTTTCCCAATACAAAAGTTCACCGGAGATGACTTTTCCCATACAAAAGTTCACCGGAGATGACTTTCCCAATACAAAAGTTCACCGGAGATGACTTTTCCCATACAAAAGTTCACCGGAGATGACTTTCCCAATACAAAAGTTCACCGGAGATGACTTTTCCCATACAAAAGTTCACCGGAGATGACTTTTCCCATACAAAAGTTCACCGGAGATGACTTTCCCAATACAAAAGTTCACCGGAAATGACTTTTCCCATACAAAAGTTCAACGGGCATGACTTTCCCAATACAAAAGTTCACCGGAGATGACTTTCCCAATACAAAAGTTCACCGGAGATGACTTTCCCAATATAAAAGTTCACCGGGCATGACTTTCCCAATACAAAAGTTCACCGGGCATGACTTTCCCAATACAAAAGTTCACCGGAGATGACTTTCCCAATACAAAAGTTCACCGGAGATGACTTTTCCCATACAAAAGTTCACCGGGCATGACTTTTCCCATACAAAAGTTCACCGGAGATGACTTTCCCAATACAAAAGTTCGCCGGGCATGACTTTTCCAATACAAAAGTTCACCGGGCACGACTTGCCCAATACAAAAGTTCACCGGAGATGACTTTTCCCATACAAAAGTTCACCGGAGATGACTTTCCCAATACAAAAGTTCACCGGAGATGACTTTTCCCATACAAAAGTTCACCGGAGATGAATTTCCCAATACAAAAGTTCACCGGAGATGACTTTCCCAATACAAAAGTTCACCGGAGATGACTTTTCCCATACAAAAGTTCACCGGAGATTACTTTTCCCATACAAAAGTTCACCGGAGATGACTTTCCCATACAAAAGTTCACCGGAGATGACTTTCCCAATACAAAAGTTCACCGGAGATGACTTTCCCAATACAAAAGTTCACCGGAGATGACTTTCCCAATACAAAAGTTCACCGGAGATGACTTTTCCCATACAAAAGTTCACCGGAGATGACTTTCCCAATACAAAAGTTCACCGGAGATGACTTTCCCAATACAAAAGTTCACCGGAGATGACTTTTCCCATACAAAAGTTCACCGGAGATGACTTTTCCCATACAAAAGTTCACCGGAGATGACTTTTCCCATACAAAAGTTCACCGGAGATGACTTTCCCAATACAAAAGTTCACCGGAGATGACTTTTCCCATACAAAAGTTCACCGGAGATGACTTTCCCAATACAAAAGTTCACCGGGCATGACTTTCCCAATACAAAAGTTCACCGGAGATGACTTTTCCCATACAAAAGTTCACCGGAGATGACTTTCCCAATACAAAAGTTCACCGGAGATGACTTTCCCAATATAAAAGTTCACCGGGCATGACTTTCCCAATACAAAAGTTCACCGGGCATGACTTTCCCAAAACAAAAGTTCACCGGGCATGACTTTCCCAATACAAAAGTTCACCGGAGATGACTTTCCCAATACAAAAGTTCACCGGAGATGACTTTCCCAACACAAAAGTTCACCGAAGATGACTTTTCCCATACAAAAGTTCACCGGAGATGACTTTTCCCATACAAAAGTTCACCGGGCATGACTTTCCCAATACAAAAGTTCACCGGGCACGATTTTCCCAATACAAAAGTTCACCGGGCATGACTTTCCCAAAACAAAAGTTCACCGGAGATGACTTTCCCAATACAAAAGTTCACCGGATATGACTTTCCCAATACAAAAGTTCACCGGGCATGACTTTCCCAAAACAAAAGTTCACCGGGCATGACTTTCCCAATACAAAAGTTCACCGGAGATGACTTTTCCCATACAAAAGTTCACCGGAGATGACTTTCCCAATACAAAAGTTCACCGGAGATGACTTTTCCCATACAAAAGTTCACCGGAGATGACTTTCCCAATACAAAAGTTCACCGGAGATGACTTTTCCCATACAAAAGTTCACCGGAGATGACTTTCCCAATACAAAAGTTCACCGGAGATGACTTTTCCCATACAAAAGTTCACCGGAGATGACTTTCCCAATACAAAAGTTCACCGGGCATGACTTTCCCAATACAAAAGTTCACCGGAGATGACTTTTCCCATACAAAAGTTCACCGGAGATGACTTTCCCAATACAAAAGTTCACCGGAGATGACTTTTCCCATACAAAAGTTCACCGGAGATGACTTTTCCCATACAAAAGTTCACCGGAGATGACTTTCCCAATACAAAAGTTCACCGGTGATGACTTTTCCCATACAAAAGTTCACCGGAGATGACTTTCCCAATACAAAAGTTCACCGGGCATGACTTTCCCAATACAAAAGTTCACCGGGCATGACTTTCCCAATACAAAAGTTCACCGGGCATGACTTTTCCAATATAATAGTTCACCGCAGATGACTTTCCCAATACAAAAGTTCACCGGGCATGACTTTCCCAATACAAAAGTTCACCGGGCATGACTTTCCCAATACAAAAGTTCACCGGGCATGACTTTCCCAATACAAAAGTTCACCGGAGATGACTTTCCCAATACAAAAGTTCACCGGAGATGACTTTCCCAATACAAAAGTTCACCGGAGATGACTTTTCCCATACAAAAGTTCACCGGAGATGACTTTTCCCATACAAAAGTTCACCAGAGATGACTTTTCCCATACAAAAGTTCACCGGGCATGACTTTCCCAATACAAAAGTTCACCGGGCATGACTTTCCCAATACAAAAGTTCACCGGAGATGACTTTCCCAATACAAAAGTTCACCGGAGATGACTTTCCTAATATAAAAGTTCACCGGGCATGACTTTCCCAATACAAAAGTTCACCGGGCATGACTTTCCCAATACAAAAATTCACCGGAGATGACTTTCCCAATACAAAAGTTCACCGGAGATGACTTTTCCCATACAAAAGTTCACCGGAGATGACTTTCCCAATACAAAAGTTCACTGGAGATGACTTTCCCAATACAAAAGTTCACCGGAGATGACTTTCCCAATACAAAAGTTCACCGGAGATGACTTTTCCCATACAAAAGTTCACCGGAGATGACTTTTCCCATACAAAAGTTCACCGGAGATGACTTTCCCAATACAAAATTTCACCGGAGATGACTTTCCCAATACAAAAGTTCACCGGAGATGACTTTTCCCATACAAAAGTTCACCGGAGATGACTTTCCCAATACAAAAGTTCACCGGAGCTGACTTTTCCCATACAAAAGTTCACCGGAGATGACTTTTCCCATACAAAAGTTCACCGGAGATGACTTTTCCCATACAAAAGTTCACCGGAGATGACTTTTCCCATACAAAAGTTCACCGGAGATGACTTTTCCCATACAAAAGTTCACCGGAGATGACTTTCCCAATACAAAAGTTCACCGGAGATGACTTTTCCCATACAAAAGTTCACCGGAGATGACTTTCCCATACAAAAGTTCACCGGAGATGACTTTCCCAATACAAAAGTTCACCGGACACGACTTGCCCAATACAAAAGTTCACCGGAGATGACTTTTCCCATACAAAAGTTCACCGGGCATGACTTTCCCAATACAAAAGTTCACCGGGCATGACTTTCCCAATACAAGAGTTCACCGGGCATGACTTTTCCAATATAAAAGTTCACCGGAGATGACTTTCCCAATACAAAAGTTCACCGGAGCTGACTTTCCCAATACAAAAGTTCACCGGAGATGACTTTTCCCATACAAAAGTTCACCGGAGATGACTTTCCCAATACAAAAGTTCACCGGAGATGACTTTCCCAATACAAAAGTTCACCGGGCATGACTTTCCCAATACAAAAGTTCACCGGGCACGACTTTCCCAATACAAAAGTTCACCGGGCATGACTTTCCCAATACAAAAGTTCACCGGAGATGACTTTTCCCATACAAAAGTTCACCGGAGATGACTTTCCCAATACAAAAGTTCACCGGAGATGACTTTCCCAATACAAAAGTTCACCGGAGATGACTTTTCCCATACAAAAGTTCACCGGAGATGACTTTTCCCATACAAAAGTTCACCGGAGATGACTTTCCCAATACAAAAGTTCACCGGTGATGACTTTTCCCATACAAAAGTTCACCGGAGATGACTTTCCCAATACAAAAGTTCACCGGGCATGACTTTCCCAATACAAAAGTTCACCGGGCATGACTTTCCCAATACAAAAGTTCACCGGGCATGACTTTTCCAATATAATAGTTCACCGCAGATGACTTTCCCAATACAAAAGTTCACCGGGCATGACTTTCCCAATACAAAAGTTCACCGGGCATGACTTTCCCAATACAAAAGTTCACCGGGCATGACTTTCCCAATACAAAAGTTCACCGGAGATGACTTTCCCAATACAAAAGTTCACCGGAGATGACTTTCCCAATACAAAAGTTCACCGGAGATGACTTTTCCCATACAAAAGTTCACCGGAGATGACTTTTCCCATACAAAAGTTCACCAGAGATGACTTTTCCCATACAAAAGTTCACCGGGCATGACTTTCCCAATACAAAAGTTCACCGGGCATGACTTTCCCAATACAAAAGTTCACCGGAGATGACTTTCCCAATACAAAAGTTCACCGGAGATGACTTTCCTAATATAAAAGTTCACCGGGCATGACTTTCCCAATACAAAAGTTCACCGGGCATGACTTTCCCAATACAAAAATTCACCGGAGATGACTTTCCCAATACAAAAGTTCACCGGAGATGACTTTTCCCATACAAAAGTTCACCGGAGATGACTTTCCCAATACAAAAGTTCACTGGAGATGACTTTCCCAATACAAAAGTTCACCGGAGATGACTTTCCCAATACAAAAGTTCACCGGAGATGACTTTTCCCATACAAAAGTTCACCGGAGATGACTTTTCCCATACAAAAGTTCACCGGAGATGACTTTCCCAATACAAAATTTCACCGGAGATGACTTTCCCAATACAAAAGTTCACCGGAGATGACTTTTCCCATACAAAAGTTCACCGGAGATGACTTTCCCAATACAAAAGTTCACCGGAGCTGACTTTTCCCATACAAAAGTTCACCGGAGATGACTTTTCCCATACAAAAGTTCACCGGAGATGACTTTTCCCATACAAAAGTTCACCGGAGATGACTTTTCCCATACAAAAGTTCACCGGAGATGACTTTTCCCATACAAAAGTTCACCGGAGATGACTTTCCCAATACAAAAGTTCACCGGAGATGACTTTTCCCATACAAAAGTTCACCGGAGATGACTTTCCCATACAAAAGTTCACCGGAGATGACTTTCCCAATACAAAAGTTCACCGGACACGACTTGCCCAATACAAAAGTTCACCGGAGATGACTTTTCCCATACAAAAGTTCACCGGGCATGACTTTCCCAATACAAAAGTTCACCGGGCATGACTTTCCCAATACAAGAGTTCACCGGGCATGACTTTTCCAATATAAAAGTTCACCGGAGATGACTTTCCCAATACAAAAGTTCACCGGAGCTGACTTTCCCAATACAAAAGTTCACCGGAGATGACTTTTCCCATACAAAAGTTCACCGGAGATGACTTTCCCAATACAAAAGTTCACCGGAGATGACTTTCCCAATACAAAAGTTCACCGGGCATGACTTTCCCAATACAAAAGTTCACCGGGCACGACTTTCCCAATACAAAAGTTCACCGGGCATGACTTTCCCAATACAAAAGTTCACCGGAGATGACTTTTCCCATACAAAAGTTCACCGGAGATGACTTTCCCAATACAAAAGTTCACCGGAGATGACTTTCCCAATACAAAAGTTCACCGGAGATGACTTTTCCCATACAAAAGTTCACCGGAGATGACTTTTCCCATACAAAAGTTCACCGGAAATGACTTTCCCAATACAAAAGTTCACCGGAGATGACTTTCCCAATACAAAAGTTCACCGGGCACGACTTTCCCAATACAAAAGTTCACCGGAGATGACTTTCCCAATACAAAAGTTCACCGGAGATGACTTTCCCAATACAAAAGTTCACCGGAGATGACTTTCCCAATACAAAAGTTCACCGGAGATGACTTTTCCCATACAAAAGTTCACCGGAGATGACTTTTCCCATACAAAAGTTCACCGGAGATGACTTTCCCATACAAAAGTTCACCGGAGATGACTTTTCCCATACAAAAGTTCACCGGAGATGACTTTCCCCATACAAAAGTCCACCGGAGATGACTTTCCCAATACAAAAGTTCACCGGAGATGACTTTTCCCATACAAAAGTTCACCGGAGATGACTTTTCCCATACAAAAGTTCACCGGAGATGACTTTCCCAATACAAAAGTTCACCGGAGATGACTTTCCCAATACAAAAGTTCACCGGAGATGACTTTCCCAATACAAAAGTTCACCGGAGATGACTTTCCCAATACAAAAGTTCACCGGAGATGACTTTCCCAATACAAAAGTTCACCGGAGATGACTTTTCCCATACAAAAGTTCACCGGAGATGACTTTCCCAATACAAAAGTTCACCGGAGATGACTTTTCCCATACAAAAGTTCACCGGAGATGACTTTTCCCATACAAAAGTTCACCGGAGATGACTTTCCCAATACAAAAGTTCACCGGAGATGACTTTCCCAATACAAAAGTTCACCGGAGATGACTTTTCCCATACAAAAGTTCACCGGAGATGACTTTTCCCATACAAAAGTTCACCGGAGATGACTTTTCCCATACAAAAGTTCACCGGAGATGACTTTCCCAATACAAAAGTTCACCGGAGATGACTTTTCCCATACAAAAGTTCACCGGAGATGACTTTTCCCATACAAAAGTTCACCGGAGATGACTTTCCCAATACAAAAGTTCACCGGAGATGACTTTCCCAATACAAAAGTTCACCGGAGATGACTTTCCCAATACAAAAGTTCACCGGAGATGACTTTCCCAATACAAAAGTTCACCGGAGATGACTTTCCCAATACAAAAGTTCACCGGAGATGACTTTTCCCATACAAAAGTTCACCGGAGATGACTTTCCCAATACAAAAGTTCACCGGAGATGACTTTTCCCATACAAAAGTTCACCGGAGATGACTTTTCCCATACAAAAGTTCACCGGAGATGACTTTCCCAATACAAAAGTTCACCGGAGATGACTTTCCCAATACAAAAGTTCACCGGAGATGACTTTTCCCATACAAAAGTTCACCGGAGATGACTTTTCCCATACAAAAGTTCACCGGAGATGACTTTCCCATACAAAAGTTCACCGGAGATGACTTTTCCCATACAAAAGTTCACCGGAGATGACTTTCCCAATACAAAAGTTCACCGGGCACGACTTTCCCAATACAAAAGTTCACCGGAGATGACTTTCCCAATACAAAAGTTCACCGGAGATGACTTTTCCCATACAAAAGTTCACCGGAGATGACTTTCCCAATACAAAAGTTCACCGGAGATGACTTTCCCAATACAAAAGTTCACCGGGCATGACTTTCCCAATACAAAAGTTCACCGGAGATGACTTTCCCAATATAAAAGTTCACCGGGCATGACTTTTCCCATACAAAAGTTCACCGGAGATGACTTTCCCAATACAAAAGTTCACCGGAGATGACTTTTCCCATACAAAAGTTCACCGGAGATGACTTTTCCCATACAAAAGTTCACCGGAGATGACTTTCCCAATACAAAAGTTCACCGGAGATGACTTTTCCCATACAAAAGTTCACCGGAGATGACTTTTCCCATACAAAAGTTCACCGGAGATGACTTTTCCCATACAAAAGTTCACCGGGCATGACTTTCCCAATACAAAAGTTCACCGGGCATGACTTTCCCAATACAAAAGTTCACCGGAGATGACTTTCCCAATACAAAAGTTCACCGGAGATGACTTTCCCAATATAAAAGTTCACCGGGCATGACTTTTCCCATACAAAACTTCACCGGAGATGACTTTCCCAATACAAAAGTTCACCGGAGATGACTTTCCCAATACAAAAGTTCACCGGAGATGAATTTTCCCATACAAAAGTTCACCGGAGATGACTTTCCCAATACAAAAGTTCACCGGAGATGACTTTTCCCATACAAAAGTTCACCGGAGATGACTTTCCCAATACAAAAGTTCACCGGAGATGACTTTCCCAATACAAAAGTTCACCGGAGATGACTTTTTCCATACAAAAGTTCACCGGAGATGACTTTCCCAATACAAAAGTTCACCGGAGATGACTTTTCCCATACAAAAGTTCACCGGAGATGACTTTCCCAATACAAAAGTTCACCGGAGATGACTTTTCCCATACAAAAGTTCACCGGAGATGACTTTCCCAATACAAAAGTTCACCGGAGATGACTTTCCCAAAACAAAAGTTCACCGGAGATGACTTTCCCATACAAAAGTTCACCGGAGATGACTTTTCCCATACAAAAGTTCACCGGAGATGACTTTCCCAATACAAAAGTTCACCGGAGATGACTTTCCCAATACAAAAGTTCACCGGAGATGACTTTCCCAATACAAAAGTTCACCGGAGATGACTTTTCCCATACAAAAGTTCACCGGAGATGACTTTCCCAATACAAAAGTTCACCGGAGATGACTTTTCCCATACAAAAGTTCACCGGGCATGACTTTCCCAATACAAAAGTTCACCGGAGATGACTTTCCCAATACAAAAGTTCACCGGAGATGACTTTTCCCATACAAAAGTTCACCGGAGATGACTTTCCCAATACAAAAGTTCACCGGAGATGACTTTTCCCATACAAAAGTTCACCGGAGATGACTTTCCCAATACAAAAGTTCACCGGAGATGACTTTTCCCATACAAAAGTTCACCGGGCATGACTTTCCCAATACAAAAGTTCACCGGAGATGACTTTCCCAATACAAAAGTTCACCGGAGATGACTTTTCCCATACAAAAGTTCACCGGAGATGACTTTTCCCATACAAAAGTTCACCGGGCATGACTTTCCCAATACAAAAGTTCACCGGGCATGACTTTATCAATACAAAAGTTCACCGGGCATGACTTTCCCAAAACAAAAGTTCACCGGGCATGACTTTCCCAATACAAAAGTTCACCGGAGATGACTTTCCCAATACAAAAGTTCACCGGAGATGACTTTCCCAATACAAAAGTTCACCGTAGATGACTTTCCCAATACAAAAGTTCACCGGAGATGACTTTCCCAATACAAAAGTTCACCGGAGATGACTTTTCCCATACAAAAGTTCACCGGAGATGACTTTCCCAATACAAAAGTTCACCGGAGATGACTTTTCCCATACAAAAGTTCACCGGGCATGACTTTCCCAATACAAAAGTTCACCGGAGATGACTTTCCCAATACAAAAGTTCACCGGAGATGACTTTCCCAAAACAAAAGTTCACCGGAGATGACTTTCCCATACAAAAGTTCACCGGAGATGACTTTTCCCATACAAAAGTTCACCGGAGATGACTTTCCCAATACAAAAGTTCACCGGAGATGACTTTCCCAATACAAAAGTTCACCGGAGATGACTTTCCCAATACAAAAGTTCACCGGAGATGACTTTTCCCATACAAAAGTTCACCGGAGATGACTTTCCCAATACAAAAGTTCACCGGAGATGACTTTTCCCATACAAAAGTTCACCGGGCATGACTTTCCCAATACAAAAGTTCACCGGAGATGACTTTCCCAATACAAAAGTTCACCGGAGATGACTTTTCCCATACAAAAGTTCACCGGAGATGACTTTCCCAATACAAAAGTTCACCGGAGATGACTTTTCCCATACAAAAGTTCACCGGAGATGACTTTCCCAATACAAAAGTTCACCGGAGATGACTTTTCCCATACAAAAGTTCACCGGGCATGACTTTCCCAATACAAAAGTTCACCGGAGATGACTTTCCCAATACAAAAGTTCACCGGAGATGACTTTTCCCATACAAAAGTTCACCGGAGATGACTTTTCCCATACAAAAGTTCACCGGGCATGACTTTCCCAATACAAAAGTTCACCGGGCATGACTTTATCAATACAAAAGTTCACCGGGCATGACTTTCCCAAAACAAAAGTTCACCGGGCATGACTTTCCCAATACAAAAGTTCACCGGAGATGACTTTCCCAATACAAAAGTTCACCGGAGATGACTTTCCCAATACAAAAGTTCACCGGAGATGACTTTCCCAATACAAAAGTTCACCGGAGATGACTTTTCCCATACAAAAGTTCACCGGAGATGACTTTCCCAATACAAAAGTTCACCGGAGATGACTTTCCCAAAACAAAAGTTCACCGGGCATGACTTTCCCAATACAAAAGTTCACCGGAGATGACTTTTCCCATACAAAAGTTCACCGGAGATGACTTTCCCAATACAAAAGTTCGCCGTAGATGACTTTTCCCATACAAAAGTTCACCGGGCATGACTTTCCCAATACAAAAGTTCACCGGAGATGACTTTTCCCATACAACAGTTCACCGGATATGACTTTCCCAATACAAAAGTTCACCGGAGATGACTTTTCCCATACAAAAGTTCACCGGAGATGACTTTCCCAATACAAAAGTTCACCGGAGATGACTTTTCCCATACAAAAGTTCACCGGAGATGAATTTTCCCATACAAAAGTTCACCGGAGATGACTTTCCCAATACAAAAGTTCACCGGGCATGACTTTCCCAATACAAAAGTTCACCGGAGATGACTTTTCCCATACAAAAGTTCACCAGAGATGACTTTCCCAATATAAAAGTTCACCGGGCATGACTTTCCCAATACAAAAGTTCACCGGAGATGACTTTTCCAATACAAAAGTTCACCGGAGATGACTTTCCCAAAACAAAAGTTCACCGGAGATGACTTTCCCATACAAAAGTTCACCGGGCATGACTTTCCCAATACAAAAGTTCACCGGGCACGACTTTCCCAATACAAAAGTTCACCGGAGATGACTTTCCCAATATAAAAGTTCACCGGAGATGACTTTTCCCATACAAAAGTTCACCGGAGATGACTTTCCCAATACAAAAGTTCACCGGAGATGACTTTCCCAATACAAAAGTTCACCGGAGATGACTTTTCCCATACAAAAGTTCACCGGAGATGACTTTCCCAATACAAAAGTTCACCGGAGATGACTTTTCCCATACAAAAGTTCACCGGAGATGACTTTCCCAATACAAAAGTTCCCCGGAGATGACTTTTCCCATACAAAAGTTCACCGGAGATGACTTTTCCCATACAAAAGTTCACCGGAGATGACTTTCCCAATACAAAAGTTCACCGGAGATGACTTTCCCAATACAAAAGTTCACCGGAGATGACTGTTCCCATACAAAAGTTCACCGGAAAAGACTTTCCCAATACAAAAGTTCACCGGAGATGACTTTCCCAATACAAAAGTTCACCGGAGATGACTTTCCCAATACAAAAGTTCACCGGGCATGACTTTCCCAATACAAAAGTTCACCGGAGATGACTTTTCCCATGCAAAAGTTCACCGGAGATGACTTTTCCCATACAAAAGTTCACCGAAGATGACTTTCCCAATACAAAAGTTCACCGGAGATGACTTTCCCAATACAAAAGTTCACCGGAGATGACTTTCTCCCATACAAAAGTTCACCGGAGATGACTTTCCCAATACAAAAGTTCACCGGAGATGACTTTTCCCATACAAAAGTTCACCGGAGATGACTTTCCCATACAAAAGTTCACCGGAGATGACTTTCCCAATACAAAAGTTCACCGGAGATGACTTTTCCCATACAAAAGTTCACCGGAGATGACTTTCCCAATACAAAAGTTCACCGGAGATGACTTTCCCAATACAAAAGTTCACCGGAGATGACTTTTCCCATACAAAAGTTCACCGGAGATGACTTTCCCAATACAAAAGTTCACCGGAGATGACTTTCCCAATACAAAAGTTCACCGGAGATGACTTTCCCAATACAAAAGTTCACCGGGCATGACTTTCCCAATACAAAAGTTCACCGGAGATGACTTTCCCAATACAAAAGTTCACCGGAGATGACTTTCCCAATACAAAAGTTCACCGGAGATGACTTTCCCAATACAAAAGTTCACCGGAGATGACTTTTCCCATACAAAAGTTCACCGGAGATGACTTTCCCAATACAAAAGTTCACCGGAGATGACTTTTCCCATACAAAAGTTCACCGGAGATGACTTTCCCAATACAAAAGTTCACCGGAGATGACTTTTCCCATACAAAAGTTCACCGGAGATGACTTTTCCCATACAAAAGTTCACCGGAGATGACTTTCCCAATACAAAAGTTCACCGGAGATGACTTTCCCAATACAAAAGTTCACCGGAGATGACTTTCCCAATACAAAAGTTCACCGGAGATGACTTTCCCAATACAAAAGTTCACCGGAGATGACTTTTCACATACAAAAGTTCACCGGAGATGACTTTCCCAATACAAAAGTTCACCGGAGATGACTTTCCCAATACAAAAGTTCACCGGAGATGACTTTTCCCATACAAAAGTTCACCGGAGATGGCTTTCCCAATACAAAAGTTCACCGGAGATGACTTTCCCAATACAAAAGTTCACCGGAGATGACTTTTCCCATACAAAAGTTCACCGGGCATGACTTTCCCAATACAAAAGTTCACCGGGCACGACTTTCCCAATACAAAAGTTCACCGGAGATGACTTTTCCCATACAAAAGTTCACCGGAGATGACTTTCCCAATACAAAAGTTCACCGGAGATGACTTTTCCCATACAAAAGTTCACCGGAGATGACTTTCCCAATACAAAAGTTCACCGGGCACGACTTTCCCAATACAAAAGTTCACCGGGCATGACTTTCCCAATACAAAAGTTCACCGGGCATGACTTTCCCAATACAAAAGTTCACCGGGCATGACTTTCCCAATACAAAAGTTCACCGGAGATGACTTTTCCCATACAAAAGTTCACCGGAGATGACTTTCCCAATACAAAAGTTCACCGGAGATGACTTTCCCAATACAAAAGTTCACCGGAGATGACTTTTCCCATACAAAAGTTCACCGGAGATGACTTTCCCAATACAAAAGTTCACCGGAGATGACTTTCCCAATACAAAAGTTCACCGGAGATGACTTTCCCAATACAAAAGTTCACCGGAGATGACTTTTCCCATACAAAAGTTCACCGGAGATGACTTTCCCAATACAAAAGTTCACCGGAGATGACTTTTCCCATACAAAAGTTCACCGGGCATGACTTTCCCAATACAAAAGTTCACCGGAGATGACTTTTCCCATACAAAAGTTCACCGGAGATGACTTTCCCAATACAAAAGTTCACCGGAGATGACTTTCCCAATACAAAAGTTCACCGGAGATGACTTTTCCCATACAAAAGTTCACCGGAGATGACTTTCCCAATACAAAAGTACGCCGTAGATGACTTTTCCCATACAAAAGTTCACCGGGCATGACTTTCCCAATACAAAAGTTCACCGGAGATGACTTTTCCCATACAACAGTTCACCGGAGATGACTTTCCCAATACAAAAGTTCACCGGAGATGACTTTTCCCATACAAAAGTTCACCGGAGATGACTTTTCCCATACAAAAGTTCACCGGAGATGACTTTCCCAATACAAAAGTTCACCGGAGATGACTTTCCCAATACAAAAGTTCACCGGAGATGACTTTCCCAATACAAAAGTTCACCGGGCATGACTTTCCCAATACAAAAGTTCACCGGAGATGACTTTCCCAATACAAAAGTTCACCGGAGATGACTTTCCCAATACAAAAGTTCACCGGAGATGACTTTCCCAATACAAAAGTTCACCGGAGATGACTTTTCCCATACAAAAGTTCACCGGAGATGACTTTCCCAATACAAAAGTTCACCGGAGATGACTTTTCCCATACAAAAGTTCACCGGAGATGACTTTCCCAATACAAAAGTTCACCGGAGATGACTTTTCCCATACAAAAGTTCACCGGAGATGACTTTTCCCATACAAAAGTTCACCGGAGATGACTTTCCCAATACAAAAGTTCACCGGAGATGACTTTCCCAATACAAAAGTTCACCGGAGATGACTTTCCCAATACAAAAGTTCACCGGAGATGACTTTCCCAATACAAAAGTTCACCGGAGATGACTTTCCCAATACAAAAGTTCACCGGAGATGACTTTTCACATACAAAAGTTCACCGGAGATGACTTTCCCAATAGAAAAGTTCACCGGAGATGACTTTCCCAATACAAAAGTTCACCGGAGATGACTTTTCCCATACAAAAGTTCACCGGAGATGACTTTCCCAATACAAAAGTTCACCGGAGATGACTTTCCCAATACAAAAGTTCACCGGAGATGACTTTTCCCATACAAAAGTTCACCGGGCATGACTTTCCCAATACAAAAGTTCACCGGGCACGACTTTCCCAATACAAAAGTTCACCGGAGATGACTTTTCCCATACAAAAGTTCACCGGAGATGACTTTCCCAATACAAAAGTTCACCGGAGATGACTTTTCCCATACAAAAGTTCACCGGAGATGACTTTCCCAATACAAAAGTTCACCGGGCACGACTTTCCCAATACAAAAGTTCACCGGGCATGACTTTCCCAATACAAAAGTTCACCGGGCATGACTTTCCCAATACAAAAGTTCACCGGGCATGACTTTCCCAATACAAAAGTTCACCGGAGATGACTTTTCCCATACAAAAGTTCACCGGAGATGACTTTCCCAATACAAAAGTTCACCGGAGATGACTTTCCCAATACAAAAGTTCACCGGAGATGACTTTTCCCATACAAAAGTTCACCGGAGATGACTTTCCCAAAACAAAAGTTCACCGGAGATGACTTTCCCAATACAAAAGTTCACCGGAGATGACTTTCCCAATACAAAAGTTCACCGGGCACGACTTTCCCAATACAAAAGTTCACCGGAGATGACTTTCCCAATATAAAAGTTCACCGGAGATGACTTTTCCCATACAAAAGTTCACCGGAGATGACTTTCCCAATACAAAAGTTCACCGGAGATGACTTTCCCAATACAAAAGTTCACCGGAGATGACTTTTCCCATACAAAAGTTCACCGGAGATGACTTTCCCAATACAAAAGTTCACCGGAGATGACTTTTCCCATACATAAGTTCACCGGAGATGACTTTCCCAATACAAAAGTTCACCGGAGATGACTTTTCCCATACAAAAGTTCACCGGAGATGACTTTCCCTATACAAAAGTTCACCGGAGATGACTTTCCCAATACAAAAGTTCACCGGAGATGACTTTTCCCATACAAAAGTTCACCGGAGATGACTTTCCCAATACAAAAGTTCACCGGAGATGACTTTCCCAATACAAAAGTTCACCGGAGATGACTGTTCCCATACAAAAGTTCACCGGAGATGACTTTCCCAATACAAAAGTTCACAGGAGATGACTTTCCCAATACAAAAGTTCACCGGAGATGACTTTCCCAATACAAAAGTTCACCGGAGATGACTTTCCCAATACAAAAGTTCACCGGAGATGACTTTTCCCATGCAAAAGTTCACCGGAGATGACTTTCCCAATACAAAAGTTCACCGGAGATGACTTTCCCAATACAAAAGTTCACCGGAGATGACTTTTCCCATACAAAAGTTCACCGGAGATGACTTTTCCCATACAAAAGTTCACCGGAGATGACTTTCCCAATACAAAAGTTCACCGGAGATGACTTTTCCCATACAAAAGTTCACCGGAGATGACTTTCCCATACAAAAGTTCACCGGAGATGACTTTCCCAATACAAAAGTTCACCGGAGATGACTTTTCCCATACAAAAGTTCACCGGAGATGACTTTCCCAATACAAAAGTTCACCGGAGATGACTTTCCCAATACAAAAGTTCACCGGAGATGACTTTTCCCATACAAAAGTTCACCGGAGATGACTTTCCCAATACAAAAGTTCACCGGAGATGACTTTCCCAATACAAAAGTTCACCGGAGATGACTTTCCCAATACAAAAGTTCACCGGAGATGACTTTTCCCATACAAAAGTTCACCGGAGATGACTTTTCCCATACAAAAGTTCACCGGGCATGACTTTCCCAATACAAAAGTTCACCGGGCATGACTTTATCAATACAAAAGTTCACCGGGCATGACTTTCCCAAAACAAAAGTTCACCGGGCATGACTTTCCCAATACAAAAGTTCACCGGAGATGACTTTCCCAATACAAAAGTTCACCGGAGATGACTTTCCCAATACAAAAGTTCACCGGAGATGACTTTCCCAATACAAAAGTTCACCGGAGATGACTTTTCCCATACAAAAGTTCACCGGAGATGACTTTCCCAATACAAAAGTTCACCGGAGATGACTTTCCCAAAACAAAAGTTCACCGGGCATGACTTTCCCAATACAAAAGTTCACCGGAGATGACTTTTCCCATACAAAAGTTCACCGGAGATGACTTTCCCAATACAAAAGTTCGCCGTAGATGACTTTTCCCATACAAAAGTTCACCGGGCATGACTTTCCCAATACAAAAGTTCACCGGAGATGACTTTTCCCATACAACAGTTCACCGGAGATGACTTTCCCAATACAAAAGTTCACCGGAGATGACTTTTCCCATACAAAAGTTCACCGGAGATGACTTTCCCAATACAAAAGTTCACCGGAGATGACTTTTCCCATACAAAAGTTCACCGGAGATGACTTTTCCCATACAAAAGTTCACCGGAGATGACTTTCCCAATACAAAAGTTCACCGGGCATGACTTTCCCAATACAAAAGTTCACCGGAGATGACTTTTCCCATACAAAAGTTCACCGGAGATGACTTTCCCAATATAAAAGTTCACCGGGCATGACTTTCCCAATACAAAAGTTCACCGGAGATGACTTTTCCAATACAAAAGTTCACCGGAGATGACTTTCCCAAAACAAAAGTTCACCGGAGATGACTTTCCCATACAAAAGTGCACCGGGCATGACTTTCCCAATACAAAAGTTCACCGGGCACGACTTTCCCAATACAAAAGTTCACCGGAGATGACTTTCCCAATATAAAAGTTCACCGGAGATGACTTTTCCCATACAAAAGTTCACCGGAGATGACTTTCCCAATACAAAAGTTCACCGGAGATGACTTTCCCAATACAAAAGTTCACCGGAGATGACTTTTCCCATACAAAAGTTCACCGGAGATGACTTTCCCAATACAAAAGTTCACCGGAGATGACTTTTCCCATACATAAGTTCACCGGAGATGACTTTCCCAATACAAAAGTTCACCGGAGATGACTTTTCCCATACAAAAGTTCACCGGAGATGACTTTCCCTATACAAAAGTTCACCGGAGATGACTTTCCCAATACAAAAGTTCACCGGAGATGACTTTTCCCATACAAAAGTTCACCGGAGATGACTTTCCCAATACAAAAGTTCACCGGAGATGACTTTCCCAATACAAAAGTTCACCGGAGATGACTGTTCCCATACAAAAGTTCACCGGAGATGACTTTCCCAATACAAAAGTTCACCGGAGATGACTTTCCCAATACAAAAGTTCACCGGAGATGACTTTCCCAATACAAAAGTTCACCGGGCATGACTTTCCCAATACAAAAGTTCACCGGAGATGACTTTTCCCATGCAAAAGTTCACCGGAGATGACTTTTCCCATACAAAAGTTCACCGGAGATGACTTTCCCAATACAAAAGTTCACCGGAGATGACTTTCCCAATACAAAAGTTCACCGGAGATGACTTTTCCCATACAAAAGTTCACCGGAGATGACTTTTCCCATACAAAAGTTCACCGGAGATGACTTTCCCAATACAAAAGTTCACCGGAGATGACTTTTCCCATACAAAAGTTCACCGGAGATGACTTTCCCATACAAAAGTTCACCGGAGATGACTTTCCCAATACAAAAGTTCACCGGAGATGACTTTTCCCATACAAAAGTTCACCGGAGATGACTTTCCCAATACAAAAGTTCACCGGAGATGACTTTCCCAATACAAAAGTTCACCGGAGATGACTTTTCCCATACAAAAGTTCACCGGAGATGACTTTCCCAATACAAAAGTTCACCGGAGATGACTTTCCCAATACAAAAGTTCACCGGAGATGACTTTCCCAATACAAAAGTTCACCGGGCATGACTTTCCCAATACAAAAGTTCACCGGAGATGACTTTCCCAATACAAAAGTTCACCGGAGATGACTTTCCCAATACAAAAGTTCACCGGAGATGACTTTCCCAATACAAAAGTTCACCGGAGATGACTTTTCCCATACAAAAGTTCACCGGAGATGACTTTCCCAATACAAAAGTTCACCGGAGATGACTTTTCCCATACAAAAGTTCACCGGAGATGACTTTCCCAATACAAAAGTTCACCGGAGATGACTTTTCCCATACAAAAGTTCACCGGAGATGACTTTTCCCATACAAAAGTTCACCGGAGATGACTTTCCCAATACAAAAGTTCACCGGAGATGACTTTCCCAATACAAAAGTTCACCGGAGATGACTTTCCCAATACAAAAGTTCACCGGAGATGACTTTCCCAATACAAAAGTTCACCGGAGATGACTTTCCCAATACAAAAGTTCACCGGAGATGACTTTTCACATACAAAAGTTCACCGGAGATGACTTTCCCAATACAAAAGTTCACCGGAGATGACTTTCCCAATACAAAAGTTCACCGGAGATGACTTTTCCCATACAAAAGTTCACCGGAGATGACTTTCCCAATACAAAAGTTCACCGGAGATGACTTTCCCAATACAAAAGTTCACCGGAGATGACTTTTCCCATACAAAAGTTCACCGGGCATGACTTTCCCAATACAAAAGTTCACCGGGCACGACTTTCCCAATACAAAAGTTCACCGGAGATGACTTTTCCCATACAAAATTTCACCGGAGATGACTTTCCCAATACAAAAGTTCACCGGAGATGACTTTTCCCATACAAAAGTTCACCGGAGATGACTTTCCCAATACAAAAGTTCACCGGGCACGACTTTCCCAATACAAAAGTTCACCGGGCATGACTTTCCCAATACAAAAGTTCACCGGGCATGACTTTCCCAATACAAAAGTTCACCGGGCATGACTTTCCCAATACAAAAGTTCACCGGAGATGACATTTCCCATACAAAAGTTCACCGGAGATGACTTTCCCAATACAAAAGTTCACCGGAGATAACTTTCCCAATACAAAAGTTCACCGGAGATGACTTTTCCCATACAAAAGTTCACCGGAGATGACTTTCCCAATACAAAAGTTCACCGGAGATGACTTTCCCAATACAAAAGTTCACCGGAGATGACTTTCCCAATACAAAAGTTCACCGGAGATGACTTTTCCCATACAAAAGTTCACCGGAGATGACTTTCCCAATACAAAAGTTCACCGGAGATGACTTTTCCCATACAAAAGTTCACCGGGCATGACTTTCCCAATACAAAAGTTCACCGGAGATGACTTTTCCCATACAAAAGTTCACCGGAGATGACTTTCCCAATACAAAAGTTCACCGGAGATGACTTTCCCAATACAAAAGTTCACCGGAGATGACTTTTCCCATACAAAAGTTCACCGGAGATGACTTTCCCAATACAAAAGTTCACCGGAGATGACTTTCCCAATACAAAAGTTCACCGGAGATGACTTTTCCCAATACAAAAGTTCACCGGAGATGACTTTCCCAATACAAAAGTTCACCGGAGATGACTTTTCCCATACAAAAGTTCACCGGAGATGACTTTCCCAATACAAAAGTTCACCGGAGATGACTTTTCCCATACAAAAGTTCACCGGAGATGACTTTTCCCATACAAAAGTTCACCGGAGATGACTTTTCCCATACAAAAGTTCACCGGAGATGACTTTTCCCAATACAAAAGTTCACCGGAGATGACTTTCCCAATACAAAAGTTCACCGGAGATGACTTTCCCAATACAAAAGTTCACCGGGCACGACTTTCCCAATACAAAAGTTCACCGGAGATGACTTTCCCAATATAAAAGTTCACCGGAGATGACTTTCCCATACAAAAGTTCACCGGAGATGACTTTCCCAATACAAAAGTTCACCGGAGATGACTTTTCCCATACAAAAGTTCACCGGAGATGACTTTCCCAATACAAAAGTTCACCGGAGATGACTTTCCCAATACAAAAGTTCACCGGAGATGACTTTCCCAATACAAAAGTTCACCGGAGATGACTTTTCCCATACAAAAGTTCACCGGAGATGACTTTCCCAATACAAAAGTTCACCGGAGATGACTTTCCCAATACAAAAGTTCACCGGAGATGACTTTTCCCATACAAAAGTTCACCGGAGATGACTTTTCCCAATACAAAAGTTCACCGGAGATGACTTTCCCAATACAAAAGTTCACCGGAGATGACTTTCCCAATATAAAAGTTCACCGGAGATGACTTTTCCCATACAAAAGTTCACCGGAGATGACTTTCCCAATACAAAAGTTCACCGGAGATGACTTTCCCAATACAAAAGTTCACCGGAGATGACTTTCCCAATACAAAAGTTCACCGGAGATGACTTTTCCCATACAAAAGTTCACCGGAGATGACTTTCCCAATACAAAAGTTCACCGGAGATGACTTTCCCAATACAAAAGTTCACCGGAGATGACTTTCCCAATACAAAAGTTCACCGGAGATGACTTTTCCCAATACAAAAGTTCACCGGAGATGACTTTCCCAATACAAAAGTTCACCGGAGATGACTTTTCCCATACAAAAGTTCACCGGAGATGACTTTCCCAATACAAAAGTTCACCGGAGATGACTTTTCCCATACAAAAGTTCACCGGAGATGACTTTCCCAATACAAAAGTTCACCGGAGATGACTTTCCCAATACAAAAGTTCACCGGAGATGACTTTTCCCATACAAAAGTTCACCGGAGATGACTTTCCCAATACAAAAGTTCACCGGAGATGACTTTCCCAATACAAAAGTTCACCGGAGATGACTTTCCCAATACAAAAGTTCACCGGGCACGACTTTCCCAATACAAAAGTTCACCGGAGATGACTTTCCCAATATAAAAGTTCACCGGAGATGACTTTTCCCATACAAAAGTTCACCGGAGATGACTTTCCCAATACAAACGTTCACCGGAGATGACTTTCCCAATACAAAAGTTCACCGGAGATGACTTTTCCCATACAAAAGTTCACCGGAGATGACTTTTCCCAATACAAAAGTTCACCGGAGATGACTTTCCCAATACAAAAGTTCACCGGAGATGACTTTCCCAATACAAAAGTTCACCGGGCACGACTTTCCCAATACAAAAGTTCACCGGAGATGACTTTCCCAATATAAAAGTTCACCGGAGATGACTTTTCCCATACAAAAGTTCACCGGAGATGACTTTCCCAATACAAAAGTTCACCGGAGATGACTTTCCCAATACAAAAGTTCACCGGAGATGACTTTCCCAATACAAAAGTTCACCGGAGATGACTTTTCCCATACAAAAGTTCACCGGAGATGACTTTCCCAATACAAAAGTTCACCGGAGATGACTTTCCCAATACAAAAGTTCACCGGAGATGACTTTTCCCAATACAAAAGTTCACCGGAGATGACTTTCCCAATACAAAAGTTCACCGGAGATGACTTTTCCCATACAAAAGTTCACCGGAGATGACTTTCCCAATACAAAAGTTCACCGGAGATGACTTTTCCCATACAAAAGTTCACCGGAGATGACTTTCCCAATACAAAAGTTCACCGGAGATGACTTTCCCAATACAAAAGTTCACCGGAGATGACTTTTCCCATACAAAAGTTCACCGGAGATGACTTTCCCAATACAAAAGTTCACCGGAGATGACTTTCCCAATACAAAAGTTCACCGGAGATGACTTTCCCAATACAAAAGTTCACCGGGCACGACTTTCCCAATACAAAAGTTCACCGGAGATGACTTTCCCAATATAAAAGTTCACCGGAGATGACTTTTCCCATACAAAAGTTCACCGGAGATGACTTTCCCAATACAAAAGTTCACCGGAGATGACTTTCCCAATACAAAAGTTCACCGGAGATGACTTTTCCCATACAAAAGTTCACCGGAGATGACTTTTCCCATACAAAAGTTCACCGGAGATGACTTTCCCAATATAAAAGTTCACCGAAGATGACTTTTCCCATACAAAAGTTCACCGGAGATGACTTTCCCAATACAAAAGTTCACCGGAGATGACTTTCCCAATACAAAAGTTCACCGGAGATGACTTTTCCCATACAAAAGTTCACCGGAGATGACTTTCCCAATACAAAAGTTCACCGGAGATGACTTTCCCAATACAAAAGTTCACCGGAGATGACTTTCCCAATACAAAAGTTCACCGGAGATGACATTTCCCATACAAAGGTTCACCGGAGATGACTTTCCCAATACAAAAGTTCACCGGGCATGACTTTCCCAATACAAAAGTTCACCGGAGATGACTTTTCCCATACAAAAGTTCACCGGGCATGACTTTCCCAATACAAAAGTTCACCGGAGATGACTTTCCCAATACAAAAGTTCACCGGAGATGACTTTTCCCATACAAAAGTTCACCGGAGATGACTTTCCCAATACAAAAGTTCACCGGAGATGACTTTTCCCATACAAAAGTTCACCGGAGATGACTTTCCCAATACAAAAGTTCACCGGGCATGACTTTCCCAATACAAAAGTTCACTGGAGATGACTTTTCCCATACAAAAGTTCACCGGAGATGACTTTCCCAATACAAAAGTTCACCGGGCATGACTTTCCCAATACAAAAGTTCACCGGGCACGACTTTCCCAATACAAAAGTTCACCGGGCATGACTTTCCCAATACAAAAGTTCACCGGGCATGACTTTCCCAATACAAAAGTTCACCGGAGATGACTTTTCCCAATACAAAAGTTCACCGGAGATGACTTTCCCAATACAAAAGTTCACCGGAGATGACTTTTCCCATACAAAAGTTCACCGGAGATGACTTTCCCAATACAAAAGTTCACCGGAGATGGCTTTTCCCATACAAAAGTTCACCGGAGATGACTTTTCCCATACAAAAGTTCACCGGAGATGACTTTCCCAATACAAAAGTTCACCGGAGATGACTTTTCCCATACAAAAGTTCACCGGAGATGACTTTCCCAATACAAAAGTTCACCGGAGATGACTTTTCCCATACAAAAGTTCACCGGAGATGACTTTCCCAATACAAAAGTTCACCGGAGATGACTTTTCCCATACAAAAGTTCACCGGAGATGACTTTCCCAATACAAAAGTTCACCGGAGATGACTTTCCCAATACAAAAGTTCACCGGAGATGACTTTTCCCATACAAAAGTTCACCGGAGATGACTTTTCCCATACAAAAGTTCACCGGAGATGACTTTCCCAATACAAAAGTTCACCGGAGATGACTTTCCCAATACAAAAGTTCACCGGAGATGACTTTCCCAATACAAAAGTTCACCGGAGATGACTTTCCCAATACAAAAGTTCACCGGAGATGACTTTCCCAATACAAAAGTTCACCGGAGATGACTTTTCACATACAAAAGTTCACCGGAGATGACTTTCCCAATACAAAAGTTCACCGGAGATGACTTTCCCAATACAAAAGTTCACCGGAGATGACTTTTCCCATACAAAAGTTCACCGGAGATGACTTTCCCAATACAAAAGTTCACCGGAGATGACTTTCCCAATACAAAAGTTCACCGGAGATGACTTTTCCCATACAAAAGTTCACCGGGCATGACTTTCCCAATACAAAAGTTCACCGGGCACGACTTTCCCAATACAAAAGTTCACCGGAGATGACTTTTCCCATACAAAATTTCACCGGAGATGACTTTCCCAATACAAAAGTTCACCGGAGATGACTTTTCCCATACAAAAGTTCACCGGAGATGACTTTCCCAATACAAAAGTTCACCGGGCACGACTTTCCCAATACAAAAGTTCACCGGAGATGACATTTCCCATACAAAAGTTCACCGGAGATGACTTTCCCAATACAAAAGTTCACCGGAGATAACTTTCCCAATACAAAAGTTCACCGGAGATGACTTTTCCCATACAAAAGTTCACCGGAGATGACTTTCCCAATACAAAAGTTCACCGGAGATGACTTTCCCAATACAAAAGTTCACCGGAGATGACTTTCCCAATACAAAAGTTCACCGGAGATGACTTTTCCCATACAAAAGTTCACCGGAGATGACTTTCCCAATACAAAAGTTCACCGGAGATGACTTTCCCAATACAAAAGTTCACCGGAGATGACTTTTCCCATACAAAAGTTCACCGGAGATGACTTTCCCAATACAAAAGTTCACCGGAGATGACTTTTCCCATACAAAAGTTCACCGGGCATGACTTTCCCAATACAAAAGTTCACCGGAGATGACTTTTCCCATACAAAAGTTCACCGGAGATGACTTTCCCAATACAAAAGTTCACCGGAGATGACTTTCCCAATACAAAAGTTCACCGGAGATGACTTTTCCCATACAAAAGTTCACCGGAGATGACTTTCCCAATACAAAAGTTCACCGGAGATGACTTTCCCAATACAAAAGTTCACCGGAGATGACTTTTCCCAATACAAAAGTTCACCGGAGATGACTTTCCCAATACAAAAGTTCACCGGAGATGACTTTTCCCATACAAAAGTTCACCGGAGATGACTTTCCCAATACAAAAGTTCACCGGAGATGACTTTTCCCATACAAAAGTTCACCGGAGATGACTTTTCCCATACAAAAGTTCACCGGAGATGACTTTTCCCATACAAAAGTTCACCGGAGATGACTTTTCCCAATACAAAAGTTCACCGGAGATGACTTTCCCAATACAAAAGTTCACCGGAGATGACTTTCCCAATACAAAAGTTCACCGGGCACGACTTTCCCAATACAAAAGTTCACCGGAGATGACTTTCCCAATATAAAAGTTCACCGGAGATGACTTTCCCATACAAAAGTTCACCGGAGATGACTTTCCCAATACAAAAGTTCACCGGAGATGACTTTTCCCATACAAAAGTTCACCGGAGATGACTTTCCCAATACAAAAGTTCACCGGAGATGACTTTCCCAATACAAAAGTTCACCGGAGATGACTTTCCCAATACAAAAGTTCACCGGAGATGACTTTTCCCATACAAAAGTTCACCGGAGATGACTTTCCCAATACAAAAGTTCACCGGAGATGACTTTCCCAATACAAAAGTTCACCGGAGATGACTTTTCCCATACAAAAGTTCACCGGAGATGACTTTTCCCAATACAAAAGTTCACCGGAGATGACTTTCCCAATACAAAAGTTCACCGGAGATGACTTTCCCAATATAAAAGTTCACCGGAGATGACTTTTCCCATACAAAAGTTCACCGGAGATGACTTTCCCAATACAAAAGTTCACCGGAGATGACTTTCCCAATACAAAAGTTCACCGGAGATGACTTTCCCAATACAAAAGTTCACCGGAGATGACTTTTCCCATACAAAAGTTCACCGGAGATGACTTTCCCAATACAAAAGTTCACCGGAGATGACTTTCCCAATACAAAAGTTCACCGGAGATGACTTTCCCAATACAAAAGTTCACCGGAGATGACTTTTCCCAATACAAAAGTTCACCGGAGATGACTTTCCCAATACAAAAGTTCACCGGAGATGACTTTTCCCATACAAAAGTTCACCGGAGATGACTTTCCCAATACAAAAGTTCACCGGAGATGACTTTTCCCATACAAAAGTTCACCGGAGATGACTTTCCCAATACAAAAGTTCACCGGAGATGACTTTCCCAATACAAAAGTTCACCGGAGATGACTTTTCCCATACAAAAGTTCACCGGAGATGACTTTCCCAATACAAAAGTTCACCGGAGATGACTTTCCCAATACAAAAGTTCACCGGAGATGACTTTCCCAATACAAAAGTTCACCGGGCACGACTTTCCCAATACAAAAGTTCACCGGAGATGACTTTCCCAATATAAAAGTTCACCGGAGATGACTTTTCCCATACAAAAGTTCACCGGAGATGACTTTCCCAATACAAACGTTCACCGGAGATGACTTTCCCAATACAAAAGTTCACCGGAGATGACTTTTCCCATACAAAAGTTCACCGGAGATGACTTTTCCCAATACAAAAGTTCACCGGAGATGACTTTCCCAATACAAAAGTTCACCGGAGATGACTTTCCCAATACAAAAGTTCACCGGGCACGACTTTCCCAATACAAAAGTTCACCGGAGATGACTTTCCCAATATAAAAGTTCACCGGAGATGACTTTTCCCATACAAAAGTTCACCGGAGATGACTTTCCCAATACAAAAGTTCACCGGAGATGACTTTCCCAATACAAAAGTTCACCGGAGATGACTTTCCCAATACAAAAGTTCACCGGAGATGACTTTTCCCATACAAAAGTTCACCGGAGATGACTTTCCCAATACAAAAGTTCACCGGAGATGACTTTCCCAATACAAAAGTTCACCGGAGATGACTTTTCCCAATACAAAAGTTCACCGGAGATGACTTTCCCAATACAAAAGTTCACCGGAGATGACTTTTCCCATACAAAAGTTCACCGGAGATGACTTTCCCAATACAAAAGTTCACCGGAGATGACTTTTCCCATACAAAAGTTCACCGGAGATGACTTTCCCAATACAAAAGTTCACCGGAGATGACTTTCCCAATACAAAAGTTCACCGGAGATGACTTTTCCCATACAAAAGTTCACCGGAGATGACTTTCCCAATACAAAAGTTCACCGGAGATGACTTTCCCAATACAAAAGTTCACCGGAGATGACTTTCCCAATACAAAAGTTCACCGGGCACGACTTTCCCAATACAAAAGTTCACCGGAGATGACTTTCCCAATATAAAAGTTCACCGGAGATGACTTTTCCCATACAAAAGTTCACCGGAGATGACTTTCCCAATACAAAAGTTCACCGGAGATGACTTTCCCAATACAAAAGTTCACCGGAGATGACTTTTCCCATACAAAAGTTCACCGGAGATGACTTTTCCCATACAAAAGTTCACCGGAGATGACTTTCCCAATATAAAAGTTCACCGAAGATGACTTTTCCCATACAAAAGTTCACCGGAGATGACTTTCCCAATACAAAAGTTCACCGGAGATGACTTTCCCAATACAAAAGTTCACCGGAGATGACTTTTCCCATACAAAAGTTCACCGGAGATGACTTTCCCAATACAAAAGTTCACCGGAGATGACTTTCCCAATACAAAAGTTCACCGGAGATGACTTTTCCCATACAAAAGTTCACCGGAGATGACTTTCCCAATACAAAAGTTCACCGGAGATAACTTTTCCCATACAAAAGTTCACCGGAGATGACTTTCCCAATACAAAAGTTCACCGGAGATGACATTTCCCATACAAAGGTTCACCGGAGATGACTTTCCCAATACAAAAGTTCACCGGGCATGACTTTCCCAATACAAAAGTTCACCGGAGATGACTTTCCCAATACAAAAGTTCACCGGAGATGACTTTCCCAATACAAAAGTTCACCGGAGATGACTTTTCCCATACAAAAGTTCACCGGAGATGACTTTCCCAATACAAAAGTTCACCGGAGATGACTTTCCCAATACAAAAGTTCACCGGAGATGACTTTTCCCATACAAAAGTTCACCGGAGATGACTTTCCCAATACAAAAGTTCACCGGAGATGACTTTCCCAATACAAAAGTTCACCGGGCACGACTTTCCCAATACAAAAGTTCACCGGAGATGACTTTCCCAATATAAAAGTTCACCGGAGATGACTTTCCCATACAAAAGTTCACCGGAGATGACTTTCCCAATACAAAAGTTCACCGGAGATGACTTTTCCCATACAAAAGTTCACCGGAGATGACTTTCCCAATACAAAAGTTCACCGGAGATGACTTTCCCAATACAAAAGTTCACCGGAGATGACTTTCCCAATACAAAAGTTCACCGGAGATGACTTTTCCCATACAAAAGTTCACCGGAGATGACTTTCCCAATACAAAAGTTCACCGGAGATGACTTTCCCAATACAAAAGTTCACCGGAGATGACTTTTCCCATACAAAAGTTCACCGGAGATGACTTTTCCCAATACAAAAGTTCACCGGAGATGACTTTCCCAATACAAAAGTTCACCGGAGATGACTTTCCCAATATAAAAGTTCACCGGAGATGACTTTTCCCATACAAAAGTTCACCGGAGATGACTTTCCCAATACAAAAGTTCACCGGAGATGACTTTCCCAATACAAAAGTTCACCGGAGATGACTTTCCCAATACAAAAGTTCACCGGAGATGACTTTTCCCATACAAAAGTTCACCGGAGATGACTTTCCCAATACAAAAGTTCACCGGAGATGACTTTCCCAATACAAAAGTTCACCGGAGATGACTTTCCCAATACAAAAGTTCACCGGAGATGACTTTTCCCAATATATAAGTTCACCGGGCATGACTTTCCCAATACAAAAGTTCACCGGAGATGACTTTCCCAATACAAAAGTTCACCGGGCATGACTTTCCCAATACAAAAGTTCACCGGGCATGACTTTCCCAATACAAAAGTTCACCGGGCATGACTTTCCCAATATAAAAGTTCACCGGGCATGACTTTCCCAATACAAAAGTTCACCGGGCATGACTTTTCCCATACAAAAGTTCACCGAGCATGACTTTCCCAATACAAAAGTTCACCAGGCATGACTTTCCCAATACAAAAGTTCACCGGGCATGACTTTCCCAATATAAAAGTTAACCGGGCATGACTTTTCCCGTACAAAAGTTCACCGGAGATGACTTTTCCCATACAAAAGTTCACCGGAGATGACTTTCCCAATACAAAAGTTCACCGGAGATGACTTTTCCATACAAAAGTTCACCGGAGATGACTTTCCCAATACAAAAGTTCACAGGAGATGACTTTTCCCATACAAAAGTATTGGGAAAGTCAAGAACTTTTGTATTGGGAAAGTCATGCCTGGTGAACTTTTGTATTGGGAAAGTCATGCCCGGTGAACTTTTGTATGGGAAAAGTCATGCCCGGTTAACTTTTATATTGGGAAAGTCATGCCCGGTGAACTTTTGTATTGGGAAAGTCATGCCTGGTGAACTTTTGTATTGGGAAAGTCATGCTCGGTGAACTTTTGTATGGGAAAAGTCATGCCCGGTGAACTTTTGTATTGGGAAAGTCATGCCCGGTGAACTTTTATATTGGGAAAGTCATGCCCGGTGAACTTTTGTATTGGGAAAGTCATGCCCGGTGAACTTTTGTATTGGGAAAGTCATGCCCGGTGAACTTTTGTATTGGGAAAGTCATCTCCGGTGAACTTTTGTATTGGGAAAGTCATGCCCGGTGAACTTATATATTGGGAAAGTCATGCCCGGTGAACTTTTGTATTGGGAAAGTCATGCCCGGTGAACTTTTGTATTGGGAAAATCATGCCCGGAGAACTTTTGTATTGGGAAAGTCATGCCCGGTGAACTTTTGTATTGGGAAAGTCATCTCCGGTGAACTTTTGTATTGGGAAAGTCATGCCCGTTGAACTTTTGTATTGGGAAAGTCATGCCCGGTGAACTTTTGTATTGGGAAAGTCGTGCCCGGTGAACTTTTTTATTGGGAAAGTCATGCCCGGTGAACTTTTGTATTGGGAAAGTCATCTCCGGGAACTTTTGTATAGGAAAAGTCATGCCCGGTGAACTTTTGTATTGGGAAAGTCATGCCCGGTGAACTTTTGTATTGGGAAAGTCATGCCCGGTGAACATTTGTATTGGAAAAGTCATGCCCGGTGAACTTTTGTATGGGAAAAGTCATCTCCGGTGAACTTTTGTACGGGAAAAGTCATGCCCGGTGAACTTTTGTATTGGGAAAATTCATCTCCTCTGAACTTTTGTATGGGAAAAGTCATGCCCGGTGAACTTTTGTATTGGGAAAGTCATGCTCGGTGAACTTTTGTATTGGGAAAGTCATGCTCGGTGAACTTTTATATCGGGAAAGTCATGCCCGGTGAACTTTTGTATTGGGAAAGTCATGCCCGGTGAACTTTTGTATGGGAAAAGTCATCTCCGGTGAACTTTTGTGTTGGGAAAGTTATGCCCGGTGAACTTTTGTATTGGGAAAGTCATGCCCGGTGAACTTTTGTATTGGAAAAGTCATGCTCGGTGAACTTTTGTATGGGAAAAGTCATCTCCGGTGAACTTTTGTATCGGAAAAGTCATGCCCGGTGAACTTTTGTATGGGAAAAGTCATGCCCGGTTAACTTTTATATTGGGAAAGTCATGCCCGGTGAACTTTTGTATTGGGAAAGTCATGCCCAGTGAACTTTTGTATTGGGAAAGTCATGCCCGGTGAACTTTTGTATTGGGAAAGTCATGCCCGGTGAACTTTTGTATGGGAAAAGTCATGCCCAGTGAACTTTTGTATGGGAAAAGTCATCTCCGGTGAACTTTTGTATGGGAAAAGTCATGCCCGGTGAACTTTTATATTGGGAACGTCATGCCCGGTGAACTTTTGTATTGGGAAAGTCATGCTCGGTGAACTCTTGTATTGGGAAAGTCATGCCCGGTGAACCTTTGTATTGGGAAAGTCATCTCCGGTTAACTTTTGTATGGGAAAAGTCATGCCCGGTGAACTTTTGTATTGGGAAAGTCATGCCCGGTGAACTTTTGTATTGGGAAAGTCATGCCCAGTGAATTTTTGTATTGGGAAAGTCATGCCCGGTGAACTTTTGTATTGGGAAAGTCATGCCCGTTGAACTTTTGTATTGGGAAAGTCATGCCCGGTGAACTTTTATATGGGAAAAGTCATGCCCGGTGAACTTTTATATTGGGAAAGTCATGCCCGGTGAACATTTGTATTGGGAAAGTCATCCCCGGTGAACTTTTGTATTGGGAAAGTCATGCCCGGTGAATTTTTGTATTGGGAAAGTCATGCCCGGTGAACTTTTGTATTGGGAAAGTCATGCCCGGTGAACTTTTGTATTGGGAAAGTCATGCCCGGTGAACTTTTGTATTGGGAAAGTCATCTCCGGTTAACTTTTGTATGGGAAAAGTCATGCCCGGTGAACTTTTGTACTGGGAAAGTCATGCCCGGTGAACTTTTGTATTGGGAAAGTCATGCCCGGTGAACTTTTGTATTGGGAAAGTCATGCCCGGTGAACTTTTGTATTGGGAAAGTCATGCTCGGTGAACTCTTGTATTGGGAAAGTCATGCCCGGTGAACCTTTGTATTGGGAAAGTCATCTCCGGTTAACTTTTGTATTGGGAAAGTCATGCCCGGTGAACTGTTGTATTGGGAAAGTCATGCCCGGTGAACATTTGTATTGGGAAAGTCATGCTCGGTGAACTCTTGTATTGGGAAAGTCATGCCCGGTGAACCTTTGTATTGGGAAAGTCATCTCCGGTTAACTTTTGTATGGGAAAAGTCATGCCCGGTGAACTTTTGTATTGGGAAAGTCATGCCCGGTGAACTTTTGTATTGGGAAAGTCATGCCCGGTGAATTTTTGTATTGGGAAAGTCATGCCCGGTGAACTTTTGTATTGGGAAAGTCATGCCCGGTGAACTTTTGTATTGGGAAAGTCATGCCCGGTGAACTTTTATATGGGAAAAGTCATGCCCGGTGAACTTTTATATTGGGAAAGTCATGCCCGGTGAACATTTGTATTGGGAAAGTCATGCCCGGTGAACTTTTGTATTGGGAAAGTCATGCCCGGTGAATTTTTGGATTGGGAAAGTCATGCCCGGTGAACTTTTGTATTGGGTAAGTCATGCCCGGTGAACTTTTGTATTGGGAAAGTCATGCCCGGTGAACTTTTATATTGGGAAAGTCATGCCCGGTGAACTTTTGTATTGAGAAAGTCATGCCCGGTGAACTTTTGTATTGGGAAAGTCATGCCCAGTGAACTTTAGTATTGGGAAAGTCATCTCTGGTGAACTTTTGTATTGGGAAAGTCATCTCCGGTGAACTTTTGTATTGGGAAAATCATGCCCGGTGAACTTTTATATTGGGACAGTCATGCCCGGTGAACTTTTGTATTGGGAAAGTCATGCCCGGTGAACTTTTGTATTGGGAAAGTCATGCCCGGTGAACTTTTATATTGGGAAAGTCATGCCCGGTGAACTTTTATATTTGGAAAGTCATGCCCGGTGAACTTTTATATTGGGAAAGTCATGCCAGGTGAACTTTTGTATTGGGAAAGTCATACCCGGTGAACTTTTGTATTGGGAAAGTCATGCCCGGTGAACTTTTGTATTGGGAAAGTCATGCCAGGTGAAATTTTGTATTGGGAAAGTCATGCCCGGTGAACTTTTGTATTGGGAAAGTCATGCCCGGTGAACTTTTGTATGGGAAAAGTCATGCCCGGTGAACTTTTGTATTGGGAAAGTCATGCCCGTTGAACTTTTATATTGGGAAAGTCATGCCCGGTGAACTTTTGTATTGGGAAAGTCATGCCCGGTGAACTTTTGTATTGGGAAAGTCATGCCCGGTGAACTTTTGTATTGGGAAAGTCATCTCCGGTGAACTTTTGTATTGGGAAAGTCATGCCCGGTGAACTTATATATTGGGAAAGTCATGCCCGGTGAACTTTTGTATTGGGAAAGTCATGCCCGGTGAACTTTTGTATTGGGAAAATCATGCCCGGAGAACTTTTGTATTGGGAAAGTCATGCCCGGTGAACTTTTGTATTGGGAAAGTCATCTCCGGTGAACTTTTGTATTGGGAAAGTCATGCCCGTTGAACTTTTGTATTGGGAAAGTCATGCCCGGTGAACTTTTGTATTGGGAAAGTCGTGCCCGGTGAACTTTTTTATTGGGAAAGTCATGCCCGGTGAACTTTTGTATTGGGAAAGTCATCTCCGGGAACTTTTGTATAGGAAAAGTCATGCCCGGTGAACTTTTGTATTGGGAAAGTCATGCCCGGTGAACTTTTGTATTGGGAAAGTCATGCCCGGTGAACATTTGTATTGGAAAAGTCATGCCCGGTGAACTTTTGTATGGGAAAAGTCATCTCCGGTGAACTTTTGTACGGGAAAAGTCATGCCCGGTGAACTTTTGTATTGGGAAAATTCATCTCCTCTGAACTTTTGTATGGGAAAAGTCATGCCCGGTGAACTTTTGTATTGGGAAAGTCATGCTCGGTGAACTTTTGTATTGGGAAAGTCATGCTCGGTGAACTTTTATATCGGGAAAGTCATGCCCGGTGAACTTTTGTATTGGGAAAGTCATGCCCGGTGAACTTTTGTATGGGAAAAGTCATCTCCGGTAAACTTTTGTGTTGGGAAAGTTATGCCCGGTGAACTTTTGTATTGGGAAAGTCATGCCCGGTGAACTTTTGTATTGGAAAAGTCATGCTCGGTGAACTTTTGTATGGGAAAAGTCATCTCCGGTGAACTTTTGTATCGGAAAAGTCATGCCCGGTGAACTTTTGTATGGGAAAAGTCATGCCCGGTTAACTTTTATATTGGGAAAGTCATGCCCGGTGAACTTTTGTATTGGGAAAGTCATGCCCAGTGAACTTTTGTATTGGGAAAGTCATGCCCGGTGAACTTTTGTATTGGGAAAGTCATGCCCGGTGAACTTTTGTATGGGAAAAGTCATGCCCAGTGAACTTTTGTATGGGAAAAGTCATCTCCGGTGAACTTTTGTATGGGAAAAGTCATGCCCGGTGAACTTTTATATTGGGAAAGTCATGCCCGGTGAACTTTTGTATTGGGAAAGTCATGCTCGGTGAACTCTTGTATTGGGAAAGTCATGCCCGGTGAACCTTTGTATTGGGAAAGTCATCTCCGGTTAACTTTTGTATGGGAAAAGTCATGCCCGGTGAACTTTTGTATTGGGAAAGTCATGCCCGGTGAACTTTTGTATTGGGAAAGTCATGCCCAGTGAATTTTTGTATTGGGAAAGTCATGCCCGGTGAACTTTTGTATTGGGAAAGTCATGCCCGTTGAACTTTTGTATTGGGAAAGTCATGCCCGGTGAACTTTTATATGGGAAAAGTCATGCCCGGTGAACTTTTATATTGGGAAAGTCATGCCCGGTGAACATTTGTATTGGGAAAGTCATCCCCGGTGAACTTTTGTATTGGGAAAGTCATGCCCGGTGAATTTTTGTATTGGGAAAGTCATGCCCGGTGAACTTTTGTATTGGGAAAGTCATGCCCGGTGAACTTTTGTATTGGGAAAGTCATGCCCGGTGAACTTTTGTATTGGGAAAGTCATCTCCGGTTAACTTTTGTATGGGAAAAGTCATGCCCGGTGAACTTTTGTACTGGGAAAGTCATGCCCGGTGAACTTTTGTATTGGGAAAGTCATGCCCGGTGAACTTTTGTATTGGGAAAGTCATGCCCGGTGAACTTTTGTATTGGGAAAGTCATGCTCGGTGAACTCTTGTATTGGGAAAGTCATGCCCGGTGAACCTTTGTATTGGGAAAGTCATCTCCGGTTAACTTTTGTATTGGGAAAGTCATGCCCGGTGAACTTTTGTATTGGGAAAGTCATGCCCGGTGAACTTTTGTATTGGGAAAGTCATGCTCGGTGAACTCTTGTATTGGGAAAGTCATGCCCGGTGAACCTTTGTATTGGGAAAGTCATCTCCGGTTAACTTTTGTATGGGAAAAGTCATGCCCGGTGAACTTTTGTATTGGGAAAGTCATGCCCGGTGAACTTTTGTATTGGGAAAGTCATGCCCGGTGAATTTTTGTATTGGGAAAGTCATGCCCGGTGAACTTTTGTATTGGGAAAGTCATGCCCGGTGAACTTTTGTATTGGGAAAGTCATGCCCGGTGAACTTTTATATGGGAAAAGTCATGCCCGGTGAACTTTTATATTGGGAAAGTCATGCCCGGTGAACATTTGTATTGGGAAAGTCATGCCCGGTGAACTTTTGTATTGGGAAAGTCATGCCCGGTGAATTTTTGGATTGGGAAAGTCATGCCCGGTGAACTTTTGTATTGGGTAAGTCATGCCCGGTGAACTTTTGTATTGGGAAAGTCATGCCCGGTGAACTTTTATATTGGGAAAGTCATGCCCGGTGAACTTTTGTATTGAGAAAGTCATGCCCGGTGAACTTTTGTATTGGGAAAGTCATGCCCAGTGAACTTTAGTATTGGGAAAGTCATCTCTGGTGAACTTTTGTATTGGGAAAGTCATCTCCGGTGAACTTTTGTATTGGGAAAATCATGCCCGGTGAACTTTTGTATTGGGAAACTCATGCCCGGTGAACTTTTGTATTGGGAAAGTCATGCCCGGTGAACTTTTGTATTGGGAAAGTCATGCCCGGTGAACTTTTATATTGGGAAAGTCATGCCCGGTGAACTTTTATATTTGGAAAGTCATGCCCGGTGAACTTTTATATTGGGAAAGTCATGCCAGGTGAACTTTTGTATTGGGAAAGTCATGCCCGGTGAACTTTTGTATTGGGAAAGTCATGCCCGGTGAACTTTTGTATTGGGAAAGTCATGCCAGGTGAAATTTTGTATTGGGAAAGTCATGCCCGGTGAACTTTTGTATTGGGAAAGTCATGCCCGGTGAACTTTTGTATTGGGAAAGTCATGCCCGGTGAACTTTTGTATGGGAAAAGTCATGCCCGGTGAACTTTTGTATGGGAAAAGTCATCTCCGGTGAACTTTTGTATGGGAAAAGTCATGCCCGGTGAACTTTTGTATTGGGAAAGTCATGCCCGGTGAACTTTTGTATTGGGAAAGTCATGCCCGGCGAACTTTTATATTGGGAAAGTCATGCCCGGTGAACTTTTGTATTGGGAAAGTCATGCCCGGTGAACTTTTGTATTGGGAAAGTCATGCCCGGTGAACTTTTGTATGGGAAAAGTCATGCCCAGTGAACTTTTGTATGGGAAAAGTCATCTCCGGTGAACTTTTGTATGGGAAAAGTCATGCCCGGTGAACTTTTATATTGGGAAAGTCATGCACGGTGAACTTTTGTATTGGGAAAGTCATGCCCGCTGAACTTTTGTATTGGGAAAGTCATCTCCGGTTAACTTTTGTATGGGAAAAGTCATGCCCGGTGAACTTTTGTATTGGGAAAGTCATGCCCGGTGAACTTTTGTATTGGGAAAGTCATCTCCGGTGAACTTTTGTATTGGGAAATTCATGCCCGGTGAACTTTTGTATTGGGAAAGTCATGCCCGGTGAACTTTTGTATTGGGAAAGTCATGCCCGCTGAACTTTTGTATTGGGAAAGTCATGCCCGGTGAACTTTTGTATGGGAAAAGTCATGCCCGGTGAACTTTTGTATGGGAAAAGTCATCTCCGGTGAACTTTTGTATGGGAAAAGTCATGCCCGGTGAACTTTTGTATTGGGAAAGTCATGCCCGGTGAACTTTTGTATTGGGAAAGTCATGCCCGGTGAACTTTTGTATTGGGAAAGTCATGCCCGGTGAACTTTTGTATTGGGAAAGTCATCTCCGGTTAACGTTTGTATGGGAAAAGTCATGCCCGGTGAACGTTTGTATTGGGAAAGTCATGCCCGGTGAACTTTTGTATTGGGAAAGTCATGCCCGGTGAACTTTTGTATTGGGAAAGTCATGCCCGGTGAACTTTTGTATTGGGAAAGTCATGCCCGGTGAACTTTTGTATTGGGAAAGTCATGCCCAGTGAACTTTTGTATTGGGAAAGTCATGCCCGGTGAACTTTTGTATTGGGAAAGTCATGCCCGGTGAACTTTTGTATTGGGAAAGTCATGCCCGGTGAACGTTTGTATTGGGAAAGTCATGCCCGGTGAACTTTTGTATTAGGAAAGTCATGCCCGGTGAACTTTTGTATTGGGAAAGTCATGCCCGGTGAACTTTTGTATTGGGAAAGTCATGCCCGGTGAACTTTTGTATTGGGAAATTCATGCCCGGTGAACTTTTGTATTGGGAAAGTCTTACCCGATGAACTTTTGTTTTGGGAAAGTCATGGCCGGTGAACTTTTATATTGGGAAAGTCATGCCCGGTGAACTTTTGTATTGGGAAAGTCATGCCCGGTGAACTTTTGTATTGGGAAAGTCATGCTCGGTGAACTTTTGTATTGGGAAAGTCATGCCCGGTGAACTTTTGTATTGGGAAAGTCATGCCCGGTGAACTTTTGTATTGGGAAAGTCATGCCCGGTGAACTTTTGTATTGGGAAA
The DNA here is from genome assembly GCF_047663935.1 of Musca autumnalis. Taxonomy (NCBI): domain Eukaryota; kingdom Metazoa; phylum Arthropoda; class Insecta; order Diptera; family Muscidae; genus Musca; species Musca autumnalis. The sequence continues at coordinate 192,618,698 of NW_027411977.1, read as the reverse complement.
GTCATGCCCGGTGAACTTTTGTATTGGGAAAGTCATGCCCGGTGAACTTTTGTATTGGGAAAGTCATGCCCGGTGAACTTTTGTATTGGGAAAGTCATGCCCGGTGAACTTTTGTATTGGGAAAGTCATGCCCGGTGAACTTTTGTTTGGGAAAGTCATGCCCGGTGAACTTTTGTATTGGGAAAGTCATGCCCGGTGAACTTTTGTATTGGGAAAGTCATGCCCGGTGAACTTTTGTATTGGGAATGTCATGCCCGGTGAACTTTTGTATTGGGAAAGTCATGCCCGGTGAACTTTTGTATGGGAAAAGTCATGCCCAGTGGACTTTTGTATGGGAAAAGTCATCTCCGGTGAACTTTTGTATGGGAAAAGTCATGCCCGGTGAACTTTTATATTGGGGAAGTCATGCCCGGTGAACTTTTGTATTGGGAAAGTCATGCCCGGTGAACTTTTGTATTGGGCAAGTCATCTCCGGTTAACTTTTGTATGGGAAAAGTCATGCCCGGTGAACTTTTGTACTGGGAAAGTCATGCCCGGTGAACTTTTGTATTGGGAAAGTCATGCCCGGTGAACTTTTGTATTGGGAAAGTCATGCCCGGTGAACTTTTGTATTGGGAAAGTCATGCTCGGTGAACTCTTGTATTGGGAAAGTCATGCCCGGTGAACCTTTGTATTGGGAAAGTCATCTCCGGTTAACTTTTGTATGGGAAAAGTCATGCCCGGTGAACTTTTGTGTTGGGAAAGTCATGCCCGGTGAACTTTTGTATTGGGAAAGTCATGCCCGGTGAATTTTTGTATTGGGAAAGTCATGCCCGGTGAACTTTTGTATTGGGAAAGTCATGCCCGGTGAACTTTTGTATTGGGAAAGTCATGCCCGGTGAACTTTTGTATTGGGAAAGTCATCTCCGGTTAACGTTTGTATGGGAAAAGTCATGCCCGGTGAACTTTTGTATTGGGAAAGTCATGCCCGGTGAACTTTTGTATTGGGAAAGTCATCTCCGGTGAACTTTTGTATTGGGAAATTCATGCCCGGTGAACTTTTGTATTGGGAAAGTCATGCCCGGTGAACTTTTGTATTGGGAAAGTCATGCCCGCTGAACTTTTGTATTGGGAAAGTCATGCCCGGTGAACTTTTGTATGGGAAAAGTCATGCCCGGTGAACTTTTGTATGGGAAAAGTCATCTCCGGTGAACTTTTGTATGGGAAAAGTCATGCCCGGTGAACTTTTGTATTGGGAAAGTCATGCCCGGTGAACTTTTGTATTGGGAAAGTCATGCCCGGTGAACTTTTGTATTGGGAAAGTCATCTCCGGTTAACGTTTGTATGGGAAAAGTCATGCCCGGTGAACGTTTGTATTGGGAAAGTCATGCCCGGTGAACTTTTGTATTGGGAAAGTCATGCCCGGTGAACTTTTGTATTGGGAAAGTCATGCCCGGTGAACTTTTGTATTGGGAAAGTCATGCCCGGTGAACTTTTGTATTGGGAAAGTCATGCCCAGTGAACTTTTGTATTGGGAAAGTCATGCCCGGTGAACTTTTGTATTGGGAAAGTCATGCCCGGTGAACTTTTGTATTGGGAAAGTCATGCCCGGTGAACGTTTGTATTGGGAAAGTCATGCCCGGTGAACTTTTGTATTAGGAAAGTCATGCCCGGTGAACTTTTGTATTGGGAAAGTCATGCCCGGTGAACTTTTGTATTGGGAAAGTCATGCCCGGTGAACTTTTGTATTGGGAAATTCATGCCCGGTGAACTTTTGTATTGGGAAAGTCTTACCCGATGAACTTTTGTTTTGGGAAAGTCATGGCCGGTGAACTTTTATATTGGGAAAGTCATGCCCGGTGAACTTTTGTATTGGGAAAGTCATGCCCGGTGAACTTTTGTATTGGGAAAGTCATGCTCGGTGAACTTTTGTATTGGGAAAGTCATGCCCGGTGAACTTTTGTATTGGGAAAGTCATGCCCGGTGAACTTTTGTATTGGGAAAGTCATGCCCGGTGAACTTTTGTATTGGGAAAGTCATGCCCGGTGAACTTTTGTATTGGGAAAGTCATGCCCGGTGAACTTTTGTATTGGGAAAGTCATGCCCGGTGAACTTTTGTATTGGGAAAGTCATGCCCGGTGAACTTTTGTATTGGGAAAGTCATGCCCGGTGAACTTTTGTATTGGGAAAGTCATGCCCGGTGAACTTTTGTTTGGGAAAGTCATGCCCGGTGAACTTTTGTATTGGGAAAGTCATGCCCGGTGAACTTTTGTATTGGGAAAGTCATGCCCGGTGAACTTTTGTATTGGGAATGTCATGCCCGGTGAACTTTTGTATTGGGAAAGTCATGCCCGGTGAACTTTTGTATGGGAAAAGTCATGCCCAGTGGACTTTTGTATGGGAAAAGTCATCTCCGGTGAACTTTTGTATGGGAAAAGTCATGCCCGGTGAACTTTTATATTGGGGAAGTCATGCCCGGTGAACTTTTGTATTGGGAAAGTCATGCCCGGTGAACTTTTGTATTGGGCAAGTCATCTCCGGTTAACTTTTGTATGGGAAAAGTCATGCCCGGTGAACTTTTGTACTGGGAAAGTCATGCCCGGTGAACTTTTGTATTGGGAAAGTCATGCCCGGTGAACTTTTGTATTGGGAAAGTCATGCCCGGTGAACTTTTGTATTGGGAAAGTCATGCTCGGTGAACTCTTGTATTGGGAAAGTCATGCCCGGTGAACCTTTGTATTGGGAAAGTCATCTCCGGTTAACTTTTGTATGGGAAAAGTCATGCCCGGTGAACTTTTGTGTTGGGAAAGTCATGCCCGGTGAACTTTTGTATTGGGAAAGTCATGCCCGGTGAATTTTTGTATTGGGAAAGTCATGCCCGGTGAACTTTTGTATTGGGAAAGTCATGCCCGGTGAACTTTTGTATTGGGAAAGTCATGCCCGGTGAACTTTTATATGGGAAAAGTCATGCCCGGTGAACTTTTATATTGGGAAAGTCATGCCCGGTGAATTTTTGGATTGGGAAAGTCATGCCCGGTGAACTTTTGTATTGGGTAAGTCATGCCCGGTGAACTTTTGTATTGGGAAAGTCATGCCCGGTGAACTTTTATATTGGGAAAGTCATGCCCGGTGAACTTTTGTATTGGGAAAGTCATGCCCGGTGAACTTTTGTATTGGGAAAGTCATGCCCAGTGAACTTTAGTATTGGGAAAGTCATCTCTGGTGAACTTTTGTATTGGGAAAGTCATCTCCGGTGAACTTTTGTATTGGGAAAATCATGCCCGGTGAACTTTTGTATTGGGAAAGTCATGCCAGGTGAACTTTTGTATTGGGAAAGTCATGCCCGGTGAACTTTTGTATTGGGAAAGTCATGCCCGGTGAACTTTTATATTGGGAAAGTCATGCCCGGTGAACTTTTATATTTGGAAAGTCATGCCCGGTGAACTTTTATATTGGGAAAGTCATGCCCGGTGAACTTTTGTATTGGGAAAGTCATGCCCGGTGAACTTTTGTATTGGGAAAGTCATGCCCGGTGAACTTTTGTATTGGGAAAGTCATGCCCGGTGAACTTTTATATTGGGAAAGTCATGCCCGGTGAACTTTTGTATTGGGAAAGTCATGCCCGGTGAACTTTTGTATGGGAAAAGTCATCTCCGGTTAACTTTTGTATTGGGAAAGTCATCTCCGGTGAACTTTTGTATTGGGAAAGTCATGCCCGGTGAACTTATGTATGGGAAAAGTCATCTCCGGTGAATTTTTTGTATGGGAAAAGTCATCTCCGGTGAACTTTTGTATTGGGAAAGTCGTGCCCGGTGAACTTTTGTATTGGGAAAGTCATGCCCGGTGAACTTTTGTATTGGAAAAGCCATGCCCGGTGAACTTTTGTATGGGAAAATTCATCTCCGGTGAACTTTTGTATGGGAAAAGTCACGTCCGGTGAACTTTTGTATTGGGAAAGTCATGCCCGGTGAACTTTTGTATGGGAAAAGTCATCTCCGGTGAACTTTTGTATTGGGAAGGTCATGCCCGGTGAACTTTTGTATTGGGAAAGTCATGCCCGGTGAACTTTTGTATTGGGAAAGTCATGCCCGGTGAACTTTTGTATTGGGAAAGTCATGCCCGGTGAACTTTTGTATTGGGAAAGTCATGCCCGGTTAACTTTTGTATGGGAAAAGTCATGCCCGGTGAACTTTTGTATTGGGAAAGTCATGCCCGGTGAACTTTTGTATTGGGAAAGTCATGCCCGGTGAACTTTTGTTTGGGAAAAGTCATCTCCGGTGAACTTTTGTATTGGGAAAGTCATCTCCGGTGAACTTTTGTATTGGGAAAGTCATGCCCGGTGAACTTTTGTATGGGAAAAGTCATCTCCGGTGAATTTTTTGTATGGGAAAAGTCATCTCCGGTGAACTTTTGTATTGGGAAAGTCATGCCCGGTGAACTTTTGTATTGGGAAAGTCATGCCCGGTGAACTTTTGTATTGGGAAAGTCATGCCCGGTGAACTTTTGTATGGGAAAGTCATACCCGGTGAATTTTTGTATTGGGAAAGTCATGCCCGGTGAACTTTTGTATTGGGAAAGTCATCTGCGGTGAACTTTTGTATTGGGAAAGTCATGCCCGGTGAACTTTTATATTGGGAAAGTCATGCCCGGTGAACTTTTGTATTGGGAAAGTCATGCCCGGTGAACTTTTGTATTGGAAAGTCATGCCCGGTGAACTTTTGCATGGGAAAAGTCATTTCCGGTGAACTTTTGTATTGGGAAAGTCATGCATGGTGAACTTTTGTATTGGGAAAGTCATGCCCGGTGAAATTTGGTATTGGAAAAGTCATGCCCGGTGAACTTTTGTATTGGGAAAGTCATCTCCGGTGAACTTTTGTATTTGAAAAGTCATGCCCGGTGAACTTTTGTATTGGGAAAGTCATGACCGGTGAACTTTTATATTGGGAAAGTCATGCCCGGTGAACTTTTGTATTGGGAAATTCATCTCCGGTGAACTTTTGTATTGGGAAAGTCATGCCCGGTGAAATTTTGTATGGGAAAAGTCATGCCCGGTGAACTTTTGTATTGTGAAAGTCATGCCCGGTGAACTTTTGTATTGGAAAAGTCATGCCCGGTGAACTTTTGTATTGGGAAAGTCATGCCCGGTGAACTTTTGTATTGGGAAAGTCATGCCCGGTGAACTTTTGTATGGGAAAGTCATGCCCGGTGAACTTTTGTATTGGGAAAGTCATCTGCGGTGAACTTTTGTATTAGGAAAGTCATGCCCGGTGAACTTTTGTATTGGGAAAGTCATGCCCGGTGAACTTTTGTATTGGGAAAGTCATGCCCGGTGAACTTTTGTAAGGGAAAGTAATGCCCGGTGAACTTTTGTATTGGGAAAGTCATCTGCGGTGAACTTTTGTATTGGGAAAGTCATGCCCGGTGAACTTTTATATTGGGAAAGTCATGCCCGGTGAACTTTTGTATTGGGAAAGTCATGCCCGGTGAACTTTTGTATTGGGAAAGTCATGGCCGGTGAACTTTTGTATTGGGAAAGTCATGCCCGGTGAACTTTTGTATTGGGAAAGTCATGCCCGGTGAACTTTTGTATTGGGAAAGTCATCTCCGGTTAACTTTTATATGGGAAAAGTCATGCCCGGTGAACTTTTGTATTGGAAAAGTCATGACTTTTAGATTACTTTTCCCATACAAAAGTCATGCCCGGTGAACTTTTGTATTAGGAAAGTCATGCCCGGTGAACTTTTGTATTGGGAAAGTCATGCCCGGTGAACTTTTGTATTGGGAATATCATGCCCGGTGAACTTTTGTATTGGGAAAGTCATGCCCGGTAAACTTTTGTATTGGGAAAGTCTTGCCCGGTGAACTTTTGTATTGGGAAAGTCATGCCCGGTGAACTTTTATATTGGGAAAGTCATGCCCGGTGAACTTTTGTATTGGGAAAGTCATGCCCGGTGAACTTTTGTATTGGGAAAGTCATGCCCGGTGAATTTTTGTATTGGGAAAGTCATGCCCGGTGAAATTTTGTATTGGGAAAGTCATGCCCGGTGAACTTTTGTATTGGGAAAGTCATGCCCGGTGAACTTTTGTATGGGAAAAGTCATGCCCTGTGAACTTTTATATTGGGAAAGTCATGCCCGGTGAACATTTGTATTGGGAAAGTCATGCCCAGTGAACTTTTGTATGAGAAAAGTCATGCCCGGTGAACTTTTGTATTGGGAAAGTCATGCCCGGTGAACTTTTGTATTGGGAAAGTCATGCCCGGTGAACTTTTGTATTGGGTAAGTCATGCCCGGTGAACTTTTGTATTGGGAAAGTCATGCCCGGTGAACTTTTATATTGGGAAAGTCATGCCCGGTGAACTTTTGTATTGGGAAAGTCATGCCCGGTGAACTTTTGTATTGGGAAAGTCATGCCCCGTGAACTTTTGTATTGGGAAAGTCATGCCCGGTGAACTTTTGTATTGGGAAAGTCATGCCCGGTGAACTTTTGTATTGGGAAAGTCATGCCCGGTGAACTTTTGTATGGGAAAAGTCATCTCCGGTGAACTTGTGTATTGGGAAAGCCATCTCCGGTGAACTTTTGTATTGGGAAAGTCATGCCCTGTGAACTTTTGTATGGGAAAAGTCATCTCCGGTGAATTTTTTGTATGGGAAAAGTCATCTCCGGTGAACTTTTGTATTGGGAAAGTCATGCCCGGTGAACTTTTGTATTGGGAAAGTCATGCCCGGTAAACTTTTGTATTGGGAAAGTCATGCCCGGTGAACTTTTGTATTGGGAAAGTCATACACGGTGAACTTTTGTATTGGGAAAGTCATGCCCGGTGAACTTTTGTATTGGGAAAGTCATGCCCGGTGAACTTTTGTATTGGGAAAGTCATGCCCGGTGAACTTTTGTATTGGGAAAGTCATGCCCGGTGAACTTTTGTATGGGAAAGTCATGCCCGGTGAACTTTTGTATTGGGAAAGTCATGCCCGGTGAACTTTTGTATTGGGAAAGTCATCTGCGGTGAACTTTTGTATTGGGAAAGTCATGCCCGGAGAACTTTTATATTGGGAAATTCATGCCCGGTGAACTTTTGTATTGGGAAAGTCATGCCCGGTGAACTTTTATATTGGGAAAGTCATGCCCGGTGAACTTTTGTATTGGGAAAGTCATGCCCGGTGAACTTTTGTATTGGGAAAGTCATGCCCGGTGAACTTTTGTATTGGGAAAGTCATGCCCGGTGAACTTTTGTATTGGCAAAGTCATGCCCTCTGAACTTTTGTATTGGGAAAGCCATCTCCGGTGAACTTTTGTATTGGGAAAGTCATGCCCGGTGAATTTTTGTATTGGAAAAGTCATGCCCGGTGAACTTTTGCATGGGAAAAGTCATCTCCGGTGAACTTTTGTATTGGGAAAGTCACTCCCGGTGAACTTTTGTATTGGCAAAGTCATGCCCGGTGAACTTTTGTATTTGAAAAGTCATACCCGGTGAACTTTTGTATTGGGAAAGTCATGCCCGGTGAACTTTTGTATTGGGAAAGTCATGCCCGGTGAACTTTTGTATTGGGAAAGTCATGCCCGGTGAACTTTTGTATTGGCAAAGTCATGCCCTCTGAACTTTTGTATTGGGAAAGCCATCTCCGGTGAACTTTTGTATTGGGAAAGTCATGCCCGGTGAATTTTTGTATTGGAAAAGTCATGCCCGGTGAACTTTTGCATGGGAAAAGTCATCTCCGGTGAACTTTTGTATTGGTAAAGTCACTCCCGGTGAACTTTTGTATAGGGAAAGTCATCTCCGGTGAACTTTTGTATTTGAAAAGTCATACCCGGTGAACTTTTGTATTGGGAAAGTCATGCCCGGTGAACTTTTGTATTGGGAAAGTCATGCCCGGTGAACTTTTGTATTGGGAAAGTCATGCCCGGTTAACTTTTGTATTGGGAATGTCATGCCCGGTGAACTTTTGTATTGGGAAAGTCATGCCCGGCGAACTTTTGTATTGGAAAAGTCATGCCCGGTGAACTTTTGTATAGGGAAATTCATCTCCGGTGAACTTTTGTATTGGGAAAGTCATGCCCGGTGAACTTTTGTATGGGAAAAGGCATGCCCGGTGAACTTTTGTATTGGAAAAGTCATGCCCGGTGAACTTTTGTATGGGAAAAGTCATCTCCGGTGAACTTTTGTATTGGGAAATTCATGCCCGGTGAACTTTTGTATTGGGAAAGTCATGCCCGGTGAACTTTTGTATTGGAAAAGTCATGCCCGGTGAACTTTTGTATTGGGAAAGTCATCTCCGGTGAACTTTTGTATGGGAAAAGTCATGCCCGGTGAACTTTTGTATAGGAAAAGTCATCTCCGGTCAACTTTTATATTGGGAAAGTCATGCCCGGTGAACTTTTGTATTGGGAAAGTCATGCCCGGTGAACTTTTGTATTGGGAAAGTCATGCCCGGTGAACTTTTGTATGGGAAAAGGCATGCCCGGTGAACTTTTGTATTGGAAAAGTCATGCCCGGTGAACTTTTGTATGGGAAAAGTCATCTCCGGTGAACTTTTGTATTGGGAAAGTCATGCCCGGTGAACTTTTGTATTGGGAAAGTCATGCCCGGTGAACTTTTGTATTGGAAAAGTCATGCCCGGTGAACTTTTGTATTGGGAAAGTCATCTCCGGTGAACTTTTGTATGGGAAAAGTCATGCCCGGTGAACTTTTGTATTGGGAAAGTCATGCCCAGTGAACTTTTATATTGGGAAAGGGCATGCCCGGTGAACTTTTGTATTGGGAAAGTCATCTCCGGTGAACTTTTGTATTGGGAAAGTCATGCCCGGTGAACTTTTATATTGGGAAAGTCATGCCCGGTGAACTTTTGTATTTTGAAAGTCATGACCGGTGAATTTTTGTATTGGGAAAGTCATGCCCGGTGAACTTTTGTATTGGAAAAGTCATGCCCGGTGAACTTTTGTATGGGAAAAGCCATCTCCGGTGAACTTTTGTATGGGAAAAGTCATGCCCGGTGAACTTTTATATTGGGAAAGTCATGCCCGGTGAACTTTTGTATTGGGAAAGTCATGCCCGGTGAACTTTTGTATTGGGAAAGTCATCTCCGGTTAACTTTTGTATGGGAAAAGTCATGCCCGGTGAACTTTTGTATTGGGAAAGTCATGCCCGGTGAACTTTTGTATTGGGAAAGTCATGCCCGGTGAACTTTTGTATTGGGAAAGTCATGCCGGGTGAACTTTTGTATGGGAAAGGGCATGCCCGGTGAACTTTTGTATTGGGAAAGTCATGCCCGGTGAACTTTTGTATGGGAAAAGTCATCTCCGGTGAACTTTTGTATTGGGAAAGTCATGCCCGGTGAACTTTTGTATTGGGAAAGTCATTCCCGGTGAACTTTTGTATTGGGAAAGTCATGCCCGGTGAACTTTTGTATTGGGAAAGTCATGCCCGGTGAACTTTTGTATTGGGGAAGTCATGCCCGGTGAACTTTTGTATTGGGAAAGTCATGCCCGGTGAACTTTTGTATTGGGAAAGTCATGCCCGGTGAACTTTTATATTGGGAAAGTCATGCCCGGTGAACTTTTGTATTGGGAAAGTCATGCCCGGTGAACTTTTGTATTGGGAAGGTCATGCCCGGTGAACTTTTGTATTGGGAAAGTCATCTCCGGTTAACTTTTGTATGGGAAAAGTCATGCCCGGTGAACTTTTGTATTGGGAAAGTCATGCCCGGTGAACTTTTGTATTGGGAAAGTCATGCCCGGTGAACTTTTATATTGGGAAAGTCATGCCCGGTGAACTTTTGTATTGGGAAAGTCATACACGGTGAACTTTTGTATTGGGAAAGTTATGCCCGGTGAACTTTTGTATTGGGAAAGTCATGCCCGGTGAACTTTTGTATTGAGAAAGTCATGCCCGGTGAACTTTTGTATTAGGAAAGTCATGCCCGGTGAACTTTTGTATTGGGAAAGTCATGCCCGGTGAACTTTTGTATTGGGAAAATCATGCCCGGTGAACTTTTGTATTGGGAATGTCATGCCCGGTGAACTTTTGTATTGGGAAAGTCATGCCCGGTGATCTTTTGTATTGGGAAAGTCATGCCCGGTGAACTTTTATATTGGGAAAGTGATGCCCGGTGAACTTTTGTATTGGGAAAGTCATACACGGTGAACTTTTGTATTGGGAAAGTTATGCCCGGTGAACTTTTGTATTGGGAAAGTCATGCCCGGTGAACTTTTGTATTGGGAAAGTCATGCCCGGTGAACTTTTGAATTGGGAAAGTCATGCCCGGTGAACTTTTGTATGGGAAAAGTCATGCCCGGTGAACTTTTGTATGGGAAAAGTCATGCCCGGTGAACTTTTGTATTGGGAAAGTCATTCCCGGTGAACTTTTGTATTGGGAAAGTCATGCCCGGTGAACTTTTGTATTGGGAAAGTCATCTCCGGTTAACTTTTGTATGGGAAAAGTCATGCCCGGTGAACTTTTGTATTGGGAAAGCCATGCCCGGTGAACTTTTGTATTGGGAAAGTCATGCCCGGTGAACTTTTGTATTGGCAAAGTCATGCCCGGTGAAATTTTGTATTGGAAAAGTCATGCCCGGTGAACTTATGTATTGGGAACGTCATGCCCGGTGAACTTTTGTATTGGGAAAGTCATCTCCGGTGAACTGTTGTATTGGGAAACTCATGCCCGGTGAACTTTTGTATGGGAAAAGTCATCTCCGGTGAACTTTTGTATTGGGAAAGTCATGCCCGGTGAACTTTTGTATTGGGAAAGTCATGACCGGTGAACTTTTGTATTGGGAAAGTCATGCCCGGTGAACTTTTGTATTGGGAAAGTCATGCCCGGTGAACTTTTATATTGGGAAAGTCATGCCCGGTGAACTTTTATATTGGGAAAGACATGCCCGGTGAACTTTTATATTAGGAAAGTCATGCAGGGTGAACTTTTGTATTGGGAAAGTCATGCCCGGTGAACTTTTGTATTGGGAAAGTCTTGCCCGGTGAACTTTTGTATTGGGAAAGTCATGCCCGGTGAACTTTTGTATTGGGAAAGTCATGCCCGGTGAACTTTTGTATTGGGAAAGTCATGCCCGGTGAACTTTTGTATTGGAAAAGTCATGCCCGGTGAACTTTTGTATTGGGATAGTCATGCCCGGTGAACTTTTGTATTGGGAAAGTCATGCCCGGTGAACTTTTGTATTGGGAAAGTCATGCCCGGTGAACTTTTGTATTGGAAAAGTCATGCCCGGTGAACTTTTGTATTGGGAAAGTCATGCCCGGTGAACTTTTGTGTTGGAAAAGTCATGCCCGGTGAACTTTTGTATTGGGAAAGTCATCTGCGGTGAACATTTGTATTGGGAAAGTCATGCCCGGTGAACTTTTGTATTGGGAAAGTCATGCCCGGTGAACTTTTGTATTGGGAAAGTCATGTCCGGTGAACTTTTGTATTGGGAAAGTCATGCCCGGTGAACTTTTGTATGGGAAAAGTCATGCCCGGTGAACTGTTATATTGGGAAAGTCATGCCCGGTGAACATTTGTATTGGGAAAGCCATGCCCGGTGAACTTTTGTATTGGAAAAGTCATGCCCGGTGAACTTTTGTATTGGGAAAGTCATGCCCAGTGAACTTTTGTATTGGGAAAGCCATGCCCGGTGAACTTTTGTATTGGGAAAGTCATGCCCGGTGAACTTTTGTATTGGGAAAGTCATGCCCGGTGAACTTTTGTATTGGGAAAGTAATGTCCGGTGAACTTTTGTATTGGGAAAGTCATGCCCGGTGAACTTTTGTATTGGGAAAGTCATCTCCAGTGAATTTTTGTATTGGGAAAGTCATCTCCGGTGAACTTTTGTATTGGGAAAGTCATGCCCGGTGAACTTTTGTATTGGGAAAGTCATGCCCGGTGAACTTTTGTTTTGGGAAAGTCATGCCCGGTGAACTTTTGTATTGGGAAAGTCATGCCCGGTGAACTTTTGTATTGGGAAAGTCATGCCCGGTGAACTTTTGAATTGGGAAAGTCATGCCCGGTGAACTTTTGTATTGGGAAAGTCATGCCCGGTGAACTTTTGTATTGGGAAAGTCATCTGCGGTGAACTTTTGTATTGGGAAATTCATGCCCGGTGAACTTTTGTATTGGGAAGTCGTCTCCGGTGAACTTTTGTATGGGAAAAGTCATCTCCGGTGAACTTTTGTATTGGGAAAGTCATGCCCGTTAAACTTTTGTATTGGGAAAGTCATGCCCGGTGAACTTTTGTATGGGAAAAGTCATCTCCGGTTAACTCTTGTATGGGAAAAGTCATGCCCGGTGAACTTTTGTATTGGGAAAGTCATGCCCGGTGAACTTTTGTATTGGGAAAGTCATGCCCGGTGAACTTTGGTATTGGGAAAGTCATCTCCGTTTAACTTTTGTATGGGAAAAGTCATGCCCGGTGAACTTTTGTATTGGGAAAGCCATGCCCGGTGAACTTTTGTATTGGAAAAGTCATGCCCGGTGAACTTTTGTATGGGAAAAGTCATGCCCAGTGAACTTTTGTATTGGGAAAGTCATGCCCGGTGAACTTTTGTATGGGAAAAGTCATCTCCGGTGAACTTTTGTATTGGGAAAGTCATGCCCGGTGAACTTTTGTATTGGGAAAGTCATGCGCGGTGAACTTTTGTATTGGGAAAGACATGCCCGGTGAACTTTTGTATTGGGAAAGTCATCTCCGGTTATCTTTTGTATGGGAAAAGTCATGCCCGGTGAACTTTTGTATTGGGAAAGTCATGCCCGGTGAACTTTTGTATTGGGAAAGTCATGTCCGGTGAACTTTTATATTGGGAAAGTCATGCCCGGTGAACTTTTGAATTGGGAAAGTCATGCCCGGTGAACTTGTGTATTGGGAAAGTCATGCCCGGTGAACTTTTGTATTGGGAAAGTCATGCCCGGTGAACTTTTATATTGGGAAAGTCATGCCCGGTGATCTTTTGTATTGGGAAAGTCATGCCCGGTGAACTTTTGTATTGGGAAAGTCATGCCCGGTGAACTTTTGTATTGGGAAAGTCATGCCCGGTGAACTTTTGTATTGGGAAAGTCATGCCCGGTGAACTTTTATATTGGGAAAGTCATGCCCGGTGAACTTTTGTATTGGGAAAGTCATGCCCGGTGAACTTTTGTATTGGGAAAGTCATGCCCGGGGAACTTTTGTATTGGAAAAGTCATGCCCGGTGAACTTTTGTATGGGAAAAGTCATCTCCGGTGAACTTTTGTATGGGCACAGTCATGCCCGCTGAACTTTTTTATTGGAAAGTCATGACCGGTGAACTTTTGTATTGGGAAAGTCATGCCCGGTGAACTTTTGTATTGGGAAAGTCATGCCCGGTGAACTTTTATATTGGGAAAGTCATGCCCGGTGAACTTTTATATTGGGAAAGTCATGCCGGTGAACTTTTATATTAGGAAAGTCATGCCCGGTGAACGTTTGTATTGGGAAAGTCATGCCCGGTGAACTTTTGTATTGGGAAAGTCTTGCCCGGTGAACTTTTGTATTGGGAAAGTCATGCCCGGTGAACTTTTGTATTGGGAAAGTCATGCCCGGTGAACTTTTGTATTGGGAAAGTCATGCCCGGTGAACTTTTGTATTGGGAAAGTCATGCCCGGTGAACTTTTGTATTGGGATAGTCATGCCCGGTGAACTTTTGTATTGGGAAAGTCATGCCCGGTGAACTTTTGTATTGGGAAAGTCATGCCCGGTGAACTTTTGTATTGGGAAAGTCATGCCCGGTGAACTTTTGTATTGGGAAAGTCATGCCCGGTGAACTTTTGTGTTGGGAAAGTCATGCCCGGTGAACTTTTGTATTGGGAAAGTCATCTGCGGTGAACATTTGTATTGGGAAAGTCATGCCCGGTGAACTTTTCTATTGGGAAAGTCATGCCCGGTGAACTTTTGTATTGGGAAAGTCATGCCCGGTGAACTTTTGTATTGGAAAAGTCATGTTCGGTGAACTTTTGTATTGGGAAAGTCATGCCCGGTGAACTTTTGTATGGGAAAAGTCATGCCCGGTGAACTGTTATATTGGGAAAGTCATGCCCGGTGAACATTTGTATTGGGAAAGCCATGCCCGGTGAACTTTTGTATGGGAAAAGTCATGCCCGGTGAACTTTTGTATTGGGAAAGTCATGCCCGGTGAACTTTTGTATTGAGAAAGCCATGCCCGGTGAACTTTTGTATTGGGAAAGTCATGCCCGGTGAACTTTTGTATTGGGAAAGTCATGCCCGGTGAACTTTTGTATTGGGAAAGTCATGCCCGGTGAACTTTTGTATTGGGAAAGTCATGCCCGGTGAACTTTTGTATTGGGAAAGTCATCTCCGGTGAACTTTTGTATTGGGAAAGTCATCTCCGGTGAACTTTTGTATTGGGAAAGTCATGCCCGGTGAACTTTTGTATTGGGAAAGTCATGCCCGGTGAACTTTTGTATTGGGAAAGTCATGCCCGGTGAACTTTTGTATTGGGAAAGTCATGCCCGGTGAACTTTTGTATTGGGAAAGTCATGCCCGGTGAACTTTTATATTGGGAAAGTCATGCCCGGTGAACTTTTATATTGGGAAAGTCATGCCCGGTGAACTTTTATATTGGGAAAGTCATGCCCGGTGAACTTTTGTATTGCGAAAGTCATGCCCGGTGAACTTTTGTATTGGGATAGTCATGCCCGGTGAACTTTTGTATTGGGAAAGTCATGCCCGGTGAACTTTTGTATTGAGAAAGTCATGCCCGGTGAACTTTTGTATTGGGAAAGTCATGTCCGGTGAACTTTTATATTGGGAAAGTCATGCCCGGTGAACTTTTGAATTGGGAAAGTCATGCCCGGTGAACTTTTGTATTGGGAAATTCATGCCCGGTGAACTTTTGTATTGGGAAAGTCATGCCCGGTGAACTTTTATATTGGGAAAGTCATGCCCGGTGATCTTTTGTATTGGGAAAGTCATGCCCGGTGAACTTTTGTATTGGGAAAGTCATGCCCGGTGAACTTTTGTATTGGGAAAGACATGCCCGGTGAACTTTTGTATTGGGAAAGTCATGCCCGGTGAACTTTTATATAGGGAAAGTCATGCCCGGTGAACTTTTGTATTGGGAAAGTCATGCCCGGTGAACTTTTGTATTGGGAAAGTCATGCCCGAGGAACTTTTGTATTGGAAAAGTCATGCCCGGTGAACTTTTGTATGGGAAAAGTCATCTCCGGTGAACTTTTGAATGGGCACAGTCATGCCCGCTGAACTTTTTTATTGGAAAGTCATGCCCGGTGAACTTTTGTATTGGGAAAGTCATGCCCGGTGAACTTTTGTATTGGGAAAGTCATCTCCGGTTCACTTTTGTATGGGAAGTGTCATGCCCGGTGAACTTTTGTATTGGGAAAGTCATGCCCGGTGAACTTTTGCATTGGGAAAGTCATGCCCGGTGAACTTTTGTATGGGAAAAGTCATCTCCGGTGAACTTTTGTATTGGGAAAGTTATGCCCGGTGAACTTTTGTATTGGGAAAGTCATGCCCGGTGAACTTTTGTATTGGGAAAGTCATGCCCGGTGAACTTTTGTATTGGGAAAGTCATGCCCGGTGAACTTTTGTATTGGGAAAGTCATGCCCGGTGAACTTTTGTATTGGGAAAGTCATGCCCGGTGAACTTTTATATTGGGAAAGTCCTGCCCGGTGAACTTTTGTATTGGGATAGTCATGCCCGGTGAACTTTTGTATTGGGAAGTCATGCCCGGTGAACTTTTATATTGGGAAAGTCATGCCCGGTGAACTTTTGTATTGGGAAAGTCATGCCCGGTCAATTTTATATTGGGAAAGTCATGCCCGGTGAACTTTTGTATTGGGAAAGTCATGCCCTGTGAACTTTTGTATTGGGAAAGTCATGCCCGGTGAACTTTTGTATTGGGAAAGTCATGCCCGGTGAACTTTTATATTGGGAAAGTCATGCCCGGCGAACTTTTGTATTGGGAAAGTCATGCCCGGTGAACTTTTGTGTTGGGAAAGTCATGCCCGGTGAACTTTTGTATTGGGAAAGTCATCTGCGGTGAACATTTGTATTGGGAAAGTCATGCCCGGTGAACTTTTGTATTGGGAAAGTCATGCCCGGTGAACTTTTGTATTGGGAAAGTCATGCCCGGTGAACTTTTGTATTGGGAAAGTCATGTTCGGTGAACTTTTGTATTGGGGAAGTCATGCCCGGTGAACTTTTGTATGGGAAAAGTCATGCCCGGTGAACTGTTATATTGGGAAAGTCATGCCCGGTGAACATTTGTATTGGGAAAGCCATGCCCGGTGAACTTTTGTATGGGAAAAGTCATGCCCGGTGAACTTTTGTATTGGGAAAGTCATGCCCGGTGAACTTTTGTATTGAGAAAGCCATGCCCGGTGAACTTTTGTATTGGGAAAGTCATGCCCGGTGAACTTTTGTATTGGGAAAGTCATGCCCGGTGAACTTTTGTATTGGGAAAGTCATGCCCGGTGAACTTTTGTATTGGGAAAGTCATGCCCGGTGAACTTTTGTATTGGGAAAGTCATCTCCGGTGAACTTTTGTATTGGGAAAGTCATCTCCGGTGAACTTTTGTATTGGGAAAGTCATGCCCGGTGAACTTTTGTATTGGGAAAGTCATGCCCGGTGAACTTTTGTATTGGGAAAGTCATGCCCGGTGAACTTTTGTATTGGGAAAGTCATGCCCGGTGAACTTTTGTATTGGGAAAGTCATGCCCGGTGAACTTTTATATTGGGAAAGTCATGCCCGGTGAACTTTTATATTGGGAAAGTCATGCCCGGTGAACTTTTATATTGGGAAAGTCATGCCCGGTGAACTTTTGTATTGCGAAAGTCATGCCCGGTGAACTTTTGTATTGGGAAAGTCATGCCCGGTGAACTTTTGTATTGGGAAAGTCATGCCCGGTGAACTTTTGTATTGGGAAAGTCATGCCCGGTGAACTTTTGTATTGGGAAAGTCATGTCCGGTGAACTTTTATATTGGGAAAGTCATGCCCGGTGAACTTTTGAATTGGGAAAGTCATGCCCGGTGAACTTTTGTATTGGGAAATTCATGCCCGGTGAACTTTTGTATTGGGAAAGTCATGCCCGGTGAACTTTTATATTGGGAAAGTCATGCCCGGTGATCTTTTGTATTGGGAAAGTCATGCCCGGTGAACTTTTGTATTGGGAAAGTCATGCCCGGTGAACTTTTGTATTGGGAAAGTCATGCCCGGTGAACTTTTGTATTGGGAAAGTCATGCCCGGTGAACTTTTATATAGGGAAAGTCATGCCCGGTGAACTTTTGTATTGGGAAAGTCATGCCCGGTGAACTTTTGTATTGGGAAAGTCATGCCCGAGGAACTTTTGTATTGGAAAAGTCATGCCCGGTGAACTTTTGTATGGGAAAAGTCATCTCCGGTGAACTTTTGAATGGGCACAGTCATGCCCGCTGAACTTTTTTATTGGAAAGTCATGCCCGGTGAACTTTTGTATTGGGAAAGTCATGCCCGGTGAACTTTTGTATTGGGAAAGTCATCTCCGGTTCACTTTTGTATGGGAAGTGTCATGCCCGGTGAACTTTTGTATTGGGAAAGTCATGCCCGGTGAACTTTTGTATTGGGAAAGTCATGCCCGGTGAACTTTTGTATGGGAAAAGTCATCTCCGGTGAACTTTTGTATTGGGAAAGTTATGCCCGGTGAACTTTTGTATTGGGAAAGTCATGCCCGGTGAACTTTTGTATTGGGAAAGTCATGCCCGGTGAACTTTTGTATTGGGAAAGTCATGCCCGGTAAACTTTTGTATTGGGAAAGTCATGCCCGGTGAACTTTTGTATTGGGAAAGTCATGCCCGGTGAACTTTTATATTGGGAAAGTCCTGCCCGGTGAACTTTTGTATTGGGATAGTCATGCCCGGTGAACTTTTGTATTGGGAAGTCATGCCCGGTGAACTTTTATATTGGGAAAGTCATGCCCGGTGAACTTTTGTATTGGGAAAGTCATGCCCGGTCAATTTTATATTGGGAAAGTCATGCCCGGTGAACTTTTGTATTGGGAAAGTCATGCCCTGTGAACTTTTGTATTGGGAAAGTCATGCCCGGTGAACTTTTGTATTGGGAAAGTCATGCCCGGTGAACTTTTATATTGGGAAAGTCATGCCCGGTGAACTTTTGTATTGGGAAAGTCATGCCCGGTGAACTTTTGTATTGGGAAAGTCATGCCCGGTGAACTTTTGTTTTGGGAAAGTCATGCCCGGTGAACTTTTGTATTGGGAAAATCATGCCCGGTGAACTTTTGTATTGGGAAAGTCATGCCCGGTGAACTTTTGAATTGGGAAAGTCATGCCCGGTGAACTTTTGTATTGGGAAAGTCATGCCCGGTGAACTTTTGTATTGGGAAAGTCATCTGCGGTGAACTTTTGTATTGGGAAATTCATGCCCGGTGAACTTTTGTATTGGGAAGTCGTCTCCGGTGAACTTTTGTATGGGAAAAGTCATCTCCGGTGAACTTTTGTATTGGGAAAGTCATGCCCGGTGAACTTTTGTATTGGGAAAGTCATGCCCGGTGAACTTTTGTATTGGGAAAGTCATGCCCGGTGAACTTTTGTATTGGGAAAGTCATGCCCGGTGAACTTTTATATTGGGAAAGTCCTGCCCGGTGAACTTTTGTATTGGGATAGTCATGCCCGGTGAACTTTTGTATTGGGAAGTCATGCCCGGTGAACTTTTATATTGGGAAAGTCATGCCCGGTGAACTTTTGTATTGGGAAAGTCATGCCCGGTCAATTTTATATTGGGAAAGTCATGCCCGGTGAACTTTTGTATTGGGAAAGTCATGCCCTGTGAACTTTTGTATTGGGAAAGTCATGCCCGGTGAACTTTTGTATTGGGAAAGTCATGCCCGGTGAACTTATATATTGGGAAAGTCATGCCCGGTGAACTTTTGTATTGGGAAAGTCATGCCCGGTGAACTTTTGTATTGGGAAAGTCATGCCCGGTGAACTTTTGAATTGGGAAAGTCATGCCCGGTGAACTTTTGTATTGGGAAAGTCATGCCCGGTGAACTTTTGTATTGGGAAAGTCATGCCCGGTGAACTTTTGAATTGGGAAAGTCATGCCCGGTGAACTTTTGTATTGGGAAAGTCATGCCCGGTGAACTTTTGTATTGGGAAAGTCATCTGCGGTGAACTTTTGTATTGGGAAATTCATGCCCGGTGAACTTTTGTATTGGGAAGTCGTCTCCGGTGAACTTTTGTATGGGAAAAGTCATCTCCGTTTAACTTTTGTATGGGAAAAGTCATGCCCGGTGAACTTTTGTATTGGGAAAGTCATGCCCGGTGAACTTTTGTATTGGAAAAGTCATGCCCGGTGAACTTTTGTATTGGGAAAGTCATGCCCGGTGAACTTTTGTATTGGGAAAGTCATGCCCGGTGAACTTTTGTATTGGGAAAGTCATGCCCGGTGAACTTTTGTATTGGGAAAGTCATCTCCGTTTAACTTTTGTATGGGAAAAGTCATGCCCGGTGAACTTTTGTATTGGGAAAGTCATGCCCGGTGAACTTTTGTATTGGAAAAGTCATGCCCGGTGAACTTTTGTATGGGAAAAGTCATGCCCAGTGAACTTTTGTATTGGGAAAGTCATGCCCGGTGAACTTTTGTATGGGAAAAGTCATCTCCGGTGAACTTTTGTATTGGGAAAGTCATGCCCGGTGAACTTTTGTATTGGGAAAGTCATGCGCGGTGAACTTTTGTATTGGGAAAGACATGCCCGGTGAACTTTTGTATTGGAAAAGTCATGCCCGGTGAACTTTTGTATTGGGAAAGTCATGCCCGGTGAATTTTGTATTGGGAAAGTCATGCCCGGTGAACTTTTGTATTGGAAAAGTCATGCCCGGTGAACTTTTGTATTGGGAAATTCATCTCCGGTGAACTTTTGTATTGGGAAAGTCATGCCCCGTGAACTTTTGTATTGGAAAAGTCATGCCCGGTGAACTTTTGTATCAGAAAAGTCATGCCCGGTGAACTTTTGTATTGGGAAAGTCATGCCCGGTGAACTTTTGTATAGGAAAAGTCATCTCCGGTGAACTTTTGTATTGGGAAAGTCATGCACGGTGAACTTTTGTATTGGGAAAGTCATGCCCGGTGAACTTTTGCATTGGGAAAGTCATGCCCGGTGCACTTTTGTATTGGGAAAGTCATGCCCGGTGAACTTTTATATTGGGAAGTCATGCTCGGTGAACTTTTGTATTGGGAAAGTCATGCCCGGCGAACTTTTGTATTGGGAAAGTCATCTCCGGTTATCTTTTGTATGGGAAAAGTCATGCCCGGTGAACTTTTGTATTGGGAAAGTCATGCCCGGTGAACTTTTGTATTGGGAAAGTCATGTCCGGTGAACTTTTATATTGGGAAAGTCATGCCCGGTGAACTTTTGAATTGGGAAGTCATGCCCGGTGAACTTTTGTATTGGGAAATTCATGCCCGGTGAACTTTTGTATTGGGAAAGTCATGCCCGGTGAACTTTTATATTGGGAAAGTCATGCCCGGTGATCTTTTGTATTGGGAAAGTCATGCCCGGTGAACTTTTGTATTGGGAAAGTCATGCCCGGTGAACTTTTGTATTGGGAAAGTCATGCCCGGTGAACTTTTGTATTGGGAAAGTCATGCCCGGTGAACTTTTATATTGGGAAAGTCATGCCCGGTGAACTTTTGTATGGGGAAAGTCATGCCCGGTGAACTTTTGTATTGGGAAAGTCATGCCCGGGGAACTTTTGTATTGGAAAAGTCATGCCCGGTGAACTTTTGTATGGGAAAAGTCATCTCCGGTGAACTTTTGAATGGGCACAGTCATGACCGCTGAACTTTTTTATTGGAAAGTCATGCCCGGTGAACTTTTGTATTGGGAAAGTCATGCCCGGTGAACTTTTGTATTGGGAAAGTCATCTCGGGTTCACTTTTGTATGGGAAGTGTCATGCCCGGTGAACTTTTGTATTGGGAAAGTCATGCCCGGTGAACTTTTGTATTGGGAAAGTCATGCCCGGTGAACTTTTGTATGGGAAAAGTCATCTCCGGTGAACTTTTGTATTGGGAAAGTTATGCCCGGTGAACTTTTGTATTGGGAAAGTCATGCCCGGTGAACTTTTATATTGGGAAAGTCATGCCCGGTGAACTTTTATATTGGGAAAGTCATGCCCGGTGAACTTTTGTATTGGGAAAGTCATGCCCGGTGAACTTTTGTATTGGGAAAGTCATGCCCGGCGAACTTTTGTATTGGGAAAGTAACCTCCGGTGAACTTTTGTATTGGGAAAGTCATCTCCGGTGAACTTTTGTATTGGGAAAGTCATGCCCGGTGAACTTTTGCATTGGGAAAGTCATGCCCGGTGAACGTTTGTATTGGGAAAGTCATGCCCGGTGAACTTTTGTATTGGGAAAGTAATCTCCGGTGAACTTTTGTATTGGGAAAGTCATGCCCGGTGAACTTTTGTATGGGAAAGTCATGCCCGGTGAACTTTTGTATTGGGAAAGTCATGCCCGGTGAACTTTTGTATTGGGAAAGTCATCTCCGGTTAACTTTTGTATGGGAAAAGTCATGCCGGTGAACTTTTGTATTGGGAAAGTCATTCCCGGTGAACTTTTGTATTGGGAAATTCATGCCCGGTGAACTTTTGTATTGGGAAAGTCATGCCCGGTGAACTTTTGTATTGGGAAAGTCATGCCCGGTGAACTTTTATATTGGGAAAGTCATGCCCGTTGAACTTTTGTATTGGGAAAGTCATGCCCGGCGAACTTTTGTATTGGGAAAGTCATGCCCGGTGAACTTTTGTATTGGGAAAGTCATGCCCGGTGAACTTTTGTATTGGGAAAGTCATGCCCGGTGAACTTATGTATTGGAAAAGTCATGCCCGGTGAACTTTTGTATTGGGAAAGTCATGCCCGGTGAACTTTTATATTGGGAAAGTCATGCCCGGTGAACTTTTGTATAGGAAAAGTCATGCCCGGTGAACTTTTGTATTGGGAAAGTCATCTCCGGTGAACTTTTGTATTGGAAAAGTTATGCCCGGTGAACTTTTGTATGGGAAAAGTCATCTCCGGTGAACTTTTGTATGGGAAAAGTCATGCCCGGTGAACTTTTGTATTGGGAAAGTCATGCCCGGTGAACTTTTGTATTGGGAAAGTCATCTCCGGTGAACTTTTGTATTGGGAAAGTCATGCCCGGTGAACTTTTGTATTGGAAAAGTCATGCCCGGTGAACTTTTGTATGGGAAAAGTCGTCTCCACTGAACTTTTGTATGGGAAAAATCATGCCCGGTGAACTTTTGTATTGGGAAAGTCATGCCCGGTGAACTTTTGTATTGGAAAAGTCATGCCCGGTGAACTTTTGTATCAGAAAAGTCATGCCCGGTGAACTTTTGTATTGGGAAAGTCATGCCCGGTGAACTTTTGTATGGAAAAAGTCATCTCCGGTGAACTTTTGTATTGGGAAAGTCATGAACGGTGAACTTTTGTATTGGGAAAGTCATGCCCGGTGAACTTTTGTATTGGGAAAGTCATGCCCGGTGCACTTTTGTATTGGGAAAGTCATGCCCGGTGAACTTTTATATTGGGAAGTCATGCTCGGTGAACTTTTGTATTGGGAAAGTCATGCCCGGCGAACTTTTGTATTGGGAAAGTCATCTCCGGTTATCTTTTGTATGGGAAAAGTCATGCCCGGTGAACTTTTGTATTGGGAAAGTCATGCCCGGTGAACTTTTGTATTGGGAAAGTCATGTCCGGTGAACTTTTATATTGGGAAAGTCATGCCCGGTGAACTTTTGAATTGGGAAAGTCATGCCCGGTGAACTTTTGTATTGGGAAAGTCATGCCCGGTGAACTTTTGTATTGGGAAAGTCATGCCCGGTGAACCTTTATATTGGGAAAGTCATGCCCGGTGATCTTTTGTATTGGGAAAGTCATGCCCGGTGAACTTTTGTATTGGGAAAGTCATGCCCGGTGAACTTTTGTATTGGGAAAGTCATGCCCGGTGAACTTTTATATTGGGAAAGTCATGCCCGGTGAACTTTTGTATTGGGAAAGTCATGCCCGGTGAACTTTTGTATTGGGAAAGTCATGCCCGGGGAACTTTTGTATTGGAAAAGTCATGCCCGGTGAACTTTTGTATGGGAAAAGTCATCTCCGGTGAACTTTTGTATGGGCACAGTCATGTCCGCTGAACTTTTTTATTGGAAAGTCATTCCCGGTGAACTTTTGTATTGGGAAAGTCATGCCCGGTGAACTTTTGTATTGGGAAAGTCATCTCCGGTTCACTTTTGTATGGGAAGTATCATGCCCGGTGAACTTTTGTATTGGGAAAGTCATGCCCGGTGAACTTTTGTATTGGGAAAGTCATGCCCGGTGAACTTTTGTATTGGGAAAGTCATGCCCGGTGAACTTTTGTATGGGAAAAGTCATCTCCGGTGAACTTTTGTATTGGGAAAGTCATGCCCGGTGAACTTTTGTATTGGGAAAGTCATGCCCGGTGAACTTTTATATTGGGAAAGTCATGCCCGGTGAACTTTTATATTGGGAAAGTCATGCCCGGTGAACTTTTGTATTGGGAAAGTCATGCCCGGTGAACTTTTGTATTGGGAAAGTCATGCCCGGTGAACTTTTGTATTGGGAAAGTCATCTCCAGTGAACTTTTGTATTGGGAAAGTCATCTCCGGTGAACTTTTGTATTGGGAAAGTCATGCCCGGTGAACTTTTGTATTGGGAAAGTCATGCCCGGTGAACTTTTGTATTGGGAAAGTCATGCCCGGTGAACTTTTATATTGGGAAAGTCATGCCCGGTGATCTTTTGTATTGGGAAAGTCATGCCCGGTGAAGTTTTGTATTGGGAAAGTCATGCCCGGTGAACTTTTGTATTGGGAAAGTCATGCCCGGTGAACTTTTGTATTGGGAAAGTCATGCCCGGTGAACTTTTATATTGGGAAAGTCATGCCCGGTGAACTTTTGTATTGGGAAAGTCATGCCCGGTGAACTTTTGTATTGGGAAAGTCATGCCCGGGGAACTTTTGTATTGGAAAAGTCATGCCCGGTGAAATTTGTATGGGAAAAGTCATCTCCGGTGAACTTTTGTATGGGCACAGTCATGCCCGCTGAACTTTTTTATTGGAAAGTCATGCCCGGTGAACTTTTGTATTGGGAAAGTCATGCCCGGTGAACTTTTGTATTGGGAAAGTCATCTCCGGTTCACTTTTGTATGGGAAGTGTCATGCCCGGTGAACTTTTGTATTGGGAAAGTCATGCCCGGTGAACTTTTGTATTGGGAAAGTCATGCCCGGTGAACTTTTGTATTGGGAAAGTCATGCCCGGTGAACTTTTGTATTGGGAAAGTCATACCCGGTGAACTTTTGTATTGGGAAAGTCATGCCCGGTGAACTTTTGTATGGGAAAGTCATGCCCGGTGAACTTTTGTATTGGGAAAGTCATGCCCGGTGAACTTTTGTATTGGGAAATTCATCTCCGGTTAACTTTTGTATGGGAAAAGTCATGCCGCTGAACTTTTGTATTGGGAAAGTCATTCCCGGTGAACTTTTGTATTGGGAAATTCATGCCCGGTGAACTTTTGTATGGGAAAAGTCATCTCCGGTGAACTTTTGTATTGGGAAAGTCATGCCCGGTGAACTTTTGTTTTGGGAAATTCATGCCCGGTGAACTTTTGTATGGGAAAAGTCATCTCCGGTGAACTTTTGTATTGGGAAAGTCATGCCCGGTGAACTTTTGTTTTGGGAAAGTCATGCCCGGTGAACTTTTATATTGGGAAAGTCATGCCCGGTGAACTTTTATATTGGGAAAGTCATGCCCGGTGAACTTTTGTATTGGGAAAGTCATGCCCGGTGAACTTTTGTATTGGGAAAGTCATGCCCGGTGAACTTTTGTATTGGGAAAGTCATCTCCGGTGAACTTTTGTATTGGGAAAGTCATCTCCGGTGAACTTTTGTATTGGGAAAGTCATACCCGGTGAACTTTTGTATTGGGAAAGTCATGCCCGGTGAACTTTTGTATGGGAAAGTCATGCCCGGTGAACTTTTGTATTGGGAAAGTCATGCCCGGTGAACTTTTGTATTGGGAAAGTCATCTCCGGTTAACTTTTGTATGGGAAAAGTCATGCCGGTGAACTTTTGTATTGGGAAAGTCATTCCCGGTGAACTTTTGTATTGGGAAATTCATGCCCGGTGAACTTTTGTATTGGGAAAGTCATGCCCGGTGAACTTTTGTATTGGGAAGTCATGCCCGGTGAACTTTTATATTGGGAAAGTCATGCCCGGTGAACTTTTGTATTGGGAAAGTCATGCCCGGTGAACTTTTGTATTGGGAAAGTTTGTATTGGGAAAGTCATGCCCGGCGAACTTTTGTATTGGGAAAGTCATGCCCGGTGAACTTTTGTATTGGGAAAGTCATGCCGGGTGAACTTTTGTATTGGGAAAGTCAGGCCCGGTGAACTTATGTATTGGAAAAGTCATGCCCGGTGAACTTTTGTATTGGGAAAGTCATGCCCGGTGAACTTTTGTTTTGGGAAAGTCATGCCCGGTGAACTTTTATATTGGGAAAGTCATGCCCGGTGAACTTTTGTATAGGAAAAGTCATGCCCGGTGAACTTTTGTATTGGGAAAGTCATCTCCGGTGAACTTTTGTATTGGAAAAGTTATGCCCGGTGAACTTTTGTATGGGAAAAGTCATCTCCGGTGAACTTTTGTATGGGAAAAGTCATGCCCGGTGAACTTTTGTATTGGGAAAGTCATGCCCGGTGAACTTTTGTATTGGGAAAGTCATCTCCGGTGAACTTTTGTATTGGGAAAGTCATGCCCGGTGAACTTTTGTATTGGAAAAGTCATGCCCGGTGAACTTTTGTATGGGAAAAGTCGTCTCCACTGAACTTTTGTATGGGAAAAATCATGCCCGGTGAACTTTTATATTGGGAAAGTCATGCCCGGTGAACTTTTGTATTGGGAAAGTCATGCCCGGTGAACTTTTGTATTGGGAAAGTCATGCCCGGTGAACTTTTGTATTGGGAAAGTCATGCCCGGTGAACTTTTGTATTGGGAAAGTCATGCCCGGTGAACTTTTGTATTGGGAAAGTCATCTCCGGTGAACTTTTGTATTGGGAAAGTCATCTCCGGTGAACTTTTGTATTGGGAAAGTCATCTCCGGTGAACTTTTATATTGGGAAAGTCATGCCCGGTGAACTTTTGTATTGGGAAAGTCATACACGGTGAACTTTTGTATTGGGAAAGTCATGCCCGGTGAACTTTTGTATTGGGAAAGTCATGCCCGGTGAACTTTTGTATTGGGAAAGTCATGCCCGGTGAACTTTTGTGTTGGGAAAGTCATGCCCGGTGAACTTTTATATTGAGAAAGTCATGCCCGGTGAACTTTTGTATTGGGAAAGTCATGCCCGGTGAACTTTTGTATTGGGAAAGTCATGCCCGGTGAACTTTTGTATTGGGAAAGTCATGCCCGGTGAACTTTTATATTGGGAAAGTCATGCCCGGTGAACTTTTGTATTGGGAAAGTCATGCCCGGAGAACTTTTGTATTGGGAAAGTCATGCCCGGTGAACTTTTGTATTGGGAAAGTCATGCCCGGTGAACTTTTGTATTGGGAAAGTCATTTCCGGTGAACTTTTGTATTGGGAAAGTCATGCCCGGTGAACTTTTGTATTGGGAAAGTCATGCCCGGTGAACTTTTGTATTGGGAAAGTCATCTCCGGTGAACTTTTGTATTGAGAAAGTCATGCCCGGTGAACTTTTGTATTGGGAAAATCATGCCCGGTGAACTTTTGTATTGGAAAAGTCATGCCCGGTGAACTTTTGTATTGGGAAAGTCATGCCCGGTGAACTTTTGTATTGGGAAAGTCATCTCCGGTTCACTTTTGTATGGGAAGTATCATGCCCGGTGAACTTTTGTATTGGGAAAGTCATGCCCGGTGAACTTTTGTATTGGGAAAGTCATGCCCGGTGAACTTTTGTATTGGGAAAGTCATGCCCGGTGAACTTTTGTATGGGAAAAGTCATCTCCGGTGAACTTTTGTATTGGGAAAGTCATGCCCGGTGAACTTTTGTATTGGGAAAGTCATGCCCGGTGAACTTTTATATTGGGAAAGTCATGCCCGGTGAACTTTTATATTGAGAAAGTCATGCCCGGTGAACTTTTGTATTGGGAAAGTCATGCCCGGTGAACTTTTGTATTGGGAAAGTCATGCCCGGTGAACTTTTGTATTGGGAAAGTCATGCCCGGTGAACTTTTATATTGGGAAAGTCATGCCCGGTGAACTTTTGTATTGGGAAAGTCATGCCCGGAGAACTTTTGTATTGGGAAAGTCATGCCCGGTGAACTTTTGTGTTGGGAAAGTCATGCCCGGTGAACTTTTGTATTGGGAAAGTCATGCCCGGTGAACTTTTGTATTGGGAAAGTCATCTCCGGTGAACTTTTGTATTGAGAAAGTCATGCCCGGTGAACTTTTGTATTGGGAAAGTCATCTCCGGTGAACTTTTGTATTGAGAAAGTCATGCCCGGTGAACTTTTGTATTGGGAAAATCATGCCCGGTGAACTTTTGTATTGGAAAAGTCATGCCCGGTGAACTTTTATATTGGGAAAGTCATGCCCGGTGAACTTTTGTATTGGGAAAGTCATCTCCGGTTCACTTTTGTATGGGAAGTATCATGCCCGGTGAACTTTTGTATTGGGAAAGTCATGCCCGGTGAACTTTTGTATTGGGAAAGTCATGCCCGGTGAACTTTTATATTGGGAAAGTCATGCCCGGTGAACTTTTGTATTGGGAAAGTCATGCCCGGAGAACTTTTGTATTGGGAAAGTCATGCCCGGTGAACTTTTGTATTGGGAAAGTCATGCCCGGTGAACTTTTGTATTGGGAAAGTCATTTCCGGTGAACTTTTGTATTGGGAAAGTCATGCCCGGTGAACTTTTGTATTGGGAAAGTCATGCCCGGTGAACTTTTGTATTGGGAAAGTCATCTCCGGTGAACTTTTGTATTGAGAAAGTCATGCCCGGTGAACTTTTGTATTGGGAAAATCATGCCCGGTGAACTTTTGTATTGGAAAAGTCATGCCCGGTGAACTTTTGTATTGGGAAAGTCATGCCCGGTGAACTTTTGTATTGGGAAAGTCATCTCCGGTTCACTTTTGTATGGGAAGTATCATGCCCGGTGAACTTTTGTATTGGGAAAGTCATGCCCGGTGAACTTTTGTATTGGGAAAGTCATTTCCGGTGAACTTTTGTATTGGGAAAGTCATGCCCGGTGAACTTTTGTATTGGGAAAGTCATGCCCGGTGAACTTTTGTATTGGGAAAGTCATCTCCGGTGAACTTTTGTATTGAGAAAGTCATGCCCGGTGAACTTTTGTATTGGGAAAATCATGCCCGGTGAACTTTTGTATTGGAAAAGTCATGCCCGGTGAACTTTTGTATTGGGAAAGTCATGCCCGGTGAACTTTTGTATTGGGAAAGTCATCTCCGGTTCACTTTTGTATGGGAAGTATCATGCCCGGTGAACTTTTGTATTGGGAAAGTCATGCCCGGTGAACTTTTGTATTGGGAAAGTCATGCCCGGTGAACTTTTGTATTGGGAAAGTCATGCCCGGTGAACTTTTGTATGGGAAAAGTCATCTCCGGTGAACTTTTGTATTGGGAAAGTCATGCCCGGTGAACTTTTGTATTGGGAAAGTCATGCCCGGTGAACTTTTGTATTGGGAAAGTCATCTCCGGTGAACTTTTGTATTGAGAAAGTCATGCCCGGTGAACTTTTGTATTGGGAAAATCATGCCCGGTGAACTTTTGTATTGGAAAAGTCATGCCCGGTGAACTTTTGTATTGGGAAAGTCATGCCCGGTGAACTTTTGTATTGGGAAAGTCATCTCCGGTTCACTTTTGTATGGGAAGTATCATGCCCGGTGAACTTTTGTATTGGGAAAGTCATGCCCGGTGAACTTTTGTATTGGGAAAGTCATGCCCGGTGAACTTTTGTATTGGGAAAGTCATGCCCGGTGAACTTTTGTATGGGAAAAGTCATCTCCGGTGAACTTTTGTATTGGGAAAGTCATGCCCGGTGAACTTTTGTATTGGGAAAGTCATGCCCGGTGAACTTTTATATTGGGAAAGTCATGCCCGGTGAACTTTTATATTGGGAAAGTCATGCCCGGTGAACTTTTGTATTGGGAAAGTCATGCCCGGTGAACTTTTGTATTGGGAAAGTCATGCCCGGTGAACTTTTGTATTGGGAAAGTCATGCCCGGTGAACTTTTGTATTGGGAAAGTCATGCCCGGTGAACTTTTGTATGGGAAAAGTCATCTCCGGTGAACTTTTGTATTGGGAAAGTCATGCCCGGTGAACTTTTGTATTGGGAAAGTCATGCCCGGTGAACTTTTATATTGGGAAAGTCATGCCCGGTGAACTTTTGTATTGGGAAAGTCATGCCCGGTGAACTTTTGTATTGGGAAAGTCATGCCCGGTGAACTTTTGTATTGGGAAAGTCATCTCCGGTGAACTTTTGTATTGGGAAAGTCATCTCCGGTGAACTTTTGTATTGGGAAAGTCATGCCCGGTGAACTTTTGTATTGGGAAAGTCATGCCCGGTGAACTTTTGTATTGGGAAAGTCATGCCCGGTGAACTTTTATATTGGGAAAGTCATGCCCGGTGATCTTTTGTATTGGGAAAGTCATGCCCGGTGAAGTTTTGTATTGGGAAAGTCATGCCCGGTGAACTTTTGTATTGGGAAAGTCATGCCCGGTGAACTTTTGTATTGGGAAAGTCATGCCCGGTGAACTTTTATATTCGGAAAGTCATGCCCGGTGAACTTTTGTATTGGGAAAGTCATGCCCGGTGAACTTTTGTATTGGGAAAGTCATGCCCGGGGAACTTTTGTATTGGAAAAGTCATGCCCGGTGAACTTTTGTATGGGAAAAGTCATCTCCGGTGAACTTTTGTATGGGCACAGTCATGCCCGCTGAACTTTTTTATTGGAAAGTCATGCCCGGTGAACTTTTGTATTGGGAAAGTCATGCCCGGTGAACTTTTGTATTGGGAAAGTCATCTCCGGTTCACTTTTGTATGGGAAGTGTCATGCCCGGTGAACTTTTGTATTGGGAAAGTCATGCCCGGTGAACTTTTGTATTGGGAAAGTCATGCCCGGTGAACTTTTGTATTGGGAAAGTCATGCCCGGTGAACTTTTGTATTGGGAAAGTCATACCCGGTGAACTTTTGTATTGGGAAAGTCATGCCCGGTGAACTTTTGTATGGGAAAGTCATGCCCGGTGAACTTTTGTATTGGGAAAGTCATGCCCGGTGAACTTTTGTATTGGGAAAGTCATCTCCGGTTAACTTTTGTATGGGAAAAGTCATGCCGCTGAACTTTTGTATTGGGAAAGTCATTCCCGGTGAACTTTTGTATTGGGAAATTCATGCCCGGTGAACTTTTGTTTGGGAAAAGTCATCTCCGGTGAACTTTTGTATTGGGAAAGTCATGCCCGGTGAACTTTTGTTTTGGGAAAGTCATGCCCGGTGAACTTTTATATTGGGAAAGTCATGCCCGGTGAACTTTTATATTGGGAAAGTCATGCCCGGTGAACTTTTGTATTGGGAAAGTCATGCCCGGTGAACTTTTGTATTGGGAAAGTCATGCCCGGTGAACTTTTGTATTGGGAAAGTCATCTCCGGTGAACTTTTGTATTGGGAAAGTCATCTCCGGTGAACTTTTGTATTGGGAAAGTCATGCCCGGTGAACTTTTGCATTGGGAAAGTCATGCCCGGTGAACGTTTGTATTGGGAAAGTCATGCCCGGTGAACTTTTGTATTGGGAAAGTCATACCCGGTGAACTTTTGTATTGGGAAAGTCATGCCCGGTGAACTTTTGTATGGGAAAGTCATGCCCGGTGAACTTTTGTATTGGGAAAGTCATGCCCGGTGAACTTTTGTATTGGGAAAGTCATCTACGGTTAACTTTTGTATGGGAAAAGTCATGCCGGTGAACTTTTGTATTGGGAAAGTCATGCCCGGTGAACTTTTGTATTGGGAAAGTCATCTCCGGTGAACTTTTGTATTGGGAAAGTCATGCCCGGTGAACTTTTGTATTGGGAAAGTCATGCCCGGTGAACTTTTGTATTGGGAAAGTCATGCCCGGTGAACTTTTGTATGGGAAAAGTCATCTCCGGTGAACTTTTGTATTGGGAAAGTCATGCCCGGTGAACTTTTGTATTGGGAAAGTCATGCCCGGTGAACTTTTATATTGGGAAAGTCATGCCCGGTGAACTTTTATATTGGGAAAGTCATGCCCGGTGAACTTTTGTATTGGGAAAGTCATGCCCGGTGAACTTTTGTATTGGGAAAGTCATGCCCGGTGAACTTTTGTATTGGGAAAGTCATCTCCGGTGAACTTTTGTATTGGGAAAGTCATCTCCGGTGAACTTTTGTATTGGGAAAGTCATGCCCGGTGAACTTTTGTATTGGGAAAGTCATGCCCGGTGAACTTTTGTATTGGGAAAGTCATGCCCGGTGAACTTTTATATTGGGAAAGTCATGCCCGGTGATCTTTTGTATTGGGAAAGTCATGCCCGGTGAAGTTTTGTATTGGGAAAGTCATGCCCGGTGAACTTTTGTATTGGGAAAGTCATGCCCGGTGAACTTTTGTATTGGGAAAGTCATGCCCGGTGAACTTTTATATTCGGAAAATCATGCCCGGTGAACTTTTGTATTGGGAAAGTCATGCCCGGTGAACTTTTGTATTGGGAAAGTCATGCCCGGGGAACTTTTGTATTGGAAAAGTCATGCCCGGTGAACTTTTGTATGGGAAAAGTCATCTCCGGTGAACTTTTGTATGGGCACAGTCATGCCCGCTGAACTTTTTTATTGGAAAGTCATGCCCGGTGAACTTTTGTATTGGGAAAGTCATGCCCGGTGAACTTTTGTATTGGGAAAGTCATCTCCGGTTCACTTTTGTATGGGAAGTGTCATGCCCGGTGAACTTTTGTATTGGGAAAGTCATGCCCGGTGAACTTTTGTATTGGGAAAGTCATGCTCGGTGAACTTTTGTATTGGGAAAGTCATGCCCGGTGAACTTTTGTATTGGGAAAGTCATACCCGGTGAACTTTTGTATTGGGAAAGTCATGCCCGGTGAACTTTTGTATGGGAAAGTCATGCCCGGTGAACTTTTGTATTTGGAAAGTCATGCCCGGTGAACTTTTGTATTGGGAAAGTCATCTCCGGTTAACTTTTGTATGGGAAAAGTCATGCCGCTGAACTTTTGTATTGGGAAAGTCATTCCCGGTGAACTTTTGTATTGGGAAATTCATGCCCGGTGAACTTTTGTTTGGGAAAAGTCATCTCCGGTGAACTTTTGTATTGGGAAAGTCATGCCCGGTGAACTTTTGTTTTGGGAAAGTAATGCCCGGTGAACTTTTATATTGGGAAAGTCATGCCCGGTGAACTTTTATATTGGGAAAGTCATGCCCGGTGAACTTTTGTATTGGGAAAGTCATGCCCGGTGAACTTTTGTATTGGGAAAGTCATGCCCGGTGAACTTTTGTATTGGGAAAGTCATCTCCGGTGAACTTTTGTATTGGGAAAGTCATCTCCGGTGAACTTTTGTATTGGGAAAGTCATGCCCGGTGAACTTTTGCATTGGGAAAGTCATGCCCGGTGAACGTTTGTATTGGGAAAGTCATGCCCGGTGAACTTTTGTATTGGGAAAGTCATACCCGGTGAACTTTTGTATTGGGAAAGTCATGCCCGGTGAACTTTTGTATGGGAAAGTCATGCCCGGTGAACTTTTGTATTGGGAAAGTCATGCCCGGTGAACTTTTGTGTTGGGAAAGTCATCTCCGGTTAACTTTTGTATGGGAAAAGTCATGCCGGTGAACTTTTGTATTGGGAAAGTCATTCCCGGTGAACTTTTGTATTGGGAAATTCATGCCCGGTGAACTTTTGTATTGGGAAAGTCATGCCCGGTGAACTTTTGTATTGGGAAAGTCATGCCCGGTGAACTTTTATATTGGGAAAGTCATGCCCGTTGAACTTTTGTATTGGGAAAGTCATGCCCGGCGAACTTTTGTATTGGGAAAGTCATGCCCGGTGAACTTTTGTATTGGGAAAGTCATGCCCGGTGAACTTTTGTATTGGGAAAGTCATGCCCGGTGAACTTATGTATTGGAAAAGTCATGCCCGGTGAACTTTTGTATTGGGAAAGTCATGCCCGGTGAACTTTTGTATTGGGAAAGTCATGCCCGGTGAACTTTTATATTGGGAAAGTCATGCCCGGTGAACTTTTGTATAGGAAAAGTCATGCCCGGTGAACTTTTGTATTGGGAAAGTCATCTCCGGTGAACTTTTGTATTGGAAAAGTTATGCCCGGTGAACTTTTGTATGGGAAAAGTCATCTCCGGTGAACTTTTGTATGGGAAAAGTCATGCCCGGTGAACTTTTGTATTGGGAAAGTCATGCCCGGTGAACTTTTGTATTGGGAAAGTCATCTCCGGTGAACTTTTGTATTGGGAAAGTCATGCCCGGTGAACTTTTGTATTGGAAAAGTCATGCCCGGTGAACTTTTGTATGGGAAAAGTCGTCTCCACTGAACTTTTGTATGGGAAAAATCATGCCCGGTGAACTTTTATATTGGGAAAGTCATGCCCGGTGAACTTTTGTATTGGGAAAGTCATGCCCGGTGAACTTTTGTATTGGGAAAGTCATGCCCGGTGAACTTTTGTATTGGGAAAGTCATGCCCGGTGAACTTTTGTATTGGGAAAGTCATGCCCGGTGAACTTTTGTATTGGGAAAGTCATCTCCGGTGAACTTTTGTATTGGGAAAGTCATCTCCGGTGAACTTTTGTATTGGGAAAGTCATCTCCGGTGAACTTTTATATTGGGAAAGTCATGCCCGGTGAACTTTTGTATTGGGAAAGTCATACACGGTGAACTTTTGTATTGGGAAAGTCATGCCCGGTGAACTTTTGTATTGGGAAAGTCATGCCCGGTGAACTTTTGTATTGGGAAAGTCATGCCCGGTGAACTTTTGTGTTGGGAAAGTCATGCCCGGTGAACTTTTATATTGAGAAAGTCATGCCCGGTGAACTTTTGTATTGGGAAAGTCATGCCCGGTGAACTTTTGTATTGGGAAAGTCATGCCCGGTGAACTTTTGTATTGGGAAAGTCATGCCCGGTGAACTTTTATATTGGGAAAGTCATGCCCGGTGAACTTTTGTATTGGGAAAGTCATGCCCGGAGAACTTTTGTATTGGGAAAGTCATGCCCGGTGAACTTTTGTATTGGGAAAGTCATGCCCGGTGAACTTTTGTATTGGGAAAGTCATCTCCGGTGAACTTTTGTATTGGGAAAGTCATGCCCGGTGAACTTTTGTATTGGGAAAGTCATGCCCGGTGAACTTTTGTATTGGGAAAGTCATCTCCGGTGAACTTTTGTATTGAGAAAGTCATGCCCGGTGAACTTTTGTATTGGGAAAATCATGCCCGGTGAACTTTTGTATTGGAAAAGTCATGCCCGGTGAACTTTTGTATGGGAAAAGTCATCTCCTGTGAACTTTTGTATTGGGAAAGTCATGCCCGGTGAACTTTTGTATTGGGAAAGTCATCTCCGGTGAACTTTTGTATTGGGAAAGTCATGCCCGGTGAACTTTTGTATTGGGAAAGTCATCTCCGGTGAACTTTTATATTGGAAAAGTCATGCCCGGTGAACTTTTGTATTGGGAAAGTCATGCCCGGTGAACTTTTGTGTTGGGAAAGTCATGCCCGGTGAACTTTTATATTGAGAAAGTCATCTCCGGTTCACTTTTGTATGGGAAGTGTCATGCCCGGTGAACTTTTGTATTGGGAAAGTCATGCCCGGTGAACTTTTGTATTGGGAAAGTCATGCTCGGTGAACTTTTGTATTGGGAAAGTCATGCCCGGTGAACTTTTGTATTGGGAAAGTCATGCCCGGTGAACTTTTGTATTGGGAAAGTCATCTCCGGTTCACTTTTGTATGGGAAGTGTCATGCCCGGTGAACTTTTGTATTGGGAAAGTCATGCCCGGTGAACTTTTGTATTGGGAAAGTCATGCTCGGTGAACTTTTGTATTGGGAAAGTCATGCCCGGTGAACTTTTGTATTGGGAAAGTCATACCCGGTGAACTTTTGTATTGGGAAAGTCATGCCCGGTGAACTTTTGTATGGGAAAGTCATGCCCGGTGAACTTTTGTATTTGGAAAGTCATGCCCGGTGAACTTTTGTATTGGGAAAGTCATCTCCGGTTAACTTTTGTATGGGAAAAGTCATGCCGCTGAACTTTTGTATTGGGAAAGTCATTCCCGGTGAACTTTTGTATTGGGAAATTCATGCCCGGTGAACTTTTGTTTGGGAAAAGTCATCTCCGGTGAACTTTTGTATTGGGAAAGTCATGCCCGGTGAACTTTTGTTTTGGGAAAGTCATGCCCGGTGAACTTTTATATTGGGAAAGTCATGCCCGGTGAACTTTTATATTGGGAAAGTCATGCCCGGTGAACTTTTGTATTGGGAAAGTCATGCCCGGTGAACTTTTGTATTGGGAAAGTCATGCCCGGTGAACTTTTGTATTGGGAAAGTCATCTCCGGTGAACTTTTGTATTGGGAAAGTCATCTCCGGTGAACTTTTGTATTGGGAAAGTCATGCCCGGTGAACTTTTGCATTGGGAAAGTCATGCCCGGTGAACGTTTGTATTGGGAAAGTCATGCCCGGTGAACTTTTGTATTGGGAAAGTCATACCCGGTGAACTTTTGTATTGGGAAAGTCATGCCCGGTGAACTTTTGTATGGGAAAGTCATGCCCGGTGAACTTTTGTATTGGGAAAGTCATGCCCGGTGAACTTTTGTGTTGGGAAAGTCATCTCCGGTTAACTTTTGTATGGGAAAAGTCATGCCGGTGAACTTTTGTATTGGGAAAGTCATTCCCGGTGAACTTTTGTATTGGGAAATTCATGCCCGGTGAACTTTTGTATTGGGAAAGTCATGCCCGGTGAACTTTTGTATTGGGAAAGTCATGCCCGGTGAACTTTTATATTGGGAAAGTCATGCCCGTTGAACTTTTGTATTGGGAAAGTCATGCCCGGCGAACTTTTGTATTGGGAAAGTCATGCCCGGTGAACTTTTGTATTGGGAAAGTCATGCCCGGTGAACTTTTGTATTGGGAAAGTCATGCCCGGTGAACTTATGTATTGGAAAAGTCATGCCCGGTGAACTTTTGTATTGGGAAAGTCATGCCCGGTGAACTTTTGTATTGGGAAAGTCATGCCCGGTGAACTTTTATATTGGGAAAGTCATGCCCGGTGAACTTTTGTATAGGAAAAGTCATGCCCGGTGAACTTTTGTATTGGGAAAGTCATCTCCGGTGAACTTTTGTATTGGAAAAGTTATGCCCGGTGAACTTTTGTATGGGAAAAGTCATCTCCGGTGAACTTTTGTATGGGAAAAATCATGCCCGGTGAACTTTTGTATTGGGAAAGTCATGCCCGGTGAACTTTTGTATTGGGAAAGTCATCTCCGGTGAACTTTTGTATTGGGAAAGTCATGCCCGGTGAACTTTTGTATTGGAAAAGTCATGCCCGGTGAACTTTTGTATGGGAAAAGTCGTCTCCACTGAACTTTTGTATGGGAAAAATCATGCCCGGTGAACTTTTATATTGGGAAAGTCATGCCCGGTGAACTTTTGTATTGGGAAAGTCATGCCCGGTGAACTTTTGTATTGGGAAAGTCATGCCCGGTGAACTTTTGTATTGGGAAAGTCATGCCCGGTGAACTTTTGTATTGGGAAAGTCATGCCCGGTGAACTTTTGTATTGGGAAAGTCATCTCCGGTGAACTTTTGTATTGGGAAAGTCATCTCCGGTGAACTTTTGTATTGGGAAAGTCATCTCCGGTGAACTTTTATATTGGGAAAGTCATGCCCGGTGAACTTTTGTATTGGGAAAGTCATACACGGTGAACTTTTGTATTGGGAAAGTCATGCCCGGTGAACTTTTGTATTGGGAAAGTCATGCCCGGTGAACTTTTGTATTGGGAAAGTCATGCCCGGTGAACTTTTGTGTTGGGAAAGTCATGCCCGGTGAACTTTTATATTGAGAAAGTCATGCCCGGTGAACTTTTGTATTGGGAAAGTCATGCCCGGTGAACTTTTGTATTGGGAAAGTCATGCCCGGTGAACTTTTGTATTGGGAAAGTCATGCCCGGTGAACTTTTATATTGGGAAAGTCATGCCCGGTGAACTTTTGTATTGGGAAAGTCATGCCCGGAGAACTTTTGTATTGGGAAAGTCATGCCCGGTGAACTTTTGTATTGGGAAAGTCATGCCCGGTGAACTTTTGTATTGGGAAAGTCATCTCCGGTGAACTTTTGTATTGGGAAAGTCATGCCCGGTGAACTTTTGTATTGGGAAAGTCATGCCCGGTGAACTTTTGTATTGGGAAAGTCATCTCCGGTGAACTTTTGTATTGAGAAAGTCATGCCCGGTGAACTTTTGTATTGGGAAAATCATGCCCGGTGAACTTTTGTATTGGAAAAGTCATGCCCGGTGAACTTTTGTATGGGAAAAGTCATCTCCTGTGAACTTTTGTATTGGGAAAGTCATGCCCGGTGAACTTTTGTATTGGGAAAGTCATCTCCGGTGAACTTTTGTATTGGGAAAGTCATGCCCGGTGAACTTTTGTATTGGGAAAGTCATCTCCGGTGAACTTTTATATTGGAAAAGTCATGCCCGGTGAACTTTTGTATTGGGAAAGTCATGCCCGGTGAACTTTTGTGTTGGGAAAGTCATGCCCGGTGAACTTTTATATTGAGAAAGTCATGCCCGGTGAACTTTTGTATTGGGAAAGTCATGCCCGGTGAACTTTTGTATTGGGAAAGTCATGCCCGGTGAACTTTTGTATTGGGAAAGTCATGCCCGGTGAACTTTTATATTGGGAAAGTCATGCCCGGTGAACTTTTGTATTGGGAAAGTCATGCCCGGAGAACTTTTGTATTGGGAAAGTCATGCCCGGTGAACTATTGTATTGGGAAAGTCATGCCCGGTGAACTTTTGTATGGGAAAAGTCATTTCCGGTGAACTTTTGTATTGGGAAAGTCATGCCCGGTGAACTTTTGTATTGGGAAAATCATGCCCGGTGAACTTTTGTATTGGAAAAGTCATGCCCGTGAACTTTTGTATGGGAAAAGTCATGTCCGGTGAACTTTTGTATTGGGAAAGTCATCTCCGGTGAACTTTTGTATTGGGAAAGTCATGCCCGGTGAACTTTTGTATTGGGAAAGTCATGCCCGGTGAAATTTGTATTGGGAAAGTCATGCCCGGTGAACTTTTGTATGGGAAAAGTCATTTCCGGTGAACTTTTGTATTGGGAAAGTCATGCCCGGTGAACTTTTGTATTGGGAAAGTCATGCCCGGTGAACTTATGTATTGGAAAAGTCATGCCCGGTGAACTTTTGTATTGGGAAAGTCATGCCCGGTGAACTTTTGTATTGGGAAAGTCATGCCCGGTGAACTTTTATATTGGGAAAGTCATGCCCGGTGAACTTTTGTATAGGAAAAGTCATGCCCGGTGAACTTTTGTATTGGGAAAGTCATCTCCGGTGAACTTTTGTATTGGAAAAGTTATGCCCGGTGAACTTTTGTATGGGAAAAGTCATCTCCGGTGAACTTTTGTATGGGAAAAGTCATGCCCGGTGAACTTTTGTATTGGGAAAGTCATGCCCGGTGAACTTTTGTATTGGGAAAGTCATCTCCGGTGAACTTTTGTATTGGGAAAGTCATGCCCGGTGAACTTTTGTATTGGAAAAGTCATGCCCGGTGAACTTTTGTATGGGAAAAGTCGTCTCCACTGAACTTTTGTATGGGAAAAATCATCCCCGGTGAACTTTTATATTGGGAAAGTCATGCCCGGTGAACTTCTGTATTGGGAAAGTCATGCCCGGTGAACTTTTGTATTGGGAAAGTCATGCCCGGTGAACTTTTGTATTGGGAAAGTCATGCCCGGTGGACTTTTGTATTGGGAAAGTCATACCCGGTGAACTTTTGTATTGGGAAAGTCATCTCCGGTGAACTTTTGTATTGGGAAAGTCATCTCCGGTGAACTTTTGTATTGGGAAAGTCATCTCCGGTGAACTTTTATATTGGGAAAGTCATGCCCGGTGAACTTTTGTATTGGGAAAGTCATACACGGTGAACTTTTGTATTGGGAAAGTCATGCCCGGTGAACTTTTGTATTGGGAAAGTCATGCCCGGTGAACTTTTGTATTGGGAAAGTCATGCCCGGTGAACTTTTGTGTTGGGAAAGTCATGCCCGGTGAACTTTTATATTGAGAAAGTCATGCCCGGTGAACTTTTGTATTGGGAAAGTCATGCCCGGTGAACTTTTGTATTGGGAAAGTCATGCCCGGTGAACTTTTGTATTGGGAAAGTCATGCCCGGTGAACTTTTATATTGGGAAAGTCATGCCCGGTGAACTTTTGTATTGGGAAAGTCATGCCCGGAGAACTTTTGTATTGGGAAAGTCATGCCCGGTGAACTTTTGTATTGGGAAAGTCATGCCCGGTGAACTTTTGTATTGGGAAAGTCATCTCCGGTGAACTTTTGTATTGGGAAAGTCATGCCCGGTGAACTTTTGTATTGGGAAAGTCATGCCCGGTGAACTTTTGTATTGGGAAAGTCATCTCCGGTGAACTTTTGTATTGAGAAAGTCATGCCCGGTGAACTTTTGTATTGGGAAAATCATGCCCGGTGAACTTTTGTATTGGAAAAGTCATGCCCGGTGAACTTTTGTATGGGAAAAGTCATCTCCTGTGAACTTTTGTATTGGGAAAGTCATGCCCGGTGAACTTTTGTATTGGGAAAGTCATGCCCGGTGAACTTTTGTATTGGGAAAGTCATGCCCGGTGAACTTTTGTATTGGGAAAGTCATCTCCGGTGAACTTTTATATTGGAAAAGTCATGCCCGGTGAACTTTTGTATTGGGAAAGTCATGCCCGGTGAACTTTTGTGTTGGGAAAGTCATGCCCGGTGAACTTTTATATTGAGAAAGTCATGCCCGGTGAACTTTTGTATTGGGAAAGTCATGCCCGGTGAACTTTTGTATTGGGAAAGTCATGCCTGGTGAACTTTTGTATTAGGAAAGTCATGCCCGGTGAACTTTTATATTGGGAAAGTCATGCCCGGTGAACTTTTGTATTGGGAAAGTCATGCCCGGAGAACTTTTGTATTGGGAAAGTCATGCCCGGTGAACTATTGTATTGGGAAAGTCATGCCCGGTGAACTTTTGTATGGGAAAAGTCATTTCCGGTGAACTTTTGTATTGGGAAAGTCATGCCCGGTGAACTTTTGTATTGGGAAAATCATGCCCGGTGAACTTTTGTATTGGAAAAGTCATGCCCGTGAACTTTTGTATGGGAAAAGTCATGTCCGGTGAACTTTTTTATTGGGAAAGTCATCTCCGGTGAACTTTTGTATTGGGAAAGTCATCTCCGGTGAACTTTTGTATTGGGAAAGTCATGCCCGGTGAACTTTTGTATTGGGAAAGTCATGCCCGGTGAAATTTGTATTGGGAAAGTCATGCCCGGTGAACTTTTGTATGGGAAAAGTCATGCCCGGTGAACTTTTGTATTGGGAAAGTCATGCCCGGTGAAATTTGTATTGGGAAAGTCATGCCCGGTGAACTTTTGTATGGGAAAAGTCATGCCCGGTGAACTTTTGTATTGGGAAAGTCATGCCCGGTGAAATTTTGTATGGGAAAAGTCATGCCCAGTGAACTTTTGTATTGGGAAAGTCATGTCCGGTGAACTTTTGTATGGGAAAAGTTATGCCCGGTGAACTTTTGTATTGGGAAAGTCATGCCCGGTGAACTTTTGTATTGGGAAAGTCATGCTTGGCGAACTTTTGTATTGGGAAAGACATGCCCGGTGAACTTTTGTATGGGAAAAGTCATCTCCGGTGAACTTTTGTATGGGAAAAGTCATGCCCGGTGAACTTTTGTATTGGGAAAGTCATGCCCGGAGAACTTTTGTATTGGGAAAGTCATGCCCGGTGAACTTTTGTATTGGGAAAGTCATGCCCGGTGAACTTTTGTGTTGGGAAAGTCATGCCCGGTGAACTTTTGTATTGGGAAAGTCAAGCCCGGTGAACTTTTGTATTGGGAAAGTCATGCCCGGTGAACTTTTGTATTGGGAAAGTCAAGCCCGGTGAACTTTTGTATGGGAAAAGTCATGCCCGGTGAATTTTTGTATTGGGAAAGTCATGCCCGGTGAACTTTTGTATGGGAAAAGTCATGCCCAGTGAACTTTTGTTTTGGGAAAGTCATGCCCGGTGAACTTTTGTATTGAAAAAGTCATGCCCGGTGAACTTTTGTATTGGGAAAGTCATGCCCGGTGAACTTTTGTGTTGGGAAAGTCATGCCCGGTGAACTTTTGTATTGGGAAAGTCATGCCCGGTGAACTTTTGTATTGGGAAAGTCATGCCCGGTGAACTTTTGTATTGGGAAAGTCAAGCCCGGTGAACTTTTGTATGGGAAAAGTCATGCCCGGTGAATTTTTGTATTGGAAAAGTCATGCCCGGTGAACTTTTGTATGGGAAAAGTCATGCCCAGTGAACTTTTGTTTTGGGAAAGTCATGCCCGGTGAACTTTTGTATTGGGAAAGTCATGCCCGGTGAACTTTTGTATTGGAAAAGAATGCCCGGTGAACTTTTGTATGGGGAAAGTCATCACCGGTGAACTTTTGTATGGGAAAAGTCATGCCCGGTGAACTTTTGTATTGGGAAAGTCATGCCCGGTGAACTTTTGTATTGGGAAAGTCATGCTCG
This sequence comes from Musca autumnalis, assembly GCF_047663935.1. NCBI lineage: Eukaryota > Metazoa > Arthropoda > Insecta > Diptera > Muscidae > Musca > Musca autumnalis. The sequence goes on along the minus strand of NW_027411977.1, from coordinate 192,576,902 downwards.
GTGAACTTTTATATTGGGAAAGTCATGCCCGGTGAACTTTTGTATTGGGAAAGTCATGCTCGGTGAACTTTTGTATTGGAAAAGTCATGCCCGGTGAATTTTTGTATGGGAAAAGTCATCTCCGGTGAACTTTTGTATGGGAAATGTCATCTCCGGTGAACTTTTGTATGGGAAAAGTCATGCCCGGTGAACTTTTCTATTGGGAAAGTCATGCCCGGTGAACTTTTGTATGGGAAAAGTCATCTCCGGTGAACTTTTGTATTGGGAAAGTCATGCCCGGTGAACTTTTGTATTGGGAAAGTCATGCCCGGTGAACTTTTGTATTGGAAAAGTCATGCCCGGTGAACTTTTGTATTGGGAAAGTCATGCCCGGTGAACTTTTGTATTGGGAAAGTCATGCCCGGTGAACTTTTGTATGGGAAAATTCATCTCCGGTGAACTTTTGTATTGGGAAAGTCATGCCCGGTGAACTTTTGTATTGGGAAAGTCATGCCCGGTGAACTTTTGTATGGGAAAAGTCATCTCCGGTGAACTTTTGTATTGGGAAAGTCATCTCCGGTGAAATTTTGTATGGGAAAAGTCATCTCCGGTGAACTTTTGTATTGGGAAAGTCATGCCCGGTGAACTTTTGTATTGGGAAAGTCATGCCCGGTGAACTTTTGTATGGGAAAAGTCATCTCCGGTGAACTTTTGTATTGGGAAAGTCATCTCCGGTGAAATTTTGTATGGGAAAAGTCATCTCCGGTGAACTTTTGAATTGGGAAAGTCATGCCCGGTGAACTTTTGTATTGGGAAAGTCATGCCCGGTGAACTTTTGTATTGGGAAAGTCATGCCCGGTGAACTTTTATATTGGGAAAGTCATGCCCGGTGAACTTTTGTATTGGGAAAGTCATGCCCGGTGAACTTTTGTATTGGGAAAGTCATCTCCGGTTAACTTTTGTATGGGAAAAGTCATGCCCAGTGAACTTTTGTATTGGGAAAGTCATGCCCGGTGAACTTTTGTATTGGGAAAGTCATGCCCGGTGAACTTTTGTATTGGGAAAATCATGCCCGGTGAACTTTTGTACAGGGAAAGTCATGCCCGGTGAACTTTTGTATTGGGAAAGTCATCTCCGGTGAACATTTGTATTGGGAAAGTCATGCCCGGTGAACTTTTGTATTGGGAAAGTCATCTCCGGTGAACTTTTATATTGGGAAAGTCATGCCCGTTGAACTTTTGTATTGGGAAAGTCATGCCCGGTGAACTTTTGTATTGGGAAAGTCATGCCCGGTGAACTTTTGTATTGGGAAAGTCATGCCCGGTGAACTTTTGTATTGGGAAAGTCATGCCCGGTGAACTTTTGTATTGGGAAAGTCACGCCCAGTGAACTTTTGTATTGGGAAAGTCATGCCCGGTGAACTTTTGTATTGGAAAAGTCATGCCCGGTGAACTTTTGTATTGGGAAAGTCATGCCCGGTGAACTTTTGTTTTGGGAAAGTCATGCCCGGTGAACTTTTATATTGGGAAAGTCATGCCCGGTGAACTTTTGTATAGGAAAAGTCATGCCCGGTGAACTTTTGTATTGGGAAATTCATCTCCGGTGAACTTTGTATTGGAAAAGTCATGCCCGGTGAACTTTTGTATGGGAAAAGTCATCTCCGGTGAACTTTTGTATGGGAAAAGTCATGCCCGGTGAACTTTTGTATTGGGAAAGTCATGCCCGGTGAACTTTTGTATTGGGAAAGTCATCTCCGGTGAACTTTTGTATTGGGAAAGTCATGCCCGGTGAACTTTTGTATTGGAAAAGTCATGCCCGGTGAACTATTGTATGGGAAAAGTCGTCTCCACTGAACTTTTGTACGGGAAAAGTCATGTCCGGTGAACTTTTATATTGGGAAAGTCATGCCCGGTGAACTTTTGTATTGGGAAAGTCATGCCCGGTGAACTTTTGTATTGGAAAAGTCATGCCCGGTGAACTTTTGTATTGGGAAAGTCATGCCCGGTGAATTTTTGTATTGGGAAAGTCATCTCCGGTGAACTATTGTATTGGGAAAGTCATGCCCGGTGAACTTTTGTATTGGGAAAGTCATCTCCGGTGAACTTTTATATTGGGAAAGTCATGCCCGGTGAACTTTTGTATTGGGAAAGTCATGCCCGGTGAACTTTTGTATTGGGAAAGTCATGCCCGGTGAACTTTTGTATTGGGAAAGTCATGCCCGTTGAACTTTTGTATTGGAAAAGTCATGCCCGGTGAACTTTTGTATTGGGAAAGTCATGCCCGGTGAACTTTTGTGTTGGGAAAGTCATGCCCGGTGAACTTTTATATTGAGAAAGTCATGCCCGGTGAAATTTTGTATTGGGAAAGTCATGCCCGGTGAACTTTTGTATTGGGAAAGTCATGCCCGGTGAACTTTTGTATTGGGAAAGTCATGCCCGGTGAACTTTTATATTGGGAAAGTCATGTCCGGTGAACTTTTGTATTGGGAAAGTCATGCCCGGAGAACTTTTGTATTGGGAAAGCCATGCGCGGTGAACTTTTGTATTGGGAAAGTCATGCCCGGTGAACTTTTGTATGGGAAAAGTCATCTCCGGTGAAGTTTTGTATTGGGAAAGTCATGCCCGGTGAACTTTTGTATTGGGAAAGTCATGCCCGGTGAACTTTTGTATTGGAAAAGTCATGCCCGGTGAACTTTTGTATGGGAAAAGTCATGCCCGGTGAACTTTTGTATTGGGAAAGTCATGCCCGGTGAACTTTTGTATTGGGAAAGTCATCTCCGGTGAACTTTTGTATTGGGAAAGTCATGCCCGGTGAACTTTTGTATTGGGAAAGTCATCTCCGGTGAACTTTTATATTGGGAAAGTCATGCCCGGTGAACTTTTGTATTGGGAAAGTCATGCCCGGTGAACTTTTGTATTGGGAAATTTTTGTATGGGAAAAGTCATCTCCGGTGAACTTTTGTATGGGAAATGTCATCTCCGGTGAACTTTTGTATGGGAAAAGTCATGCCCGGTGAACTTTTCAATTGGGAAAGTCATGCCCGGTGAACTTTTGTATGGGAAAAGTCATCTCCGGTGAACTTTTGTATTGGGAAAGTCATGCCCGGTGAACTTTTGTATTGGGAAAGTCATGCCCGGTGAACTTTTGTATTGGAAAAGTCATGCCCGGTGAACTTTTGTATTGGGAAAGTCATGCCCGGTGAACTTTTGTATTGGGAAAGTCATGCCCGGTGAACTTTTGTATGGGAAAAGTCATCTCCGGTGAACTTTTGTATTGGGAAAGTCATGCCCGGTGAACTTTTGTATTGGGAAAGTCATGCCCGGTGAACTTTTGTATGGGAAAAGTCATCTCCGGTGAACTTTTGTATTGGGAAAGTCATGCCCGGTGAACTTTTGTATGGGAAAAGTCATCTCCGGTGAACTTTTGTATTGGGAAAGTCATCTCCGGTGAAATTTTGTATGGGAAAAGTCATCTCCGGTGAACTTTTGAATTGGGAAAGTCATGCCCGGTGAACTTTTGTATTGGGAAAGTCATGCCCGGTGAACTTTTGTATTGGGAAAGTCATGCCCGGTGAACTTTTATATTGGGAAAGTCATGCCCGGTGAACTTTTGTATTGGGAAAGTCATGCCCGGTGAACTTTTGTATTGGGAAAGTCATCTCCGGTTAACTTTTGTATGGGAAAAGTCATGCCCAGTGAACTTTTGTATTGGGAAAGTCATGCCCGGTGAACTTTTGTATTGGGAAAGTCATGCCCGGTGAACTTTTGTATTGGGAAAATCATGCCCGGTGAACTTTTGTACAGGGAAAGTCATGCCCGGTGAACTTTTGTATTGGGAAAGTCATCTCCGGTGAACATTTGTATTGGGAAAGTCATGCCCGGTGAACTTTTGTATTGGGAAAGTCATCTCCGGTGAACATTTATATTGGGAAAGTCATGCCCGTTGAACTTTTGTATTGGGAAAGTCATGCCCGGTGAACTTTTGTATTGGGAAAGTCATGCCCGGTGAACTTTTGTATTGGGAAAGTCATGCCCGGTGAACTTTTGTATTGGGAAAGTCATGCCCGGTGAACTTTTGTATTGGGAAAGTCACGCCCAGTGAACTTTTGTATTGGGAAAGTCATGCCCGGTGAACTTTTGTATTGGAAAAGTCATGCCCGGTGAACTTTTGTATTGGGAAAGTCATGCCCGGTGAACTTTTGTTTTGGGAAAGTCATGCCCGGTGAACTTTTATATTGGGAAAGTCATGCCCGGTGAACTTTTGTATAGGAAAAGTCATGCCCGGTGAACTTTTGTATTGGGAAATTCATCTCCGGTGAACTTTGTATTGGAAAAGTCATGCCCGGTGAACTTTTGTATGGGAAAAGTCATCTCCGGTGAACTTTTGTATGGGAAAAGTCATGCCCGGTGAACTTTTGTATTGGGAAAGTCATGCCCGGTGAACTTTTGTATTGGGAAAGTCATCTCCGGTGAACTTTTGTATTGGGAAAGTCATGCCCGGTGAACTTTTGTATTGGAAAAGTCATGCCCGGTGAACTATTGTATGGGAAAAGTCGTCTCCACTGAACTTTTGTACGGGAAAAGTCATGTCCGGTGAACTTTTATATTGGGAAAGTCATGCCCGGTGAACTTTTGTATTGGGAAAGTCATGCCCGGTGAACTTTTGTATTGGAAAAGTCATGCCCGGTGAACTTTTGTATTGGGAAAGTCATGCCCGGTGAATTTTTGTATTGGGAAAGTCATCTCCGGTGAACTATTGTATTGGGAAAGTCATGCCCGGTGAACTTTTGTATTGGGAAAGTCATCTCCGGTGAACTTTTATATTGGGAAAGTCATGCCCGGTGAACTTTTGTATTGGGAAAGTCATGCCCGGTGAACTTTTGTATTGGGAAAGTCATGCCCGGTGAACTTTTGTATTGGGAAAGTCATGCCCGTTGAACTTTTGTATTGGAAAAGTCATGCCCGGTGAACTTTTGTATTGGGAAAGTCATGCCCGGTGAACTTTTGTGTTGGGAAAGTCATGCCCGGTGAACTTTTATATTGAGAAAGTCATGCCCGGTGAAATTTTGTATTGGGAAAGTCATGCCCGGTGAACTTTTGTATTGGGAAAGTCATGCCCGGTGAACTTTTGTATTGGGAAAGTCATGCCCGGTGAACTTTTATATTGGGAAAGTCATGTCCGGTGAACTTTTGTATTGGGAAAGTCATGCCCGGAGAACTTTTGTATTGGGAAAGCCATGCCCGGTGAACTTTTGTATTGGGAAAGTCATGCCCGGTGAACTTTTGTATGGGAAAAGTCATCTCCGGTGAAGTTTTGTATTGGGAAAGTCATGCCCGGTGAACTTTTGTATTGGGAAAGTCATGCCCGGTGAACTTTTGTATTGGAAAAGTCATGCCCGGTGAACTTTTGTATGGGAAAAGTCATGCCCGGTGAACTTTTGTATTGGGAAAGTCATGCCCGGTGAACTTTTGTATTGGGAAAGTCATCTCCGGTGAACTTTTGTATTGGGAAAGTCATGCCCGGTGAACTTTTGTATTGGGAAAGTCATCTCCGGTGAACTTTTATATTGGGAAAGTCATGCCCGGTGAACTTTTGTATTGGGAAAGTCATGCCCGGTGAACTTTTGTATTGGGAAATTTTTGTATGGGAAAAGTCATCTCCGGTGAACTTTTGTATGGGAAATGTCATCTCCGGTGAACTTTTGTATGGGAAAAGTCATGCCCGGTGAACTTTTCAATTGGGAAAGTCATGCCCGGTGAACTTTTGTATGGGAAAAGTCATCTCCGGTGAACTTTTGTATTGGGAAAGTCATGCCCGGTGAACTTTTGTATTGGGAAAGTCATGCCCGGTGAACTTTTGTATTGGAAAAGTCATGCCCGGTGAACTTTTGTATTGGGAAAGTCATGCCCGGTGAACTTTTGTATTGGGAAAGTCATGCCCGGTGAACTTTTGTATGGGAAAAGTCATCTCCGGTGAACTTTTGTATTGGGAAAGTCATGCCCGGTGAACTTTTGTATTGGGAAAGTCATGCCCGGTGAACTTTTGTATGGGAAAAGTCATCTCCGGTGAACTTTTGTATTGGGAAAGTCATCTCCGGTGAAATTTTGTATGGGAAAAGTCATCTCCGGTGAACTTTTGTATTGGGAAAGTCATGCCCGGTGAACTTTTGTATTGGGAAAGTCATGCCCGGTGAACTTTTGTATGGGAAAAGTCATCTCCGGTGAACTTTTGTATTGGGAAAGTCATCTCCGGTGAAATTTTGTATGGGAAAAGTCATCTCCGGTGAACTTTTGTATTGGGAAAGTCATGCCCGGTGAACTTTTGTATTGGGAAAGTCATGCCCGGTGAACTTTTGTATTGGGAAAGTCATGCCCGGTGAACTTTTATATTGGGAAAGTCATGCCCGGTGAACTTTTGTATTGGGAAAGTCATGCCCGGTGAACTTTTGTATTGGGAAAGTCATCTCCGGTTAACTTTTGTATGGGAAAAGTCATGCCCAGTGAACTTTTGTATTGGGAAAGTCATGCCCGGTGAGCTTTTGTATTGGGAAAGTCATGCCCGGTGAACTTTTGTATTGTTAAAATCATGCCCGGTGAACTTTTGTACAGGGAAAGTCATGCCCGGTGAACTTTTGTATTGGGAAAGTCATCTCCGGTGAACTTTTGTATTGGGAAAGTCATGCCCGGTGAACTTTTGTATTGGGAAAGTCATCTCCGGTGAACTTTTATATTGGGAAAGTCATGCCCGTTGAACTTTTGTATTGGGAAAGTCATGCCCGGTGAACTTTTGTATTGGGAAAGTCATGCCCGGTGAACTTTTGTATTGGGAAAGTCATGCCCGGTGAACTTTTGTATTGGGAAAGTCATGCCCGGTGAACTTTTGTATTGGAAAAGTCATGCCCGGTGAACTTTTGTATTGGGAAAGTCATGCCCGGTGAACTTTTGTATTGGGAAAGTCATGCCCGGTGAACTTTTATATTGGGAAAGTCATGCCCGGTGAACTTTTGTATATGAAAAGTCATGCCCGGTGAACTTTTGTATTGGGAAAGTCATCTCCGGTGAACGTTTGTATTGGAAAAGTCATGCCCGGTGAACTTTTGTATGGGAAAAGTCATCTCCGGTGAACTTTTGTATGGGAAAAGTCATGCCCGGTGAACTTTTGTATTGGGAAAGTCATGCCCGGTGAACTTTTGTATTGGGAAAGTCATCTCCGGTGAACTTTTGTATTGGGAAAGTCATGCCCGGTGAACTTTTATATTGGGAAAGTCATGCCCGGTGAACTTTTGTATTGGGAAAGTCATGCCCGGTGAACTTTTGTATTGGGAAAGTCATGCCCGGTGAACTTTTGTATTGGGAAAGTCATGCCCGGTGAACTTTTGTATTGGGAAAGTCATGCCCGGTGAACTTTTGTATTGGAAAAGTCATGCCCGGTGAACTTTTGTATTGGGAAAGTCATGCCCGGTGAACTTTTGTTTTGGGAAAGTCATGCCCGGTGAACTTTTATATTGGGAAAGTCATGCCCGGTGAACTTTTGTATAGGAAAAGTCATGCCCGGTGAACTTTTGTATTGGTAAATTCATCTCCGGTGAACTTTGTATTGGAAAAGTCATGCCCGGTGAACTTTTGTATGGGAAAAGTCATCTCCGGTGAACTGTTGTATGGGAAAAGTCATGCCCGGTGAACTTTTGTATTGGGAAAGTCATGCCCGGTGAAATTTTGTATTGGGAAAGTCATCTCCGGTGAACTTTTGTATTGGGAAAGTCATGCCCGGTGAACTTTTGTATTGGAAAAGTCATGCCCGGTGAACTATTGTATGGGAAAAGTCGTCTCCACTGAACTTTTGTACGGGAAAAGTCATGTCCGGTGAACTTTTATATTGGGAAAGTCATGCCCGGTGAACTTTTGTATTGGGAAAGTCATGCCCGGTGAACTTTTGTATTGGGAAAGTCATGCCCGGTGAACTTTTGTATTGGGAAAGTCATGCCCGGTGAATTTTTGTATTGGGAAAGTCATCTCCGGTGAACTTTTGTATTGGGAAAGTCATGCCCGGTGAACTTTTGTATTGGGAAAGTCATCTCCGGTGAACTTTTATATTGGGAAAGTCATGCCCGGTGAACTTTTGTATTGGGAAAGTCATGCCCGGTGAACTTTTGTATTGGGAAAGTCATGCCCGGTGAACTTTTCTATTGGGAAAGTCATGCCCGTTGAACTTTTGTATTGGAAAAGTCATGCCCGGTGAACTTTTGTATTGGGAAAGTCATGCCCGGTGAACTTTTGTGTTGGGAAAGTCATGCCCGGTGAACTTTTATATTGAGAAAGTCATGCCCGGAGAAATTTTGTATTGGGAAAGTCATGCCCGGTGAACTTTTGTATTGGGAAAGTCATGCCCGGTGAACTTTTGTATTGGGAAAGTCATGCCCGGTGAACTTTTATATTGGGAAAGTCATGCCCGGTGAACTTTTGTATTGGGAAAGTCATGCCCGGAGAACTTTTGTATTGGGAAAGCCATGCCCGGTGAACTTTTGTATTGGGAAAGTCATGCCCGGTGAACTTTTGTATGGGAAAAGTCATCTCCGGTGAAGTTTTGTATTGGGAAAGTCATGCCCGGTGAACTTTTGTATTGGGAAAGTCATGCCCGGTGAACTTTTGTATTGGAAAAGTCATGCCCGGTGAACTTTTGTATGGGAAAAGTCATGCCCGGTGAACTTTTGTATTGGGAAAGTCATGCCCGGTGAACTTTTGTATTGGGAAAGTCATCTCCGGTGAACTTTTGTATTGGGAAAGTCATGCCCGGTGAACTTTTGTATTGGGAAAGTCATCTCCGGTGAACTTTTATATTGGGAAAGTCATGCCCGGTGAACTTTTGTATTGGGAAAGTCATGCCCGGTGAAATTTGTATTGGGAAAGTCATGCCCGGTGAACTTTTGTATTGGGAAAGTCATGCCCGGTGAACTTTTGTATGGGAAAAGTCATGCCCAGTGAACTTTTGTATTGGGAAAGTCATGCCCGGTGAACTTTTGTATTGGGAAAGTCATGCCCGGTGAACTTTTGTATTGGAAAAGAATGCCCGGTGAACTTTTGTATGGGAAAAGTCATGCCCGGTGAACTTTTGTATTGGGAAAGTCATGCCCGGTGAACTTTTGTTTTGGGAAAGTCATGCTCGGTGAACTTTTGTATTGGGAAAGTCATGCCCGGTGAACTTTTGTATGGGAAAAGTCATCTCCGGTGAACTTTTGTATGGGAAAAGTCATGCCCGGTGAACTTTTGTATTGGGAAAGTCATGCCCGGTGAACTTTTGTATTGGGAAAGTCATCTCCGGTGAACTTTTGTATTGGGAAAGTAATGCCCGGTGAACTTTTGCATGGGAAAATCATGCCCGGTGAACTTTTGTATTGGGAAAGTCATGCCCGGTGAACTTTTGTATTGGGAAAGTCATGCCCGGTGAACTTTTGTATTGGAAAGTCATGCCCGGTGAACTTTTGTATTGGGAAAGTCATGCCCGGTGAACTTTTGTATTGGGAAAGTCATGCCCGGTGAACTTTTGTATTGGGAAAGTCATGCCCGTTGAACTTTTGTATTGGAAAAGTCATGCCCGGTGAACTTTTGTATTGGGAAAGTCATGCCCGGTGAACTTTTGTGTTGGGAAAGTCATGCCCGGTGAACTTTTATATTGGGAAAGTCATGCCCGGTCAACTTTTGTATTGGGAAAGTCATGCCCGGTGAACTTTTGTATTGGGAAAGTCATGCCTGGTGAACTTTTGTATTGGGATAGTCATGCCCGGTGAACTTTTGTATTGGGAAAGTCATCTCCGGTGAACTTTTGTATTGGGAAAGTCATGCCCGGTGATCTTTTGTATTGGGAAAGTCATGCCCGGTGAACTTTTGTATTGGGAAAGTCATGCCCGGTGAACTTTTGTATTGGGAAAGTCATGCCCGGTGAACTTTTATATTGGGAAAGTCATGCCCGGTGAACTTTTGTATTGGGAAAGTCATGCCCGGTGAACTTTTGTATTGGGAAAGTCATGCCCGGTGAACTTTAATATTGGAAAAGTCATGCCCGGTGAACTTTTGTATGGGAAAAGTCACCTCCGGTGAACTTTTGTATGGGAAAAGTCATGCCTGGTGAACTTTTATATTGGGAAAGTCATGCCCGGTGAACTTTTGTATTGGGAAAGTCATGCCCGGTGAACTTTTGTATTGGGAAAGTCATGCCCGGTGAACTTTTGTATTGGGAAAGTCATCTCCGGTGAACTTTTGTATTGGGAAAGTCATGCCCGGTGAACTTTTGTATTGGGAAAGTCATGCCCGGTGAACTTTTGTATTGGAAAAGTCATGCCCGGTGAACTTTTGTATTGGAAAAGTCATGCCCGGTGAACTTTTTTATGGGAAAAGTCATGCCCGGTGAACTTTTGTATTGGGAAAGTCATGCCCGGTGAACTTTTGTATTGGGAAAGTCATGCCCCGTGAACTTTTGTATTGGGAAAGTCATGCCCGGTGAACTTTTGTATTGGGAAAGTCATGCCCCGTGAACTTTTGTATTGGGAAAGTCATACCCGGTGAACTTTTGTATTGGGAAAGTCATCTCCGGTGAACTTTTGTATTGGGAAAAGTCATGCCCGGTGAACTTTTGTATTGGGAAAGTCATCTCCGGTGAACTTTTGTATTGGGAAAGTCATGCCCGGTGAACTTTTGTATTGGGAAAGTCATGCCCGGTGAACTTTTGTATTGGGAAAGTCATGCCCGGTGAACTTTTGTATTGGAAAAGTCATGCTCGGTGAACTTTTTTATGGGAAAAGTCATGCCCGGTGAACTTTTGTATTGGGAAAGTCATGCCCGGTGAACTTTTGTATTGGGAAAGTCATGCCCCGTGAACTTTTGTATTGGGAAAGTCATGCCCGGTGAACTTTTGTATTGGGAAAGTCATGCCCAGTGAACTTTTGTATTGGGAAAGTCATGCCCGGAGAACTTTTGTATTGGGAAAGTCATGCCCGGTGAACTTTTGTATTGGGAATGTCATGCCCGGTGAACTTTTGTGTGGGAAAATTCATCTCCGGTGAACTTTTGTATTGGAAAAGTCATGCCCGGTGAACTTTTGTATTGGGAAAGTCATGCCCGGTGAACTTTTGTATTGGAAAATTTATGCCCGGTGAACTTTTGTATGGGAAAAGTCATGCCCGGTGAACTTTTGTATTGGGAAAGTATTGCCCGGTGAACTTTTGTATTGGGAAAGTCATCTCCGGTGAACTTTTGTATTGGGAAAGTCATGCCCGGTGAACTTTTGTATTGGGAAAGTCATCTCCGGTGAACTTTTATATTGGGAAAGTCATGCCCGGTGAACTTTTGTATTGGGAAAGTCATGCCCGGTGAACTTTTGTATTGGGAAAGTCATGCCCGGTGAACTTTTGTATTGGGAAAGTCATGCCCGGTGAACTTTTGTATTGGGAAAGTCATGCCCGGTGAAATTTGTATTGGGAAAGTCATGCCCGGTGAACTTTTGTATGGGAAAAGTCATGCCCGGTGAACTTTTGTATTGGGAAAGTCATGCCCGGTGAACTTTTGTATGGGAAAAGTCATGCCCAGTGAACTTTTGTATTGGGAAAGTCATGCCCGGTGAAATTTTGTATTGGGAAAGTCATGCCCGGTGAACTTTTGTATTGGAAAAGAATGTCCGGTGAACTTTTGCATGGGAAAAGTCATGCCCGGTGAACTTTTGTATTGGGAAAGTCATGCCCGGTGAACTTTTGTATTGGGAAAGTCATGCTCGGTGAACTTTTGTATTGGGAAAGTCCTGCCCGGTGAACTTTTGTATGGGAAAAGTCATCTCCGGTGAACTTTTGTATGGGAAAAGTCATGCCCGGTGAACTTTTGTATTGGGAAAGTCATGCCCGGTGAACTTTTGTATTGGGAAAGTCATGCCCGGTGAACTTTTGTATTGGGAAAGTCATCTCCGGTGAACTTTTGTATTGGGGAAGTCATGCCCGGTGAACTTTTGTATTGGGAAAGTCATATCCGGTGAACTTTTGTATTGGGAAAGTCATGCCCGGTGAACTTTTGTATTGGGAAAGTCATGCCCGGTGAACTTTTGTATTGGGAAAGTCATGCCCGGTGAACTTTTGTATTCGGAAAGTCATGCCCGGTGAACTTTTGTATTGGGAAAGTCATGCCCGGTGAACTTTTGTATTGGGAAAGTCATGCCCGGTGAACTTTTGTATTGGGAAAGTCATGCCCGGTGAACTTTTGTATTGGGAAAGTCATGCCCGGAGAACTTTTGTATTGGGAAAGTCATGCCCGGTGAACTTTTGTATTGGGAAAGTCATGCCCGGTGAACTTTTGTATGGGAAAAGTCATCTCCGGTGAACTTTTGTATTGGGAAAGTCATGCCCGGTGAACTTTTGTATTGGGAAAGTCATGCCCGGTGAACTTTTGTATTGGAAAAGTCATGCCCGGTGAACTTTTGTATGGGAAAAGTCATGCCCGGTAAACTTTTGTATTGGGAAAGTCATGCCCGGTGAACTTTTGTATTGGGAAAGTCATCTCCGGTGAACTTTTGTATTGGGAAAGTCATGCCCGGTGAACTTTTGTATTGGGAAAGTCATCTCCGGTGAACTTTTATATTGGGAAAGTCATGCCCGGTGAACTTTTGTATTGGGAAAGTCATGCCCGGTGAACTTTTGTATTGGGAAAGTAATGCCCGGTGAACTTTTGTAAGGGAAAATCATGCCCGGTGAACTTTTGTATTGGGAAACTCATGCCCGGTGAACTTTTGTATTGGGAAAGTCATGCCCGGTGAACTTTTGTATTGGGAAAGTCATGCCCGGTGAACTTTTGTATTGGGAAAGTCATCTCCGGTGAACTTTTGTATTGGGGAAGTCATGCCCGGTGAACTTTTGTATTGGGAAAGTCATATCCGGTGAACTTTTGTATTGGGAAAGTCATGCCCGGAGAACTTTTGTATTGGGAAAGTCATGCCCGGTGAACTTTTGTATTGGGAATGTCATGCCCGGTGAACTTTTGTGTGGGAAAATTCATCTCCGGTGAACTTTTGTATTGGAAAAGTCATGCCCGGTGAACTTTTGTATTGGGAAAGTCATGCCCGGTGAACTTTTGTATTGGAAAATTTATGCCCGGTGAACTTTTGTATGGGAAAAGTCATGCCCGGTGAACTTTTGTATTGGGAAAGTCATGCCCGGTGAACTTTTGTATTGGGAAAGTCATCTCCGGTGAACTTTTGTATTGGGAAAGTCATGCCCGGTGAACTTTTGTATTGGGAAAGTCATCTCCGGTGAACTTTTATATTGGGAAAGTCATGCCCGGTGAACTTTTGTATTGGGAAAGTCATGCCCGGTGAACTTTTGTATTGGGAAAGTCATGCCCGGTGAACTTTTGTATTGGGAAAGTCATGCCCGGTGAACTTTTGTATTGGGAAAGTCATGCCCGGTGAAATTTGTATTGGGAAAGTCATGCCCGGTGAACTTTTGTATGGGAAAAGTCATGCCCGGTGAACTTTTGTATTGGGAAAGTCATGCCCGGTGAACTTTTGTATGGGAAAAGTCATGCCCAGTGAACTTTTGTATTGGGAAAGTCATGCCCGGTGAAATTTTGTATTGGGAAAGTCATGCCCGGTGAACTTTTGTATTGGAAAAGAATGTCCGGTGAACTTTTGCATGGGAAAAGTCATGCCCGGTTAACTTTTGTATTGGGAAAGTCATGCCCGGTGAACTTTTGTATTGGGAAAGTCATGCTCGGTGAACTTTTGTATTGGGAAAGTCCTGCCCGGTGAACTTTTGTATGGGAAAAGTCATCTCCGGTGAACTTTTGTATGGGAAAAGTCATGCCCGGTGAACTTTTGTATTGGGAAAGTCATGCCCGGTGAACTTTTGTATTGGGAAAGTCATGCCCGGTGAACTTTTGTATTGGAAAAGTCATGCCCGGTGAACTTTTGTATGGGAAAAGTCCTGCCCGGTGAACTTTTGTATTGGGAAAGTCATGCCCGGTGAACTTTTGTATGGGAAAGTCATCTCCGGTGAACTTTTGTATTGGGAAAGTCATGCTCGGTGAACTTTTGTATTGGGAAAGTCATGCCCGGTGAACTTTTGTATTGGAAAAGTCATGCCCGGTGAACTTTTGTATGGGAAAAGTCATGCCCGGTAAACTTTTGTATTGGGAAAGTCATGCCCGGTGAACTTTTGTATTGGGAAAGTCATCTCCGGTGAACTTTTGTATTGGGAAAGTCATGCCCGGTGAACTTTTGTATTGGGAAAGTCATCTCCGGTGAACTTTTATATTGGGAAAGTCATGCCCGGTGAACTTTTGTATTGGGAAAGTCATGCCCGGTGAACTTTTGTATTGGGAAAGTAATGCCCGGTGAACTTTTGTAAGGGAAAATCATGCCCGGTGAACTTTTGTATTGGGAAAGTCATGCCCGGTGAACTTTTGTATTGGGAAAGTCATGCCCGGTGAACTTTTGTATTGGGAAAGTCATGCCCGGTGAACTTTTGTATTGGGAAAGTCATCTCCGGTGAACTTTTGTATTGGGGAAGTCATGCCCGGTGAACTTTTGTATTGGGAAAGTCATATCCGGTGAACTTTTGTATTGGGAAAGTCATGCCCGGAGAACTTTTGTATTGGGAAAGTCATGCCCGGTGAACTTTTGTATTGGGAATGTCATGCCCGGTGAACTTTTGTGTGGGAAAATTCATCTCCGGTGAACTTTTGTATTGGAAAAGTCATGCCCGGTGAACTTTTGTATTGGGAAAGTCATGCCCGGTGAACTTTTGTATTGGAAAATTTATGCCCGGTGAACTTTTGTATGGGAAAAGTCATGCCCGGTGAACTTTTGTATTGGGAAAGTCATGCCCGGTGAACTTTTGTATTGGGAAAGTCATCTCCGGTGAACTTTTGTATTGGGAAAGTCATGCCCGGTGAACTTTTGTATTGGGAAAGTCATCTCCGGTGAACTTTTATATTGGGAAAGTCATGCCCGGTGAACTTTTGTATTGGGAAAGTCATGCCCGGTGAACTTTTGTATTGGGAAAGTCATGCCCGGTGAACTTTTGTATTGGGAAAGTCATGCCCGGTGAACTTTTGTATTGGGAAAGTCATGCCCGGTGAAATTTGTATTGGGAAAGTCATGCCCGGTGAACTTTTGTATGGGAAAAGTCATGCCCGGTGAACTTTTGTATTGGGAAAGTCATGCCCGGTGAACTTTTGTATGGGAAAAGTCATGCCCAGTGAACTTTTGTATTGGGAAAGTCATGCCCGGTGAAATTTTGTATTGGGAAAGTCATGCCCGGTGAACTTTTGTATTGGAAAAGAATGTCCGGTGAACTTTTGCATGGGAAAAGTCATGCCCGGTTAACTTTTGTATTGGGAAAGTCATGCCCGGTGAACTTTTGTATTGGGAAAGTCATGCTCGGTGAACTTTTGTATTGGGAAAGTCCTGCCCGGTGAACTTTTGTATGGGAAAAGTCATCTCCGGTGAACTTTTGTATGGGAAAAGTCATGCCCGGTGAACTTTTGTATTGGGAAAGTCATGCCCGGTGAACTTTTGTATTGGGAAAGTCATCTCCGGTGAACTTTTGTATTGGGAAAGTAATGCCCGGTGAACTTTTGTAAGGGAAAATCATGCCCGGTGAACTTTTGTATTGGGAAAGTCATGCCCGGTGAACTTTTGTATTGGGAAAGTCATACCCGGTGAACTTTTGTATTGGGAAAGTCATGCCCGGTGAACTTTTGTATTGGGAAAGTCATCTCCGGTGAACTTTTGTATTGGGGAAGTCATGCCCGGTGAACTTTTGTATTGGGAAAGTCATATCCGGTGAACTTTTGTATTGGGAAAGTCATGCCCGGTGAACTTTTGTATTGGGAAAGTCATGCCCGGTGAACTTTTGTATTGGGAAAGTCATGCCCGGTGAACTTTTGTATTCGGAAAGTCATGCCCGGTGAACTTTTGTATTGGGAAAGTCATGCCCGGTGAACTTTTGTATTGGGAAAGTCATGCCCGGTGAACTTTTGTATTGGGAAAGTCATGCCCGGTGAACTTTTGTATTGGGAAAGTCATGCCCGGAGAACTTTTGTATTGGGAAAGTCATGCCCGGTGAACTTTTGTATTGGGAAAGTCATGCCCGGTGAACTTTTGTATGGGAAAAGTCATCTCCGGTGAACTTTTGTATTGGGAAAGTCATGCCCGGTGAACTTTTGTATTGGGAAAGTCATGCCCGGTGAACTTTTGTATTGGAAAAGTCATGCCCGGTGAACTTTTGTATGGGAAAAGTCATGCCCGGTAAACTTTTGTATTGGGAAAGTCATGCCCGGTGAACTTTTGTATTGGGAAAGTCATCTCCGGTGAACTTTTGTATTGGGAAAGTCATGCCCGGTGAACTTTTGTATTGGGAAAGTCATCTCCGGTGAACTTTTATATTGGGAAAGTCATGCCCGGTGAACTTTTGTATTGGGAAAGTCATGCCCGGTGAACTTTTGTATTGGGAAAGTCATGCCCAGTGAACTTTTGTATTGGGAAAGTCATGCCCGGTGAACTTTTGTATTGGGAAAGTCATGCCCGGTGAAGTTTGTATTGAGAAAGTCATGCCCGGTGAACTTTTGCATGGGAAAAGTCATGCCCGGTGAACTTTTGTATTGGGAAAGTCATGCCCGGTGAACTTTTGTATGGGAAAAGTCATGCCCAGTGAACTTTTGTATTGGGAAAGTCATGCCCGGTGAACTTTTGTATTGGGAAAGTCATGCCCGGTGAACTTTTGTATTGGAAAAGAATGCCCGGTGAACTTTTGTATGGGAAAAGTCATGCCCGGTGAACTTTTGTATTGGGAAAGGCATGCCCGGTGAACTTTTGTATTGGGAAAGTCATGCTCGGTGAACTTTTGTATTGGGAAAGTCATGCCCGGTGAACTTTTGTATGGGAAAAGTCATCTCCGGTGAACTTTTGTATGGGAAAAGTCATGCCCGGTGAACTTTTGTATTGGGAAAGTCATGCCCGGTGAACTTTTGTATGGGAAAAGTCATCTCCGGTGAACTTTTGTATGGGAAAAGTCATGCCCGGTGAACTTTTGTATTGGGAAAGTCATGCCCGGTGAACTTTTGTATTGGGAAAGTCATCTCCGGTGAACTTTTGTATTGGGAAAGTCATGCCCGGTGAACTTTTGTATTGGGAAAGTCATGCCCGGAGAACTTTTGTATTGGGAAAGTCATCTCCGGTGAACTTTTGTATTGGGAAAGTAATGCCCGGTGAACTTTTGTATGGGAAAATCATGCCCGGTGAACTTTTGTATTGGGAAAGTCATGCCCGGTGAACTTTTGTATTGGGAAAGTCATGCCCGGTGAACTTTTGTATTGGGAAAGTCATGCCTGGTGAACTTTTGCATTGGGATAGTCATGCCCGGTGAACTTTTATATTGGAAAAGTCATGCCCGGTGAACTTTTGTATTGGAGAAGTCATGCCCGGTGAACTTTTGTATTGGGAAAGTCATGCCCGGTGAACTTTTATATTGGGAAAGTCATGCCCGGTGAACTTTTGTATTGGGAAAGTCATGCCCGGTGAACTTTTGTATTGGGAAAGTCATGTTCGGTGAACTTTAATATTGGAAAAGTCATGCCCGGTGAACTTTTGTATGGGAAAAGTCATCTCCGGTGAACTTTTGTATGGGAAAAGTCATGCCCGGTTAACTTTTATATTGGGAAAGTCATGCCCGGTGAACTTTTGTATTGGGAAAGTCATGCCCGGTGAACTTTTGTATTGGGAAAGTCATGCCCGATGAACTTTTGTATTGGGAAAGTCATCTCCGGTGAACTTTTGTATTGGGAAAAGTCATGCCCGGTGAACTTTTGTATTGGGAAAGTCATCTCCGGTGAACTTTTGTATTGGGAAAGTCATGCCCGGTGAACTTTTGTATTGGGAAAGTCATGCCCGGTGAACTTTTGTATTGGGAAAAGTCATGCCCGGTGAACTTTTGTATTGGAAAAGTCATGCCCGGTGAACTTTTTTATGGGAAAAGTCATGCCCGGTGAACTTTTGTATTGGAAAAGTCATGCCCGGTGAACTTTTGTATTGGGAAAATCATGCCCTGTGAACTTTTGTATTGGGAAAGTCATGCCCGGTGAACTTTTGTATTGGGAAAGTCATGCCCGGTGAACTTTTATATTGGGAAAGTCATGCCCGGTGAACTTTTGTATTGGGAAAGTCATGCCAGGTGAACTTTTGTATTGGGAAAGAAATCTCCGGTTAACTTTTGTATGGGAAAAATCATGCCCGGGGAACTTTTGTATTGGGAAAGTCATGCCCGGTGAACTTTTGTATTGGAAAAGTCATGCCCGGTGAACTTTTGTATTGGAAAAGTCATGCCCGGTGAACTTTTGTATTGGGAAAGTCATGCCCGGTGAACTTTTATATTGGGAAAGTCATGCCCGGTGAACTTTTGTATGGGGAAAGCCATGCCCGGTGAACTTTTGTATTGGGAAAGTCATGCCCGGTGAACTTTTGTATTGGGAAAGTCATGCCCGGTGAACTTTTGTATTGGGAAAGTCATGCCCGGTGAACTTTTATATTGGGAAAGTCATGCCCGGTGAACTTTTGTATTGGGAAAGTCATCTCCGGTTAACTTTTGTATGGGAAAAGTCATGCCCGGTGAACTTTTGTATTGGGAAAGTCATGCCCGATGAACTTTTGTATGGGAAAAGTCATCTCCGGTGAACTTTTGTATTGGGAAAGTCATGCCCGGTGAACTTTTGTATTGGGAAAGTCATGCCCGGTGAACTTTTGTATTGGGAAAGTCATGCCCGGTGAACTTTTGTATTGGGAAAGTCATGCCCGGTGAACTTTTGTATTGGAAAAGTCGTGCCCGGTGAACTTTTGTATGGGAAAAGTCATCTCCGGTGAACTTTTGTATGGGAAAGTCATGCCCGGTGAACTTTTGTATTGGGAAAGTCATGCCCGGTGAACTTTTGTATGGGAAAAGTCATCTCCGGTGAACTTTTGTATTGGGAAAGTCATGCCCGGTGAACTTTTGTATTGGGAAAGTCATGCCCGGTGAACTTTTATATTGGGAAAGTCATGCCCGGTGAAATTTTGTATTGGGAAAGTCATGCCCGGTGAACTTTTGTATTGGGAAAGTCATGCCCGGTGAACTTTTGTATTGGGAAAGTCATCTCCGGTTAACTTTTGTATGGGAAAAGTCATGCCCGGTGAACTTTTGTATTGGGAAAGTCATGCCCGGTGAACTTTTGTATTGGGAAAGTCTTGCCCGGTGAACTTTTGTATTGGGAATGTCATGCCCGGTGAACTTTTGTATTGGGAAAGTCATGCCCGGTGAACTTTTGTATTGGGAAAGTCATGCCCGGTGAACTTTTGTATTGGGAAAGTCATGCCCGGTGAACTTTTGTATTGGGAAAGTCATGCCCGGTGAACTTTTGTATTGGAAAAGTCATGCCCGGTGAACATTTGTATG
The DNA here is from genome assembly GCF_047663935.1 of Musca autumnalis. Classification (NCBI taxonomy): domain Eukaryota; kingdom Metazoa; phylum Arthropoda; class Insecta; order Diptera; family Muscidae; genus Musca; species Musca autumnalis. Next base: position 192,557,467 of record NW_027411977.1, on the reverse strand, counting down.
GGCAAAGTCATCTCCGGTGAACTTTTGTATGGGAAAAGTCATGCCCGGTGAACTTTTGTATTGGGAAATTCATGCCCGGTGAACTTTTGTATGGGAAAAGTCATCTCCGGTGAACTTTTGTATTGGGAAAGTCATGCCCGGTGAACTTTTGTATTGGGAAAGTCATGCCCGGTGAACTTTTGTATTGGAAAAGTCATGCCCGGTGAACTTTTGTATGGGAAAAGTCATCTCCGGTGAACTTTTGTATTGGGAAAGTCATGCCCGGTGAACTTTTGTATTGGGAAAGTAAGCCCGGTGAACTTTTGTATTGGGAAAGTCATGTCCGGTGAACTTTTGTATTGGAAAAGTCATGCCCGGTGAACTTTTGTATTGGAAAAGTCATGCCCGGTGAACTTTTGTATGGGAAAAGTCATCTCCGGTGAACTTTTGTATGGGAAAAGTCATGCCCGGTGAACTTTTGTATTGGGAAAGTCATGCCCAGTGAACTTTTGTATGAGAAAAGTCATCTCCGGTGAACTTTTGTATTGGGAAAGTCATGCCCGGTGAACTTTTGTATTGGGAAAGTCATGCCCGGTGAACTTTTATATTGGGAAAGTCATGCCCGGTGAACTTTTGTATTGGGAAAGTCATGCCCGGTGAACTTTTGTATTGGGAAAGTCATGCCCGGTGAACTTTTGTATTGGGAAAGTCATCTCCGGTTAATTTTGTATGGGAAAAGTCCTGCCCGGTGAACTTTTGTATTGGGAAAGTCATGCCCGGTGAACTTTTGTATTGGGAAAGTCGTGCCCGGTGAACTTTTGTATTGGGAAAGTCATGCCCGGTGAACTTTTGTATTGGGAAAGTCATGCCCGGTGAACTTTTGAATTGGGAAAGTCATGCCCGGTGAACTTTTGTATTGGGAAAGTCATGCCCGGTGAACTTTTGTATTGGGAAAGTCATGCTCGGTGAACTTTTGTATTGGGAAAGTCATGCCCGCTGAACTTTTGTATTAGAAAAGAATGCCCGGTGAACTTTTGTATGGGGAAAGTCATCTCCGGTGAACTTTTGTATGGGAAAAGTCATGCCCGGTGAACTTTTGTATTGGGAAAGTCATGCCCGGTGAACTTTTGTATGGGAAAAGTCATACCCGGTGAACTTTTGTATTGGGAAAGCCATGCCCGGTGAACTTTTGTATTGGGAAAGTCATGCCCGGTGAACTTTTGTATGGGAAAAGTCATGCCCGGTGAACTTTTGTATTGGGAAAGTCATGCCCGGTGAACTTTTGTATGGGAAAAGTCATGCCCGGTGAACTTTTGTATTGGGAAAGTCATGCCCGGTGAACTTTTGTATTGGGAAAGTCATGCCCGGTGAACTTTTGTATTGGGAAAGTCATGCCCGATGAACTTTTGTATTGGGAAAGTCATGCCCGGGGAACTTTTGTATAGGAAAAGTCATGCCCGGTGAACTTTTGTATGGGAAAAGTCATCTCCGGTGAACTTTTGTATTGGGAAAGTCATGCCCGGTGAACTTTTGTATTGGGAAAGTCATGCCCGGTGAACTTTTATATTGGGAAAATCATGCCCGGTGAACTTTTGTATTGTAAAAGTCATGCCCGGTGAACTTTTGTATGGGAAAAGTCATCTCCTGTGAACTTTTGTATGGGAAAGTCACGCCCGGTGAACTTTTGTATTGGGAAAGTCATGCCCAGTGAACTTTTGTATGAGAAAAGTCATCTCCGGTGAACTTTTGTATTGGGAAAGTCATGCCCGGTGAACTTTTGTATTGGGAAAGTCATGCCCGGTGAACTTTTATATTGGGAAAGTCATGCCCGGTGAACTTTTGTATTGGGAAAGTCATGCCCGGTGAACTTTTGTATTGGGAAAGTCATGCCCGGTGAACTTTTGTATTGGGAAAGTCATCTCCGGTTAATTTTGTATGGGAAAAGTCATGCCCGGTGAACTTTTGTATTGGGAAAGTCATGCCCGGTGAACTTTTGTATTGGGAAAGTCATGCCCGGTGAACTTTTGTATTGGGAAAGTCATCTCCGGTTAATTTTGTATGGGAAAAGTCATGCCCGGTGAACTTTTGTATTGGGAAAGTCATGCCCGGTGAACTTTTGTATTGGGAAAGTCATGCCCGGTGAACTTTTGTATTGGGAAAGTCATGCCCGGTGAACTTTTGTATTGGGAAAGTCATGCCCGGTGAACTTTTGTATTGGGAAAGTCATGCCCGGTGAACTTTTGTATTGGGAAAGTCATGCCCGGTGAACTTTTGTATTGGGAAAGTCATGCTCGGTGAACTTTTGTATTGGGAAAGTCATGCCCGGTGAACTTTTGTATTAGAAAAGAATGCCCGGTGAACTTTTGTATGGGGAAAGTCATCTCCGGTGAACTTTTGTATGGGAAAAGTCATGCCCGGTGAACTTTTGTATTGGGAAAATCATGCCCGGTGAACTTTTGTATGGGAAAAGTCATACCCGGTGAACTTTTGTATTGGGAAAGCCATGCCCGGTGAACTTTTGTATTGGGAAAGTCATGCCCGGTGAAATTTTGTATGGGAAAAGTCATGCCCGGTGAACTTTTGTATTGGGAAAGTCATGCCCGGTGAACTTTTGTATGGGAAAAGTCATGCCCGGTGAACTTTTGTATTGGGAAAGTCATGCCCGGTGAACTTTTGTATTGGGAAAGTCATGCCCGATGAACTTTTGTATTGGGAAAGTCATGCCCGGGGAACTTTTGTATAGGAAAAGTCATGCCCGGTGAACTTTTGTATTGGAAAAGAATGCCCGATGATCTTTTGTATGGGGAAAGTCATCTCCGGTGAACTTTTGTATGGGAAAAGTCATGCCCGGTGAACTTTTGTATTGGGAAAGTCATGCCCGGTGAACTTTTGTATTGGGAAAGTCATGCCCGATGAACTTTTGTATTGGGAAAGTCATGCCCGGGGAACTTTTGTATAGGAAAAGTCATGCCCGGTGAACTTTTGTATTGGAAAAGAATGCCCGATGATCTTTTGTATTGGGAAAGTCATGCCCGGGGAACTTTTGTATAGGAAAAGTCATGCCCGGTGAACTTTTGTATTGGAAAAGAATGCCCGATGATCTTTTGTATGGGGAAAGTCATCTCCGGTGAACTTTTGTATGGGAAAAGTCATCTCCGGTGAACTTTTGTATTGGGAAAGCCATGCCCGGTAAACTTTTGTATGGGAAAAGTCATCTCCGGTGAACTTTTGTATTGGGAAAGTCATGCCCGGTGAACTTTTGTATTGGGAAAGTCATGCCCGGTGAACTTTTATATTGGGAAAATCATGCCCGGTGAACTTTTGTATTGTAAAAGTCATGCCCGGTGAACTTTTGTATGGGAAAAGTCATCTCCTGTGAACTTTTGTATGGGAAAGTCATGCCCGGTGAACTTTTGTATTGGGAAAGTCATGCCCAGTGAACTTTTGTATGGGAAAAGTCATCTCCGGTGAACTTTTGTATTGGGAAAGTCATGCCCGGTGAACTTTTGTATTGGGAAAGTCATGCCCGGTGAACTTTTATATTGGAAAGTCATGCCCGGTGAACTTTTGTATTGGGAAAGTCATCTCCGGTTAACTTTTGTATGGGAAAAGTCATGCCCGGTGAACTTTTGTATTGGGAAAGTCATGCCCGGTGAACTTTTGTATTGGGAAAGTCATGCCCGGTGAATTTTTGTATTGGGAAAGTCATGCCCGGTGAACTTTTGTATTGGGTAAGTCATGCCCGGTCAACTTTTGTATTGGGAAAGTCATGCCCGGTGAACTTTTGTATTGGGAAAGTCATGCCCGGTGAACTTTTGTATTGGGAAAGTCATGCCCGGTGAACTTTTGTATTGGAAAAGTCAAGCCCGGTGAACATTTGTATGGGAAAAGTCATCTCCGGTGAACTTTTGTATGGGAAAAGTCATGCCCAGTGAACTTTTGTATTGGGAAATTCGTGCGCGGTGAACTTTTGTATGGGAAAAGTCATCTCCGGTGAACTTTTGTATTGGGAAAGTCATGCCCGGTGAACTTTTGTATTGGGAAAGTCATGCCCGGTGAACTTTTGTATTGGAAAAGTCATGCCCGGTGAACTTTTGTATGGGAAAAGTCATCTCCGGTGAACTTTTGTATTGGGAAAGTCATGCCCGGTGAACTTTTGTATTGGGAAAGTAAGCCCGGTGAACTTTTGTATTGGGAAAGTCATGCCCGGTGAACTTTTGTATTGGGAAAGTCATGCCCGGTGAACTTTTGTATTGGGAAAGTCATGCCCGGTGAACTTTTGTATGGGAAAAGTCATCTCCGGTGAACTTTTGTATGGGAAAAGTCATGTCCGGTGAACTTTTGTATTGGGAAAGTCATGCCCAGTGAACTTTTGTATGAGAAAAGTCATCTCCGGTGAACTTTTGTATTGGGAAAGTCATGCCCGGTGAACTTTTGTATTGGGATAGTCATAACCGGTGAACTTTTATATTGGGAAAGTCATGCCCGGTGAACTTTTGTATTGGGAAAGTCATGCCCGGTGAACTTTTGTATTGGGAAAGTCATGCCCGGTGAACTTTTGTATTGGGAAAGTCATCTCCTGTTAACTTTTGTATGGGAAAAGTCATGCCCGGTGAACTTTTGTATTGGGAAAGTCATGCCCGGTGAACTTTTGTATTGGGAAAGTCATGCCCGGTGAACTTTTGTATTGGAAAAGAATGCCCGGTGAACTTTTACATGGGGAAAGTCATCTCCGGTGAACTTTTGTATGGGAAAAGTCATGCCCGGTGAACTTTTGTATTGGGAAAGTCATGCCCGGTGAACTTTTGTATGGGAAAAGTCATACCCGGTGAACTTTTGTATTGGGAAAGCCATGCTCGGTGAACTTTTGTATTGGGAAAGTCATCTCCGGTTAACTTTTGTATGGGAAAAGTCATGCCCGGTGAACTTTTGTATTGGGAAAGTCATGTCCGGTGAACTTTTGTATTGGGAAAGTCATGCCCGGTGAACTTTTGTATTGGGAAAGTCATGCCCGGTGAACTTTTGTATTGGGAAAGTCATGCCCGGTGAACTTTTGAATTGGGAAAGTCATGCCCGGTGAACTTTTGTATTGGGAAAGTCATGCCCGGTGAACTTTTGTATTGGGAAAGTCATGCCCGGTGAACTTTTGTATTGGAAAAGAATGCCCGGTGAACTTTTGTATGGGGAAAGTCATCTCCGGTGAACTTTTGTATGGGAAAAGTCATGCCCGGTGAACTTTTGTATTGGGAAAGTCATGCCCGGTGAACTTTTGTATTGGGAAAGTCATGCCCGGTGAACTTTTGTATTGGGAAAGTCATCTCCGGTTAACTTTTGTATGGGAAAAGTCATGCCCGGTGAACTTTTGTATTGGAAAAGTCATGCCCGGTGAACTTTTGTATGGGAAAAGTCATCTCCGGTGAACTTTTGTATGGGAAAAGTCATGCCCGGTGAACTTTTGTATTGGGAAAGTCATGCCCGGTGAACTTTTGTATTGGGAAAGTCATCTCCGGTGAACTTTTGTATTGGGAAAGTCATGCCCGGTGAACTTTTGTATTGGGAAAGTCATGCCCGGTGAACTTTTGTATTGGAAAAGTCATGCCCGGTGAACTTTTGTATGGGAAAAGTCATCTCCGGTGAACTTTTGTATTGGGAAAGTCATGCCCGGTGAACTTTTGTATTGGGAAAGTAAGCCCGGTGAACTTTTGTATTGGGAAAGTCATGTCCGGTGAACTTTTGTATTGGAAAAGTCATGCCCGGTGAACTTTTGTATTGGAAAAGTCATGCCCGGTGAACTTTTGTATGGGAAAAGTCATCTCCGGTGAACTTTTGTATGGGAAAAGTCATGCCCGGTGAACTTTTGTATTGGGAAAGTCATGCCCAGTGAACTTTTGTATGAGAAAAGTCATCTCCGGTGAACTTTTGTATTGGGAAAGTCATGCCCGGTGAACTTTTGTATTGGGAAAGTCATGCCCGGTGAACTTTTGTATTGGGAAAGTCTTGCCCGGTGAACTTTTGTATTGGGAAAGTCATGCCCGGTGAACTTTTGTATTGGGAAAGTCATGCCCGGTGAACTTTTGAATTGGGAAAGTCATGCCCGGTGAACTTTTGTATTGGGAAAGTCATGCCCGGTGAACTTTCGTATTGGGAAAGTCATGCCCGGTGAACTTTTGTATTGGAAAAGAATGCCCGGTGAACTTTTGTATGGGGAAAGTCATCTCCGGTGAACTTTTGTATGGGAAAAGTCATGCCCGGTGAACTTTTGTATTGGGAAAGTCATGCCCGGTGAACTTTTGTATTGGGAAAGTCATCTCCGGTGAACTTTTGTATTGGGAAAGTCATGCCCGGTGAACTTTTGTATTGGGAAAGTCATGCCCGGTGAACTTTTGTATTGGAAAAGTCATGCCCGGTGAACTTTTGTATGGGAAAAGTCATCTCCGGTGAACTTTTGTATTGGGAAAGTCATGCCCGGTGAACTTTTGTATTGGGAAAGTAAGCCCGGTGAACTTTTGTATTGGGAAAGTCAGGTCCGGTGAACTTTTGTATTGGAAAAGTCATGCCCGGTGAACTTTTGTATTGGAAAAGTCATGCCCGGTGAACTTTTGTATGGGAAAAGTCATCTCCGGTGAACTTTTGTATGGGAAAAGTCATGCCCGGTGAACTTTTGTATTGGGAAAGTCATGCCCAGTGAACTTTTGTATGAGAAAAGTCATCTCCGGTGAACTTTTGTATTGGGAAAGTCATGCCCGGTGAACTTTTGTATTGGGAAAGTCATGCCCGGTGAACTTTTATATTGGGAAAGTCATGCCCGGTGAACTTTTGTATTGGGAAAGTCATGCCCGGTGAACTTTTGTATTGGGAAAGTCATGCCCGGTGAACTTTTGTATTGGGAAAGTCATCTCCGGTTAATTTTGTATGGGAAAAGTCCTGCCCGGTGAACTTTTGTATTGGGAAAGTCATGCCCGGTGAACTTTTGTATTGGGAAAGTCATGCCCGGTGAACTTTTGTATTGGGAAAGTCATGCCCGGTGAACTTTTGTATTGGGAAAGTCATGCCCGGTGAACTTTTGAATTGGGAAAGTCATGCCCGGTGAACTTTTGTATTTGGAAAGTCATGCCCGGTGAACTTTTGTATTGGGAAAGTCATGCTCGGTGAACTTTTGTATTGGGAAAGTCATGCCCGCTGAACTTTTGTATTAGAAAAGAATGCCCGGTGAACTTTTGTATGGGGAAAGTCATCTCCGGTGAACTTTTGTATGGGAAAAGTCATGCCCGGTGAACTTTTGTATTGGGAAAGTCATGCCCGGTGAACTTTTGTATGGGAAAAGTCATACCCGGTGAACTTTTGTATTGGGAAAGCCATGCCCGGTGAACTTTTGTATTGGGAAAGTCATGCCCGGTGAACTTTTGTATGGGAAAAGTCATGCCCGGTGAACTTTTGTATTGGGAAAGTCATGCCCGGTGAACTTTTGTATGGGAAAAGTCATGCCCGGTGAACTTTTGTATTGGGAAAGTCATGCCCGGTGAACTTTTGTATTGGGAAAGTCATGCCCGATGAACTTTTGTATTGGGAAAGTCATGCCCGGGGAACTTTTGTATAGGAAAAGTCATGCCCGGTGAACTTTTGTATGGGAAAAGTCATCTCCGGTGAACTTTTGTATTGGGAAAGTCATGCCCGGTGAACTTTTGTATTGGGAAAGTCATGCCCGGTGAACTTTTATATTGGGAAAATCATGCCCGGTGAACTTTTGTATTGTAAAAGTCATGCCCGGTGAACTTTTGTATGGGAAAAGTCATCTCCTGTGAACTTTTGTATGGGAAAGTCACGCCCGGTGAACTTTTGTATTGGGAAAGTCATGCCCAGTGAACTTTTGTATGAGAAAAGTCATCTCCGGTGAACTTTTGTATTGGGAAAGTCATGCCCGGTGAACTTTTGTATTGGGAAAGTCATGCCCGGTGAACTTTTATATTGGGAAAGTCATGCCCGGTGAACTTTTGTATTGGGAAAGTCATGCCCGGTGAACTTTTGTATTGGGAAAGTCATGCCCGGTGAACTTTTGTATTGGGAAAGTCATCTCCGGTTAATTTTGTATGGGAAAAGTCATGCCCGGTGAACTTTTGTATTGGGAAAGTCATGCCCGGTGAACTTTTGTATTGGGAAAGTCATGCCCGGTGAACTTTTGTATTGGGAAAGTCATCTCCGGTTAATTTTGTATGGGAAAAGTCATGCCCGGTGAACTTTTGTATTGGGAAAGTCATGCCCGGTGAACTTTTGTATTGGGAAAGTCATGCCCGGTGAACTTTTGTATTGGGAAAGTCATGCCCGGTGAACTTTTGTATTGGGAAAGTCATGCCCGGTGAACTTTTGTATTGGGAAAGTCATGCCCGGTGAACTTTTGTATTGGGAAAGTCATGCCCGGTGAACTTTTGTATTGGGAAAGTCATGCTCGGTGAACTTTTGTATTGGGAAAGTCATGCCCGGTGAACTTTTGTATTAGAAAAGAATGCCCGGTGAACTTTTGTATGGGGAAAGTCATCTCCGGTGAACTTTTGTATGGGAAAAGTCATGCCCGGTGAACTTTTGTATTGGGAAAATCATGCCCGGTGAACTTTTGTATGGGAAAAGTCATACCCGGTGAACTTTTGTATTGGGAAAGCCATGCCCGGTGAACTTTTGTATTGGGAAAGTCATGCCCGGTGAACTTTTGTATGGGAAAAGTCATGCCCGGTGAACTTTTGTATTGGGAAAGTCATGCCCGGTGAACTTTTGTATGGGAAAAGTCATGCCCGGTGAACTTTTGTATTGGGAAAGTCATGCCCGGTGAACTTTTTATTGGGAAAGTCATGCCCGATGAACTTTTGTATTGGGAAAGTCATGCCCGGGGAACTTTTGTATAGGAAAAGTCATGCCCGGTGAACTTTTGTATTGGAAAAGAATGCCCGATGATCTTTTGTATGGGGAAAGTCATCTCCGGTGAACTTTTGTATGGGAAAAGTCATGCCCGGTGAACTTTTGTATTGGGAAAGTCATGCCCGTTGAACTTTTGTATGGGAAAAGTCATCTCCGGTGAACTTTTGTATGGGAAAAGTCATCTCCGGTGAACTTTTGTATTGGGAAAGCCATGCCCGGTAAACTTTTGTATGGGAAAAGTCATCTCCGGTGAACTTTTGTATTGGGAAAGTCATGCCCGGTGAACTTTTGTATTGGGAAAGTCATGCCCGGTGAACTTTTATATTGGGAAAATCATGCCCGGTGAACTTTTGTATTGTAAAAGTCATGCCCGGTGAACTTTTGTATGGGAAAAGTCATCTCCTGTGAACTTTTGTATGGGAAAGTCATGCCCGGTGAACTTTTGTATTGGGAAAGTCATGCCCAGTGAACTTTTGTATGGGAAAAGTCATCTCCGGTGAACTTTTGTATTGGGAAAGTCATGCCCGGTGAACTTTTGTATTGGGAAAGTCATGCCCGGTGAACTTTTATATTGGAAAGTCATGCCCGGTGAACTTTTGTATTGGGAAAGTCATCTCCGGTTAACTTTTGTATGGGAAAAGTCATGCCCGGTGAACTTTTGTATTGGGAAAGTCATGCCCGGTGAACTTTTGTATTGGGAAAGTCATGCCCGGTGAATTTTTGTATTGGGAAAGTCATGCCCGGTGAACTTTTGTATTGGGTAAGTCATGCCCGGTCAACTTTTGTATTGGGAAAGTCATGCCCGGTGAACTTTTGTATTGGGAAAGTCATGCCCGGTGAACTTTTGTATTGGGAAAGTCATGCCCGGTGAACTTTTGTATTGGAAAAGTCAAGCCCGGTGAACATTTGTATGGGAAAAGTCATCTCCGGTGAACTTTTGTATGGGAAAAGTCATGCCCAGTGAACTTTTGTATTGGGAAATTCGTGCGCGGTGAACTTTTGTATGGGAAAAGTCATCTCCGGTGAACTTTTGTATTGGGAAAGTCATGCCCGGTGAACTTTTGTATTGGGAAAGTCATGCCCGGTGAACTTTTGTATTGGAAAAGTCATGCCCGGTGAACTTTTGTATGGGAAAAGTCATCTCCGGTGAACTTTTGTATTGGGAAAGTCATGCCCGGTGAACTTTTGTATTGGGAAAGTAAGCCCGGTGAACTTTTGTATTGGGAAAGTCATGCCCGGTGAACTTTTGTATTGGGAAAGTCATGCCCGGTGAACTTTTGTATTGGGAAAGTCATGCCCGGTGAACTTTTGTATGGGAAAAGTCATCTCCGGTGAACTTTTGTATGGGAAAAGTCATGTCCGGTGAACTTTTGTATTGGGAAAGTCATGCCCAGTGAACTTTTGTATGAGAAAAGTCATCTCCGGTGAACTTTTGTATTGGGAAAGTCATGCCCGGTGAACTTTTGTATTGGGAAAGTCATAACCGGTGAACTTTTATATTGGGAAAGTCATGCCCGGTGAACTTTTGTATTGGGAAAGTCATGCCCGGTGAACTTTTGTATTGGGAAAGTCATGCCCGGTGAACTTTTGTATTGGGAAAGTCATCTCCTGTTAACTTTTGTATGGGAAAAGTCATGCCCGGTGAACTTTTGTATTGGGAAAGTCATGCCCGGTGAACTTTTGTATTGGGAAAGTCATGCCCGGTGAACTTTTGTATTGGAAAAGAATGCCCGGTGAACTTTTACATGGGGAAAGTCATCTCCGGTGAACTTTTGTATGGGAAAAGTCATGCCCGGTGAACTTTTGTATTGGGAAAGTCATGCCCGGTGAACTTTTGTATGGGAAAAGTCATACCCGGTGAACTTTTGTATTGGGAAAGCCATGCTCGGTGAACTTTTGTATTGGGAAAGTCATCTCCGGTTAACTTTTGTATGGGAAAAGTCATGCCCGGTGAACTTTTGTATTGGGAAAGTCATGTCCGGTGAACTTTTGTATTGGGAAAGTCATGCCCGGTGAACTTTTGTATTGGGAAAGTCATGCCCGGTGAACTTTTGTATTGGGAAAGTCATGCCCGGTGAACTTTTGTATTGGGAAAGTCATGCCCGGTGAACTTTTGTATTGGGAAAGTCATGCTCGGTGAACTTTTGTTTTGGGAAAGTCATGCCCGGTGAACTTTTGTATTAGAAAAGAATGCCCGGTGAACTTTTGTATGGGGAAAGTCATCTCCGGTGAACTTTTGTATGGGAAAAGTCATGCCCGGTGAACTTTTGTATTGGGAAAATCATGCCCGGTGAACTTTTGTATGGGAAAAGTCATACCCGGTGAACTTTTGTATTGGGAAAGCCATGCCCGGTGAACTTTTGTATTGGGAAAGTCATGCCCGGTGAACTTTTGTATGGGAAAAGTCATGCCCGGTGAACTTTTGTATTGGGAAAGTCATGCCCGGTGAACTTTTGTATGGGAAAAGTCATGCCCGGTGAACTTTTGTATTGGGAAAGTCATGCCCGGTGAACTTTTTATTGGGAAAGTCATGCCCGATGAACTTTTGTATTGGGAAAGTCATGCCCGGGGAACTTTTGTATAGGAAAAGTCATGCCCGGTGAACTTTTGTATTGGAAAAGAATGCCCGATGATCTTTTGTATGGGGAAAGTCATCTCCGGTGAACTTTTGTATGGGAAAAGTCATGCCCGGTGAACTTTTGTATTGGGAAAGTCATGCCCGGTGAACTTTTGTATGGGAAAAGTCATCTCCGGTGAACTTTTGTATGGGAAAAGTCATCTCCGGTGAACTTTTGTATTGGGAAAGCCATGCCCGGTAAACTTTTGTATGGGAAAAGTCATCTCCGGTGAACTTTTGTATTGGGAAAGTCATGCCCGGTGAACTTTTGTATTGGGAAAGTCATGCCCGGTGAACTTTTATATTGGGAAAATCATGCCCGGTGAACTTTTGTATTGTAAAAGTCATGCCCGGTGAACTTTTGTATGGGAAAAGTCATCTCCTGTGAACTTTTGTATGGGAAAGTCATGCCCGGTGAACTTTTGTATTGGGAAAGTCATGCCCAGTGAACTTTTGTATGGGAAAAGTCATCTCCGGTGAACTTTTGTATTGGGAAAGTCATGCCCGGTGAACTTTTGTATTGGGAAAGTCATGCCCGGTGAACTTTTATATTGGAAAGTCATGCCCGGTGAACTTTTGTATTGGGAAAGTCATCTCCGCTTAACTTTTGTATGGGAAAAGTCATGCCCGGTGAACTTTTGTATTGGGAAAGTCATGCCCGGTGAACTTTTGTATTGGGAAAGTCATGCCCGGTGAATTTTTGTATTGGGAAAGTCATGCCCGGTGAACTTTTGTATTGGGTAAGTCATGCCCGGTCAACTTTTGTATTGGGAAAGTCATGCCCGGTGAACTTTTGTATTGGGAAAGTCATGCCCGGTGAACTTTTGTATTGGGAAAGTCATGCCCGGTGAACTTTTGTATTGGAAAAGTCAAGCCCGGTGAACATTTGTATGGGAAAAGTCATCTCCGGTGAACTTTTGTATGGGAAAAGTCATGCCCAGTGAACTTTTGTATTGGGAAATTCGTGCGCGGTGAACTTTTGTATGGGAAAAGTCATCTCCGGTGAACTTTTGTATTGGGAAAGTCATGCCCGGTGAACTTTTGTATTGGGAAAGTCATGCCCGGTGAACTTTTGTATTGGAAAAGTCATGCCCGGTGAACTTTTGTATGGGAAAAGTCATCTCCGGTGAACTTTTGTATTGGGAAAGTCATGCCCGGTGAACTTTTGTATTGGGAAAGTAAGCCCGGTGAACTTTTGTATTGGGAAAGTCATGCCCGGTGAACTTTTGTATTGGGAAAGTCATGCCCGGTGAACTTTTGTATTGGGAAAGTCATGCCCGGTGAACTTTTGTATGGGAAAGGTCATCTCCGGTGAACTTTTGTATGGGAAAAGTCATGTCCGGTGAACTTTTGTATTGGGAAAGTCATGCCCAGTGAACTTTTGTATGAGAAAAGTCATCTCCGGTGAACTTTTGTATTGGGAAAGTCATGCCCGGTGAACTTTTGTATTGGGAAAGTCATAACCGGTGAACTTTTATATTGGGAAAGTCATGCCCGGTGAACTTTTGTATTGGGAAAGTCATGCCCGGTGAACTTTTGTATTGGGAAAGTCATGCCCGGTGAACTTTTGTATTGGGAAAGTCATCTCCTGTTAACTTTTGTATGGGAAAAGTCATGCCCGGTGAACTTTTGTATTGGGAAAGTCATGCCCGGTGAACTTTTGTATTGGGAAAGTCATGCCCGGTGAACTTTTGTATTGGAAAAGAATGCCCGGTGAACTTTTACATGGGGAAAGTCATCTCCGGTGAACTTTTGTATGGGAAAAGTCATGCCCGGTGAACTTTTGTATTGGGAAAGTCATGCCCGGTGAACTTTTGTATGGGAAAAGTCATACCCGGTGAACTTTTGTATTGGGAAAGCCATGCTCGGTGAACTTTTGTATTGGGAAAGTCATCTCCGGTTAACTTTTGTATGGGAAAAGTCATGCCCGGTGAACTTTTGTATTGGGAAAGTCATGTCCGGTGAACTTTTGTATTGGGAAAGTCATGCCCGGTGAACTTTTGTATTGGGAAAGTCATGCCCGCTGAACTTTTGTATTGGGAAAGTCATGCCCGGTGAACTTTTGAATTGGGAAAGTCATGCCCGGTGAACTTTTGTATTGGGAAAGTCATGCCCGGTGAACTTTTGTATTGGGAAAGTCATGCCCGGTGAACTTTTGTATTGGAAAAGAATGCCCGGTGAACTTTTGTATGGGGAAAGTCATCTCCGGTGAACTTTTGTATGGGAAAAGTCATGCCCGGTGAACTTTTGTATTGGGAAAGTCATGCCCGGTGAACTTTTGTATTGGGAAAGTCATGCCCGGTGAACTTTTGTATGGGAAAAGTCATACCCGGTGAACTTTTGTATTGGGAAAGCCATGCCCGGTGAACTTTTGTGTTGGGAAAGTCATGCCCGGTGAACTTTTGTATTGGAAAAGTCATGCCCGGTGAACTTTTGTATGGGAAAAGTCATCTCCGGTGAATTTTTGTATGGGAAAAGTCATGCCCGGTGAATATTTTGTATTGGGAAAGTCATGCCCGGTGAACTTTTGTATGGGAAAAGTCATGCCCGGTGAACTTTTGTATTGGGAAAGTCATGCCCGGTGAACTTTTGTATTGGGAAAGTCATGCCCGGTGAACTTTTGTATAGGAAAAGTCATGCCCAGTGAACTTTTGTATTGGAAAAGAATGCCCGATGATCTTTTGTATGGGGAAAGTCATCTCCGGTGAACTTTTGTATGGGAAAAGTCATGCCCGGTGAACTTTTGTATTGGGAAAGTCATGCCCGGTGAACTTTTGTATGGGAAAAATCATCTCCGGTGAACTTTTGTATTGGGAAAGCCATGCCCGGTGAACTTTTGTATTGGGAAAGTCATACCCGGTGAACTTTTGTATTGGAAAAGTCATGCCCGGTGAACTTTTGTATGGGAAAAGTCATCTCCGGTGAACTTTTGTATGGGAAAAGTCATGCCCGGTGAACTTTTGTATTGGGAAAGTCATGCCCGGTGAACTTTTGTATTGGGAAAGTCATGCTCGGTGAACTTTTGTATTGGGAAAGTCATGCCCGGTGAACTTTTGTATTGGAAAAGTCATTCCCGGTGAACTTTTGTATTGGAAAAGTCATGCCCGGTGAACTTTTGTATTGGGAAAGTCATGCCCGGTGAACTTTTGTATGGGAAAAGTCATGCCCGGTGAACTTTTGTATTGGGAAAGTCATGCTCGGTGAACTTTTGTATTGGGAAAGTCATGCCCTGTGAACTTTTGTATTGGAAAAGTCATTCCCGGTGAACTTTTGTATTGGAAAAGTCATGCCCGGTGAACTTTTGTATGGGAAAAGTCATCTCCGGTGAACTTTTGTATTGGGAAAGTCATGCCCGGTGAACTTTTTATTGGGAAAGTCATGCCCGATGAACTTTTGTATTGGGAAAGTCATGCCCGGGGAACTTTTGTATAGGAAAAGTCATGCCCGGTGAACTTTTGTATTGGAAAAGAATGCCCGATGATCTTTTGTATGGGGAAAGTCATCTCCGGTGAACTTTTGTATGGGAAAAGTCATGCCCGGTGAACTTTTGTATTGGGAAAGTCATGCCCGGTGAACTTTTGTATGGGAAAAGTCATCTCCGGTGAACTTTTGTATGGGAAAAGTCATCTCCGGTGAACTTTTGTATTGGGAAAGCCATGCCCGGTAAACTTTTGTATGGGAAAAGTCATCTCCTGTGAACTTTTGTATGGGAAAGTCATGCCCGGTGAACTTTTGTATTGGGAAAGTCATGCCCAGTGAACTTTTGTATGGGAAAAGTCATCTCCGGTGAACTTTTGTATTGGGAAAGTCATGCCCGGTGAACTTTTGTATTGGGAAAGTCATGCCCGGTGAACTTTTATATTGGAAAGTCATGCCCGGTGAACTTTTGTATTGGGAAAGTCATCTCCGGTTAACTTTTGTATGGGAAAAGTCATGCCCGGTGAACTTTTGTATTGGGAAAGTCATGCCCGGTGAACTTTTGTATTGGGAAAGTCATGCCCGGTGAATTTTTGTATTGGGAAAGTCATGCCCGGTGAACTTTTGTATTGGGTAAGTCATGCCCGGTCAACTTTTGTATTGGGAAAGTCATGCCCGGTGAACTTTTGTATTGGGAAAGTCATGCCCGGTGAACTTTTGTATTGGGAAAGTCATGCCCGGTGAACTTTTGTATTGGAAAAGTCAAGCCCGGTGAACATTTGTATGGGAAAAGTCATCTCCGGTGAACTTTTGTATGGGAAAAGTCATGCCCAGTGAACTTTTGTATTGGGAAATTCGTGCGCGGTGAACTTTTGTATGGGAAAAGTCATCTCCGGTGAACTTTTGTATTGGGAAAGTCATGCCCGGTGAACTTTTGTATTGGGAAAGTCATGCCCGGTGAACTTTTGTATTGGAAAAGTCATGCCCGGTGAACTTTTGTATGGGAAAAGTCATCTCCGGTGAACTTTTGTATTGGGAAAGTCATGCCCGGTGAACTTTTGTATTGGGAAAGTAAGCCCGGTGAACTTTTGTATTGGGAAAGTCATGCCCGGTGAACTTTTGTATTGGGAAAGTCATGCCCGGTGAACTTTTGTATTGGGAAAGTCATGCCCGGTGAACTTTTGTATGGGAAAAGTCATCTCCGGTGAACTTTTGTATGGGAAAAGTCATGTCCGGTGAACTTTTGTATTGGGAAAGTCATGCCCAGTGAACTTTTGTATGAGAAAAGTCATCTCCGGTGAACTTTTGTATTGGGAAAGTCATGCCCGGTGAACTTTTGTATTGGGAAAGTCATAACCGGTGAACTTTTATATTGGGAAAGTCATGCCCGGTGAACTTTTGTATTGGGAAAGTCATGCCCGGTGAACTTTTGTATTGGGAAAGTCATGCCCGGTGAACTTTTGTATTGGGAAAGTCATCTCCTGTTAACTTTTGTATGGGAAAAGTCATGCCCGGTGAACTTTTGTATTGGGAAAGTCATGCCCGGTGAACTTTTGTATTGGGAAAGTCATGCCCGGTGAACTTTTGTATTGGAAAAGAATGCCCGGTGAACTTTTACATGGGGAAAGTCATCTCCGGTGAACTTTTGTATGGGAAAAGTCATGCCCGGTGAACTTTTGTATTGGGAAAGTCATGCCCGGTGAACTTTTGTATGGGAAAAGTCATACCCGGTGAACTTTTGTATTGGGAAAGCCATGCTCGGTGAACTTTTGTATTGGGAAAGTCATCTCCGGTTAACTTTTGTATGGGAAAAGTCATGCCCGGTGAACTTTTGTATTGGGAAAGTCATGTCCGGTGAACTTTTGTAT
This sequence comes from Musca autumnalis, assembly GCF_047663935.1. Lineage (NCBI taxonomy): Eukaryota > Metazoa > Arthropoda > Insecta > Diptera > Muscidae > Musca > Musca autumnalis. Next base: position 192,540,679 of record NW_027411977.1, on the reverse strand, counting down.
TGGGAAAGTCATGCCCGGTGAACTTTTGTATTGGGAAAGTCATGCCCGGTGAACTTTTGTATTGGGAAAGTCATGCCCGGTGAACTTTTGAATTGGGAAAGTCATGCCCGGTGAACTTTTGTATTGGGAAAGTCATGCCCGGTGAACTTTTGTATTGGGAAAGTCATGCCCGGTGAACTTTTGTATTGGAAAAGAATGCCCGGTGAACTTTTGTATGGGGAAAGTCATCTCCGGTGAACTTTTGTATGGGAAAAGTCATGCCCGGTGAACTTTTGTATTGGGAAAGTCATGCCCGGTGAACTTTTGTATTGGGAAAGTCATGCCCGGTGAACTTTTGTATGGGAAAAGTCATACCCGGTGAACTTTTGTATTGGGAAAGCCATGCCCGGTGAACTTTTGTATTGGGAAAGTCATGCCCGGTGAACTTTTGTATTGGAAAAGTCATGCCCGGTGAACTTTTGTATGGGAAAAGTCATCTCCGGTGAATTTTTGTATGGGAAAAGTCATGCCCGGTGAATATTTTGTATTGGGAAAGTCATGCCCGGTGAACTTTTGTATGGGAAAAGTCATGCCCGGTGAACTTTTGTATTGGGAAAGTCATGCCCGGTGAACTTTTGTATTGGGAAAGTCATGCCCGGTGAACTTTTGTATAGGAAAAGTCATGCCCAGTGAACTTTTGTATTGGAAAAGAATGCCCGATGATCTTTTGTATGGGGAAAGTCATCTCCGGTGAACTTTTGTATGGGAAAAGTCATGCCCGGTGAACTTTTGTATTGGGAAAGCCATGCCCGGTGAACTTTTGTATGGGAAAAATCATCTCCGGTGAACTTTTGTATTGGGAAAGCCATGCCCGGTGAACTTTTGTATTGGGAAAGTCATACCCGGTGAACTTTTGTATTGGAAAAGTCATGCCCGGTGAACTTTTGTATGGGAAAAGTCATCTCCGGTGAACTTTTGTATGGGAAAAGTCATGCCCGGTGAACTTTTGTATTGGGAAAGTCATGCCCGGTGAACTTTTGTATTGGGAAAGTCATGCTCGGTGAACTTTTGTATTGGGAAAGTCATGCCCGGTGAACTTTTGTATTGGAAAAGTCATTCCCGGTGAACTTTTGTATTGGAAAAGTCATGCCCGGTGAACTTTTGTATTGGGAAAGTCATGCCCGGTGAACTTTTGTATGGGAAAAGTCATGCCCGGTGAACTTTTGTATTGGGAAAGTCATGCTCGGTGAACTTTTGTATTGGGAAAGTCATGCCCTGTGAACTTTTGTATTGGAAAAGTCATTCCCGGTGAACTTTTGTATTGGAAAAGTCATGCCCGGTGAACTTTTGTATGGGAAAAGTCATCTCCGGTGAACTTTTGTATGCGAAAAGTCATGCCCGGTGAACTTTTGTATGGGAAAAGTCATCTCCGGTAAACTTTTGTATTGGGAAAGTCATGCCGGGTGAACTTTTATATTGGGAAAGTCATGCCCGGTGAACTTTTGTATTGGGAAAGTCATGCCCGGTGAATTTTTGTATTGGGAAAGTCATGCCCGGTGAACTTTTGTATTGGGAAAGTCATGCCCGGTGAACTTTTGTATTGGGAAAGTCATGCCCGGTGAACTTTTGAATTGGGAAACTTATGCCCGGTGAACTTTTGTATTGGGAAAGTCATGCACGGTGAACTTTTGTATTGGGAAAGTCATGCCCGGTGATCTTTTGTATTGGGAAAGTCATGCCCGGTGAACTTTTGTATTGGAAAAGAATGCCCGGTGAACTTTTGTATGGGGAAAGTCATCTCCGGTGAACTTTTGTATGGGAAAAGTCATGCCCGGTAACTTTTGTATTGGGAAGGTCATGCCCGGTGAACTTTTGTATTGGGAAAGTCATGCCCGGTGAACTTTTGTATTGGGAAAGTCATGCCCGGTGAACTTTTGAATTGGGAAACTTATGCCCGGTGAACTTTTGTATTGGGAAAGTCATGCACGGTGAACTTTTGTATTGGGAAAGTCATGCCCGGTGATCTTTTGTATTGGGAAAGTCATGCCCGGTGAACTTTTGTATTGGAAAAGAATGCCCGGTGAACTTTTTTATGGGGAAAGTCATCTCCGGTGAACTTTTGTATGGGAAAAGTCATGCCCGGTGAACTTTTGTATTGGGAAAGTCATGCCCGGTGAACTTTTGTATGGGAAAAGTCATATCCGGTGAACTTTTGTATTGGGAAAGCCATGCCCGGTGAACTTTTGTATTGGGAAAGTCATGCCGGGTGAACTTTTGTATTGGAAAAGTCATGCCCGGTGAACTTTTGTATGGGAAAAGTCATATCCGGTGAACTTTTGTATGGGAAAAGTCATGCCCGGTGAACTTTTGTATTGGGAAAGTCATGCCCGGTGAACTTTTGTATGGGAAAAGTCATGCCCGGTGAACTTTTGTATTGGGAAAGTCATGCCCGGTGAACTTTTGTATTGGGAAAGTCATGCCCGGTGAACTTTTGTATTGGGAAAGTCATGCCCGGTGAACTTTTGTATGGGAAAGTCATGCCCGGTGAACTTTTGTATTGGGAAAGTCATGCCCGGTGAACTTTTGTATGGGAAAAGTCATACCCGGAGAACTTTTGTATTGGGAAAGTCATGCCCGGTGAACTTTTGTATTGGGAAAGTCATGCCCGGTGAACTTTTGTATTGGGAAAGTCATCTCCGGTTAACTTTTGTATGGGAAAAGTCATGCCCGGTGAACTTTTGTATTGGGAAAGTCATGCCCGGTGAACTTTTGTATTGGGAAAGTCATGCCCGGTGAACTTTTGTATTGGAAAAGAATGCCCGGTGAACTTTTGTATGGGGAAAGTCATCTCCGGTGAACTTTTGTATGGGAAAAGTCATGCCCGGTGAACTTTTGTATTGGGAAAGTCATGCCCGGTGAACTTTTGTATGGGAAAAGTCATACCCGGTGAACTTTTGTATTGGGAAAGCCATGCTCGGTGAACTTTTGTATTGGGAAAGTCATCTCCGGTTAACTTTTGTATGGGAAAAGTCATGCCCGGTGAACTTTTGTATTGGGAAAGTCATGTCCGGTGAACTTTTGTATTGGGAAAGTCATGCCCGGTGAACTTTTGTATTGCGAAAGTCATGCCCGGTGAACTTTTGTATTGGGAAAGTCATGCCCTGTGAACTTTTGAATTGGGAAAGTCATGCCCGGTGAACTTTTGTATTGGGAAAGTCATGCCCGGTGAACTTTTGTATTGGGAAAGTCATGCCCGGTGAACTTTTGTATTGGAAAAGAATGCCCCGTGAACTTTTGTATGGGGAAAGTCATGCCCGGTGAACTTTTGTATTGGGAAAGTCATGCCCGGTGAACTTTTGTATTGGAAAAGTCATGCCCGGTGAACTTTTGTATGGGAAAAGTCATGCCCGGTGAACTTTTGTATTGGGAAAGTCATGCCCGGTGAACTTTGTATTGGGAAAGTCATGCCCGGTGAACTTTTGTATTGGAAAAGTCATGCCCGGTGAACTTTTGTATGGGAAAAGTCATGCCCGGTGAACTTTTGTATTGGGAAAGTCATGCCCGGTGAACTTTTGTATGGGAAAAGTCATACCCGGTGAACTTTTGTATTGGGAAAGCCATGCCCGGTGAACTTTTGTATTGGGAAAGTCATGCCCGGTGAACTTTTGTATTGGAAAAGTCATGCCCGGTGAACTTTTGTATGGGAAAAGTCATGCCCGGTGAACTTTTGTATTGGGAAAGTCATGCCCGGTGAACTTTTGTATTGGGAAAGTCATGCCCGGTGAACTTTTGTATGGGAAAAGTCATGCCCGGTGAACTTTTGTATTGGGAAAGTCATGCCCGGTGAACTTTTGTATTAGGAAAGTCATGCCCGGTGAACTTTTGTATTGGGAAAGTCATGCCCGGTGAACTTTTGTATAGGAAAAGTCATGCCCGGTGAACTTTTGTATTGGAAAAGAATGCCCGATGATCTTTTGTATGGGGAAAGTCATCTCCGGTGAACTTTTGTATGGGAAAAGTCATGCCCGGTGAACTTTTGTATTGGGAAAGTCATGCCCGGTGAACTTTTGTATGGGAAAAATCATCTCCGGTGAACTTTTGTATTGGGAAAGCCATGCCCGGTGAACTTTTGTATTGGGAAAGTCATACCCGGTGAACTTTTGTATTGGAAAAGTCATGCCCGGTGAACTTTTGTATGGGAAAAGTCATCTCCGGTGAACTTTTGTATGGGAAAAGTCATGCCCGGTGAACTTTTGTATTGGGAAAGTCATGCCCGGTGAACTTTTGTATGGGAAAAGTCATGCCCGGTGAACTTTTGTATTGGGAAAGTCATGCTCGGTGAACTTTTGTATTGGGAAAGTCATGCCCGGTGAACTTTTGTATTGGAAAAGTCATGCCCGGTGAACTTTTGTATTGGAAAAGTCATGCCCGGTGAACTTTTGTATGGGAAAAGTCATCTCCGGTGAACTTTTGTATGCGAAAAGTCATGCCCGGTGAACTTTTGTATGGGAAAAGTCATCTCCGGTGAACTTTTGTATTGGGAAAGTCATGCCCGGTGAACTTTTGTATTGGGAAAGTCATGCCGGGTGAACTTTTATATTGGGAAAGTCATGCCCGGTGAACTTTTGTATTGGGAAAGTAATGCCGGGTGAACTTTTATATTGGGAAAGTCATGCCCAGTGAACTTTTGTATTGGGAAAGTCATCTCCGGTTAACTTTTGTATGGGAAAAGTCATGCCCGGTAACTTTTGTATTGGGAAAGTCATGCCCGGTGAACTTTTGTATTGGGAAAGTCATGCCCGGTAAACTTTTGTATTGGGAAAGTCATGCTCGGTGAACTTTTGTATTGGGAAAGTCATGCCCGGTGAACTTTTGAATTGGGAAACTTATGCCCGGTGAACTTTTGTATTGGGAAAGTCATGCACGGTGAACTTTTGTATTGGGAAAGTCATGCCCGGTGATCTTTTGTATTGGGAAAGCCATGCCCGGTGAACTTTTGTATTGGAAAAGAATACCCGGTGAACTTTTGTATGGGGAAATTCATCTCCGGTGAACTTTTGTATGGGAAAATCATGCCCGGTGAACTTTTGTATGGGAAAATCATGCCCGGTGAACTTTTGTATGGGAAAAGTCATATCCGGTGAACTTTTGTATTGGGAAAGCCATGCCCGGTGAACTTTTGTATTGGGAAAGTCATGCCCGGTGAACTTTTGTATTGGAAAAGTCATGCCCGGTGAACTTTTGTTTGGGAAAGTCATATCCGTGAACTTTTGTATGGGAAAAGTCATGCCCGGTGAACTTTTGTATTGGGAAAGTCATGCCCGGTGAACTTTTGTATGGGAAAAATCATGCCCGGTGAACTTTTGTATTGGGAAAGTCATGCCCGGTGAACTTTTGTATGGGAAAGGTCATGCCCGGTGAACTTTTGTATTGGAAAAGGATGCCCGATGAACTTTTGTATGAGGAAAGTCATCTCCGGTGAACTTTTGTATGGGAAAAGTCATGCCCGGTGAACTTTTGTATTGGGAAAGTCATGCCCGGTGAATTTTTGTATGGGAAAAGTCATCTCCGGTGAACTTTTGTATTGGGAAAGCCATGCCCGATGAACTTTTGTATTGGGAAAGTCATGCCCGGTGAACTTTTGTATTGGAAAAGTCATGCCCGGTGAACTTTTGTATGGGAAAAGTCATCTCCGGTGAACTTTTGTATGGGAAAAGTCATGCCCGGTGAACTTTTGTATTGGGAAAGTCATGCCCGGTGAACTTTTGTATGGGAAAAGTCATGCCCGGTGAACTTTTGTATTGGGAAAGTCATGCCCTGTGAACTTTTGTATTGGAAAAGTCATGCCCGGTGAACTTTTGTATTGGGAAAGTCATGCCCGGTGAACTTTTGTATTGGGAAAGTCATGCCCGGCGAACTTTTGTATTGGGAAAGTCATGCCCGGTGAACTTTTGTATTGGGAAACTCATGCCCGGTGAACTTTTATATTGGGAAAGTCATGCCCGGTGAACTTTTGTATTGGGAAAGTCATGCCCAGTGAACTTTTGTATTGGGAAAGTCATGCCCGGTGAACTTTTGTATGGGAAAAGTCAACTCCGGTGAACTTTTGTATGGGAAAAGTCATCTCCGGTGAACTTTTGTATGCGAAAAGTCATGCCCGGTGAACTTTTGTATTGGGAAAGTCATGCCCGGTGAACTTTTGTATTGGGAAAGTCATCTCCGGTGAACTTTTGTATTGGGAAAGTCATGCCCGGTGAACTTTTGTATTGGGAAAGTCATCTCCGGTAAACTTTTATATTGGGAAAGTCATGCCCGGTGAACTTTTGTATTGGGAAAGTCATGCCCGGTGAACTTTTGTATTGGGAAAGTCATGCCCGGTGGACTTTTGTATTGGGAAAGTCATGCCCGGTGAAGTTTTGTATTGGGAAAGTCAAGCCCGGTGAACTTTTGTATGGGAAAAGTCATGCCCGGTGAATTTTTGTATTGGGAAAGTCATGCCCGGTGAACTTTTGTATGGGAAAAGTCATGCCCAGTGAACTTTTGTTTTGGGAAAGTCATGCCCGGTGAACTTTTGTATTGGGAAAGTCATGCCCGGTGAACTTTTGTATTGGAAAAGAATGCCCGGTGAACTTTTGTATGGGGAAAGTCATCTCCGGTGAACTTTTGTATGGGAAAAGTCATGCCCGGTGAACTTTTGTATTGGGAAAGTCATGCCCGGTGAACTTTTGTATTGGGAAAGTCATGCTCGGTGAACTTTTATATTGGGAAAGTCATGCCCGGTGAACTTTTGTATTGGGAAAGTCATGCTCGGTGAACTTTTGTATTGGGAAAGTCATGCCCGGTGAACTTTTGTATTGGAAAAGTCATGCCCGGTGAACTTTTGTATGGGAAATGTCATCTCCGGTGAACTTTTGTATGGGAAATGTCATCTCCGGTGAACTTTTGTATGGGAAAAGTCATTCCCGGTGAACTTTTGTATTGGGAAAGTCATGCCCGGTGAACTTTTGTATGGGAAAAGTCATCTCCGGTGAACTTTTGTATTGGGAAAGTCATGCCCGGTGAACTTTTGTATTGGGAAAGTCATGCCCGGTGAACTTTTGTATTGGGAAAGTCAAGCCCGGTGAACTTTTGTATGGGAAAAGTCATGCCCGGTGAATTTTTGTATTGGGAAAGTCATGCCCGGTGAACTTTTGTATTGGGAAAGTCATCTCCGGTGAACTTTTGTATTGGGAAAGTCATCTCCGGTGAACTTTTGTATGCGAAAAGTCATGCCCGGTGAACTTTTGTATTCGGAAAGTCATGCCCGGTGAACTTTTGTATTGGGAAAGTCATATCCGGTGAACTTTTGTATTGGGAAAGTCATGCCCGGTGAACTTTTGTATTGGGAAAGTCATCTCCGGTGAACTTTTATATTGGGAAAGTCATGCCCGGTGAACTTTTGTATTGGGAAAGTCATGCCCGGTGAACTTTTGTATTGGGAAAGTCATGCCCGGTGAACTTTTGTATTGGGAAAGTCATGCCCGGTGAACTTTTGTATTGGGAAAGTCATGCCCGGTGAACTTTTGTATTGGGAAAGTCATCTCCGGTGAACTTTTGTATTGGGAAAGTCATGCCCGGTGAACTTTTGTATTGGGAAAGTCATCTCCGGTGAACTTTTATATTGGGAAAGTCATGCCCGGTGAACTTTTGTATTGGGAAAGTCATCTCCGGTGAACTTTTATATTGGGAAAGTCATGCCCGGTGAACTTTTGTATTGGGAAAGTCATGCCCGGTGAACTTTTATATTGGGAAAGTCATGCCCGGTGAACTTTTGTATTGGGAAAGTCAAGCCCGGTGAACTTTTGTATGGGAAAAGTCATGCCCGGTGAATTTTTGTATTGGGAAAGTCATGCCCGGTGAACTTTTGTATGGGAAAAGTCATGCCCAGTGAACTTTTGTTTTGGGAAAGTCATGCCCGGTGAACTTTAGTATTGGAAAAATCATGCCCGGTGAACTTTTGTATTGGAAAAAATGCCCGGTGAACTTTTGTATGGGGAAAGTCATCTCCGGTGAACTTTTGTATGGGAAAAGTCATGCCCGGTGAACTTTTGTATTGGGGAAGTCATGCCCGGTGAACTTTTGTATTGGGAAAGTCATCTCCGGTTAACTTTTGTATGGGAAAAGTCATGCTCAGTGAACTTTTGTATTGGGAAAGTCATGCCCGGTGAACTTTTGTATTGGGAAAGTCATGCCCGTTGAACTTTTGTATTGGGAAAATCATGCCCGGTGAACTTTTGTATTGGGAAAGTCATGCCCGGTGAACTTTTGTATTGGGAAAGTCATCTCCGGTGAACTTTTGTCATGCCCGTTGAACTTTTGTATTGGGAAAGTCATGCCCGGTGAACTTTTGTATTGGGAAAGTCATGCCCGGTGAACTTTTGTATTGGGAAAGTCATGCCCGGTGAACTTTTGTATTGGAAAAGTCATGCCCGGTGAACTTTTGTATTGGGAAAGTCATGCTCGGCGAACTTTTGTATTGGGAAAGTCATGCCCGGTGAACTTTTATATTGGGAAAGTCATGCCCAGTGAACTTTTGTATAGGAAAAGTGAACTTTTGTATTGGGAAAGTCATCTCCGGTGAACTTTTGTATTGGAAAAGTCATGCCCGGTGAACTTTTGTATGGGAAAAGTCATCTCCGGTGAACTTTTGTATGGGAAAAGTCATGCCTGGTGAACTTTTGTATTGGGAAAGTCATGCCCGGTGAACTTTTGTATTGGGAAAGTCATCTCCGGTGAACTTTTGTATTGGGAAAGTCATGCCCGGTGAACTTTTGTATTGAAAAAGTCATGCCCGGTGAACTTTTGTATGGGAAAAGTCATCTCCACTGAACTTTTGTATGGGAAAAGTCATGCCCGGTGAACTTTTATATTGGGAAAGTCATGCCCGGTGAACTTTTGTATTGGGAAAGTCATGCCCGGTGAACTTTTGTATTGGGAAAGTCATGCCCGGTGAACTTTTGTATTGGGAAAGTCATGCCCGGTGAACTTTTGTATTGGGAAAGTCATCTCCGGTGAACTTTAGTATTGGGAAAGTCATGCCCGGTGAACTTTTGTATTGGGAAAGCCATCTCCGGTGAACTTTTATATTGGGAAAGTCATGCCCGGTGAACTTTTGTATTGGGAAAGTCATGCCCGGTGAACTTTTGTATTGGGAAAGTCATGCCCGGTGAACTTTTGTATTGGGAAAGTCATGCCCGGTGAACTTTTGTATTGGGAAAGTCATGCCCGGTGAACTTTTGTATTGGGAAAGTCATGCCCGGTGAACTTTTGTATTGGGAAAGTCATCTCCGGTGAACATTTGTATTGGGAAAGTCATGCCCGGTGAACTTTTGTATTGGAAAATTCATGCCCGGTGAACTTTTGTATTGGAAAAGTCATGCCCGGTGAACTTTTGTATGGGAAAAGTCATCTCCACTGAACTTTTGTATGGGAAAAGTCATGCCCGGTGAACTTTTGTATTGGGAAAGTTATGCCCGGTGAACTTTTGTATTGGGAAAGTCATGCCCGGTGAACTTTTGTATTGGGAAAGTCATGCCCGGTGAACTTTTGTATTGGGAAAGTCATGCCCGGTGAACTTTTGTATTGGGAAAGTCATCTCCGGTGAACTTTTGTATTGGGAAAGTCATGCCCGGTGAACTTTTGTATTGGGAAAGTCATCTCCGGTGAACTTTTATATTGGGAAAGTCATGCCCGGTGAACTTTTGTATTGGGAAAGTCATCTCCGGTGAACTTTTATATTGGGAAAGTCATGCCCGGTGAACTTTTGTATTGGGAAAGTCATGCCCGGTGAACTTTTGTATTGGGAAAGTCATGCCCGGTGAACTTTTGTATTGGGAAAGTCATCTCCGGTGGACTTTTATATTGGGAAAGTCATGCCCGGTGAACTTTTGTATTGGGAAAGTCATGCCCGGTGAACTTTTGTATTGGGAAAGTCATGCCCGGTGAACTTTTGTATTGGGAAAGTCATGCCCGGTGAACTTTTGTATTGGGAAAGTCATCTCCGGTGAACTTTTGTATTGGGAAAGTCATGCCCGGTGAACTTTTGTATTGGGAAAGTCATCTCCGGTGAACTTTTATATTGGGAAAGTCATGCCCGTTGAACTTTTGTATTGGGAAAGTCATGCCCGGTGAACTTTTATATTGGGAAAGTCATGCCCGGTGAACTTTTGTATTGGGAAAGTCATCTCCGGTGAACTTTTGTATTGGGAAAGTCATGCCCGGTGAACTTTTGTATTGGGAAAGTCATCTCCGGTGAACTTTTATATTGGGAAAGTCATGCCCGGTGAACTTTTGTATTGGGAAAGTCATGCCCGGTGAACTTTTGTATTGGGAAAGTCATGCCCGGTGAACTTTTGTATTGGGAAAGTCATGCCCGGTGAACTTTTGTATTGGGAAAGTCATGCCCGGTGAACTTTTGTATTGGGAAAGTCAAGCCCGGTGAACTTTTGTATGGGAAAAGTCATGCCCGGTGAATTTTTGTATTGGGAAAGTCATGCCCGGTGAACTTTTGTATGGGAAAAGTCATGCCCAGTGAACTTTTGTTTTGGGAAAGTCATGCCCGGTGAACTTTAGTATTGGGAAAGTCATGTCCGGTGAACTTTTGTATTGGAAAAAATGCCCGGTGAACTTTTGTATGGGGAAAGTCATCTCCGGTGAACTTTTGTATGGGAAAAGTCATGCCCGGTGAACTTTTGTATTGGGAAAGTCATGCCCGGTGAACTTTTGTATTGGGAAAGTCATGCTCGGTGAACTTTTATATTGGGAAAGTCATGCCCGGTGAACTTTTGTATTGGGAAAGTCATGCTCGGTGAACTTTTGTATTGGGAAAGTCATGCCCGGTGAACTTTTGAATTGGAAAAGTCATGCCCGGTGAACTTTTGTATGGGAAAAGTCATCTCCGGTGAACTTTTGTATTGGGAAAGTCATGCCCGGTGAACTTTTGTATGGGAAAAGTCATGCCCGGTGAACTTTTGTATTGGGAAAGTCATGCCCGGTGAACTTTTGTATGGGAAAAGTCATCTCCGGTGAACTTTTGTATTGGGAAAGTCATGCCCGGTGAACTTTTGTATTGGGAAAGTCATGCCCGGTGAACTTTTATATTGGGAAAGTCATGCCCGGTGAACTTTTGTATTGGGAAAGTCATGCCTGGTGAACTTTTGTATTGGGAAAGTCATGCCCGGTGAACTTTTATATTGGGAAAGTCATGCCCGGTGAACTTTTGTATTGGGAAAGTCATGCCCGGTGAACTTTTGTATTGGGAAAGTCATCTCCGGTTAACTTTTGTATGGGAAAAGTCATGCTCAGTGAACTTTTGTATTGGGAAAGTCATGCCCGGTGAACTTTTGTATTGGGAAAGTCATGCCCGGTGAACTTTTGTATTGGGAAAATCATGCCCGGTGAACTTTTGTATTGGGAAAGTCATGCCCGGTGAACTTTTGTATTGGGAAAGTCATCTCCGGTGAACTTTTGTCATGTCCGTTGAACTTTTGTATTGGGAAAGTCATGCCCGGTGAACTTTTGTATTGGGAAAGTCATGCCCGGTGAACTTTTGTATTGGGAAAGTCATGCCCGGTGAACTTTTGTATTGAGAAAGTCATGCCCGGTGAACTTTTGTATTGGAAAAGTCATGCCCGGTGAACTTTTGTATTGGGAAAGTCATGCCCGGTGAACTTTTGTATTGGGAAAGTCATGCCCGGTGAACTTTTATATTGGGAAAGTCATGCCCGGTGAATTTTTGTGTTGGGAAAGTCATGCCCGGTGAACTTTTGTATTGGGAAAGTCATGCCCGGTGAACTTTTGTATTGGGAAAGTCATGCTCTGTGAACTTTTATATTGGGAAAGTCATGCCCATTGAACTTTTGTATGGGAAAACTCATCTCCGGTGAACTTTTGTATGGGAAAAGTCATGCCCGGTGAACTTTTGTGTTGGGAAAGTCATCTCCGGTGAATTTTTGTATTGGGAAAATCATGCCCGGTGAACTTTTGTATGGGAAAAGTCATACCCAGTGAACTTTTGTTTAGGGAAAGTCATGCCCGGTGAACTTTTGTATTGGGAAATTCATGCCCGGTGAACTTTTGTATTGGAAAAGAATGCCCGGTGAACTTTTGTATGGGGAAAGTCATCTCCGGTGAACTTTTGTATGGGAAAAGTCATGCCCGGTGAACTTTTGTATTGGGAAAGTCATGCCCGGTGAACTTTTGTATTGGGAAAGTCATGCTCGGTGAACTTTTATATTGGGAAAGTCATGCCCGGTGAACTTTTGTATTGGGAAAGTCATGCTCGGTGAACTTTTGTATTGGGAAAGTCATGCCCGGTGAACTTTTGTATTGGAAAAGTCATGCCCGGTGAACTTTCGTATGGGAAATGTCATCTCCGGTGAACTTTTGTATGGGAAACGTCATCTCCGGTGAACTTTTGTATTGGGAAAGTCATGCCCGGTGAACTTTTGTATTGGGAAAGTCATCTCCGGTGAACTTTTGTCATGCCCGTTGAACTTTTGTATTGGGAAAGTCATGCCCGGTGAACTTTTGTATTGGGAAAGTCATGTCCGGTGAACTTTTGTATTGGGAAAGTCATGCCCGGTGAACTTTTATATTGGGAAAGTCATGCCCGGTGAACTTTTGTATTGGGAAAGTCATCTCCGGTTAACTTTTGTATGGGAAAAGTCATGCCCAGTGAACTTTTGTATTGGGAAAGTCATGCCCGGTGAACTTTTGTATTGGGAAAGTCATCTCCGGTGAACTTTTGTATGCGAAAAGTCATGCCCGGTGAACTTTTGTATTGGGAAAGTCATGCCCGGTGAACTTTTGTATTGGGAAAGTCATCTCCGGTGAACTTTTGTATTGGGAAAGTCATGCCCGGTGAACTTTTGTATTGGGAAAGTCATCTCCGGTGAATTTTTGTATTGGGAAAGTCATGCCCGGTGAACATTTGTATTGGGAAAGTCATGCCCGGTGAACTTTTGTATTGGGAAAGTCATGCCCGGTGAACTTTTGTATTGGGAAAGTCATGCCCGGTGAACTTTTGTATTGGGAAAGTCATGCCCGGTGAACCTTTGTATTGGGAAAGTCAAGCCCGGTGAACTTTTGTATGGGAAAAGTCATGCCCGGTGAATTTTTGTATTGGGAAAGTCATGCCCGGTGAACTTTTGTATGGGAAAAGTCATGCCCAGTGAACTTTTGTTTTGGGAAAGTCATCTCCGGTGAACTTTTGTATGGGAAAAGTCATGCCCGGTGAACTTTTGTATTGGGAAAGTCATGCCCGGTAAACTTTTGTATTGGGAAAGTCATGCTCGGTGAACTTTTATATTGGGAAAGTCATGCCCGGTGAACTTTTGTATTGGGAAAGTCATGCTCGGTGAACTTTTGTATTGGGAAAGTCATGCCCGGTGAACTTTTGTATTGGGAAAGTCATGCCCGGTGAACTTTTGTATTGGGAAAGTCATCTCCGGTGAACTTTTATATTGGGAAAGTCATGCCCGGTGAACTTTTGTATTGGGAAAGTCATGCCCGGTGAACTTTTGTATTGGGAAAGTCATGCCCGGTGAACTTTTGTATTGGGAAAGTCATGCCCGGTGAACTTTTGTATTTGGAAAGTCATGCCCGGTGAACTTTTGTATTGGGAAAGTCATCTCCGGTGAACATTTGTATTGGGAAAGTCATGCCCGGTGAACTTTTGTATTGGAAAAGTCATGCCCGGTGAACTTTTGTATTGGAAAAGTCATGCCCGGTGAACTTTTGTATGGGAAAAGTCATCTCCACTGAACTTTTGTATGGGAAAAGTCATGCCCGGTGAACTTTTGTATTGGGAAAGTCATGCCCGGTGAACTTTTGTATTGGGAAAGTCATGCCCGGTGAACTTTTGTATTGGGAAAGTCATGCCCGGTGAACTTTTGTATTGGGAAAGTCATGCCCGGTGAACTTTTGTATTGGGAAAGTCATGCCCGGTGAACTTTTGTATTGGGAAAGTCATGCCCGGTGAACTTTTGTATTGGGAAAGTCATGCCCGGTGAACTTTTGTATTGGGAAAGTCATGCCCGGTGAACTTTTGTATTGGGAAAGTCATGCCCGGTGAACTTTTGTATTGGGAAAGTCATGCCCGGTGAACTTTTGTATTGGGAAAGTCAAGCCCGGTGAACTTTTGTATGGGAAAAGTCATGCCCGGTGAATTTTTGTATTGGGGAAGTCATGCCCGGTGAACTTTTGTATGGGAAAAGTCATGCCCAGTGAACTTTTGTTTTGGGAAAGTCATCTCCGGTGAACTTTTGTATGGGAAAAGTCATGCCCGGTGAACTTTTGTATTGGGAAAGTCATGCCCGGTGAAATTTTGTATTGGGAAAGTCATGCTCGGTGAACTTTTATATTGGGAAAGTCATGCCCGGTGAACTTTTCTATTGGGAAAGTCATGCTCGGTGAACTTTTGTATTGGGAAAGTCATGCCCGGTGAACTTTTGTATTGGGAAAATCATGCCCGGTGAACTTTTGCATTGGGAAAGTCATGCCCGGTGAACTTTTGTATTGGGAAAGTCATCTCCCGGTGAACTTTTATATTGGGAAAGTCATGCCCGGTGAACTTTTGTATTGGGAAAGTCATGCCCGGTGAACTTTTGCATTGGGAAAGTCATCTCCGGTTAACTTTTGTATGGGAAAAGTCATGCCCAGTGAACTTTTGTATTGGGAAAGTCATGCCCGGTGAACTTTTGTATTGGGAAAGTCATGCCCGGTGAACTTTTGTATTGGGAAAATCATGCCCGGTGAACTTTTGTATTGAGAAAGTCATGCCCGGTGAACTTTTGTATTGGGAAAGTCATCTCCGGCGAACTTTTGTCATGCCCGTTGAACTTTTGTATTGGGAAAGACATGCCCGGTGAACATTTGTATTGGGAAAGTCATGTCCGGTGAACTTTTGTATTGGGAAAGTCATGCCCGGTGAACTTTTGTATTGGGAAAGTCATGCCCGGTGAACTTTTGTATTGGAAAAGTCATGCCCGGTGAACTTTTGTATTGGGAAAGTCGTGCTCGGTGAACTTTTGTATTGGGAAAGTCATGCCCGGTGAACTTTTATATTGGGAAAGTCATGCCCGGTGAACTTTTGTATAGGAAAAGTGAACTTTTGTATTGGGAAAGTCATCTCCGGTGAACTTTTGTATTGGAAAAGTCATGCCCGGTGAACTTTTGTATGGGAAAAGTCATCTCCGGTGAACTTTTGTATGGGAAAAGTTATGCCTGGTGAACTTTTGTATTGGGAAAGTCATGCCCGGTGAACTTTTGTATTGGGAAAGTCATCTCCGGTGAACTTTTGTATTGGGAAAGTCATGCCCGGTGAACTTTTGTATTGGAAAAGTCATGCCCGGTGAACTTTTATATTGGGAAAGTCATGCCCTGTGAACTTTTGTGTTGGGAAAGTCATGCCCGGTGAACTTTTGTATTGGGAAAGTCATGCCCGGTGAACTTTTGTATTGGGAAAGTCATGCCCGGTGAACTTTTGTATTGGGAAAGTCATCTCCGGTGAACTTTTGTATTGGGAAAGTCATGCCCGGTGAACTTTTGTATTGGGAAAGTCATCTCCGGTGAACTTTTATATTGGGAAAGTCATGCCCGGTGAACTTTTGTATTGGGAAAGTCATGCCCGGTGAACTTTTGTATTGGGAAAGTCATGCCCGGTGAACTTTTGTATTGGGAAAGTCATGCCCGGTGAACTTTTGTATTGGGAAAGTCATGCCCGGTGAACTTTTGTATTGGGAAAGTCATGCCCGGTGAACTTTTGTATTGGGAAAGTCATCTCCGGTGAACATTTGTATTGGGAAAGTCATGCCCGGTGAACTTTTGTATTGGAAAAGTCATGCCCGGTGAACTTTTGTATTGGAAAAGTCATGCCCGGTGAACTTTTGTATGGGAAAAGTCATCTCCACTGAACTTTTGTATGGGAAAAGTCATGCCCGGTGAACTTTTGTATTGGGAAAATTCATGCCCGGTGAACTTTTGTATTGGGAAAGTCATGCCCGGTGAACTTTTGTATTGGGAAAGTCATGCCCGGTGAACTTTTGTATTGGGAAAGTCATGCCCGGTGAACTTTTGTATTGGGAAAGTCATGCCCGGTGAACTTTTGTATTGGGAAAGTCATGCCCGGTGAACTTTTGTATTGGGAAAGTCATGCCCGGTGAACTTTTGTATTGGGAAAGTCATGCCCGGTGAACTTTTGTATTGGGAAAGTCATGCCCGGTGAACTTTTGTATTGGGAAAGTCAAGCCCGGTGAACTTTTGTATGGGAAAAGTCATGCCCGGTGAATTTTTGTATTGGGAAAGTCATGCCCGGTGAACTTTTGTATTGGAAAAGTCATGCCCAGTGAACTTTTGTTTTGGGAAAGTCATCTCCGGTGAACTTTTGTATGGGAAAAGTCATGCCCGGTGAACTTTTGTATTGGGAAAGTCATGCCCGGTGAACTTTTGTATTGGGAAAGTCATGCTCGGAGAACTTTTATATTGGGAAAGTCATGCCCGGTGAACTTTTGTATTGGGAAAGTCATGCTCGTTGAACTTTTGTATTGGGAAAGTCATGCCCGGTGAACTTTTGTATTGGGAAAGTCATGCCCGGTGAACTTTTGTATTGGGAAAGTCATGCCCGGTGAACTTTTGTATTGGGAAAGTCATGCCCGGTGAACTTTTATATTGGGAAAGTCATGCCCGGTGAACTTTTGTATTGGGAAAGTCATGCCCGGTGAACTTTTGCATTGGGAAAGTCATCTCCGGTTAACTTTTGTATGGGAAAAGTCATGCCCAGTGAACTTTTGTATTGGGAAAGTCATGCCCGGTGAACTTTTGTATTGGGAAAGTCATGCCCGGTGAACTTTTGTATTGGGAAAATCATGCCCGGTGAACTTTTGTATTGGGAAAGTCATGCCCGGTGAACTTTTGTATTGGGAAAGTCATCTCCGGTGAACTTTTGTCATGTCCGTTGAACTTTTGTATTGGGAAAGTCATGCCCGGTGAACATTTGTATTGGGAAAGTCATGCCCGGTGAACTTTTGTATTGGGAAAGTCATGCCCGGTGAACTTTTGTGTTGGGAAAGTCATGCCCGGTGAACTTTTGTATTGGGAAAGTCATCTCCGGTGAACATTTGTATTGGGAAAGTCATGCCCGGTGAACTTTTGTATTGGAAAAGTCATGCCCGGTGAACTTTTGTATTGGAAAAGTCATGCCCGGTGAACTTTTGTATGGGAAAAGTCATCTCCACTGAACTTTTGTATGGGAAAAGTCATGCCCGGTGAACTTTTGTATTGGGAAAGTCATGCCCGGTGAACTTTTGTATTGGGAAAGTCATGCCCGGTGAACTTTTGTATTGGAAAAGTCATGCCCGGTGAACTTTTGTATTGGAAAAGTCATGCCCGGTGAACTTTTGTATGGGAAAAGTCATCTCCACTGAACTTTTGTATGGGAAAAGTCATGCCCGGTGAACTTTTGTATTGGGAAAGTCATGCCCGGTGAACTTTTGTATTGGGAAAGTCATGCCCGGTGAACTTTTGTATTGGGAAAGTCATGCCCGGTGAACTTTTGTATTGGGAAAGTCATGCCCGGTGAACTTTTGTATTGGGAAAGTCATGCCCGGTGAACTTTTGTATTGGGAAAGTCATGCCCGGTGAACTTTTGTATTGGGAAAGTCAAGCCGGGTGAACTTTTGTATGGGAAAAGTCATGCCCGGTGAATTTTTGTATTGGGAAAGTCATGCCCGGTGAACTTTTGTATGGGAAAAGTCATGCCCAGTGAACTTTTGTTTTGGGAAAGTCATCTCCGGTGAACTTTTGTATGGGAAAAGTCATGCCCGGTGAACTTTTGTATTGGGAAAGTCATGCTCGGAGAACTTTTATATTGGGAAAGTCATGCCCGGTGAACTTTTGTATTGGGAAAGTCATGCTCGGTGAACTTTTGTATTGGGAAAGTCATGCCCGGTGAACTTTTGTATTGGGAAAGTCATGCCCGGTGAACTTTTGTATTGGGAAAGTCATGCCCGGTGAACTTTTGTATTGGGAAAGTCATGCCCGGTGAACTTTTATATTGGGAAAGTCATGCCCGGTGAACTTTTGTATTGGGAAAGTCATGCCCAGTGAACTTTTGTATTGGGAAAGTCATGCCCGGTGAACTTTTGTATTGGGAAAGTCATGCCCGGTGAACTTTTGTATTGGGAAAATCATGCCCGGTGAACTTTTGTATTGGGAAAGTCATGCCCGGTGAACTTTTGTATTGGGAAAGTCATGCCCGGTGAACTTTTGTATTGGGAAAGTCGTGCCCGGTGAACTTTTGTATAGGAAAAGTGAACTTTTGTATTGGGAAAGTCATCTCCGGTGAACTTTTGTATTGGAAAAGTCATGCCCGGTGAACTTTTGTATGGGAAAAGTCATCTCCGGTGAACTTTTGTATGGGAAAAGTCATGCCTGGTCAACTTTTGTATTGGGAAAGTCATGCCCGGTGAACTTTTGTATTGGGAAAGTCATCTCCGGTGAACTTTTGTATTGGGAAAGTCATGCCCGGTGAACTTTTGTATTGGAAAACTCATGCCCGGTGAACTTTTGTATGGGAAAAGTCATCTCCACTGAACTTTTGTATGGGAAAAATCATGCCCGGTGAACTTTTATATTGGGAAAGTCATGCCCGGTGAACTTTTGTATTGGGAAAGTCATGCCCGGTGAACTTTTGTATTGGGAAAGTCATCTCCGGTGAACTTTTGTATTGGGAAAGTCATGCCTGGTGAACTTTTGTATTGGGAAAGTCATCTCCGGTGAACTTTTGTATTGGGAAAGTCATGCCCGGTGAACTTTTGTGTTGGGAAAGTCATCTCCGGTGAACTTTTATATTGGGAAAGTCATGCCCGGTGAACTTTTGTATTGGGAAAGTCATGCCCGGTGAACTTTTGTATTGGGAAAGTCATGCCCGGTGAACTTTTGTATTGGGAAAGTCATGCCCGGTGAACTTTTGTATTGGGAAAGTCATGCCCGGTGAACTTTTGTATTGGGAAAGTCATGCCCGGTGAACTTTTGTATTGGGAAAGTCATCTCCGGTGAACATTTGTATTGGGAAAGTCATGCCCGGTGAACTTTTGTATTGGAAAATCATGCCCGGTGAACTTTTGTATTGGAAAAGTCATGCCCGGTGAACTTTTGTATGGGAAAAGTCATCTCACTGAACTTTTGTATGTGAAAAGTCATGCCCGGTGAACTTTTGTATTGGGAAAGTCATGCCCGGTGAACTTTTGTATTGGGAAAGTCATGCCCGGTGAACTTTTGTATTGGGAAAGTCATGCCCGGTGAACTTTTGTATTGGGAAGTCATCTCCGGTGAACTTTTGTATTGGGAAAGTCATGCCCGGTGAACTTTTGTATTGGGAAAGTCATCTCCGGTGAACTTTTATATTGGGAAAGTCATGCCCGGTGAACTTTTGTATTGGGAAAGTCATGCCCGGTGAACTTTTGTATTGGGAAAGTCATGCCCGGTGAACTTTTGTATTGGGAAAATCATCTCCGGTGAACTTTTGTATTGGGAAAGTCATGCCCGGTGAACTTTTGTATTGGGAAAGTCATGCCCGGTGAACTTTTGTATTGGGAAAGTCATCTCCGGTGAACTTTTGTATTGGGGAAGTCATGCCCGGTGAACTTTTGTATTGGGAAAGTCATCTCCGGTGTACTTTTATATTGGGCAAGTCATGCCCGGTGAACTTTTGTATTGGGAAAGTCATGCCCGGTGAACTTTTGTATTGGGAAAGTCATGCCCGGTGAACTTTTGTATTGGGAAAGTTATGCCCGGTGAACTTTTGTATTGGGAAAGTCATGCCCGTTGAACTTTTGTATTGGAAAAGTCATGCCCGGTGAACTTTTGTATTGGGAAAGTCATGCCCGGTGAACTTTTGTGTTGGGAAAGTCATGCCCGGTGAACTTTTATATTGAGAAAGTCATGCCCGGTGAACTTTTGTATTGGGAAAATCATGCCCGGTGAACTTTTGTATTGGGAAAGTCATGCCCGGTGAACTTTTGTATTGGGAAAGTCATGCCCGGTGAATTTTTGTATTGGGAAAGTCATGCCCGGTGAACTTTTGTATTGGGAAAGTCATGCCCGGTGAACTTTTATATTGGGAAAGTCATGCCCGGTGAACTTTTGTATAGGAAAAGTCATGCCCGGTGAACTTTTGTATTGGGAAAGTCATGCCCGGTTAACTTTTGTATTGGGAAAGTCATGCCCGGTGAACTTTTGTATGGGAAAAGTCATGCCCGGTGAACTTTTGTATTGGGAAAGTCATGCCCGGTGAACTTTTGTATTGGGAAAGTCATGCCCGGTGAACTTTTGTATTGGAAAAGTCATGCCCGGTGAATTTTGTATGGGAAAAGTCATCTCCGGTGAACTTTTGTATGGGAAAAGTCATGCCCGGTGAACTTTTGTATTGGGAAAGTCATGCCCGGTGAACTTTTGTATTGAAAAAGTCATGCCCGGTGAACTTTTGTATTGGGAAAGTCATGCCCGGTGAAATTTGTATTGGGAAAGTCATGCCCGGTGAACTTTTGTATTGGAAAAGTCATGCCCGGTGAACTTTTGTATGGAAAAAGTCATCTCCAGTGAACTTTTGTATGGGAAAAGTCATGCCCGGTGAACTTTTGTATTGGGAAAGTCATGCCCGGTGAACTTTTGTATTGGGAAAGTCATGCCCGGTGAACTTTTGTATTGGGAAAGTCATGCCCGGTGAACTTTTGTATTGGGAAAGTCATGCCCGGTGAACTTTTGTATTGGGAAAGTCATCTCCGGTGAACTTTTGTATTGGGAAAGTCATGCCCGGTGAACTTTTGTATTGGGAAAGTCATCTCCGGTGAACTTTTATATTGGGAAAATCATGCCCGGTGAACTTTTGTATTGGGAAGGTCATGCCCGGTGAACTTTTGTATTAGGAAAGTCATGCCCGGTGAACTTTTGTATTGGGAAAGTCATGCCCGGTGAACTTTTGTATTGGGAAAGTCATGCCCGTTGAACTTTTGTATTGGAGAAGTCATGCCCGGTGAACTTTTGTATTGGGAAAGTCATGCCCGGTGAACTTTTGTGTTGGGAAAGTCATGCCCGGTGAACTTTTATATTGAGAAAGTCATGCCCGGTGAACTTTTGTATTGGGAAAGTCATGCCCGGTGAACTTTTGTATTGGGAAAGTCATGCCCGGTGAACTTTTGTATTGGGAAAGTCATGCCCGGTGAACTTTTATATTGGGAAAGTCATGCCCTGTGAACTTTTGTATTGGGAAAGTCATGCCCGGTGAACTTTTTAATTGGGAAAGTCATGCCCGGTGAACTTTTGTATTGGGAAAGTCATGCCCGGTGAACTTTTGTATGGGAAAAGTCATCTCCGGTGAACTTTTGTATTGGGAAAGTCATGCCCGGTGAACTTTTGTATTGCGAAAGTCATGCCCGGTGAACTTTTGTATTGGAAAAGTCATGCCCAGTGAACTTTTGTATGGAAAAGTCATCTCCGGTAAACTTTTGTATGGGAAAAGTCATGCCCGGTAAACTTTTGTATTGGGAAAGTCATGCCCGGTGAACTTTTGTATGGGAAAAGTCATCTCCGGTGAACTTTTGTATTGGGAAAGTCATGCACGGTGAACTTTTGTATTGGGAAAGTCATGCCCGCTGAACTTTTGTATTGGGAAAGTCATGCCCGGTGAACTTTTGTATTGGGAAAGTCATGCCCGGTGAACTTTTGTATTGGGAAAGTCATGCCCGGTGAACTTTTGTATTGGGAAAAGTCATGCCCGGTAAACTTTTGTATTGGGAAAGTCATGCCCGGTGAACTTTTGTATGGGAAAAGTCATCTCCGGTGAACTTTTGTATTGGGAAAGTCATGCCGTGAACTTTTGTATTGGGAAAGTCATGCACGGTGAACTTTTGTATTGGGAAAGTCATGCCCGCTGAACTTTTGTATTGGGAAAGTCATGCCCGGTGAACTTTTGTATTGGGAAAGTCATGCCCGGTGAACTTTTGTATTGGGAAAGTCATGCCCGGTGAACTTTTGTATTGGGAAAGTCATGCCCGGTGAACTTTTGTATGGGAAAAGTCATCTCCGGTGAACTTTTGTATTGGGAAAGTCATCTCCGGTTAACTTTTGTATGGGAAAAGTCATGCCCGGTGAACTTTTGTATTGGGAAAGTCATGCCCGGTGAACTTTTGTATTGGGAAAGTCATGCCCGGTGAACTTTTGTATTCGGAAAGTCATGCCCGGTTAACTTTTGTATTGGGAAAGTCATGCCCGGTGAACTTTTGTATTGGAAAAGTCATGCCCGGTGAACTTTTGTATTGGGAAAGTCATGCCCGGTGAACTTTTGTATGGGAAAATTCATCTCCGGTGAACTTTTGTATGGGAAAAGTCATGCCCGGTGAACTTTTGTATTGGGAAAGTCATGCCCGGTGAACTTTTGTATGGGAAAAGTCATCTCCGGTAAAATTTTTTTATGGGAAAAGTCATGCCCGGTGAACTTTTGTGTTGGGAAAGTCATGCCCGGTGAACTTTTGTATGGGAAAAGTCATCTCCGGTGAAATTTTGTATTGGGAAAGTCATGCCCGGTGAACTTTTCTATTGGGAAAGTCATGCCCGGTGAACTTTTGTATTGGGAAAGTCATGCCCGGTGATCTTTTGTATTGGGAAAGTCATCTCCGGCGAACTTTTATATTGGGAAAGTCATGCCCGGTGAACTTTTGTATTGGGAAAGTCATGCCCGGTGAACTTTTGTATTGGGAAAGTCATGCCCGTTGAACTTTTGTATTGGAAAAGTCATGCCCGGTGAACTTTTGTATTGGGAAAGTCATGCCCGGTGAACTTTTGTGTTGGGAAAGTCATGCCCGGTGAACTTTTATATTGGGAAAGTCATGCCCGGTGAACTTTTGTATTGGGAAAGTCATGCCCGGTGAACTTTTGTATTGGGAAAGTCATGCCCGGTGAACTTTTGTATTGGGAAAGTCATGCCTGGTGAACTTTTATATTGGGAAAGTCATGCCCGGTGAACTTTTGTATTGGGAAAGTCATGCCCGGTGAACTTTTGTATTGGGAAAGACATGCCCGGTGAACTTTTGTATTGGGAAAGTCATGCCCGGTTAACTTTTGTATTGGGAAAGTCATGTCCGGTGAACTTTTGTATTGGAAAAGTCATGCCCGATGAACTTTTGTATTGGGAAAGTCATGCCCGGTGAACTTTTGTATGGGAAAAGTCATCTCCGGTGAACTTTTGTATGGGAAAAGTCATGCCCGGTGAACTTTTGTATTGGGAAAGTCATGCCCGGTGAACTTTTGTATGGGAAAAGTCATCTCCGGTGAACTTTTGTATGGGAAAAGTCATGCCCGGTGAAAATTTTGTGTTCGGAAAGTCATGCCCGGTGAACTTTTGTATGGGAAAAGTCATCTCCGGTGAAATTTTGTATTGGGAAAGTCATGCCCGGTGAACTTTTGTATTGGGAAAGTCATGTCCGGTGAACTTTTGTATTGGGAAAGTCATCTCCGGCGAACTTTTATATTGGGAAAGTCATGCCCGGTGAACTTTTGTATTGGGAAAGTCATGCCCGGTGAACTTTTGTATTGGGAAAGCCATGCCCGGTGAACTTTTATATTGGGAAAGTCATGCCCGGTGAACTTTTGTATTGGGAAAGTCATGCCCGGTGAACTTTTGTATTGGGAAAGTCATGCCCGGTGAACTTTTGTATTGGGAAAGTCATGCCCGGTGAACTTTTGTATGGGAAAAGTTATCTCCGGTGAACTTTTGTACGGGAAAAGTCATGCCCGGTGAACTTTTGTATTGGGAAAGTCATGCCCGGTGAACTTTTGTATGGGAAAAGTCATCTCCGGTAAACTTTTGTATGGGAAAAGTCATGCCCGGTGAACTTTTGTGTTGGGAAAGTCATGCCCGGTGAAATTTTGTATGGGAAAAGTCATCTCCGGTGAACTTTTGTATGGGAAAAGTCATGCCCGGTGAACTTTTGTATTGGAAAAGTCATGCCCGGTGAACTTTTGTATTGGGAAAGTCATCTCCGGTGAACTTTTGTATTGGGAAAGTCATGCCCGGTGAACTTTTGTATTGGGAAAGTCATGCCCGGTGAACTTTTGTATTGGGAAAGCCATGCCCGGTGAACTTTTATATTGGGAAAGTCATGCCCGGTGAACTTTTGTATTGTGAAAGTCATGCCCGGTGAACTTTTGTATTGGGAAAGTCATGCCCGGTGAACTTTTGTATTGGGAAAGTCATGCCCGGTGAACATTTGTATTGGGAAAGTCATCTCCGGTGAACTTTTGTATTGGGAAAGTCATGCCCGGTGAACTTTTGTATTGGGAAAGTCATCTCCGGCGAACTTTTATATTGGGAAAGTCATGCCCGGTGAACTTTTGTATTGGGAAAGTCATGCCCGGTGAACTTTTGTATTGGGAAAGTCATGCCCGGTGAAATTTTGTATTGGGAAAGTCATGCCCGGTGAACTTTTATATTGGGAAAGTCATCTCCGGTTAACTTTTGTATGGGAAAAGTCATGCCCGGTGAACTTTTGTATTGGGAAAGTCATGCCCGGTGAACTTTTGTATTGGGAAAGTCATGCCCGGTGAACTTTTGTATTGGGAAAGTCATGCCCGGTGAACTTTTGTATTGGGAAAGTCATGCCCGGTGAACTTTTGTATTGGGAAAGTCATGCCCGGTGAACTTTTGTATTGGGAAAGTCATGCCCGGTGAACTTTAGTATTAGGAAAGTCATGCCCGGTGAACTTTTGTATTGGGAAAGTCATGCCCGGTGAACTTTTGTATGGGAAAAGTCATCTCCGGTGAACTTTTGTATGGGAAAAGTCATGCCCGGTTATCTTTTGTATTGGGAAAGTCATGCCCGGTGAACTTTTGTGTTGGGAAAGTCATGCCCGGTGAACTTTTGTATTGGGAAAGTCATGCCCGGTGAACTTTTGTATTGGGAAAGTCATGCCCGGTGAACTTTTGTATTGGGAAAGTCATGCCCGGTGAACTTTTATATTGGGAAAGTCATGCCCGGTGAACTTTTGTATTGGGAAAGTCATGCCCGGTGAACTTTTGTATTGGGAAAGTCATGCCCGGTGAACTTTTGTATTGGGAAAGTCATGCCCGGTGAACTTTTGTATTGGGAAAGTCATGCCCGGTGAACTTTTGTATTGGGAAAGTCATCTCCGGTGAACTTTTGTATAGGAAAAGTCATGCCCGGTGAACTTTTGTATTGGGAAAGTCATCTCCGGTGAACTTTTGTATTGGGAAAGTCATGCCCGGTGAACTTTTGTATTGGAAAAGTCATGCCCAGTGAACTTTTGTATGGAAAAGTCATCTCCGGTAAACTTTTGTATTGGGAAAGTCATCTCCGGTGAACTTTTGTATTGGGAAAGTCATGCCCGGTGAACTTTTGTATTGGAAAAGTCATGCCCGGTGAACTTTTGTATTGGGAAAAGTCATCTCCGGTGAAATTTTGTATTGGGAAAGTCATGCCCGGTGAACTTTTGTATTGGGAAAGTCATGCCCGGTGAACTTTTGTATTGGGAAAGTCATGCCCGGTGAACTTTTGTATTGGGAAAGTCATGCCCGGTGAACTTTTGTATTGGGAAAGTCATGCCCGGTGAACTTTTGTATTGGGAAAGTCATGCCCGGTGAACTTTTGTATTGGGAAAGTCATGCCCGGTGAACTTTTGTATTGGGAAAGTCATGCCCGGTGAACTTTTGTATTGGGAAAGTCATGCCCGGTGAACTTTTGTATTGGGAAAGTCATGCCCGGTGAACTTTTGTATTGGGAAAGTCATGCCCGGTGAACTTTTGTATTGGGAAAGTCATGCCCGGTGAACTTTTGTATTGGAAAAGTCATGCCTAGTGAACTTTTGTATGGAAAAGTCATCTCCGGTAAACTTTTGTATGGGAAAAGTCATGCCCGGTAAACTTTTGTATTGGGAAAGTCATGCTCGGTGAACTTTTGTATGGGAAAAGTCATCTCCGGTGAACTTTTGTATTGGGAAAGTCATGCCCGGTGAACTTTTGTATTGGGAAAGTCATGCCCGGTGAACTTTTGTATTGGGAAAGTCATGCCCGGTGAACTTTTGTATTGGGAAAGTCATGCCCGGTGAACTTTTGTATTGGGAAAGTCATGCCCGGTGAACTTTTATATTGGGAAAGTCATCTCCGGTGAACTTTTGTATTGGGAAAGTCATGCCCGGTGAACTTTTGTATTGGGAAAGTCATCTCCGGTGAACTTTTGTATTGGGAAAGTCATGCCCGGTGAACTTTTGTATTGGGAAAGTCATCTCCGGCGAACTTTTATATTGGGAAAGTCATGCCCGGTGAACTTTTGTATTGGGAAAGTCATGCCCGGTGAACTTTGTATTGGGAAAGTCATGCCTAGTGAACTTTTGTATGGAAAAGTCATCTCCGGTAAACTTTTGAATGGGAAAAGTCATGCCCGGTAAACTTTTGTATTGGGAAAGTCATGCCCGGTGAACTTTTGTATGGGAAAAGTCATCTCCGGTGAACTTTTGTATTGGGAAAGTCATGCCCGGTGAACTTTTGTATTGGGAAAGTCATGCCCGGTGAACTTTTGTATTGGGAAAGTCATGCCCGGTGAGCTTTTGTATTGGGAAAGTCATGCCCGGTGAACTTTTGTATTGGGAAAGTCATGCCCGGTGAACTTTTGTATTGGGAAAGTCATGCCCGGTGAACTTTTATATTGGGAAAGTCATCTCCGGTTAACTTTTGTATGGGAAAAGTCATGCCCGGTGAACTTTTGTATTGGGAAAGTCATGCCCGGTGAACTTTTGTATTGGGAAAGCCATGCCCGGTGAACTTTTATATTGGGAAAGTCATGCCCGGTGAACTTTTGTATTGGTAAAGTCATGCCCGGTGAACTTTTGTATTGGGAAAGTCATGCCCGGTGAACTTTTGTATTGGGAAAGTCATGCCCGGTGAACTTTTGTATGGGAAAAGTCATCTCCGGTGAACTTTTGTATGGGAAAAGTCATGCCCGGTGAACTTTTGTATTGGGAAAGTCATGCCCGGTGAACTTTTGTATGGGAAAAGTCATCTCCGGTAAACTTTTGTATGGGAAAAGTCATGCCCGGTGAACTTTTGTGTTGGGAAAGTCATGCCCGGTGAACTTTTGTATTGGGAAAGTCATGCCCGGTGAACTTTTGTATTGGGAAAGTCATGCCCGGTGAACTTTTATATTGGGAAAGTCATCTCCGGTGAACTTTTGTATTGGGAAAGTCATGCCCGGTGAACTTTTGTATTGGGAAAGTCATCTCCGGTGAACTTTTGTATTGGGAAAGTCATGCCCGGTGAACTTTTGTATTGGGAAAGTCATCTCCGGCGAACTTTTATATTGGGAAAGTCATGCCCGGTGAACTTTTGTATTGGGAAAGTCATGCCCGGTGAACTTTTGTATTGGGAAAGTCATGCCTAGTGAACTTTTGTATGGAAAAGTCATCTCCGGTAAACTTTTGTATGGAAAAAGTCATGCCCGGTAAACTTTTGTATTGGGAAAGTCATGCCCGGTGAACTTTTGTATGGGAAAAGTCATCTCCGGTGAACTTTTGTATTGGGAAAGTCATGCCCGGTGAACTTTTGTATTGGGAAAGTCATGCCCGGTGAACTTTTGTATTGGGAAAGTCATGCCCGGTGAACTTTTGTATTGGGAAAGTCATGCCCGGTGAACTTTTGTATTGGGAAAGTCATGCCCGGTGAACTTTTGTATTGGGAAAGTCATGCCCGGTGAACTTTTATATTGGGAAAGTCATCTCCGGTTAACTTTTGTATGGGAAAAGTCTTGCCCGGTGAACTTTTGTATTGGGAAAGTCATGCGCGGTGAACTTTTGTATTGGGAAAGCCATGCCCGGTGAACTTTTATATTGGGAAGGTCATGCCCGGTGAACTTTTGTATTGGTAAAGTCATGCCCGGTGAACTTTTGTATTGGGAAAGTCATGCCCGGTGAACTTTTGTATTGGGAAAGTCATGCCCGGTGAACTTTTGTATGGGAAAAGTCATCTCCGGTGAACTTTTGTATGGGAAAAGTCATGCCCGGTGAACTTTTGTATTGGGAAAGTCATGCCCGGTGAACTTTTGTATGGGAAAAGTCATCTCCGGTAAACTTTTGTATGGGAAAAGTCATGCCCGGTGAACTTTTGTGTTGGGAAAGTCATGCCCGGTGAAATTTTGTATGGGAAAAGTCATCTCCGGTGAACTTTTGTATGAGAAAAGTCATGCGCGGTGAACTTTTGTATTGGAAAAGTCATGCCCGGTGAACTTTTGTATTGGGAAAGTCATCTCCGGTGAACTTTTGTATTGGGAAAGTCATGCCCGGTGAACTTTTGTATTGGGAAAGTCATCTCCGGCGAACTTTTATATTGGGAAAGTCATGCCCGGTGAACTTTTATATTGGGAAAGTCATGCCCGGTGAACTTTTGTATTGGGAAAGTCATGCCCGGTGAACTTTTGTATTGGGAAAGTCATGCCCGGTGAACTTTTGTATGGGAAAAGTCATCTCCGGTGAACTTTTGTATGGGAAAAGTCATGCCCGGTGAACTTTTGTATTGGGAAAGTCATGCCCGGTGAACTTTTGTATTGGGAAAGTCATGCCCGGTGAACTTTTGTATTGGGAAAGTCATGCCCGGTGAACTTTTGTATTGGAAAAGTCATGCCTAGTGAACTTTTGTATGGAAAAGTCATCTCCGGTAAACTTTTGTATGGGAAAAGTCATGCCCGGTAAACTTTTGTATTGGGAAAGTCATGCCCGGTGAACTTTTGTATGGGAAAAGTCATCTCCGGTGAACTTTTGTATTGGGAAAGTCATGCCCGGTGAACTTTTGTATTGGGAAAGTCATGCCCGGTGAACTTTTGTATTGGGAAAGTCATGCCGGGTGAACTTTTGTATTGCGAAAGTCATGCCCGGTGAACTTTTGTATTGGGAAAGTCATGCCGGGTGAACTTTTGTATTGCGAAAGTCATGCCCGGTGAACTTTTATATTGGGAAAGTCATCTCCGGTGAACTTTTGTATTGGGAAAGTCATGCCCGGTGAACTTTTGTATTGGGAAAGTCATCTCCGGTGAACTTTTGTATTGGGAAAGTCATGCCCGGTGAACTTTTGTATTGGGAAAGTCATCTCCGGCGAACTTTTATATTGGGAAAGTCATGCCCGGTGAACTTTTGTATTGGGAAAGTCATGCCCGGTGATCTTTTGTATTGGGAAAGTCATGCCTAGTGAACTTTTGTATGGAAAAGTCATCTCCGGTAAACTTTTGAATGGGAAAAGTCATGCCCGGTAAACTTTTGTATTGGGAAAGTCATGCCCGGTGAACTTTTGTATGGGAAAAGTCATCTCCGGTGAACTTTTGTATTGGGAAAGTCATGCCCGGTGAACTTTTGTATTGGGAAAGTCATGCCCGGTGAACTTTTGTATTGGGAAAGTCATGCCCGGTGAACTTTTGTATTGGGAAAGTCATGCCCGGTGAACTTTTGTATTGGGAAAGTCATGCCCGGTGAACTTTTGTATTGGGAAAGTCATGCCCGGTGAACTTTTATATTGGGAAAGTCATCTCCGGTTAACTTTTGTATGGGAAAAGTCATGCCCGGTGAACTTTTGTATTGGGAAAGTCATGCCCGGTGAACTTTTGTATTGGGAAAGCCATGCCCGGTGAACTTTTATATTGGGAAAGTCATGCCCGGTGAACTTTTGTATTGGTAAAGTCATGCCCGGTGAACTTTTGTATTGGGAAAGTCATGCCCGGTGAACTTTTGTATTGGGAAAGTCATGCCCGGTGAACTTTTGTATGGGAAAAGTCATCTCCAGTGAACTTTTGTATGGGAAAAGTCATGCCCGGTGAACTTTTGTATTGGGAAAGTCATGCCCGGTGAACTTTTGTATGGGAAAAGTCATCTCCGGTAAACTTTTGTATGGGAAAAGTCATGCCCGGTGAACTTTTGTGTTGGGAAAGTCATGCCCGGTGAACTTTTGTATTGGGAAAGTCATGCCCGGTGAACTTTTGTATTGGGAAAGTCATGCCCGGTGAACTTTTATATTGGGAAAGTCATCTCCGGTGAACTTTTGTATTGGGAAAGTCATGCCCGGTGAACTTTTGTATTGGGAAAGTCATCTCCGGTGAACTTTTGTATTGGGAAAGTCATGCCCGGTGAACTTTTGTATTGGGAAAGTCATCTCCGGCGAACTTTTATATTGGGAAAGTCATGCCCGGTGAACTTTTGTATTGGGAAAGTCATGCCCGGTGAACTTTTGTATTGGGAAAGTCATACCTAGTGAACTTTTGTATGGAAAAGTCATCTCCGGTAAACTTTTGTATAGAAAAAGTCATGCCCGGTAAACTTTTGTATTGGGAAAGTCATGCCCGGTGAACTTTTGTATGGGAAAAGTCATCTCCGGTGAACTTTTGTATTGGGAAAGTCATGCCCGGTGAACTTTTGTATTGGGAAAGTCATGCCCGGTGAACTTTTGTATTGGGAAAGTCATGCCCGGTGAACTTTTGTATTGGGAAAGTCATGCCCGGTGAACTTTTGTATTGGGAAAGTCATGCCCGGTGAACTTTTGTATTGGGAAAGTCATGCCCCGTGAACTTTTATATTGGGAAAGTCATCTCCGGTTAACTTTTGTATGGGAAAAGTCATGCCCGGTGAACTTTTGTATTGGGAAAGTCATGCCCGGTGAACTTTTGTATTGGGAAAGCCATGCCCGGTGAACTTTTATATTGGGAAAGTCATGCCCGGTGAACTTTTGTATTGGTAAAGTCATGCCCGGTGAACTTTTGTATTGGGAAAGTCATGCCCGGTGAACTTTTGTATTGGGAAAGTCATGCCCGGTGAACTTTTGTATGGGAAAAGTCATCTCCGGTGAACTTTTGTATGGGAAAAGTCATGCCCGGTGAACTTTTGTATTGGGAAAAGTCATCTCCGGTGAACTTTTGTATTGGGAAAAGTCATCTCCGGTGAACTTTTGTATGGGAAAAGTCATCTCCGGTAAACTTTTGTATGGGAAAGTCATCTCCGGTGAACTTTTGTATTGGGAAAGTCATGCCCGGTGAACTTTTGTATTGGGAAAGTCATGCCCGGTGAACTTTTGTATTGGGAAAGTCATGCCCGGTGAAATTTTGTATTGGGAAAGTCATGCCCGGTGAACTTTTGTATTGGGAAAAGTCATCTCCGGTGAACTTTTGTATTGGGAAAAGTCATCTCCGGTGAACTTTTGTATGGGAAAAGTCATCTCCGGTAAACTTTTGTATGGGAAAAGTCATCTCCGGTGAACTTTTGTATGGGAAAAGTCATGCCCGGTGAACTTTTGTATTGGGAAAAGTCATCTCCGGTGAACTTTTGTATGGGAAAAGTCATCTCCGGTAAACTTTTGTATGGGAAAGTCATCTCCCGTGAACTTTTGTATTGGGAAAGTCATGCCCGGTGAACTTTTGTATTGGGAAAGTCATGCCCGGTGAACTTTTGTATTGGGAAAGTCATGCCCGGTGAAATTTTGTATGGGAAAAGTCATCTCCGGTGAACTTTTGTATGAGAAAAGTCAGGCGCGGTGAACTTTTGTATTGGAAAAGTCATGCCCGGTGAACTTTTGTATTGGGAAAGTCATCTCCGGTGAACTTTTGTATTGGGAAAGTCATGCCCGGTGAACTTTTGTATTGGGAAAGTCATCTCCGGCGAACTTTTATATTGGGAAAGTCATGCCCGGTGAACTTTTATATTGGGAAAGTCATGCCCGGTGAACTTTTGTATTGGTAAAGTCATGCCCGGTGAACTTTTGTATTGGGAAAGTCATGCCCGGTGAACTTTTGTATTGGGAAAGTCATGCCCGGTGAACTTTTGTATGGGAAAAGTCATCTCCGGTGAACTTTTGTATGGGAAAAGTCATGCCCGGTGAACTTTTGTATTGGGAAAGTCATGCCCGGTGAACTTTTGTATGGGAAAAGTCATCTCCGGTAAACTTTTGTATGGGAAAAGTCATGCCCGGTGAACTTTTGTGTTGGGAAAGTCATGCCCGGTGAAATTTTGTATGGGAAAAGTCATCTCCGGTGAACTTTTGTATGAGAAAAGTCATGCCCGGTGAACTTTTGTATTGGAAAAGTCATGCCCGGTGAACTTTTGTATTGGGAAAGTCATGCCCGGTGAACTTTTGTGTTGGGAAAGTCATGCCCGGTGAACTTTTGTATTGGGAAAGTCATCTCCGGCGAACTTTTATATTGGGAAAGTCATGCCCGGTGAACTTTTGTATTGGGAAAGTCATGCCCGGTGAACTTTTGTATTGGGAAAGCCATGCCCGGTGAACTTTTATATTGGGAAAGTCATGCCCGGTGAACTTTTGTATTGGGAAAGTCATGCCCGGGGAACTTTTGTATTGGGAAAGTCATGCCCGGTGAACTTTCGTATTGGGAAAGTCATTCCCGGTGAACTTTTGTATTGGGAAAGTCATCTCCGGTGAACTTTTGTATTGGGAAAGTCATGCCCGGTGTACTTTTGTATTTGGAAAGTCATCTCCGGCGAACTTTTATATTGGGAAAGTCATGCCTGGTGAACTTTTGTATTGGGAAAGTCATGCCCGGTGAACTTTTGTATTGGGAAAGTCATGCCCGTTGAACTTTTGTATTGGAAAAGTCATGCCCGGTGAACTTTTGTATTGGGAAAGTCATGCCCGGTGAACTTTTGTGTTGGGAAAGTCATGCCCGGTGAACTTGTATATTGGGAAAGTCATGCCCGGTGAACTTTTGTATTGGGAAAGTCATGCCCGGTGAACTTTTGTATTGGGAAAGTCATGCCCGGTGAACTTTTGTATTGGGAAAGTCAAGCCCGGTGAACTTTTATATTGGGAAAGTCATCTCCGGTTAACTTTTGTATGGGAAAAGTCATGCCCGGTGAACTTTTGTATCGGGAAAGTCATGCCCGGTGAACTTTTGTATTGGGAAAGTCATCTCCGGTTAACTTTTGTATGGGAAAAGTCATGCCCGGTGAACTTTTGTATTGGGAAAGTCATGCCCGGTGAACTTTTGCATTGGGAAAGTCATGCCCGGTGAACTTTTGTATTGGGAAAGTCATGCCCGGTGAACTTTTGTATTGGGAAATTCATGCCCGGTGAACTTTTGTATTGGGAAAGTCGTGCCCGGTGAATTTTTGTATTGGGAAAGTCATGCCCGGTGAACTTTTGTATTGGGAAAGTCATGCCCGGTGAACTTTTGTATGGGAAAAGTCATCTCCGGTAAACTTTTGTATGGGAAAAGTCATGCCCGGTGAACTTTTGTGTTGGGAAAGTCATGCCCGGTGAAATTTTGTATGGGAAAAGTCATCTCCGGTGAACTTTTGTATGAGAAAAGTCATGCGCGGTGAACTTTTGTATTGGAAAAGTCATGCCCGGTGAACTTTTGTATTGGGAAAGTCATCTCCGGTGAACTTTTGTATTGGGAAAGTCATGCCCGGTGAACTTTTGTATTGGGAAAGTCATCTCCGGCGAACTTTTATATTGGGAAAGTCATGCCCGGTGAACTTTTATATTGGGAAAGTCATGCCCGGTGAACTTTTGTATTGGTAAAGTCATGCCCGGTGAACTTTTGTATTGGGAAAGTCATGCCCGGTGAACTTTTGTATTGGGAAAGTCATGCCCGGTGAACTTTTGTATGGGAAAAGTCATCTCCGGTGAACTTTTGTATGGGAAAAGTCATGCCCGGTGAACTTTTGTATTGGGAAAGTCATGCCCGGTGAACTTTTGTATGGGAAAAGTCATCTCCGGTAAACTTTTGTATGGGAAAAGTCATGCCCGGTGAACTTTTGTGTTGGGAAAGTCATGCCCGGTGAAATTTTGTATGGGAAATGTCATCTCCGGTGAACTTTTGTATGAGAAAAGTCATGCCCGGTGAACTTTTGTATTGGAAAAGTCATGCCCGGTGAACTTTTGTATTGGGAAAGTCATGCCCGGTGAACTTTTGTGTTGGGGAAGTCATGCCCGGTGAACTTTTGTATTGGGAAAGTCATCTCCGGCGAACTTTTATATTGGGAAAGTCATGCCCGGTGAACTTTTGTATTGGGAAAGTCATGCCCGGTGAACTTTTGTATTGGGAAACCCATGCCCGGCGAACTTTTATATTGGGAAAGTCATGCCCGGTGAACTTTTGTATTGGGAAAGTCATGCCCGGGGAACTTTTGTATTGGGAAAGTCATGCCCGGTGAACTTGTATATTGGGAAAGTCATGCCCGGTGAACTTTTATATTGGGAAAGTCATGCCCGGTGAACTTTTGTATTGGGAAAGTCATCTCCGGTGAACTTTTGTATTGGGAAAGTCATCTCCGGTGAACTTTTGTATGGGAAAAGTCATGCCCGGTCAACTTTTGTATTGGGACAGTCATCTCCGGTGAACTTTTGTATGGGAAAAGTCATCTCCGGTGAACTTTTGTATTGGGAAAGTCATGCCCGGTGAACTTTTGTATTGGGAAAGTCATTCCCGGTGAACTTTTGTATTGGGAAAGTCATCTCCGGTGAACTTTTGTATTGGGAAAGTCATGCCCGGTGAACTTTTGTATTGGGAAAGTCATCTCCGGCGAACTTTTATATTGGGAAAGTCATGCCCGGTGAACTTTTGTATTGGGAAAGTCATGCCCGGTGAACTTTTGTATTGGGAAAGTCATGCCCGTTGAACTTTTGTATTGGAAAAGTCATGCCCGGTGAACTTTTGTATTGGGAAAGTCATGCCCGGTGAACTTTTGTGTTGGGAAAGTCATGCCCGGTGAACTTGTATATTGGGAAAGTCATGCCCGGTGAACTTTTGTATTGGGAAAGTCATGCCCGGTGAACTTTTGTATTGGGAAAGTCATGCCCGGTGAACTTTTGTATTGGGAAAGTCAAGCCCGGTGAACTTTTATATTGGGAAAGTCATCTCCGGTTAACTTTTGTATGGGAAAAGTCATGCCCGGTGAACTTTTGTATCGGGAAAGTCATGCCCGGTGAACTTTTGTATTGGGAAAGTCATCTCCGGTTAACTTTTGTATGGGAAAAGTCATGCCCGGTGAACTTTTGTATTGGGAAAGTCATGCCCGGTGAACTTTTGTATTGGGAAAGTCATGCCCGGTGAACTTTTGTATTGGGAAAGTCATGCCCGGTGAACTTTTGTATTGGGAAATTCATGCCCGGTGAACTTTTGTATTGGGAAAGTCATGCCCGGTGAATTTTTGTATTGGGAAAGTCATGCCCGGTGAACTTTTGTATTGGGAAAGTCATGCCCGGTAAACTTTTATATTGGGAAAGTCATGCCCGGTGAACTTTTGTATTGGGAAAGTCATGCCTGGTGAACTTTTGTATTGGGAAAGTCATGCCGGGTGAACTTTTGTATTGGGAAAGTCATGCCCGGTGAACTTTTGTATTGGGAAAGTCATGCCCGGTGAACTTTTACATTGGGAAAGTCATGCCCGGTGAACTTTTGTTTTGGGAAAGTCATGCCGGGTGAACTTTTGTATTGGGAAAGTCATGCCCGGTGAACTTTTGTATTGGGAAAGTCATCTCCGGTTAACTTTTGTATGGGAAAAGTCATGCCCGGTGAACTTTTGTATTGGGAAAGTCATGCCCGGTGAACTTTTGTATTTGGAAAGTCATGCCCGGTGAACTTTTGTATTGGGAAAGTCATGCCCGGGGAACTTTTGTATTGGGAAAGTCATGCCCGGTGAACTTTTGTATTGGGAAAGTCATGCCCGGTGAACCTTTATATTGGGAAAGTCATGCCCGGTGAACTTTTGTATTGGGAAAGTCATCTCCGGTTAACTTTTGTATGGGAAAAGTCATGCCCGGTGAACTTTTGTATTGGGAAAGTCATGCCCGGTGAACTTTTGTATTGGGAAAGTCATGCCCGGTGAACTTTTGTATTGGGAAAGTCATGCCCGGTGAACTTTTGTATTGGGAAAGTCATGCCCGATGAACTGTTGTATGGGAAAAGTCATTTCCGGTGAAATTTTGTATGGAAAAAGTCATGCCCGGTGAACTTTTGTATTGGGAAAGTCATGCCCGGTGAACTTTTGTATGGGAAAAGTCATCTCCGGTGAACTTTTGTATTGGGAAAGTCATACCGGTGAACTTTTGTATTGGGAAAGTCATGCCCGGTGAACTTTTGTATTGGAAAAGTCATCTCCGGTGAACTTTTGTATTGGGAAAGTCATACCGGTGAACTTTTGTATTGGGAAAGTCATGCCCGGTGAACTTTTGTATTGGAAAAGTCATCTCCGGTGAACTTTTGTATTGGGAAAGTCATTCCCGGTGAACTTTTGTATTGGGAAAGTCATGCCCGGTGAACTTTTGTATTGGGAAAGTCATGCCCGGTGAACTTTTATATTGGGAAAGTCATGCCCGGTGAACTTTTGTATTGGGAAAGTCATGCCCGGTGAGCTTTTGTATTGGGAAATTCATCTCCGGTTAACTTTTTTATGGGAAAAGTCATGCCCGGTGAACTTTTGTATTGGGAAAGTCATGCCCGGTGAACTTTTGTATTGGGAAAGTCATGCCCGGTGAACTTTTGTATTGGGAAAGTCATGCCCGGTGAACTTTTGTATTGGGAAAGTCATGCCCGGTGAACTTTTGTATGGGAAAAGTCATCTCCGGTGAACTTTTGTATGGGAAAAGTCATGCCCGGTGAACTTTTGTATTGGGAAAGTCATGCCCGGTGAACTTTTTTATTGGGAAAGTCATGCCCGGTGAACTTTTTTATTGGGAAAGTCATGCCCGGTGAACTTTTATATTGGGAAAGTCATGCCCGGTGAACTTTTGTATTGGGAAAGTCATGCCCGGTGAACTTTTGTATTGGGAAAGTCATGCCCGGTGAACTTTTGTATTGGGAAAGTCATGCCCGGTGAACTTATGTATTGGGAAAGTCATCTCCGGTGAACTTTTGTATTGGGAAAGTCATGCCCGGTGAACTTTTGTATTGGAAAAGTCATGCCCGGTAAACTTTTGTATTGGGAAAGTCATGACCGGTGAACTTTTATATTGAAAAAGTCATGCCCGGTGAACTTTTGTATGGGAAAAGTCATCTCCGGTGAACTTTTGTATGGGAAAAGTCATGCCCGGTGAACTTTTGTATTGGGATAGTCATGCCCGGTGAACTTTTGTATGGGAAAAGTCATCTCCGGTGAACTTTTGTATGGGAAAAGTCATGCCCGGTGAACTTTTGTATTGGGAAAGTCATGCCCGGTGAACTTTTGTATTGGGAAAGTCATGCCCGGTGAACTTTTTTATTGGGAAAGTCATGCCCGGTGAACTTTTATATTGGGAAAGTCATGCCCGGTGAACTTTTGTATTGGGAAAGTCATGCCCGGTGAACTTTTGTATTGGGAAAGACATCTCCGGTGAACTTTTGTATTGGGAGAGTCATGCCCGGTGAACTTTTGTATTGGGAAAGTCATACCCGGTGAACTTTTATATTGGGAAAGTAAAGCCCGGTGAACTTTTGTATTGGGAAAGTCATGCCCGGTGAACTTTTGTATTGGGAAAGTCATCTCCGGTTAACTTTTGTATGGGAAAAGTCATCTCCGGTGAACTTTTGTATTGGGAAAGTCATGTCCGGTGAACTTTTGTATTGGGAAAGTCATGCCCGGTGAACTTTTGTATTGGGAAAGTCATGCCCGGTGAACTTTTGTATTGGGAAAGTCATGCCCACTGAACTTTTGTATTGGGAAAGTCATCTCCGGTGAACTTTTGTATTGGGAAACTCATGCCCGGTGAACTTTTGTATTGGAAAAGTCATGCCCGGTGAACTTTTGTATGGGAAAAGTCATCTCCGGTGAACTTTTGTATGGGAAAAGTCATGCCCGGTGAACTTTTGTATTGGAAAAGTCATGCCCGGTGAACTTTTGTATGGGAAAAGTCATCTCCGGTGAACTTTTGTATTGGGAAAGTCATGCCCGGTGAACTTTTGTATTGGGAAAGTCATGCCCGGTGAACTTTTGTATTGGGAAAGTCATGCCCGGTGAACTTTTGTATTGGGAAAGTCATGCCCGGTGAACTTTTGTATTGGGAAAGTCATGCCCGGTGAACTTTTGTATGGGAAAATCATGCCCGGTGAACTTTTATATTGGGAAAGTCATGCCCGGTGAACTTTTGTATTGGGAAAGTCATGCCCAGTGAACTTTTGTATTGGAAAAGTCATGCGCGGTGAACTTTTGTATGGGAAAAGTCATCTCCGGTGAAATTTTGTATGGGAAAAGTCATGCCCGGTGAACTTTTGTATTGGAAAAGTCATGCCCGGTGAACTTTTGTATGGGAAAAGTCATCTCCGGTGAACTTTTGTATTGGGAAAGTCATGCCCGGTGAACTTTTGTATTGGGAAAGTCATGCCCGGTGAACTTTTGTATTGGAAAAGTCATGCCCGGTGAACTTTTGTATGGGAAATCTCCGGTGAACTTTTGTATGGGAAAAGTCATGCCGGTGAACTTTTGTATTGGGAAAGTCATGCCCGGTGAACTTTTGTATGGGAAAAGTCATCTCCGGTGAACTTTTGTATTGGGAAAGTCATGCCCGGTGAACTTTTGTATTGGGAAAGTCATCTCCGGTGAACTTTTATATTGGGAAAGTCATGCCCGGTGAACTTTTGTATTGGGAAAGTCATGCCCGGTGAACTTTTCTATTGGGAAAGTCATGCCCGGTGAACTTTTGTATGGGAAAAGTCATCTCCGGTGAACTTTTGTATTGGGAACTTTTGTATTGGGAAAGTCATGCCCGGTGAACTTTTGTATTGGAAAAGTCATGCACGGTGAACTTTTGTATCGGAAAAGTCATCTCCGGTGAACTTTTGTATGGCAAAAGTCATGCCCGGTGAACTTTTGTATTGGGAAAGTCATGCCCGGTGAACTTTTGTATGGGAAAAGTCATCTCCGGTGAACTTTTGTATTGGGAAAGTCATGCCCGGTGAACTTTTGTATTGGGAAAGTCATCTCCGGTGAACTTTTGTATGGGAAAAGTCATGCCCGGTCAACTTTTGTATTGGGACAGTCATCTCCGGTGAACTTTTGTATGGGAAAAGTCATCTCCGGTGAACTTTTGTATTGGGAAAGTCATGCCCGGTGAACTTTTGTATTGGGAAAATCATCTCCGGTGAACTTTTGTATTGGGAAAGCCATGCCCGGTGAACTTTTGTATTGGGAAAGTCATGCCCGGTGAACTTTTGTATTGGGAAAGTCATGCCCGGTGAACTTTTGTATTGGGAAAGTCATGCCCGGTGAACTTTTGTATTGGGAAAGTCATCTCCGGTGAACTTTTGTATGGGAAAAGTCATGTCCGGTGAACTTTTGTATTGGGAAAGTCATGCCCGGTGAACTTTTGTATTGGGAAAGTCATGCCCGGTGAACTTTTGTATTGGGAAAGTCATGCCCGGTGAACTTTTGTATTGGGAAAGTCATGCCCGGTGAACTTTTGTATTGGGAAAGTTATCTCCGGTGAATTTTTGTATTAGGAAAGTCATGCCCGGTGAACTTTTGTATTGGGAAAGTCATGCCCGGTGAACTTTTGTATTGGGAAAGACATCTCCGGTGAACTTTTGTATTGGGAAAGTCATGCCCGGTGAACTTTTGTATTGGGAAAGTCATACCCGGTGAACTTTTATATTGGGAAAGTAAAGCCCGGTGAACTTTTGTATTGGGAAAGTCATGCCCGGTGAACTTTTGTATTGGGAAAGTCATCTCCGGTTAACTTTTGTATGGGAAAAGTCATCTCCGGTGAACTTTTGTATTGGGAAAGTCATGTCCGGTGAACTTTTGTATTGGGAAAGTCATGCCCGGTGAACTTTTGTATTGGGAAAGTCATGCCCGGTGAACTTTTGTATTGGGAAAGTCATGCCCACTGAACTTTTGTATTGGGAAAGTCATCTCCGGTGAACTTTTGTATTGGGAAACTCATGCCCGGTGAACTTTTGTATTGGAAAAGTCATGCCCGGTGAACTTTTGTATGGGAAAAGTCATCTCCGGTGAACTTTTGTATGGGAAAAGTCATGCCCGGTGAACTTTTGTATTGGAAAAGTCATGCCCGGTGAACTTTTGTATGGGAAAAGTCATCTCCGGTGAACTTTTGTATTGGGAAAGTCATGCCCGGTGAACTTTTGTATTGGGAAAGTCATGCCCGGTGAACTTTTGTATTGGGAAAGTCATGCCCGGTGAACTTTTGTATTGGGAAAGTCATGCCCGGTGAACTTTTGTATTGGGAAAGTCATGCCCGGTGAACTTTTGTATGGGAAAATCATGCCCGGTGAACTTTTATATTGGGAAAGTCATGCCCGGTGAACTTTTGTATTGGGAAAGTCATGCCCAGTGAACTTTTGTATTGGAAAAGTCATGCGCGGTGAACTTTTGTATGGGAAAAGTCATCTCCGGTGAAATTTTGTATGGGAAAAGTCATGCCCGGTGAACTTTTGTATTGGAAAAGTCATGCCCGGTGAACTTTTGTATGGGAAAAGTCATCTCCGGTGAACTTTTGTATTGGGAAAGTCATGCCCGGTGAACTTTTGTATTGGGAAAGTCATGCCCGGTGAACTTTTGTATTGGAAAAGTCATGCCCGGTGAACTTTTGTATGGGAAATCTCCGGTGAACTTTTGTATGGGAAAAGTCATGCCGGTGAACTTTTGTATTGGGAAAGTCATGCCCGGTGAACTTTTGTATGGGAAAAGTCATCTCCGGTGAACTTTTGTATTGGGAAAGTCATGCCCGGTGAACTTTTGTATTGGGAAAGTCATCTCCGGTGAACTTTTATATTGGGAAAGTCATGCCCGGTGAACTTTTGTATTGGGAAAGTCATGCCCGGTGAACTTTTCTATTGGGAAAGTCATGCCCGGTGAACTTTTGTATGGGAAAAGTCATCTCCGGTGAACTTTTGTATTGGGAACTTTTGTATTGGGAAAGTCATGCCCGGTGAACTTTTGTATTGGAAAAGTCATGCACGGTGAACTTTTGTATCGGAAAAGTCATCTCCGGTGAACTTTTGTATGGCAAAAGTCATGCCCGGTGAACTTTTGTATTGGGAAAGTCATGCCCGGTGAACTTTTGTATGGGAAAAGTCATCTCCGGTGAACTTTTGTATTGGGAAAGTCATGCCCGGTGAACTTTTGTATTGGGAAAGTCATCTCCGGTGAACTTTTGTATGGGAAAAGTCATGCCCGGTCAACTTTTGTATTGGGACAGTCATCTCCGGTGAACTTTTGTATGGGAAAAGTCATCTCCGGTGAACTTTTGTATTGGGAAAGTCATGCCCGGTGAACTTTTGTATTGGGAAAATCATCTCCGGTGAACTTTTGTATTGGGAAAGCCATGCCCGGTGAACTTTTGTATTGGGAAAGTCATGCCCGGTGAACTTTTGTATTGGGAAAGTCATGCCCGGTGA
This sequence comes from Musca autumnalis, assembly GCF_047663935.1. Taxonomy (NCBI): domain Eukaryota; kingdom Metazoa; phylum Arthropoda; class Insecta; order Diptera; family Muscidae; genus Musca; species Musca autumnalis. The sequence goes on along the minus strand of NW_027411977.1, from coordinate 192,499,280 downwards.
ACTTTTGTATTGGGAAAGTCATGCCCGGTGAACTTTTGTATTGGGAAAGTCATCTCCGGTGAACTTTTGTATGGGAAAAGTCATGTCCGGTGAACTTTTGTATTGGGAAAGTCATGCCCGGTGAACTTTTGTATTGGGAAAGTCATGCCCGGTGAACTTTTGTATTGGGAAAGTCATGCCCGGTGAACTTTTGTATTGGGAAAGTCATGCCCGGTGAACTTTTGTATTGGGAAAGTTATCTCCGGTGAATTTTTGTATTAGGAAAGTCATGCCCGGTGAACTTTTGTATTGGGAAAGTCATGCCCGGTGAACTTTTGTATTGGGAAAGTCATGCCCGGTGAACTTTTGTATTGGGAAAGTCATGCCCGGTGAACTTTTGTATTGGGAAAGTCATCTCCGGTGAACTTTTGTATGGGAAAAGTCATGTCCGGTGAACTTTTGTATTGGGAAAGTCATGCCCGGTGAACTTTTGTATTGGGAAAGTCATGCCCGGTGAACTTTTGTATTGGGAAAGTCATGCCCGGTGAACTTTTGTATTGGGAAAGTCATGCCCGGTGAACTTTTGTATTGGGAAAGTTATCTCCGGTGAATTTTTGTATTAGGAAAGTCATGCCCGGTGAACTTTTGTATTGGGAAAGACATCTCCGGTGAACTTTTGTATTGGGAAAGTCATGCCCGGTGAACTTTTGTATTGGGAAAGTCATACCCGGTGAACTTTTATATTGGGAAAGTAAAGCCCGGTGAACTTTTGTATTGGGAAAGTCATGCCCGGTGAACTTTTGTATTGGGAAAGTCATCTCCGGTTAACTTTTGTATGGGAAAAGTCATCTCCGGTGAACTTTTGTATTGGGAAAGTCATGTCCGGTGAACTTTTGTATTGGGAAAGTCATGCCCGGTGAACTTTTGTATTGGGAAAGTCATGCCCGGTGAACTTTTGTATTGGGAAAGTCATGCCCACTGAACTTTTGTATTGGGAAAGTCATCTCCGGTGAACTTTTGTATTGGGAAACTCATGCCCGGTGAACTTTTGTATTGGAAAAGTCATGCCCGGTGAACTTTTGTATGGAAAAGTCATCTCCGGTGAACTTTTGTATGGGAAAAGTCATGCCCGGTGAACTTTTGTATTGGAAAAGTCATGCCCGGTGAACTTTTGTATTGGAAAAGTCATGCCCGGTGAACTTTTGTATGGGAAAAGTCATCTCCGGTGAACTTTTGTATTGGGAAAGTCATGCCCGGTGAACTTTTGTATTGGGAAAGTCATGCCCGGTGAACTTTTGTATTGGGAAAGTCATGCCCGGTGAACTTTTGTATTGGGAAAGTCATGCCCGGTGAACTTTTGTATTGGGAAAGTCATGCCCGGTGAACTTTTGTATGGGAAAATCATGCCCGGTGAACTTTTATATTGGGAAAGTCATGCCCGGTGAACTTTTGTATTGGGAAAGTCATGCCCAGTGAACTTTTGTATTGGAAAAGTCATGCGCGGTGAACTTTTGTATGGGAAAAGTCATCTCCGGTGAAATTTTGTATGGGAAAAGTCATGCCCGGTGAACTTTTGTATGGGAAAAGTCATCTCCGGTGAACTTTTGTATTGGGAAAGTCATGCCCGGTGAACTTTTGTATTGGGAAAGTCATGCCCGGTGAACTTTTGTATTGGAAAAGTCATGCCCGGTGAACTTTTGTATGGGAAATCTCCGGTGAACTTTTGTATGGGAAAAGTCATGCCGGTGAACTTTTGTATTGGGAAAGTCATGCCCGGTGAACTTTTGTATGGGAAAAGTCATCTCCGGTGAACTTTTGTATTGGGAAAGTCATGCCCGGTGAACTTTTGTATTGGGAAAGTCATCTCCGGTGAACTTTTATATTGGGAAAGTCATGCCCGGTGAACTTTTGTATTGGGAAAGTCATGCCCGGTGAACTTTTCTATTGGGAAAGTCATGCCCGGTGAACTTTTGTATGGGAAAAGTCATCTCCGGTGAACTTTTGTATTGGGAACTTTTGTATTGGGAAAGTCATGCCCGGTGAACTTTTGTATTGGAAAAGTCATGCACGGTGAACTTTTGTATCGGAAAAGTCATCTCCGGTGAACTTTTGTATGGCAAAAGTCATGCCCGGTGAACTTTTGTATTGGGAAAGTCATGCCCGGTGAACTTTTGTATGGGAAAAGTCATCTCCGGTGAACTTTTGTATTGGGAAAGTCATGCCCGGTGAACTTTTGTATTGGGAAAGTCATCTCCGGTGAACTTTTGTATGGGAAAAGTCATGCCCGGTCAACTTTTGTATTGGGACAGTCATCTCCGGTGAACTTTTGTATGGGAAAAGTCATCTCCGGTGAACTTTTGTATTGGGAAAGTCATGCCCGGTGAACTTTTGTATTGGGAAAATCATCTCCGGTGAACTTTTGTATTGGGAAAGCCATGCCCGGTGAACTTTTGTATTGGGAAAGTCATGCCCGGTGAACTTTTGTATTGGGAAAGTCATGCCCGGTGAACTTTTGTATTGGGAAAGTCATGCCCGGTGAACTTTTGTATTGGGAAAGTCATCTCCGGTGAACTTTTGTATGGGAAAAGTCATGTCCGGTGAACTTTTGTATTGGGAAAGTCATGCCCGGTGAACTTTTGTATTGGGAAAGTCATGCCCGGTGAACTTTTGTATTGGGAAAGTCATGCCCGGTGAACTTTTGTATTGGGAAAGTCATGCCCGGTGAACTTTTGTATTGGGAAAGTTATCTCCGGTGAATTTTTGTATTAGGAAAGTCATGCCCGGTGAACTTTTGTTTTGGGAAAGTCATGCCCGGTGAACTTTTGTATTGGGAAAGTCATGCCCGGTGAACTTTTGTATTGGGAAAGTCATGCCCGGTGAACTTTTGTATTGGAAAAGTCATCTCCGGTGAACTTTTGTATGGGAAAAGTCATGTCCGGTGAACTTTTGTATTGGGAAAGTCATGCCCGGTGAACTTTTGTATTGGGAAAGTCATGCCCGGTGAACTTTTGTATTGGGAAAGTCATGCCCGGTGAACTTTTGTATTGGGAAAGTCATGCCCGGTGAATTTTTGTATTGGGAAAGTTATCTCCGGTGAATTTTTGTATTAGGAAAGTCATGCCCGGTGAACTTTTGTATTGGAAAAGTCATGCCCGGTAAACTTTTGTATGGGAAAAGTCATGCCCGGTGAACTTTTATATTGAAAAAGTCATGACCGGTGAACTTTTATATTGAAAAAGTCATGCCCGGTGAACTTTTGTATGGGAAAAGTCATGCCCGGTGAACTTTTGTATGGGAAAAGTCATGCCCGGTGAACTTTTGTATTGGGATAGTCATGCCCGGTGAACTTTTCTATGGGAAAAGTCATCTCCGGTGAACTTTTGTATGGGAAAAGTCATGCCCGGTGAACTTTTGTATTGGGAAAGTCATGCCGGTGAATTTTTGTATTGGGAAAGTCATGCCCGGTGAACTTTTTTATTGGGAAAGTCATGCCCGGTGAACTTTTATATTGGGAAAGTCATGCCCGGTGAACTTTTGTATTGGGAAAGTCATGCCCGGTGAACTTTTGTATTGGGAAAGACATCTCCGGAGAACTTTTGTATTGGGAAAGTCATGCCCGGTGAACTTTTGTATTGGGAAAGTCATACCCGGTGAACTTTTATATTGGGAAAGTAATGCCCGGTGAACTTTTGTATTGGGAAAGTCATGCCCGGTGAACTTTTGTATTGGGAAAGTCATCTCCGGTTAACTTTTGTATGGGAAAAGTCATCTCCGGTGAACTTTTGTATTGGGAAAGTCATGCCCGGTGAACTTTTGTATTGGGAAAGTCATGCCCGGTGAACTTTTGTATTGGGAAAGTCATGCCCGGTGAACTTTTGTATTGGGAAAGTCATGCCCGGTGAACTTTTGTATTGGGAAAGTCATCTCCGGTGAACTTTTGTATTGGGAAACTCATGCCCGGTGAACTTTTGTATTGGAAAAGTCATGCCCGGTGAACTTTTGTATGGGAAAAGTCATCTCCGGTGAACTTTTGTATGGGAAAAGTCATGCCCGGTGAACTTTTGTATTGGGAAAGTCATGCCCGGTGAACTTTTGTATGGGAAAAGTCATCTCCGGTGAACTTTTGTATTGGGAAAGTCATGCCCGGTGAACTTTTGTATTGGGAAAGTCATGCCCGGTGAACTTTTGTATTGGGAAAGTCATGCCCGGTGAACTTTTGTATTGGGAAAGTCATGCCCGGTGAACTTTTGTATTGGGAAAGTCATGCCCGGTGAACTTTTGTATGGGAAAATCATGCCCGGTGAACTTTTATATTGGAAAAGTCATGCCCGGTGAACTTTTGTATTGGGAAAGTCATGCCCAGTGAACTTTTGTATTGGAAAAGTCATGCCCGGTGAACTTTTGTATGGGAAAAGTCATCTCCGGTGAACTTTTGTATGGGAAAAGTCATGCCCGGTGAACTTTTGTATTGGAAAAGTCATGCCCGGTGAACTTTTGTATGGGAAAAGTCATCTCCGGTGAACTTTTGTATTGGGAAAGTCATGCCCGGTGAACTTTTGTATTGGGAAAGTCATGCCCGGTGAACTTTTGTATTGGAAAAGTCATGCCCGGTGAACTTTTGTATGGGAAAAGTCATCTCCGGTGAACTTTTGTATGGGAAAAGTCATGCCCGGTGAACTTTTGTATGGGAAAAGTCATCTCTGGTGAACTTTTGTATTGGGAAAGTCATGCCCGGTGAACTTTTGTATTGGGAAAGTCATCTCCGGTGAACTTTTATATTGGGAAAGTCATGCCCGGTGAACTTTTGTATTGGGAAAGTCATGCCCGGTGAACTTTTCTATTGGGAAAGTCATGCCCGGTGAACTTTTGTATGGGAAAAGTCATCTCCGGTGAACTTTTGTATTGGGAACATTTGTATTGGGAAAGTCATGCCCGGTGAACTTTTGTATTGGAAAAGTCATGCACGGTGAACTTTTGTATGGGAAAAGTCATCTCCGGTGAACTTTTGTATGGCAAAAGTCATGCCCGGTGAACTTTTGTATTGGGAAAGTCATGCCCGGTGAACTTTTGTATGGGAAAAGTCATCTCCGGTGAACTTTTGTATTGGGAAAGTCATGCCCGGTGAACTTTTGTATTGGGAAAGTCATCTCCGGTGAACTTTTGTATGGGAAAAGTCATGCCCGGTCAACTTTTGTATTGGGACAGTCATCTCCGGTGAACTTTTGTATGGGAAAAGTCATCTCCGGTGAACTTTTGTATTGGGAAAGTCATGCCCGGTGAACTTTTGTATTGGGAAAGTCATGCCCGGTGAACTTTTGTATTGGGAAAATCATCTCCGGTGAACTTTTGTATTGGGAAAGCCATGCCCGGTGAACTTTTGTATTGGGAAAGTCATGCCCGGTGAACTTTTGTATTGGGAAAGTCATGCCCGGTGAACTTTTGTATTGGGAAAGTCATGCCCGGTGAACTTTTGTATTGGGAAAGTCATCTCCGGTGAACTTTTGTATGGGAAAAGTCATGTCCGGTGAACTTTTGTATTGGGAAAGTCATGCCCGGTGAACTTTTGTATTGGGAAAGTCATGCCCGGTGAACTTTTGTATTGGGAAAGTCATGCCCGGTGAACTTTTGTATTGGGAAAATCATCTCCGGTGAACTTTTGTATTGGGAAAGCCATGCCCGGTGAACTTTTGTATTGGGAAAGCCATGCCCGGTGAACTTTTGTATTGGAAAAGTCATGCCCGGTGAACTTTTGTATTGGGAAAGTCATGCCCGGTGAACTTTTGTATTGGGAAAGTCATGCCCGGTGAACTTTTGTATTGGGAAAGTCATGCCCGGTGAACTTTTGTATTGGGAAAGTCATGCCCGGTGAACTTTTGTATTGGGAAAGTCATCTCCGGTGAACTTTTGTATGGGAAAAGTCATCTCCGGTGAACTTTTGTATTGGGAAAGTCATGCCCGGTGAACTTTTGTATTGGGAAAGTCATGCCCGGTGAACTTTTGTATTGGGAAAGTCATGCCCGGTGAACTTTTGTATGGGAAAGTCATCTACGGTGAACTTTTGTATGGGAAAAGTCATGCCCGGTGAACTTTTGTATTGGGAAAGTCATGCCCGGTGAACCTTTGTATTGGGAAAGTCATGCCCGGTGAACTTTTGTATTGGAAAAGTCATGCCCGGTGAACTTTTGTATGGGAAAAGTCATGCCCGGTGAACTTTTGTATTGGGAAAGTCATGCCAGGTGAACTTTTGTATGGGAAAAGTCATCTCCGGTGAACTTTTGTATTGGGAAAGTTATGCCCGGTGAACTTTTGTATTGGGAAAGTCATGCCCGTTGAACATTTGTATTGGGAAAGTCATGCCCGGTGAACTTTTGTATTGGGAAAGTTATGCCCGGTGAACTTTTGTATTGGGAAAGTCATGCCCGGTGAACTTTTGTATGGGAAAAGTCATGCCCGGTGAACTTTTGTATTGGGAAAGTCATGCCCGGTGAACTTTTGTATGGGAAAAGTCATCTCCGGTGAACTTTTGTATTGGGAAAGTCATGCCCGGTGAACTTTTGTATTGGAAAAGTCATCTCTGGTGAACTTTTATATTGGGAAAGTCATGCCCGGTGAACTTTTGTATTGGAAAAGTCATGCCCGGTGAACTTTTGTATGGGAAAAGTCATCTCCGGTGAACTTTTGTATGGGAAAAGTCATGCCCGGTGAACTTTTGTATTGGGAAAGTCATGCCCGGTGAACTTTTGTATGGGAAAAGTCATGCCCGGTGAACTTTTGTATTGGGAAAGTCATGCCCGGTGAACTTTTGTATGGGAAAAGTCATGCCCGGTGAACTTTTGTATTGGGAAAGTCATGCCCGGTGAACTTTTGTATGGGAAAAGTCATCTCCGGTGAACTTTTGTATTGGGAAAGTCATGCCCGGTGAACTTTTGTATTGGGAAAGTCATGCCCGGTGAACTTTTGTGTTGGGAAAGTCATGCCCGGTGAACTTTTGTATTGGGAAAGTCATGCCCGGTGAACTTTTGTATTGGGAAAGTCATGCCCGGTGAACTTTTGTATGGGAAAAGTCATGCCCGGTGAACTTTTGTATTGGGAAAGTCATGCCCGGTGAACTTTTGTATGGGAAAAGTCATGCCCGGTGAACTTCTGTATTGGGAAAGTCATGCGCGGTGAACTTTTGTATTGGGAAAGTCATCTCCGGTGAACTTTTGTATTAGGAAAGTCATGCCCGGTGAACTTTTGTATTGGGAAAGTCATCTCCGGTGAACTTTTATATTGGGAAAGTCATGCCCGGTGAATTTTTGTATTTGGAAAGTCATGCCCGGTGAACTTTTGTATTGGGAAAGTAATTCCTGATGAACTTTTGTATTGGGAAAGTCATGCCCGGTGAACTTTTGTATTGGAAAAGTCATGCCCAGTGAACTTTTGTATTGGGAAAGTCATGTCCGGTGAACTTTTGTATTGGGAAAGTCATGCCCGGTGAACTTTTGTATTGGAAAAGAATGCCCGGTGAACTTTTGTATGGGAAAAGTCATGCCCGGTGAACTTTTGTATTGGGAAAGTCATGCCCGGTGAACTTTTGTATGGGAAAAGTCATGCCCGGTGAACTTCTGTATTGGGAAAGTCATGCGCGGTGAACTTTTGTATTGGGAAAGTCATCTCCGGTGAACTTTTGTATTGGGAAAGTCATGTCCGGTGAACTTTTGTATTGGGAAAGTCATCTCCGGTGAACTTTTATATTGGGAAAGTCATGCCCGGTGAATTTTTGTATTTGGAAAGTCATGCCCGGTGAACTTTTGTATTGGGAAAGTCATTCCTGGTGAACTTTTGTATGGGAAAATTCATCTCCGGTGAACTTTTGTATTGGGAAAGTCATGCCCGGTGAACTTTCGTATTGGGAAAGTCATCTCCGGTGAACTTTTGTATGGGAAAAGTCATGACCGGTGAACTTTTGTATTGGGAAAGTCATCTCCGGTGAACTTTTGTATGGGAAAAGTCATCTCCGGTGAATTTTTGTATTGGGAAAGTCATGCCCGGTGAACTTTTGTATTGGAAAAGTCATGCCCGGTGAACTTTTGTATTGGGAAAGTCATGCCCGGTGAACTTTTGTATGGAAAAAGTCATCTCCGGTGAACTTTTGTATGGGAAAAGTCATGTCCGGTGAACTTTTGTATTGGGAAAGTCATGCCCGGTGAACTTTTGGATTGGGAAAGTCATGCCCGGTGAACTTTTTTATTGGGAAAATCATCTCCGGTGAACTTTTGTATTGGGAAAGCCATGCCCGGTGAACTTTTGTATTCGGAAAGTCATGCCCGGTGAACTTTTGTATTGGGAAAGTCATGCCCGGTGAACTTTTGTATTGGGAAAGTCATGCCCGGTGAACTTTTGTATTGGGAAAGTCATGCCCGGTGAACTTTTGTATTGGGAAAGTCATGCCCGGTGAACTTTTGTATTGGGAAAGTCATGCCCGGTGAAATTTTGTATTGGGAAAGTCATCTCCGGTGAACTTTTGTATGAGAAAAGTCATGTCCGGTGAACTTTTGTATTGGTAAAGTCATGCCCGGTGAACTTTTGTATTGGGAAAGTCATGCCCGGTGAAAGTTTGTATTGGGAAAATCATCTCCGGTGAACTTTTGTATTGGGAAAGCCATGCCCGGTGAACTTTTGTATTGGGAAAGTCATGCCCGGTGAACTTTTGTATTGGGAAAGTCATGCCCAGTGAACTTTTGTATTGGGAAAGTCATGCCCGGTGAACTTTTGTATTGGAAAAGTCATCTCCGGTGAACTTTTATATTGGGAAAGTCATGCCCGGTGAACTTTTGTATTGGGAAAGTCATGCCCGGTGAACTTTTGTATTGGGAAAGTCATGCCCGGTGAACTTTTGTATGGGAAAAGTCATCTCCGGTGAACTTTTGTATTGGGAACTTTTGTATTGGGAAAGTCATGCCCGGTGAACTTTTGTATTGGAAAAGTCATGCCCGGTGAACTTTTGTATGGGAAAAGTCATCTCCGGTGAACTTTTGTATGGGGAAAGTCATGCCCGGTGAACTTTTGTATTGGGAAAGTCATGCCCGGTGAACTTTTGTATGGGAAAAGTCATGCCCGGTGAACTTTTGTTTTGGGAAAGTCATGCCCGGTGAACTTTTGTATTGGGAAAGTCATGCCCGGTGAACTTTTGTATTGGGAAAGTCATCTCCGGTGAACTTTTGTATGGGAAAAGTCATGCCCGGTGAACTTTTGTTTTGGGAAAGTCATGCCCGGTGAACTTTTGTATTGGGAAAGTCATGCCCGGTGAACTTTTGTATGGGAAAGTCATGCCCGGTGAACTTTTGTATGGGAAAGTCATCTACGGTGAACTTTTGTATGGGAAAAGTCATGCCCGGTGAACTTTTGTATTGGGAAAGTCATGCCCGGTGAATTTTTGTATGGGAAAAGTCATCTCCGGTGAACTTTTGTATTGGGAAAGTCATGCCCGGCGAACTTTTGTATTGGAAAAGTCATACCCGGTGAACTTTTGTATGGGAAAAGTCATCTCCGGTGAACTTTTGTATGGGAAAAGTCATGCCCGGTGAACTTTTGTATTGGGAAAGTCATGCCCGGTGAACTTTTGTATGGGAAAAGTCATGCCCGGTGAACTTTTGTATTGGGAAAGTCATGCCCGGTGAACTTTTGTATGGGAAAAGTCATGCCCGGTGAACTTTTGTATTGGGAAAGTCATGCCCGGTGAACTTTTGTATGGGAAAAGTCATCTCCGGTGAACTTTTGTATTGGGAAAGTCATGCCCGGTGAACTTTTGTATTGGGAAAGTCATGCCCGGTGAACTTTTGTGTTGGGAAAGTCATGCCCGGTGAACTTTTGTATTGGGAAAGTCATGCCCGGTGAACTTTTGTATTGGGAAAGTCATGCCCGGTGAACTTTTGTATGGGAAAAGTCATGCCCGGTGAACTTTTGTATTGGGAAAGTCATGCCCGGTGAACTTTTGTATGGGAAAAGTCATGCCCGGTGAACTTCTGTATTGGGAACGTCATGCGCGGTGAACTTTTGTATTGGGAAAGTAATCTCCGGTGAACTTTTGTATTGGGAAGGTCATGCCCGGTGAACTTTTGTATTGGGAAAGTCATCTCCGGTGAACTTTTATATTGGGAAAGTCATGCCCGGTGAATTTTTGTATTGGGAAAGTCATGCCCGGTGAACTTTTGTATTGGGAAAGTCATTCCCGGTGAACTTTTGTATTGAGAAAGTCATGCCCGGTGAACTTTTGTATTGGGAAAGTCACCTCCGGTGAACTTTTGTATTGGGAAAGTCATCTCCGGTGAACTTTTGTATTGGGAAAGTCATGCCCGGTGAACTTTTATATTGGGAAAGTAATTCCCGGTGAACTTTTGTATTGGGAAGGTCATGCCCGGTGAACTGTTGTACTGGGAAAGTCATCTCCGGTTAACTTTTGTATGGGAAAAGTCATTTCCGGTGAACTTTTGTATTGGGAAAGTCATGCCCGGTGAACTTTTGTATTGGGAAAGTCATGCCCGGTGAACTTTTGTATTGGGAAAGTCATGCCCGGTGAACTTTTGTATTGGGAAAGTCATGCCCGGTGAACTTTTGTATTGGGATAGTCATCTCCGGTGAACTTTTGTATGGGAAAAGTCATGCCCGGTGAACTTTTGTATTGGGAAAGTCATGCCCGGTGAACTTTTGTATGGGAAAAGTCATCTCCGTTGAACTTTTGTATTGGGAAAGTCATGCCCGGTGAACTTTTTTATTGGGAAAGTCGTCTCCTGTGAACTTTTGTATGGGAAAAGTCATCTCCGGTGAACTTTTGTATTGGGAAAGTCATGCCCGGTGAACTTTTGTATTGGGAAAGTCATGCCCGGTGAACTTTTGTATGGGAAAAGTCATCTCCGGTGAACTTTTGTATTTGGAAAGTCATGCCCGGTGAACTTTTGTATTGGGAAAGTCATGCCCGGTGAACTTTTGTATTGGGAAAGTCATGCCCGGTGAACTTTTGTATTGGGAAAGTCATCTCCGGTGAACTTTTGTATTGGGAAACTCATGCCCGGTGAACTTTTGTATTGGAAAAGTCATGCCCGGTGAACTTTTGTATGGGAAAAGTCATCTCCGGTGAACTTTTGTATTGGGAAAGTCATGCCCGGTGAACTTTTGTATTGGGAAAGTCATGCCCGGTGAACTTTTGTATTGGGAAAGTCATGCCCGGTGAACTTTTGTATTGGTAAAGTCATGCCCGGTGAACTTTTGTATTGGGAAAGTCATGCCCGGTGAACTTTTGTATTGGGAAAGTCATGCCCGGTGAACTTTTGTATTGGTAAAGTCATGCCCGGTGAACGTTTGTATTGGGAAAGTCATGCCCGGTGAACTTTTGTATTGGTAAAGTCATGCCCGGTGAACTTTTGTATTGGGAAAGTCATGCCCGGTGAACTTTTGTATTGGGAAAGTCATGCCCGGTGAACTTTTGTATTGGGAAAGTCATGCCCGGTGAACTTTTGTATTGGGAAAGTCATCTCCGGTGAACTTTTGTATTGGGAAAGTCATGCCCGGTGAACTTTTGTATTGGGAAAGTAATGCTCGGTGAACTTTTGTATTGGGAAAGTCATCTCCGGTGAACTTTTGTATTGGGAAAGTCATGTCCGGTGAACTTTTGTATTGGAAAAGTCATGCCCGGTGAACTTTTGTATTGGGAAAGTCATGCCCGGTGAACTTTTATATTGAAAAAGTCATGCCCGGTGAACTTTTGTATGGGAAAAGTCATCTCCGGTGAACTTTTGTATGGGAAAAGTCATGCCCGGTGAACTTTTGTATTGGGAAAGTCATGCCCGGTGAACTTTTGTATTGGGAAAGTCATGCCCGGTGAACTTTTGTATTGGGATAGTCATCTCCGGTGAACTTTTGTATGGGAAAAGTCATGCCCGGTGAACTTTTGTATTGGTAAAGTCGTGCCCGGTGAACTTTTGTATTGGGAAAGTCATGCCCGGTGAATTTTTGTATTGGAAAAGTCATGCCCAGTGAACTTTTGTATGGGAAAAGTCATCTCCGGTGAACTTTTGTATGGGAAAAGTCATGCCCGGTGAACTTTTGTATTGGGAAAGTCATGCCCGGTGAACTTTTGTATGGGAAAAGTCATCTCCGGTGAACTTTTGTATTGGGAAAGTCATGCCCGGTGAAATTTGTATTGGGAAAGTCATGCCCGGTGAACTTTTGTATTGGAAAAGTCATGCCCGGTGAACTTTTGTATGGGAAAAGTCATCTCTGGTGAACTTTTGTATGGGAAAAGTCATGCCCGGTGAACTTTTATATTGGGAAAGTCATGCCCGGTGAACTTTTGTATTGGGAAAGTCATGCCCGGTGAACTTTTGTATTGGGAAAGTCATGCCCGGTGAACTTTTGTATTGGGAAAGTCATGCCCGGTGAACTTTTGTATTGGGAAAGTTATGCCCGGTGAACTTTTGTATTGGGAAAGTCATGCCCGGTGAACTTTTGTATTGGGAAAGTCATCTCCGGTGAACTTTTGTATGGGAAAAGTCATCTCCAGTGAACTTTTGTATTGGGAAAGTCATGCCCGGTGAACTTTTGTATTGGGAAAGTCATGCCCGGTGAACTTTTGTATGGGAAAGTTATGTCCGGTGAACTTTTGTATGAGAAAAGTCATCTACGGTGAACTTTTGTATGGGAAAAGACATGCCCGGTGAAATTTTGTATTGGGAAAGTCTTGCCCGGTGAACTTTTGTATGGAAAATTCATCTCCGGTGAACTTTTGTATTGGGAAAGTCCTGCCCGGTGAACTTTTGTATTGGGAAAGTCATGCCCGGTGAACTTTTGTATTGGAAAAGTCATGCCCGGTGAACTTTTGTATGGGAAAAGTCATCTCCGGTGAACTTTTGTATGGGAAAAGTCATGCGCGGTGAACTTTTGTATTGGGAAAGTCATGCCCGGTGAACTTTTGTATGGGAAAAGTCATCTCCGGTGAACTTTTGTATTGGGAAAGTCATGCCCGGTGAACTTTTGTATTGGGAAAGTCATGCCCGGTGAACTTTTGTATTGGGAAAGTCCTGCCCGGTGAACTTTTGTATTGGGAAAGTCATGCCCGGTGAACTTTTGTAGGGGAAAAGTCATGCCCGGTGAACTTTTGTATTGGGAAAGTCATGCCCGGTGAACTTTTGTATTGGGAAAGTCATGCCCGGCAAACTTTTGTAGGGGAAAAGTCATGCCCGGTGAACTTCTGTATTGGAAAAGTCATGCGCGGTGAACTTTTGTATTGGGAAAGTCATCTCCGGTGAACTTTTGTATTGGGAAAGTCATGCCCGGTGAACTTTTGTATTGGGAAAGTCATCTCCGGTGAACTTTTTTATTGGGAAAGTCATGCCCGGTGAACTTTTGTATTGGGAAAGTCATGCCCGGTGAACTTTTGTATTGGGAAAGTCATGCCCGGTGAACTTTTGTATTGGGAAAGACATGCCCGGTGAACTTTTGTATGGGAAAAGTCATCTCCGGTGAACTTTTGTATTGGGAAAGTCATGCCCGGTGAACTTTTGTATTGGAAAAGTCATGCCCGGTGAAATTTTGTATGGGAAAAGTCATCTCCGGTGAACTTTTGTATGGGAAAAGTCATGCCCGGTGAACTTTTGTATGGGAAAATTCATCTCCGGTGAACTTTTGTATTGGGAAAGTCATCCCGGTGAACTTTTGTATTGGGAATGTCATGCCCGGTGAACTTTTGTATTGGAAAAGTCATGCCCGGTGAACTTTTATATGGGAAAAGTCATCTCCGGTGAACTTTTGTATGGGAAAAGTCATGCCCGGTGAACTTTTGTATTGGGAAAGTCATGCCCGGTGAACTTTTATATGGGAAAAGTCATCTCCGGTGAAATTTTGTATTGGGAAAGTCATGCCCGGTGAACTTTTGTATTGGGAAAGTCATATCCGGTGAACTTTTGTATGGGAAAGTCATCTCCGGTGAACTTTTGTATTGGGAAAGTCATGCCCGGTGAACTTTTGTATTGGGAAAGTCATGCCCGGTGAACTTTTGTATTGGGAAAGTCATGCCCGGTGAACTTTTGTATGGGAAAAGTCATCTCCGGTGAACTTTTGTATGGGAAAAGTCATGCCCGGTGAACTTTTGTATTGGGAAAGTCATGCCCGGTGAACTTTTGTATTGGGAAAGTCATCTCCGGTGAACTTTTGTATGGGAAAAGTCATACCCGGTGAACTTTTGTATTGGGAAAGTCATCTCCGGTGAACTTTTGTATGGGAAAAGTCATCTCCGGTGAACTTTTGTATTGGGAAAGTCATGCCCGGTGAACTTTTGTATTGGGAAAGTCATGCCCGGTGAACTTTTGTATGGGAAAAGTCATCTCCGGTGAACTTTTGTATGGGAAAAGTCATGCCCGGTGAACTTTTGTATTGGAAAAGTCATGCCCGGTGAACTTTTGTATGGGAAAAGTCATCTCCGGTGAACTTTTGTATGGGAAAATTCATGCCCCGTGAACTTTTGTATTGGGAAAGTCATGCCCGGTGAACTTTTGTATTGGAAAAGTCATCTCCGGTGAACTTTTGTATTGGGAAAGTCATGCCCGGTGAACTTTTGTACTGGGAAAGTCATGCCCGGTGAACTTTTGTACTGGGAAAGTCATGTCCGGTGAACTTTTGTACTGGGAAAGTCATGCCCGGTGAACTTTTGTATTGGGAAAGTCATGCCCGGTGAACTTTTGTATTGGGAAAGTCATGCCCGGTGAACTTTTGTATTGGAAAGTCATGCCCGGTGAACTTTTGTATTGGGAAAGTCATGCCCGGTGAACTTTTGTATTGGGAAAGTCATGCCCGGTGTATGAGATTGGCTAGCTAGAGCCAGAGCAAAAAAAAAAACACACAATAAAAAAGTTTATTTTTTTTAAAAATTATAAATTGTCTCTGGGGCAACTTTATTTAAAACAGAATCTATATCAAGCTTTTTGTAGAAAATTAACTTATGTTGAAACTGAGGTATGGGGTATTGTAACTCGCGATCAGTTTTACTATACCATAACTTTTGACCGCATTTCGGCAAAATAAACTGTTTTAGCCCGATTCACCGAGGGGTTTCTTAAAATAATAATTTGAGCGGAAGCTGTGGTCGTATTAATGTAAAAAAATCGGAAAAAATCGTTGAAATAAACGAGTTTCATTATGTTATTTTCCAATTAGTGGTTTTACAACACAATGTAGAGCTTAATGCTCAAAGGAGAAGTTAAAGAGCACACTTCAGAGTTGAAGTTTCTAATGTATGATTTTTTAATGTATCCACTGTATCTACCTCAAACGGCTGCTGACATTTTGAAACCTGAAAAATGGGGTTTTTTGAATTTTTGCTCTAATCGGGACGCGCAGCTGGATTTCCCTTAAGGCTTATTATTGGATTGTAGTACTCGCGATTTCGCATTTTTAATGTATAACATGAGGGTGTAGCCCTCACAGGATCACAGTAATCTGCGCCTAAACACGAAATTTTTGTGCGTAAATTTTTCTCAAAAACCTATTTTTTTGGTTTAAAATTTACAAACGTCATTTTATTTCCGTGGAAACCCGCGTAAATTTAGTTTTTTTACGTTCTGAATCTAACAAGCCACGACGCGTAAAAATGCACCAACTAGATCGGCGGATATGATACCCCTCAAATTTCGAAAATTTGCAAAAAATTATTTTGAAAATATCGCATATTAAAACGCGTTTTGGATGTTTCAGTTTGACTACAATAAATAGATCGACACGCGTGTTTAAACTGCGCGAAAGCAGATATTTAAAAACTCCCGTAAATCCAGAGATATAATAGATTTTTTCTAAAAATTGAGTGCGATGCTACATCCACGGTTCTTGATGGATCGCATTGAAACGGCATAGAAGGATGTATTTTTTAATGGTGATTATTGAAATCGGATGCGCATAAAATGTAAATGAACTTCGCGGAAATTATGACCATTTTACTGTATTTTGCACCCTTAAATGCAGCAGATGCTACATCGTGTCCGCCAAATAGAATTTGACAAACTGTACATCAAATAAAAGGGATTGATTCGCTGTGTTGGAAAATCGGGTGCGCATCATGTCATTTTCATAATTACGCGGTTTATATGCGTCTCAAATGTTGTAATATTCAATATAACATTATTTTAACGTTATGCCACAATTGGAATTCCTTGTGATTTAATATAAGGTTCTAATAATATTATCCAATAGGAAAACTATACGCGAAAAATTTGTTACAACGGAATATCATCATTATTGCGTGAAATTTTGACGAAAATGTCGAAGAACTCAAACATTTTTTCTTCAACTTTTCCTATAAAACCATAAAAAAATAAAATTAGAATAATATGATTTTAATTTTTTCGTAATATTTTCTTCGTATTTTTGCAAATAACATGAATACTATAGCTCCAACCTTCACAACGTAGGTTTAATTTTATTCCTCAAAATGTCTGGATGCTGTTATAATTTTTTTACATATTTTTCGTAACTATGAGCGCTATTGTTTGAAAAATATGTTTGTAAATACATGAAATTATTTAACAAATTTGATTTTTCGCGAATCCATTGAGACTTCGCGATTATTTTTTGCATAATCGGAAAGGTTACGAATTCAATTAACGATAATAGGGTATAACAGCTAACTATATTAAGCCGCGATTTTTTAGAATTTTTTCTAATTATCATAATTAAAACGGTCATATCTTTTGGGCGCAACAATCAAAGTTAGTAACGAAAACAGATTTGGAATGCTGATTTTTTTCGTAATCTTTGTACCAAAAATCATTGATGTAGTATCAAAAAATTTTTTTGATTTTTTAGAAATGGAAAAGACAATTTTAGACATTTTTCCTGATATATATAAAATTGAAATTTGTTTGTCTGTTTGTTTGTTTGTGCCTTATAGACTCGAAAACCCTTGAACAGATCTTACTGAAATGTTTAGGGTACATTGCTGTATGGCCTGGAATGAAAATAGGCTATATAATTTTTTGAAATTTAGCGGTGATCTGGAGATATAGGATCAAAATCGGAGGTACCTCCAAAAAATTTAGATTTTATATGCAAACTAGCAGACCCCGGTCCGCGTTGCTGGCCCGTCGTAATGAGTTTTAATGACAACTTTTTATCGACTTTATGCTTGAAAATTCAAAAATAGACCGAAGAAGTGAGGTAGAAAATCCTCACTTCTTCGGTCTATTGTCAAACCGAGAAGGATTTTTTGTCTGTAACCTTTCTTTTCTCTTACGGACTTTGTCGGATTTTTTCGCCAATTTACATATGTTTTTTAGGATTTATTATCGTCCATGCCCCTGTCTTATTCCTAAATCGATCTAATTTTAAAGGTTAAAAAGTGGTTAAATCGAATTCTTCCGCTTATTGAGACTTTTCATGGCTGATGGACCGTTGAACCTCACCAATCAAGTAAATTTGTAAATATATAGTTTTGCTTGATCGGGGGCGCAACCACCGTTGTATCGAAAACTAATTTGCAACCCGATGCACTCATAAGTTTAGCAAATATAGCGATTATAAAATAATAGGCCCCCAAATTCGTCTACAAATATATAGCATTTTGGACCACGGTACGTTGATTGCTCTCAGTACCCCCATTAACCGCTGCACAAAGTTAAGAGATCGGTACGTTGAATGCTCTCAGTACCCCAATTAACTCAGACACCACACTAAAGCGTTAAGAGATTGGTACATCGATTGCTCTCAGTACCCCAATTAACTCACTACAATAAATACACTACAGAGTTAAAAGATCGGTACTTATCATACCCCAGTTAACTCACTACTATCCCACAGAATTAAAAGATTGGTACTTATCATACCCCAGTTAACTCAACAGCGGTCACCAGACAACTGTCCCGAGTGACGGCCAGGCGTCTCCTTTTATAGCGTGGCGTTGGTGGCTGCGCCAACCAAGTGCCACCAACTTCAGGTTAAAACACTGTTCCCACTAGGTGGGTTCATTGCTGTGGTAGTCATACCAGTTGACACTAGTATATGACGTTCGGCCGTTAATTTAAAATGTAATTCAAAAGTCGTTTGAATTAAATTTAATTTTTTTAGAACATAATCAATTTCTTGTAACCAAAAACGAGTGATCCGAGATCTCGACTTTTGGAGCGTTACAATAGCATGAAAGTTGAAAAAAAAAACCCTATGACACCGTGTCAGGAGGAGCGCAAGATAAATCTCAAACGGTTCTGCCGTTTCGGTCCAAAATATGGCCTTCGTAATATTTTGTGCACACTTAGTTTAAGTTCGAAGATAAGCCATATCGGTCCACTCCTTCAGGTACCTCCCCCACAAAATTCAAAAATGTTCGGAAAAATTGTTCGTACGATAACTCTTGATGGGAGTGACCGATTTTGTCCATACTTAACACATCCTAATATATATACCAGATATAGATCAAGTTTGAATGTGGTCTGTATTTGTCCACTCCTTCGGGTACCTCCCACACAAAATTTTTGATAAATTCACTTTAAGACCTGCTATCGAATCACTTTAATTTTTGTTGAAGCTACTTGCATTCGCTGCATCAATTACGACAGTAAAAGTTTTTTTCAGGGGCAAGTCTATACTTCTTGAGAAAACAACCCGAAAGTTGTAAAAAACCCCTATGCTACCATATGTAGTGGCTGGAGAGCTCGAACCGAATACTGCGTTCATCCACACTTTAGATATTATAATATTTCTTCGAATATTAGATGAAATTCGAAGGTTGCTTATAGGTCCACTCCTTCTCGTACCTTCCCCACAAAAGTTCGAAAATATTCGCTAAAATCGTAGGCGCGATTTCTCGATTTGCTCCAAACTTTGGATTTCTAAATATTGTCGATCCAATCCTTGTGGTATCACCCATACAAATATTCAACATTTTGTGTGGTTAAGGGTCTGTTCGAGGATCCTTTGGACATTTTTACCGAAGGTTTTCCTAGTGGCCCTGTTTACAGCGATATTATCTTTTTCGTAGGCTAGTGTTATAAAAAGCCCTATCTATCGTTATCCCCGCAAATTTTCAATCCACACAGGCTGAGGGTATATCTCTGTCGGCAAAGCCGACTGATACTTTTTTACTTGTTCTATTTGTGTTTTATTTGCACTATAATATTAATTCAATAGATAACTTCATTTAGAATATTGGAAAGCAAATATTCGCGACTTTAACTAACTTTAAAAGAAAGGTGCTTTCACCTGGTAAGGTTTTGTAGATTCTGAAACTACAATGTTTATAGATGCGAAAAATTAAAATTCACATTTTTATAGTTTTTTTTCATTTTCACTATTTTGGTTGAAAACCGCAAGTCCTAACATTTGGGAGTAAATAAAGTGTTGTAGCAGTGAAAATTCTCTACAAGATTGAACTTGATTGATTGATTGAACAAGATATTTTCGTAGGTTTTACCATTTTTTGAAACATAGAAGTTCAAACTGGTACTGAATATATCGCCTCCTTATAAAACAGTGTCATGTACGGTGCGCCTTAATTGACATTACATGAAAACCGCTTACACCTGGTAAGTTTTTGCGAATTCTGAAACAACAATCTTCATAGATGAGAAAAATCCAAAAAAGAAGAAAAAATAGCTGGAGAAATTTTTAAATAATTCGCAGCCAAAATTCACAATTTTGGATTTTTAGGTTCTCACGATTTTGCATGGAAACGGCAAGTCCTATCGAAATGGTACTAAAGAAAATACTGTAAAGAATTTTCACCGGTGCAACATTTTCTACAGTTCCATTTTGATAGAACTTGCTGGTTCCAAGCAACATCGTGAAAACCTAACAAACCCTAAAACGTGAACTTTGACCGCGACTTTTTAAAAATACTTCCGGCGTTTTTTTATACCCTCCACCGTAGGATGGGGGTATATTAAGTTTGTCACTACGTTTGTAACTACTCGAAATCATTGTAGACCCCACAAACTATATATATTCTTGTTCAGCGTGCAATTCTACATCGATATAGCCATGTCCGTCCGTCTGTAGAAATCACTCTAGCGTCCGAACGGATTGACGTAGGTGGATGAAATTTTGGGAAAATTCTATTATATGTACGTAGGACTTTTGGTATGTAGGTCCACGCTTTCGTATAGACCCCATACAAAATGACGCATGACGCGTCGTCGTTTTAAGGAATTTTTAAGATATTTGTCCCATTTTACCACCGAATTGGTGTTAAATTGGTATTTTGTGTCTCCAGGGGCCAAAAACCATTCCTACCAAAGTTGGTTTATATAGGTTCACGTTTTGGTATAGCCCCCATATAACGCCCCTTATAAAGTACGGGTCATTTTAATATATTTTGAATGTATTAGTCCCATTTGACAACATAATCGGTTGTAACTTTGTATTTTGTGTTTCCAGAAGCTAAGAAACATTTCTACCATAAAATGTTTATATAGATCTACGTTTTGATATAGCTCCCATGGGACGATATCTCCCGATGTTCGGTATTTTAAAGGTTTTGGCCTCATTATCACACCAAAATCGGACGTTGTGCCAGAAAAAGCTAAAGCCGCTCGTGAACGGATAACGCAAGATCGCTATGTTATGTACCGTAAGATAGATGCACCCTTGGGCATTTCTTCCACCAACTAACATTTAATGTTGCATGAACACCCGACCGCAAAAATTGATTTTTCTCGTTATATCCAGCAAAATTGGACAATAGCTCAAAAAGAGGCTCCTGTGGTTTAGTGCAAAGAAATTGTGAATAAAAACGATCGCTGTGCTTCAAACGACGTTTATAAGATCGTCACAGGCGATGAACCTTCGAAAGCGAGCCAAATCCAATAAAAGTAGTTTATGTAAGAAGCACTTCGAAGCAAATGGTCACATGTTTCTTCGACAAAACTGACCGTGTGTGTGGCTTAAGAAATGTAGGACGGTTAATTCTGAGTGGTACACTACAATTTGTTTGCCCGAAGTCTCCTGAGAAATGCGAAAAAGGAACAAGAGAACACGAATCATTCTGCATCATGACAGTGTGGTCTCTCATATATCGATTCAATTCAAAATGAGGGTTTCAATTTTCTTTATTTTGTCCTATGGTGATGATGTTCATTAGCAAAACATTTGAAAACGTCTAATTCTGTAAAACCTATATGCAAAGAAATACTCATAACTCCTTTAATATTGGTCAAATTTGAAAAATATTTTTTTGTATTTTTGTTGTTTTATCTGCTAATTAAAAAAATAGAAAACATTCTGTACAGTGGGCTTTGGTTCAATTTTCGCGATTTAATATTTAAAATCAATTGTTAACAATGATTGTACGAAGGGCACTAGAAAACTATCTGGCCAGTGTCGCCAAGGGTCATTTTACTTTTTTTTTTTTTTTTTTGAAAGTTTGGCAGTTTTTAGCCTAAGCGTTCTTAGGACAGTTTGACATATTACCATGTGTTCCGTTGTTTACAGTGACTTGAAAAAATCACTTTGGAAAAAATGGAAATGGATCAAATTAAATCCTTACCTGTCGATGAAGGGCCATCCTATTGCACAATTAAAAACCGGTTTAATGAATTAAATCGTGGCCGACACTCACCAAAAAATTAAGGTCGTGAGGATCGCCCAAAATCGGACGTTGTGCCAGAAAATGCTAAAGCCGCTCGTGAACGGATAACGCAAGATCGCTATATTATGTACCATAAGATATATGCACCCTTGGGCATTTCTTCCACAAACTAACATTTGCCACCGTGGTGCAATGGCATGCACACCCGCCTTGCACGTAGAAGGTCGTGGGTTCGATTCCCCGGCCAGGCAACATCAACATTTTCAACGGTGGCAAAATACCCCTCAGTAAAGTAATGTTGGCGACATTTCCTGAGTATTTCAGCCATGTAAAACTTCTCAATTTTTAACCGAACTAGCTGTAATTTGACATTTGAATTTTCAGTGGTCACGAAAATTCTTCACTAAAAATTGTCAACTTAGGTCCATGCTTTGGTATAACTCCCATATAACGGTACCTCCCAATTCTCGGTATTTTGAAGATCTTAGCTACAGTGTTTGACGGAACTACCCGTTATTTGACTTTTGAGGTTCCCTGCAGTTATAAAACTTTTCCACCAAAAATTTAAAGATATGTCGACACTTTGTTATAGCCCTGTAGGTGTTACCTTTCACCTGGCTGAACACATTTTTTAGATTAGAATGGATAATTCAGGCAATTGGGGTATCGAAAAATTTGTCCATCTAAAAATTTGAAAGGAAACTAAATATGCAATTTTAATAAAGACTATTTATGGTGGAGGGTATAAAAAGTTTAGTTATTTGTTCTTATTTTGATTACTTGCATTTTTTCCATAATACAAAAACAAATTAATATGTCGACAAGTGGAATTTTTAACATAATATTGCTTTAACCTGCACTGGTTTTCGCCACTTTATATAATAACGAAACGAAAAAACAACATGTATACACAATATTTAAATACATGTGTATGAAGGATAAGTTCCATAAAATCTACTTTGCTACAGCTAGAAATGCTATTGTGGTGGTGTTAATCTTAACGCTTGTTTGGTGTGGTTTTGCTGCCTTTTTGCATTTACTTGTAAATTTTATAGCTCCTGTTTTCTCTCGTCCTTCATGTGCCACCATATCACACTTTGCACATGGGTCCCAAAAGCAATCCTTCCTTTGGCATACGCTTGACTATAACATTTTATCCCGTTGTTATGCATATTCCAAGAGAAAGCAAATTACATATATGTATATACATACATATATAATAAAATGCTTTGTATTTTAATGTAGTTTATTACTAATAATTTTAGAAAACAGAACGTCACGTATCATTCATGACTGTGGGGACTAAATATGTTAGGTTAGGTTAGGTTGAGAAGAGGGGTGATAAGATCACCACATGTCCTTAAAAAGAAAGGGCATACACTTAAGCCAGAAGAGGCCTGTTGTGCGCTCTAATTTTATGTGTCCTGGAAGTTGTTGTTGTTAGTTTAGGAGTTCCGTCCCATTGACGTGTCCCTCAAGTTTTTGAACCCGATGTCCTTGATATGGTCGAGTGCTGTAATTATGTCGTTTCCCATTAGTTGAGTTCTCAAGTTTGTGAAAGCCTGGCAGTGGCAGAGATAGTGTTCCAACGTTTCGTTGTCCTCGCCACATGCCCTGCATTCACTATTCACTGTAAGGACACCGATCAGTCTACTGATATCTTTTTTACTCATCAGGAGGTCACTTGTTTTGTCCTGGTCTGGGTTTCCCCATAGGATTTTTGTAGTTTTTCCCTTTTCCTGGTTATTCCATAGGGATACATGAGCATTCTTTGCCCAAGCTTTTAGTTCTATACGCGCCGCCTTTAAAGGTTTGGCATTGTCTAGACTTACTGTAGGTAGCTCCCTGGCTTGTTTTGCTAAGGAGTTTGCTACTTCGTTTCCCGTAATCCCTATGTGTCCTGATACCCATATAATGTTTACCGAGCCATAATGGGAATGGTCGTTAATTGAATTTTTACACTCTAAGACAGTTTTCGATATTGTTGCCTTACTTGTTATAGCCCTAATTGCTGTTTTACTATCCGTAAGGATGTTAACTGTGAGTGGCCTTGTATTTGTTTTAAACCAGTTCAGATATTCTGTGATCGCTCGGATTTCGGCCTGGAGCATCGT
The DNA here is from genome assembly GCF_047663935.1 of Musca autumnalis. Taxonomy (NCBI): domain Eukaryota; kingdom Metazoa; phylum Arthropoda; class Insecta; order Diptera; family Muscidae; genus Musca; species Musca autumnalis. The sequence continues at coordinate 192,475,646 of NW_027411977.1, read as the reverse complement.
GTTATGATCTGGCAGACGAAGGGAGATCCTCGTTTCCGTGTCTACGATATGAAGACCCAGTCCCGTTCTCCCCCCTGACACAGCCCCGTCTGTAAACCCGCAGCTTCCAGGGGGAATCTGTGCAAGGGTTCCATTGATCCACATATCTCTGTCCGGTATTAGAACTTCACACAGAGCTACTTCACTTGATTCTGGAATCCGGTCCGATACTATTTGATTTATAGATTCACCCGTTGTGAACCGTAATATGCATTGGTGGTATGTTTGGTGGTCTCTTTCGATCCACTCGCTCATCGCTTTCAGTCTTGTAGCCGCGATGGCTGCTTCATACCTTACCTGTATTTCTATCGGGTGGACAATTAGAATTGTCTCTAAAGCCCTAGTTGGTGTAGTCCTCATCGCCCCGCTAATGCCTAGGCAGCACATTCTTTGGACTCTTTGCAATGTTTCCACATTGTACTTTTTGTCCATAGCTGTCCACCATACAACAGATGCGTAAGTAAGAATCGGTCTTATTACGCTTCTGTATAGCCAGTGTATCATTCTAGGATTAAAACCCCATTTTGAGTCTATAGCCCTTCTACAAGTTGACCTACATATGTGTGCTTTGGCAGCCCTTTCCTGAATATGGTCTTTCCATTTGAGTTTCCTATCTAGAATTACTGTTGGAGATATAGTTAATGTCTTATTCAGGAAAACTGGTTCCTCGACGGAGCCCAATTTCGTTTTCCTAGTGAAAAGACATAACTCTGTTTTTTCCGGGTTAACATTAAGACCTCTTGGTCTAGCCCAGTTGTAAGCTATATTTAGAGCCTCTTCGGCTCTCCTGCAAAGTAGATTTGGATTCTTTCCCCTTAGAAGTATTATAACGTCGTCTGCATAACAGACTGGTTCAAATCCTTCCTTGGTTAAGGATCTTAGTAGACTATTTATGGTAGTGACCTACAGAAGCGGCGATAAAATCCCCCCTGTGGCGTTCCCTGCCCTACTTTGTCTCTTCTTGTTACGTCATGTAGCGCGCAGCTTATCCATCTGTTCCTTAGCATGTCGTCTATCCAGTTCCTCAGCGTTCTGTCTACACGAAATTCGTCTAAGGAGTGGATCAGCGTTTCCGTGCTGACGTTGTTGAAAGCACCTTCTATGTCGATGCAAACTGCGAGTGTGTGCATCTTCATTTCGAAGGTCCTCTCTATGTGGTGTACTACCTCATGTAATGCGGTTTCCACTGATCTACCTTTCACGTATGCATGTTGTTTATATTTCAACATGTCGTTGGGGATTTTGCTCTTGATCATGGTATCGACTGTCCGTTCCATTGTCTTGAGTAAAAAAGATGTTAAACTTATGGGGCGATAAGAGTATGGTACTGCGTAACTTGCCTTACCTGGTTTGGGTATAAAAACCACCCGTGCCTCCTGCCAGGCTATGGGAGTATACGCAAATTTTAGGCACTCGTTGAAAATTCTGACCAGCTTGGACGAAATGTAGTCCACTTCCCTTTGAAGTAAGGCCGGGAAGATCTGGTCAGGTCCTGCTGTTTTGTTTGGTTAGAAGCTCATTATGGCTTGCTTAAGCATAGAGCTGTCTATTTTTGGTACTTCTTCTGATGTGTGGACATTTTCCGTCGAAAGCACTGTTTGGGCCGCAGTGCTCGAAGGGAAGTGTGTTCTCATCCGAAGGCCTAAGGTTTCCTCGCTTGTTTCCATCTTCCTTCCCATTTCATCAACCATTAGCTCGGCTTATGTATGGGTTTTGGATAGCAACTTTTTAATTTTTGATACGTCGTTTACGCTATCTACCTGCTCGCAGAAAAGTTTCCAGGAGTTGCGTTTGGCGTTCCTTGTCAGTTTGTTGTATTCTTTTAGTTTTCATTTGTAGTTGTCCCAGAATACAGCTAATTTTTTTCCTTTTGCCCTATTGTAAAGTCTACGGATCTCTTTCAGAACTTGGTTCAGTTTGTTTTGGATTTGTTGCGGAATGTTATCGGGTTTGGCGGTGGCCTTGATATCTTGAACCTAATATACCTGTGGTCAGAGAAGGAGTGGTCATCTGAGACCCTCCAGTCATGTACCTCGTTTATTAGGTTTTCTGAACATATTGTTATATCTAGTACTTCCTCCCTACTTCTGTTAACAAAAGTAGGTTTATTTCCTACGTTAAGAGTTATTAGGTCATTAGTATTCAAATAATCTAGAAGAGCTTGACCCCTTTTGTTAGTGTTAGTACTACCCCACGAAATGTGGTGTGAGTTAGCATCGCTACCTACTAGTACTTCGTTACCTGTTTGCTTGATTTTCCTCACCAGCTGCTGCAATTCCGACGTAGGTGGTAATGTCGGGGAGTCGAACGGTAGGTATATAGACGCTAGGTATATATTTCCATTCCCTTGCTTCAATAACGTGGCGTCCGACGATGACAACTCTGGAGAGAAAAGAAAGCATACATTTTTATGGACTATAATACAGGTCCTCGGGCGGGTCCCTGTACTAGCGTAGAAAAGTTGATAATTTATATGGTTCAATCCAGAGACCTTGTTCTTCACTGTCCAAGGTTCATGGATTAGACCTATATGTATATTACCTTTGTTCATTTTCTCCATCAGCGCATGAGTTGCCGTTTCGCTCCGATGGAGGTTGATCTGGATGACCTCAATCATTGGTCGTCCAGTAGACGGTTTTCTTGGGAGGCGCTGATGGGTTCGTCTCCCTCTGTGTCTTCGCTCGGTAGGTTTTTCTCCCGGCTAGGTGGTTGGGCATCTTCCTCCTCTCCGACTCTTGCCCTTCCAGTCTTGAAGGTGACTGCGTTGCAGATATAGAACGCCCTGTCCTTCGTCTTTGAGAAACTGGCTAGTGAGAGGTCGTCAATTCCCACCACAAGGAGAGTGCCATCTTCTTTCTCCTCCCTGTAGAAGACTTCCCACCTCATCACTTCCAAAGTCTCATTTTGTTTTTCAAAGACTTCGAGCATGCGCTGTGTCTCCAACTTGCAGCCATAACCTTTTACGAAGACTGCCGCTTTAGTCTAAATATGTTACTGTGAGTTAAAAAGTCGATTAAATGCATTATGTTTAATTAAATATTATCCTATGCTTAAAAAACCTGAAAATTACTTTGATATTGTAAAAAAGAAACACAGGAAGCATACTCACAATAGTATTAATCATACGCAATTATGTCAATATACATAATAAAGTATGTGTAGCCTTATAAAAAAAAGACATGAGTCGAAATGCTTGTATATTAGGACTTGCATATTGTGGATCGAGTTGCTTTATAAAACCTCTATTTGTGTTATGTTACCTTCATTCCTTGCCTTTTAAGTTCACCCTGAATTGTTGACAAATATATTGTTGTTTTAAATCGTTAAAATTATTTTGCTTGCGTTAGTGGTTCTTGGCTCTCCGTTGTACCATTACCAAGAATTAAAGGACTACTAAGTTATGTCCAATTTTGGTAGTGCAATTCCTCATAATACAATACGTTTCTTTGATTTGGTTATTTTACTTTGGAATTTAGTAAAATTGTGTCAAGTGGATATTATTGCATGCATGTGCATATATTTAATTGCGAAACATTAATTTTTCATCGTTATAACAGTCAAGCGGTTATGCCTGTGTTATGTAATGTTATGTGGGCGAGTGAATACAGCGAAATTTTATTTCATTGAATTCGTATGACCTATTGCGCTAGCTTTTACAGGTGCTGTTTATTAAAGTTTAAGCAGATGTAATCAAAAACTGAAAGTGGTTACAGTACACAAAGTTCTGGAGTAACTTCTTTTGGAAATGTGTATGTAAAAACTTTATATATATATACATACATATATATTGCAATATTTAAAGCAACATAAAGTGGATCAAGAACTGAATTTAGTCAACAGGAATTGATATATTTTATGGACATTAAAATCATTCATTATTCTGGTTTTGTGGAAAAAATCGGAACAATGAATTATGTCGTTTTAAACTCATTTCGTTTTCTATCAAAACACTCTGTCTACGACGCACCTCCGTACCCAATAAAACGCCAGCAACGACATCGAAAAGACTCGGTTACGTCTTGAAGCTCTAGGCGTCTTGTCTCCTGCACCCTATAGCAAAACGATTGATCAACAACAACAATCATATAAATTCCTACCATTGTACTTTTCAAGATTTGGTATATTCGACAAATTCCCAAACCGACCGTAATTTAATACATCATTAATTCTCTGCCTTGACAATGCATCATCAGCAATGTCAAACTCAACACTCATATCAACCACGAATACCAACAGAGAACTGTGAAGATGACGAATTACGAAAAGAAGCATTTTAAACCAATGGTGACAGTAATATTCTACATATTTTGAACGAATTCGTCACAATGAATGGTCTGGTGTTGTCGTTTATACATACTTTTTCAATTAAAATTTGTGTGCAAATTTGAAATGAAAAGTTGGTCCATTTTAGCATCATAATAGCCAATCAGGACACCAAAAAAAATGTCTAAAATTAGAGGTTACATCTATGTCCTTTGATCGATGAGCGTGCATCCAGAAAATATTCACGTCCACCAACTCATAATTTCACTATGCTTATTTGTCTGCAGAACTCTTTTCCCTTTCTTTTCTTAGGAAATAATTTCCTCGTTTGAAAGCATTTTTCAGTAATAAAGTTTAGAAATCATCATTACAAATTGCTGTAATATAATTGTTTAGTTCATCATAGGGATAGGTAAGTCGACTTTCGGTTAATCGATTAATCGACTTTTTGCAATCAAAAATGTAAAAATCGTAGTCGACTTTTGTCTGGAGGGAAAATCTCATAATCGATTATCTTGTGATCGATTTTCGAGTTTGCCCATAGATTGTGGACTTGGCGGTTTTACACATTTGGCGGTTTTACAGTTTCAAAAGAAAACTCGAAAATCGACGAATAGTCGATTATAATCGATTTTCTGCGGTTATGAAAAAGTCGAAAGTCGAGTTTTAAGACAACTGAAATAATCGCAAGACTGAAAAATCGCATTTTTAGTTTTAGACCAAAATCGAAAAGTAGAAAAATCGATTATTGCTTTCCATTACCTATCCCTAGTTCATCATTGTGTTCTTTTTTATTTCCGTTTTCGTTTCAAATTATTTTCCTGTTTTCTTTCAAAATATTGTTGGTATCACCCCTTCCCCTTTACATTCGGTTACAGTTGATGGCGCGCTTTTTGTAGTCCAAAACTACCATACATATTTCGTATACTTTTTGCTTTTGAATTCATATTTTTGAGAGCACGTACAACAGAAATTATTGCATCATCATAATGAAGCATATGAAGAACGAAAACTATAAATGCTTCATCATGGTCATTGTCTTCACAATTTGCACCACGCAATACATAAAATTCATGCGAATGTCCTCTTCTCTCTATTTCTTCTCAAATCTGCAAATATTTGTCAAATGCAACAACTTTGCCTAATCTGAAAAAGCAATAAAAGGGTTATGTTTTGGAGTCAACAACTAGACAACCTTCAATCCAACAATAATAATCGCAACAACAATCATCTTGTGGTTCATTAGGTAAGTATACAACAGCCAATGTTCAACAATGGTCCACAAGAGCCAACTCTAATTGCAACTACTAATTACAATGACTTATAACATTACATCGACTTAATAACGACAAGTGTAAATAATTTAAGTGGTATTGCTGGTGATTTAGTCAATTCCAAAAATAATTTAGAAGTCAACAAAAAATACACATTGACACACTCTCAGCCCAGGCCTTCAACAGCAACAACTACAAGGTATGTCAGAAATTACTGAATTATTGGAAAATTAATTAAAAAGGAAAATGAATTTTTGGGTATTATGAAAAACAAAATGTTTTTACTTATGGTATGTTCCTTTACTTCTGAAAATGGTAAAACCGAGAAAAGTAGTAAAAGTTGAAAACTGCTCCCATATGAATTGTATTGTGTCTGAAGTAAAGGAATGCTTTTCGAGTAAAAAGTTGTAAAATTTGAAGATTCTTGAACGTAAAGGAACATGGCTTTAGCTAGCAAACATAGAAGAAAGGATTTAAAGGAACGATTAATTAAGCGAAGTTTTATAAGAAATTCTAAAGGAAATGAATGTTAACGTTAATGGGTTAAAAACTGTAATGACTTTTGATGCTTTAATTTAAAAAAAAAAATCTTTTGCAAAATCTTAAAAATTCTAACAAAAATATGTTTTGTACACATAAACTCTTATGACAAGTCGATAACAAGCCATAGTGATTACTACCCTAACCAACACATCATTCACAACAGAGATAGCTTGGTCTTATATTCTATTCCGCTGACTTTCAACATTCTTTTCTTTTTCAACCATCCCACTATAGGTTAAACGGCCCATTTTACTGGCCAAAAGTCAAATTTTGCGTGTTGTCTCTTCACCTATTTTATGTTACATTCTTATAAGAAACACACCAAAGCAAATACAAATGAATTGTGTTTTTGCATACGTGGTTATACCGTTACTTGACGAGCTGTCAAACGTGAATTATTGAAGTGCCAATAAAAACGTGTTGATAAAGTGTGTTCACTTGTAAACTATGAAAGTGAATTAAAACGCTAAATATTAATATGAGTAACGAATTGACAAGTTAGTATACGATACCAGTTTATCATAAATACTTATATATTTTAAATTTTGTGTATAAATAGACATTAAATGCAAGTTGCCCTATGCTAATCGTAAAATCTAAAAAAATGGAGGTTATGTAAGCTTTTAAAGTTTCGGCCACGTTTGGCAATGAAAGTGAAAATTGAAATTGGTTCTTTGATTTGAGCTGAATCAAAAAAAAAATATATGCGGTTTTGCTTAAATTTGCTGGAGTTTAGTAATATAATTTTTTTTCAGGCAACCACATTTTCCAAAATATCGATTTGTTTGAAGTCTGAGTCAAACCACGCTCCAGAGAAAAGAAACAAGAAGCTGTGTATAATTATAGTGTTACCCACATTGGAATCGAAAACATCCCAGCTGATTCAAATGAAAAAATAAGACACTTTTGTAAATATTTATTTTTAAAATGGGCAAAATATGGCAGGAGTATATTAAATTTTCGAAGTCAGAATACCGAATGGTTTAAAGGTACAATCGTACTAGAACGCAAGCCAACCGCAATAAAACAGGGCAACAACTATAAGACGTCCGTGCCTTCAATTTTGTGAAAAATCAAACCGTGGAAAAAGGAGACAAACCGCGGACGTCTTTAAAACATTGGGCGATGGGACGGACCTATTAGTACATTCAGCAGCACCATCAGCGAGAAAACAAGGAAATGCACCTTTAGCAAAAGCCCTAATAGAGACAATAAAAAGCCCATCAAGGACATCTAAAATAAAGAAGCTATTTTCCGAAGGTAGTCAAAAACCATCAAAATTGACGACAGACGAGGCTTTGGCGTTTTTATTGGATTATAATTTTACGAAGGAACAATATTATGGTATACGCCGCGAAAGTAAACTGCGGAACTGCGACATTCACCCGTATTACAACGAAGTTGCTGCTGTAAAATCAAAATGCAGACCACAGGGCATAGAAGTATGTGAAACTAAGGTAAAAGTTTCTTTACAATCACTTTTATTCCACACTGCATCAAGAATTATAGAGACGCAAAGGTAAGTTATCAATACTTTAAATACAAACTTTATAATTCAACTGAAAGCTACGGGTTCGATAGCAGTACTGGACATGCCCAATATAAGCAATCGTACATTCAAAAAAGCATATCGCCAGATTCCGACTCTTCACTTTTGGCCACAACAATAATTCCGTTGAGAATGACCTCCTCGGGAAATATAATTTGGAACAACAGCACACCGCAATCGATAAGATATTGCATGCCTTTAAAACTAGAATACACAAAAGAAACAAATGACAAAATTTTAAATGAAGATCTAGAATTGAAAAAGGAAATTGAAAATCTTCAAACAATACAAACGCAAATTGGAAACGAAAAAATAGTAAGCCTTACTTTTAAACTTTTTTTAACCGTTATTGATGGGAAGGTATTGAACATTTTGACTGGGAATAAATCCAGTCAAGCTTGTCCTATTTGTGATGCAACACCAAAACAATTCATGAAAATTTCTAATTATAGTTCTGAAATTTTTCGCGCCAAAGAATACAGCTACATTTAGGATACAAATCTGAAACAAAAAAATGGCAAATTCGAAGTGAAGTCTATAAAATATCTGTTCAAAGAAGAAAGAAAGACATACAATTCGCATTTTGGGACAAACTAGCACTACGTGTCGATAAACCTAAAGATGGTGGATGTGGCAGCACAAATGATGGAAACACTGCACGTCGAGCATTCGCAAACCATGAGATATTTTCTAAAATCACTAGCGGGGATGTCAATCTTATATTTCGCCTAAAAATAATTTTAATTTCATTATCATGTCAGTTTCCTTTGGATACAAATACGTTTCAAACTTATTGTTATATAACAGCGGACCTGATATTGGAAAAATATTCTTGGTTGCCTATGCCATAAGGTGCTCATACATGCAAAGCAGATAATGCAAAATTGTTTACTCCCATTGGGGATTCTTGGAGAATATGCTGCCGAATCGAGACACAAATTATATAAGTCCGACAGGTTGCACCACGCTCGTAAGAACAGTAGAACGAATAACATGCTTGATATCTTTAATAGAGCCATGGACGCATCAGATCCTTTAATATCGTCAATGGGCTTAGGCAAGCGTATGCAGCAACGAAAGCGTTTAAAGCTTCCACAGGAAGTTTTAAAAATGTTAAAATGTGAAACTCCAACCGAAGAATTGGAATCTACAATGCAGTCCAATATAAATCAAGCAACTGAGGAAGTTTGTGAGGAGATCGACGCTTGTAATGATGATGGACTTCAATCTTATGTAAATATTCTTAATGACATTGATTTAGATAATGAAGTGGAACTAATATAAATGATATACACTCCGGTTCATCTGAATAGAACCAACCAATATTTGTCTACAAATACCGTTATATCAGACGAATGGAGAGGAATTGTAAATTATAATTTTGTGGACATGTAGAGTATATAGTAGCCGATATTTTCAATACCTAACATGTTTCACATATGCTTCATAACGGTACTTTTTACTCGCTTTATTAAAAAATGTCAAAATATTAGCATGTTTTAATGGTTCACCAGGATAGAACCACCCTAAGAATTTACACAAATCCTTTGTTAGATGTGGTAAACTTTAACAAAAAACTATTTATAATTATAAATAAATGCCGTTAGTGTTGATTGCCAACAAATACTGTGCAAAAATTTGTATTAGGGTCTTGAAATTTGATGAAAATCAAGGCTTAGAGCTCCAAACAATATTTTTATGAAGAAATCGGTAGAAATAATTTATAAAGTCAAAATTTTGTATTGAATTATGTTCAAAATATTCTATACTACATTAAAATTACAAAAAAGTCACATTTGATAGGTTTATGAGTCCGAAACAGAGGAAATATGGTAAAGATAATTAAAAATTCTACCTTTCCAATCCAAAGTTGATATTTTATCTCAGGAAAGTGAATGCAAATCGATGGGTTCCACACAGTTTCGTTGGCTGTGGACATCTACAGGTCCAACAAATAAAGAAAATTCCACCGCCGAACGCTTCATGTCAACATAAAGTGCTTTGATTTAGAAGATATCGCATGACATGGAAAGCACAGAAACAAAGGCGATCTTTTTTGTGTAATAACGGATCAGAAATATTTTTTCGGTACTTGTACTATGAGTAAAATATGTGTGAACATCATAACCATCAAAATTAAACCCTTTCCTTTCGAAAAAATTAACGTCTGCCTTCCCCTATCGCTAAGCTGTTTCTTCACATCAAATGTCTTAGAACCTTTTGGAATTCCAAGGACTTGATGGTGACATGAAGCGTTCGGCGGTGGAATTTTCTTTATTTTTTGGACCTGTAGATGTCCACAGCCAACGAAACTGGGTGGAACCCATCGATTTGCATTCACTTTCCTGAGATAAAATATCAAATTTTGGATTGGAAAGGTAGAATTTTGAATTATCTTTACCATATTTCCTCTGTTTCGTACTCGTAAACCTATCAAATGTGACTTTTTTGTAATTTTATTGTAGTATAGAAAATTTTGAACATAATACAATATAAAATTTTGACTTTATAAATTATTTCTACCGATTTCTTCATAAAAATATTTTTTGGAGCTCTAAGCCTCGATTTTCATCAAATTTCAAGACACTAATACAAATTTTTGCACAGTATTTGTTGCAATCAACACTAACGGCATTTATTTATAATTATAAATAGTTTTTTGTTAAAGTTTACCACATCTAACAAAGGATTTGTGTAAATTCTTAGGGTGGTTCTATCCTGGTGAACCATTAAAACATGCTAATATTTTGAAATTTTTTAATAAAGCGAGTAAAAAGTACCGTTATGACGCATATGTGAAACATGTTAGGTATTGAAAATATCGGCTACTATATACTCTACATGTCCACAAAATTATAATTCACAATTCCTCTCCTTTCGTCAGATATAACGGTATTTGTAGACAAATATTGGTTGGTTCTATTCAGATGAACCGGAGTGTATGTTAATCTACGTAGGACTTTTGGTATTGAAAGCGGGCTATGTAGGTCCACGCTTTCGTTTAGCCCCCATACAAAATGACGCGTCGTCGTTTTAAGGAATTTTTAAGATATTTGGCCCATTTTACCATCGAATTGGTTGTAATTTGGTACTTTGTGTCTCCACAACCAAAAAATATTCCTACCAAAGTTGGGTTATATAGGTCCACGTTTTGGTATAGCCCCCATATAAGGCCCCATATAAAGTACGCGTCATTTTAATATATTTTGAATGTATTAGTCCCATTTGACCACAGAATTGGTTGTAATTTGGTATTTTGTATCTTCAGAGGCCAGAAAACATTCCTACCAAAGTTGGGTTATATAGGTCCACGTTTTGGTATAGCCCCCACATAAGGCCCTTATAAAGTACGCGTCATTTTAATATATTTTGAATGTATTAGACCCATTTGACCAAAGAATCGGTTGTAACTTTGTATTTTGTGTTTCCAGAAGCTAAGAAACATTTCTACCATAAAATGTTTATATAGGCCCACGTGTTGATATAGCCCCCATAATACAATATCTCCCGATTTTCGATATTTTGAACGTTTTAGCCTCATTATCACACCGAGATGGCTGAAATTTGGTATTTAGTCTTCTTTAGGCGTATAAAACTTTCCACCAGAAATTTGTAGGTATAGGTCCACGCTATAATATAGCCCCCATAGAACGGTACCTTCCGAATTTCGGTATTTTGAAGGTTGTGGTCACATTAATCCACCGAAATGGCTGAAATTTGTGGTGGAGGGTATAAAAAGTTCGGCCCGACCGAACTTAACGCTTTTCTTACTTGTTTTTTTTTTTTTTTTTTTGAAGAGTCTATAAGATTTTTTATGTCTGACCATTTGTCTGCACTAAAGTGTGGGAAAACAAGAATCCCCCAAACTGACTAATCTATCGTTTTTTAGGACTCCCGCTCGTTCCCATTATATGGGTTCCATTTCGAAATTATCTACTAACCAAGAAAACAAATTGTCGAATCGCTTATTCTTTGTCATGGAGATTATCTGATAGGAACGTATTACCTGAATATTTTCGTCTTAAAACCAGAAGTTAAGCGTCAACGGCTTTAAAATATACAGCATTTTCCGCTTCCTTCCTCTCCATCACGTTTCTTTGAATATCACATTACTGTTCTCCCCACAGGAGGTTAAACTACCATTATTCCACTCTAGTGCCATCACATATTTACCTTATTTATGATAGTTTTAGAAAACTCTTACTAAAATATATCGAAAGCAAATTTCATATATTCACATCACTTTTGCCAACTTTAGAGTAACTGTTTTTCAACCTAATAGCTAGCAGGTCATACAATTGCATACTTATTATGATAATTTATTAGCATTCAACGAGAATACTCTAAAAAAGTTATTAATTATGTTTAAGGAACATTTTGCCTTACAACTATATTATATTTTGGTAATATGACTCCTAATAATAATGTATTGTGAAACTTTGCTCTATAAAGATCATTGAACGTAATTCAATGACACATAAGAACCACAAACACCCAGTATGACTAATAAAAAATATTCAGCAGACACTTCATACTTTCTCTTACAGTTCCATGCACATATTCACAAACATACAAAATTCATCTTTTTGTGATCCCAGTACCAACATTGTTTGTAATGTCACATAGAAAATATTTTTGGGTTAGTAAGAGCGATAGACAGACATCCCATACAAAGTAAGTTAGCTTTCTGCACTTAACCACTTAACTTTTTCCACACAAAACATATTTACTCAACACCGACATACTAAGCACTTAGGTGGCTCTTTTGCTGTTGTCCCACTCAAATTTCTTTCCGCCCAACTCGTATAAAATTAGAATAGCAAAAAAGCTGATGAGTGTTAGTGAGAAAGACAAACGTTAAGCCATTTTTAGTTTTTGCCCTCAAAAGCTTAAAATACAGTGAACTACATAATATGAATGGAAACGTACATAGGGACGTTGTTTACCGTATAATTAGACATACGTGTTAAGGCCGAATTCATTTCAGGCTATTTGGAGTCGATGAATCCCGTCGCACGATAACTCTTGAACGGAGTAACCGATCTCGTCTAAACTTTGTACATCTTAATATTTTTAACAATCTTAGATCAAGTTTGCAGATGCACAATAAGATCCACTTATTAGGGAATGTTTGCCGAAAGGCATGTCGATACTTCCTGAGTTAATGAACAAAATAAAATTACTAATAACCACAAAAATTGTCGAACTGAGTCGTTGCTTATAGTTTTTTTTACAGTTAAATAAAACTTGCTTTGGTGTGTGTTTAGTTCAAATCTGGTAACTCATTTTTAACACGGTTGCAGTTGACCAATCGAACTAAAACTTTACACACTTTTCAGATTTGGATGACAATACACCAATATGAAATCAAAACCAATATTGGTCCATTTTTACACTGTTTTATCTAATTTGCTTTTCAAATCTGGTAACTAATTTTTCACACAGTTGCAGTTGACCAATCGAACTTAAAATTTGCACACATTTCAGATTTGGATGACAATACATGAATATGAAATCAAAACCAATATTGGTCCATTCTTACAGTGCCTTTACGGTGTCTAACTTAACCCCCTTTTCAAATCTGGTAACTGATTTTTAAAACGGTTGCAGTTGACCAATCGAAGTAAAACTTTGCACACTTTTCAGATTTAGATGACAATATGTGAATATGAAACCAAAATCAATTTGGGTCAATTTTTTCCTATAGCCCCCATATAACGGCACCACCCGATTTCCGGCATTTTTCTTTTCAAATCTGGTAACTAATTTTTCACACAGTTGCAGTTGACCAATCGAACTAAAACTTTGCAAACTTTTCAGATTTGGATGACAATACATAAATATGAAATCAAAACCAATATTGGTTCATTTTTACAGTGTTGTACAGTGTTCAATTTTACATGCTTTTCAAATCTGGTAACTCATTTTTAACATAGTTGTAATTGCCAAGCGAACTAAAACTTTGCACACTTGTCAGATATGGATGACAATACATGAATATGAAATCAAAACCAATATTGGTCCATTTCTACACTGTTTTACAGTTTTTTTTATCTAATTTTCTTTTCAAATCTGGTAACTCATTTTTAACATAGTTGTAATTGACCAAGCGAACTAAAACTTTGCACACTTTTCAGATATGGATGACAATACATGAACATGAAACCAAAACCAATATGGATCCATTTTTTCCTGTAGCTCCCATCCAGCTGTACCACTCGATTTAAGTTATTTTATCGCCATTTTTAGCCCGTATTGGCTGTTTTTTGACAACTAGGGTTTCCAATGGTACAGAAACGTACCCATTAAAAATTATGGACATAGGTCCAGGTTTTGATATAGCCCCCATATAGCGGTACCGCCCGATTTCAAGTGTTTTAAGGATTTTATCTTCATTTTTATAGCGAATTGCGTGTAACTTGGCATTTGGTGGCATTTCACCACCAAAAATTGTGACATAGGTCCAGGTGTTGGTATAGCCCCCATATTACGGCTCCACCCAATTTCAAGTGTTTTACAGTGTTTTAGTAGATTTGCAGGTGACCAATCGAACTGAAACTTTGCACACTTTTCAGATTTGGACGACAATACATGAATATGGGCCCATTTTTCCTATCGCCCCCATATATCGGTACCGCATGACTTCAGGTATTTTAAGGATTTTATCTTCATTTTTGCCCGAATTAGCTGTCATTTGGCATTTGGGATTTCCAATGATACAGACATTTGCCCACCAAAAATTGTGCACATAGGTCCAGGTTTTGATATAGCCTTATAGCGGTACCATCCGATTTCAAGTATTATGAGGATTTTATCTTAATTTTTAGGCCGAATTGGCTGTACCTTGGCAATGGGATCCCCCATTGGTACAGAAACTTCCTCACTAAAAATGATGGACATAGGTATAGGTTTTGGTATAGCCCCCATATAGCGGTACCATCTGATTTCATGTGTTTTAAAGATTTTATCTTCATTTTTAACCCGAATAGGCTGTAATTTGGCATTTGGGGTTCCCAATGGTACAGAAACTTCTCCACCAAAAATTGTTGACATAGGTCCTGGTTTTGGTATAGCCCCCTTATAGCCACCCGATTTCAAGTGTTTTAAGGATTTTATCTTAATTTTTAGACAGAATTTGCTGTAACTTGGCATTTGGAGTTCCCAGTGGTACAGAAACTTCCCCACCAAAAATTATGAACATAAGTCCAGGTTTTGGTATAGACTTTATACAACGATACTGCACGATTTCAGGCATTTTAAAGTTTTTATCTAAATTTTCGGCCTATATTGACTATAATTTTGTTCTCAGTGGTCAAAGAAATATATTTACTAACAAGTTAAAAATAAAATATAATTTAAAAAATTTAAATTTCAGTGTTTTATTTAGAAATGCACTTAAAACTAGGAAATAATTTGTTGGTTAGCCTCAATAAATACATATATTCTTTCTCATGATGGAATCTCTCAAATAAAACGCTTGCATTTAAATTATAAATGCTGGCAAAATTAAACGGCAGGCGTTTTATTTGAGAGATTCCATTATGAGAAAGAATAATCTTACGGTTTGTTTTTTGAAATACTCGAATGCGAGTTCCAGTTAAATTAAAAAAACACCTAAAATTTGGCTTCAAAATATCCGCATCCATAAAAGGTGAATGCAGTGGCAATTTTGAAAAGTGATACATTAGAAATGTTATCTTCATTTTGTATTCTTCTACTTTTACTTTGGACATATGTTCGTCATTTGAACGGTTTAATCAGCAATCAAATAGTAACGTAAAAAACCTCATTAGCTTCAACGGGTTTTTGTCTATTTTTATTCATTTACGCGGTCATAACTTCCACGCAAATTAAATTATTTTGCCAGATTTTTGAGCTTTGTTCAAAAACACTTAAATTGATCCTGCCATGGTCATAGTTACTGGTAAATTGCAATAGTTCTCGTATTAAAATAGTGCAAACCTTGGCTTCATGGAAACTAAATTTTTTTGACTTTCACTCATATACATTTGATGTCTTTAATACCCTGCCAGGTGATACAATTATGGTTTACCTAGCATTTTTAATTTTTTACCTATAAGTTATTCAGAGAAATTGTCATTGCGAGAAATATTTTGCATTTAAATGACCATATGCCAGTTATTTCTTAAGCAACATTGTGTCATTAATAAATTGACGACCACTGTATACGTTAACAAGAAAGATGGTGCCGTTAATCAAGTAACAAATAGC
Source organism: Musca autumnalis (assembly GCF_047663935.1). NCBI lineage: Eukaryota > Metazoa > Arthropoda > Insecta > Diptera > Muscidae > Musca > Musca autumnalis. The sequence goes on along the minus strand of NW_027411977.1, from coordinate 192,459,746 downwards.
GTATTTAACATCAACACTCTTTAATATTTATTGCTTCTCAGTTTCAAAACAATTTGTACAATTTACGGTTAATTAATTGGGGCAATAAAAATGAGTTGCCTGTTTTTCCATTTTTCTCACCCATCTTGAAGTTGGTCTTATTAATTACCCAGGGACTTTGTTTTTTTCTTTGTGTATTCCTTTTTTCCTTTTCTGTTTTCAGTTTTTCTTTTTTTGTTGACATATTTCTAAACTTATTTTAAAATTTGTTCTTAACAAAAAGTAAGATAAGTTGACAATAAAACAGGTAAAGAAATGGTCCAAAATGATTGCACAAAAAAACCCAACGAGACCAATGTAATTTGTAGGTTTTGTGTAGAAACTAGTTTTATACCCTACACCAGAGTAAGGATGGAATATTATATATCAAAACTTATAGTCAAGATACGCTAATATTTGTACCGAAAATAATATTTGAAAAAACTTTAACGGTGTCGGTATGAGAAGATTTTGAACAAAAACGTGGCGAAGGCGCCCCATGTTAGCATATATCTACAATATATACATATATTCTTGATCAACACGAAATTCTGCGTCGATTTACCAATGTTCGTCCATCAGAAATTGACTTTAGCTAGAATTTTTGGTATTCAAAATGGATTATGTTTTGGGTATGGTCCCATATAACAATACCAATTGAATTGAGGTAATTTACATTTTCCAAATTGTCAATATGATCGAAGAATTGGAATAGCTTATATAATAGCATCGTCCCACTTATAGTATTTTTAAGGTTTCAGACACATTTTCCAAACGACATTTTGTTTTCTCTCAGAAGGAAAAACACATCATAGCAAACAATTTTCATTTTCAAACAGCTTGCTTCCAAAAATATATATTTGGTCTAGAGGAACCTAAAACAAAGATTTAAATACATTAAGATTGGAAATCTCAATTGTTAACATTTGTCAATAGATGGAGTTAAGCTCTGTTGTTACGATATCATAACAACATTCTGTTAAGTAGTTAACAATTTCAGGCGATTTTAACCGCTAAGTTCATACTCAATGAACTGTAAACTGCAATGGATTTGCAATTTGCATAAGCCAAATTGCGCTTTAATGGGGTTTTTAATATTAACATACCCCTGTTTTTGTTAAAATGTTTATATACATTGTTTCATAAAAATATTTGCATTCTGCATCTTTTCTAGTTTTATGTTCTATGTCTTTGCCTAAAATTTGATGCGTCTTTTTTCTTACTAAATGTTGCTACTTTTCCTTTATACAACTTTCAAAATCTGCAACATTAGTCATAGTTATTACAAATGATCACGTAAAAAGATACAGCTAATTACAAATTATCGAGTACGCAGACCGACATAATGTCCCGCACATATTTTAACATTTCAAAAGAATTTTAATTGCAATTTATTTCAACTATGACACAAATTCTGATGAAATGTCAATACTACTTATGCTTATTGTATTTTAAGCAAATGATTACACCGTCCAACAGCCAAAATTACACATTAACCGGACTATATACGTCTGAAACTATAGGAAATATGGAATAAAATGGCACTTAAGATTTTTCGTTTTCTCATCTTGTTGACCTTTTGAAAGACATTCAAATATCACAGGACAACATTTTTTATACCCTCAGCCTTTAGGCTAAAGAGGGTATTTACACTTTGATACGACCAACAATGTGCCTCATCGAAATAATGGTTTTAGACCCCAAGTATGTTTGTACGATATCCGTTTCAGACAATTTTGAGTAGATCTAGCAATGTCCGTCCGTCTGTCTGTCTGTCTGGCAGGCTGGTGCGCACGATAACTCTCGAACGGATCAATCGATTCGGTTCAAATTTTGGGTATCGAAATATTTTGTCCAGATTCGATTTAAGTTCGAAGATGGGCCATATAGGTCCTCTCCTTCAGGTACCTCCCCCACAAATGTTCAAAAATTGTCGCAAAACTTGTGCGCACGATAACTCTTGTAGGGAATAACCGATCTGGTCCATACTTTGCACATCGTGTAATTTCTACCAAACTTAGATGAGGTTCCAATATGGACTCAATCGGTCTACTCCTTCGGGCACCTCCCACACAAAATTTCGAAGAAGTTCAGTTTAGGACCTGGTCTCAAATCGCTTTGATTTTTGTTTACGCAAGTTGTATTCGCTGTCCTCTATACGACACTGCAAGTTTCATTAGGGGCAAGTCCATACTTCCTGAGAAAATAGCCTGAATGTTACAAAAAACCCTATGACACCGTGTGTAGTGGTTGGAGCGCAAGATATCTCTCGAACGGATCTGCCGATTCGGTCCAAAATTTGGCTTTCGTAATATTTTTTCCAAAGTTAGTTTAAGTTCGAAGATGGGCTATATCGGCCCACATCTTACGGTACCTCCCACACAAAAGCTCGAAAATGTTCGGAAAGTTTGTGCGTACGATAACACTTGAAGGAAGTAACCGATTTGGTTCATAATTTGCACATTATGAAATTTCTACCAGACTTAGATGAGGTTCCAATATGGACTCAATCGGTAAACTCCTTCGAGTACCTCCCACACAAAATTTCGGAAAAGTTCAGTTTAGGAGCTGCTCTCGAATCGCCTTGGTTTTTGTTGTAGCATCTTGTATTCACTGTCCCCTATACGAAGGTACAAGTTTCGTCAGGGGCAAGTCCATACTTCCTGACAAAATAGCCTGAAAGTTGAAAAACAAACCCTATGACACCATGTTTATGGGTGGAAGCGCAAGATAATTCTCGAACGGATATGCCGATTCCGGCCAAAATTTGGCCTTCGTAATATTGTTTCCAAACTTAGTTTAAGTTCGTAAATAAGCAATATCGGTCCACTCCTTCAGGTACCACAAATGTTCTTGATGGGAGTGACCGATTTGGTCCATACTTTACACATTCTCATAATATCTACCAGATATAGATCAGGTTCGAATATGGACTATATTTGTCCACTCCATCCCGTACCTCCAACACAAAATTTTGGATAAGTTCACTTTAAGACCTGCTATTGAATCACTTTGACTTTTGTTGAAGCAACTTACATTCGCTGCCTCAATTACGATGGTAAAAGTTGTTTCAGGGGCAAGTCCATACTTCTTGAGAAAACAGCCCGAAAGGTGTAAAAACCCCCTATGGCACCGTCATGGTCTATGTCGGTCCATTCCTTTAAGTACCTTTTCCGCAAAATTTTTGAACGTTAATCCTAATCAATATTTTTGTCGGTTCATACGACCAAAATTTTGAAACCCCTAAATACATAATTTTTTTGTGAAAAAAGTGTTTCAATTTGCACAGGCTGAGGGTATATCTCTGTCGGCAAAGCCGACTGATACTTTTTTACTTGTTTCCTTTTCTGTTTTCAGTTTTTCTTTTTTTGTTGACATATTTCTAAACTCATTTTAAAATTTGTTCTTAACAAAAAGTAAGATAAGTTGACAATAAAACAGGTAAAGAAAAGGTCCAAAATGATTGCACAAAAAAACCCAACGAGACCAATGTAATTTCTAGGTTTTGTGTAGAAAATAGTTTTATACCCTACACCAGAGTATGGATGGAATATTAAGATCGTTATTCCGTTTGTATCTCATCGAAATAAGTACATCTACAATATATATGGCGAATAACAAAATTCCTTTACAATTCCATTTGAAAAAAATTAAAAATTTTTTTTGCGCGCACATCTACGATTTTTGATATAGAGGTAAAGGAAAAAAATCCGGTTTCAAATCTGCTCGCGTTCACGAAATTGGCCAATGCTCGCAAAAGTTATAGCGGTTTTTATTCTCATATAAAGAAAAAATATTTAAAAATATATTTTTTGTTTTTATGAGAAAATGTATGCATAAATCGTTAACAGCATTCCATATCTATTCGTAGATGTTTAAATAGTTATTAAATTTATTATTATTTTCGCGGAAAATCAACAAATATTAAAAAAAATTTGAAGTACATCCAAATTATCCTGTCCCAGAATCCGTACAAACCCTCAAAAAATAAATTAAAGAATATATGCGGAATCTAGACAATGCGTAGAAAAATATGATACCAAATTTATAGAGATTGGGTACATAAATTGCATATTATAGCAACAACAAAAGAGAAAAACTTATTGTTGGAAAATATTGTTGCAAATATTTCTTTGGTTTGATTCTAAAAATTAGAAAAAAATATTTGGGAGTTCTCCAACTATTTTGCTAAAATCCCATAGAATAATGAATGTATACTGTTAAAACTTCATCAAAAAATATGTTTTACCATCGCGAGAGTTTAACTGATTACTGTGGTAACTTATAAGGGTAGGAAATTAAGAGTAATATTGAAATTACAATCATTCAATTAATATTCAAATTAAAAAGCCCGTTGTTCGCGAATTAGTTAAAGTCGGTTGATGCGCATCCGTTTCTGGATACAGCGAATCAATCTCTTTCAAAATTTATACATATTTCGATGTTTCACTCAGAGGCCATTGTGTGCCGCCAGTTGCATCATACACTGCAAAAAACCTTAAAGTTGGTAAAAGTCGCGCAATGTGCATACGATTTTGATGCGCATCCGGTTTCATCAGCGCCTATCAAAAACGTGTCAAAATATACCAATTTTAATTAGATTCTTCAAGAACCGCGGATGTGCCTCCACATTAAATTTTTTGTAAAAGACCCATATTACTCGCGTATCTCTTTTCTTTTATGATACGCGTTTTCGCAAATATATAATCGCCAGTAAAGGATTCCATTTATGTAAAAAATTTTAAAGAAAATCGCGATTTAGTACGCGGATTTGTCAAAATATATTTGCTGATTTTCCGATTTTCAAGGTATCTATATCCGCGGTTTTAGTAGATGGATTCGATCGCGGAAGGCTTCATTAGAACCGTCGCGTAAAAAAACTAAATTCACGCGGGTTTCAAAGGAAATGGAATGACAGTTTTAAATTTTACACGCAAAAAATAGGTTTTGTATGAAAATTCACGCATCAAATTTTGGCCTTTCGACTCCAATTACTAGGATGCTGTAAGGAGCACACTCATGAGATATGCATCAAACGACGTACAATCACGAGTTCTATAATCGTGTTAAGAGTTTGGAATATTATCTTCTTGCGCGTCGGGATTATTAAAAAAATTCAAAAAACCCCGAAATTCCGGCTTCAAAATGTCAGCATCAATTTTAAGTGGATGCAGTGGATATATCGAAAAATTATACACTACAATCTTGTTGCCCATGGAGTATTCTGTGATTCGTTCGTTGGGGATAGGTCTATAAAATGTAAGGTTAAGCCAGAAATCGTATGCGAACATAAAAAAACTTGTTGGCTTCAACCCATTTTTACTCATTTTTCTACATTGATGCCAACACAGCTTCCACGAAAATTAATTTTAATGGTCGACATTATGGGATCCCTCCTAAAACACTTCATTTTAAAGAATTGTAGTCATACTTTATAGAATATGTTAACAGTTCGCGAATTCTGATAGAGTGAAACTCGGATTCATCGATTGCAAAACATTTTTGTTATTTACCATATATTCTTGATCAACATGAAATTCTGTGTCGATTTACCAATGTTCGTCCATCTGAAATTGACTTTAGCTAGAATTTTTGGTATTCAAAATGGATTATGTTTTGGTATGGTCCCATATAACAATACCAATTGAATTGAGGTAATTTACATTTTCCAAATTGTCAATATGATCGAAGAATTGGAATAGCCCATATAATAGCATCGTCCCACTTATAGTACATTTAAGGTTTCAGACACATTTTCCAAACGACATTTTGTTTTCTCTCAGAAGGAAAAACACATCATAGCAAACTATTTTCATTTTCAAACAACAATTTTTCAGCAACTTTTCCTTTATACTACTGTCAAAATCTGCAACATTAGTAATAATTATTACAAATTATCACGTAAAAAGACACAGCTAATTACAAATTATCGAGTACGCAGACAGGCATACTGAAACGCACATATTTTAACATTTCAAAGGAATTTTAATTGAAATTCTGATAAAATGTCAATACTACTTATGCTTATTGTATTTTAAGCAAATGAATACACCGTCCAACAGCCAAAATTACACATGAACCGGACTATATACGTCCGAAACTATAGGAAAAATGGATTAAAATGGCACTTAAGATTTTTCGTTTTCTCATCTTGTTGACCTTTTGAAAGACATTCAAATATCAATGGACAACATTTTTTAAAAAATATTTTAAATATTTGTACTCATCGCACGATGCTGGTATTGGTGTCATATTAAAGATGAGAATATTGATTTTATATAATAATTTTCATTTATTGCATTTAAGGATAACAAGAACATCAAAAATGCCATTGAAAAATTAACTACTAAAAAATCCTTTGCAATTTTTTCAAAAAAATATATGTTAATATCCTTTATGTAGTACAACACTTCCCTACATTTCTCTCATTTATGTATGAATGAGTGCACCCCAATTCATACTAGCTCAATGATAAGCGATCTGCTGTTTATCGCCGAGCCCGAACGACGTGTCCTAAGACACAGTATGGCTGAAATACTCAGAAAATATCACTATCATTACTGATGGGTATTTTGCCACCGTCGAAAATTTCATGTGGCCTGGCCTAGGAACCGAACCCGGGCATTTAGCGTGAACGGCGGGTGTGCATACCATTGCATCACGGTGGCACTCTATTAGATATGTCAAAACATGGAAATTTTACATTTTTTAATTTTTGAAGAATAGACTTCGGAGACATTTAATATACTCAGAGCAAAAAAAATCATTCCGTATCTTCGTTTCTAATATTATTCCATATTATTCCATTCTACATCCGCCTTGTACGCAGAATGTCGTCGGTTCGATTCCCCGGCGAGGTAACATCAAACTTTCAACGGTGGCCAAATACACCTCAGTAATGTTGGCGACATTTTCTGAGTATTTCAGCCATATACAACTTCTCTAAAAGTGGTGTCTTAAGACGCGCCGTTCGGACTCGGCGATAAACAGTAGGTCCCAAGCTTAATGTCATAAGGTGTCAGAATCGACAAAGTTTTTTCTCACAATAAGCTTATTTGTACCACAAAGAAGTTTTGATTTGCTGAAAGCTAATTCCCGGGGGCAGTGCTGTAGGATATCACCTGGTCGGCCCCGTTCGAGTATAACGTTTGCTTACTTGTTCTATTTCTCATAAGTATTAAGAGGAGACTTCGCTCGTATGAAGAAGTGGCGCTGTATTTATATTCTTAGCCCGAAGACATCGGACTTCCTTTTTATTGGTAAGTTCTAGCGGTTGCACAGAATGGACAGAAATACTCAGAAAGGTTTACATAATCAGGCTCACAGCTCAATAGCTAGCTGATTTATTTTTTAAATTTTTTGTCGTTTTATTTCAGAAGGAATATTACATTAGTTGCAGCTCAAAAAATTGCTTAGGTTTCAAATTCTATCGCTTTATTTTCTTTGAAGCAATCTAAAAAATACACTAAATGCTATTTGGTTATTGCGAATCATTACAGTTATCGCTTCAAACATAACATTTCTATTTGATTCTTTTGATACAACAAAATAACTGTAGTACATCGTCATAACCATCATCGACTGTTAAAGATTGCAAATTATATTTTCTTACTTGTCATAATAATGGCGGCTATCTTTTATAGTTCACCAGTATCACCATCTGCCCCTCATTAATGCTATTTAGTTCGTGTTTCTTCTTTTTAATTAATTTTTAAATGTTTTATAATTATGGTAATTTTTCATACTGGAATTTCTACTTCATCCATGGCCACACTACTATTGTCTCTTGTACACTCTCACAATTGGTGGCAAGTACACATATAATGTCTTAGGTAAGAAAGCATAGAAATTTGCACGCAATATCTTTTCTATGGTAACAGTGCTTACAACCAACAACTAAAATTCTTAAAGAAAAAGGTAAATGATGTTTTCATATCCTGTGGCTACATTTTCTATTTAATCCGAATATTTCATTGTCTTAAATTGCACTGGTGTTAGTGATTTGAATACTAAACAGAAATAATGAGTGAATTTTCATAAGTTCAACGCTTAGTTGAAAATATAATATGTATGTTATTTGAAAAACGGTTTTTGACTAATAACATTCGCATGAGTAGAGAAAGATATATTTTTATTATTTGTAACTCACAAAATTGATTTAAAAAAATATTTTAAATTGAATACTAAAGTGCTGCTGTGACGTAACTCCTAACGGAGTTTCGTGATATATTTCCGATATTATAGCTAGAGTCGTTACAATCTAGTTCAATTGAACGATCTAGTTCACTGTGTAGCTCCAATTGATTGCATTGTTTGTATAAAAAAACACTAGTTATAAGTGATTTCATATGTTCTTTTGTACGAAATCACTCATACGTTTAGAAACTATGAGAGTGAACTACAACAAGATTGGCCAACTCTAGTTAAAACCCCTAAGGAAGTATTTAATTAAGTTTTGTTTCAAATAAAATTTGATGCACCTTTGTGCATTGCAATATTTCTTTCACAATTAAATCATGTTCGAATATGGACCATATCGGCCCACTACTTCGGGTACCTTTCACACAGAACTTAAAATTGCAGTTTAAAAACATATCTAAGATCGTTTTGAAAGCATATAGTCCTCGCGGCTCATATTACGAAAATATAATTTTTTCGGGGGTGTGTTCACTAGGGTAATGACTTTTTTTCTTAAAAATGTGTTCTTATTTTAAATAAATAAATTTTTGAGCTTGATGTCATTATTACGGTTGCTTTATTTTTACCAATACTTCGCAATAGCTTACATTGCATCTACATCAGTGTTCACCAGCGAGCCCGTACTGAGAGCAACTGAGCATACATTACCGTGTGTTTTGCATTGAAAATTACGATAATTTGCTCTCAGCAGCAGCTCGCTGGTGAATACTGATCTACATTGTAGATTCTACAAAACGGACCAGCAAGAAAAACAACCACATACCAACTGTTACCGTGCCAGAATAGTTCCAGGCACATTGGACCAGTGCCCAAGTTGCTCACAGTCTCCGCACAATACCGCACATTTATTCTCTTGTCCGAATAAACCCACGGATTTGCGCCCCGTGGATCTCTGGATAAGACCGGTGGAAGTGGCCCGTTTTCTACAACTACCAATAGACAATTAACCATATTTATATATCCTCACATATCACACACATCAATCAACCAACACACACACAACTAACCCACAATATCCCAATAACACAATATACCTCCACAATCAATTCTCAGCCCATACTCATCCAAACACAATATCCCATTACACATCCCAACACCCCAGTTGGAAGTTGTCTGCTATGTGTCTGCAAAGTTGCCTTCAATCCATTGAAGACGGTTCGACGACAGCCCTTTGCGATCATCGACGACATTTTCACACAAATGTCGCAAAACTCGTGCACGATAAGTTGAGCGACAAGGTAAGCGATGTTGTCTTCATGGACGATAGAATGAACATTAACTTGTACCAAGGCACATTGCAAGACTTTTTCGTTCAGAATGTTACACATAGCACATGGAAGAGTGGCAAATTTGGTGACACCGTCTTGTTTAAAGACAATTTTGAAATTTTTCGTTGATGAAATGGTCATCGCAGATTCAATTTCCTACTGGGACAATAACCCATGCATGCCACACCCACACCAACTTATGACACACGACCCAGCAAGCATTTATTATCGCCCATTACCCGAAGCAGTCACTCCCAGGCGATAGAAATACACATCCGCGATCTCGCATTCTAATTGAAGTAGGCACACCGTTCGGGAAGAAATGAACCACGTCCACGACACTACTTGTGAATGCCGCTTTCGAGACTTCCTAGAAGTACTTTTAGCGATAAAATTGGTTGTGACGAAAAAAAAATCATTTTTTTTTTTCGTTTTTCATTTTATCTGTTGTTATTCTTTTAATTTTTATTTTTTTTACTATTCTAATTAATGTTCCAAATTACATACGTTTTTAAAGAACTATCCTTAGATGAAATTGCCATCTTCATTAATTTTTGTACTTTTAAAAATGTTATGTTGCCTGGCCTGGGAATCAAACCCATGACCTTAAGAATGCAAAGCGAACATGCTTACCACTGCACCACCGTACCTTATAAACACCAGATAGACTAAAGTCTTATATTAGTTTAAGGTTGTACACGCCTCAAATGAACGTAAACAATAGAAGTGTCTGCATTGACCAGAGAAAGTGTCTGCCCATGCGATAGTCGTAAGTAGTAGCATTGTTAGTGTAAAAAAGCAATAATAGAATTTCGATCTCCTTTTCTGACACTAGGTAGTTATTGAAGAAGTTCAAAAAGGGACAGTAATGCAATTGTTATTGTAAAATGATAAAGTATCGCTATTTTCTAGAATAGAAGTTCAGAAAGCGATTACTTCTGATAGAGGAAGTGACTCACTCACTCCCAATTGCTGGCTGGGGAATGATTTAACATCTCTATTTATCAACAGGGGAAATCAATTGGTTGCAGACAACCTGTTACAACAACAACAACCACATACCAAACCAGGTATCGGCACCAATACAAATGCATTGTTTGCGGCCTCACGCATACGACTCTCTCTCGCTCTCTCCACAAACAGCGTGTGCGTTAATGCATTGCTAAAATTAAAAATCATTGAAACAACCGACAACAGAACCTTCTTCATTGACTTCTTAACGAAGACTGAGTGTTGTTCTGTTGTTATTCTCATCAAGGGCACGTGTGCCCCTTTTTGACGGACATTGGTTTTATATATGACTAGCTGACCCGGTCCGCGTTGCTGGCCCGTTGTTTGGGTTCTCTGTGTAAACTTTAGTTATCTGTCCAGTATTGATGTCAATGTTTTGACATAAATTTCATGTAATGGTATCTCCCAAATTTAAGATATAAAATCTCTTTTATTATACCCTTCACCATAAATGGACAGTTTAAAGCGCTTTGTGACCCACATATAATGGTCGGTGCAGGTCAATTAACATTGCTATATATTGGTTTGTTGGTCTCGGTTGGGGTCATAAATATTACTGCAGAGAATTGTCAGTATAGGACCACGTTTTGATATACATAGCTCCCATAGAACGGTACCGGCAGATTTTCACAATTTTTTTTACGATTTAACATCATTATCACACCAAAATGGCTGTAATCTGGTTTAAATATAATTTAAAGATGAGCGCAAAAATATTCGGATCGACCGAAAGACACGCCTTTTTCTTTGCGCTCGGTATGCAACAGCTATAGGTTCACGTTTTGATATATCTCCCAAAAAACAGTACATCCCGATTTTCGATAGTTCGGAGATATAACCACTGTTGGGGGTCGTAAACAGTCTTGCAGAAAATTTTCAGTATACGTCCTCGTTTTGATATACATAGGTCCCATAGAACGGTGACGACTAATTTTCGATATTTTTGGTGGATTTAACCTCATTCAGCCCGATCGAACGTAACGCCTTTTTTCTTCGCGCTCTATTTTACCACTATTGCATGGTAAAATACCCCTCAGCGAAATGTATGTTCCTTCGGTATATGTATGGCACCATTTATATAATTCATAAAAAATTACTTCTATAAACTATAAACTGAAATCAATGCTCATGAAGTTTCACTTCCCATATTTTGAGATTTTATCCGTAATTGTAATATTTTCAAAAATCGGACACTATCGCGGTATTCTGATTCTAATGATGATATTGTTTTGTATATCAATAACTTTGTCTGATGTCCAATCATTTTTCTGGAATTTCGGTCTAGTGACATCTCAAGTTATCGGGATTTCACTGTATTCCAAAATGTGGAGTTGATCGAGCTATCCCACTTATTGTTAAGTGTTCAGGGTTTGTAGCGTTTTTTATGCACACTTACAAAATTATGTATATTATCTGAAATAATAAATGTTTGAACATTTTGTGATGACCACGATATTTCACTTCCGCGAAGACCATTCAGGGTCAAGACAGTATTACAATAGTATTGCAAACAATCTGTAAACAATACGTTCAAAAATATCATGGACTTCAGATTTTTTTTTAAATTTTGAAGGAGGACCTCCGGTCACTACCTCCGGCCACTACCACTTGTTCAAGCTAGTGTTTATATCATTTTTGTGTCACGCTTACTAAAATTATGTATATTAATTGAAATAATACATTTTTGAAAACTTTGTGATGACCGCGATTTCAGATTTTATTAAAAACATTGTAGGGGAGGACCACCGGTCACTACTCTTAGTCGTATAAAAACAGCTTACGAACGTTCTAATTAATTGAAATAATACATTTTTGAAAATTTTGGGATGACCGCGATATGTCACTTCCGCGACGACCATTCTGGGTCAAGACAGTAATTACCATAGCATTCCAAACAATTTGTAAACAATATATTAAAACGTATCTTGAATTTCGCGGTTTTCTTAAAAAAATTGTGGGGAGGACCACCGGTCACTACACTTAGCGGGTTAAATAAATAGATTACGACCTATTCTCAGACCTAAAAACTTCACATACAACACTTTATAAGATTTCCCAATCGATTTTTCGGAATTGCTTTATCGTTACATCTCAAGTTATCGGGATTTTACTGTATTCCAATATATGGCGTTGACCGCGTTATCCCACACATAGAAGCCAGTGTTATAGCGGTTTTATAGTCACGCTTACTAAAATTTGCTATACTATCTGAAATAGTACATTTTTGAATAATTTAGGATGACCGCGATATTTCACTTCCGCGACGACCATTTAAGAAATTATATAGCCTATTTTCACCACTGGTGTTCCCAGTACATTATCGGAAATTTTCCAAAAAATCTATTTAGCCGTTCTTGAGTTTTTTCGTTTTTGAATAATTTGGAATGACCGCGATATTTCACTTCCGCGACGACCATTCAAGAAAATATATAGCCTATTTTCACCACCGGTGTTCCCTGTACATTATCTGAAATTTTCAAGAAAATCTGTTCAGCCGTTTTTGAGTCTATTCGGAACATACAAACATACAAACATAGTAACATACACACATTGTCTTTTATATATTAGATTTATGAGCAGATAATCGCGTTTTTAATTTGTGTTTTGTAGTACCTACATTAGGCCGGGGCAATTTGAAAACCTTAATGTGCCCTTCGCGTCAGGGATGCCAGATAAGTTTAGTCGAAAATCGGCACTTTTCGGGTGCCAAAATCGGCAAAAATTTTTCAAAATCGGCAAATTAAAAAACATTTATTTCAATTCAAATTATCGCTTTATTTAATAAGCATAAGTTTAAAAAATAAAATTTTAAGTACAACAAAACAATTAACAATTCATAAAACAAGGCAACAATTCAAAATATGTATGAATATAAATGGTTTTACCATATACATATGAAGCATATATTTATAAGTACGTGAGATCAATATATTTTCAATTCAGTCAAGCTAAACAAAACTTATACAAATATTATCTTAAAAGGTTAACTAATAAGGTGAAATGTTGGTTTACAATTAAATTCAATTTCATTCATAAATATTTGAATTAAAGTTTCGTAACAAATCATTTTTAATGACAACATCATAACAGTTGGACTTATTTAATTTTAAGTGTCTTTAGTAAAGAGAATTCCTTCCATCGACTCCCTAGCTAATCGATTTCGACACTTGTTATACCCTCAACATTTATGCTAACTAGGGTATATACACTTTCATAATTTGCCTCATCGAAAGAATGGTTTTAGACCCCAAGTATGTTTGGACGAAATGTGTTTTAGACAATTTGGAGTTGATTGAGCAATGTCCGTCCATCTGTCTGTCTGGCTGGCTGGAGCGCACGATAACTCTCGAACGGATGAATCGATTCTATCCAAAATTTGGCTTTGGTAATATTTTGTCCAAACTTAGTTTAAGTTCGAAGATGGGTTATATCGGTCCACTCCTTCCGGTACCTCCTCCACAAAAGTTCGAAAATGTTCGGAAATTTTGTACGTACGATAACTCTTGAAGGAAGTAATCGATTTGGTCCATACTTTGCAAATCGTGAAATGTCTACCGGACTTAAATGAATTTCCAATATGGACTCAATTGGTCCACACCTTGGGGTACCTCCCACACAAAATTTGGGATAAGTTCAGTTTAGGACCTGCTCTCGAGTCGCTTTGATTTTTGTTTTAGAAACTTGTATTCACTGCCCTCCATACGACGAAACAAGTTTCATCAGGGGCAAGTCCACACTTCCTGAGAAAATAGCCCTAAAGTTGCAAAAAACCCCTATGACACCATGCGAGGTGGTTGGAGCGCAAGATAACTCACGAACGGATCTGCCGATTCGGTCCAAAATTTGGCGTTAGTAATATTTTGTCCAAACATAGTTTAAGTTCGAAGATAAGCCATATCGGTCCACTCCTTCAGGTACCTCCCCCACAAAAGTTAAAAAATGTTCGGAAAAATTGTTCGTACGGTAACTCTTGAAGGGAGTGGCCGAATTGGTCCATACTTTACACATCCTAATATATCTATCAGATATAGATCAGGTTCAAATATGGACTGTATTTGTTCACTCCATCCGGTACCTCCCACACAAAATTTCGGATAAGTTCACTTTAAGACCTCCAATCGAATCACTTTGATTTTTGTTGAAGCAACTTGCTGCCTCAATTACGAAGGTAAAATTTTTGAGGGGCAAGTCCATACTTTTTAAGCAAACAGCCCGAAGGGTGTAAAAACCCCCTATGGCACCATATGTAGTGGCTGGAGATCCACTTCCATAATGGTCAATGTCGATCCATTCCTTTAAGTATCTCCTCCGGAAAACTTTTGATCTTTAATCCTAATCAAAATTTTTGTCGGTTCATACATCCAAAATTTTTAAAACACCCTAAACACATACGTTTTTTGGGAAAAAAATTTCTCAATATACACAGGCTGAGGGTATATATATGTCAGCAAAGCTGACTGATACTTTTTTACTTGTTATACCCTACACCACTATGTGGAAAGGGTATTATAAGTTTGTTTTGGTAAAAATTCATGTAACACCGCGAAATATTCGTCGGAGACCCCCAATGTGGTATACCAATCTTCATATCTCGGCGAGATAAAGCGATTTTGAGATGTGTGTCCGTCCGTCCGTCCGTGTGTCCGTCTGTCCATTATAAATTGTAATCAAACTCCAGGCCGCAATTATGGACCGATCGTCACGAAATTTGGTGTGGAGATCGGTTTCACATCAGAATAGATCGCTATTTTAATTGGTGACGATCGTGAAATATTTAGCGGGTGAAATGGACCAAAAACATAATTTTTATCCGATTTTGTAGATGCTCTGTAGGTCGCAATACTAGTCCGATCGCCTCGAAATTTTAACTATGGTAAGAGTATGTGACAAAGAAGAAGTTTGCAATTTGAGATGGTGATCAGATAATATTGAGAGGGTTAAATGGACCAAAACTTTTGTGTGAAAATTATGAAAATTTTTAATATACCGGTTATATCTTTATTCCTGGAAGACACATTCCGCCCTCGTAAATAGCATTTGGAAGGCCAACTCTTGCCCTTTCCATTGATGCCAATTATGTGGATTTACGTGTTCAGATAACAGAGTTACAGCCTAATATATCCAGTTTTTTTGCTTGTAGTGTAATCATAAGCACACTAGAGGTCGCAATTATAGCTCAATAATCACGAAATTTTGCACGAGGTAAGAGTTTAGGTAGAGGAAGATGCTTACAATTTTGGATGATGATCTGATATTATTTATCGGGTGAAATGGAAAATTACTTTTGTATGCTAAATAAAAACATTTTATTTTTGGTCCATATTTGAATTCCTGGAGGGAATATACCGGCAAAGTCGCCTATATATGGAAAAATAACTACTGACCTTTCCTCTGATGAAAATTGCAATAATAGGTGTGCTTGATAACGGACCTACTACCTAAGATATAATGAGTTTTGTGGAGAGAACCACATCTTCCTTCCATGCTACAAATTGTCTCTATCACGACAGAGAAATTCCCAGTTTTTGCAAAATGCGTGGAGCCCTATCGTATTACCTGTCCAATTGTCCAAAAGATGTAGCAGAAAGGGCTAAACAATGCCAATTTTCCAATTTAAGAATATTTATTAAAATGTACAGTATATAATTAATTGTTCCACAAACATCCTCTCTCACACTCTCATATCAATGAGTGTACGCCGATTAATATTAGCTCAATGATATGTAGACAACGGAATTTTATGCAACCCCTATTTTTGTAAAATTTGCATATTTTTGGCTTCTGATTAAATTCGAATCGAAATGGGAAGCTATCGTTCTATGGGAGCTATATGAACGCATAGACCTATACCGACAAATTTTAGGTGGAAAGTTTAATACCCCCAACGAAGATTTAATACCATATTTTAGCCAATTCGGAGGGATATTGAGAACATAACCTTCAAAGTACAGAAAATCGGTAGGTACTGGCTATGGGAGCTATATGAATTTTAGGTGGAAAGTTTTTTTTACCTCCAATGGAGACTTAATACAAAATGTCAGCCATTTCAGTGGGATATTGAGACCACAACCTTCAAAATACCGGATATCGGGAGGTACGGTTCTATGGGAGCTATATGAAGACTTGGACCTATACCGATAAATGTCAGGTCGAAATTTGTATACCCCAACAAATACTTAATAATAACTTTCAGCCAATTTAGGACACAAAGTCTTGCATATTGTTTAGCATATGTTCATTTTATGCAAATATGTCAAAACATGCAAAAAATTAGGTGCAGACTAAATGTCAGTGGTAAAATTATTTATTGGTGCAACCGTGGTACAATTGTTTGCACAACCGGCTCGCACGCTGAAGTGTAGTGGTGTAGGGTATCGTATGGTCGGTCCTGTCCGACTATAGCCTTTGCTTACTTGTTTTTATTTAAATTCACTTGGCTAAAAACTCTTTCCACATTTACTGAAGAATGTGGCAAGACTAAAGTATGTTTAAATTATTTCAAAATTAAATTTATTTTTAAAATTAAATCGCTTTAAAATCTGATCACAAAGTTCAATATGCAGTTTTTAATTCTTTCCACTAACCCTCTTCTCGACAATTTCGTTTTTTTAAACAATTTCCTTGATGAATATACTGAAGTACACGTTTTGGTAATCAAGAAAATTCAAACTGTTTTTATAATATGTTAAAAAAATGTTATTATTATTAATCAAACTACTCTTGACGATATAGTTGTCTTTGTTATTGTACCAAATTAGTGCTAGCAGCCACAATTTTTATACAAAACGGAAATTTTATGTGAACAAGTTGCCTTAACTAAAAATCGGCATTTTAGAGGTAAAAATCGGCAAATCGGCATTTCTATTTTTTGGACTAAAAATCGGCAAAATGCCGATAAATCGGCAAATCTGGCATCACTGCTTCGCGTTTCCATTGAGATTTTCGATCCAATACAAAGACAAAAATCGTAGCTAAGACAGTGATTAAGAACTCTCTAATACATCGCGAAAGCATTGGAACGCTCCTTCAGGCATTTTTGGCCTTGAGAAGGTGCAAACTTTTCGAAAAATGTCGATAAATGGCACTGTGCTACAAAAGTTGGCCAGAAAAATATTCAAGCGTTCTGATGCAAAATTCTATCGTGTTGGGATCCATGGACAACGAAAATGCCTTTAGTGCGTTTGGGTCACTTTGTTTTATTTTTTTATAACGGTAAAAGTAGTGAAAATCTGGGTTTCTTGCATTTTCAAATTTAAACGGGCATATCTTATTATACCCTACACCACTATGTGGAAAGGGTATTATAAGTTTGTTTTGGGAAAAATTCATGTAACACCGCGAAATATTCGTCGGAGATCCCCAATGTGGTATACTAATCTTCATATCTCGACGAGATAAAGCGATTTTGAGATGTGTGTCCGTCCGTCCGTCCGTGTGTCCGTCTGTCCATTATAAATTGTAATCAAACTCCAGGCCGCAATTATGGACCGATCGTCACGAAATTTGGCGTGGAGGTCGGTTTCCCATCAGAATAGATCGCTATTTTAATTGGTGATGATCGTGAAGTATTTAGTGGGTGAAATGGACCAAAAACCTAATTTTTATCCGATTTTGTAGCTGCTCTGTAGGTCTCAATAATAGTCCGATCGCCTCGAAATTTTAAATAAGGTAAGAGTATATGACAAAGAAGAAGCTTGCAATTTGATATAGCGATCAGATAATATTTAGAAGGTTAAATGGACCACAACTTTTGTGTGAAAATTGTGAAAATTTTTAATAAGCAGCTTATATCTTTGTTCCTTAAAGACACCTTCCCCACTCGTGAGATATATTTGGAGACGATCCCTTGACCTTTCAATTGATGTCAATTATGTTGATGTACGTGATCAGATAACAGAGTTACAGTCTAATATATCCAGTTTTTTTGTTTGTAGTGTAATCATAAACCCGCTAGAGGTCGCAATTATAGCTCAATAGTCACGAAATTTTGCACGAGATAAGAGTTTAGGCTGAAGAAAATGCCTATTATTTTGCATGATTATCTGATATTATTTAGCGGTTGACATAGACCATTACTTTTGTATGAAAAATATACAAATTTTGTTTTTGGTCAATATTTTCATTCCTGGAGGGCATGTACCGGCAAAGTAGCCTACATATGGAAAAATAACTACTGATCTTTCCCCTGATGCAAATTGCAATAATGTGTCTGCTAGATAACGCACCTATTGCCTGATATATTATGTGTTTTCTGCAGAGAACCACAATTTCCTCCCATGCTACAAATTATCTCTATCATGACAGAGAAATTTTCAGTTCAGTTGTCAAATTGGATTTTTATACAAATATTGCAACATGAGGTCGCCTCGCCACCTATTTTATACCTCAGAATTTAGGGCAAAGGGGATACAAACAAAATACGACCAAAGATGTGTCTTGTCGAAATATTGGTTTTAGACCCCAAGTATATTTGGACGAAATTAGTTTCAGACAATTTGGAGTCTATTTACCGCTGTCGTTCATCTGTCTCTTTTAATGTCTAGCTGGCTGGTGCGCACGGTAGCTCTCAAACGGATCTACCGATCAGAAACAAATTTTATACAACGTAATATGTTGCCCAAACTTTGTTTAAGTTCGAATGTAGGCTATGTCGGTCCACACCTACCCCAAAAAATTTCAAAATTGTTTTCGAAAAATTGTGTGAACGATAACATCCGAGTAAAGACAAGGGAGGTTTCTCTTATATCAATGGATTCATATTATGTTATTGATATGTGAGTTAGTTTTTATCGCCGAGTCCGAACAGCGTGTCATAAGTTGCCACTTGTAGAGACAATGTGATGGGAATCGAACCCGGACATTCAGCGTGCAAGGCGGTTGCACATAGCTAATTCCTACAGATTGTGGTGTAGGGTATCTCATGGTCGGCCCCCTCCGACTATAGCCTTTGCTTACTTGTTTTTTTACAACGGATTTCTATTGATCCTTCTTCCTTTTAAAGGGGTGAGTAATATCTTTCGAACAAGTTATTATTTTTTTAATCGGTTCACAAATGGCTAATTTATAGTGTCTGAAAATCCCCACAAAAAATTATAACTGAATTTCTCACAATTTTCAAAAATATAATGTTTTTACAGTGTTTTATTTAACTTGCTTTGGTCCGTTTAGTTCAAATCTGGTAACTCATTTTTAACACAGTTGCAGTTGACCAATCGAACTGAAACTTTGCACACTTTTTAAGATTTAGATGACAATACATGAATATGGAATCCAAACAAATATTGGTCCATTTTAATAGTGTTTTAACGGTATTTACCCGGTATTTACCCAATTTACCGGGTATTCACCAATTGGGTATTTACCCACTGTCCATCTCTAGTAATTGTTGTTGTAAATTTGATTTGAGTGAACTAAATGCTTAATAAAAATTTACGTTACAATACAAATTCAAAAATTAATAGGAACTCGTCTAAATTAACTTAAATCTATCAGTTATTTTGTATTTTTTGTATTGAAAAAATGTTTATATCTTAAACTCCAAACAAACGACTTCAAAGCATCATGATGATTATAGGTGCTTAAATACCTTTAAAACTCAGCAAAGATCTGACGCGATACCATCTATATATATAAAAAAGGATGATGTTAGTTACTACGCTTATAACTCAAGAACGGCTGAACAGATTTTGACAATTCGCACCAATTCGGAATGGTCTCATGGCAGAAAAGGATAAAACCTAAAAAAATCGCGAAAATTTGCGAAAAAATTGCAAAAATATTTTTTCAATAAAGTCAATTTTTTTACAAATTTCTATGGAGTAAATCTTGGCACTTTGACACTTTGGACAGTATTTGGCGAAAATTGTATTTGCACCTACTGTGAGGGTCCATTGTACGCCTCTGTTTTGTCAATTTTTGAAAGTTGTATAGAATTTTTTATTCACAATCAAATCGATTTTCATTTATTTTCAAGCGCCTTTTTAGGAAATTAACAGGGAAAAATGCTTAAAAGGGCTTAGTTTAGAGTTTGTAAAGATTAGTGGTGGTTTCGGTCAGATACCGATTGAAAAGACTAAGATGATAATGCCAAAAGTGGTTTCCACAGTTTTGAGGAAAAAGGTACAAATCCACAAAATCGGTGGGTTAATTGAAACATCAAGAGCTCCGAGGTAATTTCATTGGAAGTGAAGTTGTGGCATATACATATGTATACTTTTAAACCGTAGGTAAAAACATCTTCGAAAGATAAACTTCCGATGTATGCGGTATAATATTTAAGCTGTACCAGATATATTTTGATACTGTTTAGATTCTGTCTTGATACAAAAACAATGATGCCCCCACTGTTAAAGGAGTATGAATTCAATCAATTAAGTTCCCGCAGAGCTGGAAGGCAATTACAAACGGCCAAATACATACATACAAACATACATATGTACATTGGTACTGTTGGTACACTGTATGTATGTCAATCGAATAAAGGATGATATTCAAAATTGGAAAAAACAAGAAATCGGAGGTACTGGAGTTTTTTTGGTCGAATTATCTGACAAATATTCTTTATCGGCGACATAAGTAGGTAAATACTTATTAATTGTTAATTAGTTTATGATATTAATTTGACTATGTTATTTACGTCGAAATTAAATATAGGGTGACCAAGTAATCGACAACAGTCACGTGTTAGTGTGGCAAGACTTCAAGCATCCGAAACACACAAAGAACGGCAACTAATAGAATAGCTCTGTCCATGTTACCAGAGCCATTGCATCTAATACCGAATTTGCAGTGCAAGTAGAATTCGGGAGATCACATTAAATAGAGAAGTCAGAAAAAATAAGTAAAAAAGCGTTAAGTTCGGCCGGGCCGAACTTTTTACACCCTCCACCATCTGAACATTCTGAACTAAAACGGAATAATTATATTCTTTCCTGTCCACAATTTTAGACGAAGATATGTTGTGACCTCTGATACCTAAATAAGGTAAAAAACATAAAAAATGTATTCAATCGGTAAGGAACCTTATATGGGGCTATATCAAAGTGAAAATCGGCAGGTACAGTTATATAGGGGGCTATACCTAAACATGGACCTTTGTTGACAGTTTTTTGTGGAGATATTTTGTGATTACTAGAAACCTCAACGGTCAAATTACAGGTAGTTCGATCAAAAATTTTAGCTAAAATACTCAAAATACCAAAAATCGGGAGGTACCGCTATATGGGGTCTATACCAAAACATGGACCTTTACTGTTTTTAGTGGATATACTTTGGGAACCACTGGGAACCCCAAACCTGAAATTACAGATAGTTCGGTCAAGAAATGTAATTAAAATCCACAAGATACAGAAAATCGGGAGGTACCGTTATATAGGAGCTCTACCAAAACATGGACCTATGTTGACAGTTTTTGGTAGAGATGTTTTGTGATTACTAGGAACCTAAACTGTCAAATTACAGGTAGTTCGGTTAAAAATTTTAGCTAATATCCTCAAAATACCGATAATCGGGAGGTACCGTTATTTGGAGGCTATACTAAAACATGGACCTATGTTGACGGTTTTTGGTGAAAATGTTTTGTGACCACTGGGAACCCCAAACGTGAAATTACAGGTAGTTCGGTGAAAAAATGTAGTTAAAATCCCTAAAATACTGAAAATCGGGAGGTAGCGTTATATGGGGGCTATACCAAAAAGTGTTCCGATATAACCCATCTTCGAACTTGACCTGCCTATGGAAAAAAAAGACGCTCGGATGCAAAAATATAGCGCTCTAGCTCAATTATTGCGAACGCTAGAGGTGATTACAACAGACGGACAGACAGACATACGGTCATGGCTAGATCGTCTTAGAATTTTATCCTGATCAAGAATATATGTGCAAATGATTAGTTCGATGTGTTACAAACAGAAAAACAAACTAAATATACCCTCCGTACTATGGTGGATTCAAATTCATATTCAATTGCTTGAGTGACATATCGTGTTCAGTGGTGGAAACAAGAATTGCAGAAAATTATCGATTATGAAACGAGTAGGGCGTTATGATATTATTTTGCTTCAACTGCGCTACCAAATATTTTTATTTACCTCGCAAAACGTGTTATTTGCTTAAAAATTATATCTTAGTCCCGATTTAGAGTTACCTAATTTTTTTCGCGGCTATTGTCAGTTTATTGACGAGAGAGTCGAGGAAAATAGAAACACTTTGCCCCTCAGTACCTTCTCTCTTCGTCAAACTGACAATTGTCTAATGTGCATCTGCTTCAAAGATCGTCCTAAAGACTTCAAAACAAAGAAATATTTGCCATTGAACAAGGTGATAGCAATAATAGTATTATAGGTTTGAACCAAAGCCATAAAGTTCTGTACCTAACAAACTGCGAGACGAAGTTCGCAGGGTCCCCTAGTTATTTATAAAGTGAGTAATAAATTTTCGTAAATCAGTATTAACAATCTACTTATTGTCGGAGACATACCCAAAATTGGTAGCGTGACCTGAATATTTAATTGAAATTTTTAAGGACATCAAAAATTTAATAAGTATTTTCCAACCAATGACAGGGTTGGGAAGTGATGATGTGTGAATGAATATCAAATATTACATAAACGTGCCCCGAGCGGAAATTGGAAACTTTGTATTTTGGAGCCTCAGAAAATGTTGTGATTTTTTGAAACATACAGCAAGTTAGATAATATATATGGACAAATAAACAAATTAATTTCTTGACGGTTCTACCAATGTTTAAATTTTGAGTTCAACACAGTGGTTATGATTATATTCTATAGTAAAAATGGATAAAAATATATAATAAATTGCGCTTTAAACGCACCAAGTTATTTTCAATGTGAAAAACTGTTATATATAAATCCAGTACCTTACATATTTAGATTTTGGACATTTTTCCAAACGGTTCCTAGTCATTTAATTCAATTACACAAATAGTCATAAGACGCATAATCATATTTACCAGGAATTGATGTTTATTCTTTTTTCTACTTTTGCATTGTTGTTCCCATTCCAGCTTAACTTCTCTACATTATATGGAAATATTATCCCTGTTACTTTTCTGTTTTAAATAGTTACTTTCATTTGTTGCTATTTACTTTCGCTTTGTGCAATAGAAACAAAAAAATAAAAGAAAAATAAACACGGGTACTTGTCGACGAGTGGAGATTTTTTGCTTTAAACTGTTGCTGCTTTTTTACACTTTGGAATAATAGTTTATGAAACAACAACAAATTATATGAATACACAACATTTTAGTATGAATATACATATGTTACATATATACTCCTGGTAATTTTCCTAATAATGACTCATAATGGCTTAAAATGAGTTTCTGGTTGGTGATACTGGTAGTCATTGCTTGCTATGGTGGCTCTGCTACTTTCATGTACTCGGATTAATTCCCACTACAATGCTTTCACTGCTAAGCTCATAGCACCTAAAAGCAAATGTTTTGACTTACGTTAAACTACATATGTAAATTTGTATGTATGTGTTAATATAACATATTCTTTATTCTTTCTAGTTCACAAATTTGAGAGGAAAGCAGTGTATATAAACCATAGTATAAATTTTAATTGCGTTTTTTATTAAAAAATGTGAATCACTGCCGTAAATATATTGTAGTGTCGAATATGTAATATTAAAGGGATATGTCATACATATTGAAAGTATATAAAGCACAAATTATATCCAGGCATGTCAATGAAGTGACATTTTAATTTTTAGCCTTACACTCAACTAAGGCTACAACATTTAATATATTAATACTCAATACTTTATGCCCTCAGCCTTAAGGCTAACGGGAACATATACATATACTTTGTGCTTCATCGAAATAGCGCATAAGTGATGTTTTAGGAAAAGTTCAACACAGTTTAAGGCGGTTTCTAGTAATCAGTACAACAACACTACATTTTTAGAGGATACCATTACTTCTCGATGTATGTCCCAATATTTAGGACTACTGCCTCATTCGCCTCCCGAACAAAAGTGCAGGTTAGTCAATTGTTTTACAGCAGGTAGTATTTCTAGTCTCTATTTCAAAGCTATAATTTTATTCCCCAAAATTTTCCCGGACATATAGACGCTATTGATTGTGATATTATACTGTTTGTGATACCTAACCCACAAACGCAAGAAAACCTGGAAAACTCCGCGTCAACTACGAAAATTCTACTTTTTTATACCTTCCACCATACTAGGAAAGGTATGTTAAGTTTGTTTTCTCCGTTTGCAACACATTGTAGTAATCATTTGTGACCCAATGAAGAATATTGTCAATTATTTCATATTCCATTTCAAAAAAAAAGGTTAAATTTTTTTCGCGCTTCATCAAAGATTTTTGGTACATATATGTTTAGGTGATAGCTCAGAGAGGCCGCAGAGAATAATTGTTGTTTGTGGGGATGAGCAAGTGATACAAACCCGAGTGTTACAGATAAATAAAAGGAGAAAAATAAAACACAAATGTTTTTAGTTGGTATAATAAAAATATTGGTGTGGGTGATTTATTAAGGCGAAAAGTGCTGATGACTTTACCTGTAGTGGGATTCTGTAACTCATTTTTGCTGTTATCGATAATCGTCGGTAAAATGAATATGCTTATAATTTCGATAATTAACGAAATTTTTCGGTAAGTTAACGATGAGTAGAAAGTAGTCGCTAGCCTCTACTGACACAAACAGTGATGTCAACTTTTTTTTATGTTTTTAGTCATAATTTTGCGATTTTATTTTACCGATTTTTGTCGGTAACAGCAAAAATGAGTTACAGAATCCCACTACTGGTGTGGGTGAGACGCGTTACAATTCGCGAGTAAACCGAGAAGTACTTCCGTACTGGTGAAGAGATGACTTATACGTGTTTTGTGAATAAAAACCGAAAGTGAATCAAGGCTGAGGCAATCACTGCTTATTGGAAAGTTCTCACTACGATCCGAACTGAGCGAATACAGTTCCAGGGAGAAATTGCAGAGAAATTCCACTACCAAGAGAGTGCTCTCTACGATCCGCGCTGAGCGAACTTAGTCTCTGAGAAGATTTGTAGGGCAATGATTGGAAATATCACCCTACGGTCCGCCGTAAGCGAACATAGTTTCTCAGAGGGTTTGTGGAGAAGGGAGGCCTCTCTGCGATCCGAAATAGGCGAACAAAGGCTCCCTGCAGATTTGTAGTGAAAATACCAATAGAGTGTTTCTAGCTTAAACAATATATACATATGTAGGTTAAGAAAAACAAGTAATAAAGTGTCAGTCGGTTTTTCCGACAGATATGTATGTATATACCCTCAGCCAATGTGAAGTGAAACCTTCACCTGCGGACAGATCGAGTGTATTTAAGGTCTCATCAGAATTTTGTGGCCCTTTTTGGACATTTGAATTGCCGAAAAATGTGGATTAGGAATTAAATGTACTAAGACACAAATGTTGAACTTTAGTGGGGGAGATACCCTTAGGAAGGACCGATATGGGCCATTTTAGAAGTCAAACTAAATTTTGACAAAATATTAGGAGATCCAAAGTTTGGACGAAATTGGTTGTCCCATTCAAGTGATATCGTCCTAGCGTTTTAGTGACTTTTTTAAATATTGGGGAGAAGTTCCGAAAGTTGTGGACCGGTATTGCCCCATGAAACTAAGTTAGGATATAATATGACGAAGATCAAATGTTAGACCAAATCGGTTGAACAGTTCGAGAGTTATCGTGCTATCCGACCGCCACATATGGTGATATAGGGGTTTTTTACATTTTGCGGGCTGTTGTGGACATGCCCCTGAAAAACGTTTACCGTCGTAATGGAGCTAGCGAATGCAAATCGCTTCAACAAAAATCAAATGGATTCGAGAGCAGGTCTTAAAGTGAACTTAGACAAATATAGTCCATATTCGAACCTGATCTATATCTGGTAGATATATTAGGATGTGCAAAGTATGGATTACATCGGTCACTCCCTTCAAGAGTTATCGTGCGCACAATTTTCCGAACATTTTTGAACTTTTGTTTGGGAGGTACCTGAAGCAGTGGACCGATATGGCTTATCTTCGAATTTAAACTATGTTTGGACAAAATATTATGAAAGCCAAATTTTGGACCGAATCGGCAGATACGTTCGAAAGTTATCTTGCGCTCCAAACACTACACATGGTGTCATAGGGGCTTTTTGCATCTTTTAGGTTATTTTCTCAGGAAGTATCGACTTGCCCCTGATGAAACTTGTACCGTCGTATGGGGGGCAGTGAATACAAGTTGTTGCAAAAAAATCAAAGCGATTCGAGAGCAGGTCCTAATCTGAAGTTATCCGAAATTTGGACAAAGTATTACGAAAGCCAAACTTTGGATCAAATCGGCTCATCCGTTCGAGAGTTATCGTGCGCACCAGCCAGACAGACGGACGGACATTGCTAAATCGACTCGAAATTGTCTGAAACACATTTCGTCTAAACTACTTGGGGTCTAAAACCATTATTTCGATGAGGCACATTTTGCCCTTACCCTCGTTAGCATAAATGCTGAGGGTATAAATACCCCAGTACGAATTTGCCCGCGAGCCAGTTTTTGGTTGTTGCGGGCAAATGTTATGGCGGTTTTATTTCGTCTTTTAAGGAAAAAAAAATAAATATTATAAAAACGCTAATTGTTACTAAAAAGTTCTCTCGAAGTGCCTTCAGCGAGTAGATTGCATGATACATGTTAAATGTTACTCAGCATTCGCGGAATGTACATAAAACTGATAACTTATAGAATTTAAGTCAACTTTTTTCAAGCTAGCGGTCATAAAATTACATAAAAAATTTTTGTGGATTAAAACTTCACGGTGAATCAAATGAGACTAAAATCATACAGATTGATATTATAGTTTCCATGTTACAGCCAAAATAAGCACAAATTTTCATCAAAAAAAATATTTTTTGTTTGAAAAAATAATTTTTCACATGCATAATGTAGTAGAAAATATTGGAAAAATCTATAGGAATACTTCCTTTATTTGGCTCAAATCTCCCAATAAAATAGACAGATTTTGCTTTATAGACATTCATATTAAAGCTTTCCCATTGAGGAAGATAATTGGGTTGTTGAGGGTATTTCACAATGGTTTTGAAATGGACCGAAATGGGTCTTCCAAGAATAAAGATACAGGCTGTATATTAAATTTTTTTGCAATTTTCACACAAAAGTTTTGGTCCATTTAACCTGCTAAATATTATCTGATCATCTTCTAAGACTGCAAGCTACATCTCTGTCATGAACTCAAAACTAAGTTAAAATTTCGCGTTGTTGGACTATTACTGCGACCTGCTGAACAGCTATAAAATCGGGTAAAAATTTTGTTTTTGGTCTATTTCACCCGCTAAATATTTCACGATCATCATTAATTAAAATAGCGATTTATTCTGATGTGAAACCGACCTCCATACCAAATTTCGTGACGATCGATCCATAATTGCGGCATGGAGTTTGATTACACATATCGCCGTATCGCTTTATCTCGTCAAGATATGAAAAATGGTATATAACATTGAGGGTCTACGACGAATATTTCGCGGTGTTACATGAATTTTTAGCAAAACAAACTTATAATACCCTTCCCACATTGTGGAGTAGGGTATAAAATTTTTGACTTTTCCTCATATACATGCTGGTATGAAATGGGGCCAGAATAAAGCTCATTATACATTCGGTGAACATTTATCTGATTATTTGTACAGGAACATCGAATGACAATCCTCTGTGTATATTCGCTGTTGCCACAGCATACATTCCAATGTACATCATCAATGAACGGTATACGTATGTACTGGACTTTTGGTCATACAGAAAGTGTGAAAATTCTCTGTTATTTATCACCAAGAAAACACTCTGTGCTTGTGAATGAGTATGTATGCGTACTTCTGGTGTCGTTCAAGTATTTCATATATTTTCTTTCGATTTCATGTGCTGAAATTGCAATTATCGTTGTATGTTGTCTAGTAGATCATTTCTGTTTGTGAAACTTTTCATTTTCTTCAACTACTCACTGTGTGTATTTGTGTAAGGACTATTGAGATTATTCGATTTCTCTATTTTTCACTATTTCTGTTACTTCTAAAAGCATGCTTGATTTAGTTGCAATTGGCAAGTGATTCAGCAGATTTAGTTGTTAAAATGTACATTCCGTTCAGTTAACTGCATTTTTAACGATGCGATTAACGAGTGTTTTAAAAAAATAACAAATAAATAAAAATTTCATCAAATTGTTCCAATCTATGTGGTGTTGTCCACAGGCAAGAAATATATTTTGTCGATTTGTCAATATATTTTAATTTTTGCTAAATGAAGAAATAAAATGTTTTAAAAAATCAAATAAATTGTCCACTAATACCGCTTATAACAGCTTTTGATAGTTGAAGTCGGACAAAATATTTTTATATTTCAAATGGAGTGAGTAGCCTTTGTACTATCGTGTATTCTTTTATTTCAAAATTTTGCATGCCGAATTTTCCCTATAAATTTTATAGACGAATTCTATGAAAGTCATTTAATTCAAATCCCCTTTAAATATTATTTTAAATCGCTTCAACAAATAGTTACCTAATTTAAATCTGTATGTATCATTGAAAATTATTTTGACTAAATATTTGAATTTTTACGTTATATGCAAATTTTGTCAGTATATTATTACATTGTAATGTATGAGCTGCCACTTAACCACAAATTAAAAATGAATTATAGTTATATAAAGTTCACTGGAGTATACTTCAAATTAGTTACCAGCAAATAAGCATTAATTTTTATTAATGATACAAAAATGATCTCTGGCACTTTATACAAATAATGCAAATTAATTGTATTTTTTATTTACACTTTAATATTTATTCAATAATGAATAGCATTATAATCGAAACGACCAAAGGCGTAGTTTACCAATATGTTTTGGGAAAACATAAAGTCCTAAAGATTGGAAATGTTTCTTTTTTTCTTAAAATAATAAGAAAACAACTTCTTATTAATCATTTTATGTTTCCATGTGACATGTTGTTATTCTTTAGGAAGAGGGTTTCCAACGCACATGAGAATGTAGCCACCTGCCTACGCACAATATTTTGCTTTACATAATATTTTTGTACAATTAACGACCCAAAAATATAATGGCTAATGAATAACTTAAGCGCAGCTGAATGCTGTTTAGTTTTCATAATTGTTCTACTTATTCCAACGTTTATTGACATACAGACAAAATGCGTGGGCAAGGTTTGGATAAAATGGTGTCTAAACCGAAGTTATGCCAATAGTTATAAGCAAAAAAATATTAAATTGTGTACAGAAATAATATGAGGAAAGGAATCCTATATTATTTAATAATACTCATGCTATAAAATAAAATTATTACAAAAAACTTGTTGTAACAGTGTCCATTTCAAGGTATGTCATCTGTTCGCCTTGTTAGACTTCAAAGTGGAAACAAACATTTAGATATTTACCTCTAAGAGAGAACGTTCTCGGAGAGAAGACATAAAGCCCGCTATGGGGAAGAAACTAAATCTCAATACCTCGACATCTTCAACAGTAAAACGACCCTTCAACGAAGACGTCAAGGACAACCAACCATTAGCTATGGCTAACGACAGGAAGGGAAAAATATCCCCTATCACCACAAAAGAATGGGGTAAAGTTAAAATTAAGTTGTCTAAACAAGGAATGGAACACGTTTATCAATGGATTTGTGGTCCGTAATCGCCACTGAACCACCCAAAACATCAGCCGCACAAGAAAGACTGAAATAAACTGTTTTTTGTAAGCATAGATCGTGTCTAATTGCTAAAAACACTTTGGAAAGAGTAGAACTGAAAAGGTAAGCAGTTAATTGTCGTCTCTGCGGCGCCAGCGTGGTATGCAAATGTTAACGCTACGCAGTGGAAGAATATTCAAACCTGGAAGAATATCGCAATGAGCACTGCTGTTTAACTGCACAGATTAACCAATTAACAACACCGTCCGATTTCCGGTCTTTTGAAGCTTTAAGCTACGTACACAAGAAAGGAGACAAGACGGTTTATGCAAATTACAGAGGCATAAGTCTTCTACACATCGCATACAAAGTGCTGTCGAGCATACTGTGTGAACGTTTAAAACCAATGGTCAATGAAATAATCAGGTCATACCAATGCGGTTTTAGACCCGGTAAGTCGACAATTAACCAAATCTTCACACTGCGCCAAATACTGGAAAAGACCCACGAAAGACAGATCGCAACATACCACCTGTTCGTCGACTATAACGCCGCGTTCGACAGCCCAGCAAAGGTGTTTCAAGCCATGTCTGAGTTTGGCATCCCTGCAAAACTAATTCGACTATGCAGGATTACATTGGCTGACACAAAAACAGCAGTTAAAATAGGAAAGAACCTCTACGAGCCTTTAAACACAAAACGAGGTTTCATATAAGGTGACAGTCTATCTTGTGAACTATTTAACATCTTACTGGAAAAGGTAATACGAGATGCGAATCTACATAAGACCAGGGTTTAAAAGCCAGCATCTAAAACTATTAGCATTAGCTTTAGA
Organism: Musca autumnalis; assembly: GCF_047663935.1. Taxonomy (NCBI): domain Eukaryota; kingdom Metazoa; phylum Arthropoda; class Insecta; order Diptera; family Muscidae; genus Musca; species Musca autumnalis. The sequence goes on along the minus strand of NW_027411977.1, from coordinate 192,428,700 downwards.
CGGCTAAATAAGCAAACGTACGCATATTTATTTTTGTAAATTTTTGATTATTTCGTTTTTTACGCCCAAGCTTTTTTCGTTAGGCATAATCGACAATCGCGCTACATATTAAGCACTCGGCTGACCAATTGTCGAAGCAAACCGACAATCGAGGGGTGTTTTTGTCAGTAGTGTTACCAACGCAGTAACAAAAAAGGTGTCATTTAATGTCAAAATGCCTCAATCATATGGTAGAACATAAAAAAATACTAATTATAATTGCTTAAAACTAACAAAAACAAATATTAAAGGGCTTCACCAAAAATTCACATATCCTTTGAACGAAAAAGTGGAATTAATTATATTGTGATATTTACTGTATTACACTGGTAACCCTGATCTCAAAAACAATTGTTTGCTGAAAATCTGGCTCAGCCGTTGAAACTTTTTTGCTTATTCTCTATTCTGATTTGTGCTGATCATGTGTGCTGCAAAATATGAGTATGTGTGTCCGATGCTGTTTTATTATAGCGAGAATATCAAATAACATCAGCATCGCTATCAATATTTTTATGAAATTTGTTCCTACATGGTGCTGTATTTCATTGTTGCTAAACATATTTCGGAGAAATTTTAGCAGGCTAAGCTGCAACTTTTTGGTGCTTTTGCTAAAATGGCGTTAGCATTTTAAACCCTGTATACGACCAGAGATAAAAACAGCACGATATACAATAAAGATGTAATATTGCTTGCATACGCAGATGACATAGACATAATAGGTAGATCAAAGCGAGCCGTAATAGCCACATTTGCAAAAATTGAAAAAAGTTTGCCAAAATGGGTCTGGCAGTCAACGGCGAAAAAGACGAAGTTTATGTTGTCAACACGCTAGACGTGCAGTAGACTCGGACCAGCTGTGGATGTTGATAATTAGAAATTTGAGGTAGTAAATGACTTTATATACCTCGGCACAGCCATAAATAAAACTAACAACATTAAGTTTTGAAATAAAGAGAAGAATAATATTGGCCAACAGATGCTACTTTGGTCTAAGTGAACAGTTTAAAAGCAAAACCACCTCTCGTCAAAAAAAAAACGTACACTCTACCAGACACCGATACTACCCGTACTTATGGGTACTTCTTAGGAAGATTTATGGACTAATATGCGTTGACGGTGAATACCGACGTCGAATGAAGCACGAGATATACCAGCCGTCCCATATCGATATAGCAACATGTCTCGAACTACAACGATTGCGTTGGCTTGGCCATGTCAGTAGGATGGATAAAGATTCCCCCGCTCAGTGCGAAATATGGAAAATTTAGTGGAACTTTAAGGAATTTTGAAGTACATAACATTAATTAAATTTTTATTGAATTCGTTAGCTAAGTACTCCACTGCAAATGATCCATAATCAGTTTGGCGATTTACACCGCGAAACGACTTAAAAATGCACTTAAAGTTGCACTTTTGTTTCATAATTTTTTTTTTTTTTAAGAAATATAATTTTGATTCATTAAAAAAATAGAGTGGCGCGGACAAATGGTAAGTCAGTATGCCATGATTTATTTTTTTTAATATTTTACAAACCAATTATGATATTTAAAAAATGCAAAAAACTCTTATTTTTAATTTTAATTGGAAAAAAGTGCTTTTTTGAAGTTTTCAAAATTAGTTTTTTTATTTTCCGTGCATATTTCAAAAGTGAGTTCCGTACATTTCCGTGTTAAGATACATATGATCTGAAAGTTTGGGGTCTCCTCTGTTCGCAAAGCCATAAAGCTGCGGAAACCTGCGGTCTTCGGAGAAATTCGGAGTTTTTTTTTAATGACTGCGGAAATTTCATTTAATTGCATTTTCCAAAGTGGAAGTCGAACGTGGCAATGAACGCCATTGTTGACTGTGTTTTGAAGAAATGGACTCACTAATTCTAACAAATGATGATTTCTGTTAAATTAAGAATCCTCTCGCAATTTTTCACAGTTTTGACCTGTAAATGTTGGTGATTTATATATAGTGCAAAATTTTTGGATGCTGTGGTACAAGTACCAATATACGTTGCAAATTGTAATGCAGTTCCAAACTGCACTTGATCTGAGAGACATTATTAATAAAATTAATGCTTAATAGACCAATAAACATTATAGCTACAAATGAAAACAAAAAAATATTGACATTTTACTCCTTAATGGATTTGTAGGGTTGTCACCCAGAAGTGGACCTATGTTGACAGATTTTATGTGAGGAGGATGTTTATTCGCTAATATTTTAACATTTTCATTTTCATCAAAATCGGTTGCAATTTTTGTCTTCAACATTTAAAATACTTAACATGAAGAAACCCGTCATATGGGGGCTATATACGCGTATCTACGATGCTAATATTTCGCACAGTGGTTTTCTATCTACGAAGAACATAAAATGCCAAAATACAACCAAATACATTGGAAAATGTCTCTGTAACATTTATATAGGTCCTATCTACCGGTACCGTTCAATGGGGGCTATACCTAAACGCGGACCTATATTGAAAATATTTTGTACATATGTTTTCTATCCGCTGAAAACTGAATATACAAATTTGCAGCAAAATCGATTAAAAAATGAATGTAAAACGTAAAAACGGCAGTCGGCGTTACATGCACGCTACGGGAAACCGCGGGCCTATGTGGCCCAATTTAAGCCCCACACTATCCACTAATATAAGAGACATTTTTGCAAAATTCGCTAAAGTGCTCATATTTCGCACTGTGCCCCGCCAGATAGGCATTTGTATACGAGTCACTCGACGGTATACGCCCCAAGGGAAGGTCAAAACTCCGATGGAAAAGACCAAGTTGAAGAAGATATCACAAAACATAGCATCCAAAATTTGATGAAGTAAAGCGAAAGTAAAGATCGGTGGTTTTGGAAATCTATTCTTAGTTCGGCTTATGGAACAACTGTTTAGTATAAAAGCCATCTAAGTAAGTAAGTAACCTACATTTTCAAATTGGCTTTTAGTTGACATTTATGGTGGTTAAAAAAACTTCCTCACAACAAATTACAGACATACATAGCTATATCTGTGAATAGGTACTTTCGTAGCAAAAACAAAACTAATTATGTATTATATTTTAGTTCAGAATATTTCATAATGCATGGAATAAATAGTTCGGTCCGCCAAAACTTAAAGCTTTTTAGTTATTATAACAACTATTTTCTATTTTACCATTAAAGCGCAACATTTTAAATATTCAATACAAGCCCTTAAAAAACATTCTTACCGGTTTAAATTTTAGTCCTAAATAGATAACACTTGTTAATTTTTCATTGAAGCAATTATTAATTTAAAGAGGAAGTCAAGTCTTTATAAATGAATTTCCCCTTCTTTGCCTAAGAAATTTCTTTTCCGCCGACATTTATTCTTCGAAATCAATTTACTAAAAGCGAAAGTCAAACTTTTCATTTCCTTTGACAATTCCGTTTAGGAAAGTAGAAACATGAATGCAATGCATGAAAAAGTATCTTGATTTAGAAATTTTGAAAAGGAGTGAGAAAAGCAACAAGGATGCTTATTTGTTATTCTGTTTTACAAAATCTCTATGTTTGTCGGAGTATAAATTCCTTGATTTACAAGTTAAACTTTGAAGACTAATTATTGAAGACTGGAAGAAATAAAGCGACAAAGTCAAAGTCGACAACAATTTTTAACAACCATTGAAGCAATCGACAACAATTTTTAACAACCATTGAAGCAATTTATACACAGGAAATCAGTGTTCGGAAACAAACAGTACCTTATCATAAGGTACCGTACATGTACACAAACACTAAAAAAAATATAAAGTTTATGTACGCGTACACAAACATTAAAAATGCATTTTAGTGTTTATGTAAGTGTACCCAACGAGATTCGAAAAGTTCGTCAAACACACATGTTTGGTACGCAACCTCCATCGTAATGTAACAACCACGTACCCAACCGAAAAGGTTGCGTACATCAGCGCGTACATTAAAAAACAACGTAGAGTGCATCATAATGTACCTTCAGAAAGAAAGTGTTGCTAGGGTACACTAACATTTGTTTGGTTAATAAGGTATTAAAAATATTAAGTTTAATTTTTGTGGAATATATACAAATGAAATACAAGTAAATATAAATGAATATGTATCTTCAACTAATTAGGACTATAAATATCTTTATTTAAATGTCATAAATACATATGCAAGAAGTTAGTAATGCCTAAACAAAACGCTCTCATCGAATATCTAAAATCTAGACAATTTACAAAAGGGTTGCTATAGGGCTGTAGGTTATGGATGTGTTTTTTTATTATTAAAAATCGTATCATTTGTATTGTGAAAACAGGTGGTTCATTTTCAATATTTTAGCAAAGTCAAGAAAGCATCAGTAAGTAACAGTTTCAAGTAAGTTGTTTCAGTATCAACATCATCTTACAAAAAGAAATGCTACACCACCACAATAAAAATTACTTTTTGCTTTTTTGTGTTTTTCCAAATTATGAATTGCCGTTGAGGTACCCAAGGACTGGTACCTAACTGTGACGGCAACATCCGGTCTTTGGGTCTGCTATATTTTTATAGTTTGTGTACAGGTAGAATTATCTGAGTTTTTGGTTTTGATAAGTTAGAAAGTCAGAACTAGGTGGAAATATTATTCCTCGCACACCAACACCATAAAGTACCTGTCCTTTTTTACATCATAAAAATTATGAGTTAAAAAATTGTAAACCGCAATATTGGTTTTTACCTTTCTTGTGTATTGTAATAAATTATAACCATTCAGGTACCACATAAATGATCTAGTTTTTGAGTTTGTTACACTCGTAGTCTTATTGTATAATTTACGGAAAATTTCGCGAAAACCCTTTGGAATAGTTGCAGGTAGCGTAATTTTTTAACAAAATTCATTTTTTGCAAACTTTATATGCAAAGAACCCCCGAAAATGCTATTTAGTTCATTTTTAAACGTTGAGTGAAACTAATAATAAAAATGCTAAGACCAAAAAATATTGTTCTTCGTGATATGTTCAGTACAAACGAATCAAATCAAACAATGTGCAATTTACAAAATTGTGTCAACAATGTTTTAAATTGGCATTCCACAAATTTAGAGCGACATTTGAAAATTGTGCATCCCGATTTGTATGCGGACTATATTGATCAAAAACGGGAAAACGTAAAAGAAAAAAGAGTCATCAAAGTATTATTAAAAAAAGTGTGAATCCAAAAAACATTGAAACAGCATTGGTGGAACTTTTTACAAAAAATGGCCGTCCTTTACATATGGCCGAAGATAAAGCCTTCAAAGTTCTTATAGAACCTGTTTTAAGTGTACTCGGGATAACTGTAAATGAACATAACGTAATGGAACGAATTATCGCTTTCTTAAAAAATATTAAAACGGAAATCTCAAACGATCTTAAAGGGATATTATTTTCCCTTAAGATGCACGATGGGGCCAATAGCAGGTTTTCGAGGCAAAAAGTCAATTTTTGAAGTGAACAATTTGAAAAAAATAATAACGGATTTCGATTGCCAACACTCTGAATCACTAAAAATAAAAAAATAAATCAATCTGGTAACATCACATAGCGGCATACTGATCTGGCAATGGTGACATATTTTCTTATGCATCATTTTCCGACATTCATTATAAATAAGTAGTGAAAGCATTTTAGGCGCCAAAAAGAACATTTCAACATTTTTATATTTTTTAAAAATGGAAAGCTCTTCAATGGGTATGTAAAATAAGATAGTGTTAACAAATAATAAAAATGTTATGTGTGGTAAATGTATTTTTGAGTTAAGATGTTGTGTCTTTTTTGGAGTATTTTGCTTTTTTATCCATGTGTTCTCTGGAGTATAACTTTTGAGATCTAGGTAGATCTAGAATATTATATATATGTGGTGAAAGGTATTAATGTGTACTATCATTTTGTGAAAAAATTTGCTGCGCCCAGCTGCGCCTTTTCATAAAAATCTGATTTCAGATGTCGTAATAGTTAAAAATATGGACATTTTTATGTTTTGGTTGGAGAATAATCGGAAACCCATTAATGTTATCAATTGGATTTCGGAAAAAATTAATAGATGTATATAATTATAATATGTAATTTCCAAGATATCGCAGACAAACTTTGGCTTTTGTGGCGGAATCTTAGCCGATTTTTACTAAATTTGGAACCTTGTTTTATTAACTTATAACAAACCACAGACAAAACCATGAAATTTGAACATATGTATGTATATAGGGAAGCTATTTCTATATCTGAACCGATTTCAATATAACTTGAAAAACTTATTTGTAGTCCGAATTCCGTAACATTTTCCTAATTTTGTTGTAATTTGATGGAAATTGCATGCTTGGTCAATCATTTGCCTGAAATCGGGCGAACATATATGGTAACATGGGGCGCCTTCGCCACGTTTTTGTTCAAAATGTTCTCATACCAACATCGTTAAAGTTTTTTCAAATATTATTTTTGGTACAAATATTAGCATATCTGGACTATAAGTTTTGATATATAAATAGTTATAATTTTGTTTTTAAAATATTATTTTTGAGAATTTACAAAATGGCTAAAAAGTGGCGAAGCCTCCCCACCCATGGGGTAGCTTCGCCATCGATATTGAACATTCTCCAACGGACTCTAAACTGTAATTTACCACACGTCTTCCTTAAGTATCAACATTATGCCAAAAAGAACGTGTTTTCTATTGAATAATCAAAAATGATTTTAAAATTCACAAAAAGTAACCGATTCTAGCGGTGAAGTAGGTACTTTGAATTTAGTTACAAAAATCATAATATAACTAAAACAAGATACGTTTAAGATAATATTTGATTTTAATTTCACATTATAGTGTGGGATATCTATGGTATAAAGAATTTAAGTTTAACATGACAAATTTCTAACATTAACCCACCACGACCCTATAATGGCGTAGGCGCCCCACCCTTTACATATTTTATAATATTAATATATTGACATTTGCAATTGCTTTTTTCATGCGAATTATTGGGATTTATATTCTTCAGTAGTTGTCTTCTAACGGCATAAAATGTGTTTTTGATATCACAAAAGGTAAAGAAGATATCACAAAAAATACCTACCATAATTATTTTTCCCAATACCCTGAAAACACAAAACCGCTTGCGTCCGCTATCGTACCTATGACACAACTGCCAACTTTTGGGAGATGATAGATCTACATTAAACTCACAATTTTTCCTTTAACGGATTTTTTCTATCATTTGTAGTGTGCGAGAAAATCGGCGATGGCGTAGCCGCCCCAGTGGCGAAGGCGCCCCATGTTACCATATATGGGAGCTATATCCAATTCTGAACCGATTTCAATATGATTTGCCAAAAATGTTTCTATACCAAAATCCGTCACACATTTCAAATTTCATCAAGATTGGACATACATAGCGGGATTGGTGACCAAATACCTAAAATCGGGCGAAAATATATATGGGAGCAATATCAAAATCTGAACCGATTTCAAGATAACTTGGCAAACTTATTTGTAGTCCTAATTCCGTGGTATTTCCCAAATCGCATAAAAATTGGGCAGTATTTACGTGTTTGGTCCATCAATTGCTTGAAATCGGACGAACATATATACGGGAGCTATATGTATATATGGACCGATATAAACCAAATTTGGCATATTAGTTTCTAAGCCCATTATAAACATCTGTACACAATTTGGAAGGTCTAGCTTGCCCCAGTGATTTGTTGCCTCGAAAACCTGTCATTGGCCCCATCGTGAGATGGATGTCGCAACAAGGCTGGACTTAAGTATGCTGGGTATTAATGTTCAGTATATTAAACATGGTAAAATCGTTGTTAAAACGTTGGCTATAAAGGAGCTTAGATCAAGTCACACTTCTGAATATTTAAAAACAGTTATACTGGATGTGCTAAAGGAATATGATGTTGATATACGTAATATTTTAACTATTAACAACGGATCAAATATGCTCAAAACTGTACGAATCCTGAACTGTGTAATGATGCCGTGGATTTCGAAGAAGATGAAGATGATATCGATTGCCGAATAGCTATTGACACATTTGAATCAATTGATTTTAACATCTCATCGAACACAATTACTAGCATTCGTTGTGGTGCTCACACTCTCCAACTGTGTGTAAACGATGTTCTGAAACAGTCGGCAGTAAAAGACAATGTCGATAAGATACGATTCGTGGTAAAAAAAACTTAGAAGTAAAAAAAAACGATTTTAAATTTTCTAAGAAGTGAACTCTACAAAAAACCTATCATTGATTGTGCAACACGTTGGAATTCAACATATAAAATGATTGAAAGATGCCTGGAAATGAAGGAAATTATAAATACACTAAGCAAGGATTATCCTTATTTATTTCTTGAATCTGATGAATGGTCTTCCGCAACTGAATTCTTGGGACTATTTAAACCTATTTACAATGCTACCATTAAGTTACAAAGCGAACAGTTGTGCTATAGTGAACTATACATTATTGTTATGGATATAACATTTCAAATTGACGCTTTACCGGATAGCAACATGAAAACCCTTCTCAAGGAGTCCTTGAAGATAAGAAAGGATAAACTTTTAGAAAATGAACTGTTTAACGCAGCTGTGTTCTTGGATCCACGAATCAAAGTATGCTTAACCTGCGAACAAAAACAAAGGGCGAAGAACTACATACTATCGTTATATAAACGCATGAACTCAACAGAAGGTAAGTTTGCTTAAGTAAACCAGAACAATGCCTATTTATTTATATCATTCATCTTTTATGTTTCAGAACACAATACAAGTCACCCAATATTAGAGGAAGCTCCATCACCGAGTAGACCAGATGCAGCCAAATCATTTTCCGATTATCTGCAAATTATAGATCCTACCACAGAAATTCCGAGTTCATCTAATTTACACAATTTAGAAGCTGATTTTGCCAATTATGAGCGGCAATCAAGATTGCCACTAAATGAAAATATAATAGCGTTTTGGAACTCTCAGAAAACCATCATCAGTGAGATTGCTAATATTGTACAGGCAATACCGTCAACCCAAGTAAGCGTGGAACGCTTATTTTCTGCTATGAAGTACATATTATCTGATCAGCGCAACCGCATGTCAGCAACAAATCTTGAGCATATATAAATGGTAAAAGTTAATGGGGATTTCAATTATGAAAGTTGAGCTTTCTCCTGTTAAATTCTATTTTCTTTAGTATGTTAATATTTTTTATATTCGTTAATTTTTTATAAAATAAATAAATGTTTTCATATTTACTGGCTAAATATAAATATAGTTACTTTTGTATTTTATTTATACGATATTCACTCTTATTTTTATGGTTGCATTTTTCCTCATGCCATTCATATTTTATATTTCTTTATAAACATCACTCAGGTGTACGCAACCTCCATTTGTTTTTAGGGTGCATAATGATGTACGCTACGTGGTTTTTTAATGTACACGCAACATTTATAACCAATTCGGTTGGGTACGTGGTTGTTACTTTAAAATTGTGGTTGCGTACCAAACATGTACGCTACGATTATCGTTGGGTGTATGTACACAAACGCTAAAATTTTTTTTAAAGTTTGTACATGTACTGTACCTTATCGTAGTGTAACTTTTCATGCTAGGTACGCTACAAAACGTTATTGTACGGTACCTTAGTGTAGTTTTCGAACACTGCAGGAAATAAACAAGTATTAATAAATGACTTTAATTTTTTCTCTGAAGATAGAATTTATTATTTATCCATCGGTTATTCTTTGAACTCAATTTACTGCAAATCTAACTTTTCATTTCCTTTGACATTAATCACTAATCACTAATGTTTCCATTTAAACCATGAGTGTTCTTGAAATCACAAGCATTAAGATAAATACACGTTTCTGGTTGCACACTAATAAAAGTACAAAAGGAGTGGTTAAAAAAGTTTACAAAATGTAAACACTCTTAAAGTCTAAGATTATTTTACATTCCACAATATTTTCTCAAAATTTGAGTTTTAAAAGCACATGGACAACGAGTACGATAGTATACTAACTATTATTTATTCCAATTCCTTTTACTCTCAAACATGACATTATCACACAATATATTCCAAACAATTTGGTATTGTCAAAGATTGTTACTATAAATAAAAAGATGTCATCTAAACATAATCTTAGACTAAGATTATTTTAAACATACCTTCCACAAAGAACATTTTGTACAATATGATGAGACAAACAATGATTCTATTGTGTCTTAAATTATTCCATTATAGCCTAACACCATCAAAGCAAATTATGATACCCTACAGGCAATCTGAAGTTAGTTTTATCTTATGGTGTTACAACACACTTTTCTAAGGAATAACCTCTCGTTTAGTGTAGGCCTGCCTAGGGGTTTCTGCCGGCTCTTTAATAAAGCCACTGGCAACTAATATTTTGTGAGTTGCAGGCACTTAAAAATGCCGGTGCAAACATTGTTTATTTGCACTTAAGAGCGCAAAATAAAAGAAGTTGTTTTCTGGTTGCCAACAAATCGGCAGTAAAAACTTGATTGGTTTTATTTGATAAATTTCAGTCCTTATATATTATACATAACGGTATTTTCCTAATCTTATTTTCTTAATCCTAGTTTTCTTATTTTCTATCATCCTTAAACATAAACAGTATTTGTTGTTATAAATAACATATGATCTAAATAGATGATTGAAACAGCTGATGACTGGGATCTAGTGATTGATAATTACATTGATCTACAGATGTGATTATTGGGATCTACAGGGATCTGTAGGTGTGAATATCGGTAACAATCGATATCACTACAATCTTATTTTATAAATGAGGAAGTTTTTGGTGTCTAATTTTCTGTAAAAATGCGACATTTGTCTAATATACAATAACAACTACATTTTTATGCCAATTGCATCGTATCCAGTCACCATTTAGAAAAAAAATACGATAGGCAAATAACACTAACAATTCTGTATCATTATGATGTCTATCTAATTTCCATTGTCCATTTGGATACAAATGAGATAGCTTACATTTATTTTTAGAATTGTAGTAATTTGAACAAATAAGACATTTGTATACAGAAAGTTATATGCGACGGTGGTGCAATGGAAAGCATGCTCGCTTTGCAATCTGAATGTCCGGGGTTGGATTACCAGGTCAGGCGACATCACATTTTTCAAATGACAAAATTAATATAAGCGACAATTCCTGAAAAATTCTAAAAACAAAATCGCATAAAATAATGAATTAAATAATAAAAAAAACCAAAAAGCCAAAAATAACTCAAACAAAGGATTAACGATACAACTGGTCAACAATAACAATAAATAAAAATAAAATAAAAAAATAAATTAAAGAAAAATATAAATAAATTGTTGTTATTTTTTATTTATTACTAGCAAAATGCCCGCTACTTCGTATGCGGAAAAGGAATAATATTCAAATAAACAATATTTAATATGGTGAACACTGAACATTTTTACATGTACTAATGCTAATATGTATTTGAATTGATATTTAATTTTTTTCAAGTACTGTTCGTACATGTTTTGTTTGAATCTCAAACAAAGACCTCGACACTTCAACAGCGGCCTACATTTTAAATTTCAGTCCATGTTTTATTAGAACGGTATGGGTATTTTGAACATTTTATCCACCGAATTTTGGAATTTGTGATATCAAAATTTAGAAAACCGATCGATCGACGGTGGCAAAATACCCCTCAGAAATGTTGGCGACATTTCCTGAGTATTTCAGCCATGTAAAACTTCTCTACAAGTGGTGTCGTAAGGCACGCCGTTCGGACTCGGCGATAAACAGTAGGTCCCATATTATTGAGCTAATATGAATCGGGGTGCACTCATTGGTATTAGAGAAGTCTCCCTTGTCCCGTCGGGGATGTTTGTGGAACAATTATTACATTACTTAGAAACCGAATTCGTGTTAACATAGAAACAATAGTACATTATTCAGTACAATTTTTAGAATCCAGAACCTTAACTCATATGTTACAGTTTTAGCTCTACTTCTTCACCCAATGCCATTACATGTAGAAACCTTTTATACATTTAAAGGTGGATTTTAATAAACATTCTGATCCAATCTCAACAGAGATCCTCACAACAAATTTCATTTATCGATTCACTCAATACCAGTGCTTCAATATTTAGTATTACTTAATACTTCTAGCATAATTCTTGTACGACCACTTCTAACAATGAACCTGACAAATAAATAATATACCAGAATTCCACTTCTATTCTTTAGCCCAATATCAAATTTATTGCAATTTTGTACTTTTCACACACTAATTATATAATCCCAGCTTCATTGCTAAACCAACGTCAAATTTAATACAATTTAGTACATTTCGTATTTCTGAATAAGTCAGCCAGCCCTCAGCCTAATTTCAGAATTTGACTGCATTTCACAAAGTCCTTATCTCAACACCAACACCATCCCTCATACAATAATTCGAAATTCCACCATATTCAAAACTAAATCCCAACCGCAATTTAGTATTTTTCGTATACATAAGTACGTATACATAATACCGAATTTCACAATTTCAGCTCTACTAACTTACACAATAACAATTTGAACCAAATTTTGTGCCATTTTGTAATTTTCGTACACTTATTGTACGTATATCCACATCTATATCTCAACCCTACACATCAAGAGGGTCTATAATACCAAATTTCCGAATTGCATCTCTATTCATAATAATTCGTATGCAAGTACGAATTCCAACAGTAATTCCAAATTTCAGGATTCCAACCTATCCGTTCACCCAAAACTAAATTGTACCAAATTTAGTACCATTTATTACTTTTCATAACCATAAGTACGAATTTCCAAAACAATCTCAATCCTACACTCCAACAGTAATATAAATTTCAGGATTCCAGCTCTCTCAGTTCACCCAAATCCAAATTGAACCAAATTTAGTACCATTTAGTACTTTTCGTACCCATAAGTACGAATTTCCAAAACTTTCTTAGCCCTACACTCCAACAATAACCTTAACTCGAAATTTCAGGATTCCTGTCCTATCCGTTCACCCAAATATAAATTGTACCAAATTTAGTACCATTTAGTACATTCCGTACACCAAAACTACATCAATCCTACACTCCATAAGTTATCTTAATTATAAATTTCAGGATTTCAGCTCTATCTGTTCACGTAAATCCAAAATGTACCAAACTTAGTACCATTTAGTACTTCCCTTATCCATAAGTACGAACTTCCGAAACTATTTCAATCCTACACTTCATAAGTAATCTTAATTCCAAATTTAAGGATTCCATCTCTATCGGTCAACCTAAATTTAAATTGTACCTAATTTAGTACCATTTAGTACTTTCCGTACCCATAAGTACGAAATTCCAGCTCTATCTGTTCACCCAAATCCAAATTGTACCAAATTAAGTACATTTAGTACTTTCCTTACCCATAAGTATGAATCTCAAAAACCTACCACAATCCTTCACTCCATCAGTAACCTTAATTCCAGATTTAAGGATTCCAGTTCTATCCGTGCACCCAAATCCAAATTGAGTACCATTTAGTACTTTTCGTACCCCCTAAGTACGAATTTCCAAAACTTGCTCAATCTTACACCCCAATAGAAATCTTAATTTAAAATTTCAGGATTCCAGCTCTGTCCGTTCACCTAAATTTAAATTGTACCAAATTTAGTAGTTTCCGTACCCATAGGTACGAATTTCCAAAACTAACTCAATCCTACAGTCCAACAGTAATCTTATTTCCACATTTCAGTATTCCAGCTCTATCCGTTCACCCAAATCTAAATTATACCAAAGTTAGTACCATTTGGTACTTTTCAAATTTCAGGATTCAGGCTCTATCCGTTCACCGAAATCTAAATTGTACCAAATTTAGTACCATGTAGTATTTCCGTACCCATAGGTATGAATTTCCAAAACTTCCTCAGTCCTTCACTCAATCAGTAATCTTAATACCACATTTCAGGTTTCCAGTTCTATCCAAATCCAAATTTTACCAAATTTAGTACCATTTAGTACTTTCCGTACCCATAAATACGAATTTCCAAAACTACACTCCAAAAGTAATCTTAATTCCAAATTTCAGGATTCCAGCTCTATCCGTTCACCCAAATTCAATTTGTACCAAATTTAGTACGGTTTAGTACTTTTCGTACCCATAAGTACGAATTTCTAAAACTACCTCAGTCCTTCACTCCATCAGTAATCTTAATTCCAAATTTCAGTTTTCCAGGTCTATCGAAATTTTACCAAATTTAGTGCCATTAAGTACTTTTCGTACACATAAGTATGAATTTTCAAAACCTACCCCATATTTCAGTTCGACTATAAACTAAATTCCAAATTTCAGGTTTTCAGCTCTATCCGTTCACCCAAATCCAAATTGTACCAAATTTAGTACCATTTATTACTTCTCGTACACATAAGTACAAACTAACAAAATCATTTCCTTATATCAACACCACTTCCCAACCTTGATTCCCATACCAAATTTGAAGATTATAGCTATATCCGCTCAAAATATACAATTGGTACCAAATTTGGTAACTTTCAGTACTTTTCGTACACTTATAGGTGGAATTTCCAAAAACCATACCGAAGGGTTCTCTCTATAACTCTCCAACAGTGACCCTCGTTCCAAATTTCTAAATTCTAGCTATTCCCGTTTGCCTAATACCATGGATACGATATTTAGTACGAAGTAAGTACGAAATTGCTGGGTTCCAGCTCTATTCATTCAACCAAATCCAATTGTACCACATTTAGTACCATTTAGTACTTTTCGTAAACATAAGTACCAAAACTACCCCATATATCAATCGTACACTTCAACAGTTATCTCAATTCGAAATTTCAAGTTTCCAGCTCCAAGTTGTACAAAATTTACACACATAAGTACAAATTTCGAAAACTACCCCCATATTGCAATCCTATACTCCGTCAGTTATCTTAATTCCAAATTTCAGGTTTCTAGCTCTATCCGTTCATCCAAATCCAAGTTGTACTAAATTTAGTACTTTTCGTACACATAAGTACGAATTTCCAAAACTACCCCAATATCTCAATCCTATACTTCGTCAGTAACCTTAAATCCAAATTTCAGATTTCAGATTTCCAGCTCTATCCTTTCACACAAATCCAAATGGTACTAAATTTAGAACCATTTAGTACTTTTCGTACACATGAGTACGAATTTCACAAACCATTTCCTTTTATAAACTCCACTTCCCAACCTTCATTTCCATACCAAATTTCAAGTTTCTAGCTAAATCCTTTTAAATATACAATTGGTACTAAATTTAGTATTTTTCGTACACTTAGAGGTCGAACTTCCCAAAACCCTTTGGTACATCTTTCTAACTCTCCATCAGTGACCCTCATTCCAAATTTCAGAAGTCTAGCTCTTCCCTTTTGCCTAATGCAAAGGGTACCATATTTAGTACCTTTTAGTACTTTTCGTACCCTTCTAGGTCGAATTTCCAAAAAAACCCAGCCTTATCTCACCCCTACACACCAACAGCAACCCACAGTCAAAATTTCAGCTTTCTAGCTTCAGCGGTTTTGTCTGGGCGATGATATGCCAGTCAGTCACTCACTCACTCACTCAGTCATCACTAAGCTCTTTTATATGTATAGATTATTTTTATCATTGTTTAGCTTATATTAATGTATTATTTATAAAAATTGTGTTATTTAAAAAAAGGTGTCAACTGGCCTGGGAATCGAACCCGGGCATTCAGATTGCAAAGCGAGCATGCTTACCATTGCAAAATCCATATTATCGTATTAATAACTTTCTGCAGTGTCAAATGAGACACTCAAAAAAGTATCTAATGAGTGGAACAGTTCTTCCCGAGAGCTTGATCTTTTTCGATATGAATGCGACTATCGCATTCGTTTGTGCAATCTAATTCAAGCGACTCATTGGACAAGAAACAGATAGCAAATGTTTGCAGGGATAATATCAAATCAAACGAAATACAAATAAATGTATCTATATCTATATATATAAAATTGAAATTTGTTTGTACGTTTGTTTGTTTGTTCGTTTGTTTGTGCCTTATAGACTCGAAAACCGCTGAACAGATCTTACTGAAATGTTTAGGGTACATTGCTACATGGCCTGGAATGAAAATAGGCTATATAATTTTTTGAAATTTCGCTTTGATCTGGAGATATAGCATCAAAACGGGAGGTACCTCCAAAAAATTTAGATTTTGTATGCAAATATCTTTAGAACTATTACAGATACAATCTCCAAATTTTGTATGTGTGACGGAATTTAATGTAGAAATAAATTTACCAAACTATATTTAAATCGGTTCAGATTTGGATATAGCTCCCACATACATATATTTTCGGCCGATTTCCTTATTTTATGTACCAAACATGCTATTGATCCAATTTCAATGAAATTTTTAATGTCTGACGGAATTTGTTCAAGAAATAAATGTGCTAAATTATGTCGAGATTGGTTCAGATTTGGATATAGCTCCCATATACATATATTTTCGGCCGATTTCCTTATTTTATGCACCAAGCACTCTATATATGTCCAATTTCGCTGAAATTTAGAATGTGTGATGGATATTGGCCTAGAAATATATGTGCCAAATTATATCGAAATCGGTTCAGATTTGGATATAGCTACCATACACATATATTTTCGGCCGACTTCCTTATTTTATACACCAAACACGCTATATATTTCCAATTTCGCTGAAATTTAGAATGTGTGATGGATATTGGCCTAGAACTATATGTCTTGAATTATATCGAGATCGGTTCAGATTTGGATATAGCTCCCACATACATATATTTTCGGCCGATTTCCTTTTTTTATGCACCAAACACGCTATATATATAGCCAATTTCGCTGAAATTTAAAACGTGTGATGGATATTGGCCTAGAAATATATGTGCCAATTTATATCGAAATCGGTTCAGATTTGGATATAGCTCCCATATACATATATTTTCGGCCGATTTCTTATTTTATGCACCAAACACGCTATATATGACCAATTTCGCTGAAATTTGGATCGTCTGACGGAATTTGTTCTAGAAATAAATGTGCTAGATTATATCGAGATCGGTTCAGATTTAAATATAACTCCCATATATATTTTCGCCTGATTTCCTGTATTTTATGCACCAAGCACGCTATATCTGTCCAATTTAGCTGAAATTTGGCATGTGTTACAAAACTTGGTCTAGAAATAAATGTGCCAAATTATATCGAAATCGGTTCAGATTTGGATATAGCTCCTGTATATATTTTCGGCCGATTTTCCGCATTTGATGCACCAAACACGCTATATATGTCCAAATTCGCTGAAGTTTGGAATGCGTTAAAGAACTTGGTCTAGAAATAAATATGCCAAATTATATCGAAATCGGTTCAGATTTGGATATAGCTCCAATATATATTTTCGGCCGATTTTCCACATTTGATGCACTAAACACGCTATATATTTCCAATTTCGCTGAAATTTGGAGGGTCTGACGGAATTTGTTCTAGAAATAAATGTGCTAAATTATATAGAGACTGGTTCAGATTTGAATATAGCTCTCATATATATTTTCGGCCGATTTCCTGTATTTTATGCACCAAGCACGCTATATATGTCCAATTTCTCTGAAATTTGAAATGTGTTACAGAACTTGGTCTAGAAATAAATCGTTTCAGATTTGAATATAGCTCTCATATATATTTTCGGCCGATTTCCTGTATTTTATGCACCAAACTCGCTATATAGGTCTAGAAATAAATCGTTTCAGATTTGAATATAGCTCTCATATATATTTTCGGCCGATTTCCTGTATTTTATGCACCAAACTCGCTATATATGTCCAATTTCGGTGAAATTTGGAATGCGTAACGGGATTTGGTCTAGACATAAATATCGAAATCGGTTCAGATTTGGATATTGGTCCTATATATATTTTCGGCCGACTTTCTGTATTTGATGCATCAGACACGCTATATGTGTCCAATGTCGCAGAAATTTGGGATGTCTGACGGAATTAGTTCCAAAAATAAATGTGCCAAATTCTATCGAGACCGGTTCAGATTTGGACACACTATAAATGTCCAATTTCACGCTAAATTTTGGGATGTGTGACGGAGTTCGTTCTAGAAATAAATAGGACAAATTATATCGAAATCGGTTCATATTTGAATATAGCTTCCATATATATTTTCGGCTGAAAGGTTAAATTTCAGTGAAATTTGGAATGTGAGACGGGATTTGGTCTAAAAGTAATCATTACACTGTGCAACAAAATGGAGCTCAAAGTCTGGGGGGTGGAAAATTCCTATTGGAGATGAAAGCCCTTGGTGAGTATATACAGAACCCCGAAGGACAGATTCGCCGTGAGTCGAACTTTCGCGATATTGCGTGATGAATATTTGGCTGGAGACCCTAAAAGCCATCTGGAATCAGCGTTATATCTTTGTTCGCTGTTGTTTAAGCTTATATTTAAGATGACATGTCTTCAGTCAAATCAAATTAGGATTTTTTTCGTAGAACATTTCGACCTTCTAACTCGCTTCCTTCAATGTCCTTTTCGTCCTTTATATCAAGAACCGCAATAAAAGTGGCACAAGATGACATTTTTCAGCTTCGGAATATTCTACAAAAATGTCGCTCGGAAGATTTTAGGTACGGTTCCCAAAGACATAAAATCGATAAAATCATGTTTAAGCGGTCGTTTTTCACTTTTACCCGAATCTTGCTCAGACAGCCCTATATCTATTTATTTCAATACATTATTGTTAACCTATTGATGATCTAGAATTCTGGGAGTCATTAAAACAGTTGTATCTTGTTTTGCTAAGCACGTTAATTTCATTATTTTTTGGAATAAATATCCGGATACCCGAATTATGGAACCGGTTATTCTGATATTAAAACCGAATTTTTATCCGGTTTTTATGAACCGAATAACCGTATATGTATATCATTAGAAAGCTATTAAAATTGTCCAACAGATATGATTAATATGCATTAGACGTTTTAAGCGGTTATGGTGCTGGAACAAAAAACCGTATTTTTGAACCGTTTCTTAACGTTTGTGAGGATACATTTCTGTGCGTGAAAAAAAATTATGATCATGACCTGGGGGGTGGAAAATTCTTTTTGGAGGTGAAAGCCCTTGGTGTGGACATACAGAACCCTGAAGGGCAGATCCGCCGTGAGTCGAACCTTTGTGTTATGGCGGGTTGAATTCTGGGATGGTGACTTATTATTGCAAGCGTAAAAAGTTACGTAACTGAATTTCAACTGGGTTAAGGGTGCTACTGGGACAGTATGTGCTATGTCGGCGTAAGATTATTTTCGTGATATGCCCTAGCCAAATCGGCTGAGGATTTTTTTGTTTTAATATTTTAACCCTGAAATTGTATCTTTCCTTTTCTTTAAAGTATATTTTTATACCTGCTTCAACAAAAAGAGTAGGATAAGAGTAAGACAGTAAATGTTCTACAGAAATCGTCTTAAAACGATTTGACTTAGCACATACTGTCCCAGTAGCACCCTTAACCCAGTTGAAATTCAGTTACGTAACTTTTTACGCTTGCAATAATGGGTCACCATCCCAGAATTCAACCCGCCATAACACAAAGGTTCGACTCACGGCGGATCTGCCCTTCAGGGCTCTGTATGTCCACACCAAGGGCTTTCACCTCCAAAAAGAATTTTCCACCCCCCAGGTCATGATCATAATTTTTTTTCACGCACAGAAATGTATCCTCACAAACGTTAAGAAACGGTTCAAAAATACGTTTTTTTGTTCCAGCACCATAACCGCTTAAAACGTCTAATGCATATTAATCATATCTGTTGGACAATTTTAATAGCTTTCTAATGATATACATATACGGTTATTCGGTTCATAAAAACCGGAAAAAAATTCGGTTTTAATATCAGAATAACCGGTTCCATAATTCGGATATCCGGATATTTATTCCAAAAAATAATGAAATTAACGTGCTTAGCAAAACAAGATACAACTGTTTTAATGACTTCCAGAATTCTAGATCATCAATAGGTTAACAATAATGTATTGAAATAAATAGATATAGGGCTGTCTGAGCAAGATTCGGGTAAAAGTGAAAAACGACCGCTTAAACATGATTTTATCGATTTTATGTCTTTGGGAACCGTACCTAAAATCTTCCGAGCGACATTTTTGTAGAATATTCCGAAGCTGAAAAATGTCATCTTGTGCCACTTTTATTGAGGTTCTTGATATAAAGGACGAAAAGGACATTGAAGGAAGCGAGTTAGAAGGTCGAAATGTTCTACGAAAAAAATCCTAATTTGATTTGACTGAAGACATGTCATCTTAAATATAAGCTTAAACAACAGCGAACAAAGATATAACGCTGATTCCAGATGGCTTTTAGGGTCTCCAGCCAAATATTCATCACGCCATATCGCGAAAGTTCGACTCACGGCGAATCTGTCCTTCGGGGTTCTGTATATACTCACCAAGGGCTTTCATCTCCAATAGGAATTTTCCACCCCCCAAAATTTCGGTTCACAGTGTTATTGACAGAAGTACTTATAGTTGGGAAGGAATTGCCCAAGGCTACACCTATTAAGTATAATATTTTGAGAGACTTCTTAAGATTTATGTTTTATTATGATATATCTAAATCATTAGGAATACTTATAGGCGGAAAGGCTTTCAGAGGAGTGTTCTGAAACTTACAAAAATACCATAGTAGCTCCATAATAACCCTTAATAGGTATATACTCCTTCATATCTCCTATATTTATTCGTTAAAATATTAAAAACGTTAAAATAATTCTGGCATTCAATTATATTTTATCGTAGTCGGGGCAGCAGGGGCAATATTAGTTTTGATTTAATTTTCATTTATTGTCATTCAAATCTAAAAAGTGTGCAAATTTTAAGTTCGATTGGTCAACTGCAACTATGTGAAAAATGAGTTACCAGATTTGAAAAGCAAATTAGATAAAACACTGTAAAACAGTGTAAAAATGGACCAATATTGCTTTTGATTTCATATTCATTTATTGTCATTCACATCTGAAAAGTGTGCAATGTTTTAGTTCGATTGGTAAACTGCAACTGTGTTAAAAACGAGTTACCAGATTTGAACTAAACACACACCAAAGCAAGTTAAATAAAACACTGTAAAAATACATTAATCCTCACCATACGGCTTACATAATAACATCTATCGGCAGAAACGTGCTCACGTGCCTTCAAGGAGAATTTCTCTCTCCCCATAAACTATCCCACTAACTGAAAAAGCATGCAATCACACAATAACAGCTTCCTATGCGAAAGAAAATAGTGTGCCGATATCAGTTTTTAAAAGTTCGAAGCCTAAAGCCGCAAAGGTTCTTTCAGTGACCAAAAGTCTCTACACACACGTGTAATTCATTAAAAAAATAACACGAACATCCTCACGTACGCTTCTCTGTTTCTCTTTGGTCTATGGAATATAGAAAACATATTCATTCGGTCTCTGGATATGTTGTTCCATTTTTATACCTTCAGCCTTTAGGCTAAGGAGGGTATATACACTTTGATACGATGAAAATGTGCCTCATCGAAATAATGGTTTTAGACCCCAAGTATGTTTGGGCGAAATGTGTTTCAGACAATTTGGAGTCGATATAGCCATGTCCGTCCGTCTGTCTGTCTGTCCTGCTGGCTGGAGTCCACGATAACTCTCGAACGGATGAACCGATTCGGTTCAAATTTTGGCTTTCGTAATATTTTACCTAAACTTAGTTTAAGTTCGAAGATGAGCTACATCGGTCCACTCCTTCCGGTACCTCCCCCACAAAAGTTCGAAAATGTTCGGAAAGTTTGTGCGCACGATAACTCTTGAAGGGAGTGACCGATTTGGTCCATACTTTGTATAGTGTAAACTTTCTACCAGAGTAATATTAGGTTCCAATATGGTCTCAATAGCTCCACTCCTTCGGGTACCTCCCACACAAAATTTCGGAAAAATTCAGTTTAGGGCCATCTCTCGAATCGCTTTGATTTTTGTTTTAGCAAGTTGTATTCACTGCCCTCCATATGACGGTACAAGTTTCATCAGGGGCAAGTCCATACTTCCTGATACCGTGTAAGGTGGTTGGAGCGCAAGATAACTCTCGAACGGATCTGCTGATTCGGTTCAAAATTTGGTCTTAGTAATATTTTGTCCAAACATAGTTTTAGTTTGAAGATAAGCCATATCGGTCCACTCCTTAAGGTACCTCCCCCATAAAAGTTCAAAAATGTTCGGAAAGTTTGTGCGCACGATAACTCTTGAAGGAAGTGACCGATTTGGTCCATACTTTGTATAGTGTAAACTTTCTACCAGAGTAATATGAGGTTCCAATATGGTCTCAATAGGCCCACTCCATCGGGTACCTCCCACACAAAATTTCGGAAATAATCAGTTTAGGGCCATCTCTCGAATCGCTTTGATTGTTTTAGCAAGTTGTATTCACTGCCCTCCATACGACGGTACAAGTTTCATCAGGGGCAAGTCCATACTTCCTGAGGAAATAGCATGAAAGTTGCAAAAAACCCCTATGGCACCGTATAAGGTGGTTGGAGCACAAGATAACTCTCGAACGGATCTGCTGATTCGGTCCAAAATATGGTCTTAGTAATATTTTGTCCAAACATAGTTAAAGTTTGAAGATAAGCCATATCGGTCCACTCTTTTAGGTACCTACCCCACAAAAGTTCAAAAATATTCGGAAAAATTGTTCGTACGGTAACTCTTTAAGGGAGTGGCCGAATTGGTCTATACTTTACACATCCTAATATATCTACCAGATATAGATCAGGTTCAAATATGGACTATATTTGTCCACTCCATCCGGTACCTCTGTAACGTGGCATTTGGAGTCCCCAATGGCACAGAAACTTCTCCACCAAAAATTGTTGACATAGGTCCAGGTTTTGATATAGCCCCCATATAGTGGTACCACCCGATTTCAAGTGTTTTAAGGATTTTATCTTCATTTTAACCAGAATTGGCTGTAACAGAAACTTCCCCACCAAAAATTATGGACATAAGTCCAGGTTTTGGTATATCCTTTATATAACGGCACTACACGATTTAAGGCATTTTAATGTTTTTATCTAAATTTTCGGCCTAAATTGACTATAATTTTGTTCTCAGTGGTCAAAATATATTGTAAAAAAATTAAGTTTCAGTGTTTTATTTAGAAATGCACTTAAAATAATAAATAATTTGTCGCTTAGCTTCAATAAACATATTCTTTCTCATGATGGAATCTGTCAAATAAAACTCTTGCAAATTATTTTCTAGTTTTAAGTGCATTTCTAAATAAAACACTGAAACTTAATTTCTTTAAATTATTCTTCTTGTTATTTACAACTTCCTACTCGATTTGTGTAAATATAAATGAAAGAAGAAAACCAAACAAAAACCAAATAAAACTACCCACAAGAAAAAGATTCATTTTAAAGATTTAAGTGTTTCATTTATTTTTTAGATATTCCTATGGATGTGAAGAAAAACTCACTAAAAGGATATACGTATGTACTTCCTTTATGTGCTAACATTCTACGAAATGTGGTAAGCTTTAAAATACTTTCATCATGTTATACGAGACTAAGCATTAAACTAAGCACAAATGTAATTTACCTTTTCCTCCCTTTTCAGGTACAATTTTCATGAAATGAGAACAGCAATTGTAACACATACATATCAAGGGAAATTAATATACATACGTATATAAAATGATTATTAAGATATACATTCGGCGTCTGTTTGTTATTATTTTATTTTACACATAATAAAACGCAAGAAAAATACAAAAAAACAGTTAAAATAACCTCAAATAGTCTTCACTTTGACATTTTTATATGAAAATACCAACACCATCAAAATAACGATACAGATTCACATTGAAATAAAAAAACTACCCAAAAACGATAATGTCAGACTTTAGTTTAGTTCCGCAAGGTCTGATGTTTTCGGAAAATTTAATTTACAAATTAGTTAGTTTATGTTCCAAAAAAAAATCCTATAACAATTGGAAAATTTAAAAAAATTGCAAATATTTGACAAACTTCACAAAAATTTTATCAAGGAACGTTTGAAATTTTCATCACAAGTAGTGCCTCTAATTTTAATAAAAACGATATAATTTTATTGTGAGCAAGACCATGTTTTCTGACCTAATGACCCAAAAGCTCTAAAAAAATCCTACGCTGACCCACTTATATAGGTGGTTGGCATGATAACTATCGAAAGAAATTACCTCCAAAATTTGCTTCAGTTCTAAATGGACTATGACGGATCATTCGTTTAGGTACCTTCTCCGTAGAGTTCAACACTTTTGGGTTTTAATAAAATTTAGGGCTATTTCTCGGTTAGTGTTGAAATTTTTAGTTGTTGTAGCAGCTTATACATGTATGTGTGTGTCTTCATTTCGTTGATTCGGATTCCAAAGTGAGAGTGGAGTAAGGTGAGTCGGGTTGGCTGTGCAGTTAAAAAGATGTTGCATAGTATGTGGACCGGTGCCGCACAGTGTCACGACCGTGGCCAAAAATGGTCAAAGTCAAGTACTTCGGAATACAAATTTATTGATGACAATATAAAGTAAACCTTTCAATTTGAAGGAATTTTATTTATGGTATTGATTTGTCAAGTAGTTTTGTCCATGTGAAGGTTCAAATCCGAATAATTGTTGGAAATGTGTATTTTTGTCATTATTTTACTTAAATTAATAACTTGAATTATGCTCCAAAATTTTAATATTTAAAGTAATTTATCGTTCTAAAATAAATTTGTAAGATTGTTAGGATGTAGTAAACATAGATTTAATTTTGTTTGGGAGTAAATAGTGATCATATGGTGTTTACAGCTACCCAAGTCTGTGGTAGTTAGTAAATCGATTTTGTGAACCAAATTTTAAAAATAATGGAGTGGGAAAAAATTTTATAAAAGTGTATATCGATATTATTTGCTGTTTGAGTTGTGAAAAGTGAGTAGTTCAAACGTATAAAGGTTCCAGCTGCAGAGGATTGCAGATGAACATGTCATTTCTCTTTTTCAGCGACCACCTCAGTCAGAGGATACCCCCTTTTTTAACAAAGCGTTGTGCGGTGTTGGCTATAGCGCGAAAACGAATGAACCGATCATGATATATTTTTGTGGGCTTATTAAGAATTTTAAAAATATAAATTTAAAAAAAAAAATGGTGAACAGCGAAAGTCAAAATTTGATTTTTACAAAAAAAAAAAATCCGTTTATAACCACTAATCGGTCAAAAAATGTTTTTAAAGGAAATTTCTCATATATAAAGACAGAAGTTTGATATATTCAATATGCTCACAAACAATATGAAGACTAAACACTAAATTTCAGTCATTTCGGGTGGATATTAAGGCCACAACACTCAAAATACCGAAAATGAGGAGGCACGGTTCTATGGGGGCTATAGGAAGACGAGGCCCTATACCGACAGATTTCTGGTAGAACGTTATAAGCCCCCTAGCGAAGACTTAATACCAAATTTCAGCCATTTCGGTGCGATAATCAGAGCAAAACCTCCAAAATACCGAAAAATACCGAAAAAAACCGAAGGTACCGACCTATAAGGGCTATATGAAGGCGTGGACCTATGCAGACAAATTTCAAGTTGAAAGTACTATGCCTCCAACGAACACTAAATACCAAATTTCAGCAATGAGGCTAAAATCTTCAAAGTACCGATAATCGGGAGGTACCTTTGTATGGGGGCTATATCAAAACGTGGACCTACACCAACAATTCTCTGTTGGAATGTTTGATACCTTTGCCGAAGACTAACCACCAAATTTGAATACTTTCGTTTGGTCATTGTATCTAAAACTTTCAAAATACCGAAACTCGGGAGGTATGGTTCTATGGGGGCTATATAAAAACGTGGACCGACCATCCCAATTTTTTGTCCTGAAGATTGTAAGTCAATAATAGTTACGTGTGTCCGCAGGGGCATCCCTTAAAAAAAAAGGGATGCCGGGCTTAACGACCCTGCGGACCCTATGTGAATCCTTAGAGCGTCTGTTTCGGAGCGAGCGGCTCTAGGATCAGCGTCTGTACTCCCAGTTAGGGGCGGCTGTATTATACCTAAGGCGTCGGTTCCTCATGTCAGAGGCGGCCTTTTCGAACTACAATTGCCGGTCTGAAGGCAACAAGCTGGCAGCCCCAGCATCAGAATAGGATGCAATAGACCAATCACCTATTCATCTGAAAACTTCATGATTTACGAAACAGAAACAAATACAAATAATACTACGGATCAAAATCTGATGACAAAACCTGCTAAACGAAAAAGGACATGCTTTGCACATGCTTTGTTTGAGAAACAGATAGACAAATTTAACATCGACGTCATTGGGGTGAGTGAGATGAGATGGACGGACAGCAACCAAACAACTTCTGCAAATGGCAACTTAATCATCCACAGTGGTCACATGAATAGGCACGAAAAAGGTGTGGGAATAATAATAGCCAAACGAATGAAAAATGCCCTTATATCATGGTGTCCCGTTAATGACAGGATCATAACTGCCCGATTAAGTAGTGCTATTAAAAAAAACTTACATCACAATTATACAATGTCATGCGCCTACGGAGGAAGCCGATGATACCGATAAGGACGTGTTCTATGAGCAATTGACAAAAATATGCAACTCTACAGCCAGAAAAGACGTAATGGTATTAATGGGCGACTTCAATGCGAAAGTAGGGTGCGCGAACATGGGGCTGCACCACGTCATGGGTACACATAGGCTAGGTATCAGGAATAACAACGGCGAGCGTTTAGTGAATCTGTGCCAGACATTTGAGTTGATAATAGGTGGAACGATATTCCCACATAAGGATATACACAAGTACACCTGGACCTCCCCTAATGGAAAGACGAGAAACCAAATAGATCACATTTGTATAAGTAAAAGGTGGATGACAAGCCTGTTAGATGTGCGTACAAAGAGAGGCGCGGACATCGATAGCGACCACGAATTGCTCACTGCGAAAATACAAATTAAACTAAGAGCCCACAGGAACTCGCACAAAATCAAAAAAAAAACTAAACGATGGGACACTGGCAAACTCAAGTGGCCAGAAACATCAACGGAATTCAGCACAAAGATGAAAGAACGTATCCTAAATAACATACCAGAAACGTGGGAAGAAACCGGAGCTTTAGTAAACGAAATTACAAAGAAATGAACAGAAAGCGCGGGTGAACGAGGACAGTTCACAAAAACCTCAATACAACGCGATTGCTAAAGCTGTTAAGGGATCGGCAAGAAAAGACAAGAGAAAGTATATGGAAAATTTGGCAAAAGAAGCAGAAGCCGCTGCGGGTGCAAACAACACAAGAGAATTGCACCAACTTATAAATAAAATCAACAATAAAAAACAAAATACACATCAACCAGTGCGGGACAGAGATGGAACTCTACTGAGGGACTTACGAATACCGAAGATGCTGACGAACCCACTGCGTTTGAAAATGTTAATGACACAGAAAGAAGCGAGGAAGTCAATGCTGAAGCCCCGACCAAAGAGGAAGTAATGATAGCTATTGCTAAACTAAAGAAAAATAAAGCAGCCGGAGAGGACAACATACCCCCAGAACTACTCTTAGCGGACATTAAAGTGACCGCCAACATCATCTACTTCTACACCTCAAAATTTTGGAGCGAGGATTACGTGGACGCTGCATGGACAAAAGGAATAATTGTCAAAATCCCGAAAAAAGACGACCTTCGTTCTTGCGAAAACTGGAGAAGAATCACACTGCTAAACAGCGTATACAAAGTACTAGCAACAGTAATCCTGACGAGACTAGCTAACGTCGAAGACAAGCTTAGAGATGAACAGGCTGGTTTTCGTCCACACCGCAGCTGCCTAGACCAATCAAACACGTTAAGAGTAATTATCGAGCAGTCTGTGGAATGGCGGACACCCTTATACTTGCTCTTCGTCGACTTTAAAAAGGCCTTCGACACTATCAAAAGAGCAGCTATATGGAGATCGCTAGAAAAACGGGGTGTTCCGAACAAACTAATAACAATAATAAAGGCTATGTACTCCAACGCCGACTTACAAGTACTTCATAACGGGACACTAAGTATCCCATTCAAAACAAACGTTGGTGTACGTCAAGGTTGTCCGTTATCACCAGTACTTTTTGCAATAGTGTTGGATGACATAATGTTAAAGTTGTGCCGGAAGA
Source organism: Musca autumnalis (assembly GCF_047663935.1). NCBI lineage: Eukaryota > Metazoa > Arthropoda > Insecta > Diptera > Muscidae > Musca > Musca autumnalis. The sequence goes on along the minus strand of NW_027411977.1, from coordinate 192,400,410 downwards.
GGCGAGGCATAACATGGGGTCTAAATAGGCAGCTCGAGGACCTAGCATATGCAGATGATATCTGTCTACTGTCACACAAGGCCTGCGACATGCAGGACAAAATAAATGATCTAATTCGACTAGCAAGAGAAGTTGGACTAGAAATCAACATTAAAAAAACGTATGCAATGGGACTTAACAACCGCAACGTAGATGCGATCAAAATTGACAATCAACCGATTCCTTACGTTGAATCATTCTGCTATTTAGGAAGCATTGTGAACATAGCTGGCAGTATCGATGAAGATGTCTCAAACAGACTTAATAAGGCAAGAAGCGCATTTGGTCGGCTGAGAAAAACGTGGAAAAACACACAGATAACAAGAGCTACGAAGTTGAGAATTTTCAAAGCTTGCGTAAAATCTACATTGTTATATGGCAGCGAAACTTGGTTCTATAACGAGCAAATTATACAGAGACTTCAGACTTTCATCAACAAATGTCTCCAAATCATATGTGGTATATTTTGGCCAAATACTATTTCTAATGAATGCTTATGGAAATAAGCCGATGAAACACCTATTGCAATGCAGATAAAAAGAAAGAAATGGAACTGGATTGGCCACACTTTGAGGAAGACGCATAATACAATCTCGAGAATGGCCCTAGATTGGAATCCGCAGGGCAGTAGAAGACCGGGTCGCCCAAAAATGTCCTGGAGAAGAACAGTACTCAAGGAATTGGCAAATATCGATAAATCATGGGATTATATAAAAACAATTGTGCATAATAGATCATTGTATAAATGTATTGTTGATGCCCTATGTTCCCACGAGGAATAAATAAAGGAAAAAAAATAGTTACGTGTACCAAAATTGATGCACCTATGACAACTCCTTCTATTTTTGGCCACAGTTAATTTGAACTCGCGGCACGCCTTCTGGGCAGATGTCCTGCCTGCCATCCATCTTCGTTCAAATCTAGGGGTTCTCTTTTTTTGTATCTCTGGACCTCCCTCTCCAGATCACGATAATCCTCCCTAACTTACCTGGTGGGCTCAGGCATATCGGTGGTGATTTGGATGGTCTTGCCTATAACATTCAAGCAAATATTGCATCGCATACCACTGACCGACCTATCGCGTTGTATGTGGTTAACACGGTTTCTTTATCCGCACCCCAAGTGCTGTCGGCTAGGGACTTGAGGATCTTGTTTCTGTTTCTTATCTTATCGCAGACAGCTGCAGCATGCTCTGACGACTTATATACGCTATCGAATGCGACCCTCAAATCAATCCCGCGTCGGTTCTATGTACCGGATTGACCCGAGAAAACATTTTCGAGGCCAGGGGCTGTCACCTCAGCAAATACGTGTTCGTGTTTGTCCTTAATAGCGTTTAGTCGTTGTGATCATTGACTACAACATTTTAATTTGTTTTAGCTAGGAGAAGCCTTTCTGAGATATGATCCGCGAAATGTCCCAGTAGTTAGGGCCACTCATTCACACACTTCTCACACTAAAGTTTTTTGCAGACTTTGTGGTCTTTGCTATAACGCTACAATTTTATTCTCCATACGTCTATCAATAATGGCATGAATGTTCCAAAAACCTAGGGTATTTTAGGGTATTAAGCTATCGGCAAAGTCAACTGAATCTTTTTTACTTGTTTCAACGGAATTAGCTGTGATTTTTTATTCCGAATTGGCTGTGGACGGGGAAGCTTTTTACCAAAAATTATGTTTGGCAATATTTTCTACCGTAAGCATCTGTAATTTGGTATTTCGAGTTCTTTATGAATAGAAAATCTAAAATTCAAGTCTTAAATAAAACACCAATCAAATTTTCGAATACTCAAATCTCGTTTAAGCAATTTTAGTGAAAATTGTGTTTTAGTTGAATTTTTATTATTTGTTTATCAAATTGCAAATTCATTCTCTTATTCGTAACGCAATATTTTGTTGGTATTCAAAATCGCTTTACAAACTAGTTACTATTATTTTAACCAGAACAAAAGGCATCCTCAAAACAAGTTTATTCATTCTTTCATATGAATCAACATACATGAATCAATATACATATATATGCATATACACATGTACATACAACCATGAGAGTTTTCATATTTAATGGTATCTACAAACATTTTTCAGATGCCAATTGTTCTGTGACAGCTTAAATATACATTGTTGTACAATTTCTGGCACACAAATTTACTCTTTGTTTTCATTGGTGAAAGCAATTTGTTGAAGTAGCACGAGGGCTGCACGATAACTATCTGGCCTAACAACGAAGAGCACACGTATAAATAAAGAATATACATGTGATCTATTGCAAATATATAGGGACGAAGATGGAATTTCCAATAAAAATGAGTACTCATGTATATTCTTCCTGATAATGTAATGCCAACTGTCTATCTCACTTAACTATATCGACGCCAAGGATTCGATTTTTGAAAATTTTTGGAAAAGTATACAATAGAAAAATAGATACATAGACAATTCTATGATTTACGAGGTTGATTAGGACAACTTTGCTCCCAATTGTAACTACGCTACTGTCGACTGGAAACATTTTCGTTTATCGTCTTGTACACTCGTGCATGCACGTTTGTATGTATATACGTAATTAATCCCAATACGTTCATGAACTCTAAACAAGAATTGCTATTGCTTCAGAAATCTGCATTGCATTAGTTTCATGATTCAACACACTGCTAACGACAATGTACAGTTTGTTCACTTACATCTGCTCTTAGGTCTATGACTATTGAAATTGTGAAACACATTTGTCGCCCTCCCAAACGTTATACATATTAAACAGTTATAAATACACATTCAATGCCATTCGTACAAATATTAATTGGAAGTTATGAATTTAAGCATTTACAAAAGTGCCGGTAAGTGTTTGTACGATATGGCAAAGAAGTGACATAATTGGAAATTGTGCCATTTTAATAACATTAATTTATAAACATGTACGTATATTTCAATAATTGAATTTAATGATAAGTATTATGTTCAATTATATTGCAATAAATAGTAATTAACTGTTTTGATTTTTAAATGGTTTTATTTAGCTCACCCCGTTTGTTTTATTTATTCTTGGTCAAATTTAGTAATTCAAATTTCACCCTCTTCCTGTCAACCGATTAATCTGAAATTTTGTATACACTTTGGATTTTGGTGACAATACAATTATGTTTATTCATTATCATTATAAATTCAAGATGGCCGCCGCTACAAAATGGCGGATAACGTAGGTTTTATCAATCCCATCAATATGGGTATCAAATGAAAGGGCTCAACAAGCAGAATACAATATACTATAAAAAATTGAAATCCAAGATGGCGGCCGCTACAAAATGGCGGATAACGTAGGTTTTATCAATCCCATCAATATGGGTATCAAATAAAAGGGCTTGACAAGAAGAATACAGTGCACTATACAACCTCAATATTTAAGATGGGCGCAGCCACTAAATGGCGTATAATTAAGATTTAAATTTAGAAATTGAATCTGTAATTTAGGTATCTGATTAATCCAGCCTGAATCCACCACCCAAGTCAAGATTTTTTATCGTGTTGAGGACTGTGTGGCGTTAGGGTGGCTAAAAATGATACGTCGTTAGCGGTACACCACCCTAGTTAAGGTGATAGGTTAAAACGCGCCGAGAACTGTATGGCATTAGGGTGGATAAAAATGATATGTCGTTAGCGTTTTCCCCTCAAGACTCAGGCACATCTTGTTGTACATAGCCTTACCCCTTTATTGGACCTCTGGGGGGTCGACCGTTTAAATGTCCATTACTCGTGGAAACAAAATGGTAAAAAATATATAGAAAATACAAACACAAATAAGACAGAAACTGCAACACAACGTAAACGAAGGCTTCAAAAAGCGAAAGAAAAGTATAAAGCAAAACGAGCTAAAGAAAGTGAAGGTGATAGAAATAGTCGATTACAGAAACGACGGGAACAATTAGTGTCAAAAACACCTGAGCAATATGAGGCCAGGTTAAAAAAGCAAGGTCAGCGATATACACAAATGACGGCGTCAGAAACGCCTGAAGAATATGAAGCCAGGTTAACAAAGCAACGTGAGCGATACACACAGATGATAACGTCAGAAACGCCTGAAGAATATGAAGCCAGGATAACAAAACAACGGGAGCGATACACACAGATGTGTGTTGCCTTTAATACTATCATGGGCTTCTACAATACATAAAATGCAGGCCAGCACTGTGGATCACGCAGTCGTATACTTAGGTGCGAAACTGTTTGAAGAAGGTCAAGCCTACGTGGCTCTTAGTAGAGTAAGATCTTTGCAGGGACTACGTATAGAGGAGTTGGAGTGCAATAAACTAACGGGCAAGAAACCTTGCAATAATGAAGCACTAAACGAATTAAACAGAATGCGAAATAAAAACTAAAAACTAGAAAATAAAAATAGGTAAAAAAACTATTTAAGTTAAACGGTTTTATGTTAAACATACATTGCAATGTTTAAGATAAATGTACTAAAAACCAAAAAATAATAAAATAGATACAGTCGTGGGAATTATAAACATATGCATAGACTAGACTAAAATAAAACCGTGGGGCACGTCAATTGTCTACAATCGTTGATTAAAATGTTTCTTTTGTAATGTTACACTATAATTAGGCAGTTGTTCAACCGACATCGATGGACGTGTGATATGTAGGGCTAGAATGTGGAAACAAGCTAGCAAGCTCGATTATAAGCGAGTTTTAGGATTTCATAGTGGTGAGCGAGTAGTACTTTGTCGATTAAAGAAAAACTACGAGCAGTGAAACGATTCCTCGCCAGCCAGCAGTGTGAATGTCCTACGATAAACTAGTTGAAACATCTCTTTTATTTACATGGAGTGTATAACTATTGGAATTTCCATGAGCAAGAAAATAGTAAGTAATTTCCTCACCGTCTGCGGGCCAACTGTCTAACGACGAATTAAACGATTCTTCTATCGCACATTAAGTCGATAATTTGTAGACAATTGACGTGCCCCACGGTTTTATTTTAGTCTAGTCTATGCATATGTTTATAATTCCCACGACTGTATCTATTTTATTATTTTTTGGTTTTTAGTACATTTATCTTAAACATTGCAATGTATGTTTAACATAAAACCGTTTAACTTAAAAAATTTTTTTACCTATTTTTATTCAAAATAGTCTGGCTTAATCCCATTGTTGTTGTTTTAATATTTAAAATATCTAATTTATTAGTGGAGAAGGTTTGGCATTGTTCACCAATGTTCCAATAGTAGTTAACTTTAGTCGAAGGAAGCAGTATAATTTGTAAAAAAATCGATGTCGGAATTTATGGCGTGTCAAATGAGAAAAAATAGTTATATTAAAAGCGAGTTTATGAAACCAAGGACTATTATTCACGTCTTAACTTAAGTTATAACAATTCCTCTACATTTGTAAGGGTTGACACTTATTTTGGTTATAATATTGGGCAAAATAGAAATATTTAATGTAGATGTATGGATTTCCTTAAAGTTTTAATTACTTTCCAAGCATATGCAAGAATAGCCACTAGTACAAAATTGAAGCCAAAAAGTTTAGACTTTTTGCGGAAATTTGCGGTTTTGGCAGTTATGACCAAAAGATTAACTCTGCTTTTAGTTGCTGAATTTATATTTTTTTAAATATTTGTAAGTAATTTTATTTCCTTTTCTTATGTGTATGTCCAATAAAATGTTTTTTGTGCTATTACCATGCAAAATTTGAAGGAAGGGGTTCCATGCGATGACGTGATTTCATGTCATCTTTTCATTGATACAAACGAAATCGTGAAAGATCCGATCTTTTCGTTAGCATTTGAACCAATGCAAATGAAGTCGTGAAAGATCCTATCTTTTCATCAACATTTGAACCCATTCCATCGATCCAATAGAAATTAATTTTGTGTTTTTATTTATAGACATTTTTCTTAATATATAACATAAATTATTTACAATAGGCTTGATCCTGTCGTAGACTCGAAATCACTACCAACGTTGTTAAAACTCTCCTCGTAATGTTAATGTCATTGCAAAGGGTTGGTGAAAATGACTTGCCAAAGTATTGGTGGAAATGTCATGCCAAAGTATTGGTGAAAATGACATGTTAAAGCATATAAAATTCATCGATGAAGATGAATTGATTTTCGAGATATACTCCACGGAAAACCCTTGATGTATCGTACATTTTGTACAATAGACATGTAATTTCATGCACTTCTAATCCGCACAATACTGCTCTCGTATTTTTTATACCCTCAGCATTAATGCTAACGAGGGTATATACACTTTCATACGGGCAAAATGTTCCTAGTCGAAATAACGGTTTTAGACACCAAGTATGTTTGGACGAAATGTGTTTCAGACAATTTGGAGTCGATTGAGCAATGTCCGTCCGTCTGTCTGGCTGGAGCGCACGATAACTCTCGAACGGATGAAACGATTCGGTTCAAATCGGAAAAGTTCAGTTTAGGGCCATCTCTCGAATCGCTTTGATTTTTGTTTAAGCAACTTGGATTCACCGCCCCCAATAAGACGGTCCAAGTTTCATCAAGGGCAAGTCCATACTTCCTGAGAAAATAGCCTGAAAGTTGCAAAAAAAACCCCTATGACACCGTGTGAGGTGGTTGGAACGCAAGATAACTCTCGAACGGATCTGCCGATTCGATCCAAAATTTGGCCTTAGTAATATTTTGTCGAAACATAGTTTAAGTTCGAAGATAAGCCATATCGGTCCACTCCTTCAGGTATCTCCCCCATAAAAGTTCACAAATGTTCGGACAAATTGTTCTGTAAGTTGTTCGGACTATATTTGTCCACTCCATCCGGTACCTCCCACACAAAATTTCACTTTAAGACCTGATATGGAATCACGTTGATTTTTGTTGAAGTAACTTGCATTCGCTGCCTCAATTACGATGGTAAAAGTTTTTTTCAGGGGCAAGTCCATACCTCTTGAGCAAATAGCCCAAGGGGTGTAAAAACCCCCTATGGCGCCATATGGAGTGGCTGGAGATCCATTCTTTTTAGTATCTCCTCCGCAAAACTTTTGATCTTTAATCCTAATCAACATTTTTGTCGGTTCAAACGCCCAAACGTTTTAAAACCCCCTAAATATATAGGTTTTTTTTTTTTTGAAAAAATGTTTCAATATACACATGCTGAGGGTATATCTCTGTCGGCAAAGCCGACTGATACTTTTTTACTTGTTTAATACAGAATAAGTTTAAAGCCGCAAGACCTTTATATTCATTAGAGAAATCAACGACCTTTTATTATTTGATAATGAAATGACATAAAGAAGTAATTTAGATTTTACTGGAAGTTTCTCTCAAAAAAATTATTCATACAAAAAAATTAAATATTTCTCAGACAACTTGTTAGTAAAGTTCATTTTCAGTATATAACCTTCTGAAAAATATAAGTTTTCATTTAAAATTTGTAAACATAAAAATTATTTTAGAGGAAACGCGTAATAATTTGTTAAAGAATCTCAAAAAAATGTAATGCTTACGTCCCTGCATTGGCTGGGCTTTGCTGTGATATTGCTGGATTCATTAAATTGGTTAACAATGTCAAAATTAATTACCTAATAAGGAAACAATAAAAACAAATAATATTTTATCCGACATGGCAGGCTCCGCCCGACTATAGGCTTTTCTTACTTGGTTGATGTAAGTATTTTGTTTGATAGCCTTTCAAAGATAACATTAAAATGCCACGTTTATCTGATAGAAATTAAAGTTAACTCGGTGATAAAAAATGAGAGATTATATTAAAAAATTTGAACCTCTTAAAGTTCTACGTGTCTAAAATATATTTCATTGAAATGTTTTTATTGTCCTTCCTAATGAAGAAAAAACAAATTGAATTGAAAATAAATTTCGTTTGTTTGACTAACTTTCTGACAAAAAGAAATGTACGTGCACAGATATTGCTGCAAGTAAGTGTCCACAAAATCCAATCTTTAACACAAAAGATAGGTCAGTTGGTCAAATTTGTTAAAATGGTTGTGGTTATTGTCTACGAACAAACGTTGATAATTAGTCGATATTCATTCATTCATCTTGTTACTCCTTTCCAATTTTCTTTAAGATAACTTATATTGAGAATAAAAAAAAATAAACACAAACATTTCAATTTATTATCTTAAATAAATTGCTAGTAATTTAATCTAACCAACTAGAACAATAGAAAAATTTATTTAAAAAGCTGTAAAAGTTTGTTTTTGAATAACAAAACTTTGTTAATTGTAGTCTATTCACTTTGGAGAATATTGAATAGCATTTTTTAAATGAGTCCTGCAATGGAGTGGTTCGAACACTGAATGAAATAAAAGAGAATACAGATAAAACGGCCAGCATTAACAAGGGGTTTTACATCGAGATTCATTCAGTCTTTGGTATGAACACAAGATTCATTTAAATATTTATCCTAACTTTACAGTAAGTTGCATTCAAAAATATATTTTATGAGACACCAGAAATCCCGGAGGAAATATTTTGTATTTATTTCAAGTAGATTGGGACAAAAGTCCACATAAATGCTTTCAGTGAATATAACTTTCAACACACACACACACTCAAATTAACTAATAAGGAAACATGCTTACCCCACAATTAGAGCGTTATATAGACATCCCCAAAGAGAATATTATGTATTTTATGCACATAACTTCTTGTGTTCTAAGAAATATGTACTCTAACCCACTATACTACTTATGTGTGTAGTAAGTAAGCACTTGGTGGCTCTTTTTGCTTTTTTTTACATAATTCTTTCCAGACAAGACTACAAATTAACATAGGCTAAAAAGATGAATGAATATGATAATGAAGGAAATTTGACGACGAAATTAGATGCCATTTGTTCGGCATTACCCTCTAAAAGGAGAACACTGTGGGTGCGGTCAAGTGCACGAAGACGCTGAAGCTATTATAGCAACTGACTACTGTATAATTACTTTGGATTTTCAAATAGCAGTTGTTCCCTAAACAAAGTAATAACAACATCACCTATTGGGCAAATTCATTATAGGAAGAAAGCGGAAAAAATAATTTGGTACGTTCCTGCCATGGACCATGAACATAAAGTCTTCATGAAGTCTTAAACTAAAAGATTCAAATTTACAAACAATTCGCGCGGAAACCGTTGTATCTAGGAGCAATTACAAACCATTGGTCTATTTTGACAAATGTTTATCTTCAGAGAAAACATATTTTAGCCATATACCTTAAATCAGGCGGTACCGATTGGGGTTTGGTGCGTACTGTTATATGGGTTATACCAGAACTAAGTCCAAATTCTAGCTAGAGGGAAATTCAGAACTTATGTAGAAAGAAATTCGACGTAGAATTTTATGCTGATCAAAAATATATACTGTATATATACTTCCATTCCCTGGGTGATGTAGGGGATGGAAGATACCAAGCAACGGTCCTGACCGGTTTTAACATGGCAAAGCCCAGGATTTATCTTGGTCCCTCTTTCATCCCAAGTGGACACTGACCTCCCCGTGGTGTTACCTGGGGATCTGCCTTTAACACCCGTTAAAGGTAGTGAGCTAACATGTGCCGCGCGTTCACCCATAAGAACGTTAAAAACTTGGGTTTGGGCGTCGGGTTAGTAACCCTCCCCTAGAAAAAACAGCCTACTATGAAAAAACGAAAGAAAAGAAAAACAAACCCCGCAAACGTTTTAAGGATCATGATCTTCGAATCTGCACCTGGAATGTTCGCACTCTTTATAGAGAAGGTGCAGTCTTCGCATTGGCGGACGTACTTGAAAAGTACAAGACCGATATTACTGCCATACAGGAAATACGATGGACTGGGAAAGGCGTCACAACAACACCTAAAGGTGACGCACTGTATTATAGCTGCCATGACGTAAAGCATGAGTTTGGTTGTGGATTCGTAGTTAGTCGGAGACTAAAACATCTGGTATCCAGCTTCACACCAGTGAATGAAAGACTTGCTGCAATTCGAATAAAAGCTAAATTCTTCAACATCAGCTTTATCTGCGCTCATGCTCCCAATGAAGGAAAGGACGAACAGACCAAAGATATATTTTACGAGCGCTTAGAAGAAACATATGACCGTTGCCCTGCCCATGACATTAAAATCATTCTAGGCGATTTTAATGCCAAAATTGGAAAGCAGAATATCTTTGGCCCAACAGTCGGGAAATTCAGTCTCCACAGTGAAACATCTGACAATGGTATGAGGCTGATAGACTTTGCAGCTGCAAAAAACATTGTAGTTAGCAGTACCAGATTTAATCATCTCGATATTCATAAGGGAACCTGGCTGTCTCCAGATCAGAAAACAAGAAATCAAATTGATCATGTTGTGATAGATCGAAGACATTCATCGAGCGTGTTGGATGTACGATCGTTCCGAGGCGCAAACATTGATTCGGACCACTACCCTGTTGCAGCAAAGGTACGCACCCGCTTAAACGTAGCAAACAAAGTACGAACAGACACAACACGAAAGTTAGACATCGGTAAGCTGCAATCACAACAGATAGCCACATCATATTCCACTCAACTAGCCCAATTGCTTAATCAAAGCACTCCTCATCCCGATAACATATCAGCGCAATGGCAAAGCATTGCCCACTTCATGCAAACAGCCGCAAAATCCATACTTGGATACCAGAGACCTCCACCAAGGAATCAATGGTATGATGAGGATATATTTTACGAGCGCTTAGAAGAAACATATGACCGTTGCCTTGCCCATGACATTAAAATCATTCTAGGCGATTTTAATGCCAAAATTGGAAAGCAGAATATCTTTGGCCCAATAGTCGGGAAATTCAGTCTCCACAGTGAAACATCTGACAATGGTATGAGGCTGATAGACTTTGCAGCTGCAAAAAACATTGTAGTTAGCAGTACCAGATTTAATCATCTCGATATTCATAAGGGAACCTGGCTGTCTCCAGATCAGAAAACAAGAAATCAAATTGATCATGTTGTGATAGATCGAAGACATTCATCGAGCGTGTTGGATGTACGATCGTTCCGAGGCGCAAACATTGATTCGGACCACTACCTTGTTGCGGCAAAGGTACGCACCCGCTTAAACGTGGCAAACAAAGTACGAACAGACACAACACGAAAGTTAGACATCGGTAAGCTGCAATCACAACAGATAGTCACAGCATATTCTACTCAACTAGCCCAATTGCTTAATCAAAGCACTGCTCCTCCCGATAACATATCAGCGCAATGGCAAAGCATTGCCCACTCCATGCAAACAGCCGCAAAATCCATACTTGGATACCAGAGACCTACACCAAGGAATCCATGGTATGATCAGGAGTGTCGTGCTGCCACCGAAGAGAAAAATGCGGCATATAGGGCTACTTTACAATCCGTAGCAACGCGTAGCGCACGAGAGAGATACAGGGAGAAAAGGAGAGAGGAGAAACGTCTTTTCCGCAGGAAAAAGAGAGAGATGGAAAAGCGGGAGTGTGAAAAAATCGAGATGTACAGGAGACAGAATGAAGTCCGAAAATTCTACCAAAGAGTCAAACATCAAACTGATGGCTTTGGTACAGGAACATCGTCCTGTAGAGACCAGCAAGGTAATTTGGTAACTGATACAGATAGTGTACTCAGGATATGGAAAGAACATTTTTCATATCTGTTGGTATCCAATAGCAGCGAAGACGACGAAGATACCACAGTCCCAATCCCAGAAGATGGTATTGAATGTATACCGCCCAGCCAAGATGAGGTAAAGACAGCAATAAATCGGCTGAAGAATAATAAGGCAGCAGGGGCCGATGGCTTACCAGCCGAGCTGTTCAAAACCGGAGGCGACACGCTGATAAGGTGTATTCATCAGCTAGTTAGCACCATTTGGCAGGAAGAACGAGTACCCGACGATTGGAACCTGAGTATCCTGTGCCCCGTCCACAAGAAGGGAGATAAGACTGTATGCTCTAACTATAGGGGCATAAGTCTACTCCCTATCGGCTACAAGATCGTGGCAGGGATATTGTGCGAACGACTAAAGCCTATGGTCAACGAGATAATCGGACCATACCAATGAGGCTTTAGACCTGGCAAGTCCACCATTGACCAGATATTTACCCTGCGGCAAATCCTGGAGAAGACCCAAGAGATGCAGATCGACACCTACCACCTTTTTGTCGATTATAAAGCAGCCTTCGACAGCCCGCTGCGTTCAAAGGTATTCCAAGCCATGTATGAATTTGGTATCCCCGCAAAGCTCATCCGGCTTTGTAAAATGACTTTAACTGACACGAGGTCCTCAGTCCACCATTGACCAGATATTTACCCTGCGGCAAATCCTGGAGAAGACCCAAGAGATGCAGATCGACACCTACCACCTTTTTGTCGATTATAAAGCAGCCTTCGACAGCCCGCTGCGTTCAAAGGTATTCCAAGCCATGTATGAATTTGGTATCCCCGCAAAGCTCATCCGGCTTTGTAAAATGACTTTAACTGACACGAGGTCCTCAGTTAAAATAGGAAAGAACCTCTCCGAAGAGTTTGGTACCAAAAGAGGTTTCAGACAAGGAGACAGCCTTTCGTGTGACCTCTTCAACATCCTGCTAGAAAAGGTTATACGAGAGGCAAACGTCAAAAGAAGTGGCACAATCTACACCAATAGCCACATGCTACTTGCTTACCTTTATAAAGGTCGAATGAGAATCTGCTAAAGTGGGTCTGGCGGTAAACGGTGGGAAGACCAAGTTGATGGTGTCGACGCGTAATGCATCCATTGAGCTCGGACCGACAGTGGATGTTGGTTCCTATAATATTGAGGTAGTAAAAGACTTCGTCTACCTCTGCACCTCCGTAAACACAACAAACGACATCAGTTGTGAAATAAAAAGAAGAATTGTATTGACCAACAGATGCTACTTTGGTTTAAGTAAGCAGTTTAAAAACAAAGCCACATCTCGTCAAACAAAAATAACGCTCTACAAAACACTGATACTACCCGTGCTGATGTATGGCTCCGAAGCCTGGGTACTTGCGCAAACAGACATGGCAGTGCTTGGTGTGTTTGAGAGAAAAATTCTTCGAAAGATCTACGGACCAATCTGCGTTGACGGTGAATATCGACGTCGCATGAACCACGAGCTGTATCTGCTATACAACGACATCAATATAGTTAAACGTATCGAGATGCAGCGATTGCGTTGGCTAGGCCATATCATAAGAATGAGCGATGATGAACCCGCTAAAAAGGCGTATGAATACATGCCACATGGCGGTGCACGCAGAATCGGCAGGCTTAAGCTTCGATGGAGCATACAAGTGGATGAAGAAATGAAAAGGCGTGGTATTCCAAAAAGTCAAGCGAAAAACAGAGAGGAATGGAGATCTTTTCTTAGTTCGGTCTATGGAACAAATGTTCTGTAATGGGTCAACTAAGTAAGTAAGTAAGAAAAATACACCTCAGTAATGATGGTGACATTTTCAGAGTATTTCAGCCATGAAAAACTTCCCTACATGAGTTGTCTTAGGAAACGACGTTTGGACTCGGCGACGACAGTAGGTCCCTTATCAACGAGCTAGTATGAATCGGGGTGCACTCATTCATTAAGAGAAGGCTCCCTGTCCCTTCTGGGATGTTTGTGGAACAATTATGTATACCATTATACATTTCTAATTAAAGTTCCAAAATTGGAAAATTGATATTGGTAGGCCCTTCTGATATCAGGTTCCTTTTGAATATCAGGTTCCTTTTTGGAATACACCTAATATAAATAAATATATAAGCCACTGCAAATATACCCAATTATAATGCAATTTACCATATCTTACCAAAGCAAGTTAAATAAAACACTGTAAAAAGAAATATGCCAACAAACTACGGAATACGTAATAAAGGAATACATAAAGAAAACAAAAACAAAGCCCCTGGGTGTTAATAAGGCCTACAACGAGATGGGGGATAAAAAAACAAGCAACTCATCTTAACTGCCTCACTTAATTAACGGTAATTCGTACAAATTGTCTTGAAAATAAAAAGTAATAAATATTAAAGAGGGCACAGGTTTTGTAACTTTAGTACCTTCACCATAATTTTTTCTAATATTTGGAGTGGTCGTCAATTTATTTATGACATAATTTTGCTAGAGAAATAATATAGAAATAAAATATTTATTGCAATGCAAATTTCGTGGAACATTTAATCAGTCATAAGTTGAGGATATTTGGCTGTCGACAAAGCATATTAATTATTTTTACTGGTTTTATTTCATCCGTAATGTATTGTTACGGAATTAGGGTTTAACTAATATCCGTGTAGACGTTGTTTTATTCCACGATACGATTTGTACCAAATAAAACAGACTTCGTTTTTGATTACGATTCTACAATGCTTTGTTGACGTTATTCATCTCAGTTATTCACGCGAGATTTTATTTCTCAAGTAAATATTTATATATTTATTTTATCTTTATTAATAGAAGACAAATTGGAAGAAGATAAATTGGAAGAAGATAAATTGGAAGAAGATAAATTGGAAGAATAAGCAACTTAGGCCATCAGCTGTCTAGTAACTAATAAGAACACAGCATTACTCTATTCAGATTACTTTTGTACTCTTTAGATTACACTGGCGGTTATAGTTCGCGATATGATTTATAACTGCTAACCCACACGCTACACACTGGTTTTTATACCCGCTTGCGTATGCATTGACTGTTCCAACCCCCTTCATTTGAACATTGTGGAACATCTGGGAGGATCCATATGCATATACACACATACTAGTATACAACCAGACGAACTAATGTAAACAACGCATCAATGGCCAGCGCTAACAAATACGAGTGAGCACGAGGGGTTACAATGACATAACAATGTGGAAGCAATTGACCGAAACCTCTTCAAATTAACTTCAATTTACCAGTCACATTCGTGACAGTACCATTCACATAATTCTATCTATGTATGATATTCAATCCGATGGAAAAACGTAAGGGCCCTTAATATTATTTTAACATAAATATCTTAAATAAAAACTCTTAAATGAATAGGCGATAAAAGCATTGTTGAAACGAAACTTGAATTGCTGATTGTATTTATTATGGTTGGCACGTAAAAGCCACAACGTCCTATAAGCCATATCATATTGGAACATACAAAACGCAAATATATTTGTAAAAATCTGTACATTTATACAAACTTTTTAAACACGAATCATGGCATATGGTAAATGTTATTTCAGGAAGTTCGCAGATTCTGCAACGTTTTTCATTTGCTTGACATTACCTCCTCATTATATTCAATGTAAAGTAAATGCGAGTTTTGCTGGTGTCATAATGAAAAAAACAAGTAAAAAAGCGTTAAGTTCGGCCGGGCCGAACTTTGCATACCCTCCACCATAAAATATTCTGAACTAAAATGGAATAATTAGTTTTCATTCCTGTCCCCAACTTTAAGTGGGTACGTTAAAATGTCAGATAATGTACATAAAATGTTTCATTTGGTAAGCCATTTTTATGGTGCCTATATCTAACTATGTATGTTGACAATTTTTGGTGTGCTAGAAATTGGGAGGTACCGCTATATAGGGGTTATAATAAAACATGGACCTATGTTCACAGTTTTTGATGGGAGCCTTTAATGTCAAATAACTCCTAATTCGGTTAAAAGAGTTAGCTAGAATCCTCAATATACCGAAAATCGGCACACAACCTGGGAACTTCAAATGTCATTAACAGCTAGTTCGGAGGTATGTGGGTTATACGAAAATATGAACTTAAATGAACAATTTTTGTTGGCTTTTAAATTTCAAATTACAGAAAGTTCGTCCAAAAATAAATCTAAGGTACGGAAAATCGGGAGGTTTGTTTTGGGGCTATACCAAAACATGAACCTACGTTCGGTTAAACATTTTAAGTAAAATCATCAAAGTACCGAAAATCGGGAAGTATCGTTATATTGGGGCTATCTTGAAAATTGTTGATGCAGATGTGTGGTGACCACTACAACCTTCAAATGTCAAATTACAGTTAGTTCGGTTAAAAATTGTAGCTAAAATTGCCAATTACCGAAAATTGGGAGGTACCGTTATATGGGAGCTATATCCGAACATGGACCTATGTTGACAATTTTTTATGGAGAGGTGTTGTGACCACTAAGAACTTCAAATGTCAAATTATTGCTAGTTCGGTTTAATATTGTAGCTAAAATTATCAAATTACTGAAAATCGGGAGGTACTTTTATATGTGAGCTTTATCAATACATCGACCTTTCTTGACAATTTTTGGTAGAGAGGTGTGATGACCACTAAGAATTTCAAATGTCAAATGTTCAAATTGCAGATAATTCGGTTAAAACTTGTAGGTAAAATTCTCAAAATACCGAAAATCCGTTATATGGGGATACCGAAATCCGTTATAACGAGGTACCGTTATATGGGGCTATTCCAAAACATGGACCTACGTTCACAATTATTTCGAATATAAGTTTTTTGGTCACTAGGAACCCTAAATATCAAATTATAGCTAATTCGGTCTACAAATGTGAATTTAAACGTCAAAATACCTGAAATCGGTCGGTAACGTTATATGGGGGCTATTCCAAAACATGGAACTATGTCCACTAGTTATATAAGTTTATCAAGAACCCTAAATGTCAAATTATAGCTACATCGGTCTGAAAATGTAGCTAAAAACGTCAAAATACCGCAAATCGGGTTGTATCGTTATATGGGGGCTATACCAAAACGTGGACCTATGTCCACAACTATTGTTATATAAATTTACTGACACTTAAGAACCCTAAATGTCAAATAATAGCTACATCGATCTGAAAATGTACCTAAAAACGTGAAAATACCGTAAATCGGGGGTATATAGCTAAATCGGTCTGAAAATTTAGCTAAAAACGGCAAAGTACCATAAATCGGGGGGTACCGTTATATGGGAGCTATACCAAAACGTGGACCTATGTCCACAACTTTTGTTATATAAGTTTATTGGCCCTTAAGAACCCTAAATGTCAAATTATAGCTACATCGGTATGAAAATGTAGCTAAAAACGTCAAAATACCGTAAATCGGGGATACCGTTATATGGGGGCTATACCAAAACTTGGACCGATATAGCCCATCATCGAACTTGACCAGCCTGAAAACAAAAGACGCATTTTCCCAAAATTTCAGACAATTTAGGTGGAGAGGTGTGGTGACCACTAAGAACTTCAAATGTCAAATGTTCAAATTACAGCTAATTCGGTTAAAACTTGTAGGTAAAAATCTCAAAATACCGAAAATCAGGAGAAACCGTTATATGGAGCTATACCAAAACATGTATGTACCTATGTTTATAATTTTTTCGAATATAAGTTTTTTGGTCACTAAAAACCCTAAATATCAAATTATAGCTCATTCGGTCTAGAAATGCGACATAAATCTTCAAAATACCTGAAATCGGTCGGTAACGTTATATAGGGGCTATTCCAAAACATTGATCTACGCCCACTAGTTTTGTTATATAAGTTTATTGACACTTAAGAACCCTGAATGTCAATTTATAGCTAAATCGGTCTGAAAATGTAGCTAAAAACGTCAAAATACCGTGAATCGGGGGTACCGTTATATAGGGGCTATACCAAAACGTAGACCTATGTCCACAACTTTTGTTATATAACTTTATTGACACTTAAGAACCCTAAATGTCACAATATAGATAAAACGGTCTGAAAATGTAGCTAAAAACGTCAAAATACCGTAAATCGGGAGGTACCGTTATCTGGGGGCTATACCAAAACGTGGACCTATGTCCACAACTTTTGTTATATAAGTTTATTGACACTTAAGAACCCTAAATGTCATACTATAGCTAAATCGGTCTGAAAATGTAGCTAAAAACGTCAAAATACCGTAAATCGGGGGGTACAGTTATATGGGGGCTATACCAAAACGTGGACCTATGTCCACAACTTTCGTTATATAAGTTTATTGACACTTAAGAACCCTAAATGCCAAATTATAGCTAAATCCGTCTGAAAATGTAGCTAAAAACGTCAAAACACCGTAAATCGGGGGGTACCGTTATATGGGGGCTATACCAAAACGTGGACCTATGTCCACAACTTTTGTTATATAGGTTTATTGACACTTAAGAACCCTAAATGTCAAATTATAGTTAAATCGGTCTGAAAATGTACCTAAAAACGGCAAAATACCGTAAATCGGGGGGTACCGTTATATGGGGGCTATACCAAAACGTGGACCGATATAGCCCATCATCGAACTTCTATCTCCATTTTTGTGGATGCTAGAGTGATTACCACAGACGGACGGACGTGCACAGATCGACACAGAATTTTAGCCTGATCAAGAATACTTTATAGGGTCGCAAATGAGTATTTCAATGCGTTACAAACGGAAAAACAAACTTAATATACCCTCCATACTATGGTGGAGGGTATAAAAACAAAAAGGCACAAATGATCAATACTTTGTATTTTTTCCTTTTTGAGTTGAGCTTATGAGCCTACTTATTTTTTCTCATGAAAAACGCATTGGCTCTTGTAAGTTTATAAAAGTTATTTTCTCTCACTGAGACTTTTTGAAGAGTGCTCACTCAGCCTTTAATAGTTAAAAACCTTATTTCTCCTTCACACAAATTTCCCTTGCTAATGAACTATTAATTGAAGTGGAATAAAGTGAACACGAAATACCAACTTAACACGAAGGAAAAAAACAATGAAAAACATTGCTAAGGAAAACTTAAGTTCATATAGTAGAAACAATAGGAAAAAGTTTGATTGGTATCAAGGCGAATTGAATAAGGTGATCGACGAGATAAAGCGATTTTGAGATGTGTGTCCCGTCCGTCCGCCCGTCCATTAAAAATTGTACGCACGCTACAGGCCGCAATTATGGACCAATCTTCAGGTCGGTATCAGACCAGAATAGACCCCCATAGTTTTTAGTGATGATCCTGAAATATTTAGTGGATGAAATGGACCAAAAACAAAATTTTTATCCTATTTTGTTGCGGCTCTGTAGGCCACAATAATAGTCCGATATGGGGACTATTGGGATTTACAATAAGGAAGATGCTTGCAATTTCAAATGATGATCAGATAATATTTAGCGGCTTAAATGGACCAAAACGTTTGTGTGAAAATTGCTAAAATTTTTAATATACATCTTATATGTTCATTTTTGGAAGATACATTGCGCCCCCGTAAGTCAAATTCGGAAGACGAATTTTTAACCTTTCCTTGGTATCAATTATGCTGATGTACATGGCCAGATAACAGAGTTATTGCCTAGTATATGGAGGAATTTCACCGTATGAATTGTGTATAGTGTAACCATAATCACGCTAGGGGTTGCAGTTATAGCTCAAAACTGATAAAATTTTGCAATTTTTAAATTTTTGTAAGAGTTTTAGTCAAGGAAGTTGCCAATAAATTTGGGCAATGATCAGATAGTATTTTGCGGGCGAAATTGACCATAACTTATGTGGAAAAAATATCCTAATTTAATTTTTGGAAGATATTTTCATTTCTGGGGGACATATCGTCGGTGTCATGCTTCAGTGTTCCATACGCCATTTTCGACTTTTTGAGATACATGTGGTTTCTAGGGTTTTCTGGTATGCTCTTTCTGAATTTCCAGTCGACTTTCTCCTATCTGCTCTAGTTTCCGAGATATCCACACCTCGACGTAAAAGCATAAACTTTTTTCAGTTATGAAATTAATATCTTAAAAACTTAGAAGTTTAAAAACACATTTCAAAAATCAGAATTTTAATTTTCGATTTAGAAGTATTTAATTTATTGAGGCAAATATGGAAAATGTTTTTGTCACTTTGTTCCATGTGATTTACAATATTTCACATTTGTGTCATAAGTTCGGATATGGAATAAATCGACAAAAATTGTTTTTTTAAAAAATCTCTATAACTTTTATATTCCAATACATATTCCTCTAAATTTTTGCAAATATGTTCTATATACTATTATTAATATTTCAAGTCAAAAATATAAATATTTGCTTTAGTCAGCTCCACACAGTTGTGACACAAAACATTAAAATGCGAATATCTCAAAACTGGCAAATGGCGAATGGAACACTTAAGCATGACACCGACGATATGCCGTCGTATTACGAATACGAAACTTGAAAACCAATCTTTGACCACACCCTTGATGCAAATTACATCAATGTAGCGGCTAGATAACGGACCTTTATTGTTTTGTTTGTTTTTTTTTTTTTTGTTTTGTTATTTGTAAGGAAATACGTTTACCTTGCATGTTAGAAAATGTCGCAATCATAAAAGTCATGATAGGAAATTGCCAGTTTTTAAATGGAGGTAAATTACAATGATGTACGGGGCCTTGAAGTTTTTGTGCCGCTTTGGGCAAAGTAATATAATCGGGTATGTTCTGAGACACACTTCACCTCTCACTTCACGCCTCAAGAATTTTGTCCACCCCCATTTACTCCTATTTTATGCGAATTTCTTTGAATTTCATTATCGTTGAAATTGCAAGTTCAAATTGCTGTGCGACATCGAACGTGTTTAATAGCTTTTTAGCATTTTGCAAATGTCCTGGTATATGGAGGTGTTTGTGATATATTAATGCATGGCAGATAACAATGACGGCATAGTCTGTGATATTTTCAAAAAACCAATAAATATCTGTGGTTGAAAAAAAAATATGGGAAAAAGAGAAAATGTATGGGACATGCGTTGCACAGTGGTTCCGCTTGTATGGGAAGGTGCGACATAAATATTTATAATCGTCGGATCAATCTGATTTTTTCAGTATATGCTAAAAATAAGTAAAAAAATACTTACTTAGCTGGCCCATTACAGAACATTTGTTCTATAGGCCGAACTAAGAAAAGATCTCCAATTCTCTCTATTTGTTGCTTCGCTTTCTGGAATACCGCGCCTTTTCATCTCATCATCCACTTGTTTGCGCCATCTATTCCTTGGCCTGCCAATTCTGCGTGCACCGCCAAGCGGTCCGTGTTTATACCACTTTTTAGCGGGGTCATCATCGCTCATTTTTATGATATGGCCTAGCCAACGCAATCGCTGTATCTCGATACGTTTAACAATATTGATGTCGTTGTACAGCAGATACAGCTCGTGGTTCATGCGACGTCGATATTCACCGTCAACCCAGATTGGTCCGTATATCTTTCGAAGAATACCCAGGCTTCGGAGCCATACATCAGCACGGGTAGTATCAGTGTTTTGTAGAGCGTTATTTTTGTTTGACGAGATGTGGCTTTGTTTTTAAACTGCTTACTTAAACCAAAGTAGCATCTGTTGACCAATACAATTCTTCTTTTTATTTCACAACTGATGTCGTTTGTTGTGTTTACAGAGGTGCCGAGGTAGACGAAGTCTTTTACTACCTCAATATTATAGGAACCAACTTCCACAGTCGGTCCGAGCTCAATGGATGCATTGCGCGTCGACATCATCAACTTGGTCTTCTCACCGTTTAACGCCAGACCCACTTTAGCAGATTCTCCTTCGACCTTCATAAAGGTATCAGTTACTTCTTTTACTGATCGGCCTATGATGTCTATATCATCAGCATAAGCAAGTAACATGTGACTATTGGTGTAGATTGTGCCACTTCTTTTGACGTTTGCCTCTCGTATAACCTTTTCTAGCAGGATGTTAAAGAGATCACACGAAAGGCTGTCTCCTTGTCTGAAACCTCTTTTGGTACCAAACTCTTCGGAGAGGTTCTTTCCTATTTTAACTGAGGACCTCGTGTCAGTTAAAGTCATTTTGCAAAGCCGGATGAGCTTTGCGGGGATACCAAATTCAGACATGGCTTGGAATAACTTTGAACGCAGTGGGCTGTCGAAGGCTGCTTTATAATCGACAAAAAGGTGGTATGTGTCGATCTGCATCTCTTGGGTCTTCTCCAGGATTTGCCGCAGGGTAAATATCTGGTCAATGGTGGACTTGCCAGGTCTAAAGCCGCATTGGTATGGTCCAATTATCTCGTTGACCATTGGCTTTAGTCGTTCGCACAATATCCCTGACACGATCTTGTGGGCAATAGGGAGTAGACTTATGCCCCTATAGTTAGAGCATACAGTCTTATCTCCCTTCTTGTGGACGGGGCACAGGATACTCAGGTTCCAATCGTCGGGTACTCGTTCTTCCTGCCAGATGGTGCTAACTAGCTGATGAATACACCTTATCAGCGTGTCGCCTCCGGTTTTGAACAGCTCGTCTGGTAAGCCATCGGCTCCTGCTGCCTTATTATTCTTTAGCCGATTTATTGCTGTCTTTACCTCATCTTGGCTGGGCGGTATACATTCAATACCATCTTCTGGGATTGGGACTGTGGTATCTTCGTCGTCTTCGCTTCTATTGGATACCAACAGTTTTGAAAAATGTTCTTTCCATATCCTGAGTACACTATCTGTATCAGTTACCAAATTACCTTGCTGGTCTCTACAGGAGGATGTGCCTGTACCAAAGCCATCAGTTTGATGCTTGACTCTTCGGTAGAATTTTCGGACTTCATTCTGGCTCCTGTACATCTCGATTTTTTCACACTCCCGCTTTTCCATCTCTCTCCTTTTCTCCCTGTATCTCTCTCGTGCGCTACGCGTTGCTACGGATTGTAAAGTAGCCCTATATGCCGCATTTTTCTCTTCGGTGGCAGCACGACACTCCTGATCATACCATGGATTCCTTGGTGGAGGCCTCTGGTATCCAAGTATGGATTTTGCGGCTGTTTGCATGGAGTGGGCAATGTTTTGCCATTGCGCTGATATGTTATCGGGATGAGGAGTGCTTTGATTAAGCAATTGGGCTAGTTGAGTGGAATATGCTGTGGCTATCTGTTGTGATTGCAGCTTACCGATATCTAACTTTCGTGTTGTGTCTGTTCGTACTTTGTTTGCTACGTTTAAGCGGGTGCGTACCTTTGCTGCAACAAGGTAGTGGTCCGAATCAATGTTTGCGCCTCGGAACGATCGTACATCCAACACGCTCGATGAATGTCTTCCACCTATCACAACATGATCAAATTAAAAAAATACTTCAGCCAAAAAATCGTCAATATGTGTCCAGTTTTTCCTATAGCCCCCATGTAGCGGTACCACCCGATTTCAAGTATTTAGAAGCTTTTATCTAAATTTTCGGCCCTAATTGGCTGTACTTTGGTATTTGGGGTTCCCTAAGGTCAAAAACCTTCTGTGCCAAAAATTGTGGTCTTAGGTCCAGGTTTCGGTATAGCCCTCATACTACGGTACCTCCCGATTTCAGGCTTTTTTGAAGATTTTATCAACATTTTCGGCCCCAATTGACCAATCACTGAAACGACCAGAGGCATCGTCAGTATTTTTAATGTCACACACGTAAATGCAAATATATGCAGCTGGAACCAAATTTTTTGTAAACTTGACACTAATTCGAAAATTCTTCAAAAAATTTGGAGAGTGGCGAAGGATGGCGAAGTTAGTAAAACTCAACTTCAATTTTTAGGATTTGGAAAAAAAATCCACAAAAAAGTATTATAAAAAATGTGATTTTTAGCAAATTTTATGCGAACAATGTGTACAAATTTTTGTATAAAAGTAATTAGAAAACCTTGTGGTAAAACTTCCATTTCGAAAAAAATTATTTTATCCTTTCGATTTTGGGTTACTTGCTTTGTAAGAAGTCAAAACCTCACTGATGTTTTTAAAGTTTTTAAGAGATCATACGTAAATGTCAACTTCTTCTGTTTTGTTTTGTTAAAACCGTTATAAATTGGAAAAACAGTGCTGGAATATTAAAATATGATATGTTTAAAGACAATTTGCTGAATTGTCGCAGAGATTTGCTGATATCGATTTTTCGATTTTTGTTGCAGGTTGGGACCAGTGTGCGTTGGTAGGTCGTGAAATGGGATCTGTGTCATTGGCAAATCGTACACAACGCGGTTTCCATAACGTATTCACTCTTATGTCCCACTAATTTTTTCTAAATATTTCCTGCTCTATACGTTTTGTTTAACAGCAGCATTCAGTTATCTTTATATTAGTGAACCACACATTCGGCATTCACTGTCTGTAAAAACGTCAACTTTAATCTACTAAAGGGGAAATCAACAATAGTGTTAGAGGTGCTACTTTAGTTTTAGAGGGGAATAACCAAACGTTGATTTCAAGTTTAGTACTTTCTTTCAAGTTAATGCTTCTGGATTGTTTTATTTGTTTTATTTAAGAGAATTACAATTTTTCTACCACAAACCATATGGCTTTAGTTGGCTTCCACTTCAAATAAATGAAATACCTATTTATTATTCTCAAATATTAAAGAGAAGGGAATATCATAATAATGAAGTTTTATTTACTTTTTTACCTTAAAGTTATAAAACTCATAAATCCAAATATTTCAACGTCTTAGCATTAACAAGACGTCGAAATTAATGGCGAAATAAACCAGACATTATGAGAAAGTTGAATTATTTGTACAAAAATATTACTACTACTTTTTAGGTGGATATATTTATATCATTAGCAGAACACATAAATAACGGACGATTTGTAGCCACTGATAAATCGAAATTTAATACAAAGAAAACTACAAAAGATATCGAAACAAATGAAGAAGGACAGTTGCATAAATGGTATATTATAATAGAATAGATGCGAGACTACTAAAGAGATATCACTCATGTGGTATCCGATGGAATTGCAGTTTTCGAATTTCGAAAAAAGCTGAGTTGTGCTGAATTGTGCTAGGTTTGTGCCCATTTGTGCCGAAAAAATTTTTCGAAATTCGAAAAAATGGCTGAGATATTCGACAAAACATTTTTTTCGAAAAAATGTTGCCAGAATTGAAATTTTCGAATTTCGAAAAAATTTAAGTTGTGCTGAATTGGGCTCATTTGTGCCGCAAAAATTGTTTCGATATCTCGTACCATTTTCGAAAAACCGATATTTTCGAATACATGACATTTCGAAAAAACAAAAGTTGTGAGTTCAAATTTGTTTGCGGCACAAATGAGCACAAACTGAGCACAGTTCAACACAACTTTTATTTTTTCGAATTTTCGAAAAAAAATGTTTTGTCGAATATTACAGCCATTTTTGCGAATTTCGAAATTTTTTTTCCGCACAAATGGGCACAAACCAAGCACAATTCAGCACAACTCAGCTTTTTTCGAAATTCGAACACTGCAATTCCATCGGATTCCACATCCATAGAAAACATAAACGTTGTGTTTTGTGTTCAGAAATTGTTTCTTTACATTTATTTGTTTATTATCAACAGAATGCTGTCACATGTGAGTTCAAATTTGTTTCTCGTCAATATTCCAATGCATTTCAAGGTAACAGTTTTCTTAGACTCTCTACTTAATAGAATGTTATGATATAATATGTTAAATCCATATATTGATATTTTTCACAATTGACTTTTCCTATCTTAAAATTGTGACGACAAAAGTCACTTCGTTTGTTTTTGTCCCCACCTTTGTTGTTTTTATTGTCTTTGGATTATATCTGTTGAATTATATAATTGAATTCGTTAATAAAACTTACTAAGAAACACGTGGTTTTTCTGTAATGGGATAGGTACCCCAATGGCACGTGGTTTTTATACCCTCAGCCTTTAGGCTAAGGAGGGTATATACACTTTGATACGATGAAAATGTGCCTCATCGAAATAATGGTTTTAGATCCCAAGTATGTTTGGACGAAATGTGTTTCAGGCAATTTGGAATCGATCTAGCCATGTCCGTCCGTCTGTCTGTCTGTCCTGCTGGCTGGAGCGCACGATAACTCTCGAACGGATGAACCGATTCGGTTCAAATTTTGGCTTTCGTAATATTTTGCCCAAACTTAGTTTAAGTTCGAAGATGAGCTATATCGGTCCACTCCTTCCGGTAACTCCCCCACAAAAGTTCGAAAATGTTCGGAATGTTTGTGCGCCCGATAACTCTTGAAGGGAGTGACGGATTTGGTCCATACTTTGTATAGCGTAAACTTTCTACAAGAGTAATATGAAGTTCGAATATGGTCTCAATAGGTCCACTCCTTGGGATACCTCACACACAAAATTTCGGAAAAGTTCAGTTTAGGGCCATCACTCGAATCTCTTAGATTTTTGTTTTAGCAACTTGCATTCACTGCCCTCCATACGACAGTACAAGTTTCAACAGGGGCAAGTCCACACTTCCTGAGAAAATAGCATGAAAGTTGCAAAAAACCCCTATAATACCGTGTGAGGTGGTTGGAGCGCAAAATAACTCTCGAACGGATCTGCCGATTCGGTCCAAAATTTGGCCTTAGTAATACTTTGTCCAAACATAGTTTAAGTTTGAAGATAAGCCAAATCGGTCCACTCCTTCAGGTACCTCCCCCACAAAAGTTCAAAAATGTTCGTAAAAATTGTTCGTACGGTAACTCTTGAAGGGAGTGACCGAATTGGAATACACTTTACACATCCTAATATATCTACCAGATATAGATCAGGTTCATATATGGACTATATTTGTCCACTCCATCCGGTACCTCCCCCACAAAATTTCGGAAAAGTTCACTTTAAGACCCGCTCTCGAATCACTTTGATTTTTGTTGAAGCCACTTGCATTCGCTGCCTCAATTACGATGGTAAAAGTTTTTTTAGGGGCAAGTCCATACTTCTCAAAGACATAAATACAACTAAGACTAGACAAAATGCATGCAACAAAAAAATGTTTACGAAACTTTGTATAGAAACATTACCTTTAACAGGTTGCTGTTAATTCAAAATTGCAAACAAGGAGGAACATTTCATGTAATGGTATCAGAAACGAAATTTATGAATTCAAGGATCTATTCAAGAATAATTCTATGTCAATTGGATCGGTTAAATACGTAAAAATTTATAAAAGAAAAAAATGTTATATCACCATATCGTGATATAACATTATGTTAAATTCAAAAGCCATTCACTGAAGAATGATAGCAAAAAACAAGTAAAAAAGCATTAAGTTCGGCCGGGCCGAACTTTTCATACCCTCCACCATAAAATATTCATTCCTGTCCCCAACTTTAAGTGAGTACGTTAAAATGTCAGATAATGTACATAAAATGCTTCATTGGGGAGGTCCTTTTTTATGGTGCCTATATCTAACTGTTGACAATTTTTGGTGGGCTAGAAATTGGGAGGTACTGTTATATAGGGGTTATAATAAAACATGGGCCTATGTTCACAGCTTTTGATGGGAGCCTTTAATGTCAAATAGCTCCTAATTCGGTTAAAAAATTTAGCTAGAATCCTCAAAATATCGAAAATCGGTACATAACGTGGGAACTTCAAATGTCATTAACAGCTAGTTCGGAGGTATCTGGGCTTTACGAAAATATGAACTTAAATGAACAATTTTTGTTGACTTTTAAATTTCAAATTACAAAAAGTTCGTCCAAAAATAAAGCTAAGGTACGGAAAATCGGGAGGTTTGTTTTGGGGCTATACAAAAACATGGACCTACGTTCGGTTAAACATTTTAAGTAAAATCCTCAAAGTACCGAAAATCGGGAAGTATCGTTATATTGGGGCTATGTTGAAAATTGTTGATGCAGATGCGTGGTGACCCCTACAACCTTCAAATGTCAAATTACAGTTAGTTCTGTTAAAAATTGTAGCTAAAATGGCCAAATTACTGAAAATTGGGAGGTACCGTTACATGGGAGCTATATCCGAACATGGACCTATGTAGACAATTTTTGATGGAGAGGTGTTGTGACCACTAAGAACTTCAAATGTCAAATTACTGGTTTAATATTGTAGCTAAAATCATCAAATTACTGAAAATCGGGAGGTACCGTTATATGGGGGCTTTCTTGACAATTTTTGGTGGAGAGGTGTGGTGACCACTAAGAATTTCAAATGTCAAATGTTCAAATTACAGATAATTCGGTTAAAACTTGTTGGTAAAATTCTCAAAATACCTGAAATCGGGCGGTAACGTTATATGGGGGCTATTCCAAAACATGGACCTATGTCCACTAGTTATATAAGTTTATTGACATTTAAGAACCCTAAATGTCAATTAATAGCTAAATCGGTCTGAAAATGTAGATAAAAACGTCAAAATGTCGTAAATCGGGGGTACCGTTATATGGGGGCTATACCAACACGTGGACCTAGGCCCACAACTTTTGTTATATAAGTTTAGTTACACTTAAGAACCCTAAATGTCAAATTATAGCTATATCGGTCTGAAAATGTAGCTAAAAACGTCAAAATACCGTAAATCGGGGGGTACCGTTATATGGGGGCTATACCAAAACGTGGACCTATGTCTACAAGTTTTGTCACATAAGTTTATTGACATTTAAGAACTTCAAATGTCAAGTTATAGCTTCATGGGTCTGAAAATGTAGCTAAAAACGTCAAAATACCGTAAATCGGGGGGTACCGTTATATGGAGGCTATACCAAAATGTGGACCTATGTCCACAACTTTTGTTATATAAGTTTATTGATATTTAAGAACCCTAAATGTCAAATTATAGCTAAATCGGTCTGAAAATGTAGCTAAAACCGTCAAAATACCGTAAATCGGGGGGTACCGTTGTATGGGGGCTATACCAAAACGTGGACCTATGTCCACAACTTTTGTTATATAAGTTTATTGACATTTAAGAACCCTAAATGTCAAATTATAGCTACATCGGTCTGAAAATGTAGCTAAAAACGTCAAAATACCGTAAATCGGGGGCTACCGTTATATGGGGGCTATACCAAAACGTGGATCTATGCCCACAAATTTTGTTATATAAGTTTATTGACACTTAAGAACGATAAATGTCAAATTATAGCTAAATCGGTCTGAAAATTTAGCTACAAACGTCAAAATACCGCAAATCGGGTGGTACCGTTATATGGGGGCTATACCAAAACTTGGACCTATGTCCACAACTTTTGTTATATAAGTTTATTGACATTTAAGAACCCTAAATGTCAAATTATAGCTACATCGGTCTGAAAATGTAGCTAAAAACGTCAAAATACCGTAAACAGGGGGGTATCGTTATATGGGGGCTATACCAAAACGTGGACCTATGTCCACAAATTTTGTTATATAAGTTTATTGACACTTAAGAACAATAAATGTCAAATTATAGCTAAATCGGTCTGAAAATTTAGCTACAAACGTCAAAATACCGCAAATCGGGGGGTACCGTTATATGGGGGCTATACCAAAACGTGGACCTATGTCCACAACTTTTGTTATATATGTTTATTAACACTTAAGAACCCTAAATGTCAAATTATAGCTACATTGGTCTGATAATGTAGCTAAAAACGTCAAAATACCGTATATCTGGGGGTACCGTTATATGGGGGCTATACCAAAACGTGGACCTATGTCCACGACTTTTGTTATATATGTTTATTGATACTTAAGAACCCTAAATGTTAAATTATAGCTAAATCGGTCTAAAAATGTAGCTAAAAACGTCAAAATACCGCAAATCGGGGGGTACCGTTATATGGGGGCTATACCAAAACGTGGACCTATGTCCACAAGTTTTGTTATATATGTTTATTGATACTTAAGAACCCTAAATGTTAAATTATAGCCAAATCGGTCTGAAAATGTAGCTAAAAACATCAAAATACCGTAAATCGGGGGTACCGTTATATGGGGGCTATACCAAAACGTGGACCGATATAGCCCATCATCGAACTTGACCTGCCTGCAAACAAAAGACGCATTTTCCCAAAATTTCAGCGTCCTATCTCCATTTTTGTGGATGCTAGAGTGATTACCACAGACGGACGGACGGACGGACGGACGGACGGACGTGCTCAGATCGACTTAGAATTTTACCCTGATCAAGAATATATATACTTTATAGGGTCGCAAATGAGTATTTCAATGCGTTACAAACGGAAAAACAAACTTAATATACCCTCCATACTATGGTGGAGGGTATAAAAATGTCTTATCTTGTTGTATTTATGTCTTTGTACTTCTTGAGCAAACAACCCGAAGAGTGTAAAAACCCCCTATAACACCATATGGTGTGGCTGAAGATGCACGTCCATAACGGTCAATGTCGATCCATTCCTTTTAGTATCTCCTCCGCAAAACTTTTGATCTTTAATCCTTTTCTTCTTTATTTGCTAATTCGTTTTCCGAATGTTAGCGACCAATACAATACAAATATTTTTTTATAAATACATATAGATATACTAGCGGTCATCTGAATAGGTTTGAATTTTTTTCTTTTTATATGTTAAGGTATCTTCTGATGTGTTCGTATTGCAGATCCATACTATTTAGTTTTTGAGAGTCCTATACTATGCCAACATTCCCAAGAAAAAACTTGACGGTGTTGCCACATTTTCGGAAAATATCCCAATTATATAAAAAATGTACAAAAAAGTGACCAATTTTTGCGATCATCAGAATAGGTTTGAATCAAATAAAATTGAAAAATTGTACTATCCAAGCAAATATTGCGCAGTTTTTTGATTTAGTTTAGTAAAATGGAACATTCTGATAAATCCTACAACAAATTTGACCCGCTTTATTTGGAACGTGGGTTCAATTCTCAACATTGAAAAGTTACCAAGAACTTTCAGATAAAATCAAAAAATATTCAAACCAAAACGTTTTATAAATTTGCTTTAAATGACTTTTTGATTTCGTTGGGTCTCTTCTGAGCTTCGACAATTGTCTGAAAGCGAATACCAAGTGTAGCCATATTATTAGGATCGATCAAATAGAAAGGTCATTAAAAATAGTTGGTATTTTAGTTCAAGTTTCATTTTTTAACTATCCTTGCAGTACAAATTTATGTGGCATCATGCTCACAAATCCACCATAGTTGACCACATGTGTCATAAATGTTCGAAAATTGGTCTGGAAGAATGTTTCTTCGACGACAATAAAGTAGAAAATTGTAATTCAAATTTAACTTAAAGGGGCGTGATATCGCCGACTTTTATAGTGCTGTATAACCTCAGTAGTCCATTCTTTTATACTTATTCGTGTTTGTTTTATGACTTGTGAACAGATAAAAACTTTTTGACCTGACTATATAGGTATTACAGCACTATAGCAGTCGGTGATATCATGTCCCTTTGACTTAAATTTGAATTACAATTTTCTACTTTATTGTCGTCGATGAAACATTCTTCCAGACCAATTTTCGAACATTTATGATACATGTGGTCAACTATGGTAGATTTGTGAGCATGATGACACATAAATTTGTACTGCAAGGATAGTTAAAAAATTAAACTTGAACTAAAATACAAACTATTTTCAATGACCTTTCTATTTGATCGATCCTAATAATATGGCTACACTTGATATTCGCTTTCAGACAATTTTCGAAGCTCAGAAGAGATCTAACGAAATCAAAAAGTCATTTAAAGCAACTTTATAAAACGCTTTGGTTTGAATATTTCTTGATTTTTCTGAAAGTCCTTGGTAACTTTTCAATGTTGAGAATTGAACCCTCGTTCCAAATAAAGCGGGTCAAATTTGTTGTAGGATTTATCAGAATGTTCCATTTTACTAAACTAAACCAAAAAACTGCGCAATATTTGCTTGGATAGTACAATTTTTCAATTTTATTTAATTCAAACCTATTCTGATGATCGCAAAAATTGGTCACTTTTTTGTACATTTTTTATTATAATTGGGATATTTTCCGAAAATGTGGCAACACCGTCAAGTTTTTTCCTGCGAATGTTGGCATAGTATAGGACTCTCAAAAACTAAATAGTATGGATCTGCAATACGAACACATCAGAAGATAACTTAACATATAAAAGGAAAAAAATTCAAACCTATTCAGATGACCGCTAGTGTACAATATTTGTAATATTTTTGTTAATATATTACTTAGTATATCTGCAAACGCCTCTCTATCTCTAGCCTTAAACAATAGGGTTGTAATGTCTCGGATGCCAGTCCATTCTGTGATGTTATCGATCCATGTTGTCTCCTTTCTACCTCTAGCAGGCCTTCCTTCTATCCTTGTGCGGATTACAATTTGCAATAATTTATATTTTTGATTTCGCATAATATGTTCCAAATACGCTGTCTTTCGTCTTTTTATAACTGAGTTAAGTTCTCTTTCGCAGTGCATCCTTCTTAGAACATCGGCATTTGTCACATGGGCTGTCCAAGGAATTTTAAGAACTCTCCTATAAATCCACATTTCAAAAGCTGCAAGTCTTTTTATATCAGCAGTTTTTATGGTAGATACTTCCATTGCGTACAATAGCACTGACCAGACATAGGTTTTGATAAAACGAATCTTTGTTTCAAGATTAATGTCATGACACGTAAACACTCGTCTGTATTTTGAAAATGCTTCTCTGGCCAGTTCAATTCTGCATCGTATTTCTTTTGAACAGTCCCACTGTTCAGTTATTGTAATTCCTAGATATTTGAAACTTTTAACCCTCTCCACATTGGTGTTGTGAATTTTCAATGTTGCATTATTGTGGTCATTCTTTTTGCTTATAACCATGAATTTTGTTTTACTGATGTTAATTTTCAAACCATATTTCTCGCTGTGTGTTGTGAGCTTATTCACAAGATTCTGGAGTCCAGATATGCTATGCGACAGTAAAGTTGTATCATCAGCATATCGTATGTTGTTCAGAAATGTTCCATTTAAAGGAATGCCGATTGGAATTTTGTTTATCGATTCTTGAAAATTTTTTTCTGAATAGATATTGAATAGCAAAGGTGATAATATGCACCCTTGTCTGACTCCCTTGGATATATCAATACTATTTGTCATTTTCCCGTTCACTTCTATTTGTGCATTTTGATTCCAACATAGACTTTTAATACATTGTACTTCTTTCTGATCTAGGCCAATGGAGATGAGGATGTCAATCAACTTATCGTGTAACACTGTGTCGAAAGCTTTTTCGTAATCAATGAAGCATAGAAATAGGTCTTTTTGTGCGTTTTTACATTTCTGAACCAATGTTTGTATTGAAAAAAGTGCTTCTCGGGTACCCATACCTTCCTTGAATCCAAACTGGGATGTTCCCATGGCTTTTTCACATTTTGAGTATATTCTGGAGTGGATAATACCCAGAAATATTTTTAGAGCATGGCTCATAAGGCTAATAAGTCTGTATTCGCTACAATATTTTGCATGGCATTTCTTCGGAATGGTAATAAATGTTGATTTTAGCCAATCTTGCGCGAATCGGCCTGTATCATACACATGGTTAAATAATTTTGTTATAATTTCTATATTTTCTTCATCTATTAGTTTTAGGATTTCCGAGGGAATCTCGTCCGGCCCACAAGCTTTCTTATCTCTCAGACTGTTTATAGCAGTTTCAACTTCTCTTCTACTTATTGGTGTTCCTGTAAGAGGATGTTGCGTCTGTTCTTCAAAAGTTGTTCTATGTTCATCTGTAAAAATTTGTTTTATATAATCTCTCCAGATATTTTTCTTTTCTTCTATGTCAAAAACAGGATCATTATTATTGTTGTAAAGTACTTTTGAGGGAGTTTTGCGGTATACACCAGCAAGTTCTTTTAACTTTCTATGGAGATTAAAATCGTCGTGAAGGCTTTTTAATCTTTCAATCTCCTGACATTGTTTAATTATGTGGTTGTTTTTTGCTATTCTTACAGCGGTTTGGATTTCCCTATTTAGTTCCCAATATCGTTCAAAATTTATGTTTTTATGTTTTCGTCTCTCTTCCATCAAGTCGAGAATATCCTGTGTCATCCACTCTTTCTGCTTAGATATTTTGTGGTATCCAAGGGTATTATCCGCTAGGGGCTGCGTTCCACAAGTCGTCAACGTTTTCAGTATTTATGTTTCTCAGTTCTTGATTTATTTTATCTCGGAAATTTGCTTTGAATGTGGTATTTTCAAGCTTTGCCACATCGAGTTTACGGCGAATCTTCCGTTTTTTGCTCGTGGCAATTTTTATGCGCAACTTCATCATCAGAAGATTGTGGTCTGAAGGAACATCAGCACCTGGATACGTTGAACATTTCATAACCGAAGATCCGTATCTGGTATTAATTAATATAAAATCTATTTGATTTCTTACAATAGTGTCCCTTCTATCTTGCGGTGATTTCCACGTGTATAGTCTTCTTGGGGGAAGACAGAACATTGTATTTGTTACCATCATTTTATGTTCCTGACAAAACTGAATTAGTCTATCACCCCTTTCATTTCTTTCGCCAAGACCGTATTTTCCTGTTATACCTTGGCACTTTTCTGCTCCTATTTTAGCGTTGAAGTCGCCTTGAATTATTGTTATTTCGTGGCTTTTTGTCATTCTTAATAAGTCGTCGATTTCCTCGTAAAAAGATTCAATTTCACGATTACTTTTGTCCGCAGTAGGTGCATATACTTGGATTATGTTTATATCAATTGGTTTACATTGAATTTTAAGCAGCATAGTCCTATCCGACTTAAAAATAGAACCCGTAACACTTTGCGCTATGTTATTTTTTACTATAAATCCCACACCGTTTCTGTGATGTTCGGTAGAATTGCCAGAGAAGTATATTTTCGCGTTTTGGGAGCTAAATTCACCGTTTTGTGGCCACCAGGTCTCACTTATTCCGAGTATATCGATGTTTAATCTATTCATTTCCGCTATGGTGTTGGCTAGTTTTCCTGCTTCATAGAGACTCCTTATATTCCATGTTGCAATGTTTAAATGTTGTTTTTTACCTCCGGGGATTCTTAGCACCCTTGTATTGCCGGAGACTAAGGGCCGTGTATTTGTTTCATCACTCATGATTGTATGGTTTTCGAGGGAGAGATACTTCAGTGGTTTCCCGTTGCCTTCTGAAGGGTTAACTGTTTTCCTTCTACGTATTCAGCCGCTCCACTGGAGTACAGACGCTGTTTGCTGCCGCTTACTTTAAGACAGACGCAGCTACCTGTTGGTCCGCGGGACGTATTTGATTTCCGTCCTACCACCCATATCTGGGAAGCATTCCCCTATCCGCCACCTGGGGACGCGCCCTATAGGGGTTACAGGTTCCCCGAAGGGGATCTCTAATCCTAATCAACATTTTTGTCGGTTCAAACGCCCAAAAATGTTAAACCCCCTAAATACGTACGTGTTTTTGGAAAAAATTGTTTAAATATACACAGGCTGAGGGTATATCTCTGTCGGCAAAGCCGACTGATTCTTTTTTACTTGTTGTTAAATTATTTCAACTTATTTTTTGGGTAATAGGTACAGACTGTTTTCCTATAAAAGGACCAGAGGAAATCGAAAGGGGATCAGTCAGTGTTCAAAGGAACTGAAGTCAACTAGTGCGCGAATTTAATCGAGTGGAAGGAAAAAATCGCAGATAACCAGGTGAGTCAGAGTGGTGATATTCAATTTCTTGTCCAGATTCCTTGAAGTGTTCGTAACTCTTGAAATTCCCTCGCGTACTCTTGCCCAGATTCCTTGAAGTGTTCGTAACTCTTGGAAGCCCTTCGCGTACTCTTGTCCAGATTCCTTGAAGTGTTTGCAACTCTTGGAACTCCCTCGCGTATTCTTGCCCAGATTCCTTGAAGTGTTCGCAACTCTTGGAACTCCCTCGCGTATTCTTGCTCATATACCTTGAAGTGTTCGCAGCTCTTGGAACTCGTGTACTCTTGCCCAGATTCCTTGAAGTGTTCGCAGCTCTTGGAACTCCCACGCGTATCCTTGCCCAGACTCCTTGGAGTGTCCGAATCTCTTGGGTCTCCGCGAAACCTTTGCAGGTTCCATGAAGTGTTCTTAACTCTTGGAACCCCCATCCGCGTGTGTCCTCTTCCCCGCTCGTCCAGTTAGTCAAGTAGTTCGGAGAACTTATCCAGGTCTCCTGCGAAGCCTACACAAACCTTGCCCATATCTATCGTTTAGCCCATACTTCCACGACAACGTGTCTGGAGGAGGACCCGACCGCTGGGCGAACTTATCCAGGTCACCCAACAGCCCGGTATAGACGGAGAACTTATCCAGGTCTCCCACACAACCAATATCCGGAATCTACTCGGGTCTCCCGTCGAGACTGGACTGCCGACGAAGAGCGGAGAGGTGAACTTATCCAGGTCACCCCGAACGAGCGGCCGGAACTCTACCTTTGAATATACTTGATAATTTATACTTGTGTACCCCTTAAAAGAAAAACGAAATAATAAAAACAGAGTTGATTAGAAACCAACAAGAAAACCGTGTTATCACTCTCTCGGTCTTTCCACTTACAAATTTCTGTGACAGACTGTGGACCTCCGCGAGCTATCCCAGCAACCGGAGAGAACTTGTCGTTACAAAATATTTACATATTTGCATATAGTTCCATAGCAAAGACATAAAGCTAGAAAGACCAGACAAGATTACATGATACAAAAAATGTTTATTAAACAATGCATAGAAACATCTCCCTTAACAGAA
Organism: Musca autumnalis; assembly: GCF_047663935.1. Classification (NCBI taxonomy): domain Eukaryota; kingdom Metazoa; phylum Arthropoda; class Insecta; order Diptera; family Muscidae; genus Musca; species Musca autumnalis. The sequence goes on along the minus strand of NW_027411977.1, from coordinate 192,364,016 downwards.
ACAATGTAGGTTGATGTTAATATAAAATCGCAATTAATGACGAGATAGCAAAATAGTAGGAAATAATACAAGAAATGAAATTTATGGTTTCAAGGCTCTCTAGTACATAGAATTGCGTATAAAAGTTTACACTCTGTTACATATAAGATTATGTTGTGTAACGAAATTTTATGATTACAGTTATATGGTTACCTATCATTATGTTTACACATAAATGCCCTATCTTAATATATTGTTGTCTTTGTCCATAGCTCCTCTTAGGGATATGTATGTATGTCCCGGGCCACACTAGAGTAATTTCAATGAAATTTTGACATGAAGCTTTGCATTTTTTGGGAAAAAATCATAATTTCAAGAAACTAGTGTACACGGTTTCATGTGTTCTGCAATTTTGCTTTGTTGCAATATTCGTATGAAACAATCAGACCGTTTTATTTTACATTTTCTTTTACTTTCATGTCAAAATTTCAGTGAAATTACTCTTAGTGTGGCCCGGGACTAAGCACGTCCGTTCGCAACGTACAGGTCGTATAAATTGTCAAATTCGACTATAAACATAGGAAGAACGCTACTGCTGTTATTGATGTACCAAACACGGTATATTTTTTCAAATTAAATGAAATTTGAAATGTGTGACGGAATTTAGTTTAAAAACTAATTTTCCAATTTATATTGAAGTTGTGTGAAATCCGTACTTTATCACAATTTACTAATACAGTGTCATGGTATTCTGCTCTGCGAGTACCACCATTTTAGCTTTTTATATGTAAAACAGTCAGCCTTATTTATCTCCCATAAAGTGTCAGTGGCATATACACCGACTCCATCGTATTTCGCAAATATATGCATAGTTCAAAACAGAACGGCGAGCACATAAGCACTGACATAAATATAAATTTGGCCCATACATATACAACAGCAAAGGATATACGCAAAGGAGAGATGCAATGAATGTGAAATTTGAATGAAATTGAATATTTAATTTAATTTTGAAGAGGAGCAGGAAAAAAGCAGATGCACAAAATTCCATACAGGTCACTAGACTATATATGAACCAAATAATATTAGGTAGTAAGTAGGAGTATACACTTAGAAAAATCAAACAAGTTGTTGTTGAAAATCTTAAAGTTTATCAATGTCATGTCATAACGATCCAATCTCTTCCCAATATTGATATCGGCAAAAAATTACCGTTCATTTGTCCATCACGATATCGAATTATTTATTCATTTATACATACATAAATAGTACTTTTCATCAAATTGATTTTTCTTGAACTCTCTTACACCCTCGATATCAAAATTCTTAAAATCATCAAAAATCGTCAACATGATCCAAAACTAGGTTTGGTTACCGTTAAATGTTTTTTGTTCGGTGATTGTTTTGTCAATGAGACTGACAACAAAGATATACAAACCACAACATTAAACCTAACCCAATCTCACTTAAATACCGCTATAAAAACAACTTTCAGATTATAGGTTTCCCTATGGTTATCGGGTTTGCAATAATACAGCAAGCAATTTGGTTATCGAAAATCTATAAAAAAACTGTCATTCATAACTGACTGACCGCTTAAAGAGGTCATTAATAGGAAGTTAAGAAATCTGGACTCCTAAATTTTCTGCATAACCATACACGGTGCTCTTGAATCAACTTTAAATGAATGTAGCTTACACCTAGGAAAATTTTGCGGATTCTAAGACTACAATTTTCATAGATGAGAAAAATAAAAAAAAAACCAAAAAATCCCCGGCACGTTTTTTAAATAAATAGCGGCAAAGTTCACATCTTAGGGTTTTTTTAGGTTTTCACGATTTTGCTGGGAAACCACAAACCCTACCAAAATGAAACTAAAGAAAATGTTGTAGCAGTAAAAATTCTCTACAAGATTGACCTTTATGATATTTCCGTAGGTTTTACCATTTTTGAGATATAGATGTTCAAATTGGGACAATGCACTGACTGTATCGCCTCATTATAAAACAATGTCATGTACAGTGCGCGTTAACTAACTTTAAATAAAAACCGCTTAAACCTGGGAAGTTTTTGCGGATTCTGAAACAGCAATGTTCGGTTTTACCATTTTTCAGATAAAGAAGTTCAGGTCACATTTTTAGGTCTTTTTTTTTTTTTTGTTTGGTTTTCACGATTTGCTTGATAACGGCAAGTCTTAGAAAATCTAGTCTAGAGAAAATCTTATAGCTGTGAAAATTCTCTACATGATTGGCTTTCGTAATTTTTTGCTAGGTTGTACCATTTTTGAGATATATAAGTTTGAGTTGGGAAATTGCAGTCATGACATTGTTTTATAAGGAGACGATACAGTCAGTGAATTGTCCCAGTTTGAACTTCTATATCTCAAAAATGGTAAAACCTACGAAAATATCATAATAGATAATCTTGTAGAGAATTTTCACTGCTACAATATTTTCTTTAGTTCCACTTTGATAGGAATTGTAGTTTCCCAGCAAAATCGTAAAAACTGAAAAAAACCCTAAACATGTGAACTTTGACCGCGATTTATTAAAAAAAGCTCTCCGGCGATTTGTTTGTTTTTTTTTATACCCTCAGCCTTTAGGCTAGAAAGGGTATATACACTTTGATACGACCAAAAATTTGCGTCATTGAAATAACAGTTTTAGACCCCAAGTATGTTTGGATGAAATTCGTTTCAGACAATTTGGAGACGATTTAGCCATGTCCGTCCGTCTGTCTGGCTGGTGCGCACGAACCAAATTTTGGGTATCTTAATATCTTGTCCAAACTTAGTTTAAGTTCAAAGATGGGCCATATCGGTCCACTCCTTCGGGTACCTTCCCCACAAAAGTTCAAAATTTGTCTGTAAAATGGTGTGAACCATAACTCTCGAAAGGAGCAATCGATTTGGTCCAAACTTTGCACATCTAGATATAGATCGAGTTTGAATATGGAGTTAGAGTTGTTCCAATCCTTCCTGTACGTCCCACACAACATTCGCATAAAGTGAGGTTTAAGAGCTCTTCTCGGATCGTCTAATTTTTTTTTTCAGCAGGTTGTCCTTGCGACTCCCTTTATTACGGTACAATTTTTTTCTTGCGCAAGTCCATACCTCCTGAGTTATTGGCTTAAAAGTTCCAAGAAACCTGGACGGCACCAACCAAAATGGCAAATCCGCAAGTAATTCTCGCAGGGAGTTTCTGATTGGTGCAGACTTTGCACATCCTATTATTTCATCCAGTCATGTATCAGGTTCGAATTTGGACTATATCGGTCCACTTCTTCGGATACCTCCCTCACAAAATTCGGATAAAGTCAAGTTTAAGAGCCCTTCTCGGATCGTCCTGATTCTTTTTTCAATAGGTTGTTCTACCGGCCCCATTTTCAGTGGTACAATCTTTTTACGGAGTAAGTCAATAATTCCTGAGATAATGGTCCAAGACCCAAAACCCTCCCAGCACATACTAAAATGACTATTGTGCAAGATAACTCTAAAACTTTTTCAAAAATTTCTTTCAAACTTAGTTTAACGTAGTCAGCACACCTGACTGATACTTTCTTACTTGTTTTTTATCCACCATATGGAGGGTATAATTAAATTTGTCATTCCGTTTGTAACACATCGAAATATTCGTCGGAGACCCTATAAAGTATATATATTATTGATCAGCATAAAAATCTATGTCGATTTGATCATGTCCGTCTGTCCGTCCGTCCGTCTGTCTGTTGAAATCAAGATACAGCTCGCAATTTTAAAGATAGAGAGTCAAAATTTGGTACAGAAGTTTTTATTACTTTCAGGATGGTTGGTATTGAAAATGGGATATATCGGTCGAAGTTTTAATATAGCCCCCATAGAACTGTACCTCCCGATTTTCGGTATTTTTAAGGTTTTAGCTTCATTATCTTACCAAAATGGCTGAAATTTGGTACGTAGTCTTCTTTAGTGGTATAAAACTTTCCCCAGGATTTTGTCGGTATCGGTCCACACCTTCATATAGCCCCCATAGAACGGTACCTCCCGATTTTCGGTATTTTTAAGGTTTTAGCTTCATTATCCTACCAAAATGGCTAAAATTTGGTACGTAGTCTTCTTTAGGGGTACAAAACTTTCCCCCAGAATTTTTTCGGTATCGGTCCATACCTTCATATAGCCCCCATATAACGGTACCTCCCGATTTTCGGTATTTTGAAGGTTTTAGCTTCATTATCCTACCGCAATGGCTGAAATTTGGTACGTAGTCTTCTTTAGGGGTATAAAACTTTCCCCCAGAATTTTGTCGGTATCGGTCCACACCTTCATATAGCCCTTATAGAACGGTACCTCCCGATTTTCGGTATTTTGAAGGTTTTTGCTTCATTATCACACCGAAGTGGCTGAAATTTGGTACTTAGTCTACGTTGGTGGTATAAAACTTTCCCCCAGAACTTTGTCGGTATCGGTCCATGCCTTCATGTAGCCCCCATGGAACGGTACCTCCCGATTTTCGGTATTTTGAACGTTGTGGCCTCAATATTCCACCGAAATGGCTGAAATTTGGTATTCAGACTTCGTTGGGGGTACTCAAACTTTCCCTTTAAATTTGTCGGTATAGGTCCACGCCTTCATATAGCCCCCATGGAAAAGTACCTGCCGATTTTTCGTATTTTGAAGGTTGTGTCTTCAATATTCCACCAAAATGGCTGAAATTTGGTATTTAGTCTTCAATGTGATATAAAACTGTTCGCCAGAAATATGTCTGTACAGGTCCACGCTTTCATATTGCCCCATTTCTGACTAAAATTCGTCGGTATAGGTCCACATTTAGATATAGCCCCCATAGAACGGTACCTTCGGATTTTCGTAATACTGAAGATTGTGACGTCAATATCCAACCGAAATGGCTGAAATTCGTTATTACGTCTTCCAAGAGTTATAAAATATTCCACGTCTTCCTATATCCCCATAGAAGCTTACTTCTTGATTTTCGGTATTTTTTTAGTTTTAGCCACATTCTCTTACCGAAATATAGGAAATTATTTCAAATTAAATATCATTTAGTCATCTTTGAGCCTAAAAATGTGTCGGTATAGACCGGCGTTTTGAAATAGCCCCCATAGAATGGTGCCTCACATTGTTTTACCGAAATTGCTGAAATTTAGTATTAAGTCTTCTTCATACACGAAAGGAAACTAACTATTCCATTTTACTTCAATACAACTTGTGGTGGAGGGTATAACAAGTTCGGCCCGGCCGAACTTAACGCCATTCTTACTTTTTTTTATTTTTCTCACCTATGAACATTGTAGTTTCAGAACCCGCAAAAACAAAAATTATTAAAAATGATCTTCGCCCTAACAAGGAAAATTTCAAAAAAAACTTCTTTCATTTAAAGTTTTTTCAAGAGCACAGTGTGTATAGATATAATTCCTATTTTATCTCGAAAACTTTTCGAGGAAGATTTTCATACATTAACAATACTAAACTAAAAACATCAGCTGATATAATTCGAAGGTGATGCAAAAACTATGAAAATACCGACCAATCCGACTGAAAATTCCATAAAGCTTAAACAAAGCTCATAAAATCGAGATTGCGACATTGTTTTCCTTTAAGTCTGCAGTGAAATTTTGGTCAAAATATAGTTATCGTCTTTTATTTCATGCAATTTTTGCTGACATGAAAAATCTTCATTTTGGACCATAAAATCTTCAAATCGTCATTTTTCAATTTTGGGCCAAAAAATCGTCAAAATGACGATAAATGGTCGATTTCGGCAACACTGAGTGGGATTCCTTTTCTGGCATGTGTGATGCATAAGGCTGTTTGTGCTATTTGTGCAACTATGCTGGTATGATTGAAGGATAAAAACATCATTTCGCAAAACCGTAATGAAAGTTTTAAAGTTTTTGGTACACCACATCCTCTTAATCCCACTATCATATGAGAATCATTTTATGGTCCTCACACTAATCCATCTAAAACAAAAGATCAAATTTATTTGGGAAACCAAAAGCGTAAAAAAATACATTTCAAATTTGTTATTAGACTGTGTTGCATTTGTGGTTAATGCGGTGTGAAATGGTTTTATAGATAATTTTCCAATACAATTTAAATATATTTAACATTTTGACATTGATAATCACGATAACGAAAACGATTTTGGAGGGAGTCATATAATTAATTTTCGTTAGTATTATCAAAAAAGGGAGATTATTTTTGTTCCTAAGATGTTCCCGTAGGCGTATGAGTATTAAAACTACCTGTTAATCGGTATTCACCCATAAAAGGTTTGCCGTAAAGTAAATTGATTTTTTTTTGGAAAGTGAGGAGAGGGAGGAGCTATTTCATACTCTTTCCTCTCTGCTTTCAGTGAAAGCCTTTCACCCAAAACTCAATTTACTAACATCTCACTTATGTATGTGCATTATACGTCAGATAGTTCAAAAATCCAACACTTTGCATAATTATAAGGGTTTGTTGGAATTAAAACCATAACAAAGTTAAAGTAAATATACACGTTTTTATACGCTCAGTATTTATGCTAACGAGGGTATATGAGGAAAAGTCAAAATTTTTTAGTTTCCATGAAGCCAAGGTTTGCACTATTATAATACGCGAACTATTGTAGTTTGCCAGTAACTATGACTATTGCTGGATTAATTTAGATGTTTTTGTACAAAGCTCCAAAATTTAGCAAAAAAATTTAATTTACGTGGTAGTTACGACCACGTAAAGGAAAAACCATAGGTAAAAACACGTTGAATCTAAACAGGGTTTTTACATTCCTATTTCTGATTAAACCATTCAAATGACGGACATCTGTCCAAAGTAAAAGTAGGAGAATACAAAATGAAGATTACACTTTTAATGTATCACTTTCCAAAATTTCCACTGCATCCACCTTTTATGGATGCTGACATTTTGAAGCCGGATTTCAGGTGTTTTTTGTATTTTTTATGTAACTGGGACGCGCATTCGGATATTTCGAAAAACCAATTATAGGACTAAAGAACTCGCGATTTCGCATAATCTGATATGTATATTAAATATGTAGCCCACACAGCAGCAGAGTAATCTACTGCCAAAGTCCAAAATTTAGTGCGATATTTTTTCTAAAAAACCTATTTTTTGGGTACAGTATTTACAATATCGTTTTGAGTGTGCTGGTACCCCGCGATATTTTAGTTTTTCGACGATCCGGATCATATGAATCACAGATCGTAAAAATCCATCTACTAGAACGGCGGAAATGGCTACTGCAAAAATTGAAAATTTGCAAAAAAATGTTTTTCAAAATATCGCTGACTAACTCGCGTTTTATGTGGATCGTTTCCATTTCAATGAAGAAAGTGAATTATCACTCGCGTTTGTGCGAAAACAGCGGTTTGAAAAATTTAGTGGCATGGGAGCTGTATCCGATTTATCCAAAAAATACTGTGTGATGCTACATCCACGGTTCTTGATGGATTTTATTGAAATATGTTTAGATCGATGTATTTTTTCACGGTTGATAGTGAAATCGGATGCGCATAAAAAGTGTATGCACTTTGTGCAAAATATAAGCGTAATACAGTTTGTTGCAAACTAAACTGCAGACGATGCTACATCTTAGCGGTCAAAGTAAATCCTGGCAAATGTGTACAAATTAAAAGAGAAGAATTCGCTGTATTGGTAAACCGCATGCGCATCAAGTGATTTTGAGGATTTCGCGATTTACACGCATTTCAAAATGAACATTACCCGATACAATTTTATTTCAAGATTATACCCTATTTAAAGGAACCCAACATTTATTTGAAAGATATCCATATCTTCTGCTAGATGTTAGCGTGTTTTCGAGAAGTGATTAGAATGAAAAATGTGATTTATTGCGTGGAATTTAACTAAAATAGAAGAAAAACTCCGACCTATTTTTCTTACATTTTGTTCAACTAACTCACAAAATAAATTTTAATAAATATTTTCTCTTACAAAAATTTTATAAATTTCCTCAATATATTTTTTGTTTTTTGCTATAATATGCAAACCGCTAAACGGATTTGTATAGTTTTGGTTTCATTTGAATCTTCGCGATGTTTAGATTACGTACATACATATTTTTTATATATTTTTCAGATGCATAAACAGCTAGAATTTTATTAGAACATGTTGTAAACTACCAATTGTTTTGAATGCTTTCCTAATTTCCGCGAAAATTTACAACTTTTTCACTAAAGTTATGGGACCTCAGTAACCATATAATATGTAGGGAGCCCCTAATTAAGAGAGTTTCTCAATATAATGATTAGAGTCTTTTAAAGATTTTTTTCTTTTTATCAGAATTGAAACCGGCATAACTTTTGCGCGCAACAACCAAATTTAGTATCTCGAACAGATTTAAGAATGGGATTTTTTCCCCAATGTATGTACCAAAAATCATTCATGTAGCTTAAAAAATTTTTAATTTTTTCTTATGGAAAACTAAAAAATTTTGTCTTTTCTTCATATACACTTTCATACGGGCAAAATGTGCCTCATCGAAATAATGGTTTTAGTCCCCAAGAATGTTTGGACGAAATGTGTTTCAGACAATTTGGAGTCGATTGAGCAATGTCCGTCCGTCTGTCTGTCTGTCTGGCTGGCTGGAGCGCACGATAACTCTCGAACGGATGAACCGATTCGGTTCAAATTTTGGCTTTCGTAATATTTTGCCCAAACTTAGTTTAAGTTCGAAGATGGGCTATATCGGTCCACCTCTTCCGGTACCTCTTACACAAAAGTTCGAAAATGTTCGGAAAATTTGTGCGCACGATAACTCTTGAAGTGAGTAACCGATTTGATCCATACCTTGCACATCCTGAAATGTGTACCAGACTTAGATAAGGTTTCAATCGGTCCACTCCATCGGGTACCTCCCACACAAAATTTCGGAAAAGTTCAGTTTAGGGCCATCTCTCGAATCGCTTTGATTTTTATTTTAGTAACTTGTATTCACTGCCCTTCATATGGTGGTACAAGTTTCATTTGAAGCAAGTCTATACTTCCTGAGAAAAAAGCATGAAAGTTGCAAGAAACCCCTATGACACCGCGTGTGGTTGTTGGATGGAGCGTAAGATAACTCTAGAACGGATCTGCCGATTCAGTCCAACATTTGGCCTTAGTAATATTTTGTCCATATTTTGTCGGTTCAAATTTTGGCTTTCGTAATATTTTGCCCAAACTTAGTTTAAGTTCGAAGATAAGCCATATCGGTCCACTCTTTAAGGTACCTCCCCCACAAAAGTTCAAAATGTTCGGAAAAATTGTTCGTACGGTAACTCTTGAAGGGAGTGGCCGAATTGGTCCATACTTTACACATCCTAATATATCTACCAGATATAGATCAGGTTCAAATATGGACTATATTTGTCCACTGCATCCGGAACCTCCCACACAAAATTTCGGATAAGTTCACTTTAAGACCTGATATCGAATCACTTTCATTTTTGTTGAAGCAACTTGTATTCGCTGCCTCAATTACGATGGTAAAAACCCTATAGGCACCATATGTAGTGGCTGGAGATCCACTTCTATAATGGTCAATGTCGATCCATTCCTTTTAGTATCTCCTCCGCAAAACTTTTGATCTTTAATCCTATTCAACATCTTTGTCGGTTCAGACGCCCAAAATTTTTAAAACCCCGTAAATACATCTTTTTTACTTATTATACCCTACACCACTATCTGGAAAGGGTATTATAAGTTTGTTTTGGCAAAAATTCATGTAACACCGCGAAAAATTCGTCGGAGACCCCCAATGTGGTATACCAATCTTCAATCTCGACGAGAAAATTTTGAGATGTGTGCCGTCCGTCAGTCCGTCTGTCCATTATAAATTGTAATCAAACTCCAGGCCGCAATTATGGACCGATCGTCACGAAATTTTACATGGAGGTCAGTTTCAGACCAGAATAGACACCTATTGTTATTGGTGATGATCGTGAAATATTCAGGTGGGTGAAATGGACCAAAAACATAATTTTTATCCAATTTTGTAATGGTTCTGTAGGTCACAATAATAGTTCGATCGCCTCGAAATTTTAAATAAGGTAAGAGTATATGACAAAGAAGAAGCCTACACATTTAGATAATGATCAGATAATATTTATTTAATGGACCACAACTTTTGTGTGAAAATTGTGTAAATTTTTAATACACAGCTTAAATCTTTATTTCTGGAAGACACATTTCGCCCACGTGTGTTATATTTGGAAGAAGATCTTCCATTGATGCCAATTATGTTGATGTACGAGGTCGAATAACAGAGCTACAGCCTAATATATACAGTTATTTGTTTGTAGTGTAATCATAAAGATGCTAGAGGTCGCAATTATAGCTCAATAGTCACGAATGTAAGAGGTTAGGTCGAAGAAGATGCCTATAATTTTGGACGATGATCTGATAGTATCTAGCCCATGAAATGGAACATTAGTTTTGTTTGAAAAATATAAAAATTTAATTTTGGTCCATATTTTTATTCCTGAAGGGCATACGAGAAGCACTAAAAACCTTCTGGCCTAGGCAACACGCAGAGTCGCCAGGCATCATTTAACATTTTTTTGGAAAGTTTGACAATCTTTAGCCTAAGCATACTTATTATAGTTTGACATGCGACCATGTGTTGGGTTGTTTTCAGAGGCTTGATTGAGACACCATCAAAACATGCCCAGCAAAATTTGACGGAAGGGGTTCTTTGCGATGACGTGATTTCATGTCATCTTTTGCATTGGTTCAAAGGAAGTCGTGAAAGATCCGATCTTTTCATCAGCATTTGTACCCATTCCATCGATCCAATAGAGATGATGTTTGTGTTTTTATTTACACACCTGTTTATTTTCATTTTGGTATGTTCCAGTACTGCAAAAATCTACTAATTTTTACTATTTTTTCCGATAACATAAAGGAAAAATTGTTATCGTAGTAAAAATAAGTAGATTCTTGCAGTTCTGGAACAGACCAAAGTTGTAAGAACTGTCGTCGTGATGTTGTCTTACATTTCCTGCATATCAAACAACTAAAACTTCTAAACAATTGGTATTATATGAAGTCCCAACCATCGAGCTAAAAATAGAATCGGATCTGTTCTAAATCTGACATAGAATGAAATCAATCAAATCTCGCTTCTTGGAATTTGAAAAAAAAGTCGGAAACGAAAAGGAACAAGAATCTGAAAATAAAGAAGAAACTACTTTTGGAAAGAAACAATTAAAAATAAATTAATTAAGCATAAATGGTATTTTCCATAAAAAGTCTCTCCTCCCCGTTCGTTACATTTTGTTCTTAGAGATCCCTAAAGCAAGCCGGGTTGTAGATCCCTACATATTTCCGTCACTAAACAAAAGAGTATAAATTACCAAAATGTTGTTATAAAATAACAAAATTATAAAATAAAAGTAATTTACGAAATAAAAATACTGAAAGGAGTGCATTTGGAGTCCATGTTGAAATCTGAACTGGTGATGGGAAGATAATTGAAAAAACCTTTTCTAAAATGAAAGAATATCAGTTGCTGAGAACGGAGGAAGTAATCTTTTGCGTTGCAGCGGTGGTGATTACATTGCAATTTTGGATGTAAACTTTTGAAAAACTAAACTGATAAATTAATTGTAGCTATTTCATGAATTCGTTTGAATTAATAAAGAGTTTTGTTTTTCATGAAAACCATATTTCAATACAGCATTTCCATTTTCCAAACAAGACATGAAAATTTGATGCCAAGGGGTTGGTGAAAATGACATGTCAAAGCATGGGTGAAAATGACGTGTTAAAGCATTGGTGAAAATGACATGTCAAATCATTGGTGGAAATGACATGCCAAAGCATTGGTGGAAATGACATGTCAACGCATTGGTTAAAATGACATGCTTAGGATCCAGAAAAGAACGTCATCTTTCATATAAAATTCATCGATGAAGATGCTAAAAAGATGACATGCTAGATCACTGGCACCCATGATTGAATGTCATCTTTGGCATCGAACATTTTGCTGGGTGGTTTTTGAACACTTTTACAGCATATTCTGGCGACGAAAATCGTTGACCACGCCTTTTTTCTTGATGTGCTGCAATCAAATGAAGTCATTGGATCCCTAGTCAGGTCTGTGCGGCGTATGACCCATCAATTCCACGTTTTGTCCGGCAAAAAAAGCGCTGGTTTGAATCGATGTGTGAGAGCTCGCATTGTCATGATGCAGAACGATTCGATTTCTCTTGCTCGTTTTTCGAACTTCTCAGGAGACTTCAGGCAAACAAATTGTAGTGTAACACTCAGAATTAACTGTCCTACATATCTCAAGCCGTATAGTCGCCACACGGTCAGTTTTTCCGAAGAAACAAGGGACCATTTGCTTCGAAGGTCTTCTTCCATGAACAACTTTCGTTGGATTGGACCGGCCAAAAAGGCGCTGGTTTGAATCGACGGGTGAGACCTCGCATTGTCATGATGCAGAACGATTCGATTTCTCTTGTTCGTTTTTCGAATTTCTCAGGAAAATAGATTGTAGTATATGATGGTGCTATTATTTCGTTCGTCCTCTTTTTGGAGTTTTTGTAAAAATTGGTTTGAAGCGGATCAACTTTTATTATTATAATTTATCTTATGTACATATTTTATTTTAATACTTTACGTATACGTTTTCACTAATTCAATTAATGTTACGAAACATATGCTTAAATATTTGAATTTAACGGCTAAATATGCAACCATGTACATATTTTGTAAATAGTACTATTAATTACATTCATTACAACATTGAAAAAATGGGATTACCAAGCAGGACTATAGGAAAAGTTTGGAGTTTCAATTAACTGACATAATTTCGCATATGCATTTATCTAATGAAGTGCGATATATATACTAGTTCCCAAGCTTTGCCTTCGTCTGCCACAAAAACAACATTCAATACACCTGAAGATCGGCTTAACCACCCGTGAAACATAGCGTAATGGTTGAATGTGTGGGACTTCGGTAGACTCCTAATTTTTCAATGTATATAATAGGTCTAATAAGCTCAACTCGAAAGAGAATTAATTGACCTTCGCCTTAATAAGGCAAAAATAAAAATTGTGGTTTTTGTTACTTTCAAATTCTTTGGGCTCGTTTAGTTCTACAAACGCATGAAACGGTCAGCAAAATTTGCACATGTAAATAAAAATGCCTCCAAACCATTATTGTAGGAGGTGGTGATATTATTTTTTTGCAGCTGTATAAATCCAAAAATTATACGCCAGGAGGAGTTCAAAGTGTGCCTTCACCTTCATCAAAATTAATATTTGAAAAAAAAAACTTTTACGGTAGCGACACCTAGTACATTTTTAAAAAAATTTACCCATGAAAAGTGAAATACCGGTATTTTTTGACGAAAGAGAAGACAAAGTAATGACAGATTTTTTACAGTGGATAGGGTTAATGATTTTCTTAATAAAAAGTTAACATTTTTAGTTGCTACCCTTTTGTTGAACTGGTGCGATATGTATACAAATCCAATTGGACAAATCATACGCTTGGGCTCCACGTAATTTGCAATAATACACAAACTGGGAATTTCTCTGTCATGATAGCAATTTATATTAGGCAGTAGCCCCGTTATCTACCAAACTCATTATTGCAATTTTTATCAGGGAAAAGGTCAGTCGTTCTTTTTTCATATGTAGGCTAGTTTGGAGGTATGTATATGCGCTCCAGGAAATAAAATATGGACCAAATATAAAATGTTTATATTTTTCATGCAAAAGTAATGGTCCATTTCACCCGCTAAATAATATCAGATCATCATCCAAAATCGTAGGCATCTTCTTCGACCTAAAGTCTTTTCTCGTGCAAAATTTCGTAACAATAGAGTTATAATTGCGACATCTAGCGTGTTTATTATTACACTATAAACAAATAATTGGATATATAAGGCTGTAACTCTGTTATCTTATGATGTACACCAACACAATTAGCATCAATAGAAAGGTCAAAAGTTTTTTTCTAATTATAGTTTACTTACCCGGATTACGTCTTCCAAGGATACAAATATAAGCTGTATATTAAAATGTTCACAATTTTCACACAAAAGTTGTGGTCCATTTAACCCTCTAAATATTATCTGATCACCATCTCAAATTGTAAGCTTCTTCTTCGTCATATACCCTTACCTTATTTAAAATTTCGAGGCGATCGGACGATTATTGCGGCCTATAGAGCAGCTACAAAATTGGATAAAAAGTATGGTTTTGGTCCATTTCACCCGCTAACTCTTTCACGATCATCACCAATAACAATAGGTGTCTCTTCTGGTCTGAAACCGACCTCCATGTAAAATTTCGTGACGATCGGTCCATAATTACGACGTGGAGTTTGATTACAAGTTATAATGTACAGAAGGACGGACGGACACACATCTCAAAATCGTTTTATCTCCCGTGATAAGAAGATTGGTATACCACATTGGGGATCTACGGCGAATATTTCGCGGTGTTAAATGATGTTTTAGCAACAAAAACTTAAAAAACCCTTCCCACATTTTGGAATAGGCTATAATTATTAAAGATCTGATTTTGCAAAAATGGCCGGATGCGAAACCATCCGTCTGTTTGTCTGGTTGGTTGGTGTGCACCATAACTCTCGAACGGATTAAACGATTTTCTCCACTTTTTGTGTAGTTCAAACATAGATATACAAGTCAAGGGCGAGTCCGTACTTATTGAGATAATTACCACAAAGCCCGAAGAGAGCACCCATATGGTAAAAACTTTGCACACCGTAATAATTCTTCAAGACTTGCATTAAAATCGAAGATGTGTTATTTCGATCCACTTTTGTCGGTACCTCTCCACAGGTTGAGATCTGTTCGCGAATAGAAGAACCTAAATCCGATCCATTTTTTGTGTAGGATTCGTTTTTAGGCACAACAATAAAATGGTAAAGTTGATTGATTGGACCATAAACGCGGCCTTTAGATAATTTTCATGAAAATGGTCCCATACAAATTGCTACAGAAAGAAAGATCGCAAGGTGTTCTGCAATTTAATTCATCGTATATAAAACTTTTCAATCATAGTCGCAGCCACAATTCTTGTCCTTCTAAGCCGTTCAAGAGAAAACTTACCATTGAGCTTCTTCCATATTATTCGGTTTCCACACATTTTGAATATTTTCAACATATCATTGCTTACAGAGAGCTACGGTGACAAGAGTAACTGAAGGAAATCTATGCAGCATATGATATAAAGAAATATAAATATGTCAACTATGTGCCAGAAGCCACCTCCTTCTTAGTACACAATTTAAGTCACGTGAATACGTTTTATTCTACATGAAATCATTTTTATTTTTGGTTTTTTTTTCAGAATGACATTTAGATGGGGATTGTGAGTGGTATTTATATTAAAGTACTTTATTTAATCCTTTTTACAAAAGCGTTGTCAGAGCTAAGGTAAAAATCAAGTAACTCTATTTGTTGTTGGCAAATATATATTACTTTAAGCGACTTTGGTTTTTAAATTATGATTTCGAGGAAAAAATTTTCTTAAGGTCTTTAAAAATTTGAATTGAAATTGTTTATTAAACTGTAATTGTAAAATTGAATGATTGTATATAAAAAGTTAAATACTAAATTATTAAATCAACTTCTACAAAATTGTGTGTAAAAGTTTAATAGAAATTATTTTTATATTTTTATTTCTGGAGAATAAAAATGCTGATTCTAGGCACACATTTTTGTGTACTGATCTTCATATTCGATATTCGACAAGATAAAGCGATCTATCATGTGCCCATTTTAAATATGGTAAAGAACTCTATTTCAGGTATTTTATAATGTACATCGACTCATGGTGTATGACCGGGAGGCTACAAAACGCTGCTATCATAAAGAAGAAAAAAACAATTTCAGCGTAAATTTGGTGCAAGTGGTGTAGGATACAACATGGACGGCGCCGTCAGGCAAAGCACTTTCGAACTTGAAATTGAAAACATTTTTAAAGTGATGCTACTCGAAACGAACTCGTTTATATGAAAGACTTTATTTTCGACATTAGCCCATTACAAATTTTACATAGAGAATATAGTGGGAAGCCTCTTGCAGGACCTGCATTCTTTCTTACATTCTTTCTGGAATGTTCGTGAAAAGTAAGCAGGTTTAGCCTACATCCACTTTCAAAACTGCATTTTAGTAAATTTCAGTTTTTTGCATGTTCTTTTATGCGTACTCTGCTACAACTTTCAGGGTATATGTTATGGTAAGTACCGTGTATATTTCTTTGCCTTTACTAATAACTGCCGCTACAACAACACCCAGCCATTTGCCAATTAAAATATGCTACATCAAATTTAAACAAATGTCATAAATCACAAAAAATACTGGTTTGTATTAGGGGTATAACCAAAAAAATACCACGCCAGTACCATGTGCGGAATATTGCCCTGATAACAAATACGCGTGTTTTAGTTTGATTCGGTGAAAAAAGTTTCCGCACCGACTGCGTTTACTAAAGCCCCTTTGATATTTTTATACCCTACACCACTATATGGAAAGGGTATTATAAGTTTGTTTTGGAAAAAAAGTATGTAACACTGCGAAATATTCGTCGGAGGCTCCCAATCTTCATATTTCAACGAGATAAAGTGATTTTGAAATGTGTGTCCGTCCGTCCGTGTGTCCGTCTGTCCATTATAAATTGTAATCAAACTCCAGGCCGCAATTATGGACCGATCGTCACGAAATTTGGTATGGAGGTCGGTTTCACATCAGAATAGATCGCTATTTTAATTGGTGATGATCGTGAAATATTTAGCGGGTGAAATGGACCAAAAACATAATTTTTATCCGATTTTGTAGCTTCCCTGTAGGTCGCAATAATAGTCCGATCGCCTCGAAATTTTAATTAAGGTAAGAGTATATGACAAAGAAGAAGCTAGCAACTTGAGATGGCGATCAGATAATATTTAGAGGGTTAAATGGACACCAACTTTTGTATGAAAATTGTGAAAATTTTTAATATACAGCTTATATCTTTTTTCATGGAAGAGACATTCCGGACAAGCTATACTTGGAAGAGGAACGCTTGACCTCTCTATTGATGTCAATTGTGTTGATGTACGTGATCAAATAACGGAGTTACAGTCTAATATATCCAGTTTTTGGTTTTGGTAAGAGTTTAGGTTAAATAAAATGCCTATTATTTTGCATGATGATCTGATATTATTTAGCGGGTGACATAGACCATTTCATTTGTGTGAAAAATATACAAATTTTATTTTTGGTCCATATTTTAATTCCTGGAGAGCATATACCGGCAAAGTAGCTTACATATGGAAAAATAAATACTGACATTTCCCCTGATGCAAATTACAATAATGTGTCTTCTAGATAACGGGCCTACTACCATATATAATGGGTTTTGTGTAGAGAACCACAATTTCCTCCCATGCTACAAATTGTATCTATCATGACAGAGAATTTGTTTCAGTTCAGTTAATTGGCTTTTTCATACAAATATTGCAGCATTTGGTCGCTTCGCCAACTATTTTATACTCTCTGCCTTTAGAGTAAAGGGAATATATACAAAATACGACCAAAGATGTGCCTCATCGAAATAATAGTTTTAGACCCCAAGTATATTTGGACGAAATTCGTTTCAGAAAATTTGGAGTCGATTTAGCCTTGTCCGTTCATCTGTCTCTCTTATTGTTCCTAACATTTTGCCCAAACTTTGTTTAATTTCGAATACGGGCTATTCGGGCACCTCCCCCACAAAAGTTCAAAATTTTTCTGAAAAATTGTGTGAACTACAATTGTCGATTTGGTCCAAACTTTCCATATATTATTATTCCTTCCAGATATAGATCGGTCCACACCTTCAAGTACCTCCCTCACAAAATTCGGAGAAGTGAAATTTAAGAGTCCCCTCGAATCGTTTTGAATATTTTCAGCAGCTTGTCCTTGCGTTCCCCTTTACGATGGTTCAATTGCAATGGCAAGTCCATACTTCCTGAGATTATGGTTAAAAAGCTCCAAGAAACAATGAACAACAAACATGAAAACTAACTAAAATGGCAAATCCGCAAGATAACTCTTAAGGGGATTTTCATACAGTCATGTCCTTCGAGTACCTCCCACACAAAATTTGGGAAATGTGCAGTCTGAGGACCCATTTAGGATCTATTTGAATTTTTTGAAGAAGGTTCTTTTCACGGTCCCTATTGAAACGGTACAATTTTTCCGGAGTAAGTCCATACTTCCTGAGACTTTTTCAAACTTTTTTCAAAAATTAGAAGTTAGCTTACAAAACTTGATTTGGTATAGCCTTACATTTCTATAACTACAGATTCCACGTATTTTGAAGCAAACTGATGATACAAAATCAATATATTTTTATACCGTATAATTGTTGTGCTTGTTTCTTTTTCTGGTCAGATGCTGAGGGTATATCACCGTTAGCGCAGCTGACTTATACTATCTTCTTTGGTGTGTAATTGAATATAAACAAGTTTGGGATTTATAAATTTGTTTGCATGCAAATTATTTGAATTTCTATTCAATATTAGTTATTTCTACCGATATAAGATATATGTTTGATATCACAATATATAACCACAATTAACTATTTATATAATTGTTCCACAAACATCCCAGTAGGGACATGGGATTTATATTAGATCATTGATATGTGACTTAGTTTTTATTGCCGAATCCGAATGGCATGCCATTTGTAGAGAAGTTTTTCATTTCTGAAATACTCAGGAAATATCGCCAACATTAAAAAGGGGTATTTGCCACCGTTGAAAATAGTATGTGGTCAGGCCTGGGTATCGAAACCGGACATTCAGGGTGCAAGGCGGTTGCGCATAGTAAATTCCTAGAGGTTGTGGTGTAGGGTATCACATGGTCGGCCCCGTCCGACTATAGACTTAGCTTACTTGTTATACCCTACACCACTATGTGGAGAGGGTATTATAGGTTTTTTTTGGGAAAAATTTATGTAACACCGCGAAATATTCGTCGGAGACCCCCAATGTGGTATACCAATCTTCATATCTCGACGAGATAAAGTGATTTTGAAGTGTGTGTCCGTCCGTCCGTCTGTCCATTATAAATTGTAATCAACCTCCAGGCCGCAATTATGGACCGATCGTATGAAATTTTGTATTTTTATTGGTGATGATCGTGAAATATTTAGCGGGTGAAATGGACCAAAGACATATTATTTATCCAAAATGTAGCGGCTCTATAGGTCGCAATAATAGTCCGATCAACGAGATGGCGATCAGATAATATTTAGAGGGTTAAATTGACCACAACTTTTGTGTGAAAACTGTCAACATTTTTAATAAACACCTTATATCTTTGTTCCTGAAAGACACATTCCTGCCACGTGAGTTATATTTGGAAGACCATCTGTTGACCTTTCCATTGATGTCAATTATGTTGATGCACGTGATCAGATAACAGAGTTACAGCCTAATAAATCCAATTTTTTTTGTAGTGTAATCATAAATACCCTAGAGGTCGCAATTATAGCTCAATAGTCACGAAATTTTGCACGAGTTAAGAGTTTAGGTTGAAGAAAATGCCTATAATTTTGCATGATGATCTGATTTTAATTAGCAGGTGACATAGACCATTACTTTTGTATGAAAAATATACAAATTTTATTTTTGGTCCATATTTTAATTCCTGGAGGGCATATAACGGAAAAGTAGCCTACATATGGAAAAATAACTACTGATCTTTCCCCTGATGCAAATCGCAATAATGGTTTTGCTAGATAAGGCACCTACTACCTAATATATAATGTGTTTTGTGTAGAGAACCACAATTTCCTCCCATGCTACAAATTGTCTTTATCATGACAGAGAAATTTTCAGTTCAGTTGTCCAATTGGATGTTTTATACAAATATTGCAGCATGGGGTCGCCTCGCCACCTATTTTATACCTCATGATTTACAGTAAAGGGGTTACATACAAAATACGACCAAAGATGTGTCTCATCGAAATAATGGTTTTAGATCCCAAGTATGTTTGGACGAAATTTATTTCAGACAATTTGGAGTCGATTTAGCCCTGTCCGTTCATCTGTCTCTCTAACTGTCTAGCTGGCTGGTGCCCACGATAACTCTCGAACGGATCTACCGATTCGAACCAAATTTTATACTTCGTAATATTTTGCCCAAACTTAATTTAAGTTCAAATATAGGCTATATAGGTCCCCACCTCCACCACAAAAGTGCAATTTTTTTTTTCGAAAAATTGTGTGAACGATAACTGGCGAAGTGAGCAATCCACCGATAGACCGGGTAAGACGATATCGGTCCACACCTTCGGGTGCACACACAAAATTCGGAAAAAAGAAATTTAAGAGTCCTCTCGAATCGTTTTGAATTTTTTCAGCAGATTGTCCTTGCGTTCCCCTTTACGATGGTACAATTGCAATAGCAAGTCCATACTTCCGAAAAGCTCCATGAAACCCTGAAAAATAAACAAGAAACCTAAATAAAATGGCAAATCCGCAAGATAACTCTAAAAGGGATTTTCTGATTGGTCCAAATTTTTCACATTGTATTCTTTCATCCGGTCATGCATCACGTTGGAATATGGACTATATCGGACCCGTCCTTCGAGTACCTCCTACACAAAATTTGGGAAAAGTGCAGTTTGAGGACTCGTATCGGATCTATTTGAATTTTTTGTGAAGAAGGTTCTTTTCGCGGTCCCTATTACAACGGTACAATTTTTCCGGGGTAAGTCCATACTTCTTGAGATAATGGTCCAAAAGTTCCTGCCGGCTCCAACTAAAATTACAAATCTGAAAAATAATTCTCAAACTTTTCAAAAATCAGAAGTTAGCTTACTAAAATTGATTTGGTATAGCCCCACATTACGATGCCTACAGATTCCACGTATTTTGAAGCAAACTCGTGATACAAAATCAATATATTTTTATACGGCATAATTATTGTTTGTTTTTTTGTTTTTTTTTTTTGTTTTTTTTTTTTTTGTTTTTAGTTTGGGGGGTATATCACCATTAGCGCAGCTGACTTATACTATCTTCTTTGGTGTGTAATTGAATATGAATAATTTTGGGATTTATAAATTTGTTTGCATGCAAATTATTTGAATTTCTATTCATTAGTACTTATTTCTACCAGTATAAAATATATTTTTGATATCACAATATAAACCCACAATGAACTATTTTCGAAATACACTGAAAAGCACAAAACTACGTGCATTATCAAGCAACAAGTGTACAATTTTTGGACGATAGATCTTTAATAAACTCACAATTTTCCGAAATATCAAATATCAGAGATATAGCAAATTGCATTGTATATATATTTATTTATTTTAGGTTATTCCAAAAAGGAACCTGATATTCAAAGGCAATTTGAAGATGTAGCAGGAGGGGCTAATCAATGTGAATTTTCGAACATTGTTTAAAAATGTATAGTTTATATAATGTTCCACAAACATCCCAGTAGGGACAAGGGAGACTTCTCTTGTATCAATGGATTCATATTAAGTTATTGATATATGACCTAGTTTTTAACGCGCACGTTGGGGCAAAATATAAAAAACGGGTCTTAATTGAAACAAACATTTTTGATAATCTGTCTTGACAGCGTTAACGAGTACAAAATTCTACCTCACTAGCCAAAATAGCAAAGTCGCATGTTGTTTACTTTTCTTGTTGCACTGCACAGTGGTGGCACTTAAGAGGGCGGTTCGGAAACTTCTTTGCCTATCAATGAAAGAGAATAGTTAGTTTTTCAAAAATATTTTTATTTTTCAATATAATCTCCTGAAACTTCAATACACTTAGTCCAACGCTTTTCTAGCAATTCTTCCCCTTGATTAAAATAGTTTTCCTCAAGGTCTTCAAAATAGTGGTTTACAACTGTAATTGCATCTTCATTTGAGGTAAAACGCTTGCCAGCAAGGAATTTATTTAGATTTGGGAACAAGTAAAAGTCACTGGGAGCTAAATCAGGAGAAAAAGGTGGGTGGTCAAGCAACTCGTACTTTAATTCGTTGATTTTAGCCATTGTTAAAACACTCTTGTGCGCTGGTGCGTTGTCTTGATGAAAAATTATTTTTTTGTGTTGTAAGTGTAACAGCTACCTGCGGGCTGTGAAGCATAATTCCCTGTTGAAACACAATTTCTTCTATTTTATTTAGATACATAATTGCCACAAAAAAATTGTCAATATTATTCACAGAATGAAACATCTGATGAAATGTAAACAAACAGCTGTCATTTTACAAACAAGTGTTGGACAGTGCCACCCTATTCGGTTGTGCCACTAAATTGAATTTTGCCACATTTTTGTCTCTGACGTACAACGCACTATGCGTCAACAGCAATTTAAAGTGTCTTAAAATATAAATGATCGAGAATATTAAATAAAACAGAATTAATGTGAGATCACATTTAAAAGCTTAAATTTAACAGTTTTTCTTATTTATTAATTTTCCTAACGCCATCTACACTATATGCCATACATTACAGTTTGAAGTAATAAATTGCGATATGTGATATCGATTAATTATCATCACACCCACATCTCTACAACGCAGATTGAGACCTTAAATGTCACCTTGATCAAGTACATTTAAGACCATGCTGGTTATTTTAGTACAGTACAACCAATAAAGAACATTCAAGAAGAAAGTGTGACTGCCTAGTGAAAATCCATTATAATAAAAAAATTATTAATCAAATTTAAGAGTCATATTGGAAAGTTTTCTGCACACTGGCAAAAAAAAAAAAAAAAAAAAATACAAAATTGACTTATAAGTTTGTACTGAAAAAGAACTTTCTGTATATTATAAAGTTACCAGCAAATCTTTTCCTTGGGTAAGAAATCCCTTCTTTACAAACGCTTATGCCGCATAAATATTGTTTAAGTTTTATTAAAATTACCTAATAAAATTAATTATTGAATCACTTCAAATAGGATATAGTGGTATAAACCCACCTTTAACCATCCAGTCCAAAATTTACGCTTTGCCGCAGTCCACAAAAAAAAATTGTGCAACCAAAACAGCAAGTGGGGACTCCACTAGTCTCAAGGGAAATTTCTGTAAGTTGTCACAAAATACCCCCCAGCTGATTAAAAAGCTTCTTAAATAAAAGTGAGTACACCAACCCAAAGCTTGTAGCAAGATAAGAGAATGTTTGGTGTAAACGTAAGAAAAATCATAAATGTATTTTGTAAAGAAGTTGCTAATATGATAATTCGTGAAAGAACATATTAAACCATATGTAACTGTAAAAAGACTTCAACATACAGAAATATCTTTCTACACGTGGTTTCTTAACCTTGTACTTGGCAAACAAAAAAACAATTGAAAAGAGTTGACTGTAATTTCATTTCGGAGAATATAACCTAAAAAAAGCATACTTTAAGGAGCTAGATTCCATAATATCAAATAATAAATGAATATAAAAAAAACTAATTTTTGAGGTAGATTATTTGAAAGAATTACAAATTAAGAAAACATTATGATAAATATATTTATGCTTTAAAGATCGTACTCTATTAAAACATAATTCATCCTCATTTTATAAACATATCATTGTTCATTGCATTTGTTTAATCCTGTACAAAAGAAAATTTTGTAACCTAAAATATGAGAAAAAAATAAATAGCATGCTATCATGATAACATAAAAAAATTAATATATGTAAAAAACAGTTTATAGTAAAAAAGTAGATCCTTAAGTAAAAGAAACTAAGTTTAAGTATAATTACACAACATCTAAAATTTATACAAAGAAAATATGAAGCCAAAATATATATTCGTTAATTTTTGAAAGAATTAAGTAAACAATCAAAATGTTTTTGAACTAAAAAAATAGAAATATGGGTTGAATTAAGTGGTCAGTTAGATGAGTTTTGTTTGGGATACTTTCATGAAATTAACAATGGCAACGAAAGTATCACGGATGGCTTATAGTCATATGGGGTGGGAAGCCGACGAGGTACGCCATCTATACCTCACCTCAATTGGAAATCTGTAATGCATTCTCTTTATTTGAAATAATTCAATGGAGATGTGTTGAAATACATCCGTTTCTTTTTGTTTATTGTCTTTTTTAAGTTAAATATATATTCAATGCTCGTAAATACAAAAAAATAATTTATAAAAGTAAGGTACGACAATAATTTAAATGTGCAGTCCACGGAATAAGAACCTCACCATCCGGCGAGCTAAGCCGCAGCTTATACCTACGTACCATTTCCGTATATGTTTATGATCGTCAAAGAATGAAGTTATTTCCATTTGCCATTCATAAAAATATAAAACAACTGTCACATTTTGGCGCCCAACTACCGAGCAATCCAATAATTCAGTTTCATAGCCCAAACCCTTTTTAAGTAAATATTCTTTGTGTTGGTATCCCAGAAGGAACTACTATGAGCCATGCTGAGTAGTATCTTCACGTGAGTGTTTTCGATCTTAGGGTAACAATCATGATATGTTGTATTGTAATCGAAAAGAATCATATTAGTAAGCTATATAGCTAGCAATATATTTGTTCTTCATCGAAATCAGTTCTAGTGTATCTTGAAAAACACATTTCCTAAAAATACGTCTTTAATTGTATTACAACACATCTTATCAAACTAAAAAATATGCCTGATGATGTTAGCCTAACCAGCTAACGAAACGATCGTCGCATAGTGGTTGATGTGTGTGTGTGTAGGACTTCGCTAGATATCAATTTTTCAATGTAATCTCCTTAGGTCATAAAAAAGCTCGATTAATTAAATTAATTAAATCTCACAAATAATGGCCTTCGCCCCTAAAAAGGCAAAAACTTTAAAATAAAACATTCAGCTGAGCCCGGCTGGGATTCGAACCTGGGTCGTCGCCAACTAACAGACAATGTTGCTGACGTCTTAGCGTTCTAAACCACAATCCACTTAAAAAATCTTTCGATTTGAAAGACATATATACAGTCTACGATGGAAAAAAGCTATCGACTGTAATATGAATGTAACATTGATAAAATTGATTTCTGGAATAGAAGGGGGACAAATGAGTCGTCTTTGGAAATAAAAAGCTGCAATTTGAACTTCACAAATGCAAAATTTGCAATCTTGGATGTATAAATAGGAGCTCCAAATGGCGAAAATTGTCTAGCAACAACAACACATTAATATGCCTGATGATGTTAGCCTAACCAGCTAACGAAACGATCGTCGCATAGTGGTTGATGTGTGTGTGTGTAGGACTTCGCTAGATATCAATTTTTCAATGTAATCTCCTTAGGTCATAAAAAAGCTCGATTAATTAAATTAATTAAAACCATGAATTCCAAACTTATTACACCGTTCATTTAAATAGAATGCTTTATTTTATTGATCTTTAACATTTCGAAGCACAATCAAAGTAAAAAAATACATACATATATATTTCCTAAAAAATTAATTTCCTAATTTACATTAGAAAAGTCAATATTATGGGAAATTCAAAATTGTATTCAGATTTCCAAAAAAAAAAAAAAAAATAAATAAATAAATAAATTTTTTAAACGTCTAACTGATACTAAAAAAATTCAACCCAAAACAATCAATGAAAATTAATACACATAAAATACACAACCCAAATCATAGCTATTAACAACAACACAACTGTTATATACACATATATACCCATTAGTAAGCCACAATACAATTTTTTTAAAAAAAAAAAAACATATACATATTTACACATACATAAAATTGTTTTACAACAATAAGAAATTTATTGCCTAAACAAATTATAGTCAATGCAATTTTTCAAAATTAGTACTTGATACAAACAGATTAAAAAAAAGTTTCATCCACATTAACCAATTTACATTTTCGATTTTCAAAAAAAACCCTACCACTTGTTTTCTATACACAAAATAATAATAAAAAAAATACAAGCGAATTTTTACAACTTTCAAAATGGCAACCAATGACAATTCAGCATCTAATAAAAGATTTTCCGAAAGAATTGCAAGTAAAAGCAGCTCCGGTGCAAGCACTTCAAATTTGGCCAAAAGTGGCCCAACAGTTTCCCATTCAGTGCCTAATACTGCACAAAATGTTAATAACAGTATTAACAACTCAATAGAGAATACACAAGATGTAAACAGAACAGTTATAGCAACAGGTATACCACCTTTAATGTCATTGCAACTTCCACTAGCATCTGGTCCTCAAACAACTTCTTCCCCCGAGTCTATTAGTTCTCTAACTAGGCCAACATTTAATAGCTTAACAGCTCAAGAAGTTAGAAGAGAATATGAAGAAGCGAGACTTCAACCTATAAGCGAAAATATTAATCTAGATGTTCCTATAAATAATTCGAATGGTCCTAGTCTAAGAGAATACATTGATGCATCCATTAGGGTGTCACAGACAAATACATTAAGGACGTTAGAGGACAAACTTGTAGAAATGATACCTCAAGCTGTAAGGAGTTCTTTTGAAACAGTACGAAACAATTCACTCAATAGTACACAAGAACAAATAAGAGAAGATCGAGAGCAAGACAGACCCTACTCTCGACAACATCAACATTCCGGACAACATAACTTACATAGTGGTAGGCAAACTATTCCTCAAAACATAAATCAGAACTATGCTTTTGCGTATAAACCCATTACGCCTCTACAACTTCAAAAATGGGGTCTTAAGTTTGACGGTTCTTCAAAATCCATTAGTATAGAGGAATTCATCTTTAGAGCAGAGGCATTAAGATACGACTACAACTGTCCTTGGGACGTATTCGTTAAAGGTTTCCACCACTTACTGTCTGGGAGAGCATATGACTGGATATGGCAATTTCGTCAACAAAATCCAGTATGCCAGTGGGATAATCTCAAATATAATCTTATTAAAAAGTTCAGGAATTTCGAAAGCGATTTCGAAATTCAGAGGAAAATCATAGACCGGCGACAGCAGCCGTCGGAAAGTGCTGACTTATTTATATCTGAGATAATCCGCCTTAAAAACCAAATGCGATTCCCTATTAACGAATACGAAACTGTCCGAATAATAAAAGACAATTTAAAAGAAGGATTGGTACAATTAGTCTATCCTAAATATATTGAAACTATTGACGAGTTATTAGAAGAGTGTAGAAGAGCGGAGGCTAACATAGCCAAACGAGTTGCTTACCGTCAACAACAAAACAACTTCAGACGTCTACACGAACTTGATTTCCAACAAACTGAGAATACTGATCAGAATCATGCAATAGAAGCCTTATTTAACAACAATGCAACAAGTAGACAAACCGTTTGTTGGAATTGTAAAAAGTCAGGGCATTGTTTCATAGATTGTTCTTTAGAACAAAGGAACATCTTTTGTTATAGATGTGGGTTCGACGGGGTAACGTCACCCAATTGTCCGAACTGTGTGGGAAACCACAACAGGAGCATGGGAAAGCCTGGGAACCCATGTTCGTCCAAAGAACAATCCCAGTAGAATCATCTCGTCAAAAAAATCATACACTAATTCAAAACCAAATCATTACAAAACCCATTCTGCCACAAAACCATATAAGAAAATTGAAACCAATTGTTCCATACGAAGAACGACTAGAGTCGTATAATAGAAAAAGGGATGAAATATTTAAAGATTTCAAACCTGTAAAAAGTAAAAAAGTAGAAAAGGCAAGAAATGGATATATAAAAAGAAAAAAGGAGAGACGGGAAATAGCTTCATCATGTATAGATGTTAATAATGATATAAGACCATATATGACAGTTAAAATAAATGATATTGAACTCACAGGATTAATGGACAGTGGCGCTTCTGTTAGCTGCTTAGGCTGCTTAGACTGCTTAGAAAATGCCAAAAAAATGAAGGCCGAAATCTTGAACTTTAAATCATCCATTAAAACAGCAGATGGAAAACATCAGCAGATAATAGGCAAGATAATGGCTATAGTGAAATGTGGAGGCAAAGTTGCAAACATGACATTATATCTTGTGCCAAATCTTAAACAAACCCTTATATTAGGTTATGATTTCTGGAGGCAATTGAATATTAAGATCACATTTCAGTCCGAAATTAGTGAAGTTTTAGTCAGTGAAGAAGACAAGAAAATACATACCTTAACACGTAACCAAAGCATTATGTTAGAAAACGCGAAACTTTCATTCAGGTGTTACACCAAGTACGGCTTAGGCAAAACTCATTTGGAGCAACATAAAATTGATGTTGGGAATGCTCCTCCCAAAAAAATGAGATATTACCCCGTAAGTCCAGCCGTTCAAAAGTTGATGTATGACGAACTAGATCGAATGATCGATCTTGACGTCATTGAAGTTGCGCAGAATGCCGAATGGAATAATAGGGTCACTCTGGTTATAAAGCCAAATAAAAATCGGTTATGCCTGGATGCGAGGGAACTTAACAAAGTTACCCGAAAAGACGCATATCCACTGCCGAATATCGACGGTCTTTTGGCAAGACTGGGTGATACCTTTTACATTTCAGCAATAGATCTCAAGGACGCATTTTGGCAAATTCCTCTGGAGGAATCTAGTCGCCCCTTGACGGCTTTCACAGTCCAAGGAAGGCCACATTACCAATTCAAGGTAATGCCCTTTGGACTGTGTAATGCTGCTCAACGGATGTGTCGACTCATGGACAAAGTGATTCCTCCAGAGTTGAAAGACCGAGTATTTGTGTACCTTGATGATCTGCTGATTGTATCGCAAAACTTTGAGGAACACATAGACATGTTAAGGACAGTAGGTACTCGTTTGACAAACGCTGGCCTTACTATAAATATGGAAAAGTCAAAGTTTTGCTACCAGGAATTGAGGTACCTTGGATATATTGTTGGAGCTGGGAAATTAAAACCCGATCCTAGCAAAATAGAAGCCATCGTAAACATAAAACCTCCAAAGAACCAGAAAGATGTTCGTAAATTCCTAGGTACAGTCGGATGGTACCGTAGGTTCATCCACGACTTTTCCACACTAACAGCTTCACTGACAGACACATTAAAAAAATCGACAAAATTCGTTATGACACCTCAGGCGATGGAATCTTTTGAGAAACTTAAATTATGTTTAGTTTCCAGTCCCATATTGTCAAGTCCAAATTTTTCCAGACCATTTTTCGTGCAGTGCGATGCTTCTAATGTTGGAGTGGGTGCTGTTTTGTTTCAGAGAGATGAACAGGATGAAGAACATCCAATAGAATACTTCTCGAAGAAACTAAACAGTGCCCAAAGAAATTACTCCACAACTGAGAAAGAATGTCTAGCCGTCTTATTAGCCATCGAACGCTTTAGACAGTATATAGAGCTAATGGAGTTTACCGTTATTACGGACCACTCAAGCCTACAATGGCTCATGAGGCAAAAAGACCTTAGTGGAAGATTGGCTAGATGGAGCTTAAAACTCCAAGGTTATAAATTCTCGATTGAACATAGAAAAGGAACGAAAAATGTCGTTCCAGATATGTTGTCACGTTTAGATATGGAGGAAATGGTGTTTGATGTCTCATCCACCATCAATTTTGATTCAGCAGAATTTAAAAGCTTATCCTATCTAACATTGATTGATACAATCGAAGAAAATAAAAACCGACTTCCTGACTTGAAAGTATCAGAAGGTATAGTTTTTAAAAGAGTGAAATTTAATAGCCTTGACGTGGCCAACGAAGACGATTGTTGGAGAATATGGCCTCCACAAAGCCTAACACGTGATATTATAAAAAGGACACATGATAATATATGTCATGGCGGCATAGCAAAAACCTTACATAATATAAGGGAATATTTTTACTGGCCATCAATGGTCATACAGATAAAAGAATATGTAAATAACTGCTCTACTTGCAAAGAAACCAAACATCCAAAGCATATTTTAAGGCCTCCAATGGGTAGTGAGGTAATAACTCAACGCCCATTTCAAAAGATTTATATTGATTTTTTAGGGCCATACCCACGAACCAAATCGGGTAAAGCTTTCATATTCATAGTCCTCGACCATAAGACAAAATTTGTTATATTAAAAGCAATGGCAAAAGCAACTGTAGCCCACGTCAATAAGTTTCTAATGGATGAGATTTTTTATAAATTTGGTGTGCCAGAATACATACACTCTGATAACGGTAAGCAATTCACTTCTGAAGCATTCAAAGACTTACTAAATGTATTTGGCATCAAGCATATTCGCACAGCTATACACGCACCGCAGGCAAATGCCAGCGAACGTGTGAACCAAACAATACTAACCAGTATCAGAAGCTATTTGCAGACAGATCAAACAAAATGGGATGAGAATCTCTCAAAAATAGAAAATTCCTTGCGATCTACTATACATTCCTCAATTGGTACATCGCCATATTTTGCCCTAACGGGTTATAACATGATCACACATGCAGATGCTTATGCAATTCTAAGAAAATTGGATGCCTTAGAAGATGGCGAAATATCGATTTTACCAAAATCAGATTACATGCAGTTGTTACATAAAAAGATAAATACTAAAATTCACCAGGCATATGAGAGAAATATAAGGTCATACAACAAGAGATCTCGTACTGTTACCTTTAAACCAGGCCAAGAAGTTTATAGAAAAAATTTTGTCCAAAGCAATTTTGCAAAGGCCATAAACTCTAAATTCTGTAAGCCTTGGTTAAAATGCAGGATAAGAAAGGCCCTAGGTAACTGCTACTATGAAGTCGAAAACCTTAAGGGTAACTTAATTGGGACAATACATGCTCAACATTTGAAGCAGTAATGCTCATCACAAAGTATATGCTTACCATAATAATTTAAAAAAAGTACTCAGATGTAAATATAATAAAACAATAACATCTTTATTCAATATTATACATAAAAATAATACATTCTGGTTACATTCTAATAAATGCATAAACATCATTCATTATGACAATATATACATTTCAACCAATACAAAAGACTTAAGCAACAAACGTAGCTAATGCACACACAGGTATTTATTCTAATTTTTTTTATGTGACCGTGCTATGTATTCACAATAATTCACTCTAACACAAGATGTATATAGCTGCACGCAACACTAAATGGACCATCCATATGTATATACTCGCAATAATAAGCAGAAACATGGCAAAACCTGACTTCATTGGTGCAACTTCTACCTGTAAACCAATCATAGAAAATATTAATTCAGTTATTACCTTCGGGTGTTACTACAAACAAATTACCTCGTTAAAGATTCCAGCAAAAACATTGACGTCTTGTTTTACTTACAAATGCTTAACAACAATGAAGATCAATGTTCACACATTTCACAACAATTAGTTCTCTCCTTGATTATATCAATACCATCAGGCCACTTTCCCTGATAAGCCATTCAATATGAAGCATGACATTCGCCGTTTATTGCAGAGTACCTGGAAACATAAATGCGAAAAAGATGTATAAATATTAACTTCATTTGCACACATAATGCACACTTACCTGTACATTTGCAGGAGTAAGTTGTCCAATATACAATGTAATTTTGTGACTATATTATAATGCAGATTCCCAGTTCTTTTATATTACACGGGTTTCACAAAAAAGAACTGGCTTTGTAACAGCTACCTGCGGGCTGTGAAGCATAATTCCCTGTTGAAACACAATTTCTTCTATTTTATTTAGATACATAATTGCCACAAAAAAATTGTCAATATTATTCACAGAATGAAACATCTGATGAAATGTAAACAAACAGCTGTCATTTTACAAACAAGTGTTGGACAGTGCCACCCTATTCGGTTGTGCCACTAAATTGAATTTTGCCACATTTTTGTCTCTGACGTACAACGCACTATGCGTCAACAGCAATTTAAAGTGTCTTAAAATATAAATGATCGAGAATATTAAATAAAACAGAATTAATGTGAGATCACATTTAAAAGCTTAAATTTAACAGTTTTTCTTATTTATTAATTTTCCTAACGCCATCTACACTATATGCCATACATTACAGTTTGAAGTAATAAATTGCGATATGTGATATCGATTAATTATCATCACACCCACATCTCTACAACGCAGATTGAGACCTTAAATGTCACCTTGATCAAGTACATTTAAGACCATGCTGGTTATTTTAGTACAGTACAACCAATAAAGAACATTCAAGAAGAAAGTGTGACTGCCTAGTGAAAATCCATTATAATAAAAAAATTATTAATCAAATTTAAGAGTCATATTGGAAAGTTTTCTGCACACTGGCAAAAAAAAAAAAAAAAAAAAAATACAAAATTGACTTATAAGTTTGTACTGAAAAAGAACTTTCTGTATATTATAAAGTTACCAGCAAATCTTTTCCTTGGGTAAGAAATCCCTTCTTTACAAACGCTTATGCCGCATAAATATTGTTTAAGTTTTATTAAAATTACCTAATAAAATTAATTATTGAATCACTTCAAATAGGATATAGTGGTATAAACCCACCTTTAACCATCCAGTCCAAAATTTACGCTTTGCCGCAGTCCACAAAAAAAAATTGTGCAACCAAAACAGCAAGTGGGGACTCCACTAGTCTCAAGGGAAATTTCTGTAAGTTGTCACAAAATACCCCCCAGCTGATTAAAAAGCTTCTTAAATAAAAGTGAGTACACCAACCCAAAGCTTGTAGCAAGATAAGAGAATGTTTGGTGTAAACGTAAGAAAAATCATAAATGTATTTTGTAAAGAAGTTGCTAATATGATAATTCGTGAAAGAACATATTAAACCATATGTAACTGTAAAAAGACTTCAACATACAGAAATATCTTTCTACACGTGGTTTCTTAACCTTGTACTTGGCAAACAAAAAAACAATTGAAAAGAGTTGACTGTAATTTCATTTCGGAGAATATAACCTAAAAAAAGCATACTTTAAGGAGCTAGATTCCATAATATCAAATAATAAATGAATATAAAAAAAACTAATTTTTGAGGTAGATTATTTGAAAGAATTACAAATTAAGAAAACATTATGATAAATATATTTATGCTTTAAAGATCGTACTCTATTAAAACATAATTCATCCTCATTTTATAAACATATCATTGTTCATTGCATTTGTTTAATCCTGTACAAAAGAAAATTTTGTAACCTAAAATATGAGAAAAAAATAAATAGCATGCTATCATGATAACATAAAAAAATTAATATATGTAAAAAACAGTTTATAGTAAAAAAGTAGATCCTTAAGTAAAAGAAACTAAGTTTAAGTATAATTACACAACATCTAAAATTTATACAAAGAAAATATGAAGCCAAAATATATATTCGTTAATTTTTGAAAGAATTAAGTAAACAATCAAAATGTTTTTGAACTAAAAAAATAGAAATATGGGTTGAATTAAGTGGTCAGTTAGATGAGTTTTGTTTGGGATACTTTCATGAAATTAACAATGGCAACGAAAGTATCACGGATGGCTTATAGTCATATGGGGTGGGAAGCCGACGAGGTACGCCATCTATACCTCACCTCAATTGGAAATCTGTAATGCATTCTCTTTATTTGAAATAATTCAATGGAGATGTGTTGAAATACATCCGTTTCTTTTTGTTTATTGTCTTTTTTAAGTTAAATATATATTCAATGCTCGTAAATACAAAAAAATAATTTATAAAAGTAAGGTACGACAATAATTTAAATGTGCAGTCCACGGAATAAGAACCTCACCATCCGGCGAGCTAAGCCGCAGCTTATACCTACGTACCATTTCCGTATATGTTTATGATCGTCAAAGAATGAAGTTATTTCCATTTGCCATTCATAAAAATATAAAACAACTGTCACATAAGCCAGGACGTTTTTCTCGAATTTGTACATTTAATTGATCCAAAAGGTTGCAATAGTACTCTGAATTTATTGTTTTTTCCTTTTGCAGATAGTCAATCAATAAAATACCTTTGAAGTCCCAAAAAACCGTTGCCATAACCTTACCAGTCGATTGAATTGTTTTTGCCTTCTTTGGGGCACTTCCTCCAGCTTCAGTCCATTGTTTGGATTGTTCTTTTGTCTCTGGAGTATAGTGGTGGATCCATGTCTCATCAACAGTTATGAAACGACGCTTAAAATCCATTTTATTTCGCTTAAAACGATCCAAACAAGCTTGAGAAATGATCATTCTTATGCGTTTTTGATCGACTGTTAACAAATGCGGCACCCATCTTGCAGAAAGCTTTTTCATCTGTAGTTCTTCATGCAAAATTAAATGGACTCGATCATTTGAGATGCCCATGATATTAGCAATTTCACGCACTTTTATTCGTCGATCATTTAATACCATATCATGCACTTTGACTACAATTTCTGTTGTTGTTGCTGTTTTTGGACGTCCACTATGTGGTTCATCTTCAATGCTTGTACGACCACGTTTAAATTTAGCAACCCAATTTTTTACTGTTGCATATGAAGGACCACTTTCACCTAACACATTCCCCATATCATTATGAATTTCTTGTCCCGATAAACATTTTTTATGTAAATATTTAATTCTAATTTTTCCATTGTAAAAAAATTGCGGTCTTTTTTAAACACCTGTTTCTATATGCAGGAGTTGCCAGATCGAAAAAAATTTAAGATGTGTTCATAACAGAGATGGAAGTTTCCAAAACACTTAACTTTTTTCTGTTTATACCGCGCTTTTTGTGCTAGGCTAAGAAGTTTCCGAACTGCCCTCGTACATGGGAAGGTGTGACAAAAATACTTCTTAGGCTTAGGCAATTTACTAACTGATTCAACTTAAACTAAGGCATCAAAAATGGTCCTTTGTTTCATAAACTCGCTTTGAATATAACTATTTTTTCTTATTTTTAAATACATTTTTTCTTCAAAATTAGTCATGTTCCCGAGGCTTTTTCTCCTTAAGAACCTCCAAAATTGGAAAAAATCAGTTGATTTTCGAAAAATTTGGAATGTTTTGAAGCGATTTGCATCTTTAAATTTTTAAAATGGCGACATGAATTAATCTCCGCTACCCTGAAATTATTTTGTATTTTTCTCTTGATTGTTGTCTTTGATATTGTGCAAACAAAACTTGCGTCTTGCTTGCGCATTTTGAGTTATGTCAAAAATGGTGGAATAGCCTTGGGTCAAATTTTTGAATTTTGGGCGTTTTGTCTTCATTTTCCTGTTATTGTGGTCGTGTTTTGGTTTAATGTCTCAGTTAACATTACATAAGACAATATGTGCAGGTCCACCATTATGTTATAGTTATATAATGATTTATATGAAATGATGGCGATGCAAATAGCGTGAAAATGGAGATGAATTAAAAAAATTAAATTCTGTTTTTGGTATAACTGTCGTCACAGGGCAATATGGTACAAAATTCTAAGTTTTCAACCCAATTGTCAAGATCATATATTGTTTTCTTCTACAGTTACACTATGATAAAGCTAAAGAATTTTTAACAATTTGAAGAGCACCATAAAAAATTAAATTTTTGGTGTATAAAGAGTAATATTTTGTTACGCATCAAAAGTGGCCATTTTAGAATGGAACCGTAAACTTCAGGTAGATATCTGAATCTTAGAAAAATATATTTAAAAATTAAAAATTATTTTAAAATGTATACATTTTTCCCTATTTTTGAAAAGTATTTAGATTTAAAAAAAAATAGCGGAATATTTTATATGGAGGTTATTCCAAAACGAGAATATATGGAGATGATGTTTGATAAAAATATTTTTCAATCCCTTCAAAATTCACAATTTGAGCCCGTTAGGTTGCAATATATGCATAAAATGTTCAAAAAACCCCAAATTTGACTGTACCTCTATATGGGGGCTATACGAAAACATTGACCTATATTGACAAATTTTCACACTATGAATTCTTAGGCATTCAGAACTATAAATCCTAATTTACAGATAAATATACTAAAAAATGTGATCAAGACCCTCGAAATACATAAAATCGGGAGATACCCTTGTATGGGAGCTACACTAAAATATTGACCTAACTTAATAATTTTTTCCAAATATTAGCTTATTCAATAATATATCATATTAGAAGATTTTAGATTCATCAAACAAGAAATGTAGACAAGACCGTAACACTTCATACTTCATAGTTTTTATAGTACCCATTTATGAGGGCTTCGAATAAACATCTCCAATCCCTTAATTTGCACCAAAACTGTGTTCCGTTATAATGATTGAAGTGTAAACATTCGAAAAATATTAACATTAACTCACTCAAATACTCAGGAAATATCGCCAAAATTACTAAGGAGTATTTTGGCACCGTTGAAAATTTGATGTAGCCAGGCCTTGGAATCGAACCCGGACATTCAGCGTACAAGTCGGTTGCACATAGCTATTTCCTAGAGGTTGTGGTGTAGGGTATCACATTGTCGGCCCGTCCGACTATAGCTTTGCTTACTTGTTTCTATTTAAAAATTTGCTTTGTTTGAATAAATATTTTTAAAAAACAAATACGATTCTCACAGGCAAGGTCATTAAAAACAGTCTGTAACTTTCGCGAATTCGTTGCAAATGACCACATATTCTCTTGACCGATAGGTACAAGAAATATAAACATAAAATTCGCGAGTTTATAAATAAAAACAATAAATTTGATAACAAATTGGTCCAGTAGTGCGATTCTCTAACTCATTTTTTGAGTTACCGACAATTGTCGGTAAATTTAAAATGATTATAATTTCGGTAATTACCGATGGTTTTCGGTAAGTTAGCGACTAATAAAAAGCAGTCGTAAAGTTCTACCGATAGCAAGAGTGTTGTCAACTTTTATTTGAACTTTTCATTCATAATTTTGAGTTTTAATTTTAACGATTTTTGTCGGTAACTCAAAAAATGTGTTAGAGAATCGCACTACAGAATAGTTTGATATTGATTATACCCTCAGCCTTTAGGCTAAAGAGGGTATTTACACTTTGATACGACCAAAAATGTGCCTCATCGAAATAATGGTTTTAGATCCCAAGTATGTTTGTACGATATCCGTTTCAGACAATTTTGAGTAGATCTAGCAATGTCCGTCCGTCTGTCTGTCTGGCTGGCTGGTGCGCACGATAACTCTCGAACCGATCAATCGATTCGGTTCAAATTTTGGGTATCGAAATATTTTGTCCAGATTCGATTTAAGTTCGAAGATGGGCCATATAGGTCTACTCCTTCAGGTACCTCCCCCACAAATGTTCAAAAATTGTCGCAAAGCTTGTGCGCACGATAACTCTTGTAGGGAATAACCGATTTGGTCCATACTTTGCACATCGTGTAATTTCTACTAAACTTAGATGAGGTTCTAATATGGACTCAAACTGTCCCCTACTTCGGGTACCTCCCACACAAAATTTCGGAAAAGTTCAGTTTAGGACCTGGTCTCGAATCGCTTTGATTTTTGTTTACGCAAGTTGTATTCGCTGTCCTCTATACGACGTTGTAAGTTTCATTAGGGGCAAGTCCATACTTCCTGAGAAAATAGCCTGAAAGTTACAAAAAACCCTATAACACCGTGTGTAGAAGTTGGAGCGCAGATAACGGATCTGCCGATTCGGTCCAAAATTTGGCTTTCGTAATATTTTGCCCAAACTTAGTTCAAGTTCAAAGATGGATTATATCGGTCCACTCCTTCCAGTACCTCCCCCACAAAAGGTCGAAAATGTTCGGAAAATTTGTGAGTACGATAACTCTTGAAGGAAGTAACCGATTTGGTCCATACTTTGCATATTATGAAATTTCTACCAGACTTAGATGAGGTAACAATATGGAGTCAATCGGTAAACTCCTTCGACTACCTCCCACACAAAATTTCGGAAAAGTTCAGTTTAGGACCTGCTCTCGAATCGCCTTGGTTTTTGTTGTAAAATCTTGTATTCACTGTCCCCCATACGAAGGTACAAGTTTTTTCAGGGGCAAGTCCATACTTCCTGAAAAAATAGCCCGAAGGGTGTAAAAGCCCCCTATAGCACCCCCATTGTCTATGTCGGTCCATTCCTTTAAGTACCTTTTCCGCAAAATTTTTGAACTTTAATCCTAATCAACATTTTTGTGGGTTCATACGACCAAAATTTTGAAACCCCCTAAATTTTGTGAAAAAAGTGTTTCAATTTGCACAGGCTGAGGGTATATCTCTGTCGGCAAAGCCGACTGATACTTTTTTACTTGTTTTAAATTAGTATAAAACTATTAATAATTTATTACGAAAAGCGTATATGTCATTATAACAAATAGAATTAAACAATGCATTACTGACCTTCAATGCATTTGGTGCGGAAACTTTTTTTGCGATAGAGAAAAAAATGACACCGTATTTCATAGTTGCTTTTCATGCTCTATACGGCTATACGGTGGTATTTTTGATATTTACAAAAAAGTCATACCCCTAATGTACACTCCCTGAAAATTTGAGGAAAATCGGTTCAGTGGTTTTGTATATGAAACATTTTTTAAAAAGGTAGGAGACACAACCACAATTGTCTCCCAACTTCATTTCCAAACCGATACATTCCAAACCGATAATTATTGTAAATTTAGCATTTTTAGAAATAGGGTATAGGGGAATTGTCCCGCCAATTCCCAAATTCAACAAAATATGTAGCCTATTATCACCGGGGGCCATCCCTGTACATGCCATGACAATTTCAGGAAAATCAGTTCAATAGTTTTTGTAGAAAATATTAAAATTGAAAAAAGTGGGCTAAGAAGTGGGATTAGTCAAATTTAATTTGCATAAACAACCTAAATTGTGTTATGATAAACATCTCAAAAAACAATTATCCAAATCGGTCCAGCCGATTTGACATTTGATTTTTATACCCTACACCACTATGTGGTAAGGGGTATTATGTGTTAGTGCATTTGTATGTAACATACAAAAGGAAGCGAGATAGACCCATAGTTCCTTCTAGGGATATACATAGAATCACCTTCTGAGTCGATTTATGCATGTCCGTCCGTCCGTCCGTCCGTTCGCAACATACAGGTCGCATTTGTTGACCGATTTCGCTGAAAATTGGGGAATACCATTTTTTTAGCCGTCGGAAGATCAAGTTCGAAGATGGGATATATCGGTCCACGTTTTGGTATAGCCCCCATATAACGGTACCCCCCGATTTACGGTATTTTGACGTTTTCAGCTACATTTTCAGACCTATTTGGCTATAATTTGACATTTAGGGTTCTTAAGTGTCAATAAACATATATAACAGAACTTGTCGACATAGGTCCACGTTTTGGTATAACCCCCATATAATGGTACCCCCCGATTTGCGGTATTTTGACGTTTTTAGCTACATTTTCAGACCGATTTAGCTATAACTTGACATTTAGGGTTCTTATGTATCAATAAACTTATATAACAAAAGTTGTGGACATAGGTCCCCGTTTTGGTATAGCCCCCATATAACAGTACCCCCCCGATTTGCGGTATTTTGTCGTCTTTAGCTACATTTTCAGACCGATTTAGCTATAACTTGACATTTAGGGTTCTTATGTATCAATAAACTTATATAACAAAAGTTGTGGACATAGGTCCCCGTTTTGGTATAGCCCCCATATAACGGTGCCCCCCGATTTACAGTGTTTTGATGTTTTTAGCTAAATTTTCAGACCGATATAGCTATAATTTGACATTTAGGGTTCTTAAGTGTCAATAAACTTATATAACAAAAGTTGTGGACATAGGTCCACATTTTGGTATAGCCCCCATATAACGGTACCCTCCGATTTGCGGTATTTTGAAGTTTTCAGCTACATTTTCAGACTGATGTAGCTATAATTTAACATTTTGGGGTTCCTAAGTGTCAATAAAGTTATATAACAAAAGTTGTGGACATAGGTCCCCGTTTTGGTATAGCCCCCATATAACGGTGGCCCCCGATTTACGGTGTTTTGATGTTTTTAGCTACATTTTCAGACTGATATAGCTATAATTTGACATTTAGGGTTCTTAAGTGTCAATAAACTTATATAACAAAAGTTGTGGACATAGGTCCACGTTTTGGTATAGGCCCCATATAACGGTACCCTCCGATTTGCGGTATTTTGACGTTTTTAGCTACATTTTCAGACTGATGTAGCTATAATTTGACATTTAGGGTTCTTAAGTGTCAATAAACTTATATAACAAAAGTTGTGGACATAGGTCCACGTTTTGGTATAGGCCCCAAATAACGGTACCCTCCGATTTGCGGTATTTTGACGTTTTTAGCTACATTTTCAGACTGATGTAGCTATAATTTAACATTTAGGGTTCTTAAGTGCCAATAAACTTATATAACAAAAGTTGTGGACATAGGTCCCCGTTTTGGTATAGCCCCCATATAACGGTATCCCCCGATTTACGGTGTTTTGATGTTTTTAGCTACATTTTCAGACCGATATAGCTATAATTTGACATTTAGGGTTCTTAAGTGTCAATAAACTTATATAACAAAAGTTGTGGACATAGGTCCACGTTTCGGTATAGCCCCCATATAACGGTACCCCCCGATTTACGGTATCTTGACAGTTTTAGCTACATTTTCAGAGCGATTTAGCTATAATTTGACATTTAAAGTTCTTAAATGTCAATAAACTTATATGACAAAACTTGTGGACATAGGTCCAAGTTTTGGTATAGCCCCCATATAACGGTTCATTTAAGTTCATATTTTCGTATAGCCCAGATACCTCCTAACTAGCTGTTAATGACATTTGAAGTTCCCACGTTATGTACCGATTTTCGATATTTTGAAGATTCTAGCTAAATTTTTAACCGAATTAGGAGTTATTTGACATTAAAGGCTCCCATCAAAAACTGTCAACATAGGCCCATGTTTTATTATAACCCCTATATAACAGTACCTCCCAATTTCTAGCCCACCAAAAATTGTCAACATACATAGTTAGATATAGGCACCATAAAAAGCATAAATGTACATAAACATTATCTGACATTTTAACGTACCCACTTAAAGTTGGGGACAGGAATGAAAAGTAATTATTCCATTTTAGTTCAGAATATTTTATGGTGGAGGGTATGAAAAGTTCGGCCCGGCCGAACTTAATGCTTTTTTACTTGTTATTTATATAGATATGCACTGTTTAAGTCGATAATGAATTTTAGTGCGCTACTTTTACTTATTTGATAATAATCAAAAATACATTTCATTGTTAACGGACAGAACAAAATTAATATAACATAAGTAATATTACTCATGCGCATAGCTTGTGAAAAATAATTCAACTACGAGAACGTAACTGCATTGAAGTCAATGTGATAGGGTGAATTCCGACATAACCTTGAAAACTGTTGTTAATTTAAATTGTGCCACAGGCATTCAATTAAATTCGAATTCATTGTTGTGAAAAAGTATGAGCATCCATGTGGCAGAGTGAAAAGGAAGCAATGGTAACCAATGAGTATTATAATTAAGCATACACATTAAAGTAAAAAAATAATAAATGACAGTTTTAGTGTTTTATACAGTAAAGTAAATGTATACGAATTCAATGA
The DNA here is from genome assembly GCF_047663935.1 of Musca autumnalis. Classification (NCBI taxonomy): domain Eukaryota; kingdom Metazoa; phylum Arthropoda; class Insecta; order Diptera; family Muscidae; genus Musca; species Musca autumnalis. The sequence continues at coordinate 192,322,602 of NW_027411977.1, read as the reverse complement.
AAGTAATGACATAGAGGCGGTTAACAGCAGTTATATCATAAAATTCTTAAACATAATTCGATAATGTTTAAATAAATTTCAGTAGACTGCTAATTTTTCAATTTACCTTTTAGGTAACAACTATACTCAAAAGAGAAAATTAAATAAGTTTAATTAATTTAATTATTAATCGAGCTGTGAAATTTGTGAATTTTAAATTGAAGCTTTTTCATATCCAAAGACGAGCAAAAAAAGCTTCAATTTAAAATTCACAAACTTCACAAATGCAAATTTGCAATATTGTACGTATAAATAGAGGCTCCAAATGGCGAAAATTTACTAGCAACAACATCTAATATGCCTGATGATGTTAGTCTAACCAGTTAACGAAACGATAGTCGCATAGCAGTTGATGTGTATAGGACTTCGCTAGATATTAATTTTTCAATATAATCTCCTTAGGTCATACAGCTGGATTAATAATTAAATTAATTTAAAAATCTCACAAATAATGACTTCGCCCATAAACAGGCAAAAATTAAAAGAATAAATAAATTTATTTTGTTAGAAACATTGTGGCTTTTTTTGGAATAGCTATTGCAATTTTGTTTTTTGAAAATAGTCTGGCATAATCCCATTGTTGTTGTTTTAATATTTTAAAGCAAGTAGTTTATTAGTGGAAATGATTTGGCATTGTTCGCCAAGGCGTAAGTCAGGGAATACTATAGTTTCGATTCTCTCGTTCCCTTGCTATACCCTACACCACACAGTGGTAAGGGGTATTATGTCTTTGTGCATTTGTATGTAACATACAAAAGGAAACGAAATAGACGCACAGTTCCTTTTGGGGATATACATATAATCACTTTCTGAGTCGATTTATGCGTGTCCGTCCGTCTGTCTGTCTGTCTGTCTGTCCGTCTGTCCATGTATTTTTGTTCGCAACATACAGGTCGCATTTTTTGTCCGATTCAGCTGAAAATTGGGGACTACAACTTTTTTAGCCATATTCCTATAGCTATTGCTTTTGGTGAAAATCGGTTCAGATTTGGATATAGCTCCCATATATATTTCCCCCGATTTCACGTATTTGCTGCACCGAACACGCTATATAAGTCCAATTTTGATGAAACTTTGAATGTGTGACTGAATTTTGTCTACCAATAGGTGCGCAAAATTATATTGAAATCGGTCCGGATTTGGATATAGCTCCCATATATATGTTCGCCCGATTCCACGTATTTGCTGCACCAAACACGCTATATATGTCCGATTTCGATGAAATTTTGAATGTGTGACTAAATTCATTCTAGAAATAAATTAGCCAAATTATATCGAAGTCGGTTCCGATTTTGATATAGTTCCCATATATATTTTCGGCCGATTTCAAGTATTTTATGTACGAAACACGCTACATTTTTCCGATTTCAATGAAATTTGGAATATGTGACTGAATTCAGTCTACAAATAAATGTGCCAAATTATATCGAAATCGATTCAGATTTGGATATAGCACCCACATATATTTTCGGCCGATTTCGTGTATTTTCTGCTCCAAACACGATATATAAGTCCGATTTCAATGATATTTGGAATGTGTGACTGAATTCGGGCTGGAAATAAATGTGCCAAATTATATCAAAATCGGTTAAGATCTGGATATAGCTCCGATTTATATTTTACATATTCACAGTGGTGTAGGGTATCATATAGTCGGCCCCGCCCGACTTTGATCCTTTCCTTACTGGTTTTTACATGTAACTGTTGTATCATGCGATATTTCGTATATGTTATTCCAATAAACGTATGTATGTTTAGTCCACTTTCGCGGTCAAAAGGACAACATACGAATGTATCGATTACCTTTCCGCTATACAATAATATTCAATCTATGCTATATAAATAAATTCATTTATAATTCCTATTACAAAACGCTGTCAAAAAGGATCTACCAGTTTTGAACAACACTAACAAAATCAGTGACATAACTCTCTCCAAAATCGTTGTCACTATCGTGATTATCAATGTTAAATATAATTTCAGATTGTATTGGCAGATTATAGGCATAACCATTTCACGCCGCATTGACCACAAATGCAACACAGTTCAATAACAGATTATAAAATCTATTTGTTGAACATTTGGTTGCCCAGAGGAAGTTGAAAATGTAAAAATTGTTTTTTTTTTTTTTTTAGTTAAATTAGTATGTATTTTATATTCTATGTACGTGGTGGGGGTAATGATGATGTGTTGTAGCAAAAACTTTACTATTTTTACTATCTTTACTTTTTCATGAAATGGCATTTTTATTTTTCAAGGGAACAATTGTTGTGAGATAGTTGTTGTAAAAAACACGAACAAAAATTATGCACTACACATGACAGGAGCGAAAATCTCAGAAACAAGGATTCAGTGGCCTTTTATAATTGCAAACTTAGAAGTCAGAATGGAATACAAAAATCAACAACAGAGTAAAGGATTAAACTATGTATAGATGTACTTTGATGGTAATGAAATATTCCCAAATTTATTGACGAGGACTACTTTTAACAATAAATTCTGAAAGATTTTCAAAACTATTAAAATGTAGTTTTATACTGCCAACCAAGTCCTATAGAAGGTCGGCCATTCAGAGTTCTGTGATCAACTTTTGACAACAAACATAATAGATTTTACATAATTGTGATTTGAGTTTCTTTGTATTTTAAATCACAATAATGTCTTTGACAACAAACATAACAATCAGGTGAGCTTAGTGTCCAACTGTATAATCTGTGCTGCCAACCTTATGGCTAAGGAAATATTCCCCGTGGTGTTATCAATAATATTGCCGAGGAGACTAAAAAACAACAACAAAAAACTACTACCATCTACTTTTGCCAGATTTTTCTTGTAATTATTTTTGGTGTTACACAGTGTAATCGTTTAAGGTTTTTATTTAATTTTGTATAAATATTTCAATTATTACTATACCCTCAGCATTTCTGCTAAAGAGGGTATGTACATATATATGCATTTATGCTTACGGGGGTATATACACTTTCGTACGGACAAAATGTGCCGCATCGAAATAGTGGTGTTAGACCCCAAGTATGTTTGGACGCCCGTTTGTCTGTTTGGCTGGAGCGCACGATAACTCTCGAACGGATTAAACAATTTTATTCAAAATTCGGCTTTCGTAATATTTTGTAAACCGTAAACCGATTCGATCCAAAATTTGCAAGTGCCCTTTTACGATGACACACGTTTTTTCAGTGGCAAACCCATACTTCTTGAGAAAATGAACCGAAGACTGTACAAAAACCACAACGGCCAGCATGTGTAAATGCTGGTGCGCATGACAACTCCCGAACCGAATGTATCGTAATATTTCTTCGAATATTAGATGAAATTCGAAAATGGTGCTAATAGGTCCACTCCAAAAGTTCGAAAATATTCAGAGCAACCGATTTGGTCCAAAGTTTGGATCTCGAAATATTTTCACATTTCCTGATATAATGGTCCTATGGAGAGGAATGACTCCCAAACTAAGACACACTTCCAAAATGAACTATGCCTGTCCATTCATTTAGGTACCTCCCCGGCAGAGCTACTAATCCATATCTTTGTCGGCAAGTTCATGCGCCCAAAATTCCGAAGACCTCCTAAATAATACATTTTTTGGGAAAAAGGTGTTTCAATTCGCACAGGCTGAGGATATACCTCTATCGGCAAAACCAACTGATAATATTTTACTTGATTTTTTATACCCTCCACCATAATATGGAGTATATAGTTAAATTTGTTCCGTTTGTAACACATCGAAATATTCATCGGAGACCCTATAATGTATATATATTCTTGATCAGGGTAAAATTCTAAGTCGATATAACCATGTCCGTCCGTCCGCCTGTTGAAACTAAGACACAGCTCACAATTTTTAAGATAGAGCTCTATAATTTGGTATAGACGTTTCTATTACTCCTAGGATGTTTGGTATTTTAAATGGGCTATATCGGTCCACGTTTTGATATAGGCCCCATATAACGGTACCACCCGATTTTCGATATTTTGATGGTTTTAGCCTCATTATCACACCGAAATAGCTGGAATTTGGCAGAAATTTGCCGGTACAGGTCCACGCTTTAATATAGCCCCAATAGAACGGTACCTCCCGATTTTCGTTATTTTGATAATTGTGGCTTCAATATTCCTCCGAAATGACTGAAAATTTATATTTAGTCTTCGTTGGAGGTATACAACATTACCCAGTTATTTGTCGGTTCAGGTCCACGCCTTCATATAGCCCCATAGAACGGTACCTCCCGATTTTCGGTATTTTGAATGTTGTGGACACAATAATCCACAGAAATGACTGAAATTTGGTATTTAGTTTTCATTTATATATAAAACTGTACATAGGAAATTTGGCGGTGTTTTCGGTATTTTGATAATTGTGGCTTCAATATTCCCCGAAATGGCTGAAAATTGGTATTTAGTCTTTCGTTGGGGGTATAAAACGTTCCCCCAGATATTTTCCGGTACAGGTCCTCGCCTTAATATAGCCCCCATAGAACGGTACCTACCAATTTTCGGTATTTTGAATGTTGTGGACACAATAATCCACCGAAATGACTGAAATTCGGTATTTAGTCTTCCTTGTGGAAATTCAACTTTCCCCTCTAAATTTGTCGGTATAGGTCCAAGCCTTCATATGGCCCCATGGAACGGTACCTCCCGATTTTCGGTATTTTGAATGTTGTGGGCACAATAATCCACCGAAATGATGCCTTTATATGGCCCCCATAGAAGGGTACCTCCCGATTTCCGGTATTTTGAAGGTTGTGGCCTCAATATTTCACCGAAATTATTGAAATTTGGTACTTAGTCTTCGTTAGTCTTCTTCATAAACAAAAGGTCCATTTCACTTCAATATTACTCATGGTGGAGGGTATAACAAGTTCGGACCGGCTGAACTAAACGCAGTGTTTACTTGTTATTTTTCATGTGTACCTACACTTTTAATATATGTACATTCTTTCATTAGTTCCTTGTAGTGAATAAATTGAATCACATTCTAAGCTGAATTATGCCCACGAACATGCATGTATGTACATACATCCAGGTTTTTTTTTTGTAATCAAAATATAGGTCGCATTTATTATTCTATTCGATTGAAAATTGATGACGACTATTTTTTAGTATCGGTTTAGATCTGGATATATGTATGTAGCTCTAATAAATGTATATTTTCGCACGATAACTCTCGAACGGATGAACCGATCCGCTCCAAAATTTGGTCCTCATAATATTTTGTCCCAAGTTAGATTAAGTTCGAAGATTGACCATATAAATCCCCTCCTTATAGTAACTCCGTCAAAAAAGTTCAAAATGTTTCGCTGAAATGATGCGAACGATAACTCTTGAAAGGATTAACCAATTAGGTCCAAAATTAGTTTGTCGTTATTTCATCCGGACATAGAGAAGGTTCGAAGGTGGACGATCCACTCCTTCAGAATATTCCGCACAAGTGCAGTTCTGTCTCCGATCAGTTTGTCCCCGCGGAAATTATTACTACGGTAAAATTGTTTAGACGACAGGACCATACTTCCTGAGATAATAGCCCAAAAGCTCTATAAAAACCTGCCGGCATCAACTAAAACAAGTAAAACAATAGCCACTTTAGCATGTGCCGGCAGGGTTTAGGAGCTTTTGGGTCATTATCTCAGGAAGTATTGACTTACTCCGGAAAAGTTGTACCGTTGTAAAATGAGGCCTACTGAAAAAAGAATCACAACGATGTGAGAGGAGTTCTTAAACTTCACTTTTTCCGAATTTTGTGTGGGAGGTACCCGAAGGAGTGGACCGATATAGTCCATATTTCAACCTGATACATGACTGTGTCCTGTGCGTTTTAATATCATTACCAGTGCCACCTATTGCCTATTAGCTAAATAGATAAAGCATTAAAAATCTACAAAAAAAACTGAAGTGACAAAAACAAACCAAAATTGAAAACGGCAACGTCGGCTCATCTCCTCTGCCAATCACTTGAACGTCAGCTATCCAGGTATTCCTGCTTCTTGACCACAACTTTACTATATTGACAGACGGACGGACAAAATCTGAAAATAAAAGATATAGCATTAACAATCTAATTTAGCGAGGGTAGACATAGCAAAATTCTTACGTATAGAACACAATCAGCTCTCATAATTGCTGATTAATTACCCATCCCCAAATAGCTTGTGGCTCAGGTTAGCAGGTAGGGGTTAATCTTGCTAAGGAGAAAATGTTGTATACAGCGCATATGTCGTCACTCGGGTTCAATGATTCCCTGTAAAAAGAGAAATGAAACTTTTATTTTAGATTTATTACTTACTGACTTATACCTACACATGTACTTACCTTTACAAACCAAGTTGACTCACACGGACGGACGAAGATTAAGCAACAACACCACACATCACCTTGGCGCTTTGGAAGAGCTGAAAACAAGAAGAGAGGCTTATCGAAATACTTCATTGCAGTTCTAATGTTCTTTATATGACTTTTTATTCATTATGGGCCATTATTACCTGTGTTCTTTTACTATCTGATAGATTTGAAAACTCTAAATAAACCAATTTGGAGGCATTAGAAATATAATTTTTACATTCAAAGTTAATGCCAAGAAGCTCCACCTTGAAACTGAATCATCACTTTTAACTTTAAGTTAACCGGAACGTTATAAATCTGTTCGGTAAATCCAAACAATAACAAATGAATACTTAAAATAATGGGGGTATGTGTTTTGTTTTTGTATTATGAAATTTTAGAATATGGTTGTGATTGAAGGATAAGTGGAGGTTAAGGGGATAGGAAGGGGACAATAAGGAGGAGAGGTAGGTATTGGGGCAACATAAAGAATCCAATGTTGCTATGGTGGAACTTTGATTCCAGAGGGCGCCAGTAATTCGGCATACCATCGGTCGATAAAAGTACGTATACTCTTTCTGCGGGCGTATTATGCTGTTACGGTGCATGTCACTTTTGTTGTATCCTAGACATTTTCTTTTCGGGCTTTAAGAAAACAAATTTATTTTTTTTCCATCTCAGCCTGGCATGATGATTTTTTTTGTTGCTGTATTGCAGTGGTTATCGTGTCAAAGGGTTTCTTGGAGCTTTCAGGTCAATATCTCAGGAAGTATGGACTTGCACAAGAAAAAAATTGTACCGTCGTAAAGGGAGCCGCAAGGAAAACTTACTGAAAAAATTCAAAACGATCCGAGAGGAGCTCTTGAACCGTGGACCGATATAGTCCATATTCGAACCCGAACTATATCTGGAAGGAATAATACGATGTGCAACGTTTGGACCAAATCTATTGCTTCCATCGAGAGCTATCGTTCACACAATTTTAAAAATTTTGAACTTTTGTTGGGGAGGTACCCGAAGGAGTGGATTGATATGGCCCATCTTCGAACTTAAACTAAGTTTGGACAAATATTACGAGCCAAAATTTGGCTCGAATCGACTGATCCTTTCGAGAGTTATCGTGCGCATCAGCCAGACAGACGGACAAACATGGCTAAATCGACACCAAACTATCTGAAACGAATTTCGTCCAAACATACTTGGGGTCTAAAACCGTTAGTTCGATGAGGCACATTTTTGGTCGTATCAATGTGTAAATTTTGATTATTTTGGTTCAGCTCGCCTTAAGTCATTTGGTATAAAAACTAGATAGATGATAGATAGATAGTATCTCCCTAAAAGAAATGTTTACGAGCGAAAAGCTTATGCACAGGGATAGTGGTGTAAGGTATCACATAGTCGGCCCCATCCCGACTATAGCCTTTGCTCACTTGTTATACCCTCCACCATAATATGGAGGGTATAATTAAATTTGTCATTCCGTTTGTAACGCATCGATATATTCATCGGAGACCCTATAAAGTACATATATTCTGTCCGTCCGTCTGTTGAAATTAAGATACAGCTCGCAATTTTTTCTATTTCTATTACTCCTAGGATGTTTGGTATTTTAAATGGACTATATCGGTCCACGTTTTGATATAGCCCCCATAGAACGGTACCACCCGATTTTCGGTATTTTGAAGGTTTTAGCTTCAATATCACACTGAAATGGCTGAAATGTGGTACTTAGTCTTCATTGGGGGTATACAACTTTCACCCAGAATTTTGTTGGTATGGGTCCACGCCTTCATATAGTTTCCAAAGAACGTTGCCTCCTGATTTCTGGTATTTTGAAGGTTGTGGCCTCAATATTGCTCCGAAACTTCTGAAATTTGGTATTAGTTCTCAATTGAGGCGTACAACTTCCATATGAAATTTGTCGGTATAGGTCCTCGCCTTCGTATAGCCCCCATAGAATGGTACCTCCCGATTTTCGGTATTTTGAAGGTTGTGGCCACAACAACCCACCGAAATGGCGGAGATTTGGTATTTAGTATACGTTGGAAGTAAAACCCTTTCCGACTGAATTTCGTCGGTATAGGCCCACGTTTCGATATAGCCCCACAGAAGGTACCCCCCGATTTTCCCACCGAAATTTGTTATTTAGTCTTTCATGGGGTTATAAAATGTTCCACGTCTTCCTATACCCCCATAGAAGCATACCTCTTGATTTACAATATTTTTTAGGTTTTAACCACACTATCTTACTGAAATATCGGAAATTTGGTATTTAGTCTTCTTTGAGTTTAAAAACTTTATGCCAGAAATTTGTCGGTACAGATCGACGTTTTGATATAGCCTCCATAGAAAAATATGTTAGAGAGGTCTTTAACACTCATACGCCAGCAGGGTCTTTGTCAATATGACTTTTATTATATTTTTATATATACGCACATGTCTGTTGCGATGTTTCGTATATGGTATTTCAATAATCGTATGCAAGTTAAGTCCACAGTTGTGTTCAAAATCTCCTCGTTATACAATAATATTCAATCTATGCCACATAAATAAATTCATTTATAATTTATATTGCAAATTGCTATCAAAACGGATCCCCCTGTTTTGAACAACACTAACAAAAATCAATGACACAACTCTCTCCCAAATCGTTGTCACTATCGTGATTATCAATGTCAAAATGTTAAATATATTTTCAAATTGTATTTTCAGATTATCAGCATAGCCATTTCACACCACATTAACCACAAATGCAACACAGTTCAATAACAGATTATGAAATGTATTTGTTGAACATTTGGTTGCCCAGAGAAAATTGAAAATGTAAATATTGTTTTTGTTTTAGTTGGATTAGTATGCATTTTATATTCTATCCACTTGGTGGAGGTAACGTTGATGTGTTGTACCAAAAACTTTACTATTTTTATGAAGGTTTCGCGAAATGGTGTTTATATCTTTCAAGCGAACATATTGTCCCATCAGCACAGTTGCACTAAAAAAATACGAAGAGCATTATACACTACACATGACAGGAGCGAAAATCTGAGAAATAAGGATTCAAGGGCCTTTTATAATTGCAAACATAGAAGTCAGAATGGAGTCCAAAAATGAACAACAGAGGAAAAGCTTAAACTGTGTATAGATGAACTTGAAGCTAATGAAATATTCCTAAATTGATGGACGAGGACTACTTTTAGCAATGATTTCTGAAGCATTTTCAGAACTATTAGCATGTAGTTTTATACTGTCAACCTTATGGCTAAAGGTGATTTAGAAATATTCCCAGTAGTGTTATCAGTAATATTACCGTCTCCTTGGCCTTAATATCAATAATAATTCCCAATCGCACGTCGAATATTTTCAAAGAAATACAAGAAGTCTTCAATGTTATTAATTTTTCTCCTTGGAGTTGAGCTTAATGACCGAACATTTTATTGCAAGTGAGAAAGGAAAGGCAACGATCCGAACCAATTCCACGGCAGCGGGTTCTTTCGTACCGGATTGACCCGGAACCACACAACATTAGCGTTCCGGCCAGTGGCTGCCACCTCAGTGTACATGTGTTCGTATTTGTTTCGTTTTTCTGTGTTGGGAGCAGCATATCCCGGAATGCCTGCTCCGAATTCTTTTGGTCCGTGCCGGGACGGAGGAAAATCCAGGATCAATTTATTTGTGCTCAGTTTGTCACATTCGCATCTTCACCCATATCCAACCTTCGGTGAGATGCAATAGATGTCAGGAGTGGGTGCATTTAAGTGGTTGCTATGGACTTATCCACGTGAGGGACTATATTGCTACATGCTGCTTGGATGCAGTCCCCAGTGAGTTGTCATCGGATTACAAATCTCCCTCGTCGTCTGATTATAAAACTCCCCCGCAGTCCCCTCGACAGCAACAGCACACGCAGCCTTTAACACCAGCCGCGCAATCTTTTTGCAATGGACTCCGAGGTAAGATCGAGGGAATAGTAGATTTCATGAGTCGGAAGAACATCACGGTCGCGGCGGTGCAAGAAACCAAGCTCAACAACAACTGTAGCTTACAACGTTGTGATGGTTACAACGTGTTAAGAAAGGATCGTACCAGAAGTGGTGCGTCTAATACAGACCTATCTCGCTTGAGCCTCTCTAATGACCCATACATGGAATGTATGAGGGTAGCAGCCAGTTGTGGAACTGCCGAGATAAAGTTGCTGAACGTATACATTCCGCCGAGAAATAGCTGTGTCTCAGATTACGAGCCTGACATTAGCCCGCTTTTGGAAGGTCATAATCGTCTGGTCCTGGGGGACTTTTATGCCCTCGGAAACGACCAGAGGGGTACAGCGCTAGCTGAGCAGATTGATAGCTCTACGTTTTGCACGGTCAATGAGGACGCCCCTACCAGAATTACAGGAGAGTGTCACACTTCGCCAGATATAACCATCGTGTCACCTGGTCTGACAAATGACGTCACCTGGCAACCCGCCATTTCCCTTGGATCAGACCATCTCCCCATAATTGTCTCCATTAGCAGACCACACGATTTCATCACCTCTGAACGCCGCACGTTCGTCAATAATAGGAAAGCTGATTGGCCGAGTTTCAGAGAGTTCACCAATCACCGCTTCAGAGAACTGCCCAATCCTTCTGATGTTCGGGTAGCGGAAAGGACGTTCCGAGATATCATCAATGCTGCAGCCGCTCGCCATATCCCTGCTGGTCGAATACCCGAAGTAAGACCAAACTTTCCAGCAGAGGCGACGGGATGAGCTTCGTCGAGCCAACCCCATTGACCCCAGAGTCAGGGAGCTGACACTGGAAGTTAACAGGCTGGTCGGCGAACATAAGCGGAACAAGTGGTTAAATCATCTGAAGAGTTGCAACACTGGAGCCGGTATAAGTGAATTGTGGACAACGGTTAAGTCTGCCTCGAACCCTGCAAGGATGGTAGATAGGACCTCAGTCACATTTGGCTACGTTACGTTGACTGACCCGAAGAGGTGCGCAAGTTACTTCAATCGACACTTTGCCGAGCACCCCGAGAGTGCAACGCGTTCATACAATGACGGATATTTGTTCGTTCGATTTGTAAGACTTCCATGACTGACGCTTTTTAGCGCATCTCTTGGTTTATATTCCGATGTTATATTTATATATATTTTATATATATTTTAATAATTACTTTTTCGTTTTTACCACTCATTTTACCCTACGCCACTCTGAACAGTGTCCAATTTTACGAAAAACTTGGCCAAAACTTTAAAAATTAATGGATTTTGACCTTACCTTGGGTTCTTATGTATATTGGGTGGCTGGCTTAATTTTTCATTTTATTTAACCCTCAGACGGCCATTAAAGGGGTCTTTTTAGTCCCTTCTCCTATAAAATGTGATCGTATCAGATCAAAATATTCTATAAATTTCTTCGCCATTAATTTTTACTATAGATCCTAGAATACACCAAAACTCTACATCTTACCTAAACTCAAGAAATATGCAAAGTTCAAAACACATTTTTGGGTTAAGGGCGTACCTCATGTGAGTTTTGGCAAAATTGTTATACAAAACATTATTCTAGAAGAATGGCGTCAAAGACAAAAATGTTTTCGGCTATATTTCACTATAAGTCACCAAAGAAATGAAATCTCTATTTGCATTACTTACCAAGGAAATGTCGGTATCAATTTTTCCAAAAAACCAAGAAACTAAAATAGGGGTGCAAGCTTCTACAATTTCTACAGTTTTGAAAACATTTGAGTTCAGATCACTTGGAATCCTTGCACTTTAGGTATATGGTGCCTTTGGCAACTTTACTGACTAAAATGCGAGGTATATTTTTCTTAGAAGAATTAACCTTCGTGCGAGTCATAAAAGGGTTCTTTTTGGTCTCTTTTTCCACAAATCATTAAAATCTCCTATAAAATGTGATCGTATCAGATCAAAATATTCTAGAAATGTGTTCGCCATAAAATTTTACTATAAGTCCTAGAATAAATCAAAACTCTAAATTTTACCCAAATGCCAGGATGTTACCCCATACTATATTCTGACATTCTGAATCAACGAAAATATTTAAACGAGATATACCCAAATGCGATTAATGCTTGCCCGTCTGTCCCCATTTCTATGTAACTTTTGATGGACCAACGAAGTAACTGTCGTGGGTTTTTGTAAATATTCTTTGAAATATGTATTTCAAAGCACAATGGTTTCCCAATTCTATCAGAAAATAATCAATTTCTGAAAAGAAACTACGTATACATTTTCACAATATTTGTTTTCTGCGGTTCTACAGATACATTTTTTTCACTCATGACATGAAGATCTCTTATTCCAAACCGCGGTTAATTTTCAATTAAACACGTGCTACAGACAACAACCAAACCGCCAACACCATGAGGAACGAAAATATATCACTTTACCACACATAAAACTAAATTAATAAAAACACACGAACTTCTCCACTAATGAGCATTAAAAATCATTTAATGAAATATAAACAAACACTGATTAATAAAGGAAAGACACGTTATGGAGACTAAAACCACAACCACAGTCTATGATGGTTAAATTAAAAATCAGTTACATTTCATTAAATACTCATATTCTCATATTTGAATATCTTGATGTCATTTCATAAAAACAAATAATTCGGTTGTGTATATGGGTATCGATTGTGTATATGGTTATAATGATATTCGGATAGCGCATTTCTAAGTTTGTATACCCTACACCACAATGTAGAAAGGGTATTAAAATTTTGTTTTTCCGAAAATCCATGTAACACCATGAAATATTCGTCGTAGACCCCCCATGTGGTATACCAAAATACATATCTCGAGTAGATAAAGCGATTTTTCGATGTGTGTCCGTCCATCTAACCATTAAAAATTGTAATCAAACTCCAGAACGCAATTATTAATCAATTGTCACGAAACTTTGTATGGAGGTCGGGTTCCCACCAGAATAGAAACGATTAGTTTTGGTGGTGATCTGATCTTGTGGCGGTTCTGTAGGTCGCAATGATGGTCTGATCGACGCGAAAGCAACGTTTGAGATTACGACAAAGAAAATGCTTGCAATTTAACATGATGATCAGATAATATTTAGCGGGTGAAATGGACCAACATTTTTGTGTGGAAATTTGCAAACTTTTTAGAATAATGACTATATCTTTATTCCTGGAAGATATATTCTACCCCATATGTCATACTTAGAAGAGCATTCTTCACCTTTCCACTGCTGCCAATTATGCTGATGTACTTGGTCAGATAACATATTTACAGCCTAGTATATGCAGAAATCCCACAGTTATTATTGTGTGCAGTGTAACCATAATCACGCTAGAGGTCGTAGTTATATAGTAATACAGACAAATGTTTGCACGGTGTAAGAGGTTTGGTCAAGGAAAATGCCAATAACTTTGGATAATGGTCGGATAGTACTTAGCTGGTGGAAATGACCATAATTATTGATGGAGAAATATCTAAATTTAATTCTGTGGCGTATTCCGACAAATAACAAAAACGAAACGTGAAAACCAAATCTTAAGCTGAAAACACATCCAATGTTTGAGTAAAGTTTTGTGTCATTTCTGGTAGATAAATAAAAGACAAAGTGCTGCCAAGTTTTAATTTTTCTTTATTCTTCTGCCAGAAATGACACAAAACTTTACTCAAACTCATAGCTTTAAAGGTGCAAACACAATGAGAAATTCATGCTTATCCAAACTTCAATTTGTGTAAAAGAATAAAGATATACAAGATCGCATTTTAAATAGGTAGTGCCTCTCCTTTATTCTTTTACATGAATTTGAGCTTGAAGTAAGCAACAAATTTCATTGCGTTTGCACCTTAAGCGCCAAATACATACGGTCCGTTAAGTGCCGTGTTACAACAACATCAAAAATCTGACGCATATTATCCCCATTCTGTGTATCCAACATTAAGACCAGACCCCGAGCAAATTTCAATATCAACTTCTCTTTATTCTTCTGTCACAAAACTTTACTCACACATTGGATGCCGCTTTTAGCTTTAACCTCTTCGTTCATGTAACTTTTATAAAAAGCGGTTACATAACGGAACTACTGTCTAAAAAATAAGTGGGTTTTCTACATAATTGTGGTTTGTTTGCAAAGAATTGCCTTTCATGTAGAGATGTGCCAATCTAGTTTAATTGAACGACATAGTTCACTATCTAGTTCTAGTTCAAAACTCTTCTTCCATGCTATCGAATGTCGCAATCATGATTGCAAAGTTTTGAAATCATCCCACAGAAATTCCCAGATTTTTAAATTGATGCTAATTGCAATGATGTGCGGGGTCTTGAAGTTTTTGTGTTGTTGGAAAGTTTTTTTTAAACGCCTTTAGTATTTTTTCTCAACACAAATTTTAATTTTTTGAAGAAATATGTATGTGTACAGCAAATTCCATGGCATACTAGTCCCTAGGAAAAGTGCTGTAGGGTATCACATGGTCGGTCCTCTCCGACTATAGCCCTCTTTTACTTGTTTTTATTTTATTTGGAAAAATAACAAATGTTTCACCCTGATCCGAAGAGTTAAGTTTGAACCTTTGCACAGTGGTCGAAATCACTAATCTAGCGGCGCGAAATTAATAACTTACAAACGAATGGAGATATGTTTCTGAAATTTTGCACAAATGTAGTATGCGTCCGTGGGTAATAATGGACTAAATATGAACAACATGGACTAATACTCTGGTATAGCCCCCATATAACGGCACCTCCTGATATTCGGTATTTTGAGGATTTAAGCTACATTTTCCATGCATTTATCTGCAACATTTACGGCTATTTGCAGCCAAAAGTTGAATATTCTGAATTTCTTCTTCTTCTTTATTTGCCAACCCGTATTCGGGTGTTAGCGATCATACAATTATGTGTTACATTGTTAACAATTCAATATGCATATACATATATGTATATACTAGCAAATGCCCGCTACTTCGTATGCGGAAAGGAAACGAAATATATATAAACAATATTTAATACGGGAATGGTGAATACTGGAGATTCTGTTGTACTAAGACCTATTTTTATTACCAATATTTTTTCGATTGTAGTCAGAATTAAAAAAAAAAAAAAAAAATCTGCCGTATCGCATCCCTACACAGCTACCATATTTTTTATTGCGAATTTCCAAAACTACGTATAATATTGCAAATTTCTGATTTGACTCCTGGTTTTACCCCTTCACTAACACAGCATTCCCTTCCAGTACGAATTTCCAAACACTTAACTTTATCTCACACCTTCAACACAACAATCACGCACATTCACAATTCAAGGTTCTAGCTTTAGCGGTTTCGCCCAGAACCCGAATAGGTCCGTTAAATTTTCGGCATTCAAAATGGCCATAAAAATCCACGTTTTCGGATATCCCCATATAACGGCACCTCTCGACTAAGTGTATTTTAAAAGAAGAACAAATGTATATTGTCCAATTTTCTTTAAATTTGGACCTTGAATACTCAGAGGATATAAAAGTTTAATTTAAAAACTCTCCACTTCAACCCACGTTTATTAGAAGAAATGTTTAGAAGATTTAGTGTATTTTGAAAATCTTCTGCACATTTTCCAACCGAAATTCGGAATTTGTGGCATGAAAGGTTAGAAAACTTCTTTAAAAAAAAATGTACTTATTGTGCACGGGTATGTCAACCGTATATAACGGAAAATTTTTTGAAGGCATTTCAATTTAGGATTTTTTAATATCAGTTCTAGTTAACAAAATTGTCGCATTGGACCACGTTTTTAAATTTACATACCAAAGCGGTCAGAACAAAAAACATTTTTTGAAAAGATACTTCACGTTTGACTACTTAATTTCAGCACATTATTTATAAACTCCTTGGCGTTAACATCAAATCAATGGAACAGTATTCAGTACAATTTTTCAAACTCAGAACTTTGTCTCAAATTTTAGAGCGATCTTCATAACAAATATTTTTCCATTTCGTATTTTTTGTACAAATAGCGTATTTCCAAATTATATAATCCCAATTCTGTCCCTACACCCAACACCAAATTTAGTACCTTAACTATTTAAAATGGTTTTGTTACCCAACTTATCGTACACATAGGTAAAAGTTTTAAAAATTACTTCCTTATATTCAACATATATCCTAACCCCAATTCACTTTTCTAGTTTTACCAGTTCCCTTGAAACCCATTTGGGGACTATTTAGTAGCTTTTGTATAAATAAGTACGAATTTTTAAAACCTCCTCCCTATCTCCACTCTAAACACAAATTGCTAATCTAATACCGAATTTCAAAATTCCAGTTCTACCCTTTACAAAATCACAAATTGTACAAAATTCTATACCATATAGCAAATACCAAAAGTTACCAAATTTTGTACCATTTAGCACTTTTCATACACGATTTCCAATGTAGTTCTATTTCGAACTTTTCCATAAGTACGAATTTCCAAAACTATCTCAATCCTACACTCCAACAATAATCTGTTCACGCAAATACAAATTATAGCGAATTTCGTACCATTTAGTACTACTTCGTGCACATTAGTACGATTTTCCAAAGCTACCTCCATATCTCAATTCTATATTCCAACAGTAATCTTAATTCCAAAAGAAAATTTTAAATTATATTTTATAACTAGATTTGATTAAACAATACATACTTTTTCCTATTTCTACATAGTTTTAAATCATAGTCTGTAAGGAAATTATGTTCCATAGACCGAAATAAATAAATAAATAAATAAATAAATAAATAAAATAAATAAATTTCAGGATTCCAGCTCATCAAATCCAAATCATACTAAACTCAGTACCATTTAGGACTTTTCGACCTTTGGTACACCTTTCTTACTCTTCATCAGTGACCCCCATTCCAAATTTCAGGATTCCGGCCCTAATCGTTAACCCATATCCAAATTGTACTATATTTAGTATTTTTCGTATACTTTTAATTCGAATTTCCAAAAACCTTTCTTTTTTACTCTCCATCAGTGACCTTCATTCCAAATTTCAGGATTCCAGCTCTATTCGTTCACCCAAATCCAAATTGTACTAAATTTAGTACCATTTAGTACTTTTCGTGCATTTATAGTTCAAATTTCTAAAAACCTTTCTTTGTTACTCTCCATCAGTGACCCTCATTACAAATTTCAGGATTCCAGCTCCATCCGTTCACCCAAATCCAAATTGTACTAAATTTAGTACCATTTAGTACTTTTCGTATTTACAAAAACCTTTCATTGTTACTCTTCATCAGTGACCCTCATTCCAAATGTCTGCATTCCAGCTCAATCCGTTCACCCAAATCCAAATCGTACTAAATTTAGTACCATTTAGTACTTTTCGTACCCTTGTAATTCGAATTTCCAAAAACCTTTCATTTTTACTCTCCATCAGTGACTTTCATTCCAAATTTCAGGATTCCAGCTCTATTCGTTCACCCAAACCCAAATTGTACTAAATTTAGTACCATTTATTACTTTTCGTATATTATAGTTCGAATTTCAAAAACCTTTCATTTTTACTCTTCATCAGTGATCCTCATTCCAAATTTCAGGATTCCAGCTCTATCCGTTCACCCAAATCCGAATTGTACTAAATTTAGTACCATTTAGTACTTTTCGTGCACTTATGGTTCGAATTTCTAAAAACCTTTCTTTGCTACACTCCATCAGTGACCCTCATTACAAATTTCAGGATTCCAGCTCAATCCTTTCACCCAAATCCAAATTGTACTAAATTTAGTACCATTTAGAATTTTCCGTGCACTTATAGTTCAAGTTTCCAAAAACCTTTCTTTGTTACTCTCCACCAGTGACCCTAATTTAAAATTTCAGGATTCTAGTGCCATCCGTTCACCCAAATCCAAATTGTACTAGATTTAGTACCATTTAGTACTTTTCGTACCCTTATAGTTCGAATTTACAAAAACCTTTCATTGTTACTCTTCAACAGTGACCCTCATTCCAAATGTCTGCATTCCATCTCAATCCGTTTACCCAAATCAAAATTGTACTAAATTTAGTACCATTTAATACTTTTCGTACCCTTACAATTCGAATTTCCAAAAACATTTCATTGTTACTCTTCATCAGTGACCCTCATTCCAAATGCCTGTATTCCAGCTCTATCCGTTCACCCAGATCCAAATTGTACTAAATTTAGTACCATTTAGTACTTTTCGTACCCTTATAGTTCGAATTTACAAAAACCTTTCATTGTTACTCTTCATCAGTGACCCTCATTCCAAATGTCTGTATTCCAGCTCAATCCGTTCACCCAAATCAAAATTGTACTAAATTTAGTACCATGTAGTACTTTTCGTACCCTTACAGTTCGAATTTCCAAAAACCTTTCATTATTACTCTTCATCAGTGACCCTCATTCCAAATGCCTGTATTCCAGCTCTATCCGTTCATCCAAATCCGAATTGTACTAAATTTACTACCATTTAGTACTTTTCGTGCACTTATGGTTCGAATTTCTAAAAACCTTTCTTTGCTACTCTCCATCAGTGACCCTCATTACAAATTTCAGGATTCCAGCTCAATCCGTTCACCCAAATCCAAATTTTACTAAATTTAGTACCATTTAGTACTTTTCGTACCCTTGTAATTCGAATTTCCAAAAACCTTTCATTTTTACTCTTCATCAGAGATCCTCATTCCAAATTTCAGGATTCCAGCTCTATCCGTTCACCCAAATCTGAATTGTACTAAATTTAGTACCATTTAGTACTTTTCGTGCACTTATGGTTCGAATTTCCAAAAACCTTTCTTTGTTACTCTCCACCAGTGACCCTAATTTCAAATTTCAGGATTCTAGCTCCATCCTTTCACCCAAATCCGAGTTGTACTAAAATTAGTACCATTTAGTACTTTTCGTACCATTATAGTTCGAATTTACAAAAACCTTTCATTGTTACTCTTCATCAGTGACCCTCGTTCTAAATGTCATTATTCCAGCTCAATCCGTTCACCCAAATCAAAATTGTACTAAATTTTGTACCATTTAGTACTTTTCGTACCCTTGTAGTTCGAATTTCCAAAAACCCTTTGGTACATCTTTCTAGCTCTCCATCAGTTACCCTCATTCCAAATTTCAGAATTCTAGCTCTTACCGTTTGCCTAATACAAAGGGTACCATATTTAGTACCTTTTAGTACTTTTCGTACCCTTCTAGGTCGAATTTCCAAAAACCCAGCCTTATCTCACCCCTACACACCAACAGCAACCTACACCCAAAATTTCAACTTTCTAGCTTCAGCGGTTTCGTCTGGGCGCTGATGAATCAGTCAGTCAATCAGTCAGTCAGTCAGTCAGTCACTCACCTCACTACTCTTTTATATATATAGATGATTTATTATATTATAGAGAGGTCCCTATTCTTTGCGGCATTCAGGAGGCTTCTTTCGTCTTGTAGACCCGTCCATTCTTGGATGTTTCTTATCCATGATGTTTCTTTTCTGCCTCTCGGTCTTCTTCCCTCTATAGTTGTTTGAATAATGGCTTCTGAATTTAGGAAATCCAATTTAATTTGACGAAAAACAATCGGATTGGACATTAGAGAACTTTTGTAGTTACGCTCCATTTAACAAAAGTATAATACACTAAAAAACACAAGAAAAATAACAATTTTTGAAAATTTATTGCTATATATCTATGTGCCTCCAGGCCCCAAACTATTTTTTTTTTTTCATTTAATTTACACTTGTATACATGAGAGAATATTTACAACAACAACAATGTAAAACAAAATATTAGTCACCAGAGTGTCTGCAATGCATACAATGGAAAACATTTCTCAGTTTCATAGTTTGATTTTTTGACTTTCGCGCCGCTAGATCAATGGTTTCGACCAGTGTGCATTGATCTCCGTCACTTTTGCATCATCGACCAGATCGGATATTTTTGAAGAATGGAACGTTTTTTTACACTTGAGAAAATGTATGATTCATATACATACAAATGTATGATCATATGGCTCGGAATTATGACGGACTGCACATGCCTATATAATGAGCGAAAACATCAAACTTTCTATTTTGCAAAACACAAAGGACGTATTCATATAAGCACCACATATAATCTTAAGTAAGATATACAAAAAATTGGAATTTTTTACAAATTTTGCAATATGCGTGGTATTTGTACACATACATCATCACAATTAACATCATTAATCGGTGCGCCTATAAAGCAAAATAACTGTCAAGTATACATTTTTGTTGTAAATAATTAAATTATTAAATAGAAATTAACAGATTTTTATGCAAAATTCGATTATCCTCCAAAGTTGTAGGCTGCTTCTTTGCACTGTACCCCAGCCAAGGATGCCGTTTATTATAACACCTGAACTGCATTAGCTGTAGTATTCATTCAAAATATAACTTTTCCTGTGGATTTACGATCTTTTCGTCCCCCAAATTCCGACAGGGGCAAAACATGTAGAAAAACGCGACATAATACAATTTTCTTTATATCATACAAAGTTTTGTAACAAAAAACGCAATTTCCAAAAAAAAGTGGATTTACGACCTTTTCGTGCGTAGCAGACGATTTGTGTAATTAACCGTAGTTTAATACAGAAAATTTGCAAAAAATCATCGATAAAAATTGATTTTTAATATTTGGTTGAGGGCCTTCCAAAAGCCAAGCCTGACTATGAAAGTAGAAAATCCCATCTTTAAAATGATGCAAAGCAGGTTGACGTAGTCGGCCAAATAACGGAGACATCGCAATAGTCGGTAATACATCCCATTTTCCATTGTTTTTTTTTTTTTTTTTTTTTGAAATCACGCTGCAGATCTGAATTTTGTTCGGATAATCACGAAATTTCTGGGGTTGATGGAGGTCAGACAAAGAAAGAAGCCTATTGATGTAGATGGTCGGATAATATTCATGGGCCGGAATGGGCAAACAACTTATGTGGAGAAAATTCAACGTTTTATTCATATGCGAATATCTCCGCTTCAAGTAGGCGTATTCCAAAAGGAAATCCCGCCAATGGAAGAAGATAATAGGTTGGCGTAGGTGGTCAAACAATGGAGATATCGCAAAAATCGGTAATGCATCCCATGTTTCCATTTTTGTAATCACGCTACAAGTCGCAATTTTGGTAGGATCATCACGAAATTCTGGAAAGGAAGAAGCATTTTAATAGGGCAGTGCGCGCGATAACTCTTGAAGGGAGTGACCGATGTAATCCATACTTAGACTTAGATGTGGTTTCAATATGGACTCAATCGGTCCACTCCTTCTGGTACCTCCCACACAAAATTTCGGAAAAGTTCAGTTTAGGACCTGCCCTCGAATCGCTTTGGTTTTTGTTGTAGCAACTTGTATTCACTGCCTCCCGTACGACGGTATAAGCTTCATCAGGGGCAAATCCATACTTCCTGAGAAAATAGCTTGAAAGTTGCAAAAAGCCCCTATGACACCGTGTGTAGTGGTTGGAGCGCAAGATAACTCTCGAACGGATCTGCCTATTCGGTCCAAAATTTGGCCTTCGCAATATTTTGCCCAAACGTAGTTTTATTTTGAAGATAAGCCATATCGGTCCACTCCTTCAGGTACCTTCCCCACAAAAGTTAAAAAATGTTCGTTAAAATTGTACGCACGATAACTCTTGAAGGGAGTGACCGATGTAATCCATACTTTGCACATTATTGATCTGGTTCGAATGTGGACCATATTTGTCTGCTACTTCTGGTACCTCTCACACAAAATTTCGGATAAGTTCACTTTAAGACCTGCTCTCAAATCACTTTGATTTTTGTTGATTTTGATTTTTGACGCTAAAAGATTTTTCAGGGGCAAGTCCATATTTCTTGGGAAAACAGCCCGAAAGGTGTAAACCAGCCTATGTCACCATATGTGGCGGTCGGAGAGCACGATAACTCTCGAACCTTTCAACCTATTTGGTCCAACACTTGGTCTTCGTCATATTATATCCAAACTTAGTTTCATGGGGCAATACCGGTCCATAACTTCCGGTACTTCTCCCCAATATTTAAAAATGTCAATTAAATGCTAGGACGATATCACTTGAATGGGGCAACCAATTTGGTCCAAACTTTGGATCTCCTAATATTTTGTAAAAATTTAGTTTAACTTCTAAAATGGCCCATATCGGTCCTCCCTAAGGGTACCTCTACCACAAAAGTTCAACATTTGTATCGTAGTGCAGTTAATTCCTAATCCACATTTTTGTCGGCAAGTTCAAATGTCCAAAAAGGGCCACAATATTCTGAAGATACCTTAAATACATTCGATCTGTCCGTAGGTGAAAGTTTCACTTCACATTGGCTGAGGGTACGTACATATATGGTAATATTCAAAAAAGTTTTACAATTGTTGAAGTTGAGGTTCACCATTTAATAAGTCGCGAACTGTTAATATATTTTATAAAATATGAATATATTTATATTAAGCGAGTGAAAGAACGAAACGTAGAAACACAAAAGATTTACGGGAATCACATAGTGTATCTGAACTAGTGTTTGCAACGCAAATGACCTTACGCGCAACTCCAAAGCTGCAAATGTTCTAAAGGACATCACTAATGCATCACCTAATCGAGCTTCCAAATATCAATCTGCATTCAAATCAGCATCTCTACCGCAGCCAACAGAAATTTCTGGTGATCTTGCACTTTCCGATATTATTCAAGGTAAAATGACGAAACATACATATCGTATTATACGAAAACGGGAATTGCAAAATAGGGCACATGTTTATCCGCCGTACCCAAAAGTATTGGAAGCAAAAACTCGTTGTTATCCACCGGGAATCATAGTAAGTGAAACCAAAGCAGAAGTGCCTTTACAGTCTCTATTGAATCATATTTCAAATGGAAAAGTGCATAAGTTATTATTAACTGTCAAATACGGCTTTGACGGTTCTTCCGGCCAAAGTCAATACAAGCAAAAATTCGAAGACGAAAATGCTTCGGATGCCAGTATGCTTTTGTCATCCCTTGTGCCCTTGCGATTGTCTAAAAATGATAACCAAAATTCAATAATTTGGCAAAATCCAAAACCATCGCCTCCTCGATTTTGCAGTCCAATAAAGGTGGAATATGTTCGTGAAGACCAAAATTCGATTATTCAGGAGCAAGAGTATATTGATCAACAAATAGAAGCTCTTGTTCCATATTCTACCCACATAAACGGAAAAGATATAATAATAGTATACAAATTACTTTTTACGATGATTGATGGCAAAATTCGTAATAATGTTACCCTAACAAAGTCAAATATGCGTTGCTATCTATGTAACGCTACGTCGAAGCAGTTTATTAATTTAGACGAAGTTTTAGCTTTACCAGTTGAGGAAGCAAATTTGCGGTATGGTTTAGCGACATTACATGCCTGGATCCACTTTATGGAATATTTCTTGCATGTAGGATATAAATTAGAAAACAAAAAGTGGCAAGCGCGATCAAAAGAAGATAAAAGTAGATTGGAAGAAAGAAAACGGGAAATACAGAAGAGTTTCAAGCAGCAATTGGGGCTTATTATTGACGCGCCAAAAGTTGGAGGGTTCGGAAACAGCAATGATGGTAACACGCCGCGAAGGTTTTTTACCGATTCGACGAAATCCGCCGAAATTTTAGGTTTAGATGCCGAATGCCTTAACCGGGCTCACGTTATAATGCAAGTTTTATCTTGTGGTTTCGCAGTAGATATTAATCTTTTTAAGCAATACTGCTTGGATACTGCAAAATTATTAATAACAAATTATCCGTGGTATTACATGCCCACATCAATTCATGAAGTACTCATCCATGGTTTTCTCATTGTTGAGTGGGCACCACTACCCATCGGTCACCTTTCCGAAGAAGCTCAGGAGTCCAGGAATAAAGATATTAAGAAATATCGAGAAAACTTTTCTCGGAAATCATCTAGAATAAACACAATGACGGATATAATGAACTGGTTACTTGTATCCTCGGATCCTCTCATTTCAAGTCTACGTTCAGACCGTTCAAAAAAATCAATAATCTATCCTCAGCTGCTATTAAATTACTATCTGCTACCGTCATTGGGAATGCTGAGCTAGTAACCATAAATCCCAATATAGATTCTGAATCATCAGACGAGTGCGAGTCTGACAGCGAATAGTAATAACTTTTTGTGTGTATTTTCAGAAATTATATAATATACATATGTTTATTATTTGGCCGTTTTCATCATATTTATAATTATTATAATAACTTATAATTTTTTAAATGATCAAAAATAATATGGAATAAAATTTGAAACTTCAATATCATACTTGCACGTCTTTTCTTACACAAATTGTAATTCGTTGGTGACATATAGTGGAATTTAACGAAGAACATTATTGTCTTTGACGCCATTATTCCAAAATGATGTTTTGTATCACAATTTTATCTAAATTCACAAGAAGTACGATCTTAACCCTAATTTTTTTTCAATTTTGCATATTTCTGGTATTTAGGTACGATATAGAGAGTTTTAGTGTATTCCGGGACCTATAGTAAAATTTGATGGCGAACAAATTTGTAGAATATTTTGATCCGATACGAACTCATTTAATAGGAGAAGGGACCAGAAAGACCCCCTCAATGACCGTCTAAGGGTTAAAAAATACGAAAAATGAAATCAGCGACCAGAAAAACATAAGAAACCAAGGTTAGGCTTGAATCCATTCATTTTTAGAGTTTTGGCCAGGTTTTTTGTAAAATTGCCCACTGTGCATTGTCTAGATTCTGTAGAGATTTTAAATTTATTTTTTTTTTGAGATTTATATTGACTCTGAGTTAGAATAAATTAAAATTTCTCTTGTTTTATGCTAAGATTTTTTCATTATTTGTTGATTTCCCGCGAAAATAAAAACAAATTTAGAAATATTTTAACATCAGCGGATGGATATAAAATTCTGTTAACGATTTACACATATATTTTCTTATTAAAACCCAAAGAGAATTTTTAAATATTTATTCTTTATAAGGGAACAAAACCCTCTATAACTTTTGGGTTCAGCATCCAATTTTGTGAACGCGAACATATTTGAAACCCCATTTTTTTCTTAACTTAATTACTAAAAAACGCGGATGTGCTCGCAAAAAAAAAATTCATTGGTATTGAAAAGGGAATTTGAAATTTACCATATATCTGTCGGCAAAGCCGACTGACACTTTCTTACTTGTTTTATTTGAATTGTACTGAAGAGTATCTCAGTTTTGGTTGGATGCGTTTCAACAATGAAGATATAATCCCAATTGCTTTACCAAAATTGGTGAAGTGCTTGTGATGATGAAAAAGACTCTGGGATATACCAATTTCCAATTTATGCAATTTTATGTCCATGTCAGATATTTCTGCTTCTGTTGGACATATTCCAAATAGAGAGCTTGATAATAAAACTGAGCCATCTCACAGTGGATCCACTTGTATGGAGAAAGTGGCCAAAAATATTTCCCGTGTAAATATCAAGCTAATGCGCTGGTTACAGCTTTGTGCTGCTGCGAAGAGTGTTTTAAGAAACCACGAGCGTAACATTCTCCCCTCTTTCCCCTCTGGAGGGGGTATACGGTAAGAATTGTTTTATGCTGTTAATGCAAAATGACACGAACAAGGGTGCCGATTATCTTATGATGCAAAAATAGGCTTGGCAAAACAAAACAATCTCCAAAACAACATAAAATCCAACCAATTTAGCGGATTAAAAAAATCAACATTTTTGTCTGAAAATTGGTAAAATTTTTAATATAGATCTTATAGCGTTCTTCCTGGAAGGCACGTACCGCCAACGTAAAACACATTTGGAAGAAGATTTCTTCATCTTGCCACTGATACCAATTATGTTAATGTACATGGTCAGATAACAGAGTTATACGCTAATATATCCATAGAAACCCTATTCTAGGGCAGCTTTAGTCAGCGACCCACCGTTTATAGTCTGGCACTAGATGGCAGCTGATTTTAATACTGAATAATCTTAAACCCATGAGCTACTGTGGAAAATTATTCCCGAGGTGGGCACTGGTGGGCATCATGACTAAAACCTTAGGTCAAATTTAAGTTTATGGTCGAAGTGGCATTACAAAATACACTAAGAAAATATGCAGCTAACTAGAATTCCACAACACGCTAAAACACTATTTTTAATGAAAATTAAGCTATTACCTCCCCCTTCCAAATCCACTATAATATTTTGCTCTACGTATTAGTTTCGCGATATTTTGAATATATTTACTTGCACTTAAAATATAGGTTGTACTCCCAACAAAAAATATTAGTCAAATATTCCGACTTTCGAAGCTATTCTTAAGAAGATCGCGTTCGAATGAAACAAAAATTAATATATTTTTAAAAAGGTCCATGCCATAGCTGTCAGAGTTGCCAGATGTTGTACCAAAATTTTGACATTCATTTTTTTATTTTTGGCCAATGCACTATAGGTAATTTGCCCAGTTTTTGAGGCAAAAAGTCGATTTTGCAACTTTTAATAATAATAATTTTTTAGTTGGCATTGAAAAAAGAACATGACAAAATTTATTAATATGAATGATATTTTTGAAAATAGCGTCATTATCGCGGTTTAAATTGCAGTCAAAGTGAGAATTTCGAAGAAGAACTAAAAAAATATATATTGTAAGACATATTTCAATGTATTTAAAACAGCGGAAAAATAAACCAAATATAAATATATGTTAAATGGAATAGATTGGCAATTGCGAGAGGAATTTATTTAATATTATATATATATAGCTTAAACATTTTGGGTAGCGACCAAAAAACCGAAAAAGTCAGAAATAAATATTTTATTTTTCTTAAACTCACTTCATATAGACTTATACTAAATTGGCCGTGTTTGGCCGTGATTTTGCCACCTAGAACACATTACTGAAAGTCTTCTGTATTGGTATTACTAGGTTTCAAAACCCGATTTTGCCCGTTTTTTGATATTTATGAGATTTTATTAGGTTACTTCTCAATAACAAGTCCTAAAATTGTGGAAGTTTGGTTTGAGGAAATAAACAATAAATGTAAAAAATATTGTTGTTTACAATTTCATTGCAAGTAAAATAAGTAATGGCGACAAATTGTTCGGTATATCCGTGGTTTTCTATAAACCGTGCGGCAGTAGTAAACTTTATTTTATCTCTCTATTACATATTAATCATTGATACGGTTTAAGGGAGTACTAAACTCGTCTTTATTATCGTATATTCAAAAAATATACAAAACTGTAGTAACAATTCGTTGGAAAATCTACTCGCGGGGACAAAAGTTTTGTTACTTTCTACGTCATCGTTTTCAACAGTTTGTTGTGCATAAGAAAACTAATGAAAAATTGCATTGGAAAAAATAGCTTTGTTCGTTATATACGTAGTTGCTTATAACCGTTGTTCGTTATATCCGAATTTATCTGAAAAAATCTTTGTTTTATCTCACTTTTATATATAAATAATTTAAAAAGTTAAAAAATCCTTTAATTCCGCTGTTATTAATTTTTGTCTCAAAATAGGGCAAATTACCTATAGTGCAATGGGTGGATCCACTGTGCATCTGTTGCATTTATGGTAAAATATTGTAATATTTTGAAGTTTTTACTTTAATGACAAATACTTCTGCTTCTATTTGGTGTATTAAAGATTAATCAAGAAGACCAGCAAAGCTATCAATCAATACCAAGTAGATGTCGACAGGAGTCAAATATGAAATTAAATATTAAATATTTTGGTTCAGTTCGCCTGTCATTTGGTAAAAAAGCCTGATAGGTGAAAACTTTAGTATCTCCCTAAAAGAAATGTTTACGAGTGAAAAGCTTATGCACAGGGGTAGTGGTGTAGGGTATCACATAGTCGGCCCCGTCCCGACTATAGCCTTTTCTCACTTGTTTTTTTTATTAGATAGCTGATAAAAGCACAAAATTTTTCTGTTTGGGCCAATATTAAGGAAGTTATAAGTATTTCTTTGCACATAGTTTTTACTGAATTCCAATTTTTCAAGGCGCGATATTTATGAAACCGTTATTCAAAAAAAAAATCTGAAAATATACTTAAATGTTTTGCAGCATCATCATAGCAAAAAATAGGGGAAACTAAAAACCACTTTTTGAAAAAGTGTCCTATTTCACTCAGAAACATATATTCTTTATCATGCTAAAATTTTAAAACATCCAAAAGAATTGAGGTAAGACTCCAAAATTTTCCAACGATACAATTTTTTTTTTGCAGCCAGGTCAAGATGGACTTAGGTCCACGTTTTGATATAACATGTAATGGATGTTTTTTTAAGCTAGATAGAACTTTAAATTGTAAAAAGTAACACAAAAAATTAAATTTTGATGAAACTTTTTTTTATTTGTTTCAGTATACTCTGCCAAATCATCATGAATAGACTCACGCTTGAACAACGCTACGAAATTATCCAAATTTACTTTGAAAATCAGTCGTCGATTCGCGCAACTTATAGACGACTTCGTCATTTGTATGGCGTACATAATCGTCCATCTGAACAAGCGCATTTTTGGCTTAACGGGTTTGTTAATAAGCAAAATTGCCGCATGTGGAGTAAGACCAATCCACAAGAGACCCTACAGACTCCATTACATCCAGAAAAATCCACCGTATGGTGCGGTTTTCACGCTGGTGGCATCATCGGATCTTATTTCTTCAAAAATGAGGCCGGAGCTCGCGTTACGGTCAATGGAGATCGTTACCGCCCCATGATCAATGATTTTTTGTTTGAAAATATGGATGACATTGATCCGGAGGAGATGTGGTTTCAACAGGATGGCGCTACGTGCCATACGGCGAACGCAACCATCGACTTATTGAAATCAAAATTTGGCGATAAGTTGATTTCGAGAAGTGGACCTGTCAATTGGCCTCCAAGGTCGTGCGATTTGACACCTCTCGATTATTTCCTGTGGGCCTACGTGAAGTCACTGGTTTATGCTGATAAACCAGCAACAATTGATGCCTTGGAGGCCAGCATTGTTCGTGTTATTCGTGACATACGGCCAGCAGTGCTCGAAAAAGTGGCCAAAAATTGGACGTCCAGAATGCACTTTTGTGTGTTATTTTTTACAATTTCAAGTTCTATCGGGCTTAAAAAAAACACCCAATACAAGCATTTAATAACTTATCCAACGTACGTCCACGTCTTTTGAAGGTATACGATTTTTTTACAAAATTATTTAATTAGCAAACGTAGTGGTGTAGTGTACACGGGGTACACTAATATGTGCTACTGACAACAACCCAACCGCCAACCACTAACCGCACATGAAAACAGATGAAAAAAACTCACAAAATTGTCCACTAATTTGCTATTGCAAAAAGCATTTAATGAAACATTAAATAACATTGATTAACAGAGCACAAACGCATGTATACACACTAAATACACACACGATGTATATAAAAACCACAGCCACAGTCTTTGATGGTTAAATTAAAAATCAGTTACACTTAATTGAAAATTCATATTTTTATATGTTGATGACAATTTTTTCAATTAAAGTCATAACAAGTAAGAAAAGCGTTAAGTTCGGTCGTGCCGAACTTTTTATACCCTCCACCACAAATTTCAGCCATTTCGGTGGATTAATGTGGCCACTACCTTCAAAATACCGAAATTCGGAAGGTACCGTTCTATGTGGACTATATGATGGCGTGGACCTATACCTACAAATTTCTGGGGGAAAGTTTTATACGCCTAAAGAAGAAATACCAAATTTCAGTCATCTCGGTGTGATAATGAGGCTAAAACGTTCAAAATATCGAAAATCGGGAGATATTGTATTATGGGGGCTGTATCAACACGTGGACCTATATAAACATTTTATGGTAGAAATGTGTCTTAGCCTCTGGAAACACAAAATACAAAGTTACAACCGATTCTGTGGTCAAATGGGTCTAATACATTCAAAATATATTAAAATGACGCGTACTTTATAAGGGGTCTTAGGTGGGGACTATACCAAAACGTGGACCTATATAACCCAACTTTGGTAGGAATATTTTCTGGCCTCTGAAGACACAAAATACCAAATTACAACCAATTCTGTGGTCAAATGGGTCTAATACATTCAAAATATATTAAAATGACGCGTACTTTATATGGGGCCTTATATGGGGGCTATACCAAAACGTGGACCTATATAACCCAACTTAGGTAGGAATATTTTTTGGCCTCTGGAGACACAAAGTACCAAATTACAACCAATTCGGTGGTAAAATGGGCCAAATATCTTAAAAATTCCTTAAAACGACGACGCGTCACGCGTCATTTTGTATGGGGGCTATACGAAAGCGTGGACCTACATAGCCCGCTTTCAATACCAAAAGTCCTACGTAAATATAACATATTTTCCCAAAATTTCATCAACCTACGTCAATCCGTTCGGACGCTAGAGTGATTTCCACAGACGGACAGACAGACAGACAGACAGACGGACGTACATGGCTATATCGATGTAGAATTGCACGCTGATCAAGAATATATATACTTTGTGGGGTCTACAATGATTATTTCGAGTAGTTACAAACGTAGTGACAAACTTAATATACCCCCATCCTATGGTGGAGGGTATAAAAATACATAATTATGTAGTGTCATATGTATATACCATACCATACCATATCACGTCTTACACATCCTGTACCGAAAGTAGTTATCTTCTGATACCTCATTTCTAAATGATTTTTTGTTATAATTTAGAAATTAATTTTATCAACTGTTAGCAATATCAGTCTCTATCGGCGGGAAACGCCGCAGTTTTCCATGTTTACATATGGAATGCATGTATGTATGAATGAATTAAATGAATTTTTTATATAAATATAAGATATATAAGTTTAAAAAAATTCGCTTCCGGGTTCCTTATATACACATCAACGACATGCACACCCAAAAGAATTTTTTCTCACCCCAGATTGTGAGCTCTAATTGATTTCATAGTTAACAAGTAAAAAAGTGTCTTTGCCGACAGATACACTGCCGCTCACTTGAATAGAACCCCCCTGCAAAATTTTATTCAACCTCCATTTTTTTCCGAATTATACAAGATATGAAGTTTTTAACTTTTATTATATTTAGCTTCATGTGTTTGGAGTAAACTTAGTCATTCATTTCCATTCAAATCCAATTTATATTAAATTTTACAAGAAAAACAAAATAAAGTCAAAAATTGGAGTAAAAAATTTGGCTCATTTGAATAGAACCCCCCTTTAAAACTTGCGAATACAGAAAGATTGTATTAGAATATCGATGCATATTTACTCTATATTGAAAACGAAGTACTTTCAGTACTATTCAGTAAAAGGATATCCCTCCTGATTAAGGATACACCCGTATATCCTGCTTTGGTAAGGATTCTTTAAATAATCGGGTGTAATGCCATACAAAGCTTGCTTTTTTCTGTCAACAAGTTTATTTTTGGAAGCGTACTGTCTCCTAGAGTCGTATATTTTACGCTTAAGTCATTCCCATACAGTTTAGAGAACACTTACCACTGTAGAATATGGTGGCCCCTCCAGGATATCCGCATTTCTATTCAAATCTTTAAGTTTTGATGACTCGAAGTGTACAAAAGTTTATAAAATCGTGATGAAATCGCCACTCGGGATATCCGAAAATGTTTCTCAATACTGGAAATTCCTGTTTTAGAACTCCTTTATAAGTTGTCGTGCGCATTTAGGGTGAACTAAATTGACGCCCAAGTCCTTGATAATTAGTAATGCGTTCTAGCACAATAAAAACACATTCATCGCTACAGAAACAATTTAGAAGATGGTCTTCCATTCAATTGAAGTGAAAATAATAGTTATAGAGTTATGCAACTGTTTACTTAATGAGGAGAGACCTTAATAATTATGAAGGACTTGGGCGTTGATTTCTTTCACCCTAAATGCGCACGACAATTTACAAAGGAGTTCTAAAACAGGTATTTCCAGTAGTCAGAAACATTTTCGGATATCCCGAGTGGCAATTTCATCATGATTTTATAAACTTTTGTACACTTCGAGTCATCAAAACTTAAAGATTTGAATAGAAATGCGGATATCCTGGAGGGGCCACCATATTCTACAGTGGTAAATGTTCTCTAAACTGTATGGGAATGACTTAAGCGTAAAATATACGACTCTAGGAGACAGTACGCTTCCAAAAATAAACTTGTTGACAGAAAAAAGCAAGCTTTGTATGGCATTACACCCGATTATTTAAAGAATCCTTACCAAAGCAGGATATACGGGTGTATCCTTAATCAGGATGGATATCCTTTTACTGAATAGTACTGAAAGTACTTTGTTTTCAATATAGAGTAAATATGCATCGATGTTTTAATACAATCTTTCTGTATTCGCAAGTTTTAAAGGGGGGTTCTATTCAAATGAGCCAAATTTTTTACTCCAATTTTTGACTTTATTTTGTTTTTCTTGTATAATTTTTACATAAATTGGATTTGAATGGAAATGAATGACTAAAGGCCTGCGTACATAAGCTGCTTTGCCTGATTGCCTTGCTTACCTGCTTCATTTCTGACGTAATGAAAATAATAGAATAAAGACGAAATTTCGAACTGGGTTGCCATCAGTTGGAAATTGGGTCGGCCTTCTTTGTTCTTTTATTTTTTTATTGAAGCAGCAAAGCAAGGCAGTCAGGCAAAGCAGCTTATGTACGCAGGCCTTAAGTTTACTCCAAACACATGAAGCTAAATATAATAAAAGTTAAAAACTTCATATCTTGTATAATTCGGAAAAAATGGAGGTTGAATAAAATTTTGCAGGGGGGTTCTATTCAAGTGAGCGCCAGTGTATATACCCTCAGCCAAGTGGAACTTTCACCTACGGACAGATCGAAGGTATTTAAGGTCTCTTCAGAATTTTGTGGCCCTTTTTGGACATTTGAACTTGCCGACAAAAATTTGGATTAAGAATTAACTGCACTAAGACAAAAATGTTGAACATTTGTGGGGGAGGTACCCTTAGGGAGGACCGATATGGTCCATTTTAGAAGTTAAACTAAATTTTGAAAATATATTAGGAGATCCAAAGTTTGGACCAAATTGGTTGCCCCATTCAAGTGATATCGTCCTAGCATTTTAGTGACATTTTTTAAATATTGGGGAGAAGTACCGGGAGTTGTGGACCGGTATTGCCCCACGAAACTAAGTTTGGATATATTATGACGAAGACCAAATGTTGGACCAAATCGGTTAAACAGTTCGAGAGTTATCGTGCTCTCCGACCCCTGAAAAAACTTTTACCGTCCTAACGGAGGTAGCGAATGCAAATGGCTTCAACAAAAAACAAAGTGGTTCGAGAGCAGGTCTTAAAGTGAACTTTGTGTGAGGGTCTTAAAGTGAACTTTGTGTGAGAAATTTTGTGTGAGGGGTACCAGAAGGAGCAGACAAATATAGTCCATATTCAAACCTGATCTATATCTGGTAGATATATTAGAATGTGCAAAGTATGGATTACATCGGTCAATCCCTTAAAGAGTTATCGCGCAGAATATTTCCGAACATTTTTGAACTTTTGTGGAGGAGGTACCTGAAGGAGTGGACCGAACTTCGACTTTAAAATATGTTTAGTTATTTATATATTGAAGTTGTATACACACACCACAAGATGTAAAAAAATCTTAATTTAAGGTATGTGCTATTATAATGGTAGTTATGAAAAGTTGGATACACAGAATACATTACACTAATTAGTATGTAAACAAATGCATGGTCACAATGAAATAGGGGTCACATTGAATTTTGAATGAATAAGTAATTATTATAACAAATTAAGGTTTTGAGGATTATTAAAATGATTGAAAAGAGACTTTTTAAAAGCTATTGCGTTGCCTAATTTTTTAATTGAGTTTGGCAGCGAGTTCCATAGTCGAACGGACTTTATAGTAAAATACCATTTTGAGAATTCATATCGATATCGAATTGGTAATTTCTCATACAGATATCGGGGCTCCTTGGTATAAATAATACGGTGTAGAAAGGTTAATGTTCTTATTTTCAGCAAGTCAGAGAAAGTTACTCCAAACAGCGATTTGCAGTATGCTGAGCAGCTTTGGTACCGCTTTATTCCGAAAACATATCTCAATACTGCATTGTATGCTACTTGCAGTCTAGATTCACTTTTACTATCGCAGCTAGCAAATATCTCGCATCCATAGAGTAGTGTAGGCATCAAATAGGTTTTTGCAATTAGAGTGCGTATATTTATCGGAGTGCAGAATTGTGTTTTGTATAGGTTTCGCAACATTCCAAAAACTTTTCCCGTCGTGTTAATAACATGGTCACACCAAGTAAGGCGATTGTTGAAGATTATGCCCAGGTTTTTTGCTTTTTCGACAACTCCAATGGTTATACATTTCGATTTACTTGGATTTATGTGTAGTTTGTTGGATACATGTGAATTCTTTCTAAATCGTCGTTAAGCTTCGAAATACCGTCAGACAATAATTGGGGAGAACAGTTGTAGTAAACCTGGACGTCGTCAGCGTACATGTGGATGCGCGAGTACTGGAGTTGCTGTGGAAGATCATTTATATACATGGAAAAAAAGGTGGACCTAGAACTGATCCTTGAAGAACACCTCTATGGACGCATAGCGGCGACGAGATTGCTTCGTTAAGTACAACAGATTGTATACGGTCTGTAAGGTAGGAGTAAAGTAACTTCACAGCAGTTGAGGAAAAGTTAAACTGTTCACGAAGTTTAAGTTTAAAACATTATGATCAACACAATCAAATGCCTTTGAGTGATCTAATAAGACAAGTAGTGTCATTTGGTTGCTGTCAATCATACTTCTTATGTTCTCTGCAACATCTAACAGGGCTGTGACACAGCTATGTTTGGATCTGAATCCTGACTGCTTATCAGTTAGTAATTTGTTCTCATGTAGGAATTCACTTATTTGCACATGCAAGAGTTTCTCAAACACTTTCGATAGGTATGGCAATATCGCAATTGGTCGGTAACTTCCCATGGAATTATTTTTGGAAACGGGAATTAGCTTAGCATGTTTCCAGACACTTGGATATTGGCTCGTGGTGAGTATATGTTTGGACAAAATATTTTGAAGGCCAAATTTTGGACCGAATCGGCAGATCCGTTCGAGAGTTATCATGCGCCCCAACCACTACACACGGTGTCATATGGGCTTTGTGCATCTTTCAGGCTACTTTCTCAGGAAGTATGGACTTGCCCCTGATGAAACTTGTGCCGTCGTATGGGGGGCAGTGAATACAAGTTGTTGCAACAAAAATCAAAGAGATTCGTGAGCATGTCCTAATCTGAACTTATCCGAAATTTTGTGTTGGAGGTACCCGAAGGAGTGGACCGATTGAGTTCATATTGGAACCTCATCTAAGTCTGGCAGAAATTTCACAATGTGCAAAAGTATGGATCAAATCCTTCAAGACTTATCGTGCGCACAAATTTTCCGAATTTTTGTGGAGGAGGTACATTTTTGTGGGGGAGGTACATTTTTGTGGGGGAGGTACCGGAAGAAGTGGACCGATATAGCCCATCTTCGAACTTAAACTAAGTTTGGGCAAAATATTACGAAAGATAAATTTTGGACCGAATCGGTTAATCCATTCGAGATTATCGTGAGCTCCAACCAGACAGACAGGCGGAGGGACATTGCTAAATCAACTTCAAATTGCCTGAAACGGATTTTGTCCAAAGATACTTGGGGTCTAAAACCAACGACAAAAATCAAAAAATTCATAACATCGTTTTAAAAATTTAAAAATGCAAAACATTCCAAAATTTTCAAAACTAAACTTATTTTTTCCATTTTTCGCGGTTCTTAAGGAGAAAAGACTTTTTGCGGAAATATGCGTTTTTGGCAGTTATAACCAAAAGTTTAACTCACTTTTTTAGTTGCTGAATTTATATTTTTTGGAATATTTTTAAGTAATTTTACTATCCTTTCTTACATTTGGTTTCAATATAATGTTTTTTGTGGTATTAGCGATTTCTGTGGTCATGGTACCTTATAGCAGTAATGAAAACTCGCGAAAGAAAAAAAAATTGGGGTTATTCACTTTAACAAATAACTTATTTTATTTTTGGGACACCCTAATGTTGGACCACGCTAAAAAGTGGAGATTTTCCCCGCACTGAGAACCAAAAATACATTATTACAAGTAATTCTGCAGACAAATGTGGTTAAATCTTATAAAGTACCAAGAAAAGGATGGTAACCCTATATGAAGGCTGTGATCAAAAGTGGACCGATATGACATTTCTTTAAAAGATGGTGTTCTGAAGTCTGAGTTCATTATAAGAACATATTCGCTTAGAATATTTGGTTGACATCTGCCTGAATAAACCGATATAAAAATCATATAGGGCGTATACCAAATAATGGACTAATACTGACAATTTTTCGCAGGGAGGTTTACTATGCATTAAAAACTCTTGGTACCGGATTACAGCAAATTCAGTTGAAAAATGTGTTGGTAACAGTAAAATACTACAATTCAGAATGATTCATTGCATGGCAACCCCAATATTTTACTTAGAGTGTTTTTAGGCCACTATGACCCAACAATTAAAGTTCGATATAATATTAAGAAGTATTTTTGTCACACCT
This sequence comes from Musca autumnalis, assembly GCF_047663935.1. Lineage (NCBI taxonomy): Eukaryota > Metazoa > Arthropoda > Insecta > Diptera > Muscidae > Musca > Musca autumnalis. The sequence continues at coordinate 192,285,643 of NW_027411977.1, read as the reverse complement.
TCCCATGTAAGTGCCACCACTGTGCCTCGTTAGCATAAATGCTGAGGGTATAAAAACGCTCTAAGGGAAGGCCATTTACCAGCCTTCTACCCAGAACTTGGGGTCGATTTTGTTACACAGTGTAAATATAATTTAAAGGGTTTGCAAGTATAACTAGAGAATGAATTAACGAGAAAAATATATAGTTAACTTTTCCATTGTATGTACATACATATTTCGGGTGGACTCGGGGGAAAGCCAAGGAAAGATAGAAACCAAGAACCATAGTACGAAAAATTACGAGTACAGCAATAACGAAGCGCTTAAATGGGAAACAAAAACGAGTGATAAAAAGATAAGAAGATGACAACACTAAATAGTTTTGTCCTTACATTACGTACAACTTTGAGATTCTCATCCAGACTGCCCTTGAGCACTTTGGGATATTAATGAGGGGCAAATCAATTCACAAATCAAGAAAAAAATACGTGCTTGGGGTACATCAAAGATGATGACGATGAAGAAACGTTAACCGTTTATCACCTTACTGAAACAAATGGCTATTGATTGTTTTGACCCTTACTTGTAAAATCCACACGTTTATAGTCGGTCAAAGTATTTTATCATTTCAACATCCGTACAGCCACTGTGTCAGCAGCTATTCATTTCGTTTTATTCATTCTTAATGAGTTCACATTCATTGCACTTGGCAAGTACTGTGAACAAAAGAGGGTCCTTTATTGTCGTAGGCATACAATTAAAGTGGTAATGAATGTCCGTAGAATTAGTTGTGTGCATTTACTTTTCTTCATTTTTCTCGTTTGCGAATTTCAAGGTTAAAGATATTGCTATTTTGTGTTAAAGAAAATGAACCAAGGATTGAAATAAAAATGTTTTGTAGAGGATGACTAAGGGGAGATTTGTAACGGTTCTCAATTACAAAATGCTTTTTTGTTTCTATTACAAGACATGTTTTGCTTGGTATGCAGTCAAGAAAAAGTAAGGGTCAAAATAGAAAGCATAAGCTTAAGGTAATTTATTGAATTGTAACTAACAACTTAGCATGGTTGAACAATTGGCACTTAAAAGGCGGAATGACAAAGCATTAAACCTGGCTGACAAATCAGTTCCAAAGATTAAGAATTCTAGTCTCCTACACGTTCAAGGACGCGCATTTCAGCATAAATTCCTACATAAGATGTTTTCTCACGGTGAGCCTTATCTAAATTTAAATGAAAGGTGCTTACACCTGAGACGTTTTTGCGGTTTCTGAAACTACAATGTTCATAGATGAGAAAAATAAAAAAAAACAAAAAATTCACATTTTTAGTGCTATTTTTAGGTTTTCACGATTTTGCTTGGAAACCGCAAGCCCTATTGAAATAGGATTAAAAAAAATTTTGTACCAGTGAAAATTCTCTACAAGATTGTCCGTAATGATGTATTCGTAGGTATTACCATTTTTGAGATATACAAGTTCAAATTTTGACAATTTACTGACTGTATCGTCTCCTTATAAAACTAGGTCATGACTGCAATTTCCCATCTTTAACTTATATATCTCAAAAATGATACAACAATTACAAAAACCAATCTTATAGAGAATTTTCGCAGCTATAAGTCCTATTTCAATAAGACTCACCGTTTTCAAGCAAATCATGAAAACCCAACAAAAACCTAAAAAAACTTCTATATCTCAAAAATGGTAAACCCTGAGAACAAATTATTAACGGTCAATCCTCTGAGGAATGTTCACAGCTAAACAATTTTCTTTAGCCCCATTTCGATTAGACTTCCGTGTCCAAGCAAAGTCGCGAAAATCTATAATAAACCTAACAAGTAAGAAAGGCGTTAAATTCGGCCAGGCCGAACTTGTTATACCCTCCACCACGAGTTGTATTAAAGTAAAATGAAACAGCTAGTTTCCTTTCGTTTATGAAGAAGACAGATACCAATATTTCTGTAAAATAATGTGGCTAAAACCTAAAAAATACCACAAATCAAGAGGTATGCTTCTATGGGAATATAGTAAGATGTGGACCTATACTAATAATTCTTTTCTGGAATATTTTATAACCTGATGGAAGACTAAATAAAAAATATCAATCATTTCGGTGGGATATTGACGTCACAACATTCAAAATACCGAAAATCGGGAGGTATGAAGCCGTGGAATTATACCGACAAATTTCATATGGACATGAAGACCAAATACCAAATTTCAGCCATTTTGGTGGAATATTGAGGCCACAACCTTCAAAATACAGAAAATCGGTGGTTACTGTTCCATGGGGGCTACATTAAGGTGTGGACCTGTACCGACAAATTTATGGGAGAACATTTTATACGACTAACGAAAGACTAAATACCAAATTTCAGCTATTTCGGAGGAATATTGAGGCCACAACCTTCAAAATACCGAAAAGTTGGAGGTACCGTTCTATGGGGGCTATATTAAGGCGTCGACCAGTACCAACAAATTTCTGTGGGAAAGTTTTATACCACCAACGAAGATTAAATAAAAAATGGCAACCATTTCGGAAGAATATTGAGGCCACAACCTTTAAAATACGGAAAATCGGGAGGTACCGTTCTATGGGGGCTATATGAAAGCGTGGACCTATACCGACAAAATTCTGGGGTAAAGTTTTATACCAAAGTTCAGCCATTTCGGTGTTATAATGAAGCTAAAACCTTCAAAATACCGAAAACTGGGTGGTGCCGTTCTATGGGAACTATATAAAAACGTGGACCGACATAGGCCGTTTTCAATACAAAACATCCTAAGATTAATAGAAATTTCTGTACCAAATTACAAAGCTCTATCTTAAAAATTGCGAGCTTTATCTTGATTTCAATAGACGGACGGACAGAATATATGTACTTTGTAGGGTCTCCGATGAATATTTCGATGTGTTACAAACGGAGTGACAAATTTAATTATACCCTCCATATTATGGTGGAGGATATAAAAATGTGAAGTTTGACCTCGATTTATTTAAAAATGCCCTACAGCGATTTTTACTAGTTTTTGGATTTTTCTCATCTATGAACATTGCTGTTTCAGAATCAGCGAAAACTTTCCAGGTGTAAGCGGTTTTCATTCGAAGTTAGTTAAGGTGCACCTTGCATGACATTGTTGTATAGGGTGCCATACGGTCAGTATTTGTCCCAATTTTAACTTCTATATCAGGAAAAATGCCTAAAATTGTCTTTTTCATTTCAAAAAAATCAAAAAAATTTTTGATACTACATCAATGATTTTTGGTACGTATGTAGATTAAGAAAAAAATCAGCATTCCAAATCTGTTTTCGTTACTAACATTGATCGTTGCGCGCAAAAGATATGACCGTTTTAATTATGATAATTAGAAAAAATTCTAAAAAAATCACAGCTTAATATAGTTAGATGTTTTATCCTATTATCGTTAACGGAATTCGTAACCTTTGCGATGATGCAAAAAATAATCGCAAAGTCTCAATGGATTCGCGAAAAATCAAATTTGTTAAATAATTTCACGTATTTACAAACATATTTTTGAAACAATAGCGCTCATACTTACGAAAAATATATAAAAAAATATAACAGCATCCAGACATTTTGAGGAATAAAATGAAACCTAAGTTGTGAAGGTTGGAGCTATAGTATTCATGTTATTTGCAAAAATACGAAGAAAATATTACGAAAAAATTAAAATCATATTATTCTAATTTTATTTTTTTATGGTTTTATAGGAAAAGTTGGAGAAAAAATGTTTGAGTTCTTCGGCATTCTCGTCAAAATTTCACGCAATAATGATGATATTCCGTTGTATAGTTTTCCTATTGGATAATATTATTAGAACCTTATATTCAATCACAAGGAATTCCAATTGTGGCATAACGTTAAAATAATGGTATATTGAATATTACAACATTTGAGACGCATATAAACCGCGTATGAAAATGACATGATGCGCATCCGATTTTCCAACACAGCGAATCAATCCCTCTTTTTTGATGTACAGTTTGTCAAATTCTATTTGGCGACTTATTTGAAAATTGTTTGTTTTTGTTTTTTTTTTATTTTTCTCATCTATGAACATTGTAGCTTCAGAAACCGCAAAAACATCCCAGGTGTAAGCACCTTTCATTTAAATTCAATAAAGGTGCACCGTGTTCTTTAAATAAATAAATAAATTAAAGTATTGAAAATATCTAAAATTCCACAAGTTTTTGCAAATTGAGCATTGATGGCGTTTTTTATTGGGATAGCTGTTGCAATTTTGTTTACTCAAAATAGTCGGGCTTAATCCCATGATTGTTGTTTTGTCTTAGTGAACTAGGGCATTAAAGAGCCAAATAAATCTAATTCCTACGGTACAAATGACAAATTGTGCAATTTAGACATTTTTGTTAACAATTTTTAAAAATAGTCGGGCTTAATCCTTTTTTTTTTTTGTTTTAATATTTTAAAACGACTAATTTATTAGTGGAGAAAGTTTGGCATTGTTCGCCAAAGGGTAAGGCAGGGACGACTAGTTTCGATACTCGCCACCGAATCTCATCAGTTCTCTTGTTTCATGTTTGTGGATATTCTCCACCGAGACAAGGGAACTGATCAGATCCTGACGAACAATGCCAAACTTTCTCCACTAATAAATTAGTTGTTTTAAAATATTAAAACAACAACAATGGGATTAAGCCAGATTTTTTTTGAAAAGTGTTAACAAAAATGTCTAAATTGCACAATTTTTCATTTGTACCGTAGGAATTAGATTTATTTGGCTCTTTAATGCCCTAGTTCACTAAGACGATTCGAATACAAATTCGTTCGAACTACTACCAGATTTATGTTTCTGAAATATATTTGATTCATTTATGTTTCCAATCAAATGAAAATTTTCTAGTAATTCGAACGAATTTGAATTTGAATTGAATTGTCTTAAAGAAACAGACCATAAGTATTTCATGTGTACGTGTAATGGTTAAGTAGCTTGTAACCAACCATTCTGATTTAACTAAGCTTGTTGCCTTGTCTCCTCATAACTGTTATTTGGGGATTACATCATCATCTTAAAGAGGTACTTGTGTGGTAAGGATGAGAACGTGCAACAGCAACGTGCACTGTCAAGTATATGAACGAGATAGATACTCACATGATGCTGACTATAGTTAATAGGAAATTTCGGAGACAGTAACGACAAGTAAAAAACGTCATGGAACGCCACGTTTTTGGTGGAGACGTCTTTTGGCCACTGCACTATAGGTAATTCGGCCTGTTTTTGAGGCAAAAATTAATAACGGTGGACCTAGGGACTTTATATATTCTTAATGGCTTATATACAACATTTGACTAAAACGAAGAATTCTACAGTAGAATTCGTCTATAGCGAACATCGGTTATAGGAAACTACGTTTATAACAAACAAAGTTTTTTGTTCCCATAGAATTTTCCTTAAGATTTGCACACACTTCAATCTTCTTAAAACGACCACGATTATATATAAAATTTTGAAAATACCTGAAATCGGTCGATACCATTATATGGGAGAAATACGATAGCGTGTGCATAATTTTTGATGAACAAATTTTTAACCACTGGGGACAATAAATGCCAAAGGACAACCAATCTTGCCCAAAATGAAGTTAAAAACTAAAAATGTGAAGTCGGTGGTACGTTTTTAAGGGGCCATACCAAAACGTGGGCACATGTTGACAATTTTTAAGGGAAAAGTCTTGCGATCACTGGGAACTTAAAATGTTAAATTACGGATAGTCAGGTCGCAAAATGAAGATAATATCTCTTTCTAATATCAAAATACCTAAATTCGACGTACCGCTTTGTGGGGGCTATAGGAAAATATGCATCTTTGTTGGCAATTTTAGTTAATCTCAAATGTCAAATTACACGTAGTTCGGTCAAAAATGTAGATAATATTTTCAAAATACCGAAAATAGAGAGGTACCGTTTTATGGGGCCTATACCAAAACATGGACTTGTAATGAAAATTTTTAGTGAAGACGTTTTGTGGCCACTGGGAACCTCAAATGTCATATTACAGGAAGTTCGGTTAAAAATTGTTGCGAAAATCCTCAAGATACCGAAAATCGGGAGGTACCGCTTTATGGCGTTTATACCAAAACATGGACCTATGTTGTTTTTGTTGGAAAAATGTTGTGACCACTGGAGACCTCAATTCAAAACTATAGGTTGTTCGGTCACAAAATGTAGGTAATATCGTCAAGATACCGTAAATCGGGAGGTATCGTTTTACGGCGTTTATACCAAAACATGGACCTATTTTGTTTTTGTTGCAAAAATGTTGTGACCACTGGAGACCTCAAATTCCAAACTATAGGTTGTTCGGTCACAAAATGTAGGTCATATCCTCAAGATTCCTAAAATCGGGAGGTGCCGTTTCATGGGGTTTATACCAAAACATGGACATATGTATGTTGTTTTTGTTGGAGAAATGTTGTGACCACTGGAGACCTCAAATTCCAAACTATAGGTTGTTCGGTCACAAAATGTAGGTCATATCTTCAAAATATCTAAAATCGGCCTTAGCTAGCCTTACAAAACATGCAGATGTTTTGTGACTACTGGGAGCCTCAAATATCAAAAAATTGGGAGGTACCGTTATATGGGGCCTATATGAAAACATGGTGACCACTAAGAATCTCAAATGACAAATTACAGCTAATTCGGTCGAAAAAAATCCCAAAATCAAATAAATCTAATCCAACCTTACTTAAATGCCGCTATAACAAGTAAAAAAGTGTCAGTCGGCTTTGCCGACAGATATATAACCTCAGCCAATGTGAAGCGAAACTTTCACCTCCGGACAGATCGAATGTATTTAAGGTCTCTTCAGAATTTTGTGGCCCTTTTTGGACATTTGTATTTGCCGACAAAAATGTGGATTAGGAATTAACTGCAGGGCAGGTACCCTTAGGGAGGACCGATATGGGCCATTTTAGAAGTTAAACTAAATTTTGATAAAATATTAGGAGATCTAAAGTTTAGACCAAATTGGTTGCCCCATTCAAGTGATATCGTCCTAGCATTTTAGTGAAATTTTTTTAAATATTGGGGAGATGTACCGAAAGTTGTGGACCGGTATTGCCCAGGAAACTAAGTTTGGAAATAATATGACGAAGACTAAATGTTGGACCAAATCGGTTGAACAATTCGAGAGTTATCCTGCTCTCCTTTCGGGCTGTTTTCCCAAGAAATATGGACTTGCCCCTGGAAAAACTTTTACCGTCGTAATGGAGGTAGCGAATGCAAATCGCTTCATCAAAAATCAAAGTGATTCGAGAGCAGGTCTTAAAGTGAACTTATCCGAAATTTTGTGTGAGTGGTACTAGAAGGAGTAGACATATATAGTCCATATTCGAACGTGATCTATATCTGTTAGATATATTAGGATGTGCAAAGTATAGATTACATCGGTCACTCCCTTCAAGAGTTATCGTGCGCAAAATTTTTCCGAACATTTTGGAAGTTTTGTTGGGAAGGTACCTGAAGGAGTGGACCGATATAGCCCATCTTCGAATTTAGACTATGTTTTGATAAAATATTACGAAGACCAAATTTTGGACCGAATCGACAGATCCGTTCGAGAGTTATCTTGCGCTCCAACCACCACGCAAGGTGTCATAGGGGCTTTTTGCACCTTTCCGGCCATTTTCTCAGGAAGTATGGACTTGCCCCTGCTGAAACTTAAAACTTAAAGTGAATTCAAGTTGTTGCAACAAAAATCAAAGCGATTCGAGAGCAGTCCTAAACTGAACTTATCTGAAATTTTGTGTGGGAGGTACCAGAAGGAGTGGGCCGATTGGGGCCAGATTGGTACCTCATCTAAGCCTGGTAGAAATTTCACGATGTGCAAAGTATGGTCCAAAGCGGTTACTCCCTTCAAGAGTTATCATGCCCACAAATTTTCGAACATTTTGGAACTTTTGTGGGGGAGGTACCGGAAGGAGTGGACCGATATAGCTCATCTTCGAACTTAAACTAAGTTTGGACAAAATATTACGAAAGCCAAAATTTGAAGCGAATCGGTTCATCCGTTCGAGAGTTATCGTGCGCACCAGCCAGCCAGACAGACAGACAGACGGACGGACATTGCTAAATCAACTCCAAATTGTCTGAAACACATTTCGTCCAAACATACTTGGGGTCTAAAACCATTATTTCGATGAGGCACATTTTGCCCGTATGAAAGTGTATACCCAGCAAACCAATCGTACCGATATCGTAACGAAATCGGAACAAAATTCGGACGTTACGTCCGATATCTGATCCGAAATCGTAACGATATCTTAACGAAAGTTGTATGAAGTGGTTGACATAATTTCGGAACGAAATGTCGGAACGAAATCGGATCGATTTCGATCAGAATTCGCAACGAAATCGGAAGAAAATCCTTGGGATATTCGAAATTCGAATTTTTTCCTCCGAATTTTCATACCGATTTCTGAACGATTTCGGTATGATGTCGTATGAAAATCTGAGGTACCTTCCGAACTTTCGTAAAGATTTCTGAACGATTTTGGAATAATTTCGTATGATTATCGAAGGAAAAAATTTTTCTCTAATGCCTCTTTTTTATGTTATGTTTTTTATTGGAAGATTATAATTTCAAAGATATCTAATGATTTTCACTGTTGTTATCATTTTGTAGCAGGCCTGCTCAAGGTGCGCACCTGAGCTGTCGGTGTGTGTCAATTTTCTCACACACACAATTTAAAAAGAGAGCTTTTGTTTTTGTTTTGAATATTTTCAAAATTAAAAATCTGTCTCTATTGAACATTCAATGAGGAAGGTTCTGTTTTCGAATTTGTCTATGAATTTATATGCGTACACTGAAAAAATGAATGAAGATACTGAATACGAATTTTTATTTGCCTAAAATTTTTACGGCAAATTAGAGTGTTTGGTTTGTCAACGCACTTTGGTTTGTCACGAACTTGATTTGCAACAAATTATAACATCAACAGTCACATTTGGTCAAAATAAAATAATTATTCTACTCCATATTTTGAAATATAAAATAAAAAAAAAACTGTTACGATATTTCTCACAGTATACAGAGAGACAAAGGAAAATTGAAATTTGTGTATTTCAAAACCAACACAATTACAAAATGTGTTTGTATGTGTCTGAGCAGGCCTGTTTTGTAGTTACAGTAGAACAATGCAAACTTTGTGTACGAATATGTTGAGTCTATCAGCACTACCTTGAATTATTATATGTTGCATTTATATTTAAAATATTTAAAAAATGTATGTGCGAATTTTATAACCAAACATTTTGTTTTTCGACAACAAACAAAAATGTTGCTTGTTAGATATATACAAAATGTGGCTGTTGTGCGAAGAGAAATTTGTTTCCGACATATCGATCCGAATTCGTAACGAAATCGGAAGAAAAACATTAGCATATTCGAAGGGAAATTTACTTCCGACATTTTCTCCGAAATCGGAACGAAATCTGAACAAAATCCTCTACGAAAAATCGTATAGAAATCGATACGAAATCTGAACGATTTTGTTTCCGAAATTGTTCCGATATGTCGGACATCCGACATTTGGTTTGCTGGGTATACCCTTTCTAGCCTAAAGGCTGAGGGTATAAAAACAGGTTTCACAAGATGAGAGTTTGCAGTAACGCAGCAAGGTAAAACTGGTTGCCAGTTTAGAATCACAGCTTTGCACAAATATCGCTTGCTTGACAGTATGACCGTCCATGATTGTCGGTTATCCACGTACATTTTGATTTTTTGACAGTTGGAAGTCTATAAAAACTGTTATTCAAAACTGTCTGACTGACAGCATAAAGAGAACATTAATAGGAAGTTAAAAAAATGTGGAATCATATTTTTTCACAACGAAATATAGACAATTCCAATTTTATCTCCATGAAGATTTGCATCCATTAACAACTCTAAACGAATATTTTCTGCTCATATAATTCGAAGGCGAGGCAACCATCATCAAAATACCCGTATTCCAGATATGTACCTTAATATAGCCAATCTGACGGTAAATTGCTTGTAACATTAAAAATGCTCATAAACTCGAGTTTGTAATTATTGTTTTCCTTAAAGTCTTTTGTGAAAATTTGGTCAAAATAGATTTTATTTCATGCAATTTTGGCTAACGCGAAAAATCATTATTTTAGACCATAAAATAGTCAAATCGTTATTTTTCAATTTTGATAAAAAAGAATCGTCAAAATGACGATAAATCGACAACACTGGTTTCCCATGTATATGTGGTAAAAACCAAAAATGTTTTAAAATCGATGAATCCGAGTTTCACCCATTCAGAATTCACAATGTGTTTATAAAACTTTCCACCTGAAATTTCTCGGTATAGCTCCAAGTCTTCATATAGCCCACATAGAAAGGTACCTCCGGATTTCTGGTATTCTGAAGGTTTTGGCCTCAATATTCCTCCGACATGGCTGCAAAAATGGTATTAAGTCTTCCTTGGGGTATAAAACTTTCCAGCTGAAATTTTCCGGTATAGGTCCACGTCTTCATATAGCCCCCATAGAACGGTACCTCCAGATTTTTAGTATTTTGCAGGTTAAGGCATCAATATTCGTCCGAAATGGCTGAAATTTGGTATTAAGTCTTCCTTGGGGGTATAAAACTTTCCACCTGAAATTTGTTGGTTTAGGTTCAGGCGTTCATATAGCCCCCATAGAACGGTACCTCCCGATTTCCGGTATTTTGAAGGTTGTGGTTATATTTTTTCTATATTTTATTGACTTGTCTGAAAAGAATGTTAAACATAAACAAGTAAAAAAGCATTAAGTTCGGCCGGGCCGAACTTTTCATACCCTCCACCATAAAATATTCATTCCTGTCCCCAACTTTAAGTGAGTACGTTAAAATGTCAGATAATGTACATAAAATGCTTTATTCGGGAGGCCCTTTTTTATGGTGCCTATATCTAACTGTTGACAATTTTTGGTGGGCTAGAAATTGGGAGATACTGTTATATAGGGGTTATAATAAAACATGGGCCTATGTTGACAGTTTTTGATGGGAGCCTTTAATGTCAAATAACTCCTAATTCGGTTAAAAAATTTAGCTATAATCCTCAAAATATCGAAAATCGGTACATAACGTGGGAACTTCAAATGTCATTAACAGCTAGTTCGGAGGTATCTGGGCTATACGAAAATATAAACTTAAATGAACAATTTTTGTTGACTTTTAAATTTCAAATTGCAGAAATTCGTCCAAAAAATAAAGCTAAGCTAAAATCGGGAGGTTTGTTTTGGGGCTATACAAAAACATGGACCTACGTTCGGTTAAACATTTTAAGTAAAATCCTCAAAGTACCGAAAATCGGGAAGTATCGTTATATTGGGGCTATGTTGAAAATTGTTGATGCAGATGTGTGGTGACCACTACAACCTTCAAATGTTACAACCTTAGTTCTGTTAAAAATTGTAGCTAAAATAGCCAAATTACTGAAAATTGGGTCCGAACATGGACCTATGTTGACAATTTTTGATGGAGAGGTGTTGTGACCACTAAGAACTTCAAATGTCAAATTACGTGGACCTATGTCCACAAGTTTTGTCACATAAGTTTATTTACATTTAAGAACTTAAAACGTCAAATTATAGCTTCATCGGTTTAAAAATGTAGCTAAAAACGTCAAAATACCGTAAATCGGGGGGTTCCGTTATATGGCGGCTATACCAAAACGTGGACCTATGTCCACAACTTTCGTTATATAAGTTTATTGATACTTAAGAACCCTAAATGTCAAATTATAGCTAAATCGGTCTGTAGCTAAAACCGTCAAAATACCGTAAATCGGGGGGTACCGTTATATGGGGGCTAAACCAAAACGTGGACCTATGTCCACAACTTTGGTTATATAAGTTTATTGACATTTAAGAACCCTAAATGTCAAATTATAGCTACATCGGTCTGAAAATGTAGCTAAAAACGTCAAAATACCGTAAATCGGGGGTACCGTTGTATGGGGGCTATACCAAAACGTGGATCTATGTCCACAAGTTTTGTTAAATAAGTTTAATGGCACTTAAGAACCCTAAATGTCAAAATATAGCTAAGTCGGTCTGAAAATGTAGCTAAAACCGTCAAAATACCGTAAATCGGGGGGTACCGTTATATAGGGGCTATAACAAAACGTGGACCTATGTCCACAACTTTTGTTATATAAGTTTATTGACATTTAAGAACCCTAAACGTCAAATTATAGCTACATCGGTCTGATAATATAGCTAAAATCGTCAAAATACCGTATATCGGGGGGTACCGTTATATGGGGGCTATACCAAAACGTGGACCTATGTCCACAACTTTTGTTAAATATGTTTATTGATACTTAGGAACCCTAAATGTCAAATTATAGCTAAATCGGTCTAAAAATGTAGCTAAAAACGTCAAAATACCGCAAATTGGGGGGTACCGTTATATGGGGGCTATACCAAAACGTGGACCTATGTCCACAAGTTTTGTTATATATGTTTATTAACACTTAAGAAACCTAAATGTCAAATTATAGCTACATCGGTCTAAAAATGTAGCTAAAAACGTCAAAATACCGCAAATCGGGGGTACCGTTATATGGGGGCTATACCAAAACGTGGACCTATGTTCACAAGTTTTGTTATATATGTTTATTAACACTTAGGAACCGTAAATGTCAAATTATAGCCAAATCGGTCTGAAAATGTAGCTAAAGCCGTCAAAATACCGTAAATCGGGGGGTACCGTTATATGGGGGCTATACCAAAACGTGGACCTATGTCCACAACTTTTGTTGTATAAGTTTATTGCCATCTAAGAACCCTAAATGTCAAATTATAGCTACATCGGCCCGAAAATGTAGCTAAAAACGTCAAAATACCGCAAATCGGGGGGTACCGTTATATGGGGGCTATACCAAAACGTGGACCTATGTCCACAACATCTAACATGTAAGTTTATTAACACTTAAGAACCCTAAATGTCAAATTATAGCTACATCGGTCTGATAATGTAGCTGAAAACGTCAAAATACCGCATATCGGGAGGTACCGTTATATGGGGGCTATACCAAAACATGGACCTATGTCCACAACTTTCGTTATATAAGTTTATTGATTCTTAAGAACCCTAAATGTCAAATTATAGCTAAATCGGTCTAAAAATGTAGCCAAAAACCTCAAAATACCGCAAATCGGGGGTACCGTTATATGGGGGCTACACCAACACGTGAACCTATGTCCACAAGTTTTGTTGTATATGTTGACTGACACTTAAGAACCCTAAATGTCAAATTATAGCCAAATCGGTCTGAAAATGTAGCTAAAAACGTCAAAATACCGTAAATCGGGGGGTACCGTTATATGGGGGCTATACCACAACGTGGACCGATATAGCCCATCATCGAACTTGACCTGCCTGCATACAAAAGACGCATTTTCCCAAAATTTCAGCGTCCTATCTCCATCAAGAATATATATACTTTATAGGGTCGCAAATGAGAATTTCAATGCGTTACAAACGGAAAAACAAACTTAATATACCCTCCATACTATGGTGGAGGGTATAAAAATTGTACAAAAAACCTTTTTGTACCTATTACTGAAATATTTGTTGCATAAGAAAATTGATGCATTTGCATAATTTTGCATATATTTCGATTGCAATTTAATCAGAAGCAAAAAATATGCCCAGTCCCAAAATTTGACATGAATCGGACCAAAAATAGGGGTCGCATAAAATTCCGCTGTCTAGTTATGTGTTATGTTTACGTGACAACACGTGATTGGGTGGTGTATGATTATTGCAATTTGCACCAATACTAATACGCCCCATAACTTAATTTATGCATTTTTATTGTTGTAGTTATTGGCCAAGTATAATTACATTGTATAAAACAAATCTATAAATCCAGAAAGACCAAAGAAATACTAAAACTTCAAATAAATTCTGGTCATTTTTCTCTAAACTTAAGTGCATTTTAATGTCTACGATACCGAAACATATTTACCACCACAGACTTAATGCAATGATTTCCTCTAGAGCCGTTAAGGGTTAAAAAAAACGAATAAAAAATTGTTTTTCCCCAAAACGAAAATAACATTGCATGCTGGTAGTTGTTAATGCTTTTTTGTTTGCGCCAATATAGAAACCACAAAGTGGGTCAAGCCAAAGAAATATTATTTCAGTTGGTGTTTTCTAAGAGATTAATGGGTGAGTTAAATGGGTGATGATGACAAACACGTTGTTGATGATATTCTGTTCAAACCAACAATACCGAATTCAACACCTACAATCGTTTCTCAATTGTCCCTTTACTCTACATCCCTCAACCACGATTTTTTATTGGCTTTTGGCTATAAAAAATGACACAAACTATAGCGCCTTTACTGGCTGGAGTGGCATGAATGTAAGCGTTATGAAAAACCACAAACGTGGTAAATATGCCAACAAAGAAAAAATTAAAACACATTGTAAAAAACAACACGCTTACAAGGAGAAAAAACATTGCAAACTTGTGATATCAAACATTCATTTGTGATTACAGTTTCAATGAGCCCCACCGGCGGTTTGTCACCGCTCGTCTATTTCCCCACTATACACCACCCACTTGGGTTATTGATTGTTTTGTTGTTGTTATTCTGCTTGCTTTTCTCTATAATTTAGATTTTCCAGTTTAGAAAGAAAAGTTATTCATGCATGCTTCCCACAACCTTCCAATGTCGTTCAATGGTCCGGTTCATAAGGGTTACGTTTTTGTTAGGTCAGTATGTTCTAAAATGCTTTACCTGCGTGTATGTCTTGTGGAAAACTAAATCAGTTAAAACAAGACAATGACACAATGTGTCACAGTTCGCCAAAGACAACCATCGTGTCACTTGGTCTGACAAATGACGTCACCAGCCAACCCGTCGTTTATCTTCGATCAGACTATCTCCCCATAGTTGCCTTCATCAGCAAACCGCCCAATTTCATCACCTCTGAACGCCCCACTTTCATCAATAATGGAAAAGCTAATTGGCCTAGTTTGAGACAGTTCACTAATCACCGCTTCGGAGATCTCCCCAACCCTTCTGGTATTCCGGTTGTAAAAAGGACGTCCCGTGACATCATGACTGCTGCGTCTGCTCGCCATATACCTGTTGGTCGAATACCCGAAGTGAGGCCAAATTTCCCAACAGAGGCGACAGAATTAGCTTAGTGATGAGCTTCGTTGTTCCAACTCATGTGACCGCAGAATCAGGGTGCTGACACTGGAAGTTAACAGGTTGGTCGGTGAACATATGCGAAACAAGTGGTTAAATCATCTGAAGAGTTGCAACATTGAAGCGGGAGTAAGTGAAATGTGGACAACGGTTATGTCAATCTCGAACTCTGGAAATAAGGAAGATAGGACATCAGTCACGTTTGGCGATGTCACGCTGACTGATCCGAAAAAGTGTCCAGGTTATTTTAATCGACATTTCGTAGAGCAAGCTGGGCTTGACAGGGCGAGTAGAAGAGTACTACATCGCATTGGATCTCTTCCTGCAGATGATAAACCACCACAATTTACAAACGTTGGGCCTTGATGGAATCTCCATGGTAATGCTGAAAAGGCTGAATAATCCAGGAGTTGAGTATCTCACTAAAGTTCTCAACCTGTCGCTAACAACCCACATCGTTCCGAAGTCTGGAAAATTGGCAGGGTGATCCCGCTACTGAAGCCAGGCTTTAATCATAAGCATGGGTATCGTAAGCAACACAAATGTGACTGCGGCACTCGGAGACCTTACGGTCCATTGTGATCATCCTTTAGAAAAGTGGAGAGAGATAAAAATAGATAAGAGAGATAGAATAGAAATAATAGAATAAATAGATAAATAGGAATAAAAAGAATTAAAAGAACTAAGAAACAGATAAGAAAACAAGGTAGGCAGAATAATCGAAAAAACAAAGCGTTACGCGTTTAGGTTGCGCTGTCCCAGCCACTTTAGATTTTTAACGATGTTGCAGATTACAGTAGGTTCCACAGTTGAGTAGAAGGTTAGAGACGGCGGAAAACGAACACCCACTAGTCTGTGTCGTCTACGAGCCAGGGCTGGACAACGACACAGGAGGTGTTCGATCGACTCCGACTCCTCCTCATCCTCACAGAGTCTGCAGTAGTCATTAACATCCCTATCCCATTTAATGGTAAAGGCCCTGACATAGCAGTGTCCAGTGATGACTCCCGTCGTTACCTTCACTTCCGCTTTGCTCAGGTTCAACAACGAATTCGTTCTTTTGGCTGACAGAGACGGCCATATGGATCTTGCCACAATGCACCTAGGTTCATTGTGCCACAATTCACTGGCTCTTTCGTCAGAGAACGCTTCGACTTTTTGGAAAAAGTGACAGATGGGTGGTTTGATAGAGTCAGTGATAGCTAGATCAGCGGACTGTGATCCTCGTCTAGCTAATCCATCTGCTTTTTCATTACCCTGGTAGTCACGATGTCCAGGTACCCAACATAGCCGAAAGCCGTTAGTTAGCGCATCCAGAGCTGCTCTACACTTGAGGACGACGTCGGATTTGATGTTGCAGGATTTGATGGCTTTAAGAGCCGCTTGACTATCCACATAGATAGTCACCGGTTCAAAGATTTCTGCATCCAGATTTTTAATCAATTCCGCCGCCTTCCAAATCGCGAAGATTTCAGCCTGGAACACACTACAGTTGCTGTCTAGCCTGTATGTGCGTTCAAGTGATAGACTTTCACAGTAGACACCGGCACCGGTACCTTCCTCCATCTTGGTGCCGTCTGTATATATAGCCAGACCGCCCAGAGGGGGGTTACTGCGGTTCCAGTCGTCTCTACTAGGTATAATGACTTCTATATCGTCAAATCTCAAGACTGGTGATATATAGTCACTTATTTTGCCACAATGGTTCACAAAAATACCTGATTCATTCAGGATACACCCATGCCCATAGGTACGACCCCGCCAAAGACCCTGTTCATGAAGCCGCAGGGCACTCCTGGTCGCCTGACACTTAATGCTGATACTCAGTGGTCTTAAGTTCAGCATTGCGTTCAGTGCAGCCTGTGGCGTGCTCCTGGTAGCTCCAGTAATAAGAGTTGCGGCGGCTCTTTGTACCTTATCGAGCTTAGTGGATGTTGACTTTTGACGCAATGAGTGCCACCAAACGAGAGAACCATAGGATAGGATGGGTCTAACCACTGTATTATACAGCCAGTGTATAATCGAAGGAGTTAGTCCCCAGCTTTTCCCAATGGAATTCTTACATGAATAAAGTGCAATCATTCCCTTCTTCGCCCGCTCCTCAGCATTCCTATTCCATCGCAATTGACAGTCAAGGATTGTGCCAAGGTACTTTGCTTCGGGGGAGAGTTGGAGCTGCATCCCATCCAGTGTTGGTGGAACAAAGGCGCCGAGCTTACGCTTTCTTGTGAACATTACCAGTTCCGTCTTCGTTGGGTTAACCCCAAGGCCATTAGCCTTGGCCCAGCGTGATAGAGTCGATAGTGCTCCTTGCATATGCTCCGAAATGGTTGACGGAAATTTACCGGAAATCAGCAGTACCACGTCATCAGCATAAGCAACAACTTTGATACCTTGATTGTCCAGCTCCATCAAAATATTGTTTATAACAAGGAGCCACAGTAATGGCGAGAGCACACCTCCTTGAGGGGTGCCTCTAGTCACTGTTTTCCTTATTTTTACCTCCCCAATGCTAGAATTTATAATTCTGCTTTGAAGCATATTATTAATCCAGCACGTTAGGGGTTCAGGTGCATTAACTTTCTTCAGTGAGAGATTGATGGACTCAAGTTTTACATTGTTAAAAGCTCCTTCTATGTCTAGAAAGGCAGCCAAGGTAAAGTTTGAGTCTTCCATGTTTTTCTCAATGAAGCCGACCACCTCATGCAAGGCAGACTCAACAGATTTACCTTTAACATAGGCGTGCTGTGAGTTGCTTATAGAGACGGTGTCTACCTGACTCCTTATCTCCAGGTCGATCAGTCTTTCGAGTGTCTTAAGGAGAAAGGATGATAAACACCCTTACGCAAGAAGGCGCTGCCAAGCTGACGGTCTTCCGGATCTTCCGGTCCAGAAACTATCGCAGCCCGAAGACCAGTTTCAAATAGCAACCAGTGACTGTCGCTGATTTTTCCATTTGGATCAGCTCTGTCGATGATTGCTATTTGCAGGCCATCGTCTGTCACAGCAGTTGGTCTACCGTATGGCTTATTGCGCCTTTGACCGCGTACCTTGGATTTAACTTTTCCGGAAGAGGCGGAAACCTTCTCCGTACTCAGTTGCTTCTCCTTGGTCACACGCTCAGCGGCCGCTGCATACGAGGTTGATGGTTCGATCAGCTGAGAAGTCATCGTCTTCTTGGCTGAAGGGTGCGGACCCTCAGAGGAGCGCACACGCTTCACAGATTTACTCTGCGAGGCGCTGTTCTCCCCACCCGAAGACGATATTTCCTTAGCTGGTCCAACCCTCTCCCTGTTGAGACCAGCATCTTCGATTGCGTCACCCTTGCCTTTTGGAGCAGAATCGGGCTTTGAGGCAGAGTCCTTTACCGCTCGATCACCACTAGGGGTGACTGTTGGCTTAGGGGTGCTCTCAATAGCCTTTTTCTTTACCTCTCGGTTCGGGTTAGGCTTCGAAGAAGAAGATTTTGGCGCAGCACATTTACCGGAGGTAGCAGGCTTTGCCTTCTCTACTACGTCTTCCGGGAGGAAGATCCTCTCCACCGGGAATTCGCGATGAAATTTACGAGGGTACATTCTTTCGAACTTCCTCATAAATTTCAACTTGCCCTTGATGAGGTGGACCTCCCTCTCCGAATGCAAGTTTGCATCTCTCCCTACAAACCTGCGGAGATAGGATACGGCACGCTTGTAGTGTCTCGCATCCGATGCTTTGCGGGCCGAGGCAAACTTTGAGCCGCTGTCCGCTTTCGGGTCATCTACCGATTCCCTGTCGTCGGACATCATTTCCGTCGCCTCCTGCCTTTCAAGCTTTTTGTCGGCATGTGCCGACACAGGACCAGTCGGAATACAACTTGCCTCCGGTTGAGTCACCAGGCTTATACCCCCTTCGTCAGGGCTGCAACAATCTACCCGTGTAGACTTGGCCGGGATCACCGTGGTGTCCAGCTCATCGTCAGTCAGAGTAAGATTGTGCAGCAGTTCCTCCGGGAGCATGTCCTCAGTGGTTTCTTCCGGCACAAGCCTTTCCAGCTGGTCGAGGAGTTCCCTACTCTGTCTCTCTAAACTGTCGTCGATAGTTTTTTTGAGGTTCGTCCTAGGGTCGTCCCCGCCCAAACTTGCAGTCCTGTCTGCCTTGGACTGGCTTTCACCAGCCCTGGTCAAATCATGATCCTTACGAAAAACCGAGTCGTCAACTTTGGGGTTAGAAACTGATGCACTTGTAGCAGGTACAGCTGTAGGTGCCAAGGCATCCACACCTAAAACAGCCGGATCACAATCACTTGATCTCGACGACACATGGCTTGTGGTCACACCAACACTTGCCGCCGGTACTGGGTTATTAACTCCCTGCACCGTAACTTTATTCCTTCTTTTTCTTCTACCCATGTTTAGTTAATTATTTAAGGGGACTACCCCGATCCAGTTTTTGGTCCACGGGGGGTCCAAAGACCCCCAGAGTCCCCAGAATGTGCGGAAACGGCCCCGTCTTTGGTTGCCCTAGGACGATTTCGTTTTCGCACATTGCAGTGACCCCCTTCCCATCCGCCACCCGGGAAGACGCGCCTGGTAGGAGAACGGCAAACTCCCCCAGGAAGGGACAAAGGTGACTTCTATCATATCAATGAGTACAAACCGATTCATATTTCCTGATATGGGGACCTAAAGTTTATCGCCGAGTCCGAACGGAGTGCCCTAATCCACCACTTGTAGAGAAGTTTTACATGACTGAAATACTCAACTTCTCTACAAGTGGTGTCTTAGGGCACGCCGTTCGGACTTGGCGGTAAATTTTTGTATGTATAAATCCCAAAATTATACGCCAGGAGGAGGTCAGTGGGTGCCTTCACCTTCACCAAAATTAATATTTCATAAAACGTTAACGGTAGCGACACCGAGTACATTTTGAAACAAAAACCAGTAGGAAAAGACTAAAGTCGGGCGGGGCCGACTATGTAATACCCTACACCAGTCGAAATATGTAAAAATGGAATAATTAGTATACATCCCATATAGGGTATAAAAAGTATATAAAAACTGCAGAGTGCCTAAAATCTAGCGGTACTTTAATATGGAAGCTATACCAAAATTCGGGGCTATATCAAAACGTGGACATATGTATGTCCATAATTCTTGGTGGAGAAGTTTTTTAATAACCCAAAACAAACATTAAAGTAAATTTTTTGAACTCATTAAACTCCAAATGGCAAATTGGAGCCATATTTGGGGAAAATCGTTAAAATACCTAAAATCGGGAGGTACCGTTATATGGGGGCTACAAAAAAACATGGACCTATCTTAACAAATTTAAGTGGCGAAATTTCGTGGCCACTGGGAACCACATATGTAAAATTTCAGCTAGTTCAAGCAAAAAATGTGGCTAAGATCCCTAAAATACCTTAATATGGGGGCTATACCAAAACTTGGACCGATATAGCCCATCTTCGAACTTGATCTTCCGACGGCTAAAAAAATGGTATTCCCCAATTTTCAGCGAAATCGGTCACCAAATGCGACCTGTATGTTGCGAACGGACGGACGGACGGACATGCATAAATCGACTCAGAAAGTGATTCTATGTATATCCCTAGAAGGAACTATGGGTCTATCTCGCTTCCTTTTGTATGTTACATACAAATGCACTAACACATAATACCCCTTACCACATAGTGGTGTAGGGTATAAAAAACGTGGCGACGCGACCACATGCTGCAATATAACGCACCTGTTCAACAAAAAGGTATTAACTCAAACTTTTCTATTTTTCAGTAGAGACAAAAACTGTTGGTACATAAGTAGTAGTATGAAAAGTGAAATACCGGTATTTTTGACGAAAGAAAGACAAGGAAATGACAGATTTTTACAGTGGCTAGGGTAATTCATTTTCTTAATAAAAAGTTAAAATTCTTAGTTACTACCCTTCTGTTGAACAGGTGCGATATGTATAAAAAAATCCAATTGGACAATTAATACGCCTGGGCTCCACGTAATTCACAATAATGCACAAACTGGAAATTTCTCTGTCATGATAGAGATAATTCTAGCATTGGAGGAAAATTTGATTCTCTACAGAAAACCCACTTTATATTAAGCAGTTATCTACCAAACTCATTATTGCAATTTGTATCAGTGGAAAGGTCAGTCGTTATCTTTTCATATGTAGGCTATTTTGGCGGTATATGCCCTCCAGAAATTAAAATTTGGACCAAATATAACATTTTTATATTTTTCATACAAAAGTAATGGTCCATTTCACCCCCTAAATAATATCAGATCATCATCCAAAATTGTAGGCATCTTCTTCGACATAAAGTCTTACCTCGTGACTATTGAGTTATAGCGCGTTTATTATTACACTACAAACAAATAATTGGATATATAAGGCTGTAACTCTGTTATCTTATCATGTACACCAACACAATTGGCATCAATAAAAAGGTGACAAGTTTATTTTCCAATTATAGCTTACTTACCCGGAATATGTCTTCCAAGAATAAAGATATAAGTTGTATATTAAAAATTTTCACAATTTTCACACAAAAGTTGTGGTACATTTAACCCTCTAAATATTATCTGATCGCCATCTCAAATTGCAAGCTTCTTCTCTGTCATACACTCTTACTTTATATAAAATTTCGCGTTGATCGGACTATTATTGCAACCTACAGAGCTGCTAGAAAATTGAATAAATATTATGTTTTTGGTCCATTTCACCCGCTAAATATTTCTCGATCATCACCAATAAGAATAGGGATCTATTCTGGCCTGAACCCGACCTCCATACAATTTCGTAACGATCGGTCCATAATTGCGGCCTGTAGCGTGTTTACAATTTATAATGGACAGACGGACGGACGGACACACATCTCAAAATCGCTTTATCTCGTCGAGATATGAAGATTGGTATACCACATTGGGGGTCTTCGACGAATATGAATTTTTACCGAATGAATTGTTACCAAAACAAACTTATAATACCCTTTCCACATTGTGGTGTAGGGTATAAATAGATTTAATGGCGAAAAAGTTTGGGTGGTGATAGGTGGTAGAATATTTGAAATACGGTTCACGTGTTCAGGTTGCGCTATCCCAGCCATTTCAGGTTTCTGATGATGGTGTAGATTACAGGTTCCACAGTTGAATAGAAGGTTAGACACAGTGGAAAGTGAACACCCACTAATCTAATCCGCCTACGAGCCAGAGCTGGAAATCAACACAGAGACGGCCAAATGGATCTTGACACAATGCACCTAGGTTCATTATGCCAGAGAAGGTATCAATTCTTTGGAAAAAGTGACAAATGGGTGGTTTGGTCATAGCCGAAAACCGTTACTTAGCGTTCCCAAGGCTGATCTACACTTAAGGACGACATCGGACTTGATGTTGCAGGATTTGATTGCTTTAAGAGCCGCTTGACTATCCACAAAGATAGTCACCGGTTCAAATATTTCTGCATCCAAACTTTTTATCAATTGCACTGCCTTCCAAACCGCGAAGATTTCCGCCTGTAAGACACTACAGTTGCTATCTAGCCTGTAAGCGTAATCAAAAGGTAGCTTTTCACAGTAGACGCCAGCCCCCTTACCTTCCTCCATCTTGGAACCGTCTGTATAGAAACCCAGACCGTCCAGAGGAGGATTACTGCGGTTCCAGTCGTCCCTACTAGGCATAACGACATCTATATCGTCAAATCTCAGGACTGGTGATATATAGTCGCTCAGTTTTCCGCGTTGGTTCACATTGATACCTGATTCATTCAGGACAGATCCATGCTCATAGGCACAACCGCGCCATAGATTCAGTTCATGCAGCTTTAGAGCACTACGAGTTGCCTGACACTTAATATTGAGGCTCAGAGGTCATTGGTTCAGCATTGCGTTCAGAGCAGCTTGGGGTGTGCTACTGGTGGCTCCAGTTATGAGAATCGCGACAGCTTTTTGCACCTTGCCAAGTTTGTTGAATGTCGATTTTTGGCACAGTGAGTGCCATAAAACAAGAGAACCAGAGGATAAGATGGGTCTAACCACGGTGTTACACAACCAGTGTATAATCGATGGGTTTAGACATCAACTTTCCCCAATATAATTCTTGCATGAATAAAGTGCAATCAGTCCTATATTTGCCCGCTCCTCAGCATTTCTGTCGCATCGCAATTGACAGTCCAGGATTGTACCAATTTACTTTGCCTCGGGCGAAAGCTGAAACTGCACTCCATCCAGTGTTGGTGGAACAAATACGCCGAGCTTACGCTTTCTCGGGAACATTACCAGTTCTGTCTTAGTTGGGTTTACTCCAAGACCGTTAGCCTTAGCACAGCGCGACAGCGTCGATAGAGCTCCCTGCATAAACTCCGAAATGGTTGACGGAAACTTACCGGAATTCAGTAGTACTACGTCGTCCGCATAAGCCACAACTTTGATACCTTGATTATCCAGCTCCGTCAGAATATTGTTTATAACGAGTAGCCACAGTAACGGTGAGAGCACTCCATCCTGGGGGTGCCTCTAGTTACTGTTTTCCTAATTTTTGTCTCCCCAATATTGGAGTTTATAATTCTGCTTTTTAGCATATTTTTTATCCAACAAGTTAGGGTTTCGGGTGTGATAACTTTTTTAAGTGAGAGTTTTATGGATTCAAATCCTACATTGGTGAAAGTTCCTTCTATGTCTAGAAAGGCAGCCAAGGTAAAGTTTGAATTTTCCATGTTCCGCTCATGCAAAGCAGACTCCACAGATTTGCCTTTGATATATGCTTGCTCCGAGTTGCTTATAGAGGTGGAAAGGATGATGATCTTATGGGTCTATAGTCCTATGGTGCAGAGTGACTAGGCTTTCCCGCTTTGGGAATGTAAGTAACCAGGATAGTTTAGTGGACAGGATTCCTTATGGTAACGGAGAAGAACGTCTGTAAGATTATTCACAGTCCCATTAAGTTCCTCAGCTGTTTCAATATTAATATTATATTTCTCCCAGTTTGTTCTTCTCGGGTTCCTATAAGGAGTTTGGCGACCTCTGTCAAAAAAGACATCGAAGAATAACATCATATGATCCGAGAAGGAACTTTCTTTAGATACCCTCCAGTTCCTTAGGAGTCTTCTAGATTCGAGAGGGTTAGGTCGATGACCTCTTCTCTATCCCTAATTTTAAAAGTTGGATCATTTCCCCTATAACATATTCGTAAATAATATTTTAAAATAAAATCGAATATAGACTTACCTTTGTTGTTGTCCTTGCTGCCCCATTGAAAATGGTGAGCGTTTGCGTCGCATCCCAGGATCACTTTGCTGGTACCCATCATGTCCTCGAGCAACTGTCGGACATCCAGGTTCGGTGAGTCTGGATCCTCAAAAGGCATTTATACGGACAACAGTAATTAGAGCTGTGTTCCTTTACTTACATGAGGTTACCAGTTTTACCATTTTTAACCTGCAAAGCGTTCCTTAACCCCGATAAGTGGCAAAACTGGAAGCAATTTTTAAGAGAGTGAGAGAGGAGAGAGAGCGGAAATGGCTTTCTCTTCTACCACAGGCTACCAGCAAAATTACTGCAGGTAAAAAATGGCAGAACTGATTTTTCGACTTTTGTTTGACGATTATTTCACAATGAAAAAGAAAGTGGACGAAAAACAGAAGAAAAAGTCGAACGCTGGCAAAACTAAATTAAAAACTGTGAAATAAAAGACGAAAATTGATTTTTATGTTTCTTTTTGACATTGCTGCCAGATCTAATCATTTTCCGTTCCTTTACTTTTCTGGTAAAAATGTTCATGAGAGAGCAATTTTTACACTTTTCTCTTTTACCACCCTTACCATTAAAAAATTAAAGGAACAAAGCTTAGATAGAAAGATTAGATTTAAGCTCTTTTACCTACTATACAAGTCCGCACCTTGTCCCCCTCGGACGCGGCGAAGATGTCGAAATTGGCATTGCTTGGTCCAGAAACCTTATTCTTATAGATATATGGCTCCTGAACTAAGACAATGTCTACTTCAGAGGTCGTGAGGGACAAGAGTAGTTCATCGTCCTGTTCAGACAGTTAATCACCTTGACATCCAAGAAGGCGCTGCCAAACTGATGATCCCCATGATCTTCCGGTCCCATTCCGGATTCTCCCATTAGGATCAGCTCTGTCCATGATTGCCACTTGAAGGTCTTCATCATTCGCCACTGTGGCCGGTCTATCGTATGGCTTTTTGCGCAATTGACCGTACGCCTTGGAGTTAACTTTTCCAGAGGAGGTGGATGCCTTTTCCGTACTCAGTTGCTTCTGCTTGGTTGTATGTTCAACGGTCTTCTTAGGTGAAGGCTGAAGGCTGTACTCTCGGAGGAACGAACGCGCTTCACAGATTTATGCTGTGGGACATTATTCGTTCCACCTGAAAATAATGTTTCCTTAGCTGACTTTACCATCTTCCTGTTAAGACCAGTATTTCCAACCGCTTCACCTTTGCTTTTTGGAGCAGAATAGGGCTTTGAGGCAGAGTCCCTCACGGTCGTTCACCCTTATGGGTGCCCGTTGGTTTGGGGTTGCACTCAATAGCCTTTTCCATTACCCTTTGGCTTGGGTTAGGCTTCGGAACAGATTTCGGCTAAGCACATTTGCCAGTGGCAGCGGGCTTAGCAGGCTCTACTACTTTATTCGGGAGGAAGATCCTTTCCACCTGGAAATGAAATTTACGTGGGTAAGTTCTCTCGAACTTCCTTATAAATTTCAGCTTACCCTTGATGAGCTGGACCTCCCTTTCCGAATGCATGTTCGCATCTCGCCCTACGAACTTGCGGAGATAAGATACGGCACTTTATAGTGCTTCACATCAAATGCTTCTCGTGCAGATACAACCTTTGAGCCGCTGTCCGTTGTCGGTGTCTCGTTTCAGTAGCCGTCTGCCTTTAAAGCTTATTGTCGGCATGTGGCGACACAGGACCAGTCGGAATCAGACTTGCCTTCGGTTGAACATCAAGGTCTACACTCCCTTCGTTAGAGCCACAACAATCTTCCTGAGTAGACTTGGCCGGAATCAGTCATCAGTCAGGGTAAGATTGCAATTCCTCCGGGAGTGTGTCTTCACTATGCTCATCCGGGACAAGGCTTTTCAGCTGGTCGAGGAGTTCCCTACTCTGCCTCTCTAGACTGTCAGGAATAGTTTTGAGGGTCCCGTGCAGGTCGTCCCCGACCATAACTACGGCCCTGTCTGTCACAATCACATGATTTCGACGACACATGGCTTGTGGTCTCACCAACGCTTGCCGCAGGTACTGGATTATTAACTCCCTGCACCGTAACATTATTTCTCCTATTCTTTCTACCCAATTTTTGGTCCACGAGGCGTCCGAAGACCTCCAAGGTTTCCACGATGTGCGGGGCCGGGTCCGGCTTTGGTTGCCCTAGGTCGGCTCCGACTCCACACATCGCAGAGACCCCCTTCCCATCCGCCACCCGAGAAGACGCGCCTAGTGGGAGAATGGCAAACTCCCCTAGGAGGAGATAAAGATTATTCCAGTACAGCAACAAAATGGCATGCTTTCGTTGCAGTATTTGCTCGAATGTTGCCGTTAAAGACATCCTAATCACCATATGATAGATAGGACCCCCCACACAGGCATATCAAGAGGGACCTTTATAATCTAGAATGAGGAGACTAACGTTACAAGAGAGAAGAGAGAACAACCGAATTAAGCAGAAAAACGAACATGCAAACATATCATATCACAGTTACAACAACAACCATATGACATACCTATATTTGTGTCTTGTAACCAACTCTACTTCATTGCAGCCACAACCAATACACAATTATGTCATTAGCATACTTATCCTTGCTTATGCCATCGCATATCTCTCTTGTAAACTTTTCTTTATCCAATCTATACATACATTATTAGAGACTGTGTTTAGCTGTTCTATGGCTCAATTTTTTCTATGAAAAAAAAAAACTTGCGAAGGACTTGTTCCGTTACTAAGTCGTCAAATATAATAATATATTTTTCCAAGGGTGAGCAATAAATCTGACGACTTAAAAGAAGTATTTAACTGACTGGTGCAAAATGTTGTTCTAAAAAATGTTCTAAGATGATACAAATAAATAGAAAAATGACAGATAATAATAGGTCAGAGGGGGTGTTTGTTCCAAAAAACCAAATATGACTCCAAACGGAAATTACCTGTTACTTCCTTAAAGTTTGTTCATATAACATTTATATAAGTTCATTCTAACTTTCCTCTCAGTAATGTCAAATAACGTGTTCCATAATATTCTGAATAAATGAAACACAACAAATTAAATTTTTGTAAAATCTTCTTTATTTATGTTTTAATAATTTATTTTCTTGCATTTTGAGTTTAACTTTACAATTTTTTTCTTGTGTTTAAATATTTTGGTTTTAAAAATGTGTTTGTTGTTGCTCTTACTTGCCGTGTTTATATCTATTTTTTACAAGAAAACATAGTTTTCTTTAAATTTTAAAAAAAGTACTAACATTACATTTTTAATTATTGAGAAATGCTATTACAGATTTGCAGGAAGTTTTATTTATTTAAGATTCAAAAATACATATATACAAAAAAGGATAAAAATAATTTAAATTTAAATAAATTTGTTAACAATGTAGCATTTGTGTTTGCTTATTTAAATCTATAAATTAATTTTTTCTATACAAACGTGTTTAATTGATTTTGATTTTTGTTTTTTTCTTAGAATGATAAAGGCCTCATAGTATAAGTTTAATAAGAATTGTAAACTAAAAGAAAAATGTTTTCTTGCAACATATCCACGCACATTCGTTACTATTAATGATATACCGAACCATACATTGTATACTTGAATCGCCTTTTAATCAGTTTGTACGTTCAGCTATCATTTGTTCTTTAGTCATTCAAATTTGGTAATCAGATATGTACCATGTTCATAATAATGATGGAAAAATTAACAAAAAAGCGCCACTAGCCACCACTGTATATGTTAAGAACAAACATTTTAAAGGTACAGAAACAGTTTCATTTATTTTTTTCTCATTTATAAATAACATCCGTTATAAAAAAAGAACAATTTTTGTCATTCATTTTGCCTGTTTTTAATATTTTTTAAACAACAGAAGAGAAATCGTATTGATTATATTTTTGTCGTGTTATTTATTTCATTTCCGTTTTCATGTTTCTTTCTTTAATTTTAAAAATATATAAACCTGTTTATACTTTACAAAACGAAATGTTTGTTGCTGCTTACGTTTGTTCGTAATAAAATTAAAATTATATAAACAATTTGAATACAATTAAAAAATAGGTGTTTATGATTTAAATAACAAATAATATAAAATTAAAGCCTACTTTTAGGTGGCATATTTATTTATTGTTTTATGTAAATGTATACACATTAATTGCTTGATCATAATGCTATTGATATTATAAATATGTATCTATTTTTATATATAGTATCATATAATTTATATAAATCCAAATCTATATTTATGTAGTTATTTAATAATTTAATACATGTATGTATATAACTAATTATTATATAATTTCATTAACTGAACAAACAGAAAAACAAACCACAAAACAAACATGTGTAATCAATAATACACTATTGTTGCCCTTTAATGGAAAACAAACTGAGTAATTAATAAAAAAAATAAATTAAAACAAAGTGAATTGGAATAAAGAATACATTTCCATTATACAGAAGTTATTCTTTAGCGATTGATCAAATCTCTGATTTAATTATAATTCACACTTCCGTAACTTCGTGCCACCTTTATAAGGTCTCTTATTGACATATGCGAGCGATAGCTCTCATATGGAGAACCGCTTTAAAAGTTATAGTACCCACCATCCATTTTAACATATGACCCTAGGACTTTTTTCCCCTTTCTAAGAGGTTATATTCGCTTTGATACGATGAACATTGGCCACATCGAAATAATGTATTTTGCAATCCTAATATTTTGTCCAAAATTAGAACAAGTTAGGGTACCTCCCCCACAAAAGTTCAAATTTTTTTCGGTAAAATGGTGCGCACGATAACTCTCGGATTCGGTCCTACTTTTGAAAATCGTAGTATTTTTCAGACATACATAGATCAGCTTCGAATATGGTTACGTCTCACATAAATTTTCATAAACGCTGGCACAAGTTCAGTTTAGGAACTATTGCCGGGTCGGCATCGAATATTTTGCAGCTGGTTATGCTAGCGGCCCCATTCACGACGGTAATTTTTTTGCAGTGGCAAGGTAAATTTCAATTTTTTATTAAAATAAAAAAAAAATTACGAGCAAATCCGCGATTTTTGGTACATGAGTTAAGAAAAAACAAGTAAAAAAGTATCAGTCGGCTTTGCCGACAGAGATATACCCTCAGCCTGTTTATATTGAAACAATTTTTTCCCCACAAAACTTATGTATTTAGGGGGTTTTAAAAATTTTGGGCGTTTGAACCGACAAAAATGTTGATTAGGATTAAAGATCAAAAGTTTTGTGGAGGAGATACTAAAAGGAATGGATCTCCAGCCACTACATATGGTTTCTATGGGGTTTTTACACCATTTGGGCTGTTTTCTCAAGAAATATGGACTTGCCCCTGAAAAAAAAACTTTTACCATCGTAATTGAGGCAGCGAATGCAAGTTGCTTCAACAAAAATAAAAGTGATTCGAGAGCAGGTCTTAAAGTGAACTTATCCGAAATTTTGTGTGGGAGGTACCGGATGGAGTAGAGTATTTGAGCCTGATCTATATCAGGAAGATATATTAGGATGCGTAAAGTATGGACCAATTCGGCCACTCCCTTCAAGAGTTATCGTACAAACAATTTTTCCGAACTTTTTTGAACTTTTGTGGGGGAAGTACCTGAAGGAGTGGACCGCTATGGCTTATCTTCGAACGTAAACTATGTTTGAACAAAATATTACTAAGGCTAAATGTTGAACCGGCCGCTGAATCGGCAGATCCGTTCTGGAGTCATCTTGCGCTCCAACCACCTCACACGGTGTCATAGGGGTTTTTTGCAACTTTCATGCTATTTTCTCAGGAAGTATGGACTTGCTCCTAATGAAACTTGTACCGTCGTATTGGGGGCAGTGAATACAAGGTTCTAAAACAAAAATCAAAGCGATGAGAGAGATGGCCCTAAAATTAACTTTTCCGACATTTTGTGTGGGAGGTACCCGAAGGAGTGGACCGATTGAGTCAATATTGAAACCTTATCTAAGTCTTATACACATTTCAGGATGTGCAAAGTATGGACCAAATCGGTTACTCCCTTCAAGAGTTATCGTGCGCTCAAGTTTCCCGAACATTTTCGAACTTTTGTGTGGGAGGTACCGGAAGGAGTGGACTGATATAGCCCATCTTCGAACTTAAGCTTAGTTTGGGCAAAATATTACGAAAGCCAAAATTTGGACCGAATCGGTTCATCCGTTCGAGAGTTATCGTGCGCTCCAGCCAGCCAGACAGACAGACGGACGGACGGACATTGCTCAATCGACTCCAAATTGTCTGAAACACATTTCGTCCAAACATACTTGGGGTCTAAAACCATTATTTCGATGAGGCACATTTTGCCCGTATGAAAGTGTATATACCCTTCATAGCCTAAAGGCTGAGGGTATAAAAAATAAAATTAAATACAAAGTGAATTGGAATATAGAATAATAGAACAAAGTGAATTGGAATATAGAATACATCTCCATTATACAGAAGTTATTTGTATACCCTTAGCATTTGTGCTAACGAGGGTATATACACTTTCATACGGGCAAAATGTGCCTCATCGAAATAATGGTTTTAGACCCCAAGTATGTTTGGACGAAATGTGTTTCAGACAATTTGGAGTCGATTTAGCATTGTCCGTCCGTCTGTCTGTCTGGCTGGCTGGTGCGCACGATAACTCTCGAACGGATGAACCGATTTGATCCAAAAGTTGGCTATCGCAATATTTTGTCCAAACTTAGTTTAAGTTCGAAGATGGGTTATATCGGTCCACTCCTTCCGGTACCTCCCCCACAAAAGTTCGAAAACGTTCGGAAAATTTGTGCGCACGATAACTCTTGAAGGGAATAACCGACTTAGTCCATACTTTGCACATCGTGATATTTCTACCAAAATTAGATGAGGTTCAAATATGGACTCAATCGGTCCACGCCTTCGGGTACCTCCCACACAAAATTTCGGAAAAGTTCAGTTTAGGAACTGCTTTCGAATCGCTATGATTTTTGTTGCAACAACTTGTATTCACTGCCCCCATACGACGGTACAAGTTTCATCAGGGGCAAGTCCATACTTCCTGAGAAAATAGTCTAAAACTTACAAAGAGCCCCTATGACACCGTGTGTAGTGGTTGGAGCGCAAGATAACTCTCGAACGGATCTGCAGATTCGGTCGAAAATTTGGCCTTCGTAATATTTTGTTCAAACATAGTTTAAATTCAAAGATAAGCCATATCGGTCCACTCCTTCAGGTACCTCCCCCACAAAAGTTGAAAAATGTTCGGAAAAATTGTGCAAACGATAACCTTTAAAGAGAGTGCCCGATGTAATCCATACTTTGCACATCCTAATATATCTACCAGATATAGATCAGGTTCCAATGTCTCCTCCTTCTGGTAGCTCTCTTACAAAATATCGGATAAGTTCACTTGAAGACCTGCTCTTGAATCACTTTGATTTGTTTTGAGGCGATTTGCATTCGCTACCTCCATTAGACGGTAAACGTTTTTTCAAGGGCGAGTCAATATTTCTAGCGAAAACAGCCCAAAAGGTGTAAAAACCCCCTATGTCACCATATCGACGCCTCCAAACAATAGTATGCTAAGTCGACTTAGCATGTTTTCAAGTTCTTCACATTTTTATATTTAACGTCCTTTAACTTAAATTCTGTCAAATTTTGGTTATAATCGGACAATCCGAACAGAAGTTATAAACAAATATTTACTTAGCATAGTACTGAAGGTCAAAGAAATTTCCAAACTTTTGGAGCTTGTCCTGAAAAACTCACTGTTCAGAATTAGCAAACTATTATTTGGAGGTGTCGAGCGTCCTTTAATTTAAATTCTGTCAAATTTTGGAAATGATCGGTCAATCCGAACAGAAGTTATAAACAAATATTGACTTAGCATAGTACTGAAGTTCAAAAAAATGTCCACACTTTGAGAGCTTCTCCTGCAAAACTTACTTTTTAGACTTAGCATACTATTATTTGGAGGTGTCGATATGTTGCGGTCGGAGAGAACTATAACTCTCGAACTGTTCAACCGATTTGGTCCAACATTTGGTCTTCGTCATATTATATCCAAACTTAGTTTCATGGGGCAATACCGGTCCACAACTTCCGGAACTTCTCCCCAATATTTAAAAAATGTCACTAAAATGCTAGGACGATATCATTTGAATGGGACAACCAATTTGGTCCAAACTTTGGATCTCCTAATATTTTGTCAAAATTTAGTTTAACTTCTAAAAAGGCCCATATCGCTCTTCCCTAAGGGTACCTCCCCCACAAAAGTTCAACATTTGTGTCTTAGTGCAGTTAATTCATAATCCACATTTTTGTCGGCAAGCTCAAATGTCCAAAAAGGTCCACAAAATTCAGAAGAGACCTTAAATACATTCCACTTGTCCGTAGGTGAAAGTTTCACTTCACATTGGCTGAGGGTATAAATCTGTCGGCAAAACCGACTGACACTTTCTTCTTTAGCGATAGATCACATCTCTGATTTAATTATGGTTCAACCATTCGTAACAGTAAGAACACTGGGTAAAATAACTATTACACATGCCACCTTAATAAGGTCTCTGGTTGACAGATGCGAGCGATAGCTCTCATATAGAGAACCGCTTTAAAAGTTATAGTACTCACCAACCATTTTAACACATGACCTTAGGACTTTTTTTCCTTTTCGAAGAGGTTATATTCGCTTTGATACGATGAAAATTTGCCTCAGAAATAATGGTTTTAAACCGCCACAAAGTTCAACATATTTCGGTAAAATGGGGCGCACGATAACTCTCGGATTTACTTCGAATATGGATCTACTCCTTTGGGTACGTCTCACATAAATTTTAACAAACGCTGGCACAAGTGAAGTTTGGGAACTATTGTCGGATCGGCATCGGATGTTTTTGCAGCAGGTTGTGCTAGCGACCCCATTCCGACGGTAATATTTTTGCAGCGGTAAATTTCAAATTTCTTCTACAATTCCATTGAGAAAAAGAATTAAAAAAATCCTGGTTACAAATCTGTTCGCGTTCACAAAATTGGATGCTGCGCTCAAAAGTTATGGGAATTTTATTATAGAGGAAAAATATTTAAAAATTCCCTTTGTGTTGTACTAGGCAAATATATGTATAAATCGTAAAGATAATTTGAAATCTATCTGCAGATGTTTACATATTTTCTAATTTTCTTTTATTTTCGCGGAAAGTCAAAAACAAAACAGTATGAGTCGGCTTTGTGATAGTGATATAAGGCCTGTTCGACAACTTCGCAAGTTAAAAATATTTGCAAGTTCTTGCAACTACTTGCAAGTACTTCTCACTTCACATTTATTGAACAAGTTTGTTATCAAACAGCATTTTGTAAAAGTTTTTACAAATTTGTACAAACTTTTGAGTTATCGTACAGACCTATACTCTCAGCCTGTGTGAATTAAAACTTTCATCCATTGACCACGTCCGAATTGAATACCGGCTATGCAGCCGAAATCCTTTTCCCCAATAATTATGTATTTAAGAGTTTTTAGTTTTTCTTTTTTGGCCCTTGCTGTAAATATATATTTGGATTAAAGATCAAAAGTGTTGGGGAGGAGGTACCTGAAGGAATGCATCGGCATAGTCCATTTTTGAAGTGGATTTTTTTAGTCATTTCTTTAGACTTGCTTATAAAAAAAAAACATAATATCGCTATAAACAGGACCACAAGCAGTAACATCGGTATACATTTCCAAAGGATTTTCGAACAATTGTATAAAAATGTTAAACTTTTGTGGAGGAGGTACCCTAAGGAGTGGACCGATATAGTCCATATTCGAACTTTATCTAAGAATCGCAGTAGTATTACGATGTGCAAAGTATGGACCAAATCAGTTACAGCCTTCGAGTGTTATTGTGCGAAACCATTTTAGCGAAAAGTTTTAACCTTTTGTGGAGGAGATACCAGAAGGAGGGGACCAATGTGGCTCATCTTCGGACAAAATATTACGAAGGCCAAATGTTCATCCGTCCAATTAGGTTCATCCCTTCGAGAGTTATCGTGGGCTCCAGCCACTACACATGGTCCCATAGGGGTTTTTATAGCTTTCGTGCCATTTTCTCAGGATATCATGACTTGCCTCTGAAAAAAATTGTACCGTCGAAATGGGGCAGCAAGTGCAAATAGTTGCAAAATGAATCAAAGCGATTCGAGCGCAGCTATAAAACTTCACTTTTCCGAAAATGTGTATAGGAGGTATTCGGAGTAATGGACCTATATAGTCCATAACCTAACCTGATCTATGTCTCGTAAAGATATTTCGATATGCAAAGTGTTGACCAAATCGGTTACTGCCTTTGAGAGTTGAGGGCCTGAGCCGCATGCTGGACAGATGTCTTGCACGATGTCATCGATCCTTGCCCTAAAAGAATTTAGAGGGCTGCACCTTCCGAGCGTAGTTGAGTCAAAACTACTCTGGTTTGCCGTGCCAGCTGACGCTTCTCAGTTGCAATATATGCGGGATGTTCTCCGAGGACCGCATTCACACCATAGTTGTTTATGGCATCTGCAACTGTATCCGTGTGAATGTTATTTAATCCTGTTTGATAGGCATGACGATCTCACTTTCTAGATCATGAAGATTCCTCCTGGCATGCCCTGATGGGAGGTCCTATCCACAATATGGCGATAAGGACGGATCTCATGGCAATACCAAATACTGAAATTGTGTTGCTGTACTAGAAGAGTCTTTATCTCTTCATGTAGATGGTTCACTGAAGCCATGAAGAGGCATCCTGTTGTAGTTCTCAGGGCGGTATTCTGACAGGTTTGAATATTTTCCATCGCGTGGCACTTATATGCTGCAAAACAACCTTGCCGACACCAACGAAAATGACAGATCAGCATGAAAACTTACAAACTGAGTATCCGATTTGGCCGAAACTTTGCACATGGTAAAATTTTCTTCAACCCTACATCAAATTCCAAAATCGCCTATATTGCAAAACATATTCGGATATCTCTCTCACAAAAGCTCAACATTTTTGAGGCTTAAAGGCTTTTCGGGGATCGTTTGCAATTTGGAAAGTACTTCTTGTGGTCCTATTTACAGCGATCTAATGTATTTCGCTGTCAAGTTCAAAGGCGAGTTTCATTTATCAAAAAATTCTAGGCAGATCGTTTTGAAATTTTCACCATAGATAGGTAGTTTTTCGCCAGGAGATAATGACACATACTTCCTGAGATAATGAACTGAAGGTAAAAAACCCCATATGGTCACTAACTATAATGTATGGTGAGCACTTTAATTCTAAGAGGAAGGAAGAACCGGATTTCGTGCAATCATTACACATTGGAGAATTTCTTCCAATATTCCCATAACATACCTCCGCCACAGAAGTTGGAAACTTTTTGCTTAGGATATTATTACAGCAGATATTGGTGTTCTCCAATTACAAGGACTTATTTTTTATTTGGGAAGCCCAAACTTCTTGATATAAGGCCCGGAAATGCCCAAAAACCTAACGACACCAGCCAAAATGGTGCTCTTTTGATTTAGTAATAAAAAGGGCTTTTGGATTTTTTGACGTAGCCGCTTTGCAAACATGTTTGCCAAAGTTCTTCTGTTACCTCACTCACAAGCAACAAAATTCGTGCATGAATGCAATTTAAGATCTGCCTTTTATATAATCTTTGGGTACCTAATACTACTGTGCAATATTTTTGAAAGAGAAATCTCATGCATTACTTTCTTCATGTATTCAGTCAGGGCTCAGTCCACTTTTCAAAGTCATAAATACCAAATATTTGACAACTAAAAAAGCGTAAGGATTGGGGCGGGCCGAAGTTTTTATACCCTCCAACATAAAATTTTCTGAACTAAGACGGAATAATTATTTTCTTTCGTGTCCACAATTTTAGGCGGAGATATTTTTTGACCACTGATACCTAAATAAGCTAAAAAAGCATAAAAATGTGTATTCAATCGGTCGGGAATCTTATATGGGGCTATATCAAAGTGTGGACCTATGTTTCGGTCACCTCAAATGTCGAATAACAGATACTTGGGAAAAATTGTAGCTAAAAGGAAAAAAACAAAAAATCGGGAGGTAATACCAAAACATTAACCTACGTTGACAGTTTTTTTGTGGAAATGTTGTGTAACTACTGGAAACCTCAAATGTCGACTTACAAATATTCGGTCGAAATTGTAGCTAAAATCTTCAAAATACCGAAAATCAGAAGGTAACTACCAAAACATGGACCTATATTGACAGTTTTTGGTGGAGATGTTTTGTGACCACTGGGAACCTCAAACGTCAAATTACAGGTAGTTCTGTCGAAAAATGTAGCTACAATACTCGAAATACCGAAAATCGGGAGGTA
Organism: Musca autumnalis; assembly: GCF_047663935.1. Lineage (NCBI taxonomy): Eukaryota > Metazoa > Arthropoda > Insecta > Diptera > Muscidae > Musca > Musca autumnalis. The sequence continues at coordinate 192,248,890 of NW_027411977.1, read as the reverse complement.
CCGTTATTGGTGCTGTTCCAAAACGTGGTCCTATGCTTAAAGTTTTTGAAGGATATATTTTGTGACTACTGGAAACCTCAAACATTAAATTACAGGTAGATCGGTCAAAAATTGTAGCTAAAATCCTCAAACCACCGAAAATCGGGAGGTATCGCTATATGGGAGCCATACCAAGACATGGACCTATGTTGACAGTTTTAAAAAGGGATGTTTTGTGATCACTAGGAACCTCAGCTGTCAACTTACAGGTAGTTCGGTCAAATATTGTAGCTAAAATTCTCAAAATACTGAAAATCGGGAGGTACCTTTATATGGGGGCTATACCAAAACATGGACCTATGTTGACGGTTTTTGATGGAGATGTTTTACGGTCACTGGGAACCTAAAATGTTCAATTGCAGGTAGTTTGGTAAAAAAATGTAGCTAAAATCCACAAAATACCGAAAATTGGGAGGTACACTTATATGGGGACTATACCAAAACATGGACCTATGTTGACAGTTTTTAGTGAAGATGTTTTGTGATTACTAGGAACCTCAACTTTCAAATTACAGGTAGTTCGGTGATAATTTTTAGCTAAAATGCTCAAAATACCAAAAATCGGGATGTACCGTTATGGGGGCTATACCAAAACATGGACCTATGTTGACAATTTTAGGTGGAGATGTTTTGTGATTACTAGGAACCTCAACTATCATTTAGTTAGGTCAAAAATTGTAACTAAAATCCTCAAAATACCGAAAATCGGGGGGTACCGTTATATGGGGGCTATACTAAAACATGGACCTATGTTGACGGGTTTTGGTGGAGATGTTTTGCGGTCACTGGAAACCTCAAATGTTCAACTGCAGATAGGTTGGTAAAAAATTTTAGCTAAAATCCTCAAAATACCGAAAATCGGGAGATACCGTTATATGGGGGCTATACCAAAACACGGACTTATGTTGTCGGTTTTTGGTGGAGATATTTTCCGATCACTGGGAACCTCAAATGTTAAATTTCAGGTAATTTGCTCAAAAAATGTAGTTAAAATCCGCAAAATACCGAAAATCGGGAGGTACAGTTATATGGGGGCTATATCAAAACATGGACCTATGTTGACGGTGTTTGGTGGAGATATTTTGTGACCACTGGGAACCCCAAACGTCAAATTACGGCTAGTTCGGTCCAAAAAATTTAGCTAAAATCCCCAAAATACCGAAATTCGGGAGGTACCGTTATACCAAAACGTGGTCCGATATAGCCCATCTTCGAACTTGACCTGCCTATGGAAAAAAGACACTCGGGTTCAAAAATATAACGTTCTAGCTCAATTATTGAAAACGCTAGAGTGATTACAACAGACGGACAGAGAGAAAGACGGACATGGCTAGATCGTCTTAGAATTTTATCCTGATCAAGAATATAAATACTTTATATGGTCGCAAATGATTAGTTCGATGTGTTACAAAGAGAAAAACAAACTTAATATACCCTCCAAACTATGGCGGAGGGTATAAAAATCATAACTAATTGACAAAATCTATCGAAATTTGCTAAATGTACGATGCGAAAGAATTACTAACTTTCCAATAAAGAGTAGACAACTGTAGTGCGATTTACTAAATTTTTTATATATTTTATTTCGCATATGCAGTGGTATAATGGTTACTATGTCCACACCGCACACAAGTCATTGCAGGAGAGATCTATTGCCAGAGTGAACGATTGAACTTAAATACTTAACAACCGCTTTACTAATAGAGCGAGTGTAAGAACCAAATTATCAAAAAATTCTAACAACCTCGATAATAATATTGATCCTATGTGGAATTGAAATGTCAGAATTTCAATTACTTTTAGGATAACGAGTTATGAAATTGTCGATATAGAATTAAGTCAGTCCTATGTAGAACCTCTTAAATTTGAATTTCTATTAGCAATTCCTAACAAATATTTTAGATTTCTAAGGTCTTGGAAAAACACAGCTTTAAGAGTGCAATGTCTTCCTATGAAATTTCCAATTTTTTAATAAAAATCCAAAACCATATTGTGTAACAACCACTCATGTCACTTTCTATGTAAGGACATAAGAAATTTTCCGAAAATAAATTCAATGATTCACAGGACATTAATCAGAGCTAAGCATATGATTTTTACTAAAGCTTCTTTCACTCAACATTAAATTCACACAATGTGTACAAAAGAAACAAAAAAAAAAAAACGAAATTGACCAGTTTCTGTTTATTGTTGTAAGGGACAATTTCTTAAGTATATTTAACAGATTTCTTTTTGTTGTTGTTTTTGCTACTTAATCTCTTAAATCTAAATAATTTATCCACATTAATTACATTGTTGTTTTGTTGTAGTTGATATATGTATATTTATGTATGTATGTATAAATATGTAATGGGTTTTTTTTCTTGTCGATGGAAGCTTATTGTATGCCTATACAATTGTATGTAGTTTATCTATCTGAGGGGGTTAAGTCGTAGATAGTGTGGTATTGGTAAGAATTGTGGCTAAGTAGTTTTTACGGTAGTGTTGTTACGTGTGGAAGAGGATAGAATGGTGACGGCAGGGCAGCAATGATGACGAGTAAACTTGCAATTGTGGGTCGAACGAAAAAAACTCGTACGAAACCATTATTAATGCATACTTTTAGGAGCTTAACTGTTTGCTTTCCTTTCATGTTGTTGGAAATTGCAAGACTTCACATTTATATACATTGCGTACGTGGTTGGGTTGGCTGGCTGACTGACTGGCTAACATTGTGATATAAACCTTCTTTTTTACAAAAAGTAGAGGTAACTGGGATTGGAGTTATCTTTGCCACAAACTAGTTGTTCTTCTTAACAACATTTTTTCCACATTCCATCCATCTAATTTTCATTTTCTGTACACACAATTAAATGTACTATGTACAGTGTTTGTCAGGAATCTCATCATTACCAAGCTTGCCTATGTGGTGACTGTAACTTTTTCTTTCCCTCCTGGGGTTCATCTTTCAGTCCGCATGTATTTGTATAATTAGCTCTATGAAAATGCCAGAAATTAACCTGAAACAAAAAAGAGTAAAAAAGAAAAATAAATAAAATATTAATTAGAAGCTTGTTGTAAGTTTAATTAATAGAACATGTCAAAGAACAAAGTTAGAAAAAAATGTGTTTATATTCAATTAAAAGTTAGTCCATATTTACATTAGGCAATTTTCCTTGCGGCAAATGCCGTCAGTTTGAAGGTGAGAGAGGGTGTTGAGAGGCAAAGGTTACCATATGCCTCACCGCTCTCTCCTTCGAACTGACAATTGCCGCAAGGAAAATTGCCTAATGTAAATATGGACTAAACAACATGAATTTCACTGTAAAAAACTCATATCTATTCAGAATTTTTATGTATGGGTTGTTATTTCGCTTTTTGTTTAAATTTTAATTAAAGCTAACTAAAACAACAGAGAGGGTTACCTTTATAATATTTTGATTATAACAATATAGTCCTTATTTACATTATGCAATTTTATTTGCAGCGATTCTCAGTATATTGTGTTGTAACAAAAATGATACTACATAATTGCATTTCAAAATATTGCATGGTGGATGACATAAAAAGTTTGTCATTTGTTTTGGATTCAAAAGGAAAAAAAGTAGCAAATTCGTCCACAGGGTGACCCCTCAAGTCTTCAGTGGACCATCTGCATGAGGAGGCAAAGATTCTTCTAGTAAAGCAACACAATGAGATGCTTTCGTTGCAGTTCTTGCTTGGGTGTTATCGTGAGAGCCATCCTAATCACCATCTGCTGTCTAGGCCCGACACATTCAGGCATATCAGGAAGGATATTCATACTCTAAAGAAGGAGGTCCAACAACCCTAGATCAACAGGCATATCAAGCAGATTTGAATAGTATTCACACGGATGCAGTTGCTAAGGCCATAAGCAAATATAGTATGAATAAAGTCCTCGGAGTACATCCCCCATCTATCGCAGCTGAGGAGCGTCAGCTGCCACGACAAACCAGAGTAGTTTTGGCTCAATTACGCTCGGGATATTGCAGTCGCAGTCTTCTTTGGTCCCGATACATTTATAGTTTTCTACACCATAATATGGAGGGTATAATTAAATTTGGCATTCCGTTTGTAACACATCGAAATATTCATCGTAGACCCTATAAAGTATATACATATATTCTTGATCAGGGTAAAATTCTATGTCGATTTAATCATGTCAGTCTGTCCGTCCGTCCGTCTGTTGAAATCAAGATACAGCTCGCAATTTTTAAGATATAATAATTGTTCCACAAACATCCCAGGCGGGACATTAGCTCAATGATATGGGACCTACTGTTTATCGCCGAGTCCGAATGGCGTGTCTAAGACACCACTTGTAGAGAAGTTGTACAAGGCTGAAATACTCAGAAAATGTCGCCAACATTACTGAGGGGTATTTTGCCACCGTTGAAAAGTGTTTGATGTTGACTGGCCGGGGAATCGGACCCACGACCTTTAGCGTGCAAGGCGGGTGTGCATACCGATGCACCACGGTGGCACCCAATTTTTAAGATAGAGCTTTGTAATTTGGTATAGAAGTTTCTATTATTACTAGGATTTTTGGAATTGCAAACGGGCTATATCTAGCCCCCTAGAACGGTACCACCCTATGTTCGGTATTTTGAAGGTTTTAGCTTCATTATCACACCGAAATGGCTGAAATTTGGTACTTAGTCATGGTTGGGGTATAAAACTTTTTTATTTTTTTTGTTGGTATAAAATTTGTCGGTATAGGTTCACGCCTTCATATTTTCGGTATTTTCAAGTTAGTGACTTCAATATTCCAATGGCTGTAATTTCAGGTTCACGTCTTCATATAGCCCCCATAGAACGGTACCTCCCGATTTTCTGTATTTTGAAGGTTGAGGCCACAGCAACCCATCGATATGGATAACATTTGGTATTTAGTCTACGTTGGATGTAAAACCCTTTCCTACTGAAATTCGTCGGTATAGGTCCACTTTTCGATATAGCCCTATAGAACGATATCTTCCGATTTTCGTAATTCTGAAGGTTGTGACGTCAATATTCCACCGAAATGACTGAAGTTTGTTATTAAGTCTCTTATTGGATTATAAAACGTTCCAGAAAAGAATTATCAGTATATCCTCCTTAGAGGTGTACCGCTTGAATTTCGGTATTTTTTTAGGTTTTAGTCACATTATCTTACCGAAATATCGGAAATTTGGAATTTAGTCTTCTTTGAGTCTAAAAACTTCCCCCCAGAAATTTGTCGGATAGATCAATAAATACCCCATAAAATTTGGGTATGGGGTACATTTTTTTCTAATACAATACTTTGATTCATATGGTTCCCTAAAAATTCTACTCCATTAAAATTGGAATTTCAATACGATATAGTACCTGAGGAAAAATAAAATAGCTTACTATGTGCAAACGCTACGGTCATTTATTTAAATCTTCCTTAAAGCAACAATCCTACTAACTTTTATTTATTTATTTATTTATTTATTTATTTATTTATGTATTTATTTATTTATTTATTTATTTATTTATTTATTTATTTATTTATTTATTTATTTATTTATTTATTTATTTATTTATTTATTTATTTATTTATTTATTTATTTATTTATTTATTTATTTATTTATTTATTTATTTATTTATTTATTTATTTATTTATTTATTTATTTATTTATTTATTTATTTATTTATTTATTTATTTATTTATTTATTTATTTATTTATTTATTTATTTATTTATTTATTTATTTATTTATTTATTTATTTATTTATTTATTTATTTATTTATTTATTTATTTATTTATTTATTTATTTATTTATTTATTTATTTATTTATTTATTTATTTATTTATTTATTTATTTATTTATTTATTTATTTATTTATTTATTTATTTATTTATTTATTTATTTATTTATTTATTTATTTATTTATTTATTTATTTATTTATTTATTTATTTATTTATTTATTTATTTATTTATTTTATTTATTTATTATTAACAATGTAGTAAATACAGAGTTAGTAGAAGACAAGATATAGCATTGGCTGCTGTGGCCATCAGCTAGATTTATTTATTTATTTATTTATTTATTTATTTATTTATTTATTTATTTATTTATTTATTTATCTATCTATTTATTTATTTATTTATTTTTTTATTTATTTTTTTAGATTTATTCAAGTCAAAAATTTTGCATACTTTAAACAAAAATTTTACTACAAGTTAAAAAATCAAAAAATTCAAAGTCCAACCAAACTTCAAATAGAATTACCCTTTTAATCCTTAAAAGTTTCTTATAGCATTTTCCTTCTGTCTTGTTTGGTTAGTTTAACTTGCTAGCAATTTATTAACGATAATTATTGATAATTGGGGTTTTGTGTCAATTTTCCATTCAATTTTCATTCGTGAAAGTAAAACAATATATGGCAAACCAAAATTCCTTTGCAATTCCATTTGAAAAAATTTAAAAAACATTTTTCCAAGGACATCTACAATTTTTGGTATAGAGGTTAAGGATAAAATTCTGGTTTTAAATCTGTTCGCGTTCACAAAATTGGCCGATGTGCGCAAAAGTTATAGCGGTTTTTATTCTCATATAAAGAAAAAATATTTAAAAATGTCTTATTTGTTGTTATGAGAAAATATATGCATAAATCGTTAACAGTATTCCATATCTATTCGTAGATGTTTAAATAGTTATTAAATTTATTATTATTTTCGCGGAAAATCAACAAATAATAAAAAAATTTTGAAGTAAATCCAAATTATCCTGTCCCAGAATCCGTACAAACCCTCAAAAAATAAATTAAAGAATATATGCGGAATCTAGACAATGCGTAGAAAAATATGATACCAAATTTATAGAGATTGGGTACATAAATTGCATATTATAGCAACAACAAAATAGAAAAACTTATTGTTGGAAAATATTGTTGCAAATATTTTTTTGGTTTGATTCTAAAAATAAGAAAAAAATATTTGGGAGTTCTCCAACTATTTTGCTAAAATCCCATAGAATAATGAATGTATACAGTTAAAACTTCATCAAAACATATGGTTTACCATCGCGAGAGTTTAACTGATTACTGTGATAACTTATAAGGGTAGGAAATTAAGAGTAATATTGAAATTACTATCATTCAATTAATATTATAATTAAAAAGCCTGTTATTCGCGAATTAGTTAAAGTCGGTTGATGCGCATCCGTTTTTGGATACAGCGAATCAATCTCTGTCAACATTTATGCATATTTCGATGTTTCACTCAGGGGCCATTGTGTGCCACCAGTTGCATCATACACTGCAAAAACCCTTAAAGTTGGTAAAAGTCGCGCAATGTGCATACGATTTTGATGCGCATCCGGTTTCGTCAGCGCCTATCAAAAATACGTCCAAATATACCAATTTTAATTAGATTCTTCAAGAACCGCGGATGTGCCTCCACATTCTATTTTTGGTGAAAAACCCATATTACACGCGAATCTCTGTAATTTATGACACGCGTTTTCGCAAATATTATTATCGCGTATAAAGGATTCCATTTAAGTAAAAAATTTTCAAGAAAATCGCGGTTTAGTACGCGGATTTGTCGAAATAATTTTTGCTGCTTTTCCTATTTTCAGGGTATCTATATCCGCGGTTTTAGTGGATGGATTCGATCGCGGAAGGTCTCATTAGACCCGTCGCGCAAAAAAACTAAATTCACGCGGGGTACTAAGGAAATTGAATGACACTTGTAAATTTTAAACGCAAAAAATAGGTTTTTAAAAAAAAATCACGCATCAAATATTGGCCTTTAGACTCCAATTATTAGGATGCTGTAAGGAGCACACTCATGAAATATGCATTAAACGACGTAGAATCACGAGTTTTATAATCCTAATGTGAGTTTTGAATATTATCTTGTTGCGCGTCCGAATTATTAAAACAATTCAAAAAAATCCCGAAATTCCGGCTTCAAAATGTCAGCATCAATTTTAGGTGGATGCAGTGGATATATCGAAAAATGATACACTAGTATCATATTGCCCATGAAGTATTCTTTGAGTCTTTCTTTGGGCATATGTCTATAAAATGTAAGGTTAAGCCTAAAATGGGAAGGGAGCATAAAAAAACTTGTTGGCTTCAACCCATTTTTACCTATTTTTCTACATTGATGCCAACACAGATTCCACGTAAATTAATTTTAATGGTCGACCTTATGGGATTCCTCCTAAAACACTTCAGTTTAAAGAATGTATATCATACTATAAAGAATATGTTAACAGTTCGCGAATTCTGAAAGGGTGAAACTCGGATTCATCGATTGTAAACAATTTTTGTTTTTCGCCATATATATTTTTATTTTTGGCCAGGTTTTTCAGATATTTGGCCACTGTGCGCTGGCAAATTATTGTCAATAAAATGCAAGCACAAAATCCATACTATCCGTTCAAAAGTTACAGAATTTTGATAAGGAAAAATCTATTCTGCACATCTCGATTTTTTTCGAACTTCTCGTTTCTTCTTTGCTTCCGATACATTTATAGTTTTCAACGCGTTGCTACTGATTGGGTTTCTTGTTTTTTTTAACAAGAAACCCATATATCAAGCTAACGAAGAGAAGAATGCTGTATATCAGGTATCGGCACTAAGGCAAACGCATTGTTTGCGGTCTCACGCATACGACTCTCTCTCGCTCTCTCCACAAACAGCGTGTGCGTAAATACATTGCTAAAATTAAACATCATTTAAACAAGCGACAGCAGAACCTTCTTCATTGACTTCTGAAAGAAGACTGAGTGGTGGTTGTTCTGCAAGAAAAGGGCACACAAAATTCGGAATATTGGCGTTTTTATGATTTTTCTGATTCTTCCTATCATTAAATGGTCAAACCCAAATAAATAAAGCATAAAAATTAAAAAAAAAAAAATTATACCCTACACCATAATATGGAGGGTATAATTAAATTTGTCATTCCGTTTGTAACATATCGAAATATTCATCGTAGACCCCATCGTATTTTATATATTAGAAATATTCTTGATCAGGGTAAAATTCTATGTCGATTTAATCATGTCCGTATGTCCGTCCGTCCGTCTGTTTAAATCAAGATACAGCTCGCAATTTTTAAGATAGAGCTTTGTAATTTGGTATAGAATTTTCTATTGCTCCTAGGATGTTTGGTATTGCAAACGGGCTATATCGGTCCACGTTTTGATATAGCCCCCATATAACGGTACCACCCGATTTTCGGTATTTTGGAGGTTTTAGCTTCATTTTCACACCGAAATGGCTGAAATTTGGTACTTAGTCATCGTTTGGGGTATAAAACTTTCCCCCAGAATTTTGTTGGTATAGGTCCACGCCTTCATATAGCCCCCATAGAACGGTACCACCCGATTTTCGGTATTTTGAAGGTTTTAGCTTCATTATCACACCGAAATGGCTGAAATCTGGTACTTAGTCATCGTTGGTGGTATAAAACTTTCCCCTAGGTTTTTGTCGGTATAGCTTCACGCCTTCATATAGCCCCCATAGAACGGTACCACCCGATTTTCGGTATTTTGAAGGTTTTATCTTCATTATCACACCGAAATGGCTAAAATTTGGTACTAAGTCATTGTTGGGGGTACAAAACTTTGCCCTAGGTTTTTGTCGGTATAGGTCCGTCCACACCTTCACATTGCCCCCATAGAACGGTACCCCACCCGATTTTCTGTATTTTGAAGGTTTTAGGTTCATTTTCACACCGAAATGACTGAAATTTGGTACTTAGTCATGGTTGGAGCTATAAAACTTCCCCCTAGATTTTTGTCGGCATAGGTCCACGCCTTTATATAGCCCCCATAGAACGTTACCTCTAGATTTTCTGTATTTTGAAGTTTGTGGTCTCCATATTCCTCCGAAATGGTTAAAATACAATAAAACACTCTCAGGCATTTTATTCTAATACAATACTTTGATTGAAATTGTTCCCTAAAAATTCTACTCTATTAAAATTGGAATTTTAATACAATATTATTTTTTGCTGTGTTGATGTTGCTCATCATCAAAACATTTTAGTATATTTTCAGATTCTGAAGGTCCACGCCTTCATATAGCCCCCATATAACGGTACCACCCGATTTTCGGTATTTTGGAGGTTTTAGCTTCATTATCACACCGAAATGGCTAAAATTTGGTACTAAGTCATTGTTGGGGGTACAAAACTTTCCCCTAGGTTTTTGTCGGTATAGGTCCGTCCATACCTTCACATAGCCCCCATAGAACGGTTCTTTTTTTGTGACTAACAGTTCCAGAGATATCGCGCCTTGCAAAAGTCGAATTCTTCTTTAGTATTGTTGTATTTTTTGTAGTTTTCATAAATAAAACAACAAAACAATGTTTTTAATTTAATTATTTTTTGTTAATTATTTAATTAATTTATTTATTTTTTATTTATTTATTTATTTATTTATTTAATTATTTATTTATTTATTAATTTTTTATTTATTTATTTGTTTCTTTCTTTATTTATTTATTTATTTAGTTTTATAAAAAACTAAAGAATAACGAAGGAATGAAGAGAGATGGTGCAAAATAAACTTGAAATTCAACTGAAAATTGGGCATTTTTGATCAAGAAACTTCAAATTCCTACGACTCCTATTCCATAATTTAATCAATCATGGCATTAAGATGAGTTAATCATTAAAATATCAGGTGATTGCTATTGCTCTGGGTCTGAGCCATTATACTATCAAGAAAAACGAGGTCCTTCCTATACACAGAAGTAACAAAAAGCAATTTGAAACTGAAGTAATAAAAAGCAATTTGAAATGTGCTATTGACAGGAAACAGAGTATATCTTCAAGAAAAGAAGAAGATGGAAACAAGACAAATAAATAAATAACTCATTTTGTAATTGTAAACAAAAATTACAAACGGACCTTTATTGTGAAGAAGAGAGTTTTGTCGAAACGTTTTTGGATTTGTTTTTGTTTTACTATGAAGTAACATTTTTCAAATATTACAAATATCATGCCGTACAGAACAATTTGGATATAGTCAAAGAAATGTCAAAGCTATTCGAATGTCAATACATAGTTCAATAGTAGGCTAGCCCTCAAATTGAAATATTCAAAAAAATTGCATAAAAATCTGTTTACTAGGCTAAAAATGAGTATTTTTAGTTGAATACCTTCATAAGCGTAAGGTTTTACGTGTGAATTAAATATATGTATGTATATGTTTATATGACCCCAATTTTTAAATAAAAAAACTTAACTAAAAATGCAAATTGTTATGCTAGGCAGATTTAAATATTCTATATTTTTCCAGAGTATTGTATCTTTTACTTTCCCTCTAACTTTCATTAACGAATATAAAGTATTTCAATCCTTGTTAACTTACCTTGTAGTTGTTATTTGTTGCTGTTGGCGGTCTGGGCTGAGAGTGTGTCTGTGTGAATTTTGTTAACTTTTCTACATTTACATTATTGTACAACACTTCTTGGAACTGGTACTATCACTGACTACATCACCAGTAATGCCACTAAATTTATTAACACCACTGCTGCCACTTGTTGTTGTTGATGTCGTTGTTCCTGTCCCCACTCCTGCTGCTGCTGCTCCTGATGGATCGTGGTGATGCATAAGGCCATTGTAATCCATTAGAGCTGGATGTTGTAGACCATTGTTGGACAGTGGTTGTTGTGTATTCACCTGATGATCCATCAGATGATTGTTGTTGTGATTATTATTGTTGTTGTTATTGTTTGGATTGTGTGTTGTCGAGTTGGCGGCTCCTAAAACAGAACCATTTTCACAATTATTGAAAACGCTAGTACGTGATAGAGAACGTTGCTTTTTCAGATTAGCCAATGTTGTGGCATTTGCCAAATATTGTGGATTGGAGGAGGGGGATATGGAGGAAGGAGACATAGCTGTTGCAGAAGGATCCATTGATTGAAGCTGTTGATGGGTTGCGGACGACAAATTATGAAGGCCATGACCATGAAGATGCATTTGTAGATGTTGTTGTTGTTGCTGTTGTTGATTATGATTATGATGATGTTGATGCAATTGCTGCTGTTGCTGTTGTAGATGGTTGGAGGAGGTATCTGCTCTCAAGAACATGCACGCACACACACAAGCAAAAAGCATACAAAATATAATCACAGCATCAACAGTAACCGGATGTACAGGCGGAAGGAGTGATACCAACAATATTCATTGCATTTCAAGCAGCATTGCCAAGCAAGCAGTGTAAATTTCGCATAATGAATTCGTGTTGGCATTTGTTGTGATTTTGGAAAGTGGTGGTGATGATGATTATGTTGTTATTGTTTGTACACAATACGATAATAATGAGTTGACGGCCAAGGCAACAGGACGACATAACAGAACACAAAACAGGCAAACAATTTGAAACGAAAAGGGAAATGAAAAACAAAACAATGATAAGACTACAATTATATTACGTAAGCTTATGATGGAGGATTCTAAAAGCGCATTATGCAAATGAAAATTTATTATAAAATGAAGGAGGAAACAGCAGAGATAAGAGTTCTGTAGAGAAATAAAGTACAATGGGATTTTGAGTTGTTGGATATGCAGGTTTTCAAAAGATAGAAGGAAATTGGAATAGTCGCTTCAAAAAGAAGTTCGAGTCAAGATACATTTTAAATTATTCTCCCAACAATCCAATTGATTTTGCAGATTTTCTTATTGAAACAAATGTTTAAATTTCCAAACCCACTGTACTTTATTTGAAATCAAGAAAATACAGGAAATTACATAAGCAAAAAGACTTGTAAACTACATAACATGCACAATTCATCCCATTTGTGGGAACTGTGCACATCTTTATATTTAACAAGTATTAGGTTGCCAAACATAACCTAACATTTTACTTACCGACTAATACCGTTACTTGAACATTTATTTTTCCATTCGCTGCCTCCTTACTCGACTGTATTTGTACAGCTTCGGTTTGGCCAGCATGTCTTGTTGTCGCCGCTGTTGCTGCTATAACAGCTGCTGATGCGGATGTCGTTGTTGTACTGCTACTACCACCACCCATATCACCTGTGGAATGTTGTTGTTCACCATTGGTTTTAAATGCTTGCATTTGTAATTCATCATTTTCACGACCCTCAGGCGGTCGTCGTGGCTGATAGGAATGTTGTGTTTGATATTGCTGATGATGCATTGCCATGGCAGAGGATGATTGTATGGAATTACTGTTTTGGGTTTGGGTACTTGTGGAATCTACCAAATCTTGAAGACTAGGATCGTAGGAATTTCTATGATTGTTATTTAATTTTAAGGTATTGTTGTTGTTAATGCTGCTGCTACTACTGCTATTATTTTGATGATGATGCTGATGATGATTACTGCCCACCGAGTTGGATAACCACTCGGCAGCGGAATCAAGAACATGATCATGCGGTCCATTCGGATCCATTGTTGTGCTATCGGGGGCAGGAGCAAATACATCTTGAGCTTGAAGACGCAACCGAGTTTCTTCGGCGGCATCTTTTTTGGTTGTTAGCGTTTTATCGCGTAAGGAGGTGCGTCGTACCGATTGTGCTCTGCGGGGAAAGAGAAAGAGAAATACAAAGGGTTATTTAAAGGGAAGGTTAAAGAGGAGATGGAACTTTGAAAATATTTACCTTGTATTATTACTTTGAGATCGTCTTACTCGCCTTCGTTGTGCCTCAGCTAAACGTTTACTTTCTTGTTCTGTTTTCAGTTGTTCGATACGTTCACGTATCTCAGGATCTTCACAGATATCTGGAAGGAAGAAAGGAAGGAGATTTTTTAGAAAATGTCATCGATAATGATGAAAATGGCATTGATAATGACTTTTTCTATAGAAAATGTCATCGATAATGATTTTTTCTATAGAAAATGCCATCGATAATGATTTTTTCTATAGAAAATGTAATCGATAATGACTTTTTCTATAGAAAATGTCATCGATAATGACTTTTTCTATAGAAAATGTCATCGATAATGACTTTTTCTATAGAAAATGTCATCGATAATGACTTTTTCTATAGAAAATGTCATCGATAATGACTTTTTCTATAGAAAATGTCATCGATAATGACTTTTTCTATAGAAAATGTCATCGATAATGACTTTTTCTATAGAAAATGTCATCGATAATGACTTTTTCTGACTTTATATGACATTTTCTATAGAAAAAAAGTCACTATCGATGACATTTTCTACAGAAAAAGTCACTATCGATGCCATTTTCTACAGAAAAATTCACTATCGATGACATTTTCTACAGAAAAAATCACTACCGATGACATTTTCTACAAAAAAAGTCACTACCGATGACATTTTCTACAGAAAAAGTCACTACCGATGACATATTCTACAGAAAAGTCATTATCGATGACATTTTCTATAGAAAAAGTCATTATCGATGACATTTTCTATAGAAAAAGTCATTATCGATGACATTTTCTATAGAAAAAGTCATTATCGATGACATTTTCTATAGAAAAAGTCATTATCGATGACATTTTCTATAGAAAAAGTCATTATCGATGACATTTTCTATAGAAAAAGTCATTATCGATGACATTTTCTATAGAAAAAGTCATTATCGATGACATTTTTTATAGAAAAAGTCATTATCGATGACATTTTCTATAGAAAATGGCATTATCGATGACATTTTCTATAGAAAATGGCATTATCGATGACATTTTCTATAGAAAAAGTCATTATCGATGACATTTTCTATTGAAAAAATCATTATCGATGACATTTTCTATAGAAAAAATCATTATCGATGACATTTTCTATAGAAAAAATCATTATCGATGACATTTTCTATAGAAAAAAATCATCGATGACATTTTCTGTAGAAAAAGTCATTATCGGTGACATTTTCTACAGAAAAGTGATTAGAAAAAAAATTCATTTCTATAGAAAAAGTCATTATCGATGACATTTTCTATAGAGAAAGTCATTATCGATGACATTTTCTATAGAAAAAGTCATTATCGATGACATTTTCTATAGAAAAAGTCATTATCGATGACATTTTCTATAGAAAAAGTCATTATCGATGACATTTTCTATAGAAAAAGTCATTATCGATGACATTTTCTATAGAAAAAGTCATTATCGATGACATTTTCTATAGAAAAAGTCATTATCGATGACATTTTCTATAGAAAAAGTCATTGTCGATGACATTTTCTATAGAAAAAGTCATTATCGATGACATTTTCTATAGAAAAAGTCATTATCGATGACATTTTCTATAGAAAAAGTCATTATCGATGACATTTTCTATAGAAAAAGTCATTATCGATGACATTTTCTATAGAAAAAGTCATTATCGAAGACATTTTCTATAGAAAAAGTCATTATCGATGACATTTTCTCTATAAAAAATCATTATCGATGACATTTTCTATAGAAAAAAATCATTATCGATAACATTTTCTATAGAAAAAGTCATTATCGATGACATTTTCTATAGAAAAAGTCATTATCGATGACATTTTCTATAGAAAAAGTCATTATCGATGACATTTTCTATAGAAAAAGTCATTATCGATGACATTTTCTATGGAAAAAGTCATTATCGATGACATTTTCTATAGAAAAAGTCATTATCGATGACATTTTCTATAGAAAAAGTCATTATCGATGACATTTTCTATAGAAAAAGTCATTATCGATGACATTTTCTATAGAAAAAGTCATTATCGATGACATTTTCTATAGAAAAAGTCATTATCGATGACATTTTCTATAGAAAAAGTCATTATCGATGACATTTTCTATAGAAAAAGTCATTATCGATGACATTTTCCTATAGAAAAAGTCATTATCGATGACATTTTCCTATAGAAAAAGTCATTATCGATGACATTTTCTATAGAAAAAGTCATTATCGATGACATTTTCTATAGAAAAAGTCATTATCGATGACATTTTCTATAGAAAAAGTCATTATCGATGACATTTTCTATAGAAAAAGTCATTATCGATGACATTTTCTAAAGAAAAAGTCATTATAGATAACATTTTCTATAGAAAAAGTCATTATCGATGACAGTTTCTTTAGAAAAATTCATTATTGATGACATTTTCTATAGAAAAAGTCATTAACGATGGCCTTTTCGATAGCAAAGTCATCATTGATGACCTTTATTCACATCGACATCGTCGATGAGTCATCTTCGATGAACTTGTCCTTTGCTAAAGGGAAAGGCATCTCCGATGTTCTTTGATATAGGAAAAGTAGTGGTCGAACACTTCTAGAGGAAAACTTAACTTGCACGAAACATGTTTTTGAAACTTACCTGAAGGCGTTTCGTCATCTTTATTTTTGATATTTAAATCAGCACCACATTGGGCCAACATTTCCAATACTTCCAGCTAGGAGGAGAAATAAAAAAGTAATTGTTTTTCATTACAAAATAAGCCTCAACTTCTCTGCTATACTTACATGTCCCCAACAGGCTGCCGCATGCACTGGAGACCACATATCCTTATCCACGGCATCAACATTGACATGTTGCTCTAAAAGGAATTCCACTACTTTTATATAACCATTAGCTGCAGCTATATGTAACTGTAGGGAGAAAGAGAGGGAGAAAATGAGACCATTTTGCAGACAAAGTTTAAATCCATAGGTAAGTAAAGAACTTACAGGCGTTGCACCCTGTTCATCTGGATGCTCAAGATCACCACCATTTTTCGACACCTCTTGCAAATCTTTTAACATTTGCCTTTCGGTTGCCGATCGTGTTTCATCGATTAGCTCCTGGGTCACACCCCGTTTTGACATTTCAGCCTCTATATAGTCCAAAGTGTTTTCATCATCACATAAATCATACGGCATATTTCCGTCCGTATTTACGGCCAATAGATTAGCACCATGATCGATAAGTATTCGCACCAATTCCAAATGACCACATGTAGCAGCTGCATGTAATGGCGTCCATTTATCACTGTCTTGAGCATCAACATTAGCACCATATTCCAATAAAAGTTTTAACATTTCCACATTGTTGTCGATGCAACATTGATGCAGTGCCGTCAGACCATCTTCATTGGCAGCATCCGGTGTAATGCCATGTTCCAGCAGCTCGGCCACCTCTTGCATATCATTGCGTGAGGCAGCCTCGAGGAGGACAACACTATTTTCAAACGAAATGTGACCTTTGCCCGACGTTGTGCCGTTGCGAAAGTGATGTGTTGTACTCAGACCATTGAGGGTGGATAAATTGACACCTTTGGCTCGTTGTAGTTTCAGCCATTCTTTTTCTTTTTGACGAGCCACTTTTAGTTGTTGAGCTCGTCGTCTGGATGTGAGGATAAGTTGTAAAACGGTTTGGTGTGATGAAATAAAAAATGAAATGAAGAGAAGAGAGAGAAAAAAAGCAATTAAAATCTCTTAAAAATGCAAATTCCAGTTAATCTTTCTACAGGTGAGATTTTGTGAAGGATATAAATATGAAATGAAATTGTAAAGGATGACAACAATAAGATTGTGTGAGGATTTTGGTTTTCTGTCACACTTTAGTAGATAAATTTCAAGTGGGTCAGGGTCAGTCAGGTTAGGGAAAATAAAAAGGAATGTTATTTAAACTATATTGAGATATTTCAACTCATGGCAAATCATCTCCTATGCTTTACTAAAACTTGACCCAGAGAATGTTGAACCGATACCCCCAATAATTAATAGATTAATTTGTTCACTCGCCCAGAAATCATTTTGTGATATGTAAACTCTTGGGGATTGATGGATCTTTTATTTCCTTATAAAGCGATTTATGACCAATAATCTCTTGTTAAAGCGTAATTTAAAACTTTAAATAATAGTTGCAATACAATCACTACTACTTACAGTCTTGCCAATTGCAACCGCTCATGTGTGGGTAAATTTTCAACTGTTTGCATTTCTGCCACCAAATCGGCATGGTCCATTTTAAGCTGGGCCTTATGTGCATCATCCGATTTGCGATTAATTAATATGCCTTTAACCATGATGATGCTGTTGTTTTGTTCGATTGGTTGGTATGGAGCGTTATATCGATGTGTCGAGTTTTCGAATTTTTGTTTTCGGTTGTTGGGTGGTGCTCCAAGGGAGCTCCTTCAGCAATTTTTGCCACCACCCCAGCAAAAAATAATAAACAAAAAATGATATGTTATATTTTGGCGTTTCGTTTTCATTTGCTCTATTCCTCTCTCTTTTGTTTGTTCTTAACTTGAAGACATTTTTTTCAAGGTTTTGTTCTTGTTGTTAATGCTGAAAAGAAAGAAGAAGGCGGATGGAAATTAATAAAAATATATCTTTATGTAACAAAAAATATTTTTTCTATTTTAAAACTAATTGTAATAACAGCTCTGCGTAAATTATCCATCAACAGAAGCATTTGCTAAATGTGGAGAAGTGAAGCATACTTTTAGGATTGAATTTAAGCCAATTGAAAATGTATGTTCCAGAACCTGCAATAACCCACAAATTTCTACTAGGATACCAATTTTTCCTTTACGATAACGAAACAAATGTTAAAAACTAGTAGATTCTTGCAGTTCTGGAACAGACCAAATGTTATAATAAAAATATGTATTTCAAAGAGCCATACACTCAACTATAGAATTATTTAACAGTCAACACACACAATTAATTCCAAAATCATCAATTGAATGAATTGAATTGAAAGAAAATATGTACATATCTGAAGTATTTGAATGAAACCAATAAGTATGTATGTAGGCAGAATATTTACATTTTTGTTACCAAAAGCGCCTATTCAAACACAGTTTTTCGTTGATTGTGTGCAACGCTATCTGTCATAGCTATGACAGCTCTAACAATCAATGCACACATCATTCTGCTGCGTGTACAAATATTAGTATAGGAAGAAGTAAAATCCACAATAAATGATTTCTGATGCATTTTGCTGACAATAAATCATGTATGTATGTATATTTATGGTAAACAAAGTAGAAATGAGAAGAAAAATAAATAATTATAATGAACATAAAACGATAAAGTTATTTAACAAATTGTGTTTGTGAGCATGGCAGTTTGCCAAGCCTACTTATAGGCTTAAGACTATGTACAAAAAGATTTTTTTTTTGTCCGGTGCCGTGGCACAATTACCCAGGTAGTGGTATCGTAAAATTTTGAATATGTTATGTCAAAATGTTCTTTATGTTGTTGGGGAAATTACAACAAAAATGTTTTTTTTTTTAAAGTATTTGACTAGGGATACGCAGTGAAATGCAATAATCAGGTTTTCGATTATACGGTTTTAGTTAAAAACTTGAAACTCGATTTTCGGTTAGTCGACTATTTGAGAGTGTACTAAAAGTCGACTTTCGATTATTCGTTAACCGCCGAAAACCGAGTATAATCGAATATATAATCGACCATTTTCGTTGATGCGGTCCGTGATGTATATATGCATAAAAAAGTACCGTCCATTACGCGTTTTTACCACACCCAATAGTAAACTACGATTAATAGTCGACTACGAATAATAATAATAGAGTACGACTAATGGTCGGCGAATAATAGTTGACTCGGTCTTTCGAAAGTCGATTAAGAATAATCGATTATCCGGTTTTCGCAAAGTCAATAATCGACTAAGACTTTTAGAAATTTTGCGGCTAATAGTCGATTAATCGATCCCTAGATTTGACATTTCATATTCAAACAGCTGGTGTGATACCACTCACTACCTTGGTAATTGTGCCATGGCCGGTGCTTTTTATGTTGATTTTTTATTCTCTTTAGGTAAAACATATGGGACATTGCTTAAGTTGCCGTCAGACCATCTGCTTTTTTACATATGTTATTCACATGTAAATTCATATGTACAACAAAGTTGTAATTTAACAAACAGTTTATGATTTTTGCTATCATATCTGGTTATGTTTTTTGTATGACATAACCTAAAAATGTAAACAACAGCTTTGCCAAACAAACAAAACAGCTGTTCCCTTTATGTTTACATGAGAATGAGAACTATCTGCTTTTTACGTATGTTATTTACATGTAAATTCATATGTACAACAAAGTTGTCATTTAACATACAGTTTATGATTTTTGCTATCATATCTGGCTGGGTTTTTTATACCCTCAGCCTTTAGGCTAAAGAGGGTATTTACACTTTGATACGACCAAAAATGTGCCTCATCGAAATAATGGTTTTAGACCCCAAGTATGTTTGTACGATATCCGTTTCAGACAATTTTGAGTAGATCTAGCAATGTCCGTCCGTCTGTCTGTCTATCCGTCTGTCTGTCTGGCTGGAGGGCAGGATAACTCTCGAACGGATCAATCGATTCGGTTTAAATTTTGGGTACCGAAATATTTTGTCCAGATTCGATTTAAGTTCGAAGATGGGCCATATAGGTTCACTCCTTCAGGTGCCTCCCCCACAAATGTCCAAAAATTGTAGCTAAACTTGTGCGCACGATAAATCTTGGAGGGAATAACCGATTTGCACATCGTGTAATTTCTACCAAACTTAGATGAGGTTCCAATATGAACTCAATCAGTCCACTCCTTCGGGTACCTCCCACACAAAATTTCGGAAAAGTTCAGCTTAGGACCTGGTCCCGAATCGCTTTGATTTTTGTTTACGCATGTTGTATTCGCTATCCTCTATACGACGCTGTAAATATCATTAGGGGCAAGTCCATACTTCCTGAGAAAATAGTCTGAAAGTTACAAAAAACCCTATAACACTGTGTGTAGTGGTTGGAGCGCAAGAAAACTATAGAACGGATCTGCCGATTTTTTCCAAAATTTGGCTTTCGTAATATTTTGTGCAAAATTAGTTCAAGTTCAAAGATGGATTATATCGGTCCACTCCTTCCGGTACCTCCCCCACAAAAGTTCGAAAATGTTCGGAAAATTTGTGCGTGCGATAACTCTTGAAGAGAGTAACCGATTTGGTCCATACGTTGCACATTATGAAATTTCTACCAGACTTAGATGAGGTTCCAATATGGACTCAATCGGTAAACTCCTTCGAGTACATCCCACACAAAATTTCGGAAAAGTTCAGTTTAGGACCTGCTCTCGAATCGCCTTGGCTTTTGTTGTAGCATCTTGTATTCGCTGTCTCCTATACGAAGGTACAAGTTTCCTCAGGGGCAAGTCCATACTTCCTAAAAAAATAGTCTGAAAGTTGAAAAACAAACCCTATGACACCATGTTTATGGGTGGAAGCGCAAGATAATTCTCGAACGGAAATGCCGATTCCGGCCAAAATTTGGCCTTCGTAATATTGTTTCCAAACTTAATTTAAGTTCGTAGATAAGCCATATCGGTCCACTTCTTTAGGTACCTACCCCACAAAAGTTCAAAAATATTCGGAAAAATTTTGCGCACGATAACTCTTGATGGGAGTGACCGATTTGGTATATACTTTACACATTCTCATAATATCTACCAGATATAGATCAGGTTCGAATATGGACTATATTTGTCCAATCCATCCCGTACCTCCCACACCAAATTTTGGATAAGTTCACTTTAAGACATGCTATTGAATCACTTTGATTTTTATTGAAGCAACTTACATTCGCTGCATCAATTACGATGGTAAAAGTTGTTTCAGGGGCAAGTCCATACTTCTTGAGAAAACAGCCCGAAGGTTGTAAAAACCCCCTGTGGCACCCCCATGGTCTATGTCGGTCCATTCCTTTAAGTGCCTTTTCCGCAAAATTTTTGAACTTTAATCCTAATCAACATTTTTGTCGGTTCATACGACCAACATTTTAAAATCACGTAAATACATAAGTTTTTTGTGAAAAAAGTGTTTCAATTTGCACAGGCTGAGGGTATATCTCTGTCAAAGCCGACTGATACTTTTTAACTTGTTTTGTATGACATAACCTAAAAATGTAAACAACAGCTTTGCCAAACAAACAATCAAAACAGCTGTTCCCTTTATGTTTACATGAGAATCGAAAAAAGTACATATGTTTCGTCGTCTCATTTTGATTGATCAAAATTTTTTATATATCACACGACGAGTAGAACTTACAGATCTGAAAAACAGATACAGAACATACGACAAACAGATGGTCTGATGGTACCTTTAATAAATTTAAACATATTCAGATCAAGGTAAAATTCTAAGTCGATATAACCATATCCGTCTGTCCCTCTGTCTGTCCGTCCGTACGTCCGTCTGTTGAAATCAAGATACAGCTCGCAGTTTTTAAGATAGAGCTTTGTAATTTGGTATAAAAGTTTCTATTACTCCTAGGATGTTTGGTATTCCAAATGGGCTATATCGGTCTACGTTTTGATATAGCCACACGTTTTGATATAGCCCCCAGGTACCACCCGATTTTCGGTATTTTGAAGGTTTAAGCTTCAATATCACACCGAAATTTGGTGCTTAGTCTTAGTTGTGGGTATAAAACTTTCCTCCCCGAAACTTGTCGATACAGGTCCACGCCTTAGTATAGCCCCCATAGAACGGTACCTCCCTATTTACGGTATTTTGAATGTTGTGGCCTCAATATTCCACCGAAATGGCTGAAATTTGGTATTTGGTCTTTGTTAGGGGTATAAAACATTCCCCCAGAAATTTGTCGGTATAGATTTACGCCTTCATATAGCCCCCATAGAACGGTACCTCCCGATTTTCGGTATTTTGAAGGTTGTGGTCACAATAATCCACCGAACTGACTGACATTTGATATTCGGTCTTCATTTGGGGTGTTAAACGTTCCATATGAAATTTGTCAGATAGGACCACATCTTCAAATAGCCCCCATAGAACGTACCTACTGATTTTCTGTATTGTGAAGGTTGTGGACTCAATATTCCTCAGAAATGTCTGAAATTTGATATTTAGTCTTCGTTGAGAGTATACAACTTTCCCCCATAAACTTGTCCATACAGGTCCACACCTTTGTATAGCCCCCACAGAACGATACCTCCCTATTACCGGTTTTTTTAAAGGTTGTGGCCCCAATATTCCACCGTAATGGCTGAAATTTGGTATTTGGTCTTCATTTGGGGTATTAAACGTTCCTTCATATAGCAACCATGGAACAGTACTAGCCGATTTTCGGTATTTTGAAGGTTTTAGCCACATTATCGTACGGAAATATCGAAAATTTGGTATGTAGTCTTCTTTGAGTCTAAAAAGATTCCGCCAGAAGTTGGTAGGTAGAGATCGACGTTTTGATATAGCCCCATGGAATGGTAGCTCCCGAATTTCGGTATTTTAAAGTTTAGCCACATTGTTTTAGCGAATTTGTTGAAATTTGATATTTAGTCTTCTTCAATGCAACTTGTGGTTTAGGGTATAACAAGTACAACTTAACGCCGTTCTAACTTGTTTCTTCATAATAAGAGAGTAAACACTCTAAAACAACAAAAACAAAGAAATTAAAGTTCAATAACGGAGAAGCCACTCCACATCCGATATGTTTGATGAGCTGTCTAAACCAACAGAGAAACCAGGTCACATAATTTGGTGGTTGTTTTGTTGTTGTGATAAAATCACAATAAAAAATTAAAAGGAATAAAACCCAAATGTGAAAAAGTAAGTTAAAAAGTAAGAAGTTTCATTTTCCAAAAAGTTCGGAAGAAAAATTCCGTGTAAGTTATCAATATTTATATATTTCTGGAAACCTCATAACGATCATCAAGCTTAACTCTTAACGAGAAAATTAATAAAAATCATTAAAAATGATCTTCGCCTTTACAGGCAAAATTTCAAAAAATATAAAACAGGCTGAGGCCGGCTGGGATTTGAACCCGCGTCCTTGAAAACATATGAAAAAATGTTGTCAAGGCGTGTTAGAGTTCAAAGTCAAAACTCATAACTTCAAAGGCAGCGCAAAAATGCGTTCATCATGAAGAAATACAATTCATGGGGCCAAATATCCGTGAAATGTATAAAAACACATTTGCATTTGAAAAACCAAAAGTTCTAGGACAGAGAAGCCATCCCACAGTCGGTACGTCTGAAGAGCTACTCAACTAATAGCGAAACCAGGTCACGTAATTTGGTGACTGTGTGGGTTCGAGTTCTTGGCTTTCCTTTTTCACTTGCAAAAAATTTTCGATCATCAAGCTTAACTCTAAACGAGAAAATTAATAAAACTCATAAATCATTTTCTTTAATTTCAAAAAAAAAAAAAATTGTACTGAAATGATTCGAAATTAGTTTGATGTGTGGACTTTAATAAAAAAAAACTGGTTTCAAGTTGCGATTCGTTGCGATAAATGAAGAATATTTTTTTCTCAAGCTACATAAGTATATAAAATTCAGAACTTTTTGATATTTGGGTGATGCAATTTTGAACCGATTTTGCTGATAATTTGCAATTTGTACTTTGAGTGACCAAAGAAATTCTCTACCAAACCCAGTCGATATATGTAGGTCCACGTTTGGATGGACATTTAAAATTTTGACATATTAGGCGGTAGAAACCCTTCATACCAAAAATTATCAAAATAGCGCAATGTTTTAGTTTAGACCACATGCAATGGGATAACCCTGTTAATATTATTTTGAAGTTTTTTGATATTTTGGCTGAAAATAATTCAGAATCAATGTTGTTTACCAATTATTATGAATACTAATAAATATCAATATAAAAATTACGCAGAAATAGTTTTGGCCAGAAAAATGGGATTTAGACCATAGTGCATTGGTTACTAAACTTCCTTACCACAAATTGTGGACATTGGTACTTTTGTAACCGAAGTATAACTATATATTTTGTTTAAATTCTTAATATTTCAGGGTGTAGTGTATAAAATATTCGGTACGTAAAACTTCTTCTTTTGTAATTGTTACTAATTTCATTTGATTTTTTTTTCTCTCTCTTTTAAGATGAGCTGAATGATCATTTTACAAATGAAAAAGAACAATACCAGAAAAATTGTCACCCTAACCGCTCCACGACATGCTTCGCACTTGGTAACGATAGGCATCTGGTGTATTAAGTGGATAAAGTCTGGGTATGCCTAAATTTACGTTTTATTTGCTTTATTGCTTTATTTTTACTTTTTTTATTAATAAATACCAGAACTAATAACCTAAGCTTTACCGCCTAATGAAGATTTATAAATTTCGATACGATCAAAAATGTGCCTCATTAAAAAAATGGATTTAGATCCCAAATATGTTTGGACGAAACCGATTCAGACATTTCGGAGCCTATTTAACTCTATCCGTTTGAACCCAGGATGACCAGAAGGAGTATTTATTGATGACGAAAACTTAATACTTTCACGCAACGTAAACCTAGTATTTATTTACGGTCTTAAATTTTTTTATCCGATAATTATTTTTAGCGTTTTATCGCCTATAACAACATATTGGAAACTATGTAGTTAAGTTATTCCATGAATAGCTCATATTGACAATGTTTGCGAATGATTTTTCTCTCTTTCTCTATCTGTTTATATCACACAAATATCATTTAAACTATTATTGTCTTCAATTACAAGTGGGCGTAAAATAATGTCATATTGTTTGGAGGCAGATATCGAAGAAAAAACAATGCAAACATGACATGTTGATTAACGGTGAATATTTCATGATATTTATTTGCAGTAATTTTATACTTTGCTGAACTCAATATGCAAATGAGTTTTTTTCGCCTTCACTAGAAAATACAGTATACTTTTAGGCAATGAAACCAATGGTTATTTAAATTATAAAACGTTTGCATATTGTTATTTTAGTATTGTTTTCTTTTCATTTTGAAGCACACACTATTTTATATTTACACATACATATATAAATTTTACACATGTTGGCAAATGCAGGAAAATTATTATAGGTGAATGTACTTTTGGGACCATGGAATATGTCATTATATTCCATGCAAAAAAGTTTATCGTTGAACAGTGTCTTGAAAAAGAAAAACTTGTGGCTAATGCATTTTATTTAAAAACAAAACTAACTTTTGGTTAAATGGAAGTGCAATAAACAATTATTGAAGTATATAGATTAAGTTATATATTCCATTCAAATTACATAGATTACGAGGGGAACTAGAAATGTCTCTGGCCTAATAATGAAAACTCGAATATTTAACATCAAAAATAGTTTTATTGTTTTCTTATGTAGTCTCCAGCATTATTTATACACTTTTTCATGCGCTGAAACTGTTCAACAGTTTTTCCACTCCGATAGAGACACCTCCAAAACTACATTTCCAGAATTAATTAGCTGTAATTTAGCATTTAGGGTTCATATTATCCAAAAAAACTTCTCGAGCGAAAATTGGTATGGCCCCCCATATTTTAGCCGATTTATGAAGTTTGTATTAACATTTTCATCCCAGATTTGGTGTAATTGATAATTAGTATTGCCAGCGCACTTTGGTATCAAAAGCGAATTCTTTGGTCAAAGGTAAATTTTTTGACATCCTCCTTTTATGAGCTTTTTCTTCATCATAAGAGAGTAAACATTCCTAATGAACAAAAACAAAGAAATTAAAGTTAAATAGCGGAGAAGCCACTCCACAGTCGATATGTTTGATGAGCTGTCTAGACCAACAGCGAAACCAGGTCACATAATTTGCTGGTTGTGTGTGTTCGAATCTTCGGCTTTCCTTTTTCACTTGCTAAAAGTCTTCGGTCATCAAGCTCAACTCCAACGAGAAAATTAATAAAAAAAGTTTGTTTAATTTAGATCAAATGGGATCACCCTGTTCAAATTATTTTGAAGTTTTTTAGATATTTTGTCTGAAAATAATTCAGAATCAATATTGTATACTAGGGTGGGGCGATTTGTATGGAAGGAAAAAAACCTTAATGGGCCCTTCGCGTTTCTGATTCCTGGGATTGAACTGAGCAAAAAAGTCCACTAGACCATAGGTCTACCGCGAAAATCGAGCCTCCCGATTTTGACTTTAAGTTTTTTATCCACGTTTTTTGGACATTTTAGCATATAACGGCCAAACCATTGAGATTTTCGATCCAATACCAAGTCAAAAATTGTAGCCAAGACAGTGATTAAGAGCTCTCTAATACATTGCAAAAGCATTGGAACGCTCCTTCAGGCAGTTTTGGCCTTGAGAAGGTGCAAACTTTTCGGAAAATGTCGATAAATGGCACTGTCCTACAAAAGTTGATCAGAAAAATATTCAAGCGTTCTGATGCAAAATTCTATCGTGTTGGGATCCATGGACAACGAAAATGCCTTTAGTAGGTTTGGGTCACTTCGTTTTATTTTTTTATAACGGAAAAAGTAGTGAAAATCTGGGTTTCTTACATTTTCAAATTTAAACGGGCATATCTTCTTTTTTTTCACAACGGATTTCTATTGATCCTTATACGATACGATCAAAATTGTGCCTCATCAAAATAATGTATTTAGATCCCAAGTATGTTAGGACGAAACCGATGCAGACAATTTGGAACCTATTTATCTCTATCCCTTTGAACCCAGTGGGCCTATTCTGTAAGTTTTTAACAACTTAACTCAATTTCAATTTCATTTGTTTCTTTGGTAGTTGTTACAAAAACAAAAGAAATTCTAAAAACTTTTCAATCGGTAAAATTTACAGAATAGGCCTACAGAATGAGTATTTATTGATGATCAACATTTAAAACTTTCACGCAACGTAAACCTAGTATTTTATTGACGACCTTAAAGATTTTTTTGGGTCAGATAATTATGATTTTAAGTGTTTTATCGCCTATAATAACAGATTCCAAGCTATGTATGTAGTTAAGTTATTCCATGAATAGCTCATATTACCAATGTTTGCGAATGATTTTTCTCTATTTCTCTATCTTTTTTTATCACACAAATATTAGTTAAACTATTGTTGTATTCAATTACAAGTGGGCGTAAATTAGTGTCATGTTGTTTGGAGGCAGAAATAACGGTGTCTATTTCATGACATTTATTCGCAGTAGTTTTATACTTTGCTGAACTCAATATGCAAATGAGTTTTTTTCGCTTTCACTAGAAAATACAGCATACTTTTAGGCAATGAAACCGATGGTTATTTAAATTGAACACTGCTATTCTAAAACGT
Organism: Musca autumnalis; assembly: GCF_047663935.1. Classification (NCBI taxonomy): domain Eukaryota; kingdom Metazoa; phylum Arthropoda; class Insecta; order Diptera; family Muscidae; genus Musca; species Musca autumnalis. The sequence continues at coordinate 192,220,884 of NW_027411977.1, read as the reverse complement.
TTGCATTTTGTTATTTTAGTATTGTTTTCTTTTCATTTTGAAGCACACACTATTTTATATGCATACATACATATATAAATTTTACACATGTTGGTAAATGCAGGAAAATTATTATAGGTGAATGTACTTTTGGGACCATGGAATATAATGACATGCAAACAAGTTTACCACTAAACAGTGTCATGAAAACGAAAAAGTTGTGGTTAATAAATTTTGATTAAAAACAAAACTAATTTTTGGTTAAAAAGAAGTGCCAAAGAGTTTATTGGATATATAAAATATAATTTAAAAAAATTAACTTTCAGTGTTTTATTTAGAAATGCACTTAAAACTAGGAAATAATTTGTCGCTTAGCCTCAATAAATATATTCTTTCTCATGATGGAATCTCTCAAATAAAACGCTTGCATTTAAATTATAAATGGTGGCAAAAATAAACGGCAAGCGTTTTATTTGAGAGATTCCATCATGAGAAAGAATATAGTTTTAAGTGCATTTCTAAATAAAACACTGCAACTTGATTTTTTTAAATGGTTTTATTTAGCTCACCCCGTTTGTTTTATTTATTATTTATTCTTGGGTCAAATTTAGTAATTAAAATTTCACCCTCTTCCTGTCAACCGATTAATCTGAAATTTTGTATACACTTTGGATTTTGGTGACAATACAATTATATTTATTCATTATCATTATAAATTCAAGATGGCGGCCGCTACAAAATGGCGGATAACGTAGGTTTTATCAATCCCATCAATATGGGTATCAAATAAAAGAGCTCAACAAGCTCAACAACAATATACTATAAAAAATTGAAATCCAAGATGGCGGCCGCTACAAAATGGCGGATAACGTAGGTTTTATCAATCCCATCAATATGGGTGTCAAATGAAAGTGCTCAACCAGTAGAATACAATGTACTATATAAAATTAAAATCCAAGATGGCGGCCTCTACAAAATGGCGGATAACTTAGGTTTTATCAATCCCATCAACATGGGTATCAAGTGAAAGGTCTCAACAAGTAGAATACAATTTACTATGCAAAATTGAAATCTAAGATGGCCGCCGCTACCAAATGGCTGATAACAATTTTTTATCAATCCCACCAATATGGGTATCAAATAAAAGGGCTTGACAAGAAGAATACAGTGCACTATACAGTACATCTTATACACCCGAAAGCCATACAGTTTCCAGCTAAGTACAATTACGGGACGGCTGAACGAAGAATGTGGCCTTTAATACTATCATGGGCTTCTACTATACATAAAATGCAGGGCAGCACTGTGGATCACGCAGTCGTATACTTAGGTGCGAAACTGTTTGAAGAAGGTCAAGCCTACGTGGCTCTTAGTAGAGTAAGATCTTTGCAGGGACTACGTATAGAGGAGTTGGACTACAATAAACTAACGGGCAAGAAACCTTGCAATAATGAAGCACTAAATGAATTAAACAGAATGCGAAATAAAAACTAAAATCTAGAAAATAAAAATAGGTAAAAAAACTTTTTAAGTTAAACGGTTTTATGTTAAAGATACATTGCAATGTTTAAGATAAATGTACTAAAAACCAAAAAATAATAAAATAGATACAGTCGTGGGAATTATAAACATATGCATAGACTAGACTAAAATAAAACCGTGGGGCACGTCAATTGTCTACAAATTATCGACTTAATGTGCGATAGAAGAATCGTTTAATTCGTCGTTAGACAGTTGGCCCGCAGACGGTGAGGAAATTACTTACTATTTCTTGCTCATGGAAATTCCAATAGTTATACACTCCATGTAAATAAAAGAGATGTTTCAACTAGTTTATCGTTGGACATTCACACTGCTGCCTGGCGAGGAAGCGTTTCACTGCTCGTAGTTTGTCTTTAATCGACAAAGTACTACTCGCTCACCACTATGAAACCCTAAAACTCGCATATAATCGAGCTTGCTAGCTTGTTTCCACATTCTAGCCCTACTTATCACACGTCCATCGTTGTAGGTTGAACAACTGCCTAATTATAGTGTAACATTACAAAACAAACATTTTAATCAACGATTGTAGACAATTGACGTGCCCCACGGTTTTATTCTAGTCTAGTCTATGCATATGTTTATAATTCCCACGACTGTATCTATTTTATTATTTTTTGGTTTTTAGTACATTTGTCTTAAACATTGCAATGTATGTTTAACATAAAACCGTTTAACTTAAAAAGTTTTTTTACCTATTTTTATTATAAATATATTTTATTTTTAACTTTTTAGTAAATACATTTTTGACCACTGAGAACAAAATTAAAGTCAATTTAGGCCGAAAATTTAGATAAATAAATGCCTGAAATCGTGTAGTACCGTTATATAAAGGCTATACCAAAACCTGGACTTATGTCCAGAATTTTTGGTGGGGAAGTTTCTGTACCATTGGGGACTCCAAATGCCAAGTTACAGCCAATTCTGGCTAAAAATGGAGATAAAATCCTTAAAACACTGGAAATCGGGTGGTACCACTATATGGGGACTATATCAAAACCTGGACCTATGTCAACAATTTTTGGTAGAGAAGTTTCTGTACTATTGGGGACTCCAAATGCCAAGTTACAGCCAATTCGGCCTCAAAATGAAGATTAAATCCTCATAATACTTGAAATCGGGTAGTGCCGCTATAAGGGGGCTATACCAAAACCAGGACCTATGTTCACAATTTTTGTTGGAGAAATGACTGTATCATTAGAAATCCCAAATGCCAAATGACAGCTACTTCGGGCAAAAATGAAGATAAAATCCTCAAAATACCTGAAATCGGGTGGTACGGCTATATTGGGGCTGTAGGAAAAATTGGGCCCATATTCATGTATTGTCATTCAAAACTGAAATATGCAAAGTTTCAGTTCGATTGGTCAACTGCAACTGTGTCAAAATTGAGTTACCAGATTTGAAATGCATGTTAAATAAAACACTGTAAAATGGACCAATCTTTGTTTTAAATTCATATTCATGTAAATACAATTCATGAAATACAATTTAAATAAAACAGCGTAAAACACTGTAAAAATGGTAAATATGGACTAATATTGGTTTTGATTTCATATTCATGTATTGTCATCCAAATTTGGAAAGTGTGCAAAGTTTTAGTCCGATTGGTCAACTGCAACTGTGTCAAAATTGAGTTACCAGATTTGAAATGCAATTTAAATAAAATACCGTTAAAACACTATTAAATGATGCAATATTGGTTTTGATTCCATATTCATGTATTATCATTTACATCTGAAAAGTGTGCAAAGTTTCAGTTCGATTGGTCAACCGCAACTGTGTTAAAAATGAGTTACCAGATTTGAACTAAACGGACCAAAGCAAGTTAAATAAAACACTGTAAATATAACTTTTATGAAGCATTGGCCATAAAACATGGTGCAATAAGTTATTGTCTAAATATAAAATAAGTTAATTGTTTGGAAACCCTGCATCTGACACTTCCAATAAATGTTACTGCAGCACTTATTGTACTATAACCACTTTCACTTTGTGATTATCATAAAACTTTTTTACACTGTAAAGCCATACGTGGAAGCATATAGACAGTCTAGGGCACCAGGTCACCGTCATTCCCTCACATGCATATATACTTTTATCCTTACTTACACACACACATTTATAAAATCCAGCCACACCCTAATTGTTGTTTTTACAAAGCAAATTGATGAATTGCAATTAACGACATGCACTTCTTGCATGCAATAATATCCGGTTGACACAATTTAATAAAATACAAAAATAACAAATACAAAGGAACAAATTACATAGAAAAACGTTTTAAAAATCCTTAGCACATAACCTGAAATGATCTATGACATACCTCAGCATTGGTTGTGGTTTATAGACGATCCTAAGAAACCAATATAAAAGAAACGAATGTTTACACACATGGAGAAGGAAAAATTTATTGAGAAGAAGCAGAAAATAATTTTAGTTGGAATTTAGAGAAGACCACAAAGGTTGCCACAAGATTTGTTTTTAGTTTTACTAAAATTTTGCCATAATAAACCTTATTTAAATTTAGACAACAACAAACAACAAATGGAATATACCGTTGTGCCAAAACATCCAAAGGACACCCACAACACAGTTATTGTAAAATAGCTGTAGCCAAGTAATTACAAGCGAAATTAAGTGAAGTACATTTTAAAATATGTACTTGTTGTTGTTGTTTCATTACATTAGTATGTAAAGTGGTAAAAAGCAGCATGGCTAAAAGCAAAATTGTGTTAAATTTTCACTTCTTTGTGTTTTCACTTTTTTGCTTTTTATATAATGCAGATGAAAAAACCCAACAAGGCAATACGACAGCATAAAAATACGCGACAACTAAGAATAACAACAAAGTCGGTATAATATTTTTTATAGAAAGAAACAAGATGAAAAATTTAATTTTTTAAATCAAACTGAAAATTATAGTAAAAAGGATGAACATTTTGGAACTGCGCCTGAACCAACTTTAAATGGAAGGTGCTTGCAGATGGGAAGTTTTTGTAGATTCTGAAGAATAAAAAAAAAACAAAAAAAGCCGTAGCGCTTTTTAATGTATCGCGATGAAAGCTCACAATTTACGGGGTTTTTTGGTTTTCACGATTTTGCTTGGAAATTGCAAGTCATATTAAATTCTGATTAGAGCAAATATTGTAGCTGTGACAATTCTCTAGAAGATTGACATTTACTATATTTTCGTAAGTTTTACCATTTTTCAGATGAAGAAGTTCGAATTGGAACAATGTACAGTGTCCAATTTTCCGAAAAATCTGGCCAAAAATCAAAAAAAAAAAATATCAATTTACACTACATATATGTAGGGTCAAATATTGGATCACATCGCGTGTAGTTATGAAAAAATACATAAGTTTCCTGTTTAATAAGAGGGTAAAAAAGCAGGTAAAAGTGACCCTATTTGGTGTTTTTTTTGTGTCTTTTTTTTTTTGTTTACAAAACTATGATAATATCAAAAATAAACAACTGTTTATACCCTATACCACTATATGGGTTTCAAATCTCTTCGAGTTCACAAAAGTGGATGCTGGACTCAAAAGTTATATGCGGTTTTACTCTCTTGTAAAGAAAAAATATTTAAAAATTCCTATTGTGTTGTAATAAGAACATGTATATATGAATCGTTAGCAGAATTTGATATCTATCCGTAGACTCTAAAATAGTTGCTAAATTTATTTTTATTTTCGCGGAAAATCAAAAAATATTGAAGAAATCTTGGAATAAATTTTATTTATTCTAAATCAGAGTCCAAAAATTCGCTAAAAAAATAATTTAAAAATACGTACAGAATCTAGACAACGCGTAGAAAAATGTGAGACCAAAATTATAAAGATCGCGCTTATAACTTGCATATTACAGCAACAACAAAGAACGGAAACTTATTGTTGGAAGTTATTTCAAAAATATATTTTTGGTTAAATTCGAAAAATTTGAAAAATAAATGTTGGGAGTTATTCTATTATTTCGCTAAATTTCGATCCAAATCCTGAAGTATTTTGCTTAAACTTCTACGAGAAAAGTAATTAGTCATCGTGAAAGTATATTTGCTTTCTGTGATAAGCAATAGAAATAAGAAGTAGAGAGTAATATTGAAATTACAATCAAAGAAATAACATAGAAGTTAAAAACCGTATAATTCGCGAATTGGTTTAAATCGGTTGAGGTGCATGTGCTTTTCGGATACAGGGAGGCCATGTCTATCAATATGCATGGATTTTCCCATGTTTTATTCAGCGGCCAAAGTGTGCCATCAGTTGCATCTTACTATTCAAAAAACCTTCAAGTGGGCAAAAATTACGCGATATGCATATGATTATAAGGTGCATCCGATTTCAATGGCCGCCTATTAAAAATACGTCAATATAAATTATTTTAGACAGATTCGTCAAGAACTGCGGATGTGCCACCGCATTTTATTTTGGGATAAATAGGGATATTACTCCTGAATCTTTGTAATTTGTGACACACCTTTTTGGCAAATATTATAATCGCGTATAAAGGATTACATTTATGCAAAAAAAATCAAAGAAAATCGCGGTTCAATTCGCGGAATTGTCAAAATATATTTTTGTAGATTTTCCTACTTTCAAGGTATCTATATCCGGCGTTTTAGTGGATGGATTCGACCGCGGAAGAGCTCATTACATCCGTCACGTAAAAAAACTAAAATCACGCGGGGTTCAGGGGTACCAGTACGACAGTTGTAAATTTTAAAGCCAAAAAATAGGTTTTTTCAGAAAATTTACGCACCAAATTTTCGCCTTTGGGCTCCTATTACTAGGAAGCTATACGGAGCACACTCATGAGATATACATCGAACGACGTGGAATCGCGAGTTCTACAATCCTATAAACTAGTTTGGATTATTATCTAGTTGCACCCACTATTTATAAGAAAAATTCGAAAAACCCAGTTTTCAAAACTTCAAAATGTCAGCATCGATTTTAGGGGGATGCCGTGTATATACATACACTATATCATATACTAGAACCATGTTGCCCAAGAGGTATTCTTTAGTTCTTTCTTTGGGCACAGGTTCGAATTTTGCGTGGTTTGGCCAGAAATCAAAAAAGAGCACAAAAAACTTGTTAACTTCAACACATTTTTCCCATTTTTTTATATTACCACCAACGCAGCTTCCACGAAAATTATTTGTTATGGTCCATACTATGAGATCGTGGCTAAAACACTTCAATTAATATAAATATATTCATATTTTATAAAATATATTAACAGTTCGCGACTTATTAAATGGTGAACCTCAACTTCAACGATTGAAAAACTTTTTTGAATATTACCATATATATACCAAAATGAATGTCTCGACGAGCTGAGTCGATATGGCTATGTGTATCCTTCCATCAGACCGTCTGTCCATCTATACGTTGTAATCACGCTACAGGTCGCAATTTTGATCGGATCGTCAGCAAATTTTGGGTGTTGATGAGGGTCCCGTATGGGACCGGATAATATTCAGGGGTCGGAATGGGCAAAAAACTTTTTTTTGGGAAAAGTCAACGTTTTATTTCAAAGCAAATATCTCCGCATCTATAATGGGTATATCAAACGCAAAACCTGCTAATGAAAGTGGAAAATATCACCTTTACACTTACGATGTATAGGTGGTTGTCGTAGATGGTCAAACAACGAAGCTATCGCAATAGTCGCTAATACAACCCAACTTTTCATTTTTGCGATTTGAGTTATAATGACGAATATCACAGCTTTGGTTGGGGAGCTTCCAAAAGCAAAGCCTGACTATGAAAGTAGAATATCCCACTTTTACAATGATGCAACGGAGGTTGGCGTAGGTGGCTAAATAAAGGAGATATAGCAATAGTCGGTAATACATCCCATTTTTTTCGAAATCGCGCTACCGGTCGCAACTTTGATCGGATCGTCACGAAATTTTGGGAGTGGAAGCTTCTTCCACAGTGAAAGAAGCCTATTGAGCTTGATGATGTCCGGATAATATTCAGAGGTCGGAATTGGCAAAAATTTATTTGGAGAAAAGCTCAACGTTTTATTTCAATGCCAATAGCTCTGTTTCTTTAAGAGGTATATCAAAAGCAAAACCTGACAAGGAAAGTAGAAAATATCACCTTTACAACGATGTAAAGTAGACCGTAGGCGTAGGTGGTCAAATAACAGAGATTGCAATAGTCGGTAATTCGTCCCTTTTTCCGACTTTTTTGTAATCACGCTACAGGTCGCAATTTTGATCGGATCGTCAAGAATTTTTTGGGATTTGATGTGAGTCCCACAGAGGAAGAAACCTATTAAGTTTAGTGATGGTCGGATAATATTCAGCAGTCGGAATAAGCAAAAAGCTTATGTGGAGAAAAGTCAACGTTTTTATACCCTACACCACTATGTGGTAAGGGGTATTATGTGTTAGTGCATTTGTATGTAACATACAAAAGGAAGCGAGATAGACCCATAGTTCCTTCTAGGGATATACATAGAATCACTTTCTGAGTCGATTTATGCATGTCCGTCCGTCCGTCCGTCCGTTCGCAACATACAGGTCGCATTTGTTGACCGATTTCGCTGAAAATTGGGGAATACCATTTTTTTAGCCGTCGGAAGATCAAGTTCGAAGATGGGCTATATCGGTCCAAGTTTTGGTATAGCCCCCATATATATTTTCGGCCGATTTCACGTATTTTCTGTAACACACACGCTATATATGTCCGATTTCGATAAAATTTGGAATGTGTGACTGAATTTGGTATAGAAATAAGTGTGCCAAATTATATAGAAATCGGTTCAGATTTGGATATAGCTCCCATATATATTTTCGGCCGATTTCACGTATTTTCTGTACCAAACACGCTATATATTTCCGATTTCGATGAAATTTGGAATGTGTGACTGAATTCAGTCTAGAAATAAATGTGCCAAATTATATCGAAATCGGTTCAGATTTGGATATTGCGCCCATATATATGTTCGCCCGATTTCACGTATGCGATGTACCAATCACGCTATATACGTCCGATTTTAATGAAATTTTGAATGTTTGACTGAATTTGGTATAGAAATAAGTGTGCCAAATTATATAGAAATCGGTTCAGATTTGGATATAGCTCCCATATATATTTTCGGCCGATTTCACGTATTTTCTGTACCAAACACGCTATATATTTCCGATTTCGATGAAATTTGGAATGTGTGACTGAATTCAATCTAGAAATAAATGTGCCAAATTATATCGAAATCGGTTCAGATTTGGATATAGCACCCATATATATTTTCGGCCGATTTCGCGTATTTGCTGCTCCAAACACGCTATATAAGTCGGATTTCAATGATATTTGGAATGTGTGACTGAATTCGGTCTGGAAATAAATGTGCCAAATTATATCAAAATCGGTTTAGATCTGGATATAGCTCCGATTTATATTTTACATATTCACAGTGGTGTAGGGTATCATATAGTCGGCCCCGCCCGACTTTGATCCTTTCCTTACTGGTTTTTTCTTATGCGAAGCTAAATTTTCACAATAAATGATGAAAATAATTGTGAGTAAGATCGAGTTAGGCTGTGTACCTTGTCATTTCATAAAAAGGGGTCAGTTTTTACTAATTTCCATCGAAACATCCTGCACATATTTTAACTTTTCGTTTTTATGTAATATTTTGTCTTGTCAGAATATAATAATAATTGTTCCACAAACATCCTGTGAAGGACATGGAGACTTCTTTCATATCAATGAGTGCACCCCGATTCATATTAGCTCAATGATATGGGACCTACAGTTTATCGAGTCCGAACGTCGCACACTTGTATGGAGATCCACACTTGTATGGAGAATGTGGCCAAAAATATTTAGAGTGTAAAAATCAAGCCAATGCGCCAGTTACAGCTTTGTGATGCTGGAAAGAGTGTTTTAAGAAACCACGAGCGTAATATTCTCCCCTCTTTCCCCTCTGGAGGGGGTATACGGTAAGAATTGTTTTATGCTGTTAATAGAAAATGACATGAACAAAGGTCCCGATTATCTTATGATGCAAAAATAGGCTTGAAGAAACAAAACAATATCCAAAAAAAAAAACAACATAAAATCCAACCAATTTAGTGGATTAAAAAATTCAACATGTTTGTCTGAAAATTGGTAAAAATTTTAATATAGATCTTATAGCGTTCTTCCTGGAAGGCACGTACCGCCAAGGTAAGATAAATTTGGAAGAAGATTTCTTCATCTTGCCACTGATGCCAATAATGTTAATGTAAGTGGTCAGATAACAGAGTTATACGCTAATATATCCATAGAAACCCTATCCTAGGGCAGCTTTAGTCAGCGACCCACCATTTATAGTCTGGCACTACATGGCAGCTGATTTTAATACTGAATAATCTTAAACCCATGACCTACTTTGGAAAATTATTCCCGAGGTGGGCACTGGTGGGTATCAAGACTAAAATCTTAGGTCAAATTAAAGTACCTATATGATCGAATTGGTATTACAAAATACACTAAGAAAATGTGCAGCTAACTAGAATTACACAACACGCTAAAACACTATTTTTTAATGAAAATCCACTATAATATTTTGCTATACGTATTAGTTTCGCGATATTTTGAACATATTTATTTGCATTTAAAATATGGGTTGTACTCACAACAAAAAATATTGGTCAAATGTTTCAACTTTGGAAGCTATTCTTAAGAAGATCGCGTTCGAATGAAACAAAAACTAATATATATTTAAAAAGGTCCATGTCATCGCTGTCAGTATTGCCACATATTGTACCAAAATTTTGACATTCATTTTTTTATTTTTGGCCAATGGCCACTTTTGTAGAGAAGTTTTACTGAGGGGTATTTTGCCACCGTTGAAAGTGTTTTGATGTTGCCTGGTCGGGGAATCGAATCCACGACCTTATGTGTGCAAGGTGGGTGTGCATTAGAGTGGGGCGATTTGAACACCACCACGGGCGCCTGCAGTTTCTGATTCTTGGGATTGTACTGAGCAAAAAAGTCAACTAGACCATATGTCTGCGGTGAAAATCGAGCCCCCGGATTTTGACTTGAAGTTTTTTTCAAGGATTTTTGGATACTTTGGCATATATCAACCAAACCACTGAGATTTTCTATCCAACACAAAGACAACAATTGTAGCCAAGACAATAATAAAGAACTCTCTAGTACATCGCAAAAGCAATGGCACGCTACTTCATGCAGTTATGGCCTCGAGAAAGTGCACATTTTTCGGAAAATACCGATAAATGACACTGTGCTACAAAATGGGACTCAAATTCAGTGGGTGAAAAATCCCTTTTGAAGATGAAAGCCCTCGGTGAGTGTACTAAGAACCCTAAAGGAAATTTTCACCATAGATCAAGTTTCCGAGATATTGCGTGATTAATGGTTTAATTTTGGCCCCTTCATTTGTGAGAAAATAGCTTTATATCTCACTAAAGCGTTTTTGTAGCTTCATTTTGATATTACATGTCTTCAGTCAAATCGAATGGCGAATCTTTTTGTAGAATATTTCATCCCTCTAACTCCATTCCTTTTATGTCCTTTTCGTCCTTTATTTTTTGAACCGTAGTAAAAGTATCAGAAGACGAGATTTTACAGCATCCAAATATTCTACAAAAATGTTGTTCAGAAGATTTTAAGTACGGTTCGCATTGATGACCAATCGATATTTCCCCGTTTTCATGGTCCTTTTTGACATTTACCCGGTTTTTGTTCAAAAAACTATGCTTTGTTTTTATGTATATTCGTTATTGGTATGTGGTGCTTTTGAAATACTTACCATAAATAGCTCTTGTAATGACGAACACGTTAATAACAAATTTTATTGAAGGATAGATCCGGTTATCTAAATTTTTGAACCGGTTATTCTGATATCAACATCAGAATAGAATATTTGGATGCTGTAAAATCTCGTCTTCTGGTACTTTTACTACGGTTCAAAAAATAAAGGACGAAAAGGACATAAAAGTATAAAAGTATGCCAAAGTATCCAAAAATCCTTGAAAAAAACTTCAAGTCAAAATCCGGGGGCTCGATTTTCACCGCAGACATATGATCTAGTTGACTTTTTTGCTCAGTACAATCCCAAGAATCAGAAACTCCAGGCGCCCGATAACACTTTTTTCCTTCCATACAAATCGCCCCGGCCTAGTGTGCATACCATTGCAACACGGTGGTACCCTTGTCAGAATATAGCATAGGGTAATTTCCTGGGGTTTAGGTGAAGTTTACAGTTTTGACCTATAGTAAAATTTTATGGCGAACAAATTTCTAAAATATATTTATCTGATACGATCACATTTTATAGGAGATTTTAAAGATTTGTGGAAGAAGGGGCCAAAAAGACCCCTTTTGTGACTAGCACGAGGGCTAATTCTTTTAAGAAAAATAAAATAGTCCGCATTCTTGTTAGTAAAGATGCGAAAGACACCATATACCTAAAGTGCAAGGATTCCAAGTAATCTTAACTCAAATATTTCCAAAACTGTAGAAATTGTAGAATATTGCACCCCTATTTTAGTTTCTGGTTTTTGTTTTTTTTTTTTTTGCAAAATTGATATTTCCTTGGTATATAATACAAATAGAGATAACATTTCCTTGGTGACATATAATGAAATTTAGCGGAGAACATTTTTGTCTTGATTGCCATTCTTCTAAAATGATGTCTTGCATGACAATTTTGCCAAAACTCACATGAAGCACGAACTTAACCATAAAATGTGCTTTTAATTTTGCATATTTCTGGAGTTTAGGTAGAATATTTTGACCTGATACGATCACATTTTATAGGAGGAGGGACCAAAAAGATCCTTTTAAAAATGAAACCAGAAACCAGCGACCCAAGGTAAGGTCAAAATCCATTAATTTTTAGAGTTTTGGCTACGTTTTTCGTAAAATTGGACACTGTGCAATGCACTGAAAATATCGCCTCCTTATAAAAAAATGTCATCCACGATGCGCCTTAATTACCTTCAAATGATAACCGCTTACACCTGGGAAGTTGTTGCGGATTCTGAAACAGCAATGTTAATAGATTAGAAAAATCTCAAAAAAAAACAAAACAAGAAAAAATAGCTGGACAAATTTTTAAATAAATCGGGGTCAAAGTTCACATTTTTAGTTATTTTTAGGATTTCAAGATTTTCTTATTTTCCTATAATGACGTTGTATTTATGTGCTACATCTCTGGTATAATATACATAATCAAATTATGTATGTATGAGCCGACGGCTAAAATTTGTCGCAATCATAAAAACAAATTCTGTGAAAACTAGTGGTGTAGGGTATCACATGGTCGGCATCGTCCGACTATAGCCATCTCTTACTTGTTTTTTATTATGAATATTGAACATTTATGAGAGAATAATGATTTGCCAACGTTCTTATCCGATTTCCACAATATTTCTCTTATTTTTTAAGACCACGACAAATAATATTTATTGCATTTTTCAATTCCACAGAAAAGCGAAAGGAAATGGGGAAGTAGAAATCTAATGATATGTGGCGATATCCAAAATTATAGTCTACTGTGGCTTTTCTAAAAGCAAATTAATTTAACTACCTCCAACTTTAACAAGCCTATTGCTTCTCAAATTTGAAATAACAAAACTGCGATTAATCTGCATTTCCTTTCCAAATAATACGGAGGGTAAAACATAAATCGACTGTTTCACTAAGACGATTCGAATTCAAATTCGATCAAACTACTACCAAACTTTTTAATTCACATTTGTCATGCAATAATTTCCTACAGTAACAGGCGTTTGGTAGTAGTTATCATGAATTTGAATGCGAATCGTCTTAGATAAACTACATTTCTTATTCACTATAGGTCGGCAACATGTGAGTATCTATCTCCCTCACATACTTGACAGTACACGTTGCTGTTGCACGTTCTTCTTATTCTTTGGCCATCATGTACAACACGAACGCACATAAGTACCACTTTAAGTTGTTGATGTAAACTTAAATTAAGTTCCTAAAGAAATCTTTAGCTTGTGCCAATTGTACATGACAGTTAGGACAAGGCAACAACCTAAGGAAATCAGGTACGTAACCATTACATACACATGGAATAGTTAAAGAGCACATGGCTTATTCATTTGTGTTGAAATTAAAATTTTTACGTTTTTATGAACAATTTTTAAAACCTTTTTGTTGAATTTTATGGTCTATTAAAAATGAATTGCTTCAATTTTGCTTAATAAAATGAAAATAACTTGTGTAGGCATTAATGTCGAAATGTGTGTCCTTGTACCTGTAAGAGCTTACAATTTGCAAGCTACCTTCAAGGTAAGTGAAACTGTTTTGTCAGCCAGGTGAAATGCTTTGTTATTTTCCATTTTCCCATGCCGATGGGTTATTTAACCATACCACGTAGTTATTTACAGCTCAATAAATTACATTAAGCTTACGGTTTGTATTCTGGTCCCTACTTTTCTTTGATTGCAAACCAAAGCAAAAAAAACATGTCTTGTTATACAATGAAAATACATTCTGTAATTGAGAGCCGTTACAAATCTCCCTCTATGTATTTTCATTTCAAGCCTTACATCATTCTCTTTACCACAAAATAGCTCTAAGTATATCTTTGACCTTGAAATTATCAAACAAGAAGAATGAAAAAGAAAAGTAAAAAGGACACAAGTAATTTTACTGACATTCATGACCACTTTAATTTCATGCTTAAGAAGACAAAGAAGGACCCTCTTTTTGGCACAGTACTTGCAAAGTGCAATGCATTCGAAATCATTGGAAATGGATAAAATGAAATGAGTAGCTGCTGACTCAACAGCGGTACGGATGTTGAAATGATACCATACTTTAACCAACCATAAACGTGTGGAATTTACAAGTAAGGGTCAAAACAATCAACAAACATTTATTTCGGCAATGTAATATAAGGATAAGGTTTCTTCGTCATCATCTTCGATATTCCCCGTTTCTTTTTATATCTCGACTTGTCAGCTAGTGACTTGTGACCCTCATTAATATCCCAAAGTGCCCAAGGGTAGTCGCAGCGAGTATCTAAAAGTTGTTCTTAATGTACTGTTTAGTCGTGTCATCTTTTTATCTTTTTGTCATTCGGTTTGTTTTACATTTAAGTGCTTCATGATTGTTGTAATTTGTCAAGTACTACTACAATGACAAAAAGAAAAAATAGCAAGCCTTTAGCTATACTTGGTGTTGGAATACTTAACAGAGAAAAATTGCAAACTCTTGACCATAAATGGAACTGCAACCTTATAAGTTAAGGACTTCGTTGAACAGGTAAATAATTACACTATGTAATAAACTTTAACTTAACTTAATTAAAAAAAAAAAAATTGCCTTATTTTGAAGTACAGGTAGCACAGAGTATGCCGGAAAATTTTCAAATCAATCTTAGCAAAATTGACTGAGATATGAGCATTGGAAAGGGACAATTTTTTGCGATCTGTATGTAGCATATAGCCTAGACAGACGGTAGTCTTAATTTCCATTAACAGCCTTAATTCAAATTAATGTACAAAATCAAACTGAATTTATAGCGCATGTAGGTATTTCAATATGGCAATACCGTAAAAGAGAGCCCACATTCATATGAGGGAGAGAGCATATTCATGCTCTTGGACACAAGGAAAACAACAAATTGCTGTGCAAACAACAACAAAACAGCAATCAGCTGTTTCGTAAAGGCAGAAACTGTCGTATGTCAGGCTAAAATTAAATGCAGATCTTAATGCAAATTAACGCTGCTGTCTGTCTAGGGCAGTGTCGACCAAGAAGAGCGAAGCCACAAATATGAATGTATTCAAAACATTCCCAGTAGGAAATTGAATCTGCGATGACCATTTCATCAACGGAAAATTTCAAAATTGTCTTTAAACAAGGCGGTGTCACCAAATTTGTCACTCTTCCATGTGCGATGTGTGACATTCTGAACGAAAATGTCTTGTATTGTGCTTTGGTAGAAGTTAATGTTCATTATATCGTCCATGAAGACAACTTCGCTTACCTTGTCGCTCAACTTATCGTGCACGAGTTTTGCGACATTTGTGTGAAAATAGGTCTGTACGATAACTCAAAAGTTTGTACAAATTTTTACAAAATGCTGTTCGATAACAAACTTGTTCAGTAAAAGAGAAATGAAAAGTACTTGCATGTAGTTGCAAGAACTTACAAGTACTTTTTACTTGCGAAGTTATCGAACAGGCATAATGTCGTCGATGATCGCAAAGGGCTGTCGTCGAGCCGTCTTCGATGGATTGGGGACACCTTTGAAGACACATAGCAGACAACTTCCAACTGGATTGGCAATTTATGACAGTGTGTTAGTAAGATTGTATGCACGCAAGCTACAAAACAAAAACAAATCAAAACATTCTCTCTCTCTCGGGCACGCTCTTTTCTTGCGTTCGGAACGTATATGTGCGAATTGCCGAAAACCTTCGTAACCAGCGACAAATGGTTTTTCGGCACTAGTCTAGGGTATTATCCACATTTTTAATGCACAAAATTAAACTGAGTTTATATTGAATTTAGTAATTTCAATATGGCAATGCTGTTAAAAATCAATTGTCTTTTGTCAAATGTCCATGTTTATGAAAATAAAAAAACATATCAGCAATTTTCACGCTTCTTTCAAATAAGTAGTGGTCTTTCGCGAATAGCATAGCAGCTAATCGTTTTTCACAAATATTTCATTACCCACCATACCAATTCTATCGAAAATAATATCTTCTTCAAATGGTTCTTTGCAGTTTTGCTGCAGTTTTATAACGTTAACAAGTAAAAAAGCGTTAAGTTCGGCCGGGCCGAACTTTTCATACCCTCCACCATAAAATATTCTGAACTAAAATGGAATAATCAGTTTTCATTCCTGTCCCCAACTTTTAGTGGTTACGTTAAAATGTCAGATAATGTACATAAAATGCTTCTTTCGGAAGGTCCTTTTTATGGTGCCTATATCTAACTTTGGGTGCCACCGTGGTGCAATGGTATGCACGCCCGCCTTGCACGCAGAAGGTCGGGGGTTCGATTCCCCGGCCAAGCAACATCAAACATTTTTCAACGGTGGCAAAATACTCCTCAGTAATGTTGGCGACATTTCCTGAGTATTTCAGCCTTGAAAAACTTCTCCATAAGTGGTGTCTTAAGACACGCCGTTCGGACTCGGCGATAAACAGTAGGTCCCATATCATTGAGCTAAAATATGAATCGGGGTGCACTCATTGATATGAGAGAAGTCTCCCTTGTCCCGTATAGGATGTTGTGGAACAATGTTATATCTAACTATGTATGTTTACAATTTTTGGTGGGCTAGAAATTGGGAGGTACCGTTATATAGGGGTTATAATAAAACATGGACCTATGTTGACAGTTTTTGATGGGAGCCTTTAATGTCAAATAACTCCCAATTCGGTTAAAAATTGTAGCTAGAATCCTCAAAATACCGAAAATCGGTACATAACATGGGAACTTCAAATGTCATTAACAGCTAGTTCGGAGGAATGTGGACTATACGAAA
Source organism: Musca autumnalis (assembly GCF_047663935.1). NCBI lineage: Eukaryota > Metazoa > Arthropoda > Insecta > Diptera > Muscidae > Musca > Musca autumnalis. The sequence continues at coordinate 192,203,853 of NW_027411977.1, read as the reverse complement.
ATATGAACTTAAATGAACAATTTTTGTTTCAGAATTTTTGTTGGCTTTTAAATTTAAAATTACAGAAAGTTCGTCCAAAAAATAAAGCTAAGGTACGAAAAGTCGGGAGGTTTGTTTTGGGGCTATACCAAAACATGGACCTACGTTTGTTAAACATTTTAAGTAAAATCCTCAAAGTACCGAAAATCGGGAAGTATCGTTATATTGGGGCAATGTTGAAAATTGTTGATGCAGATGTGTGGTGACCACTACAACCTTCAAATGTCAAATTACAGTTAGTTCGGTTAAAAATTGTAGCTTTATTTGCCAAATTACTAAAAATTGGGAGGTACCGTTATATGGGAGCTATATCCGAACATGGACCTATGTTGAAAATTTTTAATGGAGAGGTGTTGTGATCACTAAGAGCTTCAAATGTCAAATTAATGCTAGTTCGGTTTAATATTGTAGCTAAAATCATCAAATTACTGAAAATCGGGAGGTAATTTTATATGGGGGCTTTATCAATACATCGGCCTTTCTTGATAATTTTTGGTTGAGAGGTGTGGTGACCGCTAAGAATTTCAAATGTCAAATGTTCAAATTACAGATAATTCGGTTAAAACTTGTAGGTAAAAATTTCAAAATACCGAAAATCGGGAGGTACCGTTATATGGGGCTATACCAAAACATGTACTTATGTTCATAATTTTTTTGAATATATATATAGTTTTTTGGTCACTAAGAACCCTAAATATCAAATTATAGCTAATTCTGTCTAGAAATGAATGAATTTAAACGTCAAAATACCGTAAATCGGGGGTACCGTTATATGGGGGCTATACCAAAACGTGGACCTATGTCCACAACTTTTGTCATATAAGTTTATTGACACTTAAGAACCCTAAATGTCAAATTATAGCTAAATCCGTCTGAAAATGTAGCTAAAAACGGCAAAATACCGTAAATCGGGGGGTACCGTTATACGGGGGCTATACCAAAACGTGGACCGATATAGCCCATCATCGAACTTAACCTGCCTGCAAACAAAAGACGCATTTTCCCAAAATTTCAGCGTTCTATCTCCATTTTTGTGGATGCTAGAGTGATTACCACAGACGGACGGACGGACGGACGGACGGACGTGCACAGATCGACTCAGAATTTTACCCTGATCAAGAATATATATACTTTATAGGGTCGCAAATGAGTATTTCAATGCGTTACAAACGGAAAAACAAACTTAATATACCCTCCATACTATGGTGGAGGGTATAAAAAGACTCAAATATATCGCGATAAATTAAATTTATTATTGCTTTATGGTTGTGAGAAAGTCAATGGTAGAAAGTATATTTGTTTGGCATATTTTGGCGAACGTTAGCCAAACTTTATGAAATGGTCTGCTGAGTACAAAAAAAGAACACAAACAGCGGTTTCAGCAGAAACTATCGTCTGTCAGGGTGAAAAATTAATTCAAATTAAGGAATTTTTAATGCAAATTAACTCTGACGTCTGTCTAGGGCAATAGAAACTTTAAACGCATACTTCTCGAAATGGCATTTTTGATGCCGGTGCCTACAATAGCGCGAAAACGAATTGACTTATTAAATACACAAAAAGTCTGTCTTTAAGCGAGACAGATTTTTATTTTATTTATTTTTTTTTTTTTTTTTGCCAAATTTTTGGACAAAAAATGGTCAATTTTTTCGTTAAAATCAAAATTTTGACTTTGACAGTTCACACATTTTTTTAAATAATTTTTTTTTTGTAAATTCTGTTTCGTTAAAAGACAAGATTGTCAAACCGAGCAGGATTTTAAATTTATCAACAGTTATATACATATGTGCATATGTGTGTAAAGTGAGTCCAAAACATTTTCAAAAAAGCTCATATAAACAAACTTTAAAAGCTTTTTGTGCGTGAGCTTTTTTTATCGAATCACCTTATAATTAAGATTTCATCTAATCTTAGGTAAAAGCTCATCAAAATATGATACAGGGATACGAGGTTGTAAAAAAGTCATAACCCTAATATACACTTTGAAACGATATAAATGTGCCTCACCGAAATAATGGTTTTAGACCACATCTATATTTGAAGCAAATCCGTTTCAGACACTTTGGAGTCGATTTAGCCATTTCCGTTCGCCTGTTCGTCCGGCTGGCTAGAGCGAACGATAGCTCTGGAGCGTATCAAATGATTTGGATCAAATTCCATCGGATTGAATTGGATAAAATTTTTTTTACTAATATGATGCGCACGATAACTATCGAAATGAGGAACCGATTGGGTCAAAACTTTGTACGTCGTAATATTTCCTATAGACACACATCAGCTTCGAATATGGACTATATATGTAGGTCCACTCTCCTACACAAAATTTCAAAATTCCCCTAAAAAAACCAAAGTCGGGAGACACCGTTATATTGGATCTATACCATAACATGGACTGTGTTGACAATTTTTGGTGGAGAAGTTTTGTGACCACAGGGAACGTAAAATGTCAAATAACAGGTAGTTCGGTAAAAAAAAAGTAGTTGAAATGTTCGAAATACCTACAATAGGAAGGTACCGTTATATCGGGGCAATACCGAAACATGGACGGTACAAAAATATAGCTAAAATCTTCCAAGTACCGATAATCGGGAGGTACAGTTAGTTACACCGAAACATGGACCAATTTCGACAATTTTTTGTAGAACCTCATATGTGAAATTACAGGTATGATTGTTCCACAAACATCCCATACGGGACAAGGGAGACTTCTCTCATATCAATGAGTGCACCCCGATTCATATTAGCACAATGATATGGGACCTACTGTTTATCGCCGAGTCCGAACGGCGTGTCTTAAGACACCACTTTGTAGAGAAGTTTTTCATGGCTGAAATACTCAGGAAATGTCGCCAACATTACTGAGGGGTATTTTGCCACCGTTGAAAATTTTGATGTTGACTGGCCGGGGAATCGAACCCACGACCTTCAGCGTGCAAGGCGGGTGTGCATACCATTGCACCACGGTGAAATTACAGGTACTTCTGTCAAAAAGGTACATAAAATCCTCAAAATACTAAAATCGGAAGATACTGTTATATTGCGGCTATACCAAAAGATGGCTTATGGTGATAATTTTTTGTGGAGATGTTTTGTGACCGCGGGGAACCTCAAATGTTAAATTGCAGGAGTTCGGTCCAAAAATTAGTTACAGTTCTCAAAATACCTTTAATATGTATGTACCGTTATATGGGGGCCATACCAAAGCGTAGCCCGATATAGCCCGTCTTCGAACATGACCTGCCTATAGAAAACAAGTAACAAAAGTCTATAGTCGGACGGAGCCGACCATGGGATACCCTATACCACTATCACTGGACAATCGCTCTCCACGGAACTTCTTTTCAATGATTGTGAAAATTTAATTATCAAGTATCAGAGATGTAATGTATAATACTTATGACCAAAACCAAAAAGTTATCTAGCATGACAAAGACATTTTTGTAGCAGGAAAGGAAAATTTAGTTCACACAAACTAAAATTAATGTAACCCACTTATGTAGTACTACTACTTCCGTTGTTTAACCGCTACGTTATTGAAATTTTTACCAATTTCACACAAAAGTTTCAGTCCATTTAACCTAAGTATTATTTGATCTTCACGTTGGTTTGTACGCTTCTTCTTCCTCATCATAAACTCAAACTTTGTTTAAAATTTTGTGGGTTATTATTTTGACCTACAGAGCCGCTACAAAATTGGTTAAAATTTTGTTTTTGGTCCATTTGATCCCCTGAACATTTCACGATCATCACCAAAAACTAATCATTTCTATTCTGGCCCGAACCCAACCTCCTTAAAAAATTCGTTACAATCGGTCCATAATTGCGGCCTTAAGCTTGTTTACAATTTTTAATGGACGGACACACATCGCTAAATCGCTTTATCTCGTTGAGATATGAATTTTGGCATACCAAATAAGGGGTCTGGGACGAATATTTCGTGGTGTTACATAAACTTTTGGAGAGACAATATGTAGCATGCGATAAAAATGTGGTTCTCTACACAGAACCTATTATATATTAGGCTGTAGGCCCGTTATCTAGCAAACACTTTATTGCAATTTACATCAGAGGAAAGGTCAATAGTTTTTTTCCATATGTAGGCTACTTTGCGAAATATATATGTCCTCAAGGAATTAAAATATCGACCAAAAATAAAATTTTTATATTTTTCATACAATAGTAATGGTCCATTTCACCCGCTAAAGAATATCAGATCATCATTCAAAATTGTAGGCATCTTTTTCGACCTATACTCTTACCCGGTGCAAAATTTCGTGACTATTGATGTATAATTGCGACTTCTAGCGAGTTTATTATTACACTACAAACAAATAACGGAATATATTAGGCTGTAACTCTGTTATCTGATCATGCACACCAATATAATTGGCATCAATTGAAATGTCAAGCGTTCCACTTTCAAGTATATCTCACTTGTCCGGAATGTCACTTCCAGGAATTAAGATATAAGCTGTATATTAAAAATTTTCACAATTTTCACACTAAAGTTTTGGTCCATTTAACCCTCTAAATGTTATCCGATCGCCATCTCAAATTGCAAGCTTCTCCTTTGTGATATACTCTTACCTTATTTAAAATTACGCGTTGATCGCACTATTATTGAGACCTACAGAGCCGCTAGAAAATTGGATAAATATTATGTTTTTGGTCCATTTCACCCGCTAATTATTTCACGATCATCACCAATTAGAATAGGGATCTATTCTGATCTGAACCCGACCTCCATACAAAATTTCGTGATGATCGGTCCATAATTGCGGCCTGGAGCGTGTTTACAATTTATAAGGGACAGACGGACGGACGGACGGACTGACGGACGGACACACATCTCAAAATCGCTTTATCTCGTCGAGATATGAAGATTGGTATACCACATTGGGGGTCTCCGACGTATATTTCGCGGTGTTACATGAATTTTTACCAAAACAAACTTATAATACCCTTTTCCACATTGTGGTATAGGGTATAAAAATCTAGTCAATATTCGGACACAATTAAAGGGAGAAATGTTCTCTATGTGGGGTCTAAAATTATTATTCTGATGAGGACGTTCTCTAACCATAAAGATACATGTCTTTAGTTTCTTCATAACATATTGTTCAAAATTGTCGCGCCTATAACTCAGGGTAATATATCTACTTTCCCATCAAAGTACCCCTGTACATATACTTTGAGTTTTTTTTCTGTTAGATTTGTCGAACTCCATTCTGAATTCTATATTAATTTCTATAACGTTATCGAAGTTACAATTATAAAAGGCCCTTGTATCCTTGTTTATTAAAGGTCCATTCCTGACATGTGTGGTACATAATAGCGTTTATGTTGTTTTGGTATAACTATGCGGGTGGCAACCATATGTTCGCTTGAAATATAAAAATGCCATTTTACTAAACCCTCATAAAAATAGAAAGGCTTTTGGTACATCACATCAACATTAACACCACAATATTTAATGCATTCAACGGTCACCATACTAATCTAGCTAAAACAACAACAGTTTTTAAATTTTCAATTTTCGCACACAGAATGTTAAATAAATTTATTTCAAAATCTGTTATTGAACTGTGTTGCATTTGTGGTTAATGTGGTGTGAAAGGGTTGTGCCGATAATTTGCCAATACTATACAAAAATACATTTAACACTGATATGACATTGATATTCACGAATTGGGAGAGAGTGTTATGTCATAGATTAGTGTCGTTGATTTCCAAACAGAGACATATGGTCTGTTCCAGAACCTGCAAGAAGTAAATATTTTTTTTACTACGATAACGATTTTTCTTTTATGTTATCGAAAAATAGTAAAGAGGTGTAGATTCTCCAAGTACATATCAACGAATTTTGCCTATTTTTTCGATAACATAAAGGAAATGTTGTAGATTTTTGCACGTTCTGGAACTCACATATTATTTTTAACTGCATTGCTATATGTGTAAAAAATTAATTTATTTATGTGACATAGGCACACATATGGTCTGTTCCAGAACTGCAAGAATCTACTTTTTACTATTTTTTTTTTTTCGATAACATAAAGGCAAATTTGTTATTATTGCAGGTTCTGGAACAGGTAGATTGTCTATTCGACAATAAATGTGGAGTAAACTTTACATTCGATTATTAAAATTACATATACATAGAAACATCGAAAAAGACAACATGTGCGTATACAAATTAAATAAACGTCATATTGTAAATGTTCATGTAGGCGTATGAGCATTAAAGATACATGTTAGCTAATATTTATATTCATTATACGTCACACAGGTAAAAAAGTCAACGCTTTGTGTAACAAAAAATGTCCATGGTATTCAATCTATTTTTAGATAATAGCCACACTTTCAGCTATAATGAGGATTTCGTGTATGGACTTTAAATAATAGCAAAAATAAAATCCAACTAAAAATAATTCGTTGGCATGAATACGCTTTTTATGAAACAGGCCAATTGTTAAGCCAAAGGGTAATATTTAGTTAGATCAATTTTCTGAGATTTAAAATAGACCTCAGAAATACATAGCCAAACTGGCAAGACAGGAATGAGTTCAAATAGAAAAATGTGAATAATTAGAGGCATGTGAACCCAAAGTGTCTAATTATAACATAGTCGTTTCGCATACTAATTGGAGGATGCAAAAATGCAAAGTAGAGATGAATTTAACTCGAAAGTCAATGGTGCCATCCAAACTTCAGTAAGTGGGATTTAGTGTTCGATCGGTTAGTTCCAACTTCAAAATTCCAAAAGTTGGATTATATAATAAACAAGTGAGCACGCAAGTGAGACGGGGCCGACTATGTTATACCCTACACCACTACACCTGTGCATAAGGTTTTCTTTCACTCGTAAACATATCTTCTAAGGAGATACTAAAGTTTTCACCTATCTGGCTTTTATAACAAATGACTTAAGGCGAAGTGAAGCAAAATAATAAATTTTTAATTTTATATTTTACTACTGTCGACATTTACTTGGTACTGATTGAAAGCTTTGCTGGTCTTCTTGATTAGCATTTTGCATGCCTTTAATACACCAAATATAAGGAGAGGCATTTCTCATTAAAGTAAAAACTTAAAAATATTAAAATTTTGGTAGCAAAGCACCTTTTGCGCGAACCCTGCTATTTTACAATAAATGCCACATTTTATATTAATTTAAAGCTCAGATGGTTTAGTTTCATTATCAAGATCTCTCCTTGGAATATGTCTAACAGAAACAGAAATATCTGATACGGAAATAAAATTCCATAAATTGGAAATTAGGATATCCCAGCATAATGTTCCATTTTCCTTTTCCATAAATTGGAAATTAGGATATCCCAGCATAATTTTCCATTTTTCATTTCCATAAATTGGAAATTAGGCTATCCCAGCATAATTTCCATAAGCATCAGAGAATGACTTCGATCACAAAAAATTTCATCATACTCGTCCATTTACTCGATTTTTGTTCATAACGTTGTTGTGTTTGATCTGCATAGAATGATTGTTTTTAAATAGGCTCGAACAAAACGATCAGGTTTGATGAGTTTTATCCGCACACACAAAATGAGCGTTTGTGGTTGTGTGTTTTGTTCAGTAACAAGGGATGATCGAACATATGACTCGTTGGTAAACGTTCATAAATCTGATTTTCGTTTTCAATCGAGTTTGCTCTGGCTCAATGATTGTTCACGTGTTCGCTCAACTCAGTGTTATTTTTAACATTTCAGTAAATAGCAGTTAGTTTTTTGTTTATGAATTCTCATTGCATGAAATGCAAAATTAATAGGAAATTTGAACCTATCAAATGAATTTACGGATATTTTTATAATATTTATAAAATATTTAAATAGCATTTGCTGTAGTATGTATATAGTATCATATACTTATATGAAACATAAGAAATTAATTTTAAATTAATTAATTTATTAAATCATAATTTTTAAATCATATAGGTACATACTTTATTGAAATTAATGTTTGTTGTACTTTTATAAGAACCACTGTTGTCTCAAATCCAAATGAAATAAACGATTTTTTTGTTTTTTATATATATTTAATTTCTACTAATTTATTAATTTTTTGTGTATGTACATTTTAAATATTGTAAATCGAAAATATCCACCATTCATACAATTATTCACTGTAACTCATTTTTTAACACACACACATACTATTTTCGTCTGTTGTGATTTCAATCAGATTAAATATTCTGAGTTTGAGTGCGATCAAATCACTCACTTCACAAGGAAAAATCAAAATAATCACATTCGCTGTGGCTGATCGTCCCGTTAGTAGCAATCAAATATGAGTTCGTAAACAAAGCAATCAAGCGAGCCACTTGAACGTGAACATCCAACTTCATTCAATTCAAGTTAGGTCACAACATTTTTTGTGTTTGTGTGAGCGACTCGAATAAACTATTTACAGCCGACGGTCTGATTGAATTGAATTAGTTTTTTGTTATGAGTGTTCGATCATACACAATCGCACTCAAAGCCAGTCTCTGATAAGCATTTAACCAATTTTGGTAAGGCAATTGAAATGCATCTAACCAAAGCTGAGATACTCGTCAGTACAATTCAAATAAAACAAATAAAAAAGTATCAGTCGGCTTTGACGACAGAGATATACCTTCAGCCTATGTGAATTGGAACTTGCATCTACGGACAGATCGAATGTACATATATAGGGTCTTTTCAGAATTTCTTAGCCCTTTGGACATTTGAACTTGCCGACAAAAATGTGGATGAGGATTAAAGTTCAAAAGTGTTGCGGAGAAAGTACTTAAAGTAATGAACCGACAGAGTCCATTATAGAAGTGGATCTTATTTTGGGAGTCATATCTTTTCGATAGTCATTTCAGTGGGTCATCGTGTAACTTTTGGACCAGTATGCCAGGAAGCATGGACTTGTCCACGGAAAACATAATATCGCTGTAAACAGAACCACAAAGAACATCAACTGTAAACATTTCCAAAGGATCTTCGAACAGACCCTAAACTGCACATAGACACTAATGCTGAACTTTTGTGGGGGAGGTACAGTAAGGAGAGGACCGATATGAGCCATTTTAGCAGTCAAACTAAATTTGGACAATATATTAGGGAATCCAAAGTTGGGCCAAATTGGTTTCCCAGTTCAAGAGATATCGTGCATACCATTCTAGTGACATTTCTTTAATATAGGGAGGGGGAGAGTGCCGTAATTTGTGGACCAGTAATGCCCATCTTTGAATTGAAACTAAGTTTGGACAAAATATGACGAAGCCCAAAATTGTACCAAATCGGTTGATCAGTTCGAAAGTTTTCGTGCTTTCCAGCCACTACATATGGTGCCATAGGGGGTTTTTTTCATCTTCCGGGCTGTATTCTCAAGAAGTATGGACTTGCCCCTGAAAAAGCTTTAACCGTCGTAATTGAGGCAGCGGATACAAGTTGCTTTAACAGAAATCCAAGTGATTCGAGTGCAGGTCTCAAAGTGAACTTATCCGAAATTTGTTTGTGTAAAGTACCCGAAGGTTTGGACAAATATCGGCCACTCAAGAGTTATCGTACGCAGAATATCTTCAAACATTTTTAAGCTTTTGTGGGAGAGGTACTTGAAGGAGTGGACCGATATGGCTTATCTTCGAACTTAAACTAAGTTTGGACAAAATATTACGAATGAAAAATTTTGGACCGAATCGGCAGATCCTTTCGAGAGTTATCGTGCGCACCACCACACATGGTGACATAGAGTTTTTTAATCTTTAGGACTATTTTCGCAGGAAGGGGTTTTTAATCTTTAGGACTATTTTCGCAGGAAGTATGGACTTGCCCCTGATGGAACTTGTACCGTCGTATGGGGGACAGTGAATAAAAGTTGTAACAACAAAAATGAGGTTCGAGAACTCTTCCGAAATTTTGTATGGGAAATACCCGAAGGAGTAGGTCGATTGAGTCCATATTGGAATCTCATCTAAGTCTGGTAGAAATTCAAGAGTTATCGTGCGCACAAATTTTCCGAACATTTTCGAACTTTTGTGGGGGAGGTACCAGAAGGAGTGAGCCGATATAACCCATCTTCGAACTTAAACTAAGTTTGGACAAAATATGACGGAAGCTAAATATTGGACCGAATCTGTTGATCCGTGCGCTTCAGCCAACCAGACAGACGGACGGACATGGCAAAATCAACTCCAAATTGTCTGAAACGGATTTCGTCCACATAAACTTGGGGTCTAAAACCAAAATTTCGTTGAGACACATTTTGCCCGTATGAAAGTGTATATACCCTTGTTATCATAAATGCTGAGGGTATAAAAATGGAAAAGTGGGATGTGCGCCAACGTATTTTGCATCATAAAAAAGGTGATATTTTCTTCATCTATTGATGGGCTTTACTTTTGGAATACGGAGATATTCGCATAGGAATAAAACTTTGATTTTTTGTCCACATTAGTTATTTGCCTATTCCGCAAAATATCCGACCATCACCAAACTCAATATACTTCTTCCTCTATGTGAGCCCTATTAACCATGAAAATTTCGTGACGATCCGATTCAAATTGCGACCTGTAGAGTGATTTCAAAAATAATGGAAAAATGAGAAATATTGCCGACTATTGCGATATCTGCGTTGTTGGACCACCTACGCCAAACTACTTTGCAACAATATAAAAGAAATCTTATCTTCTTCCATGGATGGGAATTCGCCAACTAGAAGCGGAAATATTCGTATAAGAATAAAACGTTGAATGTTCTCCACATAAGTTTTTTGCCCATTCCGAACCCTGAATATTATTCGGCCATCACCAAAATCAAAAATCTTCTTCCACTCCCGGACCACCATTAACCAACAAAATTTCGTGATGATCCTATCAAAATTGCGAACGGTAGCGTGATTTCAAAAAAAAAAAAAAAAAATGGAAAAATGGAATGTATTATCGACTATTGCGATATCTCCGTTATTTGGGATTTTCTACTTTCATAGTCAGACTTTGCTCTTGGAAGGTCCCCAACCGAACAAAAATTTAAAGTTTATTTGCGACTATTGTGATATCTTCGTTCTTTGACCACCTACGACAACGTTTTGTGTACCCCTTATAGAAGCTGAGATATTCGCTTTGGAAAAAATATTGACTTTTTCTTCAAATAAATGGTTTGTTCGATTCACCGGCCAGGCAACATCAAAACACTTTTCAACGGTGGCAAAATACCCCTCAGTAATGTTGACGACATTTCCTGAGTATTTCAGCCATGAAAAACTTCTCTACAAAAGTGGTGTCATAGACACGCCGCTCAGACTCGGCGATAAACTGTAGGTCCCATATCATTGAGCTAATATGAATCGGGGTGCACTCATTGATATGAGAGAAGTCTCCCTTGTCCCTTATGGGATGTTTGTAGAACAATTATATAAATGTTTTGTCCATTCCGATCCCTAAATATTATCCGACCATGACCAAAATTAATAGGCTTCGTCCACTCCGGGAACTCCATCAACACCCAAAATTTGGTGACGATCCGATCAAAATTTCGACCTGTAGCGTGATTACAAGGTTTAGATGGGCATGGACTCAGCTCGTCGAGACATTCATTTTGGTATATTTAAGTATGGGTCTACAACCATTATTTCAACTTATATTTCCAACTTATAATACCCTCGCCACATAGTGTTGTAAAGTATAAAAAGCTTGTTTATTACTATTTGTGTTATTTACTATTAAGCGTATAACCGATATTAATGCACATACACCACATCCTAAAGTTTCATTATTTGTTTAAAATATTTATATGTTTCCTCTTCCTTCACTTCTTCGCCACTTTGCCACATGCATACATTTTCACAACAATATACTCTGTGAGCCTTCATTTCAGATTTAATTAAATGCCTTGGGCACACATTAAATTAGCAACAGTTCTCAAGGTTATGTGAGATTTCAACGAATCACATTGGCTTTAATATTGTTACGTTTTGAATGAATGGAAATGAAAGCATCTTCATTATATTTCCCATAATATTTCACGACAAAAACAACGACAACAATAAACTGTTGCCATTACTGTTAAATATAATAAACCCAGAAATGATTTGAGGGTGCTTATAACTATTTATTTCAAGGCAATGCAATTTATTTTTGATTATTATCGAATTTCTAAAAATAGAACGATAATTTTCATTATCGAATTAAATAGCGTATATAATCCCAAATAATGTTAATATAGTTCTAGAAATAATTAACAAAACGTAATTCGGTATACACTTTGATAAGGTTAATAACTTTATGATATGATTTTAATGACTTTATTAGAGAAAGTAATAGTCACTATAAGAATATATGATGCCAGATTTAGTTGAGAAAAAATGTTTATTGTCGTTTTATAGATGTACACTAAAACACATCTAAAAAACGACAATAAACTTAAACTGATACCAGTAAAGTTTAAAATTGATACTATTAAGAAAACCTTATGAAAATAAATTATAATTGGTAAAACTTTATTATATATTTGTCATAGTCTTCATTAGCAAATGATTATTGTGATAATGATGAGTAAGACAAAATCATTCGTCGTCTTCTACTTCTTCTCCCCAACAAAAGTTCGAAATAGTTGTGTAAAATGCTAAGAACGATAACTCTCGAAGGAAGCAATCGATTTGGTCCAAACTTTGCACATCGTATTTTTAATTCCAGGTATAGATCGGGTTCGAATATGAACTATATCGGTACACTCCTTTGGGTATCTCCCACACAAAATTCGAATAATGTGAAGTTTAAGAGCTCCTAATGGATCGTTTTGATTTTTTTCAGTAGCTTGCCTTTGTGGTTCTCTTTACGACGATATAATTTTTTGTCTGAAACGAATTTCGTTTAAACATACTAGACCCTAATCGATTAGTTGTCGATGAAAGCCGTACCTAAAATTTTCTGAGCGACATTTTTGCAGAACATTTCGAAGCTGAAAAACGTCATTTTGTGGTACTTTTATAGCGGCTCTTAAAATAAAGGACGAAAAGGACATTGATGGAAACGAGTTAGAAGGTCGAAGTGCTCTACGAAAATAATCCTTATTCGATTTAACTGAAGACATGTCATCTCAAAAATAAGCTAAAGCAACAATGAACAAAGACATAACGCTAATTCCTGATGGCTTACAGGGTCTCTACGAGGGCGGTTCGGAAACTTCTTAGCCTATCAATGAAAGAGAATAGTTAGTTTTTAAAAACCGTTGCCATAACCTTACCAGCCGATTGAATTGTTTTTGCCTTCTTTGGGGCACTTCCTCCAGCTTCAGTCCATTGTTTGGATTGTTCTTCTGTCTCTGGAGTATAGTGGTGGATCCATATCTCATCAACAGTTATGAAACGACGCTTAAAATCCATTTTATTTCGCTTAAAACGATCCACACAAGCTTGAGAAATGTTCATTCTTATGCGTTTTTGATCGACTGTTAACAAATGCGGCACCCATCTTGCAGAAAGCTTTTTCATCTGTAGTTCTTCATGCAAAATTAAATGGACTCGATCATTTGAGATGCCCATGATATTAGCAATTTCACGCACTTTTATTCGTCGATCATTTAATACCATATCATGCACTTTGGCTACAATTTTTTTTTTTTTGCTGTTTTTGGACGTCCACTACGTGGTTCATCTTCAATGCTTGTACGACCACGTGAAGGAGCACTTCACCCAACACATTCACCATAACATTATGAATTTCTTTTTTCATTGAAAAAAAATTGCGGATGCGTTTTTTTTTAACACCTGTTTTTATATGAAGGAGTTGCCTGATCGAAACAAAATTTAACATATGTTCATAACAGAGATAGAAGTTTCCAAAACACTTAACTTTTTTCTGTTTGTACCGCGCTTTTTGTGCTAGGCTAAGAAGTTTCCGAACTGCCCTCGTAGCAAAAACTTCATCACGCCATAACGCAGAAGTTCGACTCACGGCGGATCTGCCCTTAGGGGTTCTTAATATACTCACCAAGGACTTTCATCTCCAAAAGGAATTATCTCTGCTTCAAAATTTGTGTTCACAGTGATATATGCATGTACAAGAAAATTGTATTGATGTTATTATCAATATTAAATGCGATTTCTTCTTTGTCCAATAAATTATTTCAATTAACATTTTTGATTTAATTATAATATGTATTTGACATTTAATTTACTAAGAAGCACCATTATTTGAAGAAAATACAAAACATTGATTTAGTGATTCACTTTACCGTATTTACTCAATTTACTCTGTTTTTCTCGCAAAAAGAACAAAAATTATTCATACCGTTTTTTTCTTTTCCTCTTCGCTTGCTAGGTGGTTAACTGTGAGTTACAGCACAAAACGACTGATTGTGGATGAATAAATCGCAACAACAACAACAACAACAACAACAACAAAGAACGGAACGGAACAAGAACAGCACCAAAGCAAAAACTAACTTTTTCACCATCCCGTCGTCGCTTTTACGTCTTCTATTGCACCATACACACAGCTCTTTATTATGAAATATGCGAGAGCCCTGTTGTTACGCTCTTCGACAAAAATCCTCTCTCCGCAAATAAAAAATATGTTCTAACATAAAAAATATGTTGGTACCCAAACAAATAAAATTGAGATATGTTACAAAATGTTGGAAACATAATATGTTTGGAACCAAACATAGATTTGTTTGTCATCAGTCCCAAACATATATTTGTTTGGATCCAAACATATTTCTAACTTATATTTTTCTACGTGCAGCGCCATGTCTGCCTTGCATACTGTAGATCGTGATCTGAAACTTATTTGGATTTTTTGCATGACGTTGCGAATTGTTTGGAATATCCCATGGTCGGTCCCATTTCCAGTCTCCATCAACTGTAAACGGCACTGTTCGTCGCTGTTTTCATATATGTATGCATGCAAAAAAGAAAAGGTTTGTGCCCTATGGACTCAAAAGTTGCTGAATGAATTTTCCTCAGATTTTCATGGAATATAATTGAAAGTAACATAATCGTAGGCTATACAAATATGCTCTGAAAGCAACATAGACTATGTTATTTTTAATAATACAGGTGGATTTGTATGCTTTCTATAACCATCAATCATCCAAATAAAAAAAGCTTTCATCCCCGCCCCCCACAGATCTTGAGCTCGACTTTGATGCATAGTGTAATGATTTACCTGTTCAAACAATTATTAAACTCATACGTTTGCATTCCATCTATAATCAAGAGTTTGCACTTTTTCTCTGTTATGTATTCTACCAACAAATATGCCAAAAGGTTGTATTGTAATTTTATATATAGTACGTCCTACTAGCCAACACTTCAACAGCACACATTTCAAGGGGACTCTAGGGGAAAAACCAAGCAAAGAAAACCAACAACTTTTTTATGAAGAATAATAATAAGGAAAATCAATGATACGCTTAAATGTGAAACAAAACGAATGACAAAAAGATAAGAAGATGACAACGCTAAATACATAGTACATTAAGGAAAACTTTTAGTCTCTTGTCCCGACTACCCTTGAACACTTTGAGATAAAATGCGGACCCAAGTCACTAGTTCAAAAATCAAGAAAAAGGAAGCTCCCGGGGACAAGACAATGATAAAGAAGTGTTGTCATTCTCTCACATTGTTGAAACAAATGGTTGTTGATTGCTTTGACCCTTACTCTGTAAATTCCACTCGTTTATGGTTGGTCAAAGTATGGTATCATTTCAACATCCGTACAGCCATTGAGTCAGCAGCTATTCATTTCGTTTTATCCATTTTCAATGAGTCCACATTCATTGCACTTTGCAAGTACGTACTGTGAACAAAAGAGGGTCCTTTATTGTCGTAAGCATACAATCAAAGTGGTCATGAATGTCTGTAAAATTGGTTGTTTCCTTTTACTTTTCTACTTCATTCTTCTTGTTTGATAATTTCAAGGTCAACTATATGGCTATTTTGTGGTAGAAAAATGAACTTATTATAGAAATGAAAATACATATGTAACAGTGGCGACTAAGGGGAGATTTGTATCGGCTGCCAATTACAAAATGGGCTTTCAGTTGTTTTTTGCTTAGGTTTGCAATCCAAGAAAATGGTTGGAACAAAAAAACCTAAGCTAAATTTAATTTATTGAATTGTAATTAAGAACTTGGTGTGGTTAGGTAATTGTCATAAAAATGGGAAATAATCAAAGATTATACTCAGTTGGTAAGTCAGTTTCATTTACCTTGAATAACGACTGAGAATTGTAGGTCCTTACATGTTCAAGGAGACATATTTAGGTATTAATTGTACATAACCAGGGCAATCATGAATATTTCCCTAGGTTTTTACGCACTAATCGACAAAAATATTGCCTTTTTGGACATAAATACAGAAATAACAAATTGTGGAATTGGGGAAAGGGAACAAATTCCGCACGGCATTTTTATTCATTATTGCCCTGAACATATTTTCTTTATAAATTAAATTAATTAATTTATATTAATTTATTTAAAAAAAAATTCCAAGTTTCATTTTCATTAATTTCAACTGTAATGAATTAGAATTTGTTCGGCTCTTTAACTATTCCATATGTATGTACATTAGGGTTGTAACTTTTTTGCACTTTTTTTAGCAAGTATCAAAAATACCACCACTTAGTCGTATAGAACATGAAAAGATTATAAGAAATGCATTATCACTTTTCCGTTAAAAATGTTTCCGCGCCGATTGCATACAAATCTGTCATTGCAGTTTTGGCCAAAAAGTTTGTATCGCATCGAAAGAATGGTCGTAGACCCATACACATATATACCAAAATAATAAATGTTTCGACGAGCTGTGTCGATCTGGCTATGTGTGTCCGTCCGTCTGTCCATCTAAACCTTGTAATCACGCTACAGGTCGCAATCTGATCGTGTTGATGAAGGTTCCGGAGGGGAAGAATCCTATTGATTTTGGTGATGGTCGGAAAATATTCAGGGGTCGGAATGGGCAAACATTTTATTTGAAGAAAAAGTCAACTTTTTATTTCAAAGCCTATTGATTTTGGTGGAGAAAAGGCCAACGTTTTATTTCAAAGCGAATATCTCACTTCTGTAAGAGGTATATCGAAAGCAAAACATGGCAAGGAAAGTAGAAAATATCACCTTTACAACGATGACAAGTAAGTTGTCATAGGTGATCAAACAACAGAGATATCCCAATAGTCGGTAATGCATTCCTTTCTCCATTTTTTGTGCAATCACACTACAGGTCGGAATTTTGATCGGATCCTCATGAAATTTTGGGGGTTGATGGGAGTCTCACGGAGAAAGAAGCATATTGTTTGGTTGGCGTACAAACCAATTTTCCGTTTTTTATTTGAGTTGTACTGACGATGCTCTTAAATGCGTTTCAACAAAATTGGCCTGTATTAATGAAGATTAGTGAATACATTCACAGCAAAGGCACTAAGCTATCCCAATTTTAATAGTTTGAATTTTACCAGTCAAAAGCTTATGCACAGGGGTAGTGGTGTAGGGTATCACATAGCCGGCCCCGTCCCGACTATAGCCTAGGCTCACTTGTTTTCTTTCATGTTTTCCACTATAATAGCACATCGTCATTCAATATGCTACGAGGGAACTAGAAAACATTGTGGCCTAGGAGACACGCAGTGTCGCCAGGCGTCATTTGATTTTTTTTTTTGAGAGTTTGATAGTTTTCAGCCTAAGTGTTCACAGAACAGTTTGATACACGACCATGTGTTGGGTTCTTTACAGTGACTTGAAAAAACCACTTTGAAATTTAGATGTGAACATGACGGGGATAACCACGGCAAGATTGTATCGATCAAATTAAATCTATAACACTATGAAAAATGGTTAAATGATTTCAATCGTGGCCGACACTCGCCAAAAAACGAAGCTCGTGAGGGTATCGCAAAATTGGCCGTTGTGTCAGAAAAAAATTAAATTAAAAATACGTGCTATGTTATATGTCGTGTGGTCGAGGCACCCTTGGGCATTTCAACCACCAACTAACATTTGATTTTGCCTGAACACTTGGCAGCAAAAATAGATTTTTCTCACTAGATCCAGCAAAATTGGTCAATCACTCCAAAAAAGGCTCTTGTGGATTGGTGCAAAGAAATTTTGAATAAAAACAATCGTGGCGCCTCAAACGACATTTATAAGATCGTCATAGACGACGAATCTTGGATCTATGCTTAGGAGCTCGAAACAAAACAAGAATCGACTATTTGGGTCTTCGAAAGCGAGCCAAATCCAGAGAAAGTTGTTCATGGATGAATACCTTCGAAGCAAATGGACGCCCGTTTCTTCGGCAAACCTGACCGTGTGGCGACTATACGGCTGGAGAAATGTAGGGTGGTAAATTCTAAGTGTTAAACTACAATTTGTTTGCCTGAAGTCTCCCGAGAAATTCAAAAAACGAACAAGAGAAGACGAATCGTTCTACATCATGACAATGCGAGCTCTAACACATCGGTTCGACCAGCGCACAATTTAATAACGGCGCGAAATTAATAACTTGCAAACGACTTGAGATATGTTGCTAAAATTTTTTGTATCTGTGGGTAATTTTGGGCCGAATATGAACAATATCGGCTAATGTTTTGGTATATCCCCCATATAACGTTACCTCACGATTTTCGGTATTTTGAGGATTTAAGCCATTTCGTAGTAAATTAGCTATAATTTAGTATTTAGGGTTCCCAGTGGTCACAAAATATTTCCACCAAAAATTTTGGATATTGGTCCATGGTTTGATATAGTCCCCATGTAACCGTACCTCCCGATTTAAGTTATTTTGAACATCATAACCACATTTCCAACCGATTTGGCTGTGTTTTACTGCGTGTAAAATCTTCTTACAAAAATTTTTCATTACAGATTTATGTTTCGATGTAGCCCTTTTTTATGGTACGCCCCAATTCGTCGAAGTTTACAAGATTCCCTCTTTGAAAGTGTATTGCTATATAACTATGTACCTCCAGACGCCAAACTAGTTTTTATTATTTAAATCACATCCTCCGCTATCAATTTGTCCTAATAAGACAGCAATAAATAAAACTTCACAGCAGAGCCCGGCTGCCCCGACTGAGGTTTGAACCTGGGTCCTCTCCAACAAACAGACAATGTTGTCGAGGTCTTAGTGTTCTAAGCCACTGCCAATCTATCATATCAAACTTCTTCGATTGCAAGTGTTTATGTAT
Source organism: Musca autumnalis (assembly GCF_047663935.1). Classification (NCBI taxonomy): domain Eukaryota; kingdom Metazoa; phylum Arthropoda; class Insecta; order Diptera; family Muscidae; genus Musca; species Musca autumnalis. Next base: position 192,184,646 of record NW_027411977.1, on the reverse strand, counting down.
TATGATTCTAGACAAGACACTATGTTGACTTGATGAGTAAAAAGGCTTCAAAAATACATCATATCTGCAAATTTGTAATCATGGTTGTATAAATAGAAGTCATCAAAACCAGCATTTGTCCTCTAGCCATTCACATCCGATATGTTTGATGAGATGAATTAAACCACCAGCGAAACGATCGTAGCATATTGGTTGGGTGTGTGGAACTTCGCTAGAATTCACTTTTTAAATACGAACACTTTAGGTCATGTTAGCTCGATTAAAATCCAATTAACTTTATTACGAATTTATTTAACATTTAAACAAATATGAAGTAATTTTTTAGCAAAAATTTTTTATAATCTGATGAAGCACAATTTGTTGTATTTGATAGTGAATAACTCAGTGAATATTTACTACAACAAAAAAGTAAAAACTAGATTATAGTCAGCAGAGTGTCTATTATGGGTACAATGCAAAATATTTCGGAATTTTATAGTTTTAGTTTTTTACTTTCACGCCGCTAGATAAGTGGTTTCGACCAGGCTGCAGCGCCTGTTTGACAGGACAAAATGTGGAATTGATGGGTCATGCGCCGTACAGCCCTGGCTGGGGATGCAATGACTTCATTTGATTTGGCGACACTGCGTGTTGCATAGGCCAGAAACTTTTCCAGTGCCCATCGTATTTATTATTTAAATTGAATATAATCTTCAATGTCGGAAAATTCTAAATACTTCCTATACAAAATGTTCGTCAAATTGCGATATTTTAAGCGCATGTATCATCAAAGTTTTTCTTTATAATATATATCTTTAGTCGGTGCGGAAACTTTTTTTAACCGAATCGAACTACAACACGCGTTTTCGTTATCACGACAATATTCCGCACATGGTACTGACGTGGTATTTTTTGGTTATAGTCCTAATGTACACATATAATGGTTAATTAGGTTTTACCCATTCCTATTTAACTTATGTTGTCTCTTCTTAACTGCCATGTACAAACGGCACAAGCTTAGGATACAGTTAGGAACTTATTTTGAGTTTGCATCATCATCTTAAAGAGCTACTTATGTGCGTTCGTGTTGTACATGATGGCAAAAAATAAAATAAGAACGTGCAACGGCAACGTGTAGTACTGTCAAGTATGCGAGGAAGATAGATACTCACATGTTGCTTACTATAGTTAACGGTAACACAACGCCAAATATAAAAATGGATGTAGTAATACCAAAGACTCAGTTTTTGTTCTATGAAAATGATTTTGCACCAGCCAAATTGAATATCAATGACAACTAAACAGATTGGCTTACTTAAGGTCGTTTTTGTGTCCCGTCCTCTTTTAGAGTTAGCCACATATCCAAGGAATACGTTAGGATTAACCACTCCCGTCTCCTAAGCCTTTCCGTCTGAACTCGACGATATGAAGGATCATACCGTGAAGGCTTCTAGGCTTGTGTGCCTTCCCGATCTGGTCCTTATAATCTGCTTGTATATCAGATTATTAATACTATTTGATAGGCCGCACTAAGTATAAAGTCATCCTGCCTGACGAATTCTAGTTTTTCATAAAATTTGACACCCAGATATCTACATAGTTTCGTCCGCTACTGAAATATCTTCATCTGCGATTTTCATGTTTGGCCGATAGGACCTAAAGTTAACATACACTACTTTCGCCTTACCCCTGAAAACAATCGCCGAGTATTTGCCCACGTTCAACTTGAGGCCCCACATACTAAAATACCTATGTAGTTTCCCAAGGTCAACAGCTGGGTTTGATGAAACCAGCTTCATTCCACCTTTCAACGTTCTCAACTTATGATCCATCTGCCCTATATGTAGCAAAGAAAGTTCCTTATCTATTGACAGCAAGACTGATCGAACTATGGAAAGACTTGTCGACCTGTTCATTTAAGGTAGTAACACAGTTTGGACATAATCAGCCAATACCTCGGCCTTCAAACCATCATTATTCGTTCACCCCCAGCTTACTTCAAGTTTCCAATTGGCTCTTTGGAGGCAAAATCGGCAATGGCTACTTGCGAAACCCATTTTTTGAAAAAAAAAAACATTTTGCTTGCGATCTTCGTATATATTTAAAAAAAATTGTGAATTGTAAAAAAATCGGACAAAATCGATTTTTGAAAGGTGTAACCCCTTAAAGTAGTTTTACTATTTTAACCTTTAAAAATTTGTTTATTGATATGAGTTCGACTGATTGGATGATAGGAGCCTGTCAAAATGATCCCTTCTGACATCATCAAACCTTTGGGCAGTCTTAGATCCTTATACACAGCGATTGTGTGGCACTTTAAGTGAAAATTTTAGCCTGTTCCGACACAAAATCTCATTATACCCTACACCACTATGTGGTAAGTGGTATTATGTGTTATTGCATTTGTATGTAACATACAAAAGGAAGCGAGATAGACCCATAGTTCCTTTTAGGGATATACCTAGAATCACTTTCTGAGTCGATTTATGCATGTCCATCCGTCCGTTGACCGATTTCGCTGAAAATTGGGGAATACCATTTTTTTAGCCGTCGGAAGATCAAGTTCGAAGATGGGCTATATCGGCACAAGTTTTGGTATAGCACCCATATAACGGTACCTCCCGATTTAAGGTATTTTAAGGATCTTAGCCGCATTTGTTGCCCAAACCAGCTGAAATTTTACATTTGAGGTTCCCAATGGCCGCGAAATTGCTCCACTAAAAATTGTCAAGATAGGTCCACGGTTCGGTATAGTCCCCATATAACGATACCTCCCGATTTAAGGTATTTTATGGATCTTAGCCACATTTTTTGCCCAAACTAGCTGAAATTTTACATTTGAGGTTCTCAATGGCCACGAAATTGCTCCACTAAAAATTGTCAAGATAGGTCCACGGTTCGGTATAGTCCCCATATAACGATACCTCCCGATTTAAGGTATTTTAGGGATCTTAGCCACATTTTTTGCTTGAACTAGCTGAAATTTTACATATGTGGTTCCCAGTGGCCACGAAATTTCGCCACTTAAAATTGTTAAGATAGGTCCATGTTTTTTTGTAGCCCCCACATAACGGTACCTCCCGATTTTAGGTATTTTAACGATTTTCCCCAAATATGGCTCCAATTTGCGTATTGGGATGTATACTAATTATTCCATTTTTACATATTTCGACTGGTGTAGAGTATTACATTGGTCCGACATTGGTCTTTTCCTACTGGTTTTTAAATTATCTTAGTCACAGAAGGCGTATGACTAATGACAACAATTATACGCTCCACATTACATAATTTTTAAATTGATTCTACAATAATAAAGCAAAATGTATATTTTTTAATACATATTTTCCCCATGTTAAATAAATGCTAAATTTAATTTATACTAGATATGGTATATCGGATTTCTTTAGATAACTAATTGCGTCTTAAATATAGTAGGAACTCTCCTTTAGAGCATTTCAAGCACAAACCAAAACTCTGTTCGTTCGTTCTTAAAAAATCCAGAAAGACAAACGAAAAATACTAAAACTACAACTAAATTTTCGTCATTTCCCTCTAAAACTAAGTGCATTTTAATAGCTACAATACCGAAACACCAGCTAACCTCATGTAATGGTTTCCCCTAGCGTCATTAAGATTTGACTTTTTCGCGCACTAGTGAATGAGGAATAGATTTGGTACACCAACACCAGCATTCCAGACCACAGGGATAGCTAAGTAAAAAAAATGTAATAATAAATATATTTTTTATCCAACACGAAAAAGAAAATTGCATGCTGGTAGTTGTTAAAGTTTTGTTTTTATTTACGGCAATGTAAAAACCACAAAGTGGGTCATAGCCAACAAAATATTATTGCAGTTGGTGTTTTCTAAGAGATAGAGGGGGCAAATCGGGGATGACACGGTGGTTGTTGATGATATTCTGCCTACACCAACAACATCGAATTCAACACCTACAACCGTTTATACTCTTCGTCATTGCTCCTTTACTCTACATCCGCAAACCACGAATTTTTATTGGCGGTTTGGCTTTGAAAAATGACACAAACTACGCCGCCTTTATTGGCTGGGGTGGCAAATGTTATGAAAAACGAAACTAACATATAAATATGTCATGCAAACAATGTGACAACATATAGTACATATAACAACCACACTTGCAAAAAGAAGAAAAAAACTTTGCAAACTTTTGATATCAAACAGTCATTTGTGCTTACAATTTCAATGAGCCCCACCACATGTCTATTTTCCCACAGTATACCATGTAATTAACTTGTGGTAATGGATTGTTTTGTTGCTGTTGTTATTCATGGTTTTCTGGAGCAATTTGATTTTGAGAAAAAAGTAATTCTTGTACGTTTCCAACAACCTTCGAATGTCGTTCAATGGCCCCGTATTTGTAATGGTTAAATGTTCTGCATATACTGAGGTTTTTATCTTAAGTCAGTATATACCACCAATATGCTTTGCCAGCATGGCTGTCTTGTGGCAAATACAACTACATACCAAAACACTTAAAACAATACAACCGCAAACGCTTTGGTAGAAATTGCATGACCAAGCTGTATTTTCTTTTCGTTTTTTGCACACGAAATCACTGATAATAGTCGCGCAATTTTTTGCTACCACCATGTGTACTCGTATATGTACTTTATAAAGTACTGCACATCTTTGCAACCAACCACCACTACCACCATACAATTATCAGACACTTATGTCATTAACGTATTTATCCTTGCCTATGCCACAGCACGTCTCTCTCTGTGTAAACGACTCTTTATCTATTCTTTTATATCAGAGGGTGTGTTCAGCATGTCTACATGTCAGTAAGGTCACATACATGCCTCCATGTTTTATATGGCACAATATGCGAAGGGTTTGCCCTGGCACGATTGTGTAGCTTTAAATGCATGCTTTAAAGAAATTTTAATTTTTTCATTTTTTCAATAAGAAAGTTTAAAATCGAAGTGATTTACCATGATTTTATTTAAAAATGGCATCAAGAGAGAAAAATGTTTTAAACGAAATTGTCTGACGTGAAAATGGTGCGTATGAGTAATGATAACACTCATGCACCTCAATAGTCCACAATAATTTTATATGGAATATGGTGTGTATAACTAATGGCAACACTTATACGCTCTATGGTCCAATGTATTAAATTCTAAACACAATTTAAAAATTATTTATGGGGATCTCGGTATATGTACACTTAAGCCCAAACTTTTGCATAAATAAATAGATCGGAGCAATATAAAAACACATCTTAACAAGTAAGAAAGTATCACTCAGCTGTGCAGTTGACGGAGATTTACCCTCAGCTACTGACCAACACCCAACACAATAATTACGCCGTATATAAAATATCTTGATTTTGTTTCACCAGTTTGCTTCAAAATGAGTGAACCGATATAGTCCATAGTCGAATCTGATACATGTCTGGATGAATAATACGACGTGCAAAGTCCAATCAAAAACTCCCTGTGAGAATTGTCTTGCGGATTTGCCATTTTAGTTGGTGCCGTCAGTGTTTCTTGGAGCTTTTATGCCATTATATCAAGAAGAATGGACTTGTGCCCGAAAAAATTTACCATCGTAAACGGAGCCGCAAGGACAACCTGCTGAAAAAATTTCGAAACAATCCGAGAGGAGCTCTTAAACTTCACTTTATCGGAATTCTGTGTGCGAGGTACCCGAAGGTGTGGACCGATGTAGTCCATATTCGAACCCGATTTATATCTAGGAGGAACAATAAGATGTGGACCACATCGATTGCTTCCTTCGAGACTTATCGTTCACCATTTAAAAAAAAAAACATTTTAACTTTTGAGGGGAAGGTGGCGGAAGGAGTGGACTGATATGGCTTATCTTCGAATCGGTTGATCCGTGCGCACCAGCCAGACAAACAGACGGGCGGACATGGCTAAATCGACTCCAAATTGCCTGAAACGAATTTATTCCAAATTTACTTGGGGTCTAAAACCGTTATTTCGATGAGGCACATTTTTGGCCGTATCAAAGTGTTTATACCCTCGTTAACCTAAAGGCTCAGGGTATAAAAAGGCCGAACCTAACGTTTTTTATTTTATTTCGCAGATTTTTGCGGCTAAGCTGCAGCATTTTATTATCTGTCGACTTTAAAATTCAAATATCTTCAAAAACCTGAAACCGGGAGGTAGAGTTATATAGGGGGACTACACTGGACTACAATGGGTCAGGAAATGAAAACCATCAGTGGAATTCTGTAACTCAGTTTTCTAGTTACCGACAAAAATTTTTGGACAGGTTTTCCGGGAAATCGGTCACTATGCATAGGTGCGTATAACTGTTGTTGTCAATCATACCATATACGGTACACACATTTTTACTCTTTTAGGAAAGTCTTGCAATATTTCGAAAACTACATGTCAAGGATCATCCAAAGATATTCTTAAAAAAGGTTATAGCTCAAGTTGTGATGAACAGAAAACTACATTTAGGCACACAAAAAGACTAGTTGGCATACTAGGAAAATCAGATCATTTCGATAGTATCTTTAGACATTTCTCTCTTGCTACGCAAATATTCAAACGTCAACTTGTATATTCAGACACGAAATGTAGCTTCCATGAAAATAACACTTATTTATACAAACATATTTTCAGAAAAGTCTAGTACATTGCGCCGATTGCTTTCGAATAAATATATTTAGCCGGACATTTGACAATATATGCTTATCTGTACATTCTGTCCCATCCTCGTTTTAGATGGATCGCCTTTGTAGCAGGCAATCTTCTGCTGTAATATTTTAAGGATAATATCGGAGTGTGTATGCCACTACACTGCATAGTATTAGGGACCCGATATTTTCGAAACAAACATCGATGCGTATAACTGTTGTTGTCAATCATACCCCATATGGTACACAAATATTTACTTGGAAGTCTTGGAATATTTCGAAAATTAAATGAATCATCCAAAGATACTCTTAAACAAAAATCAAGTCTATAGTCATTAGCAAGTTGTGAATGTCCAAGAGAGTATAGGGAGTATAAACGCTTCAATACCAACAAAAATGTGCCGCATCCGACAATTTGGAGTCGGTAAGGACATATCCGTTTGTTTAGCTGGTTGAAACGCAAGGCAGCTCTCGAATGGAGTAACCATTTGGATTGTAATAGTGTGGTTAAAACTTGCAAAATCCTGAAATTTAGGAAATACCGTTCTAAGGAGGCCATAAGAAAACATGGACATATATTGCTAATTATCAGCAGGAATATTTTATACCTCCGACACACAGTTATTCAGGAATCGATTTTCCCTGCTGTTGGCGGAATTATTCATTCACCAAAAATAATTTATAATTTTATTTCTCATAAATATGATTTATTAATTTTCTATATCAACTGTTCTTTGAGCCAATGTTTATTAAGCGTAGTTTAACATTATTTCTTTTATTACATCTTTCTGTTATTACTTTCGTAACATAAGATACAAAATTTGCATGTTATTAATACCATATTTACAGAAGGCAAAATGTAAGAGAAAGAAAATCAAAAAAAAAAATCATATTCCAACAATTTGTTATATGAGTGGAGCACATTAATAACTACAGCTTAATACTCTCTGTTAAGTTGTTTGTTGCTGCCAATTGTCTGGCTCAACTGCAAGTGCGCTTAACCAGTTACACTGATGTCTGCATGTCCACAACAATGTTTACAGTCAACCATTAAATATGTAAATAATTTAGTTTATATTTTTGTTTGTTGAACATGTAGTCCTAAGTGTAACTTGGTGGAGATGGTTATTATTGGGAAGTCTGGAATGAGATGTTTTAATTGTTTGGAGTAAAAAGAGGTTTATGATTTTTTAAATCTCATTACTCTTTCTATTCGTTTTGAACCTTCAACATAAACACTTGGCGATAAGTATCATAAACTAACATTGATTTTTTTCTTTGCATGCTGATTTACATACAGCACATGTTAATACAAATCGTTGTGTAATATTCTGTGCTTTAATAAAATAGTTTTTTTTTTACTTTTCGATTGAAAAGAAATTTAACAATTTTTTTAAATATTTTTTTTTTTTTTTTTTGAAAACCTTTTCGAAACTTTACGTACACCTGCCAAAACCCCAATTGTTTGTCGTCACCAATTGTTAACTAAAAACTGAGGTCAATATATTGCAAGGTGGGGGCGTAACGTGCTCCTAAAGACTAAAATTTTTCCCAATTATTAAAATACGTAATTATTGCTAATTTTTGTGAAAGAAATAGCTATTTCTCGGAAACTATAACAGATATTGTGTTAATTGTTTTTTAGGTAGGTAGGATTATTGTCTTTAAGATACGTTTCAATAAAATACGGTAGCGTTTATGCGTGGTGAGTTGTTTTATTTTTCCTCGGGTACTAAATCTAACTTTAGTTGAGTAGAACTTTTAGATAACAATATAGAAGAAGGGAATGGGAAAGGGAATGATGCCCGAGAGCGTCCTCTTTAAGCTCATATATACTTTTGTGTGCGTACCGTTCCGTCCTTTTAACACTTTTTTAAAATTTATTAAAATAACATGGGTAAAAATTGAATTTCACCGGAAATTTGAAAATTGTGAAAATACATATCTCTATCCATTCAAAAGTTACAGAATTTTGACGAGGAAAAAAAACGATTCTAAACCACTGTGCGACGGAGATTTAAGTTAAATAATTTGCAAATTATGAAAATATCTCTACCCATTCAAAAGTTACAGAATTTTGACGAGAAAAAAAAACGATTCTAAACCACTGTGCGACGGAGATTGAGGTTGGATAATGTGGCTAAAATCATCAAAATTCCTAAAAACGAGAGGTACCGTTATGGGGGCTATATCTAAATGTAGACCGTTCATTTTCAGTACCAAACACGCTAGGAGTATTAGCAACTCCTATACTAAATTATGAAGAACTGTCTTAGACTAACCATCTTAGAATCTCTAACGCTTTCAGCTTACGATAAAACTGGGAATTAGCTTAGCTTAATTATTGACCATTGATGGTATACGTGCTGCCCTTGATCATACGCACCCTATTACTTAGAAAATTCACAAAAAAATTCACCTTGGCAGTTTTGTTGAGATGTGTGTTTTACTTACTCTTCTCTGCCATCCCCTAAAATAATCAATTTTAACTAAATCCCACTTTAAACTTGTTGTTTTTAAATTTGAAAACAACAAATATGAGATTAAGCTTGACTTACCTACAAATAGTAAGTAAAACACACATCTCAACAAAACTGCCAAGGTGAATTTTTTTGTGAATTTTCTAAGTAATAGGGTGCGTATGATCAAGGGCAGCACGTATACCATCAATGGTCAATAGTTTTAAATTTAAATTGAAATAATTGGTCTGTTCCTTTCCCTTTTTAACTAAAAGTTGTAAAAGTAGTATAAGTTTTGAGTTGTTTCCATATCACTTTTATTATTTCTCAGGTAAAGGAATACGTGAATATGAATGAAAGCGATTCCAGACTACATATTTGAGCGATTAGTATACAGTCTATTTCGCATCTTGATCATGTCTTTTGCATGACTCTATGGAACTGATCAAGGAATCATTTCTTAAAATGTTTATGAATGTCAACTCCACTCCATGTTCTTCCATACAGTCCACTTGTTCCACTAAAGGCATTCAAACTTGTTCTCCAAATTCCAAATGTGGTCTGTTAGGTGCTGATTTGGTGAATAATTTTCCTTGTGGTGTTACCTTTCCAGTTCCTGCACTTATTGATTCCTATCCAAAGGAGCCCACCATTTCCGAGAGGCCTACTGATACACCCATTCTTTCATTACATGATGAGTTTCCTTCCAGTGTCACTCATTCAGTCGTTCGACTGCATGGTTCCAATCCAGAGCAGGCCTCCATTTCCGAGAAGTCTCCTGGTACATTAATTCTCTCATTCCAGGGTGAGTTTCCTTCCGGTGTTACTAATCTAGTTCCTGTACTCCATGCTTCCATTCCAGAGGAGTGGTCCACTTCCGAGAGGTATCTTCGTTCATCCATTATTCCATTCCAGAATGAGTTTTCTACCAGTGTTACTCATCCAGATCCTGTACCTCATTGTTCCAATCCAGAGAAGTCCTCCTCTTCCGAGAGGTCTCTCTGTGTATCCATTATTCCGTTCCAGAAGGTGAATTTTTCTGGTGAGATGGAGTGTGATAAATCAATTTCCAAATACATTGATCCACACAATGAACATTCAACCCATGGGTATTCTAAATCCGATCGAATACTCACCTGTTTCAAAGACAAGATTCATATTCCGCACTATACGGAATATGATAAACTAATTCCGCAATTTATTCAATTAACAGAGACATTTCCACATTTCCAAATAAGCTTCCGTTCAGACAATCGCCACTAATGCGAATATTTCATTCAATGTATCCCAACTGATTCCAAAGTTGAATTGGTTCCTTTTCGACAATCAGACTCCAATTTTGAGTCTTTTGCGGGTTTCGAGATTTCTAAGCCATCCTCCAAAATTGAGGTTCCTACGAAACAACTTAATAATCCATGTATCCAATATTCGTCATTCCAACCATATTCCATCCCAGATAATTCATTACAACAACCACCCAGGTGACGCAATTCATGCATTTCAGTTACTAACCGACACATTATTTGCCGTTGGTAACCCGTACTTGGCTATTCGTACCTTCTTCCAGTTATCAGATAATTTTCCAATTATAATATCCTATGACAGCAGAACTCCGTGTGATGTACTTTGCGATACACATTCGGATGAGGCTGAAATTCTATTCGTACAATATACTAGTCTCATATCACCGTCAACTTTGCGAGAATACCATCTAGCTCCAGACTGCGTCAAATTTCCTGACTACTACTATGGTTATTCTCCATCCACTGATGTTCAGTCCTACGGCCTCTGTCAAGGCGCGAGAACCTCGTTCATTATAACGTTCTATATGCGAATAGCTTTATGTACGTCCGTAGCCACTCACCAGGTTTATTCCAATCTAAGTGTTGCTCCAGTGAAAACACTGTCCAATCCAAGAATCATCCATTCATCCATTTGCCAGATTCATTTTTCCGCCTTGTTGTACTACTTCCAAAGTACAACTACAAAACTCCATTCCAAAGAAATGTTTTCCATACTGTTGTACTATTTACGCAGTAAAACTCCACACTTATTTCTCCAGTATCCATTTTCTATACTTTCGTATTCATTCCGTGGTACGAACTCGAAGTTATATCTGCAAGAACCATTTTCGGTATTGTCGTACTATTTCCAAAGTACAAATTCAAGTTTTCAACGAGGATTTCCTATGCTTTTGTACTCATTCCGAGGTACAAATTCGAAATCCTATTCCAAAATACTATCACTTCATCCTATGCGTCGTAAGCACTATTGTATTTCCCTCCCTACAAAGCACAAACTTCCTTTCCAGATACCTATAGACGCAATATTCCGAAGCAGAACTGCCAATCGATGCTGCGATAGATCCCTTCATCCTGGAATCGCCATGGCAGAATATATTTCCATTAAATTCATTAGTTTTAAGTTTAAAACTTTCATAATTCATAGTTCAAATTTAATATCACTATGCAACACTGAAAATGCAAACAACTTCTAGCATGGATTTTTTGAAAGTACATATTTAGACTACAAAAACCCTATTTGGGTTTTATCTTGTCAGATCCAGTTCGGATTTTATGGCCTCATCTAAACCGGGCTAAATCTTCACTTTTTTGCATTTATCAGGCCTTTATCTCAGAAACGAATAGGAATTTGGCCTTGCTGTCTTTAGCAATATGGTAGCCCTAAACTAGTAGAACTTATCTCTTGAAGAAACCACATAAGAAAAACACCATCTAGGGCATCAAAATTTATAAAATATAGAAAATTTTACATAATTGCTGAAATTCTGGTCAGTATCGGCTAAACTATTGGGAGTTGAACCAAGTAACCTTTTGCAAAAACCTTCCAAATAAAGTTCTCAACAATTCTTTAGAACATTCTAAAACTCTAAAATGCTTACTTCATGTTGTTTCAGCGGTATTTTGCATCATATCTTTTACAACACATATTTCAAACGCAGTTTACACCAACAGTTTATTCTCGCATTTCGAATTTCACTACATTATTGATATTTTTATTAAATCGTCGTTGAAAAATGTACTGAAAGAAACGGCGTAGAGGCATTTTACAACAATGGCATGTTCTGAAGAGTTGTGTATTACATTCCAGGGAATATTTTTCCAAAAGAAAATATTCAGAAAAAATTAACGGTTTTGGAGATACGGTGCGAAATGTATAAAAATTGTGTACTTTTTGCATATATTTTGAAATTTGAGGCAATAAATGTAGTTTTTCGAGTTCATTATTTCTCCAAATATTTTATTCTTGTCCTTATCTAGAAATTTGCTTCAGAGGTCAGAAGAAAATTCGCATTGGTTTCAGAGATATAGCCCCGAATTTCTTTAAAAACTCAATATTTAGCCATGTTTAGATGGGGCCATAAAATCCGAGCTGGATCTGACACAACAAAACCCAACTAGGGGTTCTTGTCGTTTGGGTCTGTGCTTTCAAAAAATCCTCAGTTCGAAGTGTTTGCACAAGATCACCTTAAAAATGTTGCACAGTGTATTTCTTTATATCATAACTAATTTATTTCCAATTTATGAATTCAACTAATTTTACGACGAATTGTAAGCGGAAGAGAGTGTACATTGCACCTAGTTGTGTTTGTATTGCAGTAGTACTGCAATGGGGCCCGGGATGTTTACGTCAGATTCTGCACGCCTGGTAACCCTAATAAAGTTTTCTAATTTTGTTTGAGAAATGAGCTAAATAGTGTACTTTGTGTGCTCTCTCTCCGCATATTTTCCTTTCGTTTTCTTTTCAATAAAACACTTGTAAACTAAGCATCAACCAGTACTGTTGTACTTGGTAAGCGGTCGTTCCTGTTTCACACATTCAATAAAGAAGAACCATTACTGTTCTTATTTCAAAATTCTAAACACTGCATTTTCTTTCCTTTTTCTCTTTCCATTATTCCTTGGTGGATGAATCTTGAGGAAAATATTTCCTCAATTGAAATATTTTCGAGGCTCACAGCAGAAAACCAACCGCCCTTCATTCTAGTGAGAACAACCCGAATTGGCGTTTTCAAAAGTGGTTAATTTTTTTTTCAATTTTCATGAACAAGAAATAAAAAATCAAAATCTATAATTAACTCAATAAGTTTATCTGGCTTCCCATGAAAAAAAATCTAATTGACGATATCTTTGGGCAAATGGCAAATAGTAAAGCTACATAGTCCTAGGGAGCGTATAATTTACGTCAGCAGTTATACGCTACATAGTCTAGCTAAAGATAAGTTAATTCTTACGGGTAATTTATTTTATTTTTGGTATTAATGAGTTTCTTAACAGTGCGAATAAGGCACCTCGAATACAAAAATGTCTGGTATTTAATCAGATATACACCTTTTTCAATACATGGAAGAATTCTAACTATCCTCCTAGAAAAATAGACAATTTCTACTGTATCCAGAGATATTTCTCGTTATACAGAATTATCCAAAAATAAAACGAATAAATAATAAGGGTATGGGGATAATAACACAAAAAGATGTTTTATACTGGTAGACTTTTCAGTACTTCCGAATCCTACATATACCGGGTGGTCTTGTATTTCGACTTGCAGACAAAAAAGTTAACTTTTAAGAAAATAATACATATTTTTCGAAAAGAAGATTTATTTATTCCTGTGACATCGTTTGGTCTTCAATGAGGAAATAACACACTCTCTGAAGGATGGTCGTATGTAGGAAATATAATCAATAATATTAAGAATCCACAACCTACGCTTATTCTATCCATGGAACCACATTTTTAGCCGATTATTATTTTGTATTCCTTTACCAACCACAACATACAGATTATATGTACACTGGATATATATTTCCTTTTGAGCACTGTATTTTAGTAAATGGGCTGTATCCACTTCAATTTTTGCCTCATCCAACTTCTGCTCTGTCTTGCCTTATTTTACTGTTGTTTATTGATTTTATTATGTCTTAATGTCCTAACAAAGATAGCTAGCTACAAGGCCGTACGTATATAATTATTGTTTGTTTGTTTATGTAGGCAATGTATTCTGCTACAGGTCCCAATGTATGAGTTATTGTAACTACCACAACTACCACACACTGACTTCACTGCCACAACAAAAACTGTAACAACACACAACCAATTGCCAACTGCAAATTGCCAATGTAAATTTAAATAAATGCCATAAATTATAAACAAAAAACCCACTCACCCACATAAAACAGATGACTGTGTGTGTTAAATTCATATTTTTCGCTTCAATTGAAAGGATTACTTTTTATTTTTTGTGATTTTCACCACTCATGGTCAGGAAGAATATATAAAAGGCAGAGAGCAACAAAATTAGTAAGTTGAGCGTACTATAAAAACTGGGTATTTTTTGTTAATGGGCTCAAGGTTGTAAGTTATGTGGGCACAACACAAAAACAGTTACCAGATTTTTTATATAGCACACAACGAAACACATGTACACACACATTACTGCTGTGTTTGATGTTCTGTCATAGACAATATGCTTTGTGTTAACGCTGTTTACTTAAAGGACAAAAAAAAAACAACGAGAAGAAAATGAAATAAAATTTTGAGTGTGAAAAAAGCAGAGGAGTAGGATAGTATTTTCTTTTAAATATGTAAGTTGAAAAGTTCTCATAAAATTTAATATCATAATCAATAAAATGTGTAAAAAGGGTTAGAAAATATTTTCAACAGATTTTAATTTTAGATCGTTGCACAGTGGTGCCGCTTCTTTGTAAACATGGACAAAAATAGATTGAGTTAATCTAGATTGATGAATTTTTGTACAATTACTTTTGACGGCATAGGAATGAAAAATTCCAACTTTGGTCCATATCGGTTCAGATTTGGATATAGCCCCTGTTTATTTACAAACCTTTTTGCCTTTTTTGTTAGAAATAATAAGATAAGTTTATTTGTGTGTTTAACACTTTTCAAGATGTAGTTTTATTTGTAATTCAAGATGTGGTGTGTGTGTATGTACAATATGTTTAGGTTTTAATTCAATGTAGTTTTTAGTTAGCAAAATTTAAGTTTTTAATTTTTATCTAGCCAGTGAGTTTTAACTAGAGGTAAGATTAAGTTTAAGTAATTTAAGTAAGTAAGTTTAGGCACCTTTTAATGCAAAGGGAATGTGCAATTTCTAGGGTAAGTTTATTAGTGCAATATTTTAGTTTAAGTAGCAAATTTAATTTGGTTTTTATTTAATTCAATTTGTACTCTTTGTTTGTGTAACTTTGTGTTCTATTTTAATAACAATTTGTGTTCAATGTTTAACTTTGTGTTTGTTAATATAACAAAATGTAGCTTTGTGTTTTTTATCTTTTTGTTCTTATTGTTTAACAATGTGTTTATCGTTTTGATGTTTTAACTTTCACTGGTTGGGGGAATCGCACGCTTTAATGATCACTGACGGAATGAATTATCGCTGCTCTTTGTACGGCTTTTAATGTTGACAAATTCCAGGATTCATTGGAAGGAGAGCAATAGGTTGATAGTTAGCGGCCGCAGTTTGTTTGTATATGTGTATATATGTAAAAATGTACATAGTGCGGACCGCTAATCAATTTTGAAGAAAATAACCTTACAGTGCTGCTCATAAGTATGGTCAGAGACCATACATTCTCCGCCCCCAAGACTCAGTGCTTAAATCATCCTTCTAGTTGACTGGCAGGTTGCGTATTGGTATGCTGCAATCTGGAAAAAAACGAGAAGCAGTACAATGTTCTTTTTTTAAAAAAAGGGGTCCGACTAATTAGTCGGAAAATAGCTTGACCACCTTCGTTATGGGTCGGCTGATGTTACCACCAGCAGTCTTTATGTCTACCACTCTTACGTTTTGGTCGATTCCCTGATGGGTCTTTATAATTCGTCCTAACTTCCAATCAGTTGGAGCTGAACGTTCATCCTTAAGTACAATTAAATCACCCTCCTTTAGATTGTCTTGTTGATACTTCCATTTAGTACGTCGATGGACCTCATGCAGATATTCAGTTTTCCATCTATTACAAAAATATTGGGAGATAATTTTCAAACGCTTCCACCTATTGACAATGCTAACATCTTGGTCTGAAACATCGGGTTCGGGAGGGGCTAAAATTGGTGTACCGATTAAGAAGTGACCAGGGGTCAGAGGCGACAAATCGCTAGGATCCTCACTAGCTGGACTCAAGGGTCTTGAATTAAGACAAGCTTCGATTTTCGACAAAATTGTGGAAAATTCTTCGAAGGTAAAAGTCATTTTTGGTATGCATTTCTTCAAATGTGTCTTGAAAGACTTCACGCCGGCCTCCCACAAACCGCCCATGTGTGGAGCGCCGGGTGGAATAAACTTCCAATCGAGATTTTGATGGGAATTTTGTACAATCGATTTATTTTGTAATTCTTTCATGAACAAGAGTCTGTCTTTCTTTAGGACATCGACTGCTCCAACAAAATTGGTTCCGTTGTCGGAGTATACACAAGAAGGGCATCCACGTCTACTAATAAATCTGGAGAATGCCGCTAGAAATGACTGAGTCGAGAGGTCACTAGTTGGTTCGAGGTGTATGGCTTTCGTAGCAAAGCATACGAAAAGGCAGACATATCCCTTTGTAATAAGACATGCTCTTCCCGTAAAATTTCGTATGCTGAAGGGTCCCGCAAAATCTACGCCAGTGTTAGTAAAGGGTCTAGATAGCAAAGTTCTTTCTGGTGGGAGTGAAGCCATAATTTGATTTTCTGTTCGTCGCTTATACAGAATGCAGACTCGGCAATTCCGAATAGTCTTTTTGATCAGTGATTTGAGTCTGGGTATGCAAAAACCGGATCTCAAAACTCTCAACATCAATTGGTTCCCACCGTGTAAAGTCACCTTGTGAGTGTGTTCGACTAGTAAAGTAGTAAATCTCGCATTGTGCGGAAGAATGATTGGGTGTCGTTCTTCGAAAGTGAGTGCTGGCGATTGAACCAGTCTACCATGAGCTCGCATAATACCCTTTGGATCTAAGTATGGGTTAAAAGATAGCAAAGGACTCTTTGGAGGAATTCTAGATCTTTTCTCTAATGCTTGAAACTCTTCTGGGAAAAAGAACCGTTGGGTGCGAATTATACTGGCACGTTTGCCCGCCTGAATTTCATCAGCAGTAAGTTCAACTTCAGAAGTGAGAGGGTTTTGTCTACAAACAAGGGTGTTTTTCCAAAATCTGAGTGCTTGCGCATACGCTCTGTATACTCTTGTTAACGAAGATATGTTTCTCATGGGGTCTTTTTCCGTCATTTCTTCCATATTTAGCATCAGCACTTTCGATGTTTTTGCTTCCAGTGTAACTTCGCAAATTTCTTTCGATGGCCAACTATTTTTCGGTAATTTTAACCAATCTGGCCCATTCCACCAGAGTTGGTAATTATTAAGCTCGCAGGGTGAGCATCCACGACTAGCAATGTCCGCTGGGTTATCCTTAGAATCAACGTGGGCCCAATTCTCTATTCCAACATTTTCTAAAATTTCAGATACACGGTTTCCCACAAACGTTGACCAGTGACATGGGGGTTTTCTCAGCCATGCAAGGACAATTGTTGAGTCTGTCCAAAAGTGAACGTTAAACTTTGAAATTTGGAGATTGCTTAATATTGTTGATGCCAATTTTGATAAAAGAACCGCTCCACAAAGTTCGAGTCTGGGAAGTGAAATTTTCTTAATTGGGGCAACTCGTGTCTTAGCAGTTAACAAAGATGTTTTTATTTCATTATTTGTGTCTCGGGTTCTGATGTATAAAGCTGCAGCATATGCGCTCTCAGACGCATCACAGAATCCGTGAATTTCCACGTCGTTGTCTGGAGAGTAATTTATCCACCGAGGAATCTTTAAGTGTTCAATGTCTCTACTATTCTTAACAAAGTTCTGCCAGTTCATCATAGTAATTGCTTTCAATATGTCATCCCAGTTAATCTTGTCCAACCAAATCTGCTGCATCACTAATTTGGCGACAACTACAATGGGAGCAAGCCACCCACAAGGGTCGAACAGTTTGGCAATTGTCGATAGGACTTCTCTTTTTGTGTAAGATGTTTTAATCTCCATTGTGGGTTGTGTGAACGAGAAATAATCACCAGAAATATTCCATTTTATTCCAAGCGTCTTTGTGGAGGCATCATCGGAAATATCGAGTGAATTAACTGGATTTAGTTGTTCTTTGGCCATATCCTTTATTATTTTTGGGTCGTTAGCTGTCCATTTCATCAGCTCAAAGCCAGCCGATTCCATAGCAGCCGTTAACTCTTTGCGAGATTTAATAGTATCTTCTATTGAATGACCTCCTGCTAGAACGTCGTCAACGTATAAGTTTTCCAAAATAACTTTCGAGGCAATTGGGTATGTGTCTTTTGTATCTTCAGCTAATTGTATAAGTGTTCTAAGCGCCAAGAAGGGTGCGCAGTTTACGCCAAAGGTAACAGTTTGTAATTCGTAATCCTCTATGGGGTCAGACGGAGATTTCCTGAATAATATTCTTTGAAATTTTGTTTGAGTAGGATCCAATAATATCTGCCTGTACATCTTGGTAACGTCGGCATTATAAACGTATCGGAAAAATCTCCACTTCAATACTTGCAACACGATGTCTTGCTGTAAAACTGGACCAGCATACAAGTTATCATTCAGACTTCTTTTATTTGAAGTGGGACATGATGCATTGAAAACTACACGCAATTTTGAAGTAATCTTTTCGGGTCTAATTACTGCATGGTGCGGTAGATAGTAATTTGGAGTCTTGGTGATATCACTTGGAGAAATTTTCCTCATGTGTCCCAGCTCAAGGTATTCAAGAATTGTACTATCATATAATTCCTTAATTTCTGGGGTCTTCATGAGCTTTCTTTCCATCCGATAAAATTGAGCTAGAGCAATATTTCTTGAGTCTCCAAGTTCTTCGCATTTTTTAAAGGGGAGGGTCACTATGTATCGTCCTTCCGTGTTCCTTTTAGTAGTCTCCAAGTAGTTTTGCTCACAAAATGCATCTTCATCTGATCTCAAAACCTGTTTTGGGGTATCCTCCACCTCCCAAAAACGTGTTAAAATTTTCTCAATTGATATGGTGTTGCAAAGTGATATTTGTCTCTTCTTTTGAATTTCATCCTGCAAGGGTCCGCCAATTATCCATCCAAAAACTGTTTTTTGGGCCAAAAGGGATCCAATTGACTTCATAGGTGCTCCAATAGTAAATATAAGGGGTCCTATGTCCATCCCTATTAGGAGATCAACTGGTTGGCTGACGTAAAATTTCGGGTCTGCTAACTCCAAGTTCGTAGCATCGCGCATTTGTGTTTTTTCTAAGGTATATGGTGGTAAATTTGAAGGCAAAGATTTCAAAACTGGGGCCCAAACTTCCAATTTAAAATTTGGGTCAAATCTAGATCGTAGTTTAAAAACGCATGCTTTAGCAGAAGTTTCCGAAATGAGTTGGTTTATTCCAGTAACATGAACAAGATTTCGTTTAGTTGGCAAACTTAAACGATTTTTTAACTTCTCTGTAATGAACGTGGATTGTGATCCAGAGTCGATTATCGCACGTGCATCATAAAAATGACCATTAGCCTCAATTTGTACTATGGCTGTGAAAAGTAAAGTGTCTCCGGGATGTTGATCTCTATTTCCACCATCCTGGAGAGTCAAAGTTGTAATATTTTCTGGTTCTTGATTTGTTGTGGACTGTATAAGTGTAGTGAGAGCAGCAGCACTGGTACTAGGTCGTGCTTCCTCTTGAACTGTAGTTTGTATTGCAGATAGGGTCTCCTTTCCCTTGTGTAATAAAGTATGGTGTTTCAAATTACAAGTTCTGCACCCAAAACGACTTTTGCATTCCTTCACGCCGTGATTAGCAGATAAGCAATTGTAACAAAGATGTGAGATTTTCACAACATGTATCCGGTCATTCACGTTTTTAGCCAGAAACTGTGGGCAATCTCGTATAAAATGGTTGGCTTTGCAAATTTGACACGAATTTTGATATTGTGTCTTGGGTTGCTGAGGAGCATTTGCATTTAATTTACCCGTTGAACTCTGAACCTTCTGATTTATATTAGTTTGAAAGCTGCTTGTGAACTTCAGTTTCTTCGAATTTTCTTGTCTGTATGGAGTTTGTTGATTTTGTTTCGAAAAACTTGGCATTATATTTCCGACCGATTCCAAAGTTTTGAATTTGTGGGTCAAAAAATTATTAAAACCGTTCCACGTTGGCAGTGTCTTACAATCTTCAAGAGTATTCTCGAATTCTTCTAAAAATGTTCTTGGAAGTTTGCTGGAACAAATATATACTAATATTGGGTCCCATCCTGAAATTTCAACTTTCAGAGTCTCTAAAGTTTGAATGCAGCTATTCACCGTTCGCTGTAATTTCTGAATGCTGTGACTTGAGTCGGAAGTAACATTTGGTAAATTGAATAAAATTTTCAGTTGCTCGTTCACCTGCATCCTCTTATTTTCATATCTGTCTGTTAAAATCTTCCAAGCTAGCTCAAAACCGTCATTTGTAAGAGGAACATGGCTTATTAATTCTCTTGCTTCACCAGAAGTCTTCTGGGTCAAATGAAAATATTTCTCCACATTACTCAACTTTGAGCCTCTAATGTAGATTGCTGTAAATAAATCACGGAAACTGGGCCAAGAATTATAACCTCCCTTAAAAACGTCTGTGTCACATGCTGGTAATCTTGAAATTGCTGTTGAATCGTTTTGCTTCTGCGCCATCAGGGTCTCTCGTTTTATTTTCTCCTCTGATTCCTTCTGCTTTAGCGTCTGAATTTGTCCATTGACTGCTGCAATCGCCTTTTTATAAATATCTATAGCCTCTAAGTAATGTTTCCTCAGCTGGTTTTTATCGATTGGTTTTTGTCCCTCTTCTGGCTCATAATCGCGGCATTCCACATAAGCTTTCTTTACTTGGTCGTAAAAAGAGTTAAGTTCCACTCGTGATGCCTCCAGGGTATGTATGTCGTCATCAGTGTTAGCAATGCTTAAAATTGAAACGTAATCCTGCAAGTCATTAACGCAGTTTGCAAATTTTGAGCACTTAGCTTTATCCATCCTTATTGTAACGAGGGTCAGACTTTAGAACAAATTTTTGTTTTACAAAGGTTTGACAAAGTTGCCCTTTACGAGGACAAAGTATTATTTTTATTGGGTCTTTAAACCAAATCAAGAATTTTGTCTTTGCAAAATCTTTGTTGTTACTTCCCAAATAAATTGACTTGACGACAAAAGGATCTGATTTTGTGGAGAGCCGAGGAGTCGACAGCAAATTAAAGTATTTGATAACAAATATTTCCAAACGAAAAGCCAGGAAATGAGTCAAAAAGTTGGATAATAAAACCGCTGGTAATTATTTAGTTGAGTAAGAAATCTTATAAAAATGCTTTTCCACAAAAGATATTATGCAAATTCAAGAAACGATAGCAAAAAGAATCATAAACAGAAAAATTCCAATCCAAAAAATATTCGACTAGAAAAGGTGTGTTGGGTTGCACAGAAGAAATTATAATTTTCAAAGAGTCGTGTACCAAAGTACTATAAAATCACTTAATTCCTTTGTTAGGAGGATTTTATAATTTGTTAAAGCTCAAAAAACAGTATAATGTAGAGTCGAAACCAGACAATAATCAAATCAGAAAATGTTAAGAATCCCAGCAAAATGTTGCAATCGCGACCAAATTTTTGAGTCGGTAGAAAAATTTCAGCAAAAAATTTAAAAAACTCCAATTATTTCCAACAGAAGAATGATTTGGGTCAAATGTAAAATATTTCAGCAAAGTTTAAAGTAATTTTACTTTTTGAAGAAAAAATTGCAGCAATATGTTGTAAAAAATCACAGTAAAATGTTTCAGCATAAGAATTCAAGAAAGATGAAAATATTTTGTATCAAGAACAAAAATTTCCATCAGCAAGAATTCAAAAAATTGTTCAAAAGTTTTCAAATAGTTGTGTAAATTCAGGTTAAGTGTTTTCAAAGAAATGTATAGAAAAATGTTTAGGCAAATGTTTTAAGGTTAGTTAACCTAAAAATCACTGAGCTTGTATGTATACCAAATGCTTTGTAAAAAATGCTCACATTTTTGTGGTTAGTTAACCTCAAAGTATTTTAGCGCTTGTCCACCAAACGCGTCTATTTATCAAAAGGCGCAAAAAATTCCAAGAATTCCCAAAAGTAATTTATTGGGAATCCAGTATGGCGATTATATGTAAATATTTAGCAATGTTCAAAAGTGTCTGTGTCTCCAAAAAAAGTTCCCACAAAAATTTATGTAAAAATTGCAAGGTTATGTTTGTTAAATGATGACGCCCAAAAGTTGCGCCAAAATTTGCATATAAACGCTATGTATGTGTTTATTGTAGTTGTTGTGTAAAATATTCTATTTATGTAAATTATTGTGTCACAATTATGACGCCACAAATTTGCGCCAAATTGCAAAAAAATCTCTTGTTGTGTATGTAAAGAGAATATTCCAAAAAAATGAGACAGCAAGATTCCAAAAAACAAACAGTTATTTCCAAAAAGAATCAATAATTTCGAAGAGAATTGATATGTTAAGTGTTTGTGGCAATATGAAATGTTTTTCTCCAATATGGCTCCACCAACGTGTAATGTAGGAAAAGTTTAATTATGGCGGGTCAATTTTACAAAGGTCCCACTGTAAACGGACAGACAAAGAGAATTTCACAAGAGTACATTTCTTTCCAAATGTTCCAATTTTTCCAGTAAAATTATGTCCCTTTGAAAACACACTAGTAATTTCCCAATTTTTGGAAGAAATTTCCAAATTTTCCAAATATTCAAGGAGAGCAATCGAGAGTCGTTTATGTATGTGTAAAAGTGTGGACGTATTTGTGTATTCCCACGAGCAAGAAAAGGGTCAACATCAGTCCTTAATCCCCAAATATAGGTTGAATTTGGGTCAAACGTGTCAATGGGTGTCAAATTGTATGTAAAAATAGCGCTTTCATCATATAAAGGTACAGTGTCGGTGTCAAATTTCGCCGCACCCTGTATCCTTCTCGATTCCACGCTTTCAAAGCAAGAAAAAAAAACAATTTGTACTCACTTTGCACTCTTTGTGTATAGTTGGGAGTGTGTGTCTGTGTCTGTTTACCCCTGTAGTGTCCAGAGATGTCTTCTTCTTCCTTCTGTTTTTAGGCTTTTGTTGTTGATTTGTGATTTTTTTTTTTTTACTTCGCCCGTACCGTGTATATTTTGTTAAAATTGTATTTTGTTTAAATTGTATTTTGTTTAAATTGTATTTTTAATTTTACACTGTTTTGTTGTTGTTGTATTTCACCTTTTGTATATTGTAGTTGTTGTATTTATTTTTCCAACAATAACACTTTTTATTGGTTCCACTGTATTTGTTGTTTTTGTTGCTTTTAATATTTTTTTGCAATAAAAAATTTTCAAAATAATACAAATTTTTTCATAAAAACCTCTTTGAGCCACTGTAATTATATTTTTTGTCGTTTTCAAATCAGCGTTTTTGTGTCTGTCTTTCACACACTTTTTGTTGTTGTTGTTTCTAAATGCACTTTTCACTGTTCTATGTTCAACCACTTGTTGTTGTGTTTTTATTTTTGGCGGCACTCTCACTGGAAATTTTTTTATTTTCTTTTGTTCTTTACACTCACTGATTTCTCTTTTTTTATTCAATATATGTTTTTTGTTGCTTTTTGTATTTTTGTAGCACTTTTCTGTTTTTATTATTTGTATTTTTTCCACTTTTTTTTTAATTTATTTACTGTCACTGCATATTTCGTTCTGTTTGTTATCGTTTCTTTTATTTAACTGTTCAATTGGTATACGTTCACTGCAATGAACCACCCGTTCAAGTTCACTTTTTTAATGAGTTTAATTTATTTCACTAATTATAATTTTTTTATTTTGTAGTTTTTTATCTCACAAAACACTTTCGCAATTTTTTAAATTATTTATAAAAAACACAATCTGGCTCGCAATGGACCAAATGTTTATTTACAAACCTTTTTGCCTTTTTTGTTAGAAATAATAAGATAAGTTTATTTGTGTGTTTAACACTTTTCAAGATGTAGTTTTATTTGTAATTCAAGATGTGGTGTGTGTGTATGTACAATATGTTTAGGTTTTAATTCAATGTAGTTTTTAGTTAGCAAAATTTAAGTTTTTAATTTTTATCTAGCCAGTGAGTTTTAACTAGAGGTAAGATTAAGTTTAAGTAATTTAAGTAAGTAAGTTTAGGCACCTTTTAATGCAAAGGGAATGTGCAATTTCTAGGGTAAGTTTATTAGTGCAATATTTTAGTTTAAGTAGCAAATTTAATTTGGTTTTTATTTAATTCAATTTGTACTCTTTGTTTGTGTAACTTTGTGTTCTATTTTAATAACAATTTGTGTTCAATGTTTAACTTTGTGTTTGTTAATATAACAAAATGTAGCTTTGTGTTTTTTATCTTTTTGTTCTTATTGTTTAACAATGTGTTTATCGTTTTGATGTTTTAACTTTCACTGGTTGGGGGAATCGCACGCTTTAATGATCACTGACGGAATGAATTATCGCTGCTCTTTGTACGGCTTTTAATGTTGACAAATTCCAGGATTCATTGGAAGGAGAGCAATAGGTTGATAGTTAGCGGCCGCAGTTTGTTTGTATATGTGTATATATGTAAAAATGTACATAGTGCGGACCGCTAATCAATTTTGAAGAAAATAACCTTACAGTGCTGCTCATAAGTATGGTCAGAGACCATACAGCCCCCATATATATCTTTTTCCGACTTTGCTGTAACTCGGTCAATTTTTATTGAATGGTCTTCAAATTTAATATGCGATATTTTCTTAGACCACTAGTTAGTTTTACCGATTCTAACAAAAATCGGTTCAGATTTGGATATAGCCGCCATATATATCTTTCCCCGATTTTGCTATAACTCTAAATTTTTATTGAATAGCCTTTAAATTTAGTATGCGATATTTTCATAGGCCGCTGATTAGTTTTACCGATTTAAGCAAAAATAATTTTGCATTTTGACTTTCCAGTGGACCAACTACCTCCTTGCAAAAAGTGTTCAATATAGATCCACGTTTAGCTATAGACCCCATATAAAAGTACTGTCCGATTTTCGGTATTTTGAACTATTTAGGGCAAATTTTCGATCCGATTTAGCTGTAATTCTGTATTTTCACTTCTTAGTGAACAAAATACATCCTTGCAAAAAATGTTCGATATATGTAGATCCACACTTTGTTATAGTCCCCCTCTCTATAATGGTAAATCCAAGTTTTAGTCGTTTTGTCGATTAAAGAAAAATATCCATATCAAAAAAAAAATCTCTTACCGAGATGCTAAACTTTTAATTTCAGTTATATAAAAAATAAACATATGATGTGAAATAAACTAAATCCGTTAATTTCGAATTTTGTTGTATGCTGAGAACAGAATTTTTACATATAGAGGTGCGTGCTTTTACAGGCGGGGCGTGCGTGTTATAATGGGAATAACGTACAGGGTGGCAGGTAGGGGCAGCTGGATTTCTTTTTATCGTAAACTATAGACTTTCACCTGTATTTTAAAAAAATACGGGCTTGCCCTTACGGTGCCTTCATTAGTAAAACTCAAGATAAATTTATAGTAATGATATTAAAAATAGCACAAAAAGTGATTTACAAAGAATTTATTTTTAAGGAAGTTAGAAAACGAATTTTGAATTTGTTTCTTCGTAAGAATATTGTCAATGCCATCAAATATAAGTGTGATTTTGAAAATTGTACATTTACCTCTCCAATTTTTTATAATTTCACTTATAAGCTTCGAATGCTTTGCAGATCTATTCTACGTTTTTAAGGCACCACATACAAATCTCAACTTCTTCGACCTAACTTGGAATATTACCGCTGTAAATTGGGAAAAATAATACTGGATATTAACAATCTAATGTGTTTAGAGAATATTTATTTCAATTGCAATTAAATTTGACGCCATACATTTTTCGATTTTTGTCCACGGGCGGAACCACAGTGCGTTGTGGATTTTAAAGCTTTTTAATGCAAATTAATGGTACGAGAACAGGGGTGCGTTTGATTAGTTATGTAACTGATACGCTATATTGTTCCAACATTGCAAACTACTTCTTAGGGTGGCGTATAACTGATGCCTATACTAATACGTTCTATACGCCCAAGAATAATGGAATTATAAAAGAAATTGTTTGTTAAAAACATTTTTTTTATTTTTTGAAATTTTGCCTGTTAGGGCGAAGATCATTTTTTTTAATGATTTTATTAATTTTCTCGTTTAGAGTTAAGCTTAATGATCTGAAATTATTTGCAAGTGAAAAAGGAAAGCCATGGACTCGAACCCACATAGTCACCAAATTACGTTACCTGGTTTCATTGGTGGTAAAGCAAATCTTCGGACGTATCGACTATGTAATGGCTTCTCTGTCCTAGAACTTATCGTTTTTCAAATGCAAATGTGTTTTTATACATTAACGGATATTTGGCCGTTTTGAAATGTATTTTCTTCACAACAACCGCTTTTTGCGATGCCTTTGAAGTTATGAGTTTTGGCTTTGAACGCTAACACGCCGTGACAACATTTTTTTGATATGTTTTCAAGGACGTGGGTTCAAATCCCAGCCGGGCTCAGCCTATTTTTTATTTTTTGAAATTTTGCCTGTTAGGGCGAAGATCATTTTTTTTAATGATTTTATTAATTTTCTCGTTTAGAGTTAAGCTTAATGATCTGAAATTATTTGCAAGTGAAAAAGGAAAGCCATGGACTCGAACCCACATAGTCACCAAATTACGTTACCTGGTTTCATTGGTGGTAAAGCAAATCTTCGGACGTATCGACTATGTAATGGCTTCTCTGTCCTAGAACTTATCGTTTTTCAAATGCAAATGTGTTTTTATACATTAACGGATATTTGGCCGTTTTGAAATGTATTTTCTTCACAACAACCGCTTTTTGCGATGCCTTTGAAGTTATGAGTTTTGGCTTTGAACGCTAACACGCCGTGACAACATTTTTTTGATATGTTTTCAAGGACGTGGGTTCAAATCCCAGCCGGGCTCAGCCTATTTTTTATTTTTTGAAATTTTGCCTGTTAGGGCGAAGATCATTTTTTTTAATGATTTTATTAATTTTCTCGTTTAGAGTTAAGCTTAATGATCTGAAATTATTTGCAAGTGAAAAAGGAAAGCCATGGACTCGAACCCACATAGTCACCAAATTACGTTACCTGGTTTCATTGGTGGTAAAGCAAATCTTCGGACGTATCGACTATGTAATGGCTTCTCTGTCCTAGAACTTATCGTTTTTCAAATGCAAATGTGTTTTTATACATTAACGGATATTTGGCCGTTTTGAAATGTATTTTCTTCACAACAACCGCTTTTTGCGATGCCTTTGAAGTTATGAGTTTTGGCTTTGAACGCTAACACGCCGTGACAACATTTTTTTGATATGTTTTCAAGGACGTGGGTTCAAGTCCATGGCTTTCCTTTTTCACTTGCAAATAATTTCAGATCATTAAGCTTAACTCTAAACGAGAAAATTAATAAAATCATTAAAAAAAATGATCTTCGCCCTAACAGGCAAAATTTCAAAAAATAAAAAATAGGCTGAGCCCGGCTGGGATTTGAACCCACGTCCTTGAAAACATATCAAAAAAATGTTGTCACGGCGTGTTAGCGTTCAAAGCCAAAACTCATAACTTCAAAGGCATCGCAAAAAGCGGTTGTTGTGAAGAAAATACATTTCAAAACGGCCAAATATCCGTTAATGTATAAAAACACATTTGCATTTGAAAAACGATAAGTTCTAGGACAGAGAAGCCATTACATAGTCGATACGTCCGAAGATTTGCTTTACCACCAATGAAACCAGGTAACGTAATTTGGTGACTATGTGGGTTCGAGTCCATGGCTTTCCTTTTTCACTTGCAAATAATTTCAGATCATTAAGCTTAACTCTAAACGAGAAAATTAATAAAAACATTTTTTTTAGATTTTTCGAAGGAGAGCGAAATCCTAAGTCAATAAAGGAAAGTAAATTGTTTTCGTAACAAAAAAACGGAGCAATCGATTGATTGAAACTAGTGTATTGTTTGACAAAATGTAGGATAAATAAATATGTTAGTGATTATATTATAATATCAATAACTCACAAATCACCTGTACCGTGTTGGTCTCCATCTTAAGTATTTTTTTGGGCTAGCTTAACATTATGGCACATTTTTGCACTAACGAATGAGGAAACAATGACATACATTCCCAAGATTGAGAAGGGAGACACTCATGGACAAAAGACTACAAGCCAATTAGCATGCCCTTTCCTTTTTCCGTTAAAATCACTGGAAAGGTTACTAAGCTTCAAAATAAGATCTTAAAATAATAGCAACATAATTAGTAACACGCCCATGTTACAGAGAAAAGTTTTTTCATGAGGTTGAGGTTTTATAGAAACGACATGAAGCTTGGGTCCAAACTTCGGCTCTAAAACAATTGACTAATAGGATTGATAAGATGCTGGACAATTTGGAGAGAGCTCCATAAGGAAATCAGGCTCTCGAGTCAACTTTCAAGGCGTGGTGAATGGTATTTTTAAACAAGTAAGAAAACATCAATCAGCTGTGCCGAAAAAGACCCTAAAAAATTAAAAAAAAAAAAATTAAACAAAAAATTAAAATACTTCTGACGTACGATTTTTTTGAGTTTTTGGACCAATTTCTCAGAAAGTTTGGATTTGATCCCGGAAAAAAATACACCGTTTTAACTAGGGCCGCATACAAAACATGTTGCCAAAAAATTAAAAACGATCCCAGACGAATTCTTAAACTACACTCTTTCCAAACTTTGTTTGAGAGGTACCGGACAGAGTGTTCTAATGTAGTCGATATTCGGGCATAATTCGAGGATGCAAGAAATCGGTTTCTCTCTTCGAGGGTCATCTTACGTGCTAACTAATTTAGTGGGTATCGGCAGGATTTTTTGGAGATTTTGGGCTATTATCTCAGGAAGTATTGACTTGCCGCCGACCGTAACAGGGCGCGCAAGAAGCAATTTTTGGATAAAATTTCAAAACGTTCCGAAATTAGCTTTTACACTATACTTTTCCCAAATTTTGTGTAGAGGGTGCCCGAAGTCCATATTTTAACATGATACATGACTAGATGAAATAATACGATGTGCAACGTTTGGACCAATCGGAAACTTCCTGCCAGAGTTATCTGCGGATTTGTTATTTTAGTTGGTGTACTTTTCCCAAATTTTTGTATGGAAGGTACACGAAGTACGGATATTTTAACCTAATACATGACTAGATGAAATTATACGACTTGCAACGTTTGGACCAATCAGAAAATTCCTGTAAGGGCTATCTCGCGGATTTTCCATTTTACTTGGTGCGTCAAGGTTTATTGGAGCTTCCAGGAAGGAAGTATGGACTAGACCCGAAAAAAATTGTACCGTCGTACTCGAAAAATTTTCACAGCGGTCTGAAAGGTGGTCTTAATCTGAATTTTTTACGATTTTTGTGTGGGTATGTGATAGAGTCCATGCTCGAACCCGATCTATTCCTGAAAGTAATGTAAAGCTTATGACTTATGTAAAGTTATGACCAATTCGGTTGCTCCCTTCGAGAGCAATTGTCCGCACTATTTTAGCGAACATTTTTGAACTTTGTGGGGAGGTTTCGGAAGGAGTGGACCGATATTGCCCATCTTTCAACTGACACTAAGTTTGGACAAAATTTTACGAAGCCTAAATTTTGGAACCAATCGGTTGATCCGTTCGAGAAATGTCGTGCGTTCCAGTCAGCCAGACAGACGGACGGACATTGCTAAATCGACTCCAAATTTTTTTGAAAATGGTTATGTCCAAAAATATTTTGGGTCTAAAACCATTATTTCGATGAGCCACATTTTGCAAGCCACATGCAAGACGCCTAATTAAAACTCGCACGCGGGGCACATTGAATTAGAATGGTGTTTACACTGCCAAACCGGAGCTTGTAATATTCACCAGGAAGAAAAGCATAGCAGTTTGCAGAAATCCCAGATCTCCAGCTGCATTAAACACGATATTGAAAATTCAACCACTGGATATTTTGGTCCAATTTCAGGCATCTTCACGGTTAGGTTGTCAATTTGGTCTAGAAAAGAGAGAAGGGGAAACTGGTTATATTCCACCATCTCTTGATTACGATTCGTTCATTACCATTCCGTTACAGAAACAAGTGTGTGCAGAACCTCGGACTGCCTCTACTAGAATAG
The DNA here is from genome assembly GCF_047663935.1 of Musca autumnalis. Classification (NCBI taxonomy): domain Eukaryota; kingdom Metazoa; phylum Arthropoda; class Insecta; order Diptera; family Muscidae; genus Musca; species Musca autumnalis. The sequence continues at coordinate 192,154,293 of NW_027411977.1, read as the reverse complement.
AATACTAGACGCTCATATAAATTCAATTAGAACTGCAGTATTTTTGCAGTGACTTCTTAAGCTTAAATGTAAATATACGAACAAAAGAGGCAGCAGGGTAAAGGTCTATGTAGACAATGATGTTACCTTTAAGATACTAGGGTTAATTTCCGTAAAATCCAAAACTGTACATATAATTGTTCCACAAACATCCCAGACTGGACAAGGGAGACTTCTCTCATATCAATGAGTGCACCCCGATTCATATTAGCTCAATGATATGGGACCTACAATTTATCGCCGAGTCCGAACGGCGTTTCTTCGACACCACTTCTAGAGAAGTTTTACATGGCGAAAATGTCGCCAACATTACTGAGGGGTATTTTGCCACCGTTGAAAATTTGTTGATATTGCATGGCCGGGGAATCGAACCCACGACCTACAGCGTCCAAGCGGGTGTGCATACCATTGCACCACGGTGGCACCCCAAAACTGTACATCTGTCTTAAAAGCTAGCGGTGCGGTAATTTTGTTTCATTGGCTACTAGGATGGTGTAATTTTGAGGGAAAATTAAATTTTAGATGGAATAGTTAGAGGGGGAACCCAATCTTCTGACCTAATGGCGGACGACTGTGTTATCCCGTCGGTTTGCTATTTCATTAACAAATTCAATTAGATTTACTGTCAAAAACGATTTGGCATGACGAATACAGGTGCAGGGTATCGAGTTTAATCTAACCGGGAATCTTAGGACGCAGAACTCTACCCCTAACTTCGCTTAGCAAATTACAGACCAAAATTGTCACTGCCGCATAAGATCAACGACCAATAAGTGATTTGGCAGCAATATTGAGTAGACTCTTCTGACAAAGGCATAGAGAAAACAGTGATGAGTAAACATCCTTTTTATCGGTGTCATATTCTTACGAACAGAAAGGCACAGGCTGTTTGGTGCTTACGAGATCGTATATCTGTCCTATATATAGTCTAGGTTAAATACTGAGAGAGCCTCAAATGGGTTTGAGGTGAGTTTGATAAGTCCTCTCATTAGAGTAAATAATACTTTCAAGTAATTACTTTCTCTGTTTTCCTTCTACATTTCCCTCTCCAGCCTTTCCTTCATTCTTCTTCCTCTTCTTATATATTTTTAGATTGGTCCCAAAGGACTACTGATTTTCGAAAACGAAACGAAAGTCATACCGAAGAGATGGTGCATATAAAGCATTCCATCCCCAAGAAATACGATGCGACTTAAAGAGGTCTAAATCTGCTCCATATTTCCTACGAACTTGTACCTGTCATATTATGTGGACAACGGCCACATAACTATGGCTGTAGATGAGGGAAATCTACAAATGAACAGATATTCACCTTGCAACAAATACTGGAGAAGACCCAAAAGATGTAAATTCAGCCCGGTCAAACTATCTACCAGTTTTGATTGTTTACCGCGGGGCGTATAAATAATAATAATAACATAAATACGCAACCATGTAACCGAACTAGGCTACACTTTGGACAATTCCAAAAGCAATATGGCTTTTTAAATGTCTAAATCTCACATAATCTAGACGAAAATCATTTCACAATAAATTAAATTCTCACCTTCATTGATATAAAATATATCACATAATACTTTTCAATCCTAAACGTCACCACAAATCGTTTCACTTTAAGCCATAAAATCTACCATTTTAGAACATCATCTCTCCTCCTCTACGACGTCACATTGTTCCCACATATTTTAAATAGTAAAATAGAGTATGAGCAGCATTCACATCAAAATATTTTCAACATTGCATTGTTGGTAATCCCTTTCATTTAAAAACACATACCTAATGCAGTGAGATTGGTGCTAGGGCGAAAAGAACAGTTGGAAAAAACGTTTTCTATTTACCCATGCAGTGCACATGGATGCAAAGAATTACAAATGTGTGCATTGAAAAGAAATTCTAAGCCAACAAGTTACCTGAATCCAGCCATTTCAAAGTACGCATTTGTAAGTCATTTGCAGATATTTTTTCTACATGAAATCTTTTTTTGTGCTTTTTTCATTTGGCTTATTGTCAAATCTAAACGTACCCTCCTTGACTTTCCAAAAAATGCCATTTGGTTGGAATTTATATTTAAATATTTCAATCCTCTATACGAAAGCGTTTACATAGCTAAGGTAAGAAACGAGTAAGGCCAGATGGTTTTTTTTGTAAATATGACTTTGGGAGGATTGTTGTGCTGAAGGAGAATTTTCAATTGCAATTTTCACAAGGACTTCAAACATTTGAATTGCAAATTTGTTAAAGCATAAATTTTAGTAAAAATTAAATTGAAGTATTTATAAAACTTAAAAATTTACACATTTCGTAAATAATTTAAATAAAATGCATATTAAAATTGACCACAGTGTCAAAAAAATAAATATCTATAGAGTTTTGAAATCAAAATACTTATTTACCCATTACAAACATCTGTACATCAAGCTCACCTGAAAAGACAAATAAAAGAAAGAAATTATGAATTAAAAAATCAAATATGTAAAATGAAAATATTACGGGTTTTTTTTTTTTTTTTGTATTTTTCCTAACAAAAGCAATTTAGTTGTTTTATTATATAAGGTACTAGCAAAGTGCCCGCTACTTCGTATGCGTTAAATATACAAAACAAATAAACAATATATAATATAGAATGGTGGAAACATTTTGTCCGCCTACACAAGAGCAATCTACATTTTTTGAGATATTTTAATTGAGGTTCTCAGCGCAAATATGGCTTAACCCAACAACCGCCAGCCTCATTTCCAGTTCTATCTGTTCCCTCAAAACCAATTATAGAACTATTTAGTACTTTACATGTAAATACATAAATACGAACCTCCTCCTATTATTTCAAAATTCCCTTTACACAACAACAAATTGTACCATTTCATGTGCCATTTACAACTTTTCGTATATTTATGGCACATATTTCTTAAATCGGACGTTATAAGCAAATGATAACAGTAATCTTAATTCCAAATCTCACGAATCCAGATCTATCCGTTCATCCAATACAAAATTGTACCAAATATGGAACCATTTCGTACCCCTAAGTGTACCTAATTCCACATTTAGCGCTATAATTTCACCCAAAATCCTAATTTGGCAAAATGTAGTACTTTTTGTAAGCATAAATACGCATTTCCAAAACTAACCCCAACAGTAATATTAACTCCAACATTCAAGATTCCAGCTCTAACCGTTCGCTCAAATCCAAGTTGTACCAAATTTAGTACCGTTTAGTACCTTTCGTACATATAAGTACGAATTTCCAAAACTTCCTCAATCCTACACCCCAACAGTAATCTTAATTCCAAACTTCAAGATTCCAGCTCTAGCAGTTCACTCAAATCCAAATTGTACCAAATTTAGTAATTTTCGTACTCATAAATACGAACTTCAAAAACTACTTCCATATCTCAATCCTACACTCCAACAGTAATCTTAATTCCAAATTTCTTGATTCCAACTCTATCCGTTCGCTCAAATCCAAATTGTACCAAATTTAGTACTATTTAGTACTTTTCCTACCCATAACTAAAAATTTCCAACATTTTATCAATCCTACAATTCAACAGGTATTTTAATTCCAAACTTGAGGATGGCAGCTACATCAGATCACCGAAATCCAAATTGTACCAAATTTAGTACCGTTTAGTACTTTTCATACCCATAAGTACAAATTTTCAAAACTACCTCAGTGCTATGTTCAAACAATAAGCTTAATTCCGAATTTCAGGATTCCAGATATATGCGATAACTCAAATCCAAATTTGGTACCATTTAGTACTATTCGTATCCATAGTACGAATTTCTAAACCTACCTCTATCAACACTCCAATATCAATTTTAATTCCGAATTTCACGATTCCAAATGTATCCTATCACTGAAATCCAAATTGTACCAAATTTAGTACTATTTAGTACTTTTCCTACCCATAACTACAAATTTCCAAAACTTTATCAATCCTACACTCCAATAGTACTCCTTATTCCAAATCTCGGAATTTCAGCTATATACGTTCACCCAAATCCAAATTGTACCAAATTTGGTACTATTTAGTACTATTCGTACCCAAGAGTACGAATATCCTCAACTACCTCAATCCTACACGCCAACAGTAATCTTAATTCCAAATTTCAGAATTACAGCTGCATCAGATTACCGTAATCCAAATTGTACCAAATTTAGTACCATTTAGTACTTTTTGTTCCCATAGGTCCGAATTTCCAAACCTACCTCTATCCAACACTCCTAAAGTAATCTTAATTTCGAATTTCAGGATCCCAAATGTATCTGATCACCCAAATCCAAATTGTACCAAATTTGGTACCATTTAGTACTTTTCGTTGCCATAAGTACGAATTTCCAAAAGTATCCCAATCCCACACTCCAATAGTAATCTTAATTCCAAATTTCACAATTCCAGCTCTATCCGTTCACTTAAATTCATATTGTACCAAATTTGGTACCATTTAGTACTTTTCGTACCCAAAACTACGAATTTCCAAAATACCTCTATCCTACACCCCGACTGTAATCCTAATTCCAAATTTCAGGATTCCAGCTCCATCCGTTCCCCCAAATCCAAATTGTACCTTATTTGGTACTATTTAGTACCTTTCGTACCCATATGTACGAATTTCGAAAACTACCTCCATATCTAAAACCTACGCTCTAACAGTAATAGTAATTCCAAATTTCAGAATTCCAACTTTATCGGTTCGCCCAAATTCAAATTGTACCAAATTTAGTACCATTTAGTACTATTCGTACACATGAGTACACATTTCAAAACCACCTCCTTATATCAACTCATCTTCTAAACCTTGATTTTCATTCCAAATTTCAAGATTTTAGATCTATCCGTTCACGTAATACCAAATAGTACTAAATTTAGTAACTTTTAGTACTTTTCGTACACTTATAGTTCGAATTTCCAAAAACCATTTGGTACACCTTTCTAACTCTCCATCAGTGAACCTCATTCCAAATTTCAGAACTCTAGCTCTACGCGTTTGCCTAATACAAAGGGTACCATATTTAGTACCTTTTAGTACTTTTAGTACAGTTCTAGTTCGAATTTCCAAAAATCCAGCCTTATCCGACACCTTCCGACCAAGAGTGACCCTCACCCAAAATTTCAAGATTCTAGCTTTAGCCGTTTAGTCTGGGCGTTGATTATCAGTCAGTCAGTCAGTGAGTCAGTGAGTCATCATTACTGAACTCTTTTATAAGTATAGATCATAAGGTATCACCTAGGGGGGAGTGGGTGTTGCATTGAAAAATACATCTAGCAATGACCCACACACCCATCCAACATGCTGTTTACCGACGTTGAATGTTGAACTAACAACCCTTTATGCTGTAGTCGAACTGCTCACACCCTGCGACTTTTTTAAAGAAATAACCGATTATTTCTCAGCCTACAAATAATTAGATAACGGATTTTGCAAAAATTAAAATAGAAAAAATCTGACATTTTTACGTGACTTGGAATATATTTTGCCACGATATAACCCAAAAATATCAAAATTTTTCTATTTGAAATTTTGAAAAATAAGGAATATCCGATGTCTATTGATAATGCGGAAGGTTTACATAACTTTGTAGTGGGTTATTCGCTTCATATGGCTCCAACATTTTTGTTAGGCTCCCTCCCATCACTAAAAACATGCTCTAACAAGTAAAAAAGTATCAGAGATATACCCTCAGCCTATGTGAATTGAATCTTTCAACTACGGACAAATCGAATGTATTTAGCGTATTTTCAGAAATTTTGGGACTTTTTTGACATTTGAAATTGCCGCCAAAAATGTGGATTAGGATTAATGTTCAAAAATGTTGCGGAGTAGGTGTTTAAAGGAATGGATCAATATAGTTCATTATGGACTATGGACTCTTATTTTGGGAGACATATCTTTTCGCCCCCAGATATTTCAGTGGGTCACCGTATAACTTTTGGACCAGTATGCCAGGAAGCATGGACTCGTCCACGGATAACATAATATCGCTGTAAACAGGTCCACAACGAACAGTATCTGTATACACTTCCAAAGAACCTTCGAACAGACCCTAAACTGCACTTAGACACAAATGTTGAATTATTGTGTAGGAGGCACCCTAAGGAGAGGACCATTATGGGCCATTTAATTTGGACAAAATATTAGGAGATCCAAAGTTTAGACCAAATTCGTTACCCCGTTCAAGAGATATCGTGCATATCATTTTAGTGACAATTTTTAAATATTGGGGTGAAGTACCGGAAGTTGTGGACCGGTATTGCACATTTTTAAACAAAACGTTTGGACAAAATTTGACTTAGCACAAATTTTGAACCAAATCGGTTGATAAGTTCGAGAGTTATCGTGCTCTCCAGCGACTACATACGGTGCCATAGGGGTTTTCTACAACTTTCGGGCTCAAGAAGTACGATCTTGCCCCTGAAAAAACCTTTACCTTTGGCCAAAAATGGTAAAAACTAAATACTTCGTTGAACAAATTTATTGATGGGGAGTGATAGAAAACACATTAATTAAGAAGAATCTGAATTTTGGTACTGATACGTGAAGTAGTTTTTGCTATATGAGGATTTAAATCCGACAATTTTAGTTAATACGTATTTTTGTGTTTTTTTTTTTTTCTAAAATTAATAAATTATATTATGCGTTAATATTTAAATGTAACGGTCGCTGCAAAAATGTTTCCTAAGTTCTCTTGGGATTTAATAAACTTGGCTACACTTTTGTTTGCATGTAAATATTAATCATATGGTGTTTACATTTACCCAAACATATATTACTAAGTTTATTAATTTTCTGAAGCAAATTTTAAATTGAGGGGAATGGGGAAAAAATTGTATAAAAGTGTATATCGATATTTTTTGCTGTATGAGTAGTAAAAAGTAAGTACTTCAAACATATAAAGGTCCCAGCTGCAGAGGTTTGCAGACGAATGTGTCATTTCTCTTTTTCGGCGACCACCTCACTGAGAGGATACCCCCTTTTTAACAAATCGTTTTGCGGTTTTGGCTATAGGGCGAAAACGAATTAACCGATCATCATATATTTTTGTGGGCTTATTAAGTACCTAATAATCTTGCTTTAAAACGAGAGAATATTAAAAATATCAATTTTAAAAAAAATGTGAACAGCGAAAATTAAAATTCGATTTTTTACAAAAAAAATGACAGTTTTTTGACCACTAATCGTCAAAAAAAATTTCTTTTAAGGAAATTTCTCATATATAAGGACAAGAGTTTGATATATTCAAAATGCTCACAAACAATATGAAGACTAATCACCAAATTTCAGTCATATCGGGTGGATATTGAGGCCACAACACCCAAAATACCGAAAATGAGGAGGCACGGTTCAATGGGGGCTATAGGAAGACGAGGGCCTATACCGACATATTTCTGGTGGAAGGTTATAAGTCCCCCAATGGAGACTTAATACCAATTTTCAGCCATTTCGGTGTGATAATCAGGATAAAACCTCCAAAATACCGAAAATCGGGAGGTATGCTGACAAATTTCAAGGTGAAGGTATAATGCTCCCTACGAAGACTAAGTACCAAATTTCAGCAATTTCGGTGTAATAATGAGGCTAAAATCTTCAAAATACCGATAATCGGGAGGTACCGTTGTATGGGGGCTATATCAAAACGTGGACCTAAGCCCACAATTCTCTGTTGGAATGTTTGATACCTCTACCGAAGACTAACCACAAAATTTGAATACTTTCGGTTGGTCGTTGTGTCTAAAACATTAAAAATACCGAAAATCGGGAGGTGCGGTTCTATGGGGGCTACATAAAAACGTGGACCGACCAACCCAATTTTTTGTCCTGAAGATTGTAAGTCAATAATAGGTATGTGTACCAAAATTGATGCACCTACGACAACTCCTTCTATTTTTGGCCACAGTTAATATGAACTCGCGACATTGTGCGTCGTAATTGTGGCAGCGAACGCAAGTTGGTTCAACAAAAAATCAAAGCGATGCGAGAGCAGGTCCTAAACTGAACTTTTCCGAAATTTTGTCTGGGAAGTACCGGAAGGAGTGGACAAATATAGTCCACATTCGAACCTGATGTGTATCTGGTAGAGAAATTAGGAAATGCAAATGCAAAGTATGGACCAAATTGGTTACTCCTTTCAGGAGTTATAGTGAGCACAATTCTTCCGAACATTTCTCAACTTTTATGGGGGAGATACCTGAATGAGTGTACCGTCGTAAGGGGGCAGTGAACACAAGTTTCTAAAACAAAAATCAAAGACAGCAGGTCCTAAACTGAACTATTCCAAAATTTTGTGTTGGAGGTACCCGAAGCAGTGGACCGATTGAGTTCATATTGGAACCTCATCTAAGCCTGCTAGAATTTTTACGACATGCAAAGTATGGAACAAATCGGTTACTCCCTTCAAGAGTTGTCGTGTGCACAAATTTTCCGAAAATTTTCTAACTTTTGTGGGGGGAGGTATAGGAAGGAGTGGAAATATACGAAAGCCAAATTTTGAACCGAATGCTGAGGGTATAAAAATACAAATAAAACGTAAAACTTCGCCAGGTATAACAATCTGGACGCCATGCGGGTACTTAAGGCTACAATTTTCTTTGCTCAACATCCTGGAAATGTTGAGCGGAGAAAAATTGGGCATTTAAATGTACTAAAGGTTTGGTTGTGAAGTCCTTGCCATATTACCGCCATCACATAATGACAAATGGATTCTGAAAAACAATTAAAAACATAAACAACTTCTAATAAATCCAATGATGACAACATTTTAGCAACGCCTGGACCGGAAAGATTCAGTCTACGGTTGACGGGACAGGATATCATGGAGGAGATGGACATAGTGTACCCAACCTAGATTTGGTAAAGGATATTCTAGTTGAACAAAACAAACCCCCTGTAGCAAACGGTGGTCCTTATTCTCAGTTAGGGTAGTGGTTCAGCCGAGGACAGACAGTGTATCCGAAGACGAACTTGATATCACACTTGTCCCACCGGCTAGGCCGAGGACAATAGTGTATCCAACCTAGATTTGGTAAAAGATGTTCTAGTTGAAGAAAGCAGACAATTGCTAGTCCTTCTGGAGCAAACTGTGGTCCTGAGCCAGTTTATCCCAAGACTAACTTCATACCACACATGTCCCACCGGTTAAAGTCGTCGATAAACTGGCTTCGGCCCAAGTAGAAAATACTAACCCTATAAAGCCAGTACCGGGCATCGGCTGAAACCAATAGAAGAAGGCTTCCGATGTAGGGTAGAGTTGAGGAGGAAACCTCGAAAAAGCAATAAGTCGAAAATGGTTCCACCGCCCAACTAGTGTCGTAAATCGTGTGACAAAGAAAAAGAGGGCTTACGGCAGGTCGATGCACAATCATAGAAAGTTCGTCAGCAGTGAACCCTCGTCCATCACGATTAGAGAGTGCAGTTTGATCTGAATAAATCTCATGGTGGTGCTCGAATTCGAAAGGAGATTCCCGTAATTGTTCAAGACAAATTCTGATCTCAAAAAACTCTCTCTCTCTCTCTAACCGTTGCCCACAAAGGCCACATCGGGAGTGAAGCTGATTTGCCTCAATCTCCCATGGATGATTCATCCTTTCTGATCTCAACACCTTCTTCAATCGGTGGTGCTGTCACCACACTAGCAGGTGTGGACGAATGTGAAGAAGAAGAATCAACCCCAAGAGAAGTCAAGAAAAGCGAAAACTGGGAGGACTGACTCGGCATCTGTCTCGGCACTTGGGCGTGTGGTTTCAACTAAAACCAACACTTCTCCACAAGGGAAAATCCACATCCGAAGGCCAAAAGACCTAACCCGAGTGAGAATTCTAAGCTCTCTACCTCCTTTGCTTGCTATCAAAAAACTAAGAGCCCGAAACAACTGACAAGGTAGCCGCAGAAACTAACCAAATCCAGACATATCCGACTAATCGTTCCAGACGAGCTTCGAATGACGGTTATCGGTAGAACTGACCCTGATGGAAAAATCTGTAATAATAGATGGCTGATAATGGAAGATTGCACGTGAGACATTATGTTCCCGGGAGATATGGATCCTCCCAAACATACGCAATTCGGTAGCACGGTCCCCCATACGCGAGCAAAGGTTATCTGAAGTGAGAACAAGGAATCCTTGGACATCTTTGTTAATAAAGTAGACGGCCTCGCTTGTAAGTATGATGGAGATCAACTGCAGTTGATCGTATGGGATTAAAACTGGAAGTAACTCGGTTACTAGATCCAACCAGAGGTCCCACCAATGATTTAATTGAAGACACTGGCACGGTTATATTGTTGCTGTAATAAACAGACCAAAAAAATTTTGTTATGTTGCCTTCTTTGTAATTCCACGACACAAAACAGTGTTAGGGTTGATGTTTGGGTATAAAAGTTTTTTGTTGAAGAAGTTATTGAAAAATAACTTCGGTGTAGAATATCCACAAACAAGAAAAAATGAAACTGATGAGATTCTGTGGCGAGATTCGAAACTATAGTCCCTGTCTTACCCCTTGGCAAACAATGCCGAATTTTGTCCACTAAATTAGTTGTTTTAAAATATTAAAACAACAACAATGGAATTAAGCCAGACTATTTTGAAACAAAAACAAAAAAAAAAAAAAAAAAACAAAATTAAATATTTTTGTGCGTTTTCCTTTTCCAAATTTACCGCAAAACTCTATGCTGTCTAAATTACAAGATTTAATATCATCCATCAACTCTTCACCATATTTATGGCATACCAGTTGCGACGGCAAACATGAAAGGTTTAATCGATTTGCCCCTCTCTCCACATTGCCTTCGATGATTATAGTTTACATTTTTATATTGAACCCAGTCACTATAAAAATACAGTATGTACTATTTTATTTCTCCATGTTAGCTTTTAGGGGGTGGAGGAAAAAATTCAATTTTCCTAATATTCACGTTATCCGAAAGAAACAAAATGTGCATTGGTAGAATATATGAATAAATTGATTCGATAAAGTTTCATTGAATATGGTATAATTTAAAATATATTGACTTGCATATTGGCAGCATCTAAAGCTACGTGATGCATTTTCATATACACCGGACGACATGAGCGGTGCGTTATTGAATAACATTGTTAAGGAAACAGTTCTTGTTGCTATTACAGTACATAGCAACTGTTTCCAAAAACAATTAAAGTATCTGTCGGCTTTGCGACAGAGATATACCCTCAACCTATGTGAATTGAAACTTTCATCTACGGACAGATCGAATGTATTTAGGGTCTTTTCAGAATTTTATGGCGCTTTTGGACCTTTGAACTTGTGGACAAAAGTGTGGATTAGGACTAAAGTTCAAAAGTGTTGCATATTCCATTATGGAAGTGGATCTTAGTTTGGGAGTCATATCTTTTCGATAGACTTTGCTTTTGGACCAGTATGTCAGGAGGCATGGACTTGTCCACGGAAAGCATAATATGGCTGTAACCAGGACCGCAACGAACAGCGTCGGTAAACATTTCCAAACGATCTTCGAACAGGCCATAAACTGCACTTAGACACACATATTGATCTTTTCTGGGGGAGGTAACCTAAAGAGAGGACAGATATTGATAATTTTAAAAGTTAAACTAAATTTGTACAAAATATTAACAGATCCAAAGTTTGGACCAAATTGGTTGACCTCAGTGTACTTTTTTAAATATTCAGGGAAAGTACTGGAAATTGTGGACCGGTATTACGCATCTTCGAACGGAAACTAAGTTTGGACAAAATATGACGAAGGCCAAATTTTGGACCAAACCGGTTGATAAGTTCGAAAATTATTGTGCTCTCTAGCCACTAGGGGGTTTTTAAAATTTCGGACTGTTTTCTTAATAAGAATGGACTTGTCCCTGACAAAACTTTTACAGTCGTAATTGAGGCTGCGAACGCAAATTGCTTCAACAAAAATCAAAGTGAATCGAGAGCAGGGCCCTATTCCACGAAACAACTTATCAACTTTTCATTTTGCACTTATCAATATTTTTGACAATGATCAAAGTTAAGTGTTCCACAGAACCAATATTTTTTGATAAGTGATAAGTTGCTAATTATAAAGTGAGTTTGCTTACTTTTCAAAAAAATGTAGCTCTTTTTTTGATTTCTGTTCCACAAACGTTATTTCTGCTAAGTGAAAAGTTGTAACGGCAAAGCGTATTTTGCTAAGATTTTACAAAAAAAATTGCTCTTTCGTTCCACAGAAAACTCTGCATTTTGATTTTGCAGATCAAATTTTGATAAGTTTGCCTTGAATTTGCGAGGTAAACGTTCTCTTTGCCAATGTACATTGTTCAAGCGAGATTTTGTTCGGAAATAGTGAAAACACGGTTATGACAAGAAATTGTAAAGATTTTGCCGAACTTCTACCCTCTGAATCAACCATCCTACTTCGAACTCCCACTATCCGAAATTCCACCCTACGAACAACCCCATTCCGAACTTCCACCGTGCGAACAACCTCACAAATCGATGCTTCTCGATTTTACATTCAGAGTTAACTCTATTTTAGAGACTATTTTTATTTATTACTATACCCTCAACCATAACATGGAGGGTATATTAGGTTTGTCATTTTATTTGTAACTCATCGAAATAATCATTTGCGACCCTATAAGGTATATACATATATTTTTGATCAGCGTAAAATTCTAAGTTGATTTAACCACATCCGTCCGTCCGTCTGTTGTAATCACGCTATCTTCCGAACCAATTGAGATAGGGGGATGAAATGCTGTTCACACGTGTCTTAAATCAAGTTGGAAGTTGAGCTTTGTTATAGCCCCCATATAGCAGTGCCGTCGATTTCAGTTATTTTAAGGTTTTTAGCTACATTTTCAGAACAATTTAGTTATAATATTCTTGCAAAACTTACCGACATAGGCCCATCTTTTATTATAGCCTCCACATACCGCCCAATTTCAGCTACTTTGGGGTTATTAGCTACATTTGCAGGCCGAATTAGGTATAATTCAGTCAATCACCAAGAAACGTCTCCACAAAAAATTATGGATATAGGTCTACGTTTTTTATAGCCCCCATATAGCAGTACCGTCCGATTTCAGCTATTTTAAGGTTTTTAGATACATTTCTAGAACGAATTAGTTATAATTTGGCAAGTAACTTCTCCACTTTGTGGAGAAAGAAAACTAGTTACTCTGAGCCGAACATAACGCTTCTTACTTGTTTTATTTCGCTTAATTTTATTGTATTTTATTTTATTATTTTTTTTTTTAATTATTTTTTATTTTATTTTACTTCATTTGATTTATTTTGATCTTATTTTAATTTATTTCATTTAATTATTATTTAATCTTTATTAAAATTATTTTATTTTATTTTAGTTTCATATTAATTTATTTTGTTTATTTTATTTTATTTTTTTTATTTAATTATATTTTATTTCATTTATTTTATTTTATTTTACTATATTTCATTTTATTTTACTATATTTCACTTAATTTTATTTTATTTTATTTCATTTTATTTTGTTTTGTTTTGTTTTATTTTAATTTATTTTATTCTATTTTATTTTATTTGATCTTATTTTACTTTATTTTAATATAATTTCATTTATTTCGTTTAATTTTATTTTATTTAACTTTATTTTATTTTTTTATTTTATTTTACTTTATTTTGTTTTGTTTTATTTATTTTATTTTAATTTATTTTATTTAATTTTATTTTTTATTTTATTTTTTTATTTTTTTATTTTTTTATTTTTTATTTTATTTTATTTTATTTTATTTTATTTTATTTTATTTTATTTTATTTTATTTTATTTTATTTTATTTTATTTTATTTTATTTTATTTTATTTTATTTTATTTACTTTTAGTAATATCAGTTTCTTTTCATTTTTTCGCTCGTCTCAATTTTACATGTCTTATTTATTATTGCCAAGTAAAAAATAATGCAAAGATGATAAAACGTTCTGTGGAACAAATATCATTCACACTTTGCAAGAGAACTGAGAGACTTACCAAGATGGCGGAAAAATTGATCAAGAGAGCACAACAACTGTGCTAAAAGAACAGTGATAGACAAATTTGCTAAGTGCAAGTGAAATTGAAAAGTAATTTTGTGGAACAAAAAAAAGGTTATCACTTTTCAAAATAAGTAGTTATTGATAAGTGCAAAATGAAAAGCGATAAGTTGTTTCGTGGAATAGGGCCCAGGTCTTAAAGTGAACTTATACAAAATTTTGTGTGGGAGGTACCCGAAGAAGGGAGATAAGACTGTATGCTCTAACTATAGGGGCATAAGTCTACTCCCTATTGCCTACAAGATCGTGTCAGGGATTTTGTGCGAACGACTAAAGCCTATGGTCAACGAGATAATTGGACCATACCAATGCGGCTTTAGACCTGGCAAGTCCACCATTGACCAGATATTTACCCTGCGGCAAATCCTGGAGAAGACCCAAGGGATGCAGATCGACACCTACCACCCTTTTGTCGGTTATAAAGCAGCCTTCGACAGCTCGCTGCGTTCAAAGGTATTCCAATCCATGTCTGAATTTGGTATCCGTGCAAAGCTCATCCGGCTTTGCCAAATGAATTTAACTGACACGAGGTCCTCAGTTAAAATAGGAAAGAACCTCTCGGAAGATGTTGGTACCAAAAGAGGTTTCAGACAAGGAGACAGCCTTTCGTGTGATCTCTTTAACATCCTGCTGGAAAAGGTTATACGAGAGGCAAACGTCAAAAGAAGTGGCACAATCTACACCAATAGTCACATGTTACTTGATTATGCTGATGATATAGACATCGTAGGCCGATCAGTAAAAGAAGTAACTGATACCTTTATGAAGGTCGAAGGAGAATCTGCTAAAGTGGGTCTGGCGGTAAACGGTGAGAAGACCAAGTTGATGGTGTCGACGCGCAATGCGTCCATTGGCTCGGACCGACTATGGAAGTTGGGTCCTATAATATTGAGGTAGTAAAAGACTTCGTCTACCTCGGCACCTCCGTAAACACAACAAACGACATCAGTTGTGAAATAAAAAGAAGAATTGTATTGGCCAACATATGCTACTTTGGCTTAAGTAAGCACTTTAAAAACAAAGCCACATCTCGTCAAACACAAATAACGATCTACAAAACACTGATACTACCCATGCTGATGTATGGCTCCGAAGCCTGGGTACTTGCGCAAGCAGACATGGCAGTGCTTGGTGTGTTTGAGCGAAAAATTCTTCGAAAGATCTACGGATCAATCTGCGTTGACGGTGAATATCAACGTCGCATGAACCACGAGCTGTATCTGCTATACAACGACATCAATATTGTTTAACGTATCGATATGAAGCGATTGCGTTGGCTAGGCCATATCATAAGAATGAGCGATAATGAACCCGCTAAAAAGGCGTATAAACACGGACCGCTTGGCGGTGCACGCAGACTTGGCAGGCCAAGGAATAGATGGCGCAAACAAGTGGATGATGAGATGAAAAGGCGCGGTATATCAGAAAGCGAAGCAACAAACAGAGAGAAATTGAGATCTTTTCATAGTTCGGCCTATGGAACAAATGTTCTGTAATGGGCCAGCTAAGTAAGTACCCGAAGGAGAGGATTAATATAGTCCCTATTCGAACTTATTATATCTGTTAGATATACTAGGATGTGTAAAGTATGGACCATATCGGTCACTCCCAACAAGAGTCCGAACATTTTTGAACTTTTGTGGGGGAGGTACCGAAAGGAGTGGACCGGTATTGCTAATTTTTGAACTAAAACTAAGTTTGGACAAAATATGACGATGGCCAAACTTTGGACCGAATCGGTTGATCAGTTCGAGAGTTATCGTGCTTCCCAGCCAATACATATGGTGGCATAGGGATTTTTTGCAACTTTCAGGCTATTTTCTCACGAAGTATGGACTTGTCTCCTGATGAAACTTGTATCGTCGTATAGGGGACAGTGAATACAAGAGTTATCGTGCGCACAAATTTTCCGAACATTTTCGAACTTTTGTGGAGGAGGTACCGGTAGGAGTGGACCGATATAACTCATCTTCGAACTTAAACTAAGTTTGGACAAAATATTAGGAAAGACAAATTTTGGACCAGCCAGACAGACAGACGGACGGACATTGCTAAATCGACTCCAAATTGTCTGAAACGGATTTCGTCCAAACATACTTGGGGTCTAAAACCTTTATTTAGATGTGGCACATTTTGCCCGTATGAAAGTGTTAGCATAAATGCTGAGGGTATTAAAAGAGAAGCAAAACTCATTTATCAGCGCTTTCAGAACGAAAAACGTTTCAAAGTAAGTGTCTAGTTGCTCGAAAATTAGACATCTAAAAGGAAATTACTGACCATTGTTTTAAAAAGGCAGGTTTTTTGTTTAGTGCAGCTGTAGAAGATGCTGATATTGAAATACAAAAATAGGGTATCAAATACGTGTTGAAGATGTTACGATTGCAGACCGTGTTAATGTCGAATTCGATACTTTAACTAAGAATTATCCCTTTTTGGAGTCTCGGAACAATTTTCCCGATCATATTTTTTCTTCCATTGCAAATTGTAAAAACTTTGATAAATCAAAGTGGCAAAATAAAAAACAAATGAAAATCACTTTTTATTTCAATCCTAAATAAAAATTCAATTTATGGTTTATTCATATACTCATGTTTGTTTCTTTATTACTCATGTATGCAGGTAAAATAAATATTTCGCCTGGTTTCCCTATAACGAATTGTCTCTATAATTCTTCGGCCCCCAAGTGCTACGTTTTAGAGAAGTTCGGCTGTAAATGCTTGTTTTTCTCAGTGTAAATACTAACATAATATTTAGGCTCATATTTCGACTAGCTGTATTGTATTTTGTATCTTTTTTTTTCTGTAAACTAAATATTCAATTTGTTGAAATTTTCATGTTTTATTTTCATCATCATTGTATCCTTCCTCCATTACATACATCCTTTGCTAATGGATATGCGTTTATATAAGCCGGCTGCAAACTTTGATCTATGTGGGTGTATATAACATGGACACAAAATGTCATGATACCAGTAAAGGCCATGAGTTACTGACCTATGATGGAAAAGTGGGGGGCCAGGGTACTTTAACAGGTGGTTTATGGCACTTACAGAAGAACAACGTTAACTGTTTTGCGATGATATGCGATGGTTTTGTGTGGACAAATGAAATCGGAATTTTTTCAAAAAGTGGATTTTTATTTCCTTTATTTTTGCTGTGGTGATGCTGCTCCTTGGCAAAATATTTTAGTATATTTTCAGATTTTTTCCAGAGATATCGCCTTGAAATTCGAATTCTAGTAAAAACTATGCAAAGAAATGCTCATAACTTCTTTTGTATTTGGACCAATATATATAATATTTGAACAAATCTTTTTTTTTGTATTTTTGTTGTTTTATCAGCTATTTAATAAAAAAATAGGAAAAAGTTTGCACAGTGGGCGTGGATGCAATTTTCGCGATTTAATAGTTAAAATAAATTGTTCACAATGATTGTACTCTTCGATTTTTTTCTTGATTTCTTTCTTTGTATTAAACTACGATCAATTACAAAGATTATAAGTCGTATTTGGTAATGGGATTCAAACGATAACTATTTTGTCTTAATTTTTTAAAATCTGTAAATATACGGGTATGTTCTAAGACACACTTCACCTCTCACTTCACGCCCCAAGCATTTCGTGCACCCCATTTGCTCTTATTTCTTATGTTTGGTATTGAAAATAGGCTATACCGGTACACGTGGTATAATGGTATAATTATGCGTGGTATAAAATTTCGGTCCGGCCGTACTTAACGCTTATTGTTTTTTAACAATAATTTCAAGTCAACAATTCCGCTATCATGAAATCAATTTTTTGACTAGGATATTCCATGTTTTGAGAAAAAAAAATCAAGGACCACTTAATGTTATTTCAAAAGAGAGATTAAATGAGATTCCATTGAAAAGAGATGCTTAAATGAAAAGGCGATAATATCATCGTGGTTATGCAACTTGAAATGTTGATGATTGTATTTAACATCTTTGGCACGTAAAGGCTATTATGAGTATTATGCCAACACATATATACACATTTACATAAATGTATAAATCAATACACCAATACATATGTATGTACTCAAAAGCAAAATTTTAAGCCGTATTGCTTTTATTCCCTACGAAAAGCGATGAATGCTGCCACCGTTGATTATAGCTATAAGGTTTTTTATTTGTATCACATCGTCTCTCCTCTGTCTACTTATGAAAGCTGCTGATAATTTAGATTTAAAAAGTAGAGTAGATACATATAAACAAAATCAGAACAGAAACATGCTTACACTGGAGTTATGAAGGTAGCTTTGCATTCTGCAGTAAACCATATTTTTACTTTCACAAAATTTCATTATTTAAAGCGAATGAAGATGAAAACAAAATCGATAACATTTCAAGTTGTTTAAAAAGTATTATGCAATTTAAAATGTAATCGATTTTGAGTATTTTTTATGAAAATCCATATTTACATTAGGTAATTTTCCTTGCGGCAATTGTCAGTTTGTCGGTGAGAGAGGGTGTTGAGAGACAAAGGGTTACCATATGCCTCACCTCTCTCTCTATCAAACTGGCAATTGCCGCAAGGAAAATTGCCTAATATAAATGTGGACAAGGGTGATACAAAAACAGACATGAATTTTAAACAGTATAACGGTGTTAGATACCCAGCAAAATTTGAAGGAAGGGGTTCTATGCGATGTGGTGATTTCATGGCATATTTTGCATTGGTTCAAAGCAAGTCGTGAAAGATCCGATCTTTTCATCAGCATTTGAATCATTTGTACATTTCACTACAAACAAACAAGTCGATTTGTACATCCCTACAAGTAGCGACATCAAAACAAAATAGAATACATTTCCAAAATTTTTGTTATAAAATTACAAATTAAATGTAGGTTCACGAACTAGAAATTCTTAAAGGAGTGCTGATGGAGTCCATGTCTAAATCTGAACTGGTGATGAGAAGATAATAGAAAAGCTTGTGTAAGATGAAACAAAATCAGTGGCTGAGAGTGGACGAAGTAAACTCTGTTGCGGTGCAGCGGCGGTGATTAAATTGAAATTTTGGGTGTAAACTTTATGCTGATAAATGAATGAATGGCTTAACTTCATCATTACCTTTGAGAGTAATATTTACAAAACTTACTGACAGCCTGCACAATTTTAGTGATCGCTACCAATATCATGATTTCATCCCGACGAAGGGAATTAATTATCAATTGGCTTTTCAGTTTTTGAAATGATGATTTTTCTAGTGAAAACCTGAACTCTTTAAGCATCGAGTATTCTCATGTTAATTTAAGAGTAATTAATATAAGTCTAATTTCCAAAAAAAAAAAAAAAAACTAAGAAAATTTAAAGGTGTATAACAGTTTCAGAAAACTGTTATACTTGTACGATTCCATGAATTTGCAGCATTATTCCAAGAAAATTACAATTTTTTGGAAATGATGAATTGCGAAGAGTATAACAGTTAGAACAAACAAGTTTTAACATCGTTATACCGCTTCAATTCGAATTTTTGTGTAAATATCACTTTGTAATAAAATATATTCAAATTTGGTGAATTTCCCATTAATTGTTATACTATTTTAAATTTCCCCTATTTCGTCTTTTTTGGGAATATTGTATTCTTGATGTTGTGGTATATCTTTTTTCATTGTTTTTTTTTTTTAATTTATCATTTTATTGTCAATTAAGTGTTAATAACAGTTGAATAAAATTAGCTAATAAATAATAATGCCACCGTGTTGCAATGGTATGCATACCCACCTTGCACTTTGAAGGTCGTGGGTTCGACTCCCCGGACAGGCAACATCAAAAATTTCAACGGTGGAAAAATACCCCTCAGTAATGTTGGCCACATTTGCTGAGTATTTCAGCCATGTAAAACTTCTCTAGAAGTCGTATCTTAAGACACGCCGTTTGGACTCGGCAATAAGCAGAGCTAATATGAATCGGGGTGCACTCATTGATATGAGGGAAGTCTCCCTTGTCCCGCATGGGCGGTTTGTGGAACAATTATTATTATAATAAATAATAATAAACCTGTTTCTATAATTCCTAATTTTTTTTGACAATTTAAGGCTTTGTCTAATTTTTAAAAATTTATCAAGAAAATCTCAAGATGTATAAAAATTTTAGAAAACTGTTATACTTGTGAATTAGTAATATTTTTCTAGGAACATTTATATTATTTCGAAATGATGAATTTGGACAAATATAACAGTTTTACAAACCGTATTAAAACCGCTATACGTTTTTAAATTCGTAATTTTTCGTAAATATGTACTAATTTTGAAATAAGGTATTCTCAAAATCGAATTGGTCGCATTCTTTATTTATTTTTTTTCAATTATATTTAAATGTGAATAACATTTTAGAAAACTGTTATACTACGTAAGGTCACATGAATTTAAAACATTGATATCTAATAATATCAATATTATTTAAAATAACGAATTTTAGAGAGTATAACAGTTACAATAAATTATTTAACACCGTTATACTGTTTAAAATTAATGTTTTTTTTTTTTTTTTTTTTTTTGTATCACCCTTGTCCACATTTATATTAGGCAATTTTCCTGGCGGCAATTGCCAGTTTGATAGAGAGAGAGGTGAGGCATATGGTAACCCTTTGTCTCTCAACACCCTCTCTCACCGACAAACTGACAATTGCCGCAAGGAAAATTGCCTAATGTAAATATGGACTTTCATGAAATATACTCAAAATCGATTACATTTTAGATTGCATAATACTTTAACAACTTGAAATGTCATCGAGTTTGTTTTCATCTTCTTCCGCTTTAAATTATGAAATTTTGTGAAAGTAGAAATATGGTTTACTGCAGAACGCAAAGCTACCTTCAGAACTGCAGTGTAAGCATGTTTCTGTTCTGATTTTGTTTATATGTATCTACTCTACCTTTTAAATCTAAATTATCAGCAGCTTTCATAAGTAGACAGACGAAAGACGATGTGATACAAATAAAAACCTTATATCTATAATCAACGGTGGCAGCATTCATCGCTTTTCGTAGGGAATAAAAGCAATACGGCTTAAAATTTTGCTTTTGAGTACATACATATGTATTGGTGTATTGATTTATACATTTATGTAAATGTGTATATATGTGTTGGCATAATACTCATAATAGCATTTACGTGCCAATGATGTTAAATACAATCATCAACATTTCAAGTTGCATAACCACGATGATATTATCGCCTTTTCATTTAAGCATCACTTTTCAATGGAATCTCATTTAATCTCTCTTTTGAAATAACATTAAGTGGTCCTTGATTTTTTCATATAAAATGGAATATCCTAGTCAGAAAATTGATTTCATGATCGCGGAATTGTTGACTTGAAATTATTGTAAAAACAACAAGTAGAAAAAGCGTTAAGTACCGCCGGACCGAAATTGTATACCACGGATATAACTTTGGCTATAACCTTGGCTATATCAAACGTGTACCGGTATAGTCTATATTCAATACCAAACATAAGAAATATGAGCAAATGGGGTGCACAAAATGCTTGGAGCGTGAAGTGAGAGGTGAAGTGTGTCTTAGAACATACCCGTATATTTACAGATTTTACAAAATTAAGAAAAAATAGTAATCATTTGAATCCCATTACCAAATACGACTTAAAATGTTTGTAATTGATCGTAGTTTCATACAAAAAAAATCAAGAAAATTAAGAAAATCGAAGAATACAATCATTGTGAAAAATGTATTTTAACTATTAAATCGCGAAAATTGCATCCAAGCCCACTGTGCAAACATTTTCCTATTTTTTATTAAATAGCTGATAAAACAACAAAAATACAAAAAAAGATTTGTTCAAATTGGACCAATACTAAAGAAGTTATGAGAATTTCTTTAACCGTTAGTCAAAAAAAATCTGAAAATATACTAAAATGTTTTGCCAAGGAGCAGCATCTTACTTACTTACTTAGCTGGCCCATTACAGAACATTTGTTCTATAGGCCGAACTAAGAAGAGATCTCCATTCCTCTCTATTTGTTGCTTCGCACTCTGGAATACCGCGCCTTTTCATCTCATCATCCACTTGTTTGCGCCATCTATTCCTTGGCCTGCCAATTCTGCGTGCACCGCCATGTGGCATGTATTCATACGCCTTTTTAGCGGGTTCATCATCGCTCATTCTTATGATATGGCCTAGCCAACGCAATCGCTGCATCTCGATACGTTTAACAATATTGATGTCGTTGCATAGCAGATACAGCTCGTGGTTCATGCGACGTCGATATTCACCGTCAACGCAGATTGGTCCGTAGATCTTTCGAAGAATTTTTCTCTCAAACACACCAAGCACTGCCATGTCTGCTTGCGCAAGTACCCAGGCTTCGGAGCCATACATCAGCACGGGTAGTATCAGTGTTTTGTAGAGCGTTATTTTTGTTTGACGAGATGTGGCTTTGTTTTTAAACTGCTTACTTAAACCAAAGTAGCATCTGTTGGTCAATACAATTCTTCTTTTTATTTCACAACTGATGTCGTTTGTTGTGTCTACGGAGGTGCCGAGGTAGACGAAGTCTTTTACTACCTCAATATTATAGGAACCAACATCCACTGTCGGTCCGAGCTCAATGGATGCATTGCGCGTCGACACCATCAACTTGGTCTTCTCACCGTTTACCGCCAGACCCACTTTAGCAGATTCTCCTTCGACCTTTATAAAGGTATCAGTTACTTCTTTTACTGATCGGCCCATGATGTCTATATCATCAGCATAAGCAAGTAACATGTGACTATTGGTGTAGATTGTGCCACTTCTTTTGACGTTTGCCTCTCGTATAACCTTTTCTAGCAGGATGTTGAAGAGGTCACACGAAAGGCTGTCTCCTTGTCTGAAACTTCTTTTGGTACCAAACTCTTCGGAGAGGTTCTTTCCTATTTTAACTGAGGACCTCGTGTCAGTTAAAGTCATTTTACAAAGCCGGATGAGCTTTGTGGGGATACCAAATTCATACATGGCTTGGAATACCTTTGAACGCAGCGGGCTGTCGAAGGCTGCTTTATAATCGACAAAAAGGTGGTAGGTGTCGATCTGCATCTCTTGGGTCTTCTCCAGGATTTGCCGCAGGGTACATATCTGGTCAATGGTGGACTTGCCAGGTCTAAAGCCACATTGGTATGGTCCAATTATCTCGTTGACCATAGGCTTTAGTCGTTCGCACAATATCCCTGACACGATCTTGTAGGCAATAGGGAGTAGACTTATGCCCCTATAGTTAGAGCATACAGTCTTATCTCCCTTCTTGTGGACGGGGCACAGGATACTCAGTTTCCAATCGTCGGGTACTCGTTCTTCCTGCCAGATGGTGCTAACTAGCTGATGAATACACCTTATCAGAGTGTTGCCTCCGGTTTTGAACGGCTCGGCTGGTAAGCCATCGGCCCCTGCTGCCTTATTATTCTTCAGCCGATTTATTGTTGTCTTTACCTCATCTTGGCTGGGCGGTATACATTCAATACCATCTTCTGGGATTGGGACTGTGGTATCTTCGTCGTCTTCGCTGCTATTGGATACCAACAGATTTGAAAAATGTTCTTTCCATATCCTGAGTACACTATCTGTATCAGTTATCAAATTACCTTGCTTGTCTCTACAGGAGGATGTGCCTGTACCAAAGCCATCAGTTTGATGCTTGACTCTTTGGTAGAATTTTCGGACTTAATTCTGTCTCCTGTACATCTCGATTTTTTCACACTCCCGCTTTTCCATCTCTCTCTTTTTCCTGAGGAAAAGACGTTTCTCCTCTCTCCTTTTCTCCCTGTATCTCTCTCGTGCGCTACGCGTTGCTACGGATTGTAAAGTAGCCCTATATGCCGCATTTTTCTCTTCGATGGCAGCACGACACTCCTCATCATACCATTGATTCCTTGGTGGAGGTCTCTGGTATCCAAGTATGGATTTTGCGGCTGTTTGCATGGAGTGGGCAATTCTTTGCCATTGCGCTGATATGTTATCGGGATGAGGAGTGCTTTGATTAAGCAATTGGGCTAGTTGAGTGGAATATGCTGCGGCTATCTGTTGTGATTGCAGCTTACCGATGTCTAACTTTCCTGTTGTGTCTGTTCGTACTTTGTTTGCTACCTTTAAGCGGGTGCGTACCTTTGCTGCAACAAGGTAGTGGTCCGAATCAATGTTTGCGCCTCGGAACGATCTACATCCAACACGCTCGATGAATGTCTTCCATCTATCACAATATGATCAATTTGGTTTC
Organism: Musca autumnalis; assembly: GCF_047663935.1. NCBI lineage: Eukaryota > Metazoa > Arthropoda > Insecta > Diptera > Muscidae > Musca > Musca autumnalis. The sequence goes on along the minus strand of NW_027411977.1, from coordinate 192,129,987 downwards.
TTGTTTTCTGATCTGGAGACAGCCAGGTGCCCTTATGAATATCGAGATGATTAAATCTGGTACTGCTAACTACCATGTTCTTTGCAGCTGCAAAGTCTATCAGCCTCATACCATTGTCAGATGTTTCACTGTGGAGACTGAATTTCCCGACTGTTGGGCCAAAGATATTCTCCTTTCCAATTTTGGCATTAAAATCGCCTAGAATGATTTTAATGTCATGGGCAGGGCAACGGTCATATGTTTCTTCTCTCTCTCGTAAAATATATCTTTGGTCTGTTCGTCCTTTTCTTCATTGGGAGCAGGAGCGCAGATAAAGCTGATGTTGAAGAATTTAGCTTTTATTCGAATTGCAGCAAGTCTTTCATTCACTGGGGTGAAGCTGGATACCAGATGTTTTAGTCTCCGACTAACTACGAATCCACAACCAAACTCATGCTTTACGTCATGGCAGCTATAATACAGTGCGTCACCTTTAGGTGTTGTTGTGACGCCTTTCCCAATCCATCGTATTTCCTGTATGGCAGTAATATCGGTCTTGTACTTTTCAAGTACGTCCGCCAATGCGAAGACTGCACCTTCTCTATAAAGAGTGCGAACATTCCAGGTGCAGATTCGCAGATCATGGTCCTTAAAACGTTTGCGGGGTTCGTCAACTTTAGAGGGGTTTGTTTTTCTTTTCTTTCGTTTTTTCATAGTAGGCTGTTTTTTCTAGGGGAGGGTTACTAACCCGACGCCCAAACCCAAGTTTTTAACGTTCTTATGGGTGAACGCGCGGCACATGTTAGCTCACTACCTTTAACGGGTGTTAAAGGCAGTTCCCCAGGTGACACCACGGGGAGGTCAGTGTCCACTTGGGATGAAAGAGGGACCAAGATAAATCCTGGGCTTTGCCATGTTAAAACCGGTCAGGACCGTTCCTTGGTATCTTCCAACCCCTACGTCACCCAAGGAGCAGCATCACCACTGCAAAAATAAAGGAAATCAAAATCCACTTTTTGAAAAAATTCCGATTTCATTTGCCCACACAAAACCATCGCATATCATCGCAAAACAGTTAACGTTGTTTTTCTGTAAGTGCCACCACTTTTCCATCATAGGTCAGTAACGCATGGTCTTTAGTGGTATCATGACATTTTGTGTCCATGTTATATACACCCACATAGATCAAAGTTTGCAGCCGGCTTACATAAACGCATATCCATTAGCAAAGGATGTATGTAGTGGAGGAAGGATACAATGATGATGAAAATAAAACATGAAAATTTCAACAAATTGAATATTTAGTTTACAGAAAAAAAGATACAACATACAATACAGCTAAACGAAATATGAGCCTAAATATTATGTTAGTATACATATGTACACTGAGAAAAACAAGAATTTACAGTCGAACTTCTCTAAAACGTAGCACTTGGGGACCGAAGAATTGCTACGTTACAGAGACAATTCGTTATAGAGAAACCAATGCAAAATAATTAATTTAACCTACATACATGAGTAATAAAGAAACAAACGTGAGTATATGAATAAAAATAAATTGAATTTTTATTAGAATTGAAATAAGAAGTGATTTTCATTTGTTTTTTATTTTGCCACTTTGATTTATCAAAGTCTTTACAATTTGCAATGGAAGAAAAAATATGATCGGGAAAATTGTTCCGAGACTTCAAATAGGGATAATTCTTAGTTAAAGTATCGAAATCGACATTAACACGGTAACATCTTCAACACGTATTTCATACCCGATTTTTGTATTTCAATATCAGCATCTACTACAGCTGCACAAAAATACCAGCCTTTTTATACCCTCCACCATAGTATGGAGGGTATATTAACTAATCTAATCAACTAATCATTTGCGACCATGTAAAGTATATATATTCTTGATCAGGATAAAATTCTAAGACGATCTAGCCATGTCCGTCTGTTCGTCTGTCCGTCTGTTGTAATCACTCTAGCGTCCGCAATAAGTGAGATAGAGTGCTGAAATTTTGCACCCGAGGGTCTTTTTTCCCATAGGCAGGTCAATTTCGAAGATGGGCTATATCGGTTCACTCTTTGGTATAGCCCCCATATAACGGTACCTCCGGATTTGAAGTATTTTGACGTTATTCGCCACATTTGCAGACCGAACTAGCTATAATTTGGCACTTAGGGTTCCTAGTGATCAACAAACTTATATTCCAAAGGATATGGACATAGGTCATGTTTTGGTATAGTCCCCATATAACGGTACCTCCCGATTTTCGGTATTTTGAGAATTTTAGCCACAATTTTTAACCGAACTATCTGCAATTTGACATTTGAGGTTCTCAGTGGCCATGAAATAACTCAACCAAACATCGTCAACATAGGTCCATGTTTTGGTATAGCCCCCATATATCGGTACCTCCCGATTTTCGGTATTTTGAGAATTTTAGCTACAATTTTTAACCGAACTATCTGCAAGTTGACATTTGAGGTTCTGAGTGGTCATGAAACATATCTACCAAGCATCGTCAACATAGGTCCATGTTTTGGTATGGCCTCCTTATAACCGTACCTCCCGATTTTCGGTATTTTGAGCATTTTAGTTAAAATTTTTAACCGAACTAGCTGTAATTTGACATTTGAGGTTCTCAGTGGTCATAAAACATCTCCACGAAACATCGTCAACATAGGTCCATGTTTTGGTATAGCCCCCATATAGCAGTACCTCCCGATTTTCGGTATTTTGAGAAATTTACCTACAGTTGTTAACCGAAATAGCTGTAATTTGACATTTGAAGTTCTCAGTGGTCATAAAACATCTCCAACGAAACATCGTCAATATAGGTCCATGTTTTGGTATAGCCCCATATAACGGTATCTCCCGATTTTCGGTATTTTAAGAATTTTAGCTGCAATTTTTAACCGAACTAGCTGTAATGATCGGTATTTTGAGAATTTTAGCTACAATTTTGTCTATTCAAAAATAATCGTCAATATACCTAGGTCCATGTTTTGGTATTTTCCTCCATATAACTGTACCTCTCGATTTTCGGGAATTTTCAGTGGTCACGAAATTTCTTCATTAAAATTCGTAAACATGGGTCCATTTTTGAGGGTCTACATTGTTTTGATGAAACTACCCTCAATTTGACTCTTGAAGTTCCCTGCAGCTATAAAACTTTTCCGCCAAAAAATTTAAAGATCGGTTGACACTTTTTGATATAGCCCCGTAGGTGGTACCTTTCACCTAGCTGAACCCATTTTTTTAGATTAGATTAGATAACACTGTGCAAATAAATTGAGGTGAAAGTCTGGGGCACGGAAAATTCCTCTTGGGGAAGAAAGGCCTTGGTGAGTATATTATAAACCCCGAAGGACAGATGCGCCGTGAGTCGAATTTAGGCGTTATGGCATGATGAAATTTTTGTTAGAGACCCTGTGGGCCATCAGGAATTAGAGTTATATCATTTTTCACTGTTGCTTAAGTGCTCTACAAAAACAACAAACAAAGATATAATGCTAATTCATGATGGTTTACAGGGTCTCTTGCAAAAACTTCATCACGCCATAGCGCGGAAGTTCAATTCACGGCGCATCTGTTCTTCGGGGTTTTTATCTCTGCCCCAACATTTGTGTTTACAGTGTAATTTAAGCAATATTGGGAGGCAGTAGGAGTCTATCCATTGTCGAAAAGTTGTTCCACCTAAAATTGTGAAAGGACCCTAATTATTCCATTTTAATTAAGACTATTTTATGGTGCAATAGTTCATTTTAGGATTGAATCTTCAACTAAAACAAAACAAACAATATATTCAAAATATGGGTGTTTTAGATACAGCCAATTTCTTGAACGATTATACAACATCAAAATTCTTAAACGCATTTGTATTTTTGTTCCTTTTAATAATTATGTACTTCCAAAAGTATCCTGTCTCAATTTCCAAAACCTGTTCCGAGACAAATTAAATTAAAATTCTTAAATTTAATATACCACAAAATAAACCTCTTCTTACATGACATTTTTATTGACAAGAATAAATTCAAATTACTTCCTTCTCAGTCACATAAACACTTCCGCTACAACGACTTTTCATTACCAACGAAACAAAGTAAAACGAAAATTAAAAAACCGCAACTCAATGCCAAATTTAAAACCGGAAATTTGGGAAATTTCCACGAAATAAAACCACAACCAGCCATCTTAAACTTCTTAACACATTCTCCGCACTGTATTTTATTCAATTTTACAGTAATTGAAACCTGTCAATATTCTTGAAATTTAAACTTCAGGTAATCCAATGCCGCTAAAATACTTTTAAATTCCTCACTATTAAACAACAACGTTGACATGTGTGCGTCCGTAATCTTCTAAGTGGATTAGGGTAGGTGTCTGCTGTCAATCTAATCTTCCTACACCACCAAAGGGATTTGTAGATGAACTTTTGTAATAAAAAGCAGGCAAAGTTAATTGTAAATCTCAGTAATTCCTTTATGTACAGCACCAAGCGACAATGTCCTACTCCCTCCATCGTTCTCGTCTATGGCAACTACAGCGAAAAGTTAGAACAGCAAAAGCAAACACCAAATATCAGCAAATTAAGACATACTGGGATGTGGAGAGACGGAATGTTACAGTGGGCCAGGGAATGGAAAATTTATATTTGAAAAAAAATGGCAGCAGAATCGAAAGCATTACTCGCTCCGATAACATAACTGGCGCAATGACAAAGTATTGTCCATGCAGACAACCGGAATATCTGTACATTCCACGACGGCAGGTTCTTTGCACCGGGCCAACTACGAGAAGTGTTTTTTGCCGTACTAACAGAAACCATTGTCAGGTGGTAATTGTAATTAAGGATGGTAGGAAATATATTTCAATGGAACCCTATTTGAAATTGCACACATTTCGAAATCATTATTCACTTATTCCCCAAAACGGACACGCACACTTACACGCTTTATGTTATAAGCGTACGTTTGTACTAATTTTTCCATTGCACGAATCTGAATGGAGAGCTTTATCACTCACCATCATCAGAAGACAACAAAATTTTGTAATTAAAAATTTAAACGACAACATAAGCTCTCTTTGGAAAATGTGAAACTCGTGCCGGGTCGTGTCATGTGGGCAAAAACAGTGTCAAATCAGTAAGAAAGAGAATGAATGACAGCTGATGCTGCTGTTGTGGCATTAACTTTTCATGTTCGTTGGTCATATTAAAGTAGGGCGAAGGCAACAACAGATAGCAAAGCAGAGTATCACAAGCCACAAAGACATGCTGACACATACATACATTTCACATCTCTCTCTTTGATTGTAATGATGACAACGAACGCGTTGAAAATGACAACGATAATCATAGGCAACAAACAGCCTCGTTCAACAACAGCACATGGCGATATACATAAAGACTTTAGGGCAAACGATAAGCAAAAAAGCATCAAATTAAGAAAACAGGAAAGAAATCATGTCCTTGCTTTTTCCTCTATATTTTCCTTGTTATTAATGTTCAATGACTTGCCATAAAAATAGAATGAGACTGCAGGAAGTTAAAAAGGATAAACGACAGCAGTACACAGTGGTGTTCAATACTTATGTATATATGAGAAGGTATGATAACAATTTAGAAATTAATGAAACGGTTTGAAATTTATTACGTGGGTGATTTACGAGCAAACATTTTGGTATATCCCTAAATAACCATTCCGGCCAACTATTAATTTTTAAACGATTATGGCGACATTTTCCGGCCGATATTCCTATAATTTTACACTTTGTGTATTGACAGAATAAAACATATTTCTCCAAAAATTATAAACATAAAAAAATTATCCCTCCAAAAAATTATAAACATAAGTCGCCGTTTTGGTTTGGTCGTCATATGAAGGTAGCTCTTCATTTTAGATATTTTCGGTTCTGAGTAAATAAACTGGGTGACGTAGGGGATGGAAGATACCAAGGAACGGTCCTGACCGGTTTTAACGTGGCAAAGGCCGGGATTTACCCATAAGAACCCATAAGAACTTTAAAAACTTCCCTAGAAAAAACAGCCTACTACGAAAAAACGAAAGAAAAGAAAAACAAACCCCTCTAATGTTGACGAATCCCGCAAACGTTTTAAGGACCATGATCTGCGAATCCGCACCTGGAATGTTCGCACTCTTTATAGAGAAGGTGCAGTCTTCGCATTGGCAGACGTACTTGAAAAGTACAAGGCCGATATTACTGCCATACAGGAAATACGATGGATTGGGATAGGTGTCACAACAACACCTAAAGGTGACGCACTGCATTATAGCTGCCATGACGTAAAGCATGAGTTTGGTTGCGGATTCGTAGTTAGTCGGAGACTAAAATATCTGGTATCCAGCTTCACCCCAGTGAATGAAAGTTTTGCTGCAATTCTTGCTAAATTCTTCAACATCAGCTTTATTTCCGCGCATGCTCCCACTGAAGAAAAGGACGAACTGACCAAAGATATATTTTACGAGCGCTTAGAAGAAACATATGACCGTTGCCCTGTCCATGACATTAAAATCATTCTAGGCGATTTTAGTGCCAAAATTGGAAAGGGGAATATCTTTGGGCCAACAGTCGGGAAATTCAGTCTCCACAGTGAAACATCTGACAATGGTATGAGGCTGATAGACTTTGCAGCTGCAAAAAACATGGTAATTAGCAGTACCAGATTTAATCATCTCGATATTCACAGGGGACCTGGCTGTCTCCAGATCAAAGAACAAGTAATCAAATTGATCATGTTGTAATAGATGGAAAACATTCATCCAGCGTGTTGGATGTACGATCGTTCCGAGGCGCAAACATTGATTCGGACCGCTACCTTGTTGCAGCAAAGGTACGTACCCGTCTAAACGTTGCAAATAAAGCACGAACAGACACAACGCGGAAGTTGGACATCGATAGGCTGCAAACACACCTGATAGCCACAGCATATTCCACTCAACTGGCCCAATTGCTTAACGCGAGCACTCCTTGTCTCGATAACATAACAGCACAATGGCAAAATATTGCCCACTCCATGCAAACAGCCGCAAAATCCATACTTGGATTCCAGAGACCTCCACAAAGGAATTCATGGTATGACCAGGAGTGCCGTGCTGCTACCGAAGGTAAAAATGCGGCATATATAGCTACTTTACAATCAGTAGCAACGCGTAGCGCACGAGAAAGATATCGGGAGAAAAGGAGAGAAGAGAAACGTCTTTTCCGCAAGAAAAAGAGAGAAATGGAAAAGCGGGAGTGTGAAAAAATCGATATGTACAGGAGCCAGAATGAAGTCCAAAAATTCTACCAAAGAGTGAAACATCAAACAGATGGCTTCGGTACAGGCACATCCTCCTGTAGAGACCAGCAAGGTAATCTGGTAACAGATACAGATAGCGTGCTCAGGATATGGAAGGAACATTTCTCCAATCTGCTGGTATCCAATAGTAGCGAAGACGATGATACCACAGAACCAATCCCAGAAGATGGTATAGAATGTATACCACCCGGCCAAGATGAGGTAAAAACAGCAATCAACCGGCTGAATTGAATTGAATTTTGTACCAAAATGGTTTCAGACAAGGAGACAGCCTTTCGTGTGACCTATTCAACATTTTGCTGGAAAAGGTAATACGAGATGCAAATGTCAAAAGAAATGGCACAATTTACACCAATAGCCACATTTTACTTGCCTATGCTGATGACATAGACATCATGGGATGATCAGTAAAGGAAGTAACTGATACCTTTAGGAAGGTCGAAGCAGAATCTGCGAAAGTGGGTCTGGCGGTAAACGGCGAAAAGACCAAATTGATGGTGTCGACGCGCAAAGTGTCCATAGAGCTCGGACCAACTGTGGAAGTTGGTACCTACAATTTTGAGGTAGTTAAAGACTTCGTCTACCTCGGCACTGCCATAAACACAACAAACAACATCAGTTGTGAAATAAGAGGAAGAATTGTATTGGCCAACAGATGCTACTATGGTTTAAGTAAGCAATTTAAAAACAAAGCCACATCTCGTCAAACAAAAATAACACTATACAAAACGCTGATACTACCCGTGCTAATGTATGGCTCCGAAGCATGGGTACTTGCGCAAGCAGATAAGGCAGTGCTTGGTGTGTTTGAGAGGAAAATTCTTCGAAAGATCTACGGGCCGATTTGCGTTAACGGTGAATATCGACGTCGTATGAACCACGAGCTCTATCAGCTATACAAAGACATGAATATAGTTAAACGTATCGAGATGCAACGATTGCGTTGGCTAGGCCATATCATGAGAATGAGCGATGATGAACCCGCTAAAAAGGCGTATGAATACATGCCACATGGCGGTGCACGCAGAATCGGCAGGCCTAAGCTTCGATGGAGCATACAAGTGGATGAAGAAATGGAAAGGCGCGGTATTCCAAAAAGTCAAGCGAAAAACAGAGAGGAATGGAGATCTTTTCTTAGTTCGGTCTATGAAACAAATGTTCTGTAATGGGCCAACTAAGTAAGTAAGTAGAGTGAATAAACTGCCTTCTCGGAAAAAGCTGTTAAAATAGGACTAAGTGGAATGTCTTATCAGGGATGCCAACTGTTTCGAGGTAAAAATCGCCACAGACAAGTTGTGTTAAAAACCACCATAAATCATTACCGACAATGACCAAAAAACACTTCAAAATTGTCAATAATTACCAAAGAACGGAAACAAACAAAACGATTCCCGTACCAATCACACAAAGCCACAAACTTTTCAGCTTCCCTGAATCGTTTCATTCTCACAACCTAAACAAAACCACAAACTTTTCAATGCAAAAAGATGAAAATTGTACGATTGCTGAAATGTACTTAGGCTATACTTTGCCGAGTTGTTTCATTTACCACCAAAACAAAAAGAATTTTTGGCAAAGTTTGCTGTGCGTTATGGTCAATGACACACTCAGGCGCAGACACATGTGATTGCTTAACAACCCTATAAGTTAGCATCAGCATAACCCAGTGAATTTTATCAACCACCAAACGTTTTTGATTTATTCACATGTGTTTAGAACTATTCCGTTTTCTATCTGCTCTTGTGGAGTTGAGTACTTTTCGCTTTTCGTTTTGTTCGCACTCACGAATGTAAACAAAACGAAACTAAACAGCGAGCTCGCCCAACGTGGGTTATGTTTCGTTTTGTATTGTTCCTATAGAAAATACGAAACGAAACGATTGGAAATGGTCTTCAATAAAATATTCGATTCCCACGCTTTTCTATATTATTAAACATGATCTGTCATAAAAAGATATGATTATTTCACTCGATTCACAATATACTCTATTTCGTTTGTTTTAAAAGTGATGATAATAAACAATGTTGCGTAAAAACCGCTACATCCGCTACCGTAAACAGACAAAATCGCTGCTGTAGCGATTTAAAATAGAAAATCGCTACGACTCTTAAAAGTGTTTTTGTACATCAAAAATCGCTACAAGTAGCGGGAAAACCATCAACTTGGCATCCCTGTGTCTTATGGGTTGACATGTTTCAGTTCTACAAAAAACACGAATACGCACAACACAACAATTTTTAGGCACGCGTGACCCGAAGCACGAGTTTTTTGATAAGGGACGATACGCACTACTCACAATAACGGCCAACGAATATAAGACTCAATAATAATCTTGGGCGTTCTGACTTCCAAACTGAAGTGGGACGACATTCGTGTCGTGCCTTCTCAAAAAACCGTGCTTCGGGTCACGTTTGCCGAAAAATAGCTGTGCCATGTGTATTCGTGTTTTTTGAAAAATTGGAACATACACTAAACATGCGTGTCGTGTCTTCACAAAAAAACCCGTGCATCGACTGACGCGTGCCGTAAAATGTTTGAGCCGTGCGTACTGGTGTTTTTTTATACCCCCCACCATAATATGGAGGGTATAATTAAATTTGTCATTCCGTTTGTAACACATCGAAGTATTTGTCGGAGACCTTATAAAGTATATATATTCTTGATCAGGGTAAAATCCTAAGTCGATGCAACCATGTCCTTCTGTCCGTCCGTCTGTTGAAATCAAGATGCAGCTCGCAATTTTTAAGATAGAGCTTTGTAATTTGGTACAGAAGTTTCTATTACTCCTAGGATGTTTGGTATTGAAAATGGGCTATATCGGTTCACGTTTTGATATAGCCCCCATAGAACGGTACCACCCGATTTTCGGTATTTTGAAGGTTTTAGTCCATTATAACACCACAATGGCTGAAATTTGGTACCTTGTTTTCATTGAGGGCATACAACTTTCTCCCAGAAATTTGTCGGTATAGGTTCACGCCTTCATATATCCTCCATTGAATGGTACCTCCCGATTTTCGGTATGTTAAAAGTTGTGGCCACAGCAACCCACCGAAATGACTGAAATTTGGTACTCAGTCTTCCGTAGGGGGTATGAAACTATCTCCTAGAAATTTGTCGGTATAGGTCCACGCCTTAGTATAGCCCCCATAAAACGGTACCTCCCTATTTCCGGTATTTTGAAGGTTGTGGACTCAATATTCCACCGAAATGACTGAAATTTGGTATTTGGTCTTCATTTGAAGTATTAAACGTTACATATGAAATTTGTTGGTATAGGTCCACGCCTTCATATAGCCCCCATAAAACGGTACCACCCGATTTTTGGTATTGTGAAGGTTTTAGTCTCATTGTCACAAAGAAATAGCTACAGTTTGGTACTTAGTCTTTGTTGGAGGTATAAAACTTTCTCCGAGAAATTTGTTGGTATAGGTTCACGCCTTCATATAGCCCCCTTTGAACGGTACATCCCGATTTTCGGTATTTTGAAGGTTGAGGCCACAGCAACCAACCGAAATGTCTCATATTTGGTACCAGGAAATTTGTCGGTATAGGTCCACGCCTTCATATAGCACCCTAGAACGGTACCTCCCGATTTTCTGTATTTTGAACGTTGTGGCCACAGCAACCCACCGAAATGACAGAAACTTGGTATTTAGTCTTTGTTGGAGGTAAAAGCCTTTCTGACTGAAATTCGTCGGCATAGGTCCACGTTTCGATATAGCCACCATAGAACGGTACCTCCCGAATTTCGGTATTTTGAAGGTTAGCCACATTGTTTTACCGAATTTGCTGAAATTTGGTATTTAGTCTTCCTCACAAGAAACGAATTGTTCCATTTTACTTCAATACAACTCGTGGTGGAGGATAAAAACAAGTTCGGCCTGGCCGAACTTAATGCCGTTTTTACACGTTTTTTTTTTTATAAAATTGAAACATGCGTGTCACGATCCGGCCTACTTATTTCATTTCATTCACAACGGATATGTGGACCGATTATAATGCTCAATATTAGAAACAATTTTGATAATTTGTGGACGAGAAAATACGGGAGCAAACATTCTTGCCAAGATTGTAACGACGAAAGTCGCTACGCTCGTTTTCGTCTACACCCTTTGTCTATGTTATGTTTATTTCCAAACTGATTTAACCACCCCTCATATTTGTTTACTAAAGCAATTCAAGTTTTAACCGTTAAGTTCAGTGACCGATCGACTCAAGGCCACGATCGGTCTGGTAATAGATGATACCTATCATCACTGGTAATAGGTGAAACCTATCATCACGGTTACCCCTACCAAGAAATGCCTGAATTATATTTGTTTAATGGGTAATAGGTACCGACTGTTTTCCTTTAAAAGGACAAGAGGAAATTGAAAGGGGATCAGTCAGTGTTCACAGGAAGTCAAAGTAACAAGTGCTTGAATTCAACTGAGTGAAGTTAAACAGCTGCTGAAACCAGGTGAGTCAGAGTGGTGATACTTAATTCCTTGCAGATTCCTTGAAGTGTTCGCAACTCTTGGAACTCCCTCGCGTATTTTTGCCCAGATTCCTTGAAGTGTTCTCAACTCTTGGAACTCTCTCGCGTATTTTTGCCCAGATTCCTTGAAGTGTTCTCAACTCTTGGAACTCTCTCGCGTATTCTTGCCCAGATTCCTTGAAGTGTTCGCAACTCTTGGAACTCCCTCGCGTATTCTTGCCCAGATTCCTTGAAGTGTTCGCAAGTCGTGGAACTCCCTCGCGTATTTTTGCCCAGATTCCTTGAAGTGTTCTCAACTCTTGGAACTCTCTCGCGTATTCTTGCCCAGATTCCTTGAAGTGTTCGCAACTCTTGGAACTCCCTCGCGTATTCTTGCCCAGATTCCTTGAAGTGTTCGCAAGTCGTGAAATTCCCTCGCGCACTCTTGCCCAGATTCCTTGAAGTGTTCTCAACTCTTGGAACTCTCTCGCGTATTCTTGCCCAGATTCCTTGAAGTGTTCGTAACTCTTGGAACTCCCTCGCGCACTCTTGCCCAGATTCCTTGAAGTGTTCGCAACTCTTGAAACTCCCTCGCGTATTCTTGCCCAGATTCCTTGAAGTGTTCGCAACTCTTGGAACTCTCTCGCGAATTCTTGCCCAGATTCCTTGAAGTGTTCGCTACTTTTGGAACCCCTTCGCGTGTCCTTGTCCAGACCCCTTGAAGTGTCCGCAACTCTTGCGTCTTCGCGTAATATTCGCCAGATTCCTTGAAGTGTTCGCAACTCATGGAACCCCTTCGCGTATCCTTGTCCAGAGGTATATGCAACTCTTAGGTCCTCTCTTCCGCGTACACTGCTCCAGATAGCCAATCAGTTCGGAGAACTTATCCAGGTCTCCCGCGGAGCTTACGGAAACCTTGTCCAGGTCTACCATTTAGCCCATATTTTCACGGTAACTTGTCTGGAGGAGGACCCGGACGGTGGGCGAACTTATCCAGGTCACCCAACAGGACAGTATAGACGGAAAACTTATCCAGGTCTCCCACACAGCCCATATCCGGACTCTACTCGGGTCTCCCGTCGGGACTGGACTGTCAACGACGAGCGGATAGGTGAACTTAGCCAGGTCACCCCGAACGAGCGACCGGAACTCTAAACCTTTGTACATATATCCTTAATAATTTATACTTGTATACTTCTTAAAAGAAAACGAAATAATAAAACAGAGTGTTGATTAAAAACTAACAAGAAACCCGTGTTATCACTCTCTCAGTCTTTCCACTTACAAATTTCTGTGGCAGACTCTGGACCTCCCGCGAGCTATCCCAGCAACCGGAGGGAACTTGTCGTACAAGATAAAGATATTTAAGATCGAAGATAATGTTGAATGTTTGTAACAGATAATGGTGCCTGCTTTAAAAGATGTATAAACGGCTATCTTGCGCACAATCTGAACTTAGTTACTAGAATTAGAACGGATTAGAACAAGTAAAATAGCGTTAAGTTCGTCTGGAACCTCCATCATGAAATATTCCGAAATAATATGTAATAATAAGACAGGGTTAAATCGGCTCTAAATTATCTATAACGGATTTCGTCCATCTGTTGGGTCTAAGCCATTATTTCCTTGGTCTAAAGCGTGAGAGTATACACAGTTTTTGTCCGTGGTTGAAACCACTGTGCAACGTTGCCATGAGGGCAAAACAATCAAATCTAGTTGAAAACAAAGTTCAACTTATTTGTATCATTCACGTCCTTTTGTGTGTGGGCAACCAACCAGCAGACACTTTGGAAAATAATTCACACAAAAGTTTTTGTTTGTTTTTGTTTTGCGTTTGCAGGAAATTCATTTATTGTTTGCTATCCCTTGGGCTATCATGTAATCTAGGATATGACATGGTCACCAGTTCTTGTTTTTTGTTTGGCCATACGGAGAGTGCATTTGGTGTGAGTTATATTTAGTAGGTCAATTTGGCAAAAGTTCATTTATTATACGTGAATTATCTGTGTTTAGTGTCTTTTATACAACATGTATTGACTATCAATCAAGTCCACTAGGGACCAGTTAATGAAGGATTGTCGAAATTCTTTTTTTTTCCGGATTGATGACAAACAATTACAATTCAATGAAATTGTTGCTTAAATATATCTCACAAAAAGCAGAGAAAAATAATTTCCTCTACTTTTGTGACAACTTTTGTTTAGTTTATTTGTATAAAATTCTCATATGACATTTTCTAAATTAAGAAACTCATTGTTCGAGTAAAATCAAAACAAACAAATTCTTACCGGTAAGTATTGTTGATGTGATCATACATATTGTTAATGGGACCAATGATATGATTGCTCCAACACTTTATATTGCTGAAGGGATCGTACATAATCTTCCAGTCAATTCCACGGCGGTCAGTTCTATTCACCGGATTGACTCGGAGGAATTAACGACCAAGGGCCGTCACATCAACAATTATATATTTGTGTTCGTATACTTTTTTTCACCATGGGAGCGGCAAGATATCCCGGAATGCCTGCTCCGAGCTCTTTTGGTCCGTGCTGGGATTGAGAATAATCCCGGCCCATGGATCCGTTTTGTTTGCCAGATCCGCATCCACCATATGTCAACTTCGGTGAGATTTAATGGATGTAGGAAATGGGTGCACTTCACAGGTCCCTTAGGTCTTAATTGCCTGCCTCCAATTTCGTCGTCGGAATACGAGACACCCTCGCAGTCTCCACAACAACAACAAACGCCGCATCTAACACCCCAAGTTGTTGTTCAGCGCCCCAAAAATTCATCAATCCTACAACTCATTTGCAACGGTCAGCGAAATAGTAGAACAAAGTCAGCGAAATAGTAGACTATATGAGTCGGAGGAACATCATGGTCGCCGCAATCGAGGAAACGAAGCTCACAAACACCTGTAAATTGCAACGTTATGATGGTTACAACGTTTTACGGAAGGATCGTACAAGAAGCGAAGGACTAGGACTTGTCTTCCTTATACACCATCCTGTTAAGTATAGACCCATCTCGCTTGTTCTTGACTTTAGTGACCCGTGTGGTGGTACATACCGCCGAAAAATAGCTGTGTGTGCCCGACATTAGTTCGGTAATGGAGGGAAATAAGCGTCTGGTGCTTCGGGAATTCAATGTTAAGCATGAGCTTTGGCATTCCGTCCTAGGCAATGACCAGGAGGTACAGCGCTGGTCGAACAAAATGATAGCTCCACATTTTGCATTTTTAATGAAGACACTCCTACGACAATAAGAGGAAATTGAAATACCTTGCCAGACAACATGATTTTGGCACCAGGCCTGATAAATTACGTGTCCTGGTATCAAGTCATTTTCCTTGGCTCAGACCATCTTCTTCTTATCATTGTCTCCGTAGACAGACCACACGACTTCCTAACCTCGGACCGTACGTACTTTTCTGAACCATGGAAAATCTGACTGGCAAGAGAGCTGTCCACTCCCTCAAATCTTCGGGTAGCTGAGAAAATGTTCTATTGGTCAAATATCCGAAATCAGATCAAATTCCCCGCAGAGGCACCAGGACTGACAAATGAGTATGATGGACTTTGTCGTACGAAGCCAAGAGTTAGATCAGATTAGGTTAGTTAAATCATTCAAAGGGTTGGGGCCACACGGAATCTCAATAATAATGCTTAAGCAACTGGATGAATATTTTATAAGTGTCCTGAATCTATTGTTAGCCACCTACATTGTACAAGAAGCCTGAAAAGTTGGCAGTATGGCCTCGCTACAGAAGCCAGGCAAAGATGCTAGTAGAGGAGAATCGTACAGGTCGATATCCCTCTTGTCGCCAGTAGCAAAGATTCTAGAGGCACTATTCCTACCCATGATAAGAATCAGTTTCCCCAATTGCCCAACATCAGCATTGATTCCGGAAAATGCACCGCACCACAACAGTATTAGACGACATATCGACACATACCAGTCGGGGAATGAACCAGAGCAGGCCGTGGGAGCGAACAGTTATGGTGGCTCTTTACCTTTCGAAAGTTTTCGATACCGTCAACCATGCCAAGCTGTTCGAGGATATAGAGAAGACTTCCCTCCATCCGTATTTGAAACGTTGGATAATCAGCAATACGTATGGACGGACGCCAGTCCATTGTAGAATTCAGAAATAAGAAGTCCAAAGCCTGTAGACTGAAACAAAGAGTTCCCCAAGACGGGGTGATATCTCCGGAACTGTTTAAAATCTACCTTTTTATTAAATGGTTTTATTTAGCTCACCCCGTTTGTTTTATTATTTATTCTTGGGTCAAATTTAGTAATTCAAATTTGACCCCCTTCCTGTCAACCGATTAATCTGAAATTTTGTATACACTTTGGATTTTGGTGACAATACAATTATGTTTATTCATTATCATTATAAATTGAAGATGGCCGCCGCATCAAAATGGCGGATAACGTAGGTTTTATCAATCCCATCAATATGGGTATCAAATGAAAGGGCTCAACAAGCAGAATACAATACACTATAAAAAATTTAAATACAAGATGGCGGCCGCTACAAAATGGCGGATAACGTAGGTTTTATCAATCCCATCAATATGGGTATCAAATGAAAGTGCTCAACCAATAGAATACAATGTACTATATAAAATTAAAATCCAAGATGGCGGCCTCTACAAAATGGCGGATAACTTAGGTTTTATTAATCAAATCAACATGGGTATCAAATGAAAGGTCTCAACAAGTAGAATACAATTTACTATGCAAAATTGAAATCTAAGATGACCGCCGCCGCTACCAAATGGCTGATAACAATTTTTTGTCAATCCCACCAATATGGGTATCAAATAAAAGGGCTTGACAAGAATAATACAGTGCACTATACAACCTCAATATTTAATATGTGCGCAGCCACTAAATGGCGTATAATTAAGATTTAAATTTAGAAATTGAATCTGTAATTTAGGTATCTGATTAATCCAGCCTGAATCCACCACCCAAGTCAAGATTTTTTATCGTGTTGAGGACTGTGTGGCGTTAGGGTGGCAAAAAATGATACGTCGTTAGCGGTACACCACCCAAGTTAAGGTGAAAGGTTAAAACGCGCCGAGAACTGTATGGCATTAGGGTGGATAAAAATGATATGTCGTTAGCGTTTTCCCCTCAAGACTCAGGCGCATCTTGTTGTACATAGCCTTGCCCCTTTATTGGACCTCTGGGGGGTCGACCGTTTAAATGTCCATTACTCGTGGGAACAAATTGGTAAAAAAAATACAAACACAAATAAAACAGAAACTGCAACACAACGTAAACGAAGTCTTCAAAAAGCGAAAGAAAAGTATAAAGCAAAACGTGCTAAAGAAAGTGAAGGTGATAGAAATAGTCGATTACAGAATCGACAGGAACAATTAGCGTCAAAAACACCTGAGCAATATGAGGCCAGGTTAAAAAAGCAACGTCAGCGATATACACAAATGACGGCGTCAGAAACGCCTGAAGTATATGAAGCCAGGTTAACAAAGCAACGTGAGCGATATACACAGATGATAGCGTCAGAAACACCTGAAGAATATGAAGCCAGGTTAACAAAACAACGGGAGCGATACACACATATGTGTGTTGCTTTTAATACTATAATGGGCTTCTACAATACATAAAATGCAGGGCAGCACTGTGGATCACGCAGTCGTATACTCAGGTGCGAAACTGTTTGAAGAAGGTCAAGCCTACGTGGCTCTTAGTAGAGTAAGATCTTTGCAGGGACTACGTATGGAGGAGTGGGACTGCAATAAACTAACGGGCAAGAAACCTTGTAATAATGAAGCACAAAATGAATTAAACAGAATGCGAAATAAAAACTAAAAACTAGAAAATAAAAATAGGTAAAAAACTTTTTAAGTTAAACGGTTTTATGTTAAACATACATTGCAATGTTTAAGATAAATGTACTAAAAACCAAAAAATAATAAAATAGATACAGTCGTGGGAATTATAAGCATATGCATAGACTAGACTAAAATAAAACCGTGGGGCACGTCAATTGTCTACAAATTATCGACTTAATGTGCGATAGAAGAATCGTTTAATTCGTCGTTAGGTAGTTGGCCCGCAGACGGTGAGGAAATTACTTACTATTTTCTTGCTCATGGAAATTCCAATACTTATACACTCCATGTAAATAAAAGAGATGTTTCAACTAGTTTATCGTTGGACATTCACACTGCTGGCTGGCGAGGATCGTTTCACTGCTCGTAGTTTGTCTTTAATCGACAAAGTACTACTCGCTCTCCACTGTGAAACCCTAAAACTCGCTTATAATCGAGCTTGCTAGCTTTTTTCCACATTCTAGCCCTACTTATCACACGTCCATCGTTGTCGGTTGAACAACTGCCTAATTATAGTGCAACATTACAAAACAAACATTTTAATCAACGATTGTAGACAATTGACGTGCCCCACGGTTTTATTTTAGTCTAGTCTATGCATATGTTTATAATTCCCACGACTGTATCTATTTTATTATTTTTTGGTTTTTAGTACATTTATCTTAAACATTGCAATGTATGTTTAACATAAAACCGTTTAACTTAAAAAGTTTTTTACCTATTTTTATTGAAATTTAAATTTCACACCCTCTAGATGGCATTGAGATCGTAATTTATTCGAATGATTGTACAATCTTGGGATCGGGTCCTATCTAGAGTTGTGACAATTGAACGATATTGAACGACCTAGTTCACTATTTAGTTCAATGGACACCGGTATGAACAGACTGTGTATACGTAATATCACACGTTAGTTCGTATGACGTTACTCATACGTTTTTTAACTAGGACAATGAACTAGGTGGTTCAATTGCCCGCCTCTAGTCCTATCGCCGATGGCATATGTCGGCTGAAATAAGGCTCCACCTAAACATATTGGTTGATGGTGTTCTGATTCCTACCACTAACTACCCCAATATATTGGGTGTAATGTTCGACAGCATGTTAAGTTGCCCGCATAAGCCACTGCTATTTGCGAAAAGGTCAGAAGTAGAAACAATGTTCTCAAGTCGCTGGCCGACAGCACTTGGGGTGGTGACAAAGAAACCTTGTTGGCCTATTACAAAGCAATAGGCGGGCCTTTGCTGAGCTATGCGGCGCCAGTGTTTTATTCAAATGTTACCACTACGGTGTGGAAGAATATTCAAACCTGCCAGAATGCCGCCATAAGGACTACAGCTGGATGCCTTTTCATGACACCAGTGGACCATCATTATGAGGAGACGAAGATTTTAGGTTTTCAGGTTTTTCAGCGCAATAATATGTGGTACCTACTCAGGTGTTACCGCCGTGAACATTCCTGACACAATCTAGGCACGTCAGGAGAGATATTCATGATCTAGGGAGAGAGGTCAAAAGGTATATACGAGAACATCTGCATCAACTAGCCTATCAGCAGGCATTCATACTGAAGCAGTTGCGCAGGCAGTGCAAACACGGTGCGCCTAAACTAAATTTAAATAAAAGGTGCTTACACCTGGGAAGTTTTTGCGGTTTCTGAAACTACAATGTTCATAGATGAGAAACATCAAAAAAACAAAAAAATCGCCGGAAGGATTTTCAAATAAATCGCGGTCAAAGTTCACATTTTTAGGTTTTTTTAGGTTTTCACGATTTTGCTTGGAAACCGCAAGCCATATCGAAATGGGATTAAAGAAAGATTGTCCTTTATGATATTTTCGTAGGTATTACCATTTTTAAGATATAGAAGTTCAAATTTTGATAATTTACTGACTGTATCGTCTCCAACTTAACTTAAACTTATACACTCCGGTTTATCGGAATAGAACCAACCACTTTTGCCTTCAAATACCTTTATATCTAACGATAGGAGAGGAATTGAAAATTATATTTTTGGGGACATGTGGAGGATATAGTAGCCGATATTTTCAATAACTAACATGATTCACATATGCGTTATAACGGTACTTTTTACTCTATGAAAAAATGCCAAAATATTGGCATGTTTTAATGGTTCACCAGGATAGAACCACCATAAGAATTTGCACAAATCCTTTGTCAGATGTGGAAAACTTAAAAAACTACTTATAATTAAAAATAAAGACAATGAGTGTCCATTGCCAACAAATATTGGGCAAAAAAATTGTATTGAGGTCTTGGAATATGATGAAAACCGATGCTTAAAGCTCAAAAAGGATACTTATGAAGAAATCGCGTTTTATATGAAAATCTCTTAAATATTGTTGGAACACCCACATTTTCTCTCTGCATGTTAGGCCAAGTAGTATCGTATTGGGATTTCATACGTCATCCCAGGATATTCCACTCCAAAGGGATTTGTTATATTGATGACAAAGAAATACATTTTAGTTCTTTAAATAATTGTCAGTAGATTGCTTGAATACTATCATAGGTATTTAAAGGATTCTGTCTTCTGAATAAAGTACTGACATCAGATGTTGTTATGTAGAAATCTTACAACTTTCTTTGGGCATTGACATTAAATGCCACCAGATTTGAGAAATTTAAAAATAATAATTAATCTTTGAAAATACGCACATATATTTATTCTTTCCTATCATTTGACACACATTTTGAAATTAGCAAACTAACACTTGTTTTTCCATTTCTTGCCCGCCATCAATTTATTGTGTGCCCAGAGAAGATATGTATTATTGAGACAATTTGTTTGCGCTAATTAATTTTTCTTCAAGTTTGTGTTATCTTTAAGTACCAGCAAGCGAACGAGCGAGCGAGTGAACCAAGATATCAGCCAAACATTTCAAGTAGTCAGCCAGCGAGTCAACCAAGCAACCATTTCTTTTGTGGCTAAAACGTAATTAACTTGTTGCACGCCAAATGGTGCTAATCAATTATATCAAGCGTACAAATACACACACACACAAATGGTGATAATAGGGTAGGGTGTATTGATAATGTATAACAAATATTATTGTCAAGAGTTTGAAAATTGATTAAGTAAATTTGATTAAAGTTTAGAAATAAAAATAGATTTTGGGGTGGAAGTTTTTTTGTTCAAATATTTATTTTATTAATTTACAATGTTTTGTCAGAAAAAACTAACGGAAAAAGTAGTAAAACGGAGGCGTTTTTTGTAATATAAGATTAATATACACATTTCTGTAGCAATTGTACGTGTCACTTCCGTCCTATGGACGAAAACTTAATATTCTATGCCCGTCCACTGTACGTTGAAATACAAAAAATAATTCTGATATTGCCTATGAAATCGTATCCAGCATTCTATGTAAACGAAAGGCTATTTCGAAAAAGTACTTGGACCATATAAAATTGCCTTCAGACCTGGAAAGTCCATCGCTAACCCGATTTCCAAGTTACGTCAAGTACTATAGAAAACTAAAAGGAAACAGATCTTACCCACGCATCGCCATAAATACAACATAAATTTTGATATAAGGAGAATATTGGCAGAAAAAAATTCGAAACATAGTATATGGTAAAATATTCATTGGCTTTGAAAATCTCCATCGTATAACCATCCAAATGTTTAAAGAGATCAACATAGTTGAACGGACAAATGTTCTGCATTATGCCAGCAAAATCTGGTGTCGTCTCATAATAAGCACAGACAATTAATAGACCCCCAGGTAATACACGGTGCTCTTGAATCAAATTTAAATGGAAGGTGCTTACACCTGGGAAGTTTTTGCGGATTCTGAAAAAACAAAAACGCTAAACAAAAAACAAAAAAATCGCCGGAGCGCTTTTTAAATAAATCGCGATTCAAGTTGAAATTTTTAGGGGATATTTAGGTTTTCACGATTTTGCTTAGAAACCGTAAGTCCTCTCAAAATGAGACTGAAGAAACTGTTGTAGCTATGACAATTCTCTACAAGATTGGCCTTTACGGTATTTTTGTAGGTTTTACCATTTTTGAGATATTGAAGTTCAAACGCTAAACAAAAAACAAAAAAATCGCCGGAGCGCTTTTTAAATAAATCGCGATTCAAGTTGAAATTTTTAGGGGATATTTAGGTTTTCACGATTTTGCTTAGAAACCGTAAGTCCTCTCAAAATGAGACTGAAGAAACTGTTGTAGCTATGACAATTCTCTACAAGATTGGCCTTTACGGTATTTTCGTAGGTTTTACCATTTTTGAGATATTGAAGTTCAAATTGGGACAATACGCTCCTTAACTAACTTTTAATGAAAACCGCTTACACAGGGGAAGTTTTGTGAATTCTGAAACAGCAATGTTCATAGATGAGAAAAATCCAAAAACAAGAAAAAATCGCTGTAGGGATTTTTAAATAAATCGCGGTCAAAATTCACATTTTTAGGTGTTTTTTAGGTTTTCACGATTTTGCTTGGAAACCAATCGAAAAGGGTTTCGTGATTTTGCTTGAATACGGCAAGTCTTATCGGCATGGGGCCTGAAAAAATCTTATAGCTGTGAAAATTCTCTAAAAGACTGGCTTATGTAATTTTTCCTAGGTTGTACCATTTATTTTAGATATATAAGTTTAAGTTGGGAAATTGCTGTCGTGACATTGTTTTATAAGGAGACAATACAGAATTGAATTGAATTTGAATTGTCCCAATTTCAACTTCTATATCTCAAAAGTTGTAAAACCTACGAAAATATCATTAAGGTCAATCTTGTAGAGAATTTTGATAGCTACAACATTTTCTTTATTCCAATTTTGCTAGGACTTGCGGTTTCCAAGCAAAATCGCAAAAACCTAAACAACCCCTAAAAATGTCAACTTGAATCGCAATTTATTTAAATAGCGCTCCGGCGATATTTTTTGTTTTTCTCATCTATGAACATTGTAGTTTAAGAATCCGCAAAAACTTTCCAGGTGTAAGCACCTTCCATTTAAATTTGATTCAAGAACACTGTGAATACTCAATAACAAATTTCAGCCATTTCGGTGGGATATTGAGGACACAACCTTTACAATAATATTTACTGGCAAAATTCAGGTGGAAAGTTTTATACCTTCAACGAAGACCAAGTACCAAATTTCAGAAATTTCAGTGGGATATTTAAACCACAACCTTCAAAATACAGAAAATCTGGAGATACTGTTCTATAGGGTCTATATGAAGACGTGGGCATATACCGACAAATTTCAGGTTGAAAGTTTTGCACCACCAGCTAACCCTCAATAACAAATTTCAGCCATTTCGGTGGTATATTGAGGACACAACCTTCATAATACCGAATATCGAAAGGTATCGTTCTATGGGGGCTATATGAAGAAGTGAAACTATACCTACAAATTTCAGGTGGAAAGTTTCGTATATCCAACGAAGATTAAATCCCAAATGTTAGCCATTACGGTGATATAATGACCCTAAATCCTTCAAAATTCGGAGGTAGCGTTCTTTGGAGACTATATCAAAACGTGGACCTAAACCGATAAATTTCTGGGCGAAAGTTTTGTAACCCCGAAAAAGACGAAATACCACATTTCAGCCACTTCGGTGTGATACCAAGGCTAAAACTTGAAATACCGAAAATCGGGATGTACCGTTCTATGGGGAGTATATCAAAACGTGGACCGATACCGACAAATTTCTGGGCGAAAGTTTTGGTGTCCAAACAAAGACTAAATACAAGTTTCAGATATTTTGGTAGAATAATATAGTTAAAACTTTCAAAATACCGAAAATCGGGAGGTACCTTCCTAAAAGGGCTATATCAAAACGTGGACCTATATAAACATTTTTTTGGTAGAAATGTTTTTTAGTCTCTGGAGACACAAAATAACAAATTACAACTGATTCTGTGGTCAAATGGGGCTAATATATGCAAAATATCTTAAAACAAGTAAAAAAGTATCAGTCGACAGATATACCCTCAGCCTATGTGAATTGAAACTTTCATCTACGGACAGATCGAATGTATTTAGGGACTTTTAAGAATTTCGTGGGCCTTTTTGGACATTTGAACTTGCCGACAAAAATGTTGATTTGGATTAAAGTTCAAAATTGTTGGGGAGGAGATTCTTAACGGAATGGACCGACATAAGTCCATTATGGAAGTGGATCTTATTTTAGAGTCATATCTTTTTGATAGATATGGGGCCCAGTAGTCATTTCAGTGGGTCATCGTATAAGTTTTGGAGCAATATGCCAGGAAGCATGGACTTGTCATATCGCTGTAAACAGGACCACAACGAAAATCATCGGTGCACATTTCCAAAGGATCTTCAAACAGACCCTAAACTGCACATAGATACAAATGTGGAACTTTTGTGGGGAAGGTACTCTAAAGAGAGGACTGATATGTTTAATTTTAGAAGTCAAACTAAATTTGGACAAAATATAAGAAGATCCAAAGTTTGGACCAAAGTGGTTGCCCCGTTCAAGAGATATCGTGCATGCCATTTTAGTAAAAAAATTTTAAATGTGAGGGGGAGAAGTGCCGGAAGTTGTGGCCTGGTATTGCCCATCTTTGAACTGAAACTAAGTTTGGACAAAATATGACGAAGGCCACATTTTGGCCCAAATCGTTTGATCAGTTCGAGAGTTATCGTGCTCTACAGCCAGTACATATGCTGCCATAGGCGGTTTTTACACCTTTCAGGCTGTTTTCTCAAGAAGTATATACTTGCCCCTGAAAAAAATTTTAACCGTCGTAATTGAGGCAGCGCATGCAAGTTGCTTGTGGGAGGTACCCAAAGGAGTGGACAAATATAGTCCATATTCGAACATGATATATAGCTGGTAGATATATTAGAATGTGTAAAGTATGTACCAAATCGGCCACTGCCTTCAAGAGATATTGTGCGCACTATTTTTTCGAACTTTTGTGGGCGAGGTACCGGAAGGAGTGGACTGATAGAACCCATCTTCGAGCTTAAAATAAGTTTGGACAAAATATTACGAAAGTAAAATTTTGGACCGAGTCGGTTGTTCCTTTCGATAGTAATCGTGGGCTCCAGCCACTACATACGGTGTCAGAAGGTTTTCAGGCTATTTTCTCAGGAATTATGGACTTGCCTCTGATGAAACTTGTACGGTCGTATTGAGGGCAGTGAACATAAATTGTTACAACAAAAATCAAAGCGATTCGAGAACAGGTCGTAAACTGAACTATTCCGAAATTTTGTGTGGGAGGTACCCGAAGGAGTGGACCGATTGAGGCCGTATTGAAACCTAATCTAAGCCTGGTAGAATTTTCACGATGTGCAAAGTATGGACGAAACGGTTACTCCCTCCAAAAGTTATCGTGCGCTCAAATTTTCTGAACATTTTCCAACTTTTGTGGGGAAGGCACCGGAAGAGTGGACCGATATAACCAATCTTCGAACTTAAACTTGGGGTCTAAAACCATTATTTCGATGAGGCACATTTTTGCCCGTATGAAAGCGTATATACCCTCGTTATCATAAATGCTGAGGGTATAAAAATTGTGAACATAGGTCCATGTTTTGAAATATGTTTCTCCCATGCAACTGTAACTCCCATGCAACTACACCGCCAGGTATTTTGACGTTTTTAGCTACATTTTCAGACCGAATAAGCTGTAATTTAGCACTTGGGGTTCGAAGAGGTCAAAAAAATTCTTCACCAAAAACTATGTACATAGGCCCATGTTTTGGTATAAGACCCATATAACGGTATCACCCAATTGCATGTATTTTGACGTTTTTAGCTACATTTTCATTGCAGTTTGAAATTAGGGTTTCGAAGTGGAAAAAAATTCACAATCAAAAACTGTGGACATAGGTCCATATTTTTGTATAGCCCCCATATAATGTTACCACCCGATTTCAGGCATTTTGACGATTTTAGCTAAATTTTCAGATCGAATTAGCTGCAGTTTGAAATTTGGAATTCGAAGTGGTCAAAAACCTTCTCAATCAAAAAATCAACAGGTCCATACTTTGGTATAGCCCCCATATAACGGTATCACACGGTTGCATGTTTTTTTTGCATTTTCAGCTACACTTTCAGACCGAATTAGCTGAAGTTTGAAATTTGTGATTCGAAGTGGTCAAACAACTTCTCAATCAAAAATTGTGGACATAGGTTCATATCACAGTGGTCCCACTTGTATGGAAAGGACTGCCAAAAATAGTTATAATCGAGCTACCGCCTCGAAATTTTAAACATAGTTTTATAACGAGCCCAAAAGAGAGAAACCCCATTTTAATAAATGTAGGTCCACATTTGGGTGTAGCCCCCATATAAAGGTACCGCCCGATTTTTATATTTTGACGATTTTAGCCAAATTTCCCAATCGATTTGGCTGTAATTTTGCATTTTGTGTTCTGAGGGAACGACATACCTCCTTGCAACAAATGTTCAATATAAGTCCAAGTTTAGATATAGGTACCATATAAACGTACCTCTCGATAACACTGTGAACCGATATTTTGGGGGGTGGCAATTTCCTTTTGATGGTGAAAGCCCTTGATGAGTATATACAGAACCCCAAAGGGCAGATCCGCCGTGAGTCGAACTTTTGAGTTATGGCGTGATGAATTTTTCAATGGAGACCCTATAAGCCATCAGAAATTAGCGTTATATCTTTGTTCGCTGTTGTTTTGGCTTATTTTTTATATGACATGTCTTCAATCAAATCTAATGAGGATTTTTCGTAGAACATTTCGACCTTCTAACTCGATTCCTTCCATGTTCCTTTTCAAGAACCGCAATCAATGTACCACAAGATGACATTTTTCAGCTTCGACATGTTCTGCAAAAATGTCGCTCAGAAAATTTTAGGTACGGCTCTCATTGACAACTAATCGATATTGTCGGCTTTTCATAGTCCTTTTAGACACTGTTTTTCTTTAGACCGATTTTGCTGTAATTTTGCACTTTGAGCTCTGAGGGAACAACATACCTCCTTGCAAAAAATGTTCAATATGGGTCCACGTTTCGGTATAAAAAATAATATTAATATATATTATCATAATATTAAAAATTTAATGTGTTTAGAGAATATTTCTTCCAATCGCAAATCAAATTTGTCGCCATAAATTTTTCGACTTTTGTCCACGGGCGGAACTACAGTGCATATTTTTGTATAGCCCCATATAATGGTACCACCCGATTTTCTGATCGAATTAGGCATAATTTGGCACTTTGGGTTCCAGTTGGTCAACACACTTCTCCACCGTATATTGCGGAATAGTTCCCATATAACGGTACAGCCCGATTTCAGGTATTTGGACGTGTGTAGCTGCGTTTGGTATAACCCCCAAATAACGATACAGCTCAATTTCAGGCATTTGGAAGATAAAATGTAGATAAAGTTTTCGGCCAAAATTTACTGTAATTTGGCATTTGTGGTCCTCAGTGGTCGAAAAACGTCTCCGCAACAAATTGTGAGCATAAGTCCATGTTTTGGAATAGACCCCCTTACCTTATATAATACCACCCTCTTTAATGTATAATTGGAGGTCATTTGGATCCCATATTATTTATGAATATTTCACGGTGAAGGGTATAAAAAGTTCGCATGGCAAAAGTTACCGCTTTCTTTTTCTTGTTAATACTGCGAAGTCTAACCCAAAACATTGGGAACTTTCTTCCTTCATAAATATCTTGTCCTATCGTCCTTCACATTATCTTGAGGAAAGTGCTCATAAAAACTATTTCCATAAACCCGAATTGATGTTCCAAGACCATAAGCCTAAAATCTTTTCATAGTCTAATTAGTAGCCCACTCACGCACACACACATATATAAAAAGCTAAGCTGATTTTATTAGCTAAGTGTTAATTAATTTAACCTGCATGCTATACATCATAAAGCTAAGTCTTATATTGCAGCTAGTTTGTAATTAAACCTCCCATGTTATATGTATGTATGTATGTACGTGTTTGTGAACTGGACAAAATTTCTGTGATAACAATTTTTACGGGGGTCATTTGATGATGATCATCATCATAAAAAATTACCTTTTATTGCCCAAAATTTGCTACGAAATTCACGTGACCAATTCCATGGCATGTTCACAGTTCCTCATAATTGTGTTTTTATTGTTAATCTCCAAGCTAAGTGTAATTTTTGTGCTGAAACTAAATTAACTTTTACTAGTTGTGGTCTTAATCCTTGTGGGTAATTTGAGCTTGTGAACTCTATTATTATCCTTAGGGGCAATTTAACATTATCCACACAGGCATACACATAACCATAATAATCCAGCTTGGATTTGATAACTTCATTTGTTGTTGTTTTACGATGATCTGAAATTTATGTGCCATGTAATTTAAGCAAGTAGGTTGAATGGTTGGTTCGTTGTTTGGTTGGACTGCCTTGCAGCCAGTCGCTTTTGGCTATAACAATAGATGACCTCACACACACCTACTACCATTATTAGGGCACATGATATAGTATCAAATATTTATAAAATGCCGCCAGCAGCACAGCCACCATCACCATTACGCCACCGAACCCACAGCTAGCCATCCATTCACTTCCAACTTTCAACGATGACGTGTTGTTGTTGCTTTCTTTGCTTCAGCCGTAGCTTATTGTTTGTTTATTTTGTATTGTTTCTTTTTATCTTTTTTTTCGTTGTCATTTCGCTTTCAATTTACGGATGATTGATTAATTTTTATCAATGAAACAAATGTTCTGAAGCAATGGCAACAACTGCAGGCAGTTGTCGATGATGATGTTGGTTGGTGATGGCGGGCGGCATGTCGGCCAAACGACAACGTATTTTCAAGCGCCAACTCAACTAATTCTGCCAAAAAAATATATAAACAACATTAGCAAGAATAACAACAACAGAATTGTTCGCAATTGTATGTGTTTATTCACATAAAAAATCAATTTAAATTTTAAGTGCAAAAATGAAACACAAGCGTTAACGTACATTGGCCATATCATATATTTGCACAGTGGATTGAAGTATACTAAAAAGAAATTATGTACAATTCATTTAAAAAAACAGTAAGGAAAAGATCAAAATTGAACGGGCCGACTATATAATACCACGATTTGAATATAATTTTTTAGCGTTTTTGGTTTATCAAATACCCCAAATCGGCCGAAAATATATATGGGAGCTATATCCAAATCAGAACCGATTTCACTATAATTTGGCAAACTAATTTCTAGACCAAATTTCGTCACATTTTTCAAATTTCATTGAAATTGGACCTACGTGACGTGCCCGAAACTATAAATGGAGCTATATCCAAATCTCGACCGATTACAATATAATTTAACAAATGTATTTCTGGACCCAATTCGATCAAATATTCCAAATTTCATTGCAATTGGACATACACAGTGTTTTTGGTGCATCAAAACATGAAATTGGCCAAAATTATATATAATAGCTATTATATCCAAACTTCGACCGATTTCAAAATAAATAGGCAAATTTATTTCTAGACCAAATTCCGTCAAATATTCCAAATTTCATTGCAATTGGACATACACAGTGTTTTAGGTGTATCAAATACATGAAATCGTCCGAAAATATATATGGGAGCTATATCCAAATCTGAAACGATTTCAATAAAATATGGCAACTTTATTTCTAGACCAAATTCTGTCACACATTTTAAATGTTATTGCAATTTGGCATATATGGCGTGTTTGGTGTATCATATCCAAGAATTCGGCCGAGAATATATATATGGAAGCTATATCCAAACATCGACCGATTTCAGTATAATTTGGGAAATTTATTTCTAGAAAAAATTCCTTCACTTGCTCCAACTTTATATGCAATACATGGCGTGTTTGACGTATGAAATACATGAAATCGGCCGAAAATACGCAGGGACAAACTAGACCTTCAACAAAATACCACGGCGACAGGTTATTCGACACCGTATTGACTTGGGACCACACAACACTGGTGTTCCAGCCAGCGGCTGTCAGTATACATATGTTTGTCTTTGTATCGTTTCAATGTATTGGGAGCAGCATACCCGCAATGGTGTTCCGGAATCTTATGTTCTGTGCCAGGAAAGGGGAAAACCCACGACCAATATGAATGTACTCAATTTGTCACAGCCGCATCCATCACACTCAAGCTTTGGTGATATGCAATAGATGCCGGGAGTGGTTGCGTCTCGTGGATCTGGAATCTCTGGACTCGTTCATGTAAGGGACTACGATAGGGACTATGTAGTTAAATGCTACATGAACACAGCCCCCAGCGAGACGACGTCGTTGTTATCAGAGACTCGTCGTTATTGTACCAATCCCTGATAATGTATCCTTTTTGCAATCTAATTGCAATGGACTCCGAGGTAAAATCTTAAAAATAGCGTATTTTATGAGTCGCGGCGGCGCAGGAAACCAAACTCAACAACAACGGCAGCTTACAGCGTTGAGATGGCTACAACGTGTTGAGGAAGGATTGTACCAGAAATGGAGGTGGGGGACTAACTTTCCTGTTGCACCAGTTTGTTCAATACAGCCTGGCTCTAATGCACCTAGCTCAAGGTGTGGAACTGTCGATGTAGAGTTTCTAAGCGTATACATAACCCCGATAAATTACTAAGTACCCAGGCTTCGGAGCCATACATCAGAACGGGTAGTATCAGTGTTTTGTAGAGCGTTATTTTTGTTTGACGAGATGTGGCTTTGTTTTTGAACTGCTTACTTAAACCAAAGTAGCATATGTTGCCCAATACAATTCTTCTTTTTATTTCACAACTGATGTCGTTTGTTGTGTTTACGGAGGTGCCGAGGTAGACGAAGTCTTTTACTACCTCAATATTATAGGAACCAACATCCACAGTCGGTCCGAGCTCAATGGATGCATTGCGCGTCGACACCATCAACTTGGTCTTCTCACCGTTTACCGCCACACCCACTTTAGCAGATTCTCCTTCGACCTTTATAAAGGTATCAGTTACTTCTTTTACTGATCGGCCCATGATGTCTATATCATCAGCATAAGCAAGTAACATGTGACTATTGGTGTAGATTGTGCCACTTCTTTTGACGTTTGCCTCTCGTATAACCTTTTCTAGCAGGATGTTGAAGAGGTCACACGAAAGGCTGTCTCCTTGTCTGAAACCTCTTTTGGTACCAAACTCTTCGGAGAGGTTCTTTCCTATTTTAACTGAGGACCTCGTGTCAGTTAAAGTCATTTTACAAAGCCGGATGAGCTTTGGGGGGATACCAAATTCAGACATGGCTTGGAATACCTTTGAACGCAGCGGGCTGTCGAAGGCTTCTTTATAATCGACAAAAAGGTGGTAGGTGTCGATCTGCATCTCTTGGGTCTTCTCCAGGATTTGCCGCAGGGTAAATATCTGGTCAATGGTGGACTTGCCAGGTCTAAAACCGCATTGGTATGGTCCAATTATCTCGTTGACCATAGGCTTTAGTCGTTCGCACAATATGCCTGACACGATCTTGTAGGCAATAGGGAGTAGACTTATGCCCCTATAGTTAGAGCATACAGTCTTATCTCCCTTCTTGTGGACGGGGCACAGGATACTCAGGTTCCAATCCTCGGGTACTCGTTCTTCCTGCCAGATGGTGCTAACTAGCTGATGAATACACCTTATCAGCGTGTCGCCTCCGGTTTTGAACAGCTCGGCTGGTAAGCCATCGGCTCCTGCTGCCTTATTATTCTCCAGCCGATTTATTGCTGTCCTTACCTCATCTTGGCTGGGCGGTATACATTCAATACCATCTTCTGGGAATGGGACTGTGGTATCTTCGTCGTCTTCGCTGCTATTGGAGTCCGAAGTCCGAGTCCGAACTGCGTCTCATAAAACACCATTTGTGGAGAAGTTTTACATGGCTGAAATACTCAGAAAATGACGCCAACATTTCACTGAGGGGTATTTTTCTACCGTTGAAAGTTTCATGATGCCTGGCATTGGAATCGAACTGGGTATTCAGGGTGCACGGAGTGTGTGCATACCATCCGGAGAGTGTCAGAGTTGGTCAGATATAATGCAGAAACTGCTGTGTATCTTACCAAAGTTCTCAAAGTTACGATCATCAAAATGAATTCCGTAAGCAGCACAGCACGAAAGCAGCTCTGCCATCTGCAATCAGCCATCTCCACACATATAAGATATGCGGCGCCGGTTAAGTCCGCGAATAAAAGTCCAAACCTGTCAAAATGCCGCCCTGACTGCGACAGGGTGCCTCCTCATGTCTTCAGTGAACCTTATACATAAGGAGACAAAGATTCTTTAAGTACAGCAACACAATGACATGCTTTCGTTGCTGTACTTGCTTGCGCGTTACCGTGAGAGCCATCCTAATCACCATATGATGGATAGGACTCCCCCCAGGCATGTCTGGAGGGATCTTCATGATCTAGAAAGGGAGGTCCAACGTTACAAAAGAGAACCCCTAGATCAACATTTCTATAAATAGCATTTACACAGATGCAGTCGCAGATGCTATAAACAACTTTCGCGTGAATGCAGTGATCGGAGTAAATGGCCAATTTATAGAAGTTAAGGAGCGTTAATTGCCAGAGTAGTTGGGCCGTTTAAAGTCTTATACACAGATGACACCGCAACAAGGATTGATGACACAGTGACAAAAACATCTGCCCAACATGTGATACGGGCCGCACGACACTCTGCATCTTTTCAACAGCCTTGCCAAACCTGCTTAACTAACTCAAGTAGTTTTGTGGTTACAAACCATGGCAGTAGCCACATTTCTAGAACAAAAAACGGAAATATTCTAATAAAAAAGACTTCCCCACATAATTTTTCCCCATTCCGACCACTGATCATTGATCGATTGTCAAATGATGTTGCATTCATGACGATCCGATTATAATTGCGACATGTAGTGTGATTACAAAGTTTAGATGGACAGACGGACGAATGGACGGGCACACACAAATAGCCAGATCGACTCAATGCATTTTTGGAAAATACAATTCCAAACCTTGTATGGAAGGTACCAGATGGAGTGATCGATCTTTGTATTGAAGAAATACTACAACCTGCAAAGTTTGATTTTGTTACTCCCCTCGAAAGACAAGACCTTTAATTTCACTTTTGCGCAAATTTTTGAAAATTTGTGTGTAAGGAACCCTAAGGAGTGGACCGATATAGTCCATATTCGAACCTGCACTATGTCTCAAAGGAATATTACGACGTGCAAGGATTGGGTATTCACTTCGAGTGATATTTTTCGCACTTGGCGGCTGATGTGGTTTTAACCACTTCAGGGTGATTAACTCTGGTAGTATGAAGTACAAAACTATCTAAGAGTTGGTCTTAAATTGCACTTTGACTAAAAATGTCGAAATTCTGTTTGAGGGGTAACCGAAGGAGTGGACCGTATAGTCCATATTTGAGCTAATCTATGTACCGAAGAAATATTATTATTTAAAAAGTTTGTTGGAATACTCCCTTCGAGAGTTATCGTGCCAATTATTTCACTAAGACAAGTCCTTAAATTGATCATTTGGCGAAAATTTTTAAATTTTGTGTGGGAGGTAGCTGAAGATGTGTCCTGATTTAGTCCATATTGGAACCGGATCTGTCTCTAAAAAAGATTACGACATGCAAACGTTGTATCGGATCGGGTGCTAACTTCGAGAGCTATTTCGCTGTAGGCTAATTTCCTCATGAAGTGTAGACTTATTCCAAAAAAAGTATACCGTCGTAATGGGGACCTCGAGGCCTACAAAACGATCCCAGGGCTGGTTTACAACTGCAATTTGACTGAAAATCTCTCTGAAAGATAACAGAATGAGTGGATCGATAATATATTCGAAAAAATATACGATGTGCAAAGTTCGGACCGAATCGGTTACTTCCTTTGCGCTCCATATTAGCGAATGTGTTTTTTAACTTAAAATTAATCTAAGTTTATACCAGTTTGAGCAAAATTCTGCTAAGTGCGAGGTTACTCATTTGAGTAAAAAGGGTCAGTTCCGTCAGACTATAGTATTTTTCTACTTATATATTATACCATCAAGCATAATATGGAGAGTATAATTAACTTTGTCATTACGTTTGTAACACATCGAAATATGTGCCGGAGACCCTATAAAGTACTATATAAGGGCAATATTTTTGAAAATTTAACATAGTTGAAGCCAAGGTTTAGCCGTTAATAACTCGCGAAATGTGGTTGAATATTATACGAATTTAATGCTTTCGGATAAAATGAAATGTTTTTAGACTTGGCAAAAAATATTGGCCTTAAAAGTTAACTTGCGTGGAAGCTGTGGCTACATTTATGTTAAATAATTGGTAAAAATGGCTTGAAGCCAACGTGTCTTTTTTTCTCGATTTGTCATTAAACCACACTTTTCGCGATTTTCCCGTCAAAGTAAAAGTAGAAGGCAACCTAATAAGGATCATATCACTAGTGTATAACTTCTCAAAATTTGATCTGCGTCTACCATTAAATGATGCTGACATTTTGAAGCCAGATTTTAAGTGTTTTTTGAAATTTTCTTCTAATTTCGTTCCGCAAACAGGTTTTTCAAAAAATCGTATATAGGATTGTAGAACTCACGATTCTGAGTTATTTGATATATGTGTCGTGAATGTAGCCTACACAGCTTCACAGAAATCTGCATCCAAATAAGAAAATTTTGTGCGAACATTTTTCTAAAAATTATATTTTTGGGCCTAATTTTTACAATTGTCATTCGATTTACTTGATTGCAAATTTTAGATTTTTATTCCATTATTCCATCTACTAAAACGCGAGATACGAGAAATTCCATGGTAGGAAAATCACCTAAAATTGTTTTCGAAAATATCGCCCATTTTATCGCGTATTCTGGAGGCCGTTTCCACTGCAATGAAAAAACTAGTGCAGCATCTTCGTTTTTGTGGAAACAGAGATTTAAAAACTTCACTGATAAGGGAGCTACATTAATTTTATCCCAAAAAATAGTGTGTGATGCTACATCCACGGTTCCTGATTGATCGCCTTGAAACGGATATATGTATATCGATGTAGACTTTCGTGGTGACACTGAAACCGAATGCGGAACAAAATTTATTGTATCTTGCGCAAATTAGATATGTTTTATAGGTTTTTTTATGCTTAGATGCAGCCGATGCTACATCTAAGCGTCCAAGTTATATTTCGTAAAATATATACAAATTAAAAGATATGGTCTTGCTGTACATGAAAATCACATGCAGACAAAACGATTTTGATAATTACGCGATTTACACATATTTTAATAATGCATATAAGTTAAAGCGGTTTATTTGAACTCTATTTCCGTTTAAGAAGTCTAATGATTTATTTCATCAACCCGATAACTTTCCTCAATGGGAAACCTTTTATTATAAGGCAAAATCCGCCCTTTTTCTTGGGAGTTTCAAGAAAAATAAAAGAAGTACTCCTATAGAATTTTTCCAATATTTTCAACTCTAGAATACATGTGAAAACTATTATTCCAAACCAAAATTTGTTTTTTGTAACACAAATATGTGCTTATTTTTTTTTTTTTTTGTAATTTTTGAAGGGTAATTTCGAAAAAAAAAATTTCGAAAAATTCGGATTACATTTAAGATTTTGTCAATTTTTTGTAAATTCCGCGAATGCTGAGTAACATTTTACAAATAGTATGCTATCTACTTAATGACGTCACTTTGTGATAACTTTTTAGTGACAATTGTGCTCAATAAAATAATTAGCGTTTTTATAATTTTTTCTTAAAAGCAGAAGTAAAACCGCGCTAACATTTGTCCGCAACAACCAAAAATTTGCTCGCGAGTGGATTTGTACTGGGAAATTTTTTCTTAACCTATGTACCAAAAATCGTTAATGTAGCGCGAAAAGAAAAAATTCATTTTTTTGGAAATGGAATATGATATAATTGGCAACATTTCCCATATATTCTTGATCAGCATAAAATTCTAAATTCTAAAATTAAGATACGGCCCGC
This sequence comes from Musca autumnalis, assembly GCF_047663935.1. Classification (NCBI taxonomy): domain Eukaryota; kingdom Metazoa; phylum Arthropoda; class Insecta; order Diptera; family Muscidae; genus Musca; species Musca autumnalis. The sequence goes on along the minus strand of NW_027411977.1, from coordinate 192,094,412 downwards.
AATTTTAAAGATAGAGCTTTATAAATTGGTATAGAAGTTTCTATTACTCCTAGGATGTTTGATATTTAAAATGGGCTATATCGGTCCACACTTTGGTATTGTCCCCATAGAACGGTACCTCCCGATTTTTGGTACTCTGAAGGTTTTAGCCTAATTATAACACCGAAATGGCTGAAATTTGGCATTTAGTCACCATTCCCCCAAAAATTGTGTGTATAGGCCCACGGCTTGATATAGCCTCCATCGAACTTGCTGATTTTCGTTATTTTTAAGGTTTTAGTCTCATTATATCACACCGAAATGGCTGATATGATATTTAATCTTCTTTGGGGTTACACAACTTCCCCCCAGAAAATTGGTAAGCACAGATTCACGTTTTGATGTAGCGCCCCATAGAACGGTACCTTCCGGTAAGGTTTCAGACTTATTATACCTCGAAATTTGGTATTTAGTCTTCTTTGGGGCATCAAAACATTCTCCAAGCAAGTTGTCAATACAGGTCCACGTTTTTATATAGCCTCCATAGAACGGTACCTCCTGAGTTTCGGTATTTTTATGGTCTTAACCCCTTATTATCACACCGAATGGGCTGAAATTTGAAATTTCGTCTTCCTTGGGACTACAAAATTTTCCCACAAAAATTTCTCAGTACAGATCCACCTTTCGATATGGCCTCCATAGAACCGTACCTTCCGATTTTCGGTATTTTTATGGTGTTAACCTTAATTTCACACCGAAATGGCTGAAAACTGGTATTTGGTTTTACCTTTGGGGTATAAAACTTACCACAAGAAATTTGTCGGTATTACTCGACGTCTTCATATAACACCCATAGAACCATACCTCCCGATTTTCGGTATTTTGAATTTTTGTCCCAGCGAAACGGCTAAAATTTGGTATTTTGTCTTCGTTCCGGGTATAACATTTTCTATCTGATATTTGTCGGGTTAAGTCCACGCCTTCATATAGCTCCCGTAGAAGCGTACCTCCCGATTTTCGGTTTTTTGAAGGTTGTGGCCTCAATATCCCATCGAAATGGCCGAAATTTGGTATTTAGTCTTCGTTGATGGTAAACAACTTTCCATCTTAAATTTGCTGGTATAGGTCCACGCCTTCATATAGCTTCCATAGAACCGTACCTCCCGATTTTCGGTATTTTGTAGTTTGTGTCCTCACTATCGCAACTTAATGACTGATATTTGGTATTTAGTCTTCGTTGCGGGTATAAAAGTTTCCACCAGAAATTTGTCGGTTTAGGTCAGCGCTGACCATAGGAATACAAACAAAACGAATGTATGTGTGAATGTATGAGTGAAAAAAGCAACAACCAAATGATGTTTTTTGTTGGTTTTTGTTCACGCATAGTGTACGTAAGGGAGAAAAGCAAATGCAAAGACAACTCAGTGGGATCGCTGAGTTTACTGTCTTTGCAAAGAAGTGCAGCCCTGCTTGAGGACCACGCCTTCATATAGCCCTCGTAGAAGCGTGTATCCCGATTTTCGGTATTCTGAATGGCCTCAATAGCCCACCGAAATGGCTGAAATTTGGTATTTAGTCTTCGTTATGGGTATAAAACTGTCCACCAGAAATTTGTCGGTATTACTCCACTTCTTCATGTAGCCTCCACAGAACGGCCCCTACCGTAGTCACCAAATATCTACGCCTAAAATTGTGGTCAAGAAAGAAAATAACTTTTCGCCCGCAAAACATTCAAAACGATCTGAGGGGAACTCGTAAATTTCAGTTTATTCGAATTTTGTGTGGGAGTTACCCGAAGGAGTGGACCGATATAGCCCATATTCGAACCCGAACTATGTCTGGAAGGAATAATACGATGTGCGAAGTTTGGACCAAATCAATTGCTCCCTTCGAGAGTTATCGATCACACCATTTTACAGGAAAATTTTGAACTTTTGTGAGGGAGGAACCGGAAGGAGTGGACCGATATTTCCCATCTTCGAACTTAAAGTAAGTTTGGATAAAATATTACCATAGCCAAAATTTGGTTAGAATCGGTTAATGTGTTCGATAGTTATCGTGCGCACCAGCCAGTCAGACATACAGGCAGACAGACGGACATGACTAAATCGACTCCGAATTGAATTTCGTCTAAACATACTTAGGGTATAATAAAACCGTTATTTCGAAGAGGCACATTTTTGGTCTTATCAGAGTGTATATACCCTTTCATGCCTAAAGGCTGAGGGATAATCAGCGTTCTTAGTAGTGGTGTAGTGTGCCACATGGTCGGCGCGGTACCACTGTAGCGATTTCTTACTTGTTTATTTTTAACAACTATCACCGAAAGTCCCTCAGGTTACTCCACAACAATATCACTGTCCATTTGAAATGAAAAAAGGTATAAAGAAAAGTACTTGTCCTTGCAATGGTTGCAGCCGAACAGAACCATTTCTGTGTATTAACCCCTTGTCAGCCATTTAAGCCCAATGTGCAGTACTCAAAAAAGCGAGCAATCTTTTATGTTTTTCTTGTTTACGACAATGGCAACAAGAACAAAAGGAAAATAACAAAAACAACAAACTGCACATGAAGAGGTGGCAAAAAACGTTAAGCATTTTCGGTTAAACAATGTAAACAAACCAAATGATAAACGATCAAAAAATGTCCGTACATACATACATCGTCCGGTTCCAATGAGGACGGATGAATGGATGGATGGATGGGTAGACGGATATACCCTCCACACATCCATACATATGACTGAATATACAAACAAGAATATTAAGATATTCAAGGAAGACGGATGTTATACGTTGTTGGGACGAAAAAAAAAACGAACGGAAAGGAAAACCAAAGTTACGCTTCAAGTGAATATTGAATAGCTACGTAACGCTTCGAATCGATAAGGATATGTTAATCTGATGTGAATAAAAAAACGAATATGAAAAATAAACACAGCCGCAAAAAAAACAATATTGATAAAATACCATACCTGTGGTAATGGCGTGCGGAAGACGGCGGCGTCGACGGCAACAGCAGCAACAACACCGGCAAAATTGATAATAACCACAAAAATATAGCGCCAGACCAGCAGACATTAATGGGTGGTAATAGGGGGAGTTGGAGGTGCAATAGACTATTTTTGTCGTTTCACCTTTTCTTTTCGTTGCTTTGCTTATATCAAAATAAAACGATCATAAATTATTGGGGCCTTATTAGAAACACAGCAACAATAACAACACCAACAAATATGGCAATAATCAGCAATCTTTGCCGCATTAGCCATAAAACATTTTCATATTTTTTTTTTATTTTTTCTATTCTCTAGACAATAACAACAACGCTCTTTTGCTTGCTGCTCACTTCGATTCGGGCCCAAAAATTTCTAAATTTAACAACATCACCAATATAGCAAGCAATAATGCAACAACAACAATAATAAAAGCAATAACAACAACACCGACACGGAATGTGGGGCTTATCTGCGTTTTTTTTTTCTTCTCTGCCAAAACACCAGCAATTTAAAAGGCAACTGAACACCAACCACTTCACATAATCACGTGAAAATTCTTAAAAGAATTTTATTTTTCAATATTTTCATTCGTTTATTCGAAATGCCTTTTTATTTTCTTTTTGTTCTCTGAGGTTTACAATTTCACTTTGAAATATTTTTCACAACACACAAAAATTGCTTAAAAAACACTTAAAATCTGTTGAAATACGAGCAAGCGACGGACCACAGGTTATGGCAGGTATTTTTTTCCTCATTAAAATGAATTTCGATATATTTTTTTCTTCGATGATTTTTTTCTTGTTTTGATTTTTTTTTTATTTATTGGGATTTGTTTCACCTGAACACAAACAATAACAACAATAACAGCAATGCTGTGAGAAAAAACAATAACAAACAACACGTAACACCACGCAAAAAAATACAACACGTTTATTGTACGTTCTTTCACAACAACGTCAGAAAACAACACGACGCGACGTCCTCTAAACGTTCATTTGAACATCTCGAAAGCGTTTATAAGACTGAATGGGAGACCGAATAAATGAATGAATTGACGCAAGCAAACGACCGGGTTCGAAGCAACCAACCACATAAAAACAAAACAAAAGTGTTTGATATGATGGAGCAACACCCAACCACCTCAAGTGGGGCCGGCCAGAGAGATTGGGAGAGCCGACGAAACATTGTTGATGTTTTCATGTAATTTTATTCATTTTTCGCACAACCAACGGCAGCAACATTAAAACACAACACAACCCTATGTTGAGTTGGGGACCACGATGAGACCCAACACACAAGAGGTAAATTGTTGTTTTTATTGCCCCACCACCTGAAAAAGTAAGGGGTCAACCTCGTCGCACTCATACAACAATATTCGTCTGTATTTTCTCTTTCAGTTGCCGCCACTATTACTCAAAATTGAAGCTCTCGTGCCAAGTGTTGCCAACTTGTCAGTACAAAAAACGCAGGGACTATTCAAAAACATGGACTTATGTCCACAATTTTTGGTGGAGAAGTTTTTTGACAACTTCGAAACATGAGAGATGACTTTTCCTACACAAAAGTTCACCGGGGATGACTTTTTCTATACAAAAGTTCACCGGAGATGACTTTTCCAATACAAAAGTTCACCGGAGATGACTTTTTCTATACAAAAGTTCACCGGGGATGACTTCTCCTATACAAAAGTTCACCGGAGATGAATTTTCCTATACAAAAGTTCACCGGAGATGACTTTTCCTATACAAAAGTTCACCGGAGATGACTTTTTCTATACAAAAGTTCACCGGGGATGACTTCTCCTATACAAAAGTTCACCGGAGATGAATTTTCCTATACAAAAGTTCACCGGAGATGACTTTTCCTACACAAAAGTTCACCGGGGATGACTTTTTCTATACAAAAGTTCACCGGGGATGACTTTTTCTATACAAAAGTTCACCGGAGATGACTTTTCCAATACAAAAGTTCACCGGAAATGACTTTTCCTATACAAAAGTTCACCGGAGATGAATTTTCCTATACAAAAGTTCACCGGAGATGACTTTTCCTATACAAAAGTTCACCGGAGATGACTTCTCCTATACAAAAGTTCACCGGAGATGACTTTTCCTATACAAAAGTTCACCGGAGATGACTTTTCCTATACAAAAGTTGACTCGAGATGACTTTTCCTATACAAAAGTTCACCAGAGATGACTTTTCCTATACAAAAGTTCACCGGAGATGGCTTTTCCTATACAAAAGTTCACCGCAGATGACTTTTCCTATACAAAAGTTCACCGGAGATGACTTTTCTTATACAAAAGTTCACCGGAGATGACTTTTCCTATACAAAAGTTCACCGGAGATGACTTTTCCTATACAAAAGTTCACCGGAGATGACTTTTCCTATTCAAAAGTTCACCGGAGATGACTTTTCCTATACAAAAGTTCATCGAAGATGACTTTTCCTATACAAAAGTTCACCGGAGATGACTTTTCCTATACAAAAGTTCACCGGAGATGACTTTTCCTATACAAAAGTTCACCGGAGATGACTTTTCCTATACAAAAGTTCTCCGGAGATGACTTTTCCTATACAAAAGTTCACCGGAGATGACTTTTCCAATACAAAAGTTCACCGGAGATGACTTTTCCTATACAAAATTCACCGGAGATGACTTTTCCAATACAAAAGTTCCCCGGAGATGACTTTTCCTATACAAAAGTTCAACGGAGATGACTTTTCCTGTACAAAAGTTCCCCGCAGATGACTTTTCTTATACAAAACTTCAGCGGAGATGACTTTTCCTATACAAAAGTTCACCGGAGATGACTTTTCCTATACAAAAGTTCACCGGGGATGACTTTTCCTATACAAAAGTTCACCGGAGATGATTTTTTCCAATACAAAAGTTCACCGGAGATGACTTTTCCTATACAAAAGTTCACCGGAGATGACTTTTCCAATACAAAAGTTCACCGGGGATGACTTTTCCTATACAAATTTCACCGGAGATGACTTTTCCTATACAAAAGTTCACCGGAGATGACTTTTCCAATACAAAAGTTCACCGGAGATGACTTTTCCTATACAAAAGTTCACCGGAGATGACTTTTCCAATACAAAAGTTCACCGGGGATGACTTTTCCTATACAAAAGTTCACCGGAGATGATTTTTTTCCAATACAAAAGTTCACCGGAGATGACTTTTCCTATACAAAAGTTCACCGGAGATGACTTTTCCAATACAAAAGTTCACCGGGGATGACTTTTCCTATACAAATTTCACCGGAGATGACTTTTCCTATACAAAAGTTCACCGGAGATGACTTTTCCAATACAAAAGTTCACCGGAGATGACTTTTCCAATACAAAAGTTCACCGGAGATGACTTTTCCTATACAAAAGTTCACCGGAGATGACTTTTCCAATACAAAAGTTCACCGGAGATGACTTTTCCTATACAAAAGTTCACCGGAGATGACTTTTCCTATACAAAAGTTCACCGGGGATGACTTTTCCTATACAAATTTCACCGGAGATGACTTTTCCAATACAAAAGTTCACCGGAGATGACTTTTCCAATACAAAAGTTCACCGGAGATGACTTTTCCTATACAAAAGTTCACCGGAGATGACTTTTCCAATACAAAAGTTCACCGGAGATGACTTTTCCTATACAAAAGTTCCCCGCAGATGACTTTTCTTATACAAAAGTTCAGCGGAGATGACTTTTCCTATACAAATTTCACCGGAGATGACTTTTCCTATACAAAACTTCACCGGAGATGACTTTTCCTATACAAAAGTTAACCGGAGATGACTTTTCCAATACAAACGTTCACCGGGGATGACTTTTCCTATACAAATTTCACCGGAGATGACTTTTGCTATACAAAAGTTCACCGGAGATGACTTTTCCAATACAAAAGTTCACCGGAGATGACTTTTCCTATACAAAAGTTCAACGGAGATGACTTTTCCAATACAAAAGTTCACCGGAGATGACTTTTCCTATACAAAAGTTCACCGGAGATGACTTTTCCTATACAAAAGTTCACCGGAGATGACTTTTCCAATGCAATAGTTCACCGGAGATGACTTTTCCTATACAAAAGTTCACCGGAGATGGCTTTTCCTATACAAAAGTTCACCGCAGATGATTTTCCTATACAAAAGTTCACCGGAGATGATGAATTATTGCTAGTTCGGTCTAAAAATGAAGTAAAATTATCAAAATACCTGTAATCGGGCGGTACCGTTATATGGAAGATATACCAAAACGTAGACTTATTTCCACAAATTTGTATACCCTACACCACACTGTGGTAAGGGGTATTATGTGTTAGTGCATTTGTATGTAACATGCATAAGGAAAAGATATAGACCCATAGTTCCTTCCAGGGATATGCATAGAATCACTTTTTGAGCTGATTTATGCATGTCCGTCCGTCTGTAGGTTCGCAACATACAGGTCGCATTTATTGTCCGTTTAGGCTGAAAATTGGGGAAGATCATTTTTTAGCGCCAAACACGCTATATACGTCCGATTTCAATGAAATTTGGAATGTGTGAGTGAATTCGGTCTAAAAATATATTTGCCAACTTATATCGAAATTGGTTTAGATTTGCATATAGCTCCCATATATATTTTCAGCCGATTTCACGAATTTTCTGCACTAAAGCGCTATAAAAGTCCGATTTAGATGAAAGTTGGAATAAGTGACTGATTTCGGCCTAGAAGTAGATGTGCGAAATGTGATCAAAATCGGTTCCGATTTGCATATAGCTCCCATATATATTCGGCCGATTTCACGTGTTTAATGCATCAAACATCCCATATCTGTCCTAGTTTGATGAATTTTTGAATGTGTGAAGGAGTTCGGTGTAGATATAAGTGTGCCATTTTATATTGAAATCGGTTCAGATTTAGATATAGCTCCCATATATATTTTACATATTCATAGTGTTGTAGGATATCAAATAGTCGACCCCGCCCGATTTTGATCCATTCCTTACTGGTGTTGTAGATAAGTTTTTTTTTCATCACTAGGAACCACAAATGCCACATTATAGCTATTTTTGTTGAAAATGTAACAGAAAACGTCAAAATACAGGTTATAAAATCTGCAGCTACAAAATTAAAATACCTGAAATCTGGCGCTTCAGTTCTATGGGAGCTATACCTAAACATGAACGATATAGCCCATCTTCGAACTTGACTTGCGTGCACACAAGAGACGCATCTTTCATCATCATTCCAACATTTCAGAGTCCTATATCAATTTTTTTGCATGCTAGTGTAATTACCGCAGGCGGTCGGATGAACATGCATAGATTGGCTCAGATTGGCCCTAATGACAAATATATTACCTCACAAGCACAGGTAAGACGGGACAAGAGTGAAACATGTCCGATATCAAAATCTACGTGGCCACATTACAACGTCAAATGTACAAAATTCCTGATTAGCCAAACTCTAGGGAACCTGGTAAGATTTATTACGGTGCTAACCGGTCACTGGGCTATTACACGGAGGGAAAAAAACGCATCTCTAACATATATTCCAAACATATTTTGCAGTAAACATATATTTGTTTGCAATCAGTACAAAACATAACATATGTTTAGGTCCTTCAAACAAATATATGTTTGCGTGCAACAAGTTATTTGTTTGGATGCAAACAAATTATATGTTTGGGTGCAAACAAATACAAACCCAAAAACCACAAAAAAAAACAAACCCATGCACCAGTGGGCGCTATCTGAGAGCAAGGGAGCGTAAATTTCAATGTAAAACACATTGAAATGTATGCGCACTTGCTCTCAGTAAGCGTTCACTGGCTATCTCAAACATATGCACACATTTATAAATGGTGGTGGTTTATTGAAAGGCATAGAAAAAAGCAAAAGTAACAGAAGACACACAGGTACATTAAAAAGTCCAAAGAAATACATAACAGACTTTAATAAAAGAAAAACTGAATGAAATATTTTATAAACAGACGCACTTTTAAAAAGAAAAAATTATATAGAAACATCGTTGAACGCTTCTTCTTAGTTGTGAAATAAAACACATTTTCCTCAAAGTTCAAATCACCAGCGGGAAATCGGCATCTGGAATCAAATGATAATATAATGTAATAAATAGGTACATTAATGTTTCAAATATACATATGTATGTATATGAAAAAGTATTGATGTAATTACCAATATTAAATGCGATTTTTTCCTTGTCCAATAAAATATTTCCATTCACCTCTTTGATTCAATTATAAAATGTATTGGACATTTAGTTTACTAAAAAGCACCATTTCTTTAAGAAAAGACAAAACACTGATTTATTCACTCACTTTACCGTCTTTACTCAACGATTGTATTTAAAAGACTGAAGAAAAAAAAGAACACCATAATTAATACCATTTTTTCTATTCCTCTTTGCTTGCTACGTTGGTTAACAAGAACAAAGCACGAAACACACGTGTTTTACCGCATAATACACCACCAAAGCTTATGCGTCACTGCTCTTTATTATAAAACAGCATTCCGCAGCCGCGAGAGCCCTGTTGTTACTCTCTTTGACAAAAGCCCTCTCTCCACCCATAAAAATATGTTCTAACATAACAAATAAAATTGAGATATGTTACAAAATGTTGCAAACACATATTTGTTGGACACAAACAAATTATGTTTGGATCCAAACATATATTTGTTTGCAATCAGTCCCAAACAAATATTTGTTTGGATCCAAACATATTTCTAACATATATTTTTCTGCGTGTAGTAACCATGTAAAGCACCTAAATATACCCAATAATGGCCGCTATCGCAGAGTAGAAAAAGATGAGGAAACAGTTAGTTATCTCCTTTCTTTTTGCTCTGTACAAATGCAACAAAGATTTTAAGATCCAGAACGACCGTTTCTTCAAGCTCACGCTGAGACGACCGAGCACCTAGTTCCTTCCGAGATCTTCCGAGATTTTTCAAGTCATCAGTCTGAATATAACTGCCAATAGATTATAACGGAATAGCACTTGTGGTGCTGACAAAGAAACCTCGTTGACATTTTACAAAGCAGTAGGCCGGTCTGTGGAAACCTATGCGGCACCAGTGTGGTATGGAAATGTTAGCTCTCTATGCAGTGGAACAATAACAGGGAGCCCCCTTATGACGCCAGTGGACCATCTTCATGAGGGGACGGAGGTATTACCGGTGCATCAAACACATCAGGATGTTATTGATGCAGTACCTGCTTGGGTGTTATTGTAGTGAGCATCCCTGTCACGATTAAACGGACATGCTTTCCTCACCAATAAACGGAAACAAACAAAACGATTCCCGTACCAATCACACAAAGCCACAAACTTTTCAGCTTCTCTGAATCGTTTGATTCTCACAACCAAAACAAAACCACAAACTTTTCAATGTAAAAAGATGAAAACTGTATGATTGCTGAAATGTACTTCGGCTTTGCTTTGCCGAGTTGTTTCATTCACCACCCAAACAAAAAGAATTTTTCGCAAACGTTTGCTGTGCGTTATGGTCAATGACACACTCAGGCACACACACACATGTAATTGCTTAACAACCCTATAACTTAGCATCAGCATACCACAGTGAATTTAGAGTTGAGTACTTTTCGCTTTTCGTTTTGTTCACACTCACGAATGTAAGCAAAACGAAACTAAACAGCGAGCTCGCCCAACGTGGGTTATGTTTCGTTTTGTATTGTTTCTATGGAAAATACGAAACGAAACGATTGGAAATGTTACTTACAGTATTTTTACGTACGCTGTTCCCCACACAGTCACGTAAGGAGAGTCTTCATGATCTAGAGACAGAGGTCCAAAGGTGTAAAAGAGAAGCTTCTGACCACCAAGCCTATCAGGCTTAGATATCATTCACACTGATCTATAGCAGCAGAAGAACGCCAGCTACCAAGGCAAACACGAGTGGTTTTAGCCCAGTTAATATCCGGACGAGGCTGCCACGACACCCAAAGCATGCCCGGCATGTGGATTGGGAAAACACGACACGCTGCATTTGTTCAACTTCCCAGTTGAGCCTACTCACCTGTCTCCTGATTCTGTATAGAAGCAACCACTTCAAGTTGCAGAACCTCATAACTGAAATAATACACAATTGAACATATTTGCGTTCTATTAACAACACGGAAATAATAGTTTTGACCCCCAGTTTTTTTGACGAAATCCGTTTCAAACAGTTTGGACTCGATTTAGTCCTGTTAATTTCGAACAGATCAATCGATTTGGGCCAAACTTTGCATCGTACGATACTTCGTCAACCTTAGACCAATGTTGCTGAGCTTAATGATCCTTTACACATTTAAAACTGGCAGTCTTCGGGAAATAGTTACGATGGTTTATATTTTTTTAAGGCAAGTTCCTACTTGCTAATATAATTACAATACTGTGAAAACCTACTGCCACCGAAAGAAGAAGACCAATATACTGCATCTTCGAATTTGATATTAGTTTGGAAGATGTGCAAAATATATCTGCAAACATTTTTTTTTTAATTTTCAATCGCTTAACGATAATCTGGGATTCGGGGGGAAGATCAATTCAATCGCGGATAGCGCACCTAAAGATCTTGTGCGAATCCCCAACATAAAGTAACTGTGTCTAGGAAGCAAATCCCGAGGAAGAATCGCAGGTTAATCATCTGGAAGATCTTTAAAAGATTAAAATATAAAGTAAAAAGTAAAAAAGAATAGAATTATTCTTTGGGGTTTTTTTTTCATTTGTTGTCTTTGAGTTTTATTACCCCCTTCGGTTTTCTTTTCTGTCTTGTTATAATTTTTATACCCTCCACCATAGTATGGAGGGTATATTAAGTTTGTCATTCTGTTTGTAACACATCGAACTAATCATTTGCGACCCTATAAAGTATATATATTCTTGATCAGGATAAAATTCTAAGACGATCTAGACATGTCCGTCTGTCTGTCCGTCTGTCCGTCTGTTGTAATCACTCTAGCGTCCGCAATAATTGAGATAGAGTGCTGAAATTTTGCACCCGAGGGTCTTTTTTCCATAGGCAGGTCAAGTTCGAAGATGGGCTATATCGGTCCACTTTTTGGTATAGCCCCCATATAACGGTACCTCCGGATTTGAGGTATTTTGACGTTCTTCGCCACATTTGGAGACCGAATTAGCTATAATTTGGGATTTAGGGTTCCTAGTGATCAACAAACTTATATCCCAAAGGATATAGGCATAGGTCCATGTTTTGGTATAGTCCCCATATAACGGTACCCCCCGATTTTCGGTATTTTGCGAATTTTAGCCACAATGTTTAACCGAACTATCTGCAATTTGACATTTGAGGTTCTCAGTGGTCATGAAATATCTCCACGAAACATCGTCAACATAGGTCCATGTTTTGGTATAGCCCCCATATAACGGTACCTCCCGATTTTCGGTATTTTGAGAATTTTAGCTACAATTTTTAACCGAACTAGCTGTAATTTGCCATTTGAGGTTCTCAGTGGTCATGAAATATCTCCACCAAGCATCGTCAACATAGGTCCATGTTTTGGTATAGCCCCCATATAACGGTACCTCCCGATTTTCGGTATTTTGAGAATTTCAACCACAATTTGTAACCGAAATATCTGCAATTTGAGATTTGAGGTTCTCAGTGGTCATGAAATATCTCCACGAAACATCGTCAACATAGGTCCATGTTTTGGTATAGCCCCCATATAACGGTACCTCCCGATTTTCGGTATTTTGAGAATTTTAGCTACAATTTTTAACCGAACTAGCTGTAATTTGCCATTTGAGGTTCTCAGTGGTCATGAAATATCTCCACCAAGCATCGTCAACATAGGTTCATGTTTTGGTATAGCCCCCATATAACGGTACCTCCCGATTTTCGGTATTTTGAGAATTTTAACCACAATTTGTAACCGAAATATCTGCAATTTGAAATTTGAGGTTCTCAGTGGTCATGAAATATCTCCACGAAACATCGTCAACATAGGTCCATGTTTTGGTATAGCCCCCATATAACGGTACCTCCCGATTTTCGGTATTTTGAGAATTTTAGCTACAATTTTTAACCGAAATATCTGCAATTTGACATTTGAAGTTCTCAGTGGTCGTGAAATATCTCCACCAAACATCGTCAACATAGGTTCATGTTTTGGTATAGCCCCCATATAACGGTACCTCCCAATTTTCGGTATTTTGAGAATTTTAGCTACACTTTTTAACCGAAATAGCTGTAATTTGACATTTGAAGTTCTCAGTGGTCATAAAACATCTGCAACGAAACATCGTCTACATAGGTCCATGTTTTGGTATAGCCCCCATATAACGGTATCTCCCCATTTACGGTATTTTGAGAATTTTAGCTGCAATTTTTAACCGAACTAGCTGTAATGATCGGTATTTTGAGAAATTTAGGTACAATTTTGTCTATTCAAAAATAATCGTCAATATAGGTCCATGTTTTGGTATATCCCCCCATATAACTGTACCTCCCGATTTTCGGGAATTTTCAGTGGCCACGAAATTTCTTCACTAAAATTCGTCAACATGGGTCCATTTTTGAGGGTCTACATTGTTTTGATGAAACTACCCTCAATTTGACTCTTGAAGTTCCCTGCAGCTATAAAATTGTCCGCCAAAAAATTTAAAGATAGGTTGACTCTTTGATATAGCCCCGTAGGTGGTACCTTTCCCCTAGCTGAACACATTTTTGTAGATTAGATCAGATAACACTGTGCAACAAAATGGAGGTGAAAGTCTGGGGCACGGAAAATTCCTCTTGGGGAAGAAAGGCCTTGGTGAGTATATTATGAACCCCGAAGGACAGATCCGCCGTGAGTCGAACTTCCGCGTTATGGCGTGATGAAATTTTTGTTAGAGACCCTGTGGGCCATCAGGAATTAGCGTTATATCTTTGTTCACTGTTGCTTAAGTGCTCTACAAAAACAACAAACACAGATATAATGCTAATTCATGATGGCTTACAGGGTCTCTTGCAAAAACTTCATCACGCCATAACGCGGAAGTTCGAATCACGGCGCATCTGTCCTTCGGGGTTTTTAATATACATACACCAAGGGCTTTCATCTCCAAAAGGAATTATCTCTGTCCCAACATTTGTGTTCACAGTGTAATTTAAGCAATAGTGGGAGGCAGTAGGATTCTAACCATTGTCGAAAAGTTGTTCCACCTAAAATTGTAAAAGGACCCTAATTATTCCATTTTAATTAAGACTATTTTATGGTGGAGGGTATAAAAAGTTCGGCCCGGCCGAACTTAACGACTTTTTACTTGTTAATTATTTCTTACGTTGTTGGTGGTTAGTTATACTGCTTCCTCATTCACTTTGTTGTCTTTCTAGTTAAACTCGGCAAAACCTGGGATTGCATTGTGTTTGTTAATTCTCATAATATTATGCGTGACATTTATATCAATGTGTATATGAGAATTATATACAACCAAATCAAATATATCAGTGACAATCATCTGTTGCTCTTCCAGAAGAGTATTCTGTTATTCTTTAGGGCGATCATTTGAAAAATCTAAGAAAGAAATGTAAACAATCGTCCAATGATTGCCGTTGGGAATCACAGAAGAGTAATCTGAGCGAACAATCTTCCACAATTTTGAGAAATGTTTGCAGGGATACCCCATGTTTGCTGTAATTTTTGTTTGTGTTCTGAAGAGATGACAAACATCCGTATTAAATTTTTCAGTGCTGGTCCATATTGTAGTATAGACCAACATTTTTTCCAAATTTAGTCACATGTTCCAATAAAGATCGCTCCTAAATTCTTCTATATCAACATTTTGGGATGGAGAGTTTTCTATCCATAAAGACCACTCCTAAATTCTTCTATGTCAACATTTTGGAATGGAGAGTTTTCTGTCCATACTTTGGCCGATTTCAAACGAACGTAATACAAAAATTTTCGAAATACCTGAAATCGGGAGTACCATTGTATATGTATATGTGGGTTACATAGAAATTTCGACCTATCGTGATTTTTTATACTCTAAATCACAATGGATGGTACAATTAACTTTGTCATTCCATTTGTAACACATCGGAGATCCGGATTTAAAATATATTTTATTGAAACTTTAAGTCGAATTAAAAATGTCCGTCTCTCTGTTGAAATCAAGATCCAACTCCCGATTTTCGATATTTTGAAGGTTATAATCTTAGTCGTGGATGGGAGCTTTAAACTTTCCCCATATAACACTTGTTGCTATAGGTCAACGTTTAGATATAGCCCCCTAGAACGACACCTTCCGAGTTTCGGTATTTTCAAAGTTATAGCCTCATTATCACACCGAAATTGCTTAAATTTTCGTATTTAGTATTCGCTGATAGCATTAAACTTTCCCCTGGAAATTTGACGCTATATGTCCATGTTTTTTAAAAAAAATTATATAAAAAATAAATATATTCTTTCTCATGATGAAATTCCTCAAATAAAACGCTTGGCGATTAATTTTGCCACCATTTATAATTTAAATGCAAGCGTTTTAGTTGAGAGATTCCATCATGAGAAAGAATATATTCATTGAGGCTAAGCGACAAATTATTTCCAAGTTTTAAATGCATTTCTAAATAAAACACTGAAACTTAATTTTTTTAAATTATATTTTATTTAAATGTAAATACATTTTTTGACCACTGAGAACAAAATTATAGTCAATTTAGGCCGAAAATGTTGATAAAAACTTTAAAATGCCTGAAATCGTGTAGTATCGTTATATAAAGGCTATACCAAAATCTGGACTTATATCCATAATTTTTGGTGGGGAAGTTTCTGTACCATTGGTACCATGATTCGATATCATGTCTTAAAGTGAACTTATCCGAAATTTTATGTGGGAGGTACCGGATGGACAAATATAGTCCATATTTGAACCTGATCTATATCTGGTAGATATATTAGGATGTGTAAAGTATAGACCAATTCTGCCACTCCCTTCAAGAGTTACCATACGAACAATTTTTCCGAACATTTTTTAACTTTTGTGGGGGAGGTACCTGAAGGAGTGGACCGAAATGGCTAATCTTCAATCTCAAACTATGTTTGGACACAATATTACTAAGGCCGAATTTTGGACCGAATCGGCAGATCCGTTCGAGAGTTATCTTGCGCCCCATCCACCTCACACGGTGTCATAGGAGTTTTTTGCAACTTTCAGGCTATTTTCTCAGGAAGTATGGACTTGCCCCTGATGAAACTTGTACCGTCGTATGGAGGGCAGTGAATACAAGTTGCTAAAACAAAAATCAAAGCGATTCGAGAGATGGCCCTAAACTGGACCTATGTTCACAATTTTTGGTGGGGAAATGTCGGTATCATTGGAAATGCTAAATGACATCTAATTCGGGCAAAATTGAAGTTAAAATCCTCAAAATACCTGAAATTGGGCGCAAATTCATGTATTGTCATCCAAATTTGAAAAGTGTGCAAAGTTTCAGTGCGATTTGTCAACTGCAACTGTGTCAAAATTGAGTTACCAGATTTGAAATGCAATTTAAATAAAACACGGTAAAATCACTGTAAAAATGGACCAATATTGGTTTTGATTTTATATTCATTTATTTTCATCCAAATCTGAAAAGTGTGCAAAGTTTTAGTCCGATTGGTCAACTGCAACTGTGTCAAAATTGAGTTACCAGATTTGAAATGCAATGTAAATAAAACACCGTTAAAACATCATAAAATGGACCAATATTGGTTTTGATTCCATATTCATGTATTGTCATCTAAATCTGAAAAGTGTGCAAAGTTTCAGTTCGATTGGTCAACTGCAAATGTGTTAAAAATGAGTTACCAGATGTGAACTAAACGGACCAAAGCAAGTTAAATAAAACACTGTAAAAAGATTTATTTTCTGCTCAAAAAACTCCAAAGTAGCATTACTGTTTTTGGAAATAGTATCACCAAAAAATCTATGAGATAATAAAACGTAAAGAGAAACACAAACAATAAAACAGCGGCAGAGAGTGAGTGCAAGGGAATAAATTCCAGCCGACTGCCTGAACAAAAATATGTGTGGTTACCATTAGCACCACTATGTAGCTCCAACTCTGTGCGTTACAAGTGTTTCATTTATTGTTGGTGTGCGGCATTTTACGCTTGACTGCGAAATCTCTTTTTTTTTTTGGTAATGTAAAAGAGTGGGCGACCGACCTCTTCTGAAAAATCAATGGGGGCAAAGTTGTATTGTTTGGGTGCAATTCGTTTTGGTAGTTGTTGTAAATGTGGTAAAGTTGGGAAACAAGTGTTTGACATCGAATTTGCCTAAATAAGGTTATATTTCACAACCGAAAAACGCAACATTGACAAGACTTAGGCAAAATTCTTGCGCAATTGCTGGGAAGTGCATTGTTGACAAGAAAAAAGTTAACCAGAAAAAAACCCTCACATTCGCATTCAAACAAAATCGGCAAACTTGGCCAACAGCTGCTGCTTGTTTGTTTGACGGTGACAACGACAACGGCAACTTTAATCATGGACGCCAAGTAATTTTATTTTACAAACATAACAATTTCCGTTTTCCGTTGTATTGTATTTCACGCGGCGCACAGACACAACAGTGAAAGCGAGAGAGTTACTGTGAGTGAATGAGAGAAATTCCGTTCTTACTGCAAAGTAAACTAAATGCACTGTAATGAAGCAAACAATTACCGGTGAATATGCATTTTATTTCACACGAAGCATCTGAGAAATTGTTTTTTTTTTCTGTTATTTCTACAGATAAACAATTTCTCAGATACTGAATATGTATGTATTACTGTCTACTTTACATATGGTGCCGTGCATGTGTACTTACCTCAATAACTTATCATTTTAAATTTTGCCACAACTCATGTGTATTGATCGTGTGTTGCATGCTCCTTTCTTCTGGCCGTATTTCTTTTTTTTTTTCTTAGAAAAATAATTCTGTGTTTATTTCTGTTTGGACGAAATTGTTATTTTTTCGTAATTACGGAATTGTGTTAACAAAATGGACACTCGGTCACCTTGAGCTGTTGTACACAGATTTATTTTACACGATAAGTTTGGAGGATGTTTTAATGTAACACTTGATGAAATATCATCTATCACGTTATTTCTGAAAAGAGAGAAGAAAAGAAGATATTTTTTAATGAAAAATTATAATACAAAAATAATTTATGGATGCAATCGAGTTTTTGATTAAGTGCCAACAAAGCAAAAAACAAGTGAAAAAGTATTAGTTGGCTTTGCCGACAGAGATACCCTCGGACTATGTGAATTGAAACTTCCATCCACGGACAGATAGAATGTATTTAGGGTCTTTTCAGAGTTTTGTGGCCTTTTTTTGGACATTTGAACTTGCCGACCAAAATGTAGATTTGGATTAAAGTTCAAAAGTGTTGCAGAGGAGGTACTTAAAGGAATGGATTGACATAGTCCATTATGGAAGTGGATCTTATTTTGAGAGTCATATCTTTTCAATAGATATCGCGCCCACTAGTCATTTCAGTGGGCCATCCTATAACTTTTCGACAAGTATGTCAGGAAGCATGGACTTGTCCATGGAAAACATAATAAAGAAACAAGACCACGACTAGCATCATCGGTATGCATTTCTTCCAACAGACTCTAAACTGCACTTAGACAAAAATGTTGAACTTTTGTTGAGAAGGTACCGTAAGGAGGGGACCGATATGGACTATTTTAAAAGTGAAATTAAATTTGAACTAAATATTAGGAAATCCAAAGGCCAAATTGGTTACTGCGGTCAAAAGATTTCGTACATAGAATTTTAGTGAAATTTTTTAAATATTGGGGGGAAGAAGTTGTGGGCCGGTATTGCCCATCTTCCAACTGAAAATAACTTTTGGACAAAATACCACGAAGGCCAAATTTTGGACCAAATCGGTTGACCAGTTCGAGAGTTATCGTGCTCTCCAGCCACTACATATGGTGAAATAGGGTTTTTTTACACCTGTGGGGCTGTTTTGTCCAGAAGTATGGACTTGCCCCTGAATAAACTTTTACCGTCGCAATTTTTTCGAAACATTTTTGAACTTTTGTGGGGGAGGTACCTGAAGGAGTGGACCGATATGGCTTATCTTCGAACTTAAACTAGGTTTGGACAAAATATTACGAAGGCAAAAAATCAAAGCGATTCGAGAGCAGGTACTAAACTGAACTTATACGAAAATTTGTGTGGGAGGTACCCGATTGAGTCCATATTGAAACCTCATATAAGTCTGTTAGAAGTTTCACGATGTGCAAAGTATGGGCCAAATCGGTTACTCCATTCAAGATTTATCGTGCGCACAAATTTTCCGACAGCAATAAATCGGCTGAAGAATAATAAGGCAGCAGGGGCCGATGACTTACCAGCCGAGCTGTTCAAAACCGGAGGCGACACGCTTATAAGCTGTATTCATCAGCTAGTTAGCACCATCTGGCAGGAAGAACGAGTACCCGACGAATGGAACCTGAGTATCCTGTGCCCCGTCCACAAGAAGGGAGATAAGACTGTATGCTCTAACTATAGGGGCATAAGTCTACTCCCTATTGCCTACAAGATCGTGTCAGGGATATTGTGCGAACGACTAAATCCTATGGTCAACGAGTCAACCATTGACCAGATATTTACCCTGCGGCAAATCCTGGAGAAGCCCCAAGAGATGCAGATCGACACCTACCACCTTTTTGTCGATTATAAAGCAGCCTTCGACAGCCCGCTGCGTTGAAAGGTATTCCAAGCCATGTCTGAATTTGGTATCCCCGCAAAGCTCATATGGCTTTGCAAAATGACTTTAACTGGCACGAGGTTCTCAGTTAAAATAGGAAAGAACCTCTCCGAAGAGTTTGGTACCAAAAGAGGTTTCAGACAAGCAGACAGCCTTTCGTATGATCTCTTTAACATCCTGCTGGAAAAGGTTATACGAGAGGCCAACGTCAAAAGAAGTGGCACAATCTACACCAATAGTCACATGTCACTTGCTTATGCTGATGATATAGACATCATGGGCCGATCAGTAAAAGAAGTAACCGATACCTTTATAAAGGTAGAAGGAGAATCTGCTGAAATGGGTCTGGCGGTAAACGGTGAGAAGACCAAGTTGATGGTGTCGACGCGCAATGCGTCCATTGAGCTCGGACCGACTGTGGAAGTTGGTTCCTATAATAATGAGGTAGTAAAAGACTTCGTCTACCTCGGCACCTCCGTAAACACAACAAACGACATCAGTTGTGAAATAAAAAGAAGAATTGTATTGGCCAACAGATGCTACTTTGGTTTAAGTAAGCAGTTTTAAATCAAAGCCACATCTCGTCACACAAAAATAACGCTCTACAAAACACTGATACTACCCGTGCTGATGTATGACTCCGAAGCCAGGGTACTTGCGCAAGCAGACATGGCAGTGCTTGGTGTGTTTGAGAGAAAAATTCTTCGAAGGATCTACGGACCAATCTGCGTTTACGGCGAATATCGACGTCGCATGAACCACGAGCTGTATCTGTTATACAACGACATCAATATTGTTAAACGTATCGAGATGCAGAGATTGCGTTGGCTAGGCCATATCATAAGAATGAGCGATGATGAACCCGCTAAAAAGGCGTATAAATACGGACCGCTTGGCGGTGCACGCAGAATTGGCAGGCCAATGAATAGATGGCGCAAACAAGTGGATGATGAGATGAAAAGGCGCGGTATTCCAGAGTGCGAAGCAACAAATAGAGAGGAATGGAGATCTTCTCTTAGTTCGGCCTATGGAACAAATGTTCTGTAATGGGCCAGCTAAGTAAGTAAGTACAAATTTTCCGAACATTTTCGAACTTTTGTGGGGGAGGTACTCGTACCGGAAGGAGTGGACCGACATAACCCATCTTCGAACTTGAACATAGTTTGGACAAAATATTACGAAAGTCAAATTTTGAATCGGGTAGGTTGATCCGTTCGAGAGTTGTCGTGCGCTCCAACCTGTCAGACAGACGGGCGGACATGGCTAAATCAACTCCAATTTGTCAAAAACGGATCGCTAAATCATCCAAAGCATTGTATCATGATGGAATCTTCATGGTAATGCTGAAACAGCTGAATGAGCCGAGTGTTGAGAATCTCACTAAAGTTTTTAACCTTTCACTAACCACACACATCGTTCCCGAAGTCTGAAAAGTGGGTAAGCTGGTCCCGCTACTGAAGCCAAACACGGAAGCCGACAGATTTCACTTTTGTCGCTCGTAGCAAAGTCTCTTGAGGCTTACTCCAGCGTCAGAAAAAACTATCCAGTTGCCAATCATCAGCATGAGTTCCGTAACCAGGACTGAAATCAATCAGAGCAAGGTGTGCAATAGAACAATGATGGTAGTGCTCGAATAATCAAAACCAGTCAAGCAATCCACGCTGTTTGAGGACACTGAGCAGAATACCCTTCGGCCAAGTTTGAAACGTTGGAATCAATTATATATGTGGACGCCAGTCGCACGTGGAATTCGGGAACTAGAAGTCCAAGCTCCGTAGAAGAAAACAGGGAGTTCCCCAAGGTGGGGCGATATCTGCCACAAACACACATGGATGGCCGAGGTAAGAACTGAATTGAATGTCATGTCAGAATTCCTGCCACAAACTATGTCGTCCTATCTGCGACAAGCTGAGATGTAAGAACATGGTTCTCACGTCCCTAGCCGACTGCACTTGGCGTGCAGATAAAGAAACCTTGTTGACCACATATAACGCGATAGGTCGGTCTGTGGTAAGCTATGCGGCGATAGTATGTTCCGTGAAAAATATTCAAACTTGTCAGAATGTCTCCCTGAAAACTGCAATAGGGTGCCTCCTCATGTCTTCAGTAGACCATCTACATGAGGAGACAGAGATTCTTCCAGTACAGCAACACAATGGCATGTCTTAGTTGCAGTATTTGCTCGGGTGTTACCGTGAGAACTATCATACTCACCATATGGTGGATTGGTGGAATATCGTACTCAAAGACCATCCCACATCTATCACAGCAAAAGAATGTCAGCTGCTAACAGAAACGAGAGTGGTTTTTGCCAATAAAAATCCCCAGCAAAAATTCGGATCCGTTAGTCATTATGTAACCCATTACAAAGTAATGTAAACAAGCTTCTTTCTGTCTTACCAGTAAGCTAACAAATAATGGGTTATTTCTTAAAAAATTTACAAGGCACAACTTCTTATTTCACTCCCTACTATGTAGTGAGTACGGTGGCACAGAGCATATGTGTCTGGCTACAAACCGGAGGGTTGTGTGTTCAACTTTTTTGTTTATTTTGTTAACAAAATAAAGAACAGTTGGTGGTGCACATGTAACGGCTTAATGTTCGTACGAGTGGCATAGTGTATACGGCTACAAATCAATAGTTCGCATGATCAAATCTAGCAGAGAGCAA
The DNA here is from genome assembly GCF_047663935.1 of Musca autumnalis. Classification (NCBI taxonomy): domain Eukaryota; kingdom Metazoa; phylum Arthropoda; class Insecta; order Diptera; family Muscidae; genus Musca; species Musca autumnalis. Next base: position 192,072,041 of record NW_027411977.1, on the reverse strand, counting down.
AATAAAATAAAACAAGTAAAAAGTCGTTAAGTTCGTCCGGGCCGAACTTTTTATACCCTCCACCATAAAATAGTCTTAATTAAAATGGAATAATTAGGGTCCTTTCACAATTTTAGGTGGAACAACTTTTCGACAATGGATAGACTCCTGCTGCCTCCCACTATTGCTTAAATTACACTGTGAACACAAATGTTGGGGCAGAGATAATTCCTTTTGGAGATGAAAGCCCTTGATGTGTGTATGTTAAAAACCCCGAAGAACAGATGCGCCGTGAGTCGAACTTCCGCGTTATGGCGTGATGAAGTTTTTGCAAGAGACCCTGTAAGCCATCATGAATTAGCATTATATCTTTGTTTGTTGTTTTTGTAGAGCACATAAGCAACAGTGAATAAAGATATAACGCTAATTCCTGATGACCCACAGGGTCTCTAACAAAAATTTTATCACGCCATAACGCGGAAGTTCGACTCACGGCGGATCTGTCCTTCGGGGTTCATAATATTCTCACCAAGGCCTTTCTCCCCAAGAGGAATTTCCCGTGCCCCAGACTTTCACCTCCATTTTTTTGCACAGTGTTATCTAATCTAATCTAAAAAAATGTGTTCAGCTAGGTAAAAGGTACCACCAACGGGGCTATATCAAAGAGTCAACCTATCTTTGAATTTTTTTGGCGGAAAAGTTTTATAGCTGCAGGGAACTTCAAGAGTGAAATTGAGGGTAGTTTCATCAAAACAATATAGACCCTCAAAAATGGACCCATATTGACGAATTTTAGTGAAGAAATTTCATGATCACTGAAAATTCCCGAAAATCGGGAGGTACAGTTATATGGGGGGATATACCAAAACATGGACCTATATTGACGATTATTTTTGAATAGACAAAATTGTAGCTAAAATTCTCAAAATACCGATCATTACAGCTAGTTCGGTTAAAAATTGCAGCTAAAATTCTCAAAATACCGAAAATCGGGAGATACCGTTATATGGGGGCTATACCAAAACATGGACCTACGTTGACGATGTTTCGTTGGAGATTTTTATGACCACTGACAACTTCAAATGTCAAATTACAGCTATTTCGGTTAAAAATTATAGCTAAAATTCTCAAAATACCGAAAATCGGGAGGTACCGATATATGGGGGCTATACCAAAACATGGACCTATGTTGACGATGTTTCGTGGAGATGTTTCATGACCACTGAGAACCTCCAATGTCAAATTGCAGATAGTTCGGTTACAAATTGTGGCTAAAATTCTCAAAATACCGAAAATCGGGAGGTACCGTTATATGAGGGCTATACCAAAACATGGACCTATGTTGACGATGTTTGGTAGAGATATTTCATGACCACTGAGAACCTCAAATGACAAATTACAGGTAGTTTGTTTAAAAATTGTAGCCAAAATTCTCAAAATACCGAAAATCGGGAGGTACCGATATATGGGGGCTATACCAAAACATGACCCTATGTTGACGATGTTTCGTGGAGATGTTTCATGACTACTGAGAACCTCCAATGTCAAATTGCAGATAGTTCGGTTAAAAATGGTGGCTAAAATTCTCAAAATACCGAAAATCGGGAGGTACCATTATATGGGGACTATATCAACACATGGACCTATGCCCATATCCTTTGGGATATAAGTTTGTTGATCACTAGGAACTCTAAGTGCCAAATTATAGCTAATTCGGTCTGCAACTGTGGCGAAGAATTTCAAAATAACTCAAATCCGGAGGTACCGTTATATGGGGGCTATACCAAATAGTGGCCCGATATAGCCCATCATCGAACATGACCTGCCTATGGAAAAAATACCCTCGGGTGCAAAATTTCAGCACTCTATCTCAATTATTGCAGACGCTAGAGTGATTACAACAGACGGACATGGCTAGATCGTCTTAGAATTTTATCCTGATCAAGAATATATATACTTTATAGGGTCGCAAATGATTAGTTCGATGTGTTACAAACGGAATGACAAACTTAATATACCCTTCATACTATGGTGGAGGTTATAAAAAGGAGTGTATTGAAATTAAAACCAAATTCCATCTCAACTGTTCCATAAACAGAAGGTCTTTACCTTATTTTTCAACTTCTAGTGACCATAGAATAACTATTTATTCCAGTGGTTATATAATGACAAGTTATTCAGTGCGAAATGTCCTTATTAAAATAATGGGTTAGTAGGGCGTTTTGTAAGTAGTTACGACTACCAACAAGTGATATAAAAACCCATTATTTGGTAATGATTTTTTCCTGGATTGTAATAGTTCATTTGGTTTTTTATTACAAAATAAAATATTTTCAGGGTTTTTATTATAAAAAGCGATACTTTTGGCGTATTTCATAAACCAAAACCAAACTTTTAATATTTTTAACCAACTGTGTTGTGCCAAATATTTTATCACAACAGGATACATTTTAGCAATTGCCAAGACTTTGATAAAGACTTCCACAAAAACAAATAATATTTTATTACAGCCTATAATATTAAAAACGCTGTTACAAAGTTTCTGTTATAGGCCATTATTTCTCTTCGTAGGAGGTACAAAAGTACCCTTTATGTTTTGTTAATATCTTACCTAGAATTTACATTTATCCTATACCTACTGACAGAATTTGCTAACGACAGGATATAAAACCTACATACACACATATGTACCACTGAGCTACCATTTTAGGTTACATTAATTTTACAGCTACTATGGACGCGTTTTATTGCTGTGATATTAATATATCTTTACATAACCTAAAAATACTTAACTAGACTCCCAATAGTCCAACAAAGCCTTTTTACAATTGTTTTGTTGGGGGTTTCCTATGTTTCCTTTTCACTCTTTTTTATTATTTTGGTAAACTTAAAATGTAGTTGTTATTTAGTAAACAGAAGGGAAAACATGAATTTAACTCTTTCTCTCTCAGACACACTTCCTCTAGCTGTGACAATTTTCTGTCATTAATAGTGGGTTTCAAACAAAACAAAGCATCAAACAACAACAGCTAGAGTATGACAAGTTTTATTCTCTCATCAAACCTATGGTGGGGTTCTCACAACCATATACATGGTATGATAGCGTTGCTATGATAACATTTTATCATTGCCATGACAACGCAACATAAAAATGAGAGCTGAATGGAAAGTAAAATAAAGAGAGAGTATAACAACAAATATAAAAAAGCATGACTGGTCATAATTTTAATAGCAATACAACATATGGTTGACGTTGCAAGTATGTACATTGTACATATGCAGTGCCGTGAAGTCGTTTGTATGTACTACTTACCTATATACATAAATATGTATGTTAGAAAATTCAACATGTTTTTGAATGGCATGCGTCCAGGTTGGTTGGCATGCATTTAATGTCGTAGAAAAATAATAACACTCTCTTTATTGTTTCATCACCTGTTCTTATTATGTCAGGGAAGACAAAAAGTGTCAGTGTTTTTGTTCTTGGCGAATGTAACTATTATTGCATGTTTATGAGAGTGTGCATGTCATATAGACATCTTATACGAAATTTATGACGAATTTTAGAGGTAATCAAAGCTTCGTAGCTGACATATTTACATAATGTTCCGCTGAAATGGTAATTCATAGGATTTATTGTATATCAGGTATTAAAACAAATTGGATTAAGTCGACACTCTGGCAAGAGCGAATTTGGAATTTGATTACCTTTTTTTTATATCCTACACGTTTGCATTTTTTCTTCAAAGTCATGAACCGATTTGAAAAAAGGAGTATATATGTCTCAGCTATATATCAGGGTTCGGCATACAACAGCAGCAAAACATATACTGTATAGAATTTTTTGCAATCATCTCTCAGTCTCTCCCATCCTTGTTTTGATAATTCAGTTTTAGCTTAATTATTCTTCTACATTGTGACGTAATTAATTATTACCCCTTCTACTCTGTCGTATTGTACAAAATCTGAACTATTTCCCGTCCGAAAAAACGTTTAGAAATCGAAACGAAATGTGAACGATTTTGCTTCCGAAATTGTTCAGACGTGTAGGACATCCGACATTAGGTTGGCTGGGGGTCTATGCTTCAGCGGGCGAGTACAAATACGGAAGAGTAGCAGGTGAGTGGGTGAGTTATAATATAGGCGGCGAACTAAAACCGTCAGTAAGTACATAAGGAAGAAGTAAAGTAAAACTGTGTGCCAAATAGAAAAGTGTAGTACAGAATTTTAAATTTTTTGCCAGATTTTTGTACAAGAACGGTCAATTATTTACGTTAATATCGAACTGTTTTAAAATTATGTTTCGCGTAAAGACATTTTTCAAATGCCCACAAAAATATACCAAGATCGGCCATCCGTTATCGAGTTATCGTTGGCACCGCAAAACGCTTTTACAGAAAAAAAGTGTTTCGCAGGTAGCCATTTACCACAAGACTATGTAATATTTTTCAACAACAAAAATTCCAAAAGTAGTATAAGATGTGCTCTTTCAGATGAAAGAAAGAAGGTCTTAAAAATATTGGTAGTTTCTTTGAAAAAAAATATAAAAAATGAGTTTTTTGGTCTGCAGGTTTGGGCAAATTTTGGCTGGCGTACTTATGTTGCGATGGCGGGGTGGTCTCCAAGTACGGCATTCACACTGTAATTTTGTACTGCCTGCTACACAGCATAGGTACGAATGCTATTCAAGACTTCCTAATCTAACTTCTCTCTAATTCATAAAAATCTCTCCTGACTTGGCTTAGTGCGGCATTCAGACAGTTTTTTGCATAGCGCTAACATTTGCATACCACACTGGCGCCGCACAGTGGTTCAGAATCGTTTTTCCTGGTCAAAACTCTGTAACTTTTGAACGGATAGAGATATTTTCATAATTCTGATTTTGTTCGTCAGATAATAATCGCCGACTCATTAAAAGCCACCAATTACAGTCTAGCGGTTGCAGAAGAATTTTGCATCAATACAAAATTTTATCGAAAAATTTAATTGTTTTCCAAAATAAAAAATACCAATTGGGGCTTCAAAAAACTCTTATAAAAACTCATATATTAAAAAATTTCCATTGGTGTGAAAAAGCACACATTTTTACACATTTAATTTCAAAAAATTTTAAAAAGTGTTTAACGGACGGTAAAAAAGTATATATGGGCTGAATGAGGACACTCTTGGGCATCATTCTGTGAAAACGGAACATAGTTCCAAGCTGTTCCCTTAAATTCCTATTCCACTAAACTTAGAATTTCACTAAAATGTAGTACCTGACGAAAAAATAAAATAGCTCACTTCGTGTAAACCCTGCGGTAATTTATTAAAACAGCTCTTAAAGGCAACAATCATACCTACCTAACAAAAACAATGAATACAATATCTGTTATAGTTTCTGAGAAATAGCTGTTTCTTTTTCCAGAAATTTGCAAAAATTACGTATTTTCTAAAGTTGGGAAACAGTTTTCGTCTTTAGGAGTACGCCACGCCCACACCTTTCAATAGTTTGATCTAATTGTTTGCTTTCCTTAGTTTAAATATGTTTACTATCGAATAACATATAGAAATTTAAAATCGGTGAACCACTGTGCGCTCATAGCTTACCACAGGCTTTGTATGTCGCTGCTTTGTATGTCGCTGCTGACATTCAGCGTCTTCAGAACCTTGATCCTGCTTCTGATCTTGCGGCGCGGATGATTTAAACATCTAGTTAGTGGAAGGAATCAGAACGCCAGCCAATATGCTCTGCGGAATTTAGCGATGGATACTTTCAAAGTCCTCAGAAGGAAGAACTGCCTTTAGTCAGCTATGTAGATATTTTACCTATCACATGTGTCGTAAACGATAAGATACGACGTCAATATAGTGCAATCATCCGCATACATTACGATCTCTATGCCGTCTGAAGGGAGTTAGAATTTCACAAAGGTGGAGGTTAACCGGTTCCGGAGATATCACCCCGTCTTAGGGAAAGCCCTGTTACACTCTACGGGTCTTGGACTTCTACAAACGACTGGAGGAAAACCTTCTCTATGTTCTCGAACAGATTGGCATGGTTGACGGTATCGAAGGCCTGCAATAGGTCAGAAGACAAAATGTGTGTTTGTCGCACGGTCTGTTCTGTGTCAGTCCTTAACCCGTATATTTTCCGGAATCCATGGGGAGGGTGGGTATTGCTTCTCGAATTTTCACTACTGCCAACAGGAAGGAAATTGGGCTATATGAGTCATCTGGCATCGTTTCTGTCTGTCTTCAGCAGCAAGACCATCCTGCCAAATTTCCATGTTTCTGGCTCAATATGGGTGAGTAAGAGATAACTTGTAATTTCTCTGAACCCTTGACAATCAGCTTTTCCATGCTTCAGAAAAGTACGGCAGTTAGAGGTTATGAAGTATGGTTACGGATACTATTAAGGAAGATATTCTGAAATACCATTTGTTAAAATGGATGCCACAATGGTTATGTCTGGCGAGCTGTGGCAGTCTCCTCATGTCCCCTTAGAAACGTCTTCTTTCACCATCCTAAATATGGAGCTATCTATTTGCTCGATCAGCACTGTACCCCCTGGTCATTAGTTAGGACAGAATGCCAAAGCTCGTGATGAGGCGGCCCTAACACCTAACAGGGTAATAACCGTACCCTCCAAAAACGGTGTGTACACTAGGGTTATGACTTTTTTACAACCTTGTATCCCTGTATCATATTTTGATGAGTTTGTACCTAAGATTAGATATAATTTTGATTATATGGTGATTCGAGAAAAAAAGCTCACGCACAAAATTATTTGATTTTTTTCTGTATGAGCTTTTTTGATAAGTTTTTAAAGTCACTAAAGCAGATATATAATTTAAAATAAGCTTTGGAACCACGTTACATAACCAAACTGGCATAATCTTTTCTTTCTCACTAAATTTATCATCATATCATTACACATATATAATTTTATATCATATACAATTTTATATCATATATATATATATATATATATATATATATATATAAAATAAAAGTGGTTTGTGCGGGTCCTTTTTCAATATTTAAATTAAATAAAAGTTATTATAATCGATAATAGGCAAAAGGCGCAACAGAAAATATTATTTTGAGCGGATGGCACGCGCAATGGAATTTTAAACAAAGTTCCAACAACAATCATTCACAGGCAACTGTGGTGATGTTATTTCAACTTATAGAATTTGATGAATTCTTACTTGATATGTGCTGGCATGTTGCAAAACATTTTGTTTTTGGTGTTTTTTTGGGAAAGCCGAAAAGTGAGTGTCATTCTCAATAACTTGAGAATACTCGATACTTAAAAAGTTCGGTTTTCCATTAAAAAATCATCATTTCAAAAACTGAAAAGTCAATTGATAATTCCCTTCGCCGGGATGAAATCATGGTAGCGATCAGTAAAATTTAGTTTTGAAAAAAATTGCTCTCTGTAATAAAGAGTGATAATGAAGTAAGGCCATTGGGGGAATATTCCAGACTTAAGCCATCAAAATTTCTTTTTAATTTCATAGTATTAAAAAAAATTCAAAGTGGTTTGAGCATGACCCTTTTTAATAATTAAATGGACTGAACGTTATTTTAGGTATTAGTAGGCAAAAGTTCATTCATTCTTGCTAAAGGAAATAATTTTTGAGAAAAAGTCATAACCCCAATGTACACCTTATGCACCTCTACAGTCCCACTCTTACTGCTACCTCCATACATTCCATGTATGGGTCACTAGAGTCCAACTCAAGTGAGATAGATCGGTACAGGACAGGTTGGTGTATAAAGAAGGCAAGTCCTCCTCCTCCGCTTCGCGTACTATACTTTCACAAAACGTTGTAACCATTGCAACATTGCAAGCTACAGGCGACTGTAAGCTTTTTTCCTGGATCGCGGCTACCATGATGTTCCTCCGACTCATAAAATCTACAATTTCGCTGACTTTGTTGCAAAGACCGTTGTAATTGGATTGCAGGAATGATGCATTTCCGGGGCGCGGAACTACAACTTGTGGTGTTAGATGCTGCGATTATTGTTGTTGGGGAAACTGCAGGAGTGTCTTATATCCCGAAAACGAAGTTGTAGCCACGCTGAGAGATGTTCTGGCGCAGGAAGCAGCAACATAATACCTATCGCAATAGTACTGGAGGCGGCTAAGACGAGCCTCGGAAGTGCTCACATTTCTTACATCCATTACATCTAACTGATGTTGACATTTGGTGGATGCGCTCGGAGCAGGCATGCCGGGAAATTTTACCGCACCTGAGTTGAAAAAATATATGAACACAAACAGAAAATTATTCAGGTGACGGCCCCATGTCGAAGTTTCCCGAGTCAATCCATAAGTGATAGAATGACGGTGCGCCTTAATGAATGACAAATAACACTGTGAACCGAAATTTTGGGGGGGTGGAAAATTCCTATTGGAGATGAAAGCCCTTGGTGAGTATACACAGAACCCCGAAGGACAGATTCGCCGTGAGTCGAACGTGATGAATATTTTGCTGGAGACCCTAAAAGCCATCTGGAATCAGCGTTATATCTTTGTTCGCTGTTGTTTAAGCTTATATTTAAGATGACATGTCTTCAGTCAAATCAAATGAGGATTTTTTTCGTAGAACATTTCGACCTTCTAACTCGCTTCCTTCAATGTCCTTTTCGTCCTTTATTTCAAGAACCGCCATAAAAGTGGCACAAGATGACATTTTTCAGCTTCGGAATATTCTACAAAAATGTCGCTCGGAAGATTTTAGGTACGGTTCCCAAAGACATAAAATCGATAAAATCATGTTTAAGCGGTCGTTTTTCACTTTTACCCGAATCTTGCTCAGACAGCCCTATATCTATTTATCTCAATATATTATTGTTAACCTATTGATGGCCTAGAATTCTCGGAGTCATTAAAACAGTTGTATCTTGTTTGGCTAAACACGTTAATTTCATTATTTTTTTGGAATAAATATCCGGATATCCGAATTATGGAATCGGTTATTCTGATATTAAAACCGAATTTTTATCCGGTTTTTATGAACCGAATAACCGCATATGTATATCATTAGAAAGCTATTAAAATTGTCAAACAGACATGACTAATATGCATTAGACGTTTTAAGCGGTTATGGTGCTGGAACAAAAAAAACATATTTTTGGACCGTTTCTTAACGTTTGTGAGGATACATTTCTGTGCGTGAAAAAATTATGATCATGACCTGGGGTGTGGAAAATTCTTTTTGGAGGTGAAAGTCCTTGATGTGGGCATACAGAACCCTGAAGGGCAGATCCGCCGTGAGTCGAACCTTTATTTTCGTGATATGCTACTGGGACAGTATGTGCTATGTCGGCGTAAGATTATTTTTGTGACATGCCCTAGCCAAATCGGCTGAAGTTTTTTTTAATATTTTAACCCTGAAATTGTATCTTTCCTTTTCTTTAAAGTATATTTGTATACCTTCTTCAACAAAAAGGACATAAACAACAAAGCAGGATAAGAGTAAGAAACTAAATGTTCTACAGAAATCGTCTTAAAACTATTTGGATTAGCACATACTGCACCTAAACCCACTTGAAATTCAGTTACGTAACTTTTTACGCTAGTAATAATGGGTCACCATCCCAGAATTCAACCCGCCATAACACAAAGGTTCAACTCACGGCGGATCTGCCCTTCAGTGTTCTGTATGCCCACATCAAGGGCTTTCACCTCCAAAAAGAATTTTCCACCCCCCAGGTCATGATCATAATTTTTTCACGCACAGAAATGTATCCTCACAAACGTTAAGAAACGGTTCAAAAATACGGTTTTTTTGTTCCAGCACCATAACCGCTTAAAACGTCTAATGCATATTAGTCATATCTGTTTGACAATTTTAATAGCTTTCTAATGATATACATATACGGTTATTCGGTTCATAAAAACCGGATAACAATTCGGTTTTAATATCAGAATAACCGGTTCCATAATTCGGATATCCTGATATTTATTCCAAAAAATAATGAAATTAACGTGCTTAGCCAAACAAGATACAACTGTTTTAATGACTCCGAGAATTCTAGGCCATCAATAGGTTAACAATAATATATTGAGATAAATAGATATAGGGCTGTCTGAGCAAGATTCGGGTAAAAGTGAAAAACGACCGCTTAAACATAATTTTATCGATTTTATGTCTTTGGGAACCGTACCTAAAATCTTCCGAGCGACATTTTTGTAGAATATTCCGAAGCTGAAAAATGTCATCTTGTGCCACTTTTATGGCGGTTCTTGAAATAAAGGACGAAAAGGACATTGAAGGAAGCGAGTTAGAAGGTCGAAATGTTCTACGAAAAAAATCCTCATTTGATTTGACTGAAGACATGTCATCTTAAATATAAGCTTAAACAACAGCGAACAAAGATAATACGCTGATTCCAGATGGCTTTTAGGGTCTCCAGCAAAATATTCATCACGCCATATCGCGAAAGTTCGACTCACGGCGAATCTGTCCTTCGGGGTTCTGTATATACTCACCAAGGGCTTTCATCTCCAATAGGAATTTTCCACCCCCCAGACTTTGAGCTCCATTTTGTTGCACAGTGTAATTGGAGTGATAAGATACGTCAATGCAGAAAGAAGTGATAGGGAAAGTGACTTAGGGGAAGAAACTGATGCTGTACCAAAACAAATCACGAAAATTTGTGTGGGAGAAACCCGAGATACGTGAATTTGGCGGTACGCCTTAGTGAATGACAAATAATTGGAGTGATAAGATACGTCAATGAAGAGAGAAGTGATAGGGAAAGTGACGAAGGGGAAGAAACTGATGCTGCACCAAATGAAATCACGAAAATTTGTGTGGGAGAAACCCGAAGTACGTGAATTTGTCTTTCTGGCATTTCAACTTAATGGAGAGAGTGAGAAAACGCTCAGAATAAGGCTATACGTTTTGCTTTTTCATTGAAAGTTAATTTAAAACAAGTAAGAAAGTATTAGTCAACTGTGCTGACGGAGATATGGTAAATTTCAAATTTCCTTTACAATTCCATCGAAAAAAATTAAAAAAATTTTTTGCTAGCACATTTTGGATTTTTGGTACATGGGTTTAGAAAAAATCGTGGTTTCAAATCTGTTCGCGTTCACAAAAATGAATGTTGCGCCTAAAAGTTATGAAAGGTTCTATTCCCTTGCAAGGAAAAAATATTTAAAAATTTGTAACGTGACAAATTGATCACGTACATAAAACCAACAACAGCGACGCCCACTACCACAACAACAATACAACCGGCCAACAGAGAACAGCAAGGCCCCACTACCCAACAACGTCACGACCTGTCAATCCATTCACACTGTTGGGTTTTGCTTGCATTTCTGTGGGATGTGTGTGTTACAGTGCACTTTCAGGCAAGCGACAGCATAACAACCGCAGAGTAATTCTCAATTGCTCTGTGCGACTGTACACACTAATATTCCACTTTCGTTGGGGAAAGACAGGCTTGCTACTGCAGGGAGCCAGCCATACGGGCTTGAGTACAGTTGTTGTGTTCGTAGTCCGCCAACCGACACGAGAGTGTTAAGAGGTTGGGAAGTATTTTTGAGAGCTACCCCTTTGCGCGGTGGCTAATACATTCACTCCACCTCCGGGTGTTGTTTCACTCCACCTTCGGGTGTTGTTCCACTCCACCTTCGGGTGTTGTTCCACTCCACCTTCGGGTGTTGTTCCACTCCACCTCCGGGTGTTGTTCCACTCCATCTTCGGGTGTTGTTCCACTCCACCTTCGGGTGTTGTTCCACTCCACCTTCGGGTGTTGTTCCACTCCACCTTCGGGTGTTGTTCCACTAGTCAGTACTCGTAGAATACCGTAGAGACTAACTTAGAACTAACATTAACGAACGACAACCCCCCGAACAGCCGAGCTGTGTGCAGAATCACCGAGTGGCCGAGCACTTATATACGAATCCCCGAGTAGCCGAACACCGAATCCCCGAATGGCCGAACACTTACAGCACCGAGTGGCTGAACACCTACAACACGAATCCCCGAGTAGCCGAACACCGAATCCCCGAGTGGCCTACTACCGAACGGCGAATCAACGAGTTCCCGATCATCATCAAACCATTTACTGAATCCAAGTTGCCGATTCCCCAGCCAAGTATCCTTCTTATCGTATTTAAACATAAGTAGATTATAAATTAGTTTTACATCAATAAATATCCGATTTAACCCCCAGGAAAGGGAGAATACTCGTCTTATCATTCCGTAAGGTTTAGTGGGCCCTTATGGCGACCCTAGACACGACTAAGTCTACCCCAGCCTACGACAAAACCACGTTACACATTTTACAGGAAGATTTTGAACTTTTATTGGGGAGGTACCCGAAGGAGTGGACCGATCTTCAAACTTAAACTAAGTTTGTATAAAATATTATAAATATTCGAGAGTTATCGTGCGCACCAGCCAGACAGACGGACGGACATGGCTAAATCGACCCCAAATTCTCTGAAACAAATTTTGTCCAAACATACTTGGGGCCTAAAACCGTCATTTCGATGAGGCACATTTTTGGTCGTATCAATGTGTATATACCCTTTCTAGCTGAGGGTACAAAAATAAATCCCAGGGGACTTGTACCTTACTTATGTAAATTCGGCCGGGCCGAACTGTTTATAACCTCCACAATGAAATATTCTGAACTTCTGTCAGCTTAAAACTTGAAAATACACGGGCTATAAGACAACGGAGGAACAACAGGGAACCATAAATACCAAAGGACTTCCAATCTTGTCTGAAAATGTAGATAAAATCTAAAAAAAATAAACAAAAAAACTGGTGATAACGTTCTATGATGCCATACCAAAACGCGGAGTTATGTTGACAATTTCTGTTGAAGAAGTTTTGTGGCCACTGAGAACCTTAAATGTCAAATTATAGGTAGTTTGGGCAAAAAATGTTGATAAAATAGGCAAAATTCCTAAAATCTAGAGGAACCGTTATATGGGAAATATCCCAAACATGGACAAGTCTCGTGACTGTGGATAAGTTTCGTGACTGCACGGAACATTAAATGTCAAATTACAGGTGGTTCTGTCAAAAAATTGCTAAATACCGAGAATCGGAGGTATCATTGATGAGGGTTACACACAAAAACATGGACCTATGTACTCCATGCCAAATAAGGGATAGTTAAGTCAATAAAAATATAACCAAAAAAATCCAAATACCGAAAATTGGGAGATTATACCAAAACATGGATCTATGTTGAGAAATTTTGTTCCAGAAGTTTTGGGACCACTGGTAATCTCAAATGTAAAAAAAGTTTAGCTAATATCTTAAAAATACCTAAAATCCGCAGGTACTGTCATATGGAGGTTATACCTAAACTTGTTCATATGTTGAAAAATTTTGGTTGAGAAGTTATGTTACCTCTGGGAACCTCAACTTTTCAATTGCGGATAGTTCGGTTAAAACTATGAAGGTAATTCTTCAACATATCTAAAATCGGGAGGCAACGATACATGAGGGCTATACCAAAACGTCGACCTATGTTGACAATCTTTGGTGGAGAAGTTTTGTGACTACTGGGAATCTTAAATGTCAAATTACAGTTAGTTCGGACAAAAAATGTAGCTAACATCCTCCATATACCTAAAATCCGGAGTTATCGTTATATGGAGGCTATACCAAAACATGGACCTATGTTGAACATATTTGGTGGAGAATTGTTGTAACCACTGGGTACTTCAAATTGTCAAATTACGGCTAGTTCGGTTAAAAATTTAGCTAAAATCCTCAAAATACCAAAACATGCACCTATGTTGACAATTTTGAAAACAGTTCTAAGCTTTGATCCCCACATGGTAGTACTCGCCAACTATTAAGAAGTAATTCGTTCGACTCCTTAGTGGAGTGTGTAACGAATAACGAACATACCGATAAGCTGTTACTTAGTTAACTTTAAAAAATTAGATTCACATTTTGATTAATTTTATTTTTTCCTTAAATAAAACTGCAATTTAAAAGCCCATAAACAATTTCCCCCCTTACACTAACAACAACGAAACAATCATTACAACAGCTGTTGCTGTTATTTTTCTCTTGAAAGGTGCTTTAGGCTGTGTTCCAAAGTGTGTGTGTGCATACGTAAGTGGATCTCACGTTTGTAGTTGTTATATTTTTCTTGCACTGCGTGTTACAAAAACATTCAATAAAACCAAGTTAACAGCTCTTAGTGCCTCTCTCTAACCCTAGTTTTCACTTATTCTCGTTGTTGTTACTATTGCAGTTTGTACTGTTTTTTTACCTATTGGAGCATTAAGTAAACAACAAGTCATGCACCAAGTCTAAATCAACAACAGCAGCAGCAAGCAGGCAGGCCTCAGCAATAAAACAAAATTACAGGAGGCGGGGAGGGGGGACCAAAGTTATACACGAGAGCAAATAAACACAAATGAGAAAGAGTATGGTGAGTGAGTGGCAAGCAAGTGTAGTAAGTACAAACAAAAGTACACTCTGACCACGACAAGAATGAATGATGAGTAAACAGAACAAAAGTTGATGTTGTGGCCACCACAAAGGTGTGTTCCGGACACGAAGTATGGGTAATGGTGTGCAAAAAGTAAAACAACAACACTTCTACAAACTGACAAAACCTCAACTACACAAAGCAAATTATACAGAATAAATTCTCTTTACTTAGTAAAAAATAATGGCAATAATTTGTATTTCCCAAAGAGTTGTAACAGCATTGGCAGCAACAACAGCATGACTCTTAGGTTGTTCCCCCATATTTTGCGGTAGGCACTGCAGGTCTTTTGTGTGCGACACAACGATGAGTTTGTTAAGTACATGACCTAGGGAAAATTTATTGTTACCAAAAAATTACCTCAGAAAACCCCAAAAACCAAATACTCGACAAATGTTGCAGTCTTATACCTGACTGCAAAATTTTGGGAAATATGTATGTATGTACGAATATATTCAAACAATTATAATTATGGGTTGAATTTGTTTTGTGAATTTACAAACCTATGTACATATGTACGTAATGTTGTATGTGGTTGATACCACCAAATGCATAATTTGTAATCACACAAGTGTTAATAATGACTGCACAAATATTAGGGTGTAATGAAGATACTAGACACATAGGGGGTTATCATGAATGAAATTTCCCCGTGAGTTTTGTTTGTAAGAAATCCCACGCGGCGTGTTCTTCAATACTGGATTGATCCTGATTCACACAACAGCACCAGTCTGCATCTCGAGGGATGGTATAGGCTCCACCATGTAAGTGACTGCGACAGGCACTATGTTTCTGCAAGCTCCGTGAACACAGCCCCACCGTCAGATTATGAGACTCCGCCACAGTCTCTCCAACAGCAGCACTCAGCACCAACCGTTGGTGTTCCAATCCCTGAAAAAGCGTCCTTTTTACAATTTAATTGCAAGGTACAACGAGTTAATATCGAGAAAAGAGTGGATTTTATGAGTCATTTTTCCGGCTGTGCAAGAAACCAAGCTCAACAACAACTGCAGCAATAGCGTTATGATGGTTACAACGTACTGAGGAAGGATCGCACCAGAAGTAGAGATGAGGGATTAGTTATACCCTCAGCATTTATGCTAACGAGGGTATATACTAGAGTTGTGTAGTTCGCGAACGAACTAGTTCAATTGAACGACTCACCTCAAAGAACGACTAACTAGATCACTCTAAGTCGTTCTTTATAGTTCAGTAGTTCAGTAAAAGAACGAAAGAAATGTCAACTGTTTCAACCAGCGTTTGCACCATACAATTTATCTTCAAACTCTGATTTACTAACACACACATACATTTGTCAGCTGTCCATAATTTTTTCACAGACAGTAGGGTTAACAAATTTTTGACATTTTTGTAAAACACGTGAGATAATAATTGAAATGTGTTGAAAACAAAAGAACATGAACCAAAACAAAATCTGTGAACGGAAAACAAAAACAAATCGACGATTTTCATTCATAAATTGACAACTGTTTTTGCAGTCGTCTAGACGCCTACATCACACGGGCAAGTTTTGGGTTTTTGACAATTAATACATGTACTCAACTGTCCTGTCATGTGTAAACGCAGGGTAAGACAATTAATTTGCTAGTTTTTCTCAATGACGCCAAAAAATTCAAAAAAAAATGACGCCAAAAAATGTCAAATGACGCCAGGCGACACTGCAGTGATACCTAGGCCAGAAGGTTTTTTAGTAACCCTCGTACACTTCCATACGGCAAAATGTACCTCATCGAAATAACGGTTTTACACCCTAAGGATGTTTTGTTTCAGACAATTTGGAGTCGATTTAGCAATGTCCGTCTGTCTGGCTGGATGGTGCGCACGATAACTCTGGAATGGATGAACCGATTTGGTCCTTCGTAATATTTTTTCCAAACTTAGTTTAAGTTCGAAGATGGGCTATATCGGTCCACTTCTTCAGGTACCTCCCCCACTAAAGTTCGAAAATGTTCGGAAAAATTGTGCTAACGATAACTCTTAAAGATTGTAACCGATTTCGCCTATATTTAACACATCGTGAACATTTCTACCAGACACAGATGAGGTTCCAATATGGACTCTATCGGTCCACACCCTCGGGTATCGCCGACACAAAATTTCGGAAAAGTTCAGTTTAGAACCTGCTCTCGAATCGCTTTGATTTTAAGTGTAACAACTTGTGTTTGCTACCCTCATACGACGGTAAAAGATTAATCAGGGGCAAGTCCGTACTTCCTGAGAAAATAGCCTGAAAGGTGAAAAAACCCTACGACACCGTGAATAGTGCTTGGTGCGCAAAATAACCCTCGAACAAATCTGCCAATTCGGTCCAAAATTTTGCCTTCGTAATATTTTGTCCAAACTTAGTTATAGTTCGAAGATAAGCCATATCGGTTCACTCCTTCAAATACCTCCCCCACATAGGTTCAAAAATTTTCGAAAAAATAGCACGCACGATAAGTTCTGTAGGGAATGACCGATTTGATCCAAACTTTACACATCCTAATATATCTACCAGATATATGTAGATCAGGTTTGAATAAGGACTATATTTGTTCACTCCTTCGGGTACCCCCACACAAAATTTCAGATAAGTTCACTTTAAGACCTGCTCTCGAATCAGTTGGATTTTTGTTAATGAAACTTGCATTCGCTGCCTCCATTATGACGGTGAAAGTTTTTTCAAGGGCAAGTCCACACTTCTTGAGATAACCGCCCGAAAGGTGTAAAAAACCCCCTATGACACCTTATGTAGTGGCTGGAGAGCACGACAACACTCGAACTGATAAACCGATTTGGTTTAAAATTTGGCCTTCGACATATTTTGTCAAACTTAGTTTAAAAATGTTCACTAAAATGGTATGCACGATATCTCTTGAACGGGGCAATCTATTTGGTTCAAACTTAGGATCTCCTTATATTTTGTCCAAATTTAGTTTAACTTCTAAAATGGTCCATATCGAACATCTCCTTAGGGTACCTCCCCCACAAAAGTTCAATATTTGTGTCTAAATGCAGTTAGGGTCCGTTCGATCTTCGAAGATCCTTTGCGAATGTATACCGATGCTGTTCGTTGTGGTCATGTTTACAGCGATATTATGTTTTCTGTGGACAAGTCCATGCATCCTGGCATACTGGTCCAAAAGTTATACGATGACCCACTGTAATGACTAGTGGGCGCAATGTCGATCGAAGAGATATGACTTCCAATTCCTTTAAGTACATCTTCCGCAAGACTTTTGAACTTTGATCCTGATCCACATTTTTGTCGGCAAGTTCAAGTGCCCAAAAAGGGCTAAAAAAGTTGAAAAGGCCCTAAATACATTCGAACTGTCCGTAGATGAAAGTTTCAATTAACATAGGCTGTGGATATATATCTCTGTCGGCAAACCCGACTGATACTGATCAATGCAGACCTATAACTTTTGAACCTTGGCACATTAGCCCTCTTTGGAAGGTCATAACCACACTGCGGTGAACATCAGGAGTTGTGGCATTCTGTCCCCGGAAAAGACCTGAGGTTGATTGATTACCAGAATTAGTGGAGAGAATCGCCGTTCGCCAGATATAACCATCATGTCACCTGGTCTGACAAATGACGTCACTTGGCAACCCCTCGTTTTCGTTTCTCTTGGGTCAGAGACAATCTCTCCATAATTGTCTCTGTTAGCAGAACGCTCGATTTCATCACCTCTGAACGCCGCACATGCTTCAGTCATGGGAAAGATAATTAGCCTAGTTCCTGAGAGATCAGTAATCAGCGCTTCAGAGATCCGCCCAACTCTTCTGATGTTTGGATAGGAGAAAGGACGTTCCGAGATATCACTTCTCACCATATATAATATAAAATTGTACCACAGACATCACAGAAAGGACAAAGGACACTTCTCTTATACTATCTGTGAGTGCACTCCGAGTCATATTAGCTCAATTATATGGGACTTACTGTTTATCGCCGAGTCCGAACGGCGGTTCTTAAGAAACCACTTGTAGAGAAGTTTTACATGAATAATAATACTCGAAAATGTCGCCAAACATTACACTGAGTGGTATTTGATTTACCCTAGCCTGGGAAACGAATTCGGCGGCAACCATATATGTACCTGCTGAGACTAAATTTTTCAGCAGAGACGAAAAGATTAGCAAATGAGCGTTATGAGTTTCGATGTGCCAACACCAGTGGCCTCAGAGTCAGGGAGCTGACACTGGAAGTCAACAGGTTGGTTGGTGAGCATAATCGGAACAAATGGTTAAATAATCTGAATAATTTTAGGCAAAGACACTAGGTAAAGACACTCTCTTACCCTAGAAAGAAGGAAGATAGGACCTCAATCACGTTTGTCAACGTTACGCTAACAGATCCGAAAAGGTGCGCAAGTAATTTTAATCGATAGTTTGTCAAGCACTACGTAAGTGACAGGGCGAAGAGAACAGTACTATGTCGCATTAGATCTCTTCTTGCCGAGGAGGAACCACCACAATCTACACTGGATGATGTTGCGAATGGCATCAGGAAAGCTATATGATCCAAAGCATTGGGAACTAATGGAATCTGCATGGTAATGCTGAAACAAATGGATGAGCCGGACGGAAGTCGCTATCCAAAGTCTGGAAAATGGGCAGGAGGATCCCGCTACTAAAGCCAGGCAAAGATGCCAGCAAAGGTGAATCGTAAAAACTGATTTCGCTTTTGTCACGACTCTCAAACACTCAAACCAGAGCAAACCGTGACATAAAAGAGTGATGGTGATGCTTGATTTATCAAAAGCCTTTGATACTATCAAACACTCCAAGCTGATTGAGGACATTGAGCAGACTACCCTCAATTATATGTGTGGACGCCAGGTATATGTGGTTTTCGGGAACAAGAAGTCCAAGCCCCGTAGAACGAAACATATTTCCGGGACTGTTTAATCTCTACCTCTCCAGTCTTCCACCCCCTCTAAATAGCATTGAGATCGTAACGTATGCCTTCCCTGCTGTTATTTGTGAAAGATTGAACTCCTATTTGACTGATCTTACCAGCTTCTCCAGGCAAGGGATATTCAAATATCTATCACTAAATCTACGGCCGGTCTGTTTACCACATGCAATGCAGAGGTGAGCACTGAACTGCATGTCATGGTCCATGGTAGCAGAATTCCGACCACTAACTACCCCAATATTATAGGGGGTGGTTGCATTCGACGGCATGTCTGTAAGCTATGCGGCGCCAGTTTGATCCGCGAATGTAAGTGCAACACGATGTAAAAATATTCAAACCTGTCAAAACGCATACCTCCCTATGTCTTCAGTGGACCATATACATGAGAAGACAAAGATTTTTCCAGTACAGCAACACAATGACATACTCTCATTGCAGTACTTGCACGGTTGTTACCGTGATAACCATTATAATTACCACATGGTGGATAGACTCCTCACCCAGGCATGTCAAGAGAGATCTTTATTATATAGGCAGAGTGGTCCATCTTTCCAAGAGAGAACCGTTAGATCAGCAAGTCTATCAAGAACTTTTAATTATAATTTACACCTCCGCAAACAGCTATTTTTTAATCTCCCATTTGTCGCAGCTGAGGAGCGTCAGTTGGCATGACAAACCTGAGTAGTTTTTATCAACTACACACGGTGCTCTTGAAGCAACTTTAAATGGAATGTGCTTACACCTGGGAAGTTTTTGCGGATTCTGAAACTACAATGTTCATAGATGAGAAAAATCAAGAAACAACAAGTAAAAAGTCGTTAAGTTCGGTCGGACCGAACTTTTTATACCCTCCACCACAAAATAGTCTTAATTAAAATGGAATAATTAGGGTCCTTTCACAATTTTAGGTGGAACAACTTTTCGACAATGGATAGACCCCTACTGCCTCCTACTATTGCTTAAATTACACTGTGAACACAAATGTTGGGGCAGAGATAATTCCTTTTGGAGATGAAATCCCTTGGTGTGTGTATAATGAAAATCCCGAAGGACAGATGCGCCGTGAGTCGAACTTCCGCGTTATGGTGTGATGAAGTTTTTGCAAGAGACCCTGTAAGCCATCATGAATTAGCATTATATCTTTGTTTGTTGTTCTTGTAGAGCACTTAAGCAACAGTGAACAAAGATACAACGCTAATTCATGATGGCCCACAGGGTCTCTAACAAAAATTTCATCACGCCATAACGCGGAAGTTCGACTCACGGCGGATCTGTCCTTCGGGGTTCATAATATACTCACCAAGTCCTTTCTTCCCCAAGAGGAATTTTCCGTGCCCAAGACTTTCACCTCCATTTTGATGCACAGTGTTATCTAATCTAATAAAATGTGTTCAGCTAAAATTCTCAAAATACCGAAAATCGGGAGATACCGTTATATGGGGGCTATACCAAAACATGGACCTATGTTGACGGTGTTTCGTTGGAGATGTTTCATGACCACTGAGAACTTCAAATGTCAAATTACAGCTATTTCGGTAAAAAACTGTAGCTAAAATTCTCAAAATACCGAAAATCGGGAGGTAGCGTTATATGGGGGCTATACCAAAACATGGACCTATGTTGACGATGTTTCGTTGGAGATGTTTCATGACCACTGAGAACTTCAAATGTCAAATTACAGCTATTTCGGTTAAAAACTGTAGCTAAAATTCTCAAAATACCGAAAATCGGGAGGTAGCGTTATATGGGGGCTATACCAAAACATGGAACTATGTTCACGATGTTTGGTGGATATGTTTCATGACCTCTGAGAACCTCAAATGTCAAATTGCAGATAGTTCGTTTACAAATTGTGGCTAAAATTCTCAAAATACCGAAAATCGGAAGGTACCGTTATATGGGGGCTATACCAAAACATGGACCTATGTTGACGATGTTTCTTGGAGATATATCATGACCACTGAGCACCTCAAATGTCAAATTACAGCTATTTTGGTTAAAAACTGTAGCTAAAATTCTCAAAATACCGAAAATCGGGAGGTACCGTTATATGGGGACTATACCAAAACATGGACCTATGCCCATATCCTTTGGGATATAAGTTTGTTGATCACTAGGAACCCTAAGTGCCAAATTATAGCTAATTCGGTCTGCAACTATGGCGAAGAACGTAAAAATACCTCAAATCCGGAGGTACCGTTATATGGGGGATATACCAAATAGTGGACCGATATAGCCCACATTCGAACTTGACCTGCCTATGGAAAAAAGACCCTCGGGTGCAAAATTTCAGCACTCTATCTCAATTATTGCGGTCGCTAGAGTGATTAGAACAGACGGACATGGCTAGATCGTCTTAGAATTTTATCCTGATCAAGAATATATATTCTTTATAGGGTCGCAAATGATTAGTTCGATGTGTTACAAACGGAATGACAAACTTAATATACCCTCCATACTATGGTGGAGGGTATAAAAAAATCGCCGGAGCGCTTTTTAAATAAATCGCGATTCAAGTTGACATTTTTATGAGTTTTTTAGGTTTACACGATTTTGCTTGGAAACCGAAAGTCCTATACCTTCCAAGGTGTAAGCACCTTCCATTTAAAGCTGCTTCAAGAGCCCGTGTACACTCGGTAGGGTGCAGCTGTCTAAATTCCTATAGGGCAAGGATTAATTAAACCGGGCAAAACATCTGGCCAGCATGCGGGACGGGCTCGTAAAATATACCCAGCAACAATTGATGGTTCAATTCGATGCCATGACTTCACTGGATCTTTGGCATTGCTTCCAAGGAGGTCGTGAAAGTTCCGATCTTCTCTTTAACGTCTGAACTAATTCCATCGTTCCACTATAAATGAGTTATATATTGTCACAACCCAATGTTCCATAACTTCTAAACATACGAACCATAACATATGGCCAAATTCTCAAATTCGAAACAAAAACAAAAAATCCATAAAACAATGATAATAATAATCACAACATCAACAACAAATTGTTTCAAAACTAGAAGAAGAAGAGCAACCACATAACAACTAAAGTCTTTGTTTATATTTTATGCAAAATTTATTCACATATGTATGTATATGTATGTTTATTCTACAATCAAACAACCAACCACAATTTGATGTTGATTGAAGTGGAAGAAGGTCAAGCCATTGTGGGTCTGTGTTTGTCTGTCGGTCGGTCGACCTGGCCTGCCTGACTACATGACACAGAGCATTTGTTATTCTGTGGTAGATTATTTGTCATAATTACTAGGAAAACTGAAAATTGAAACAACAAGAACAACAACATCTTCACACATTGGCAAAACTTTGATTGTGAAACATTTGTTTAAATTGTGTTTATGTGTTTGTTTTTGTTGGAAAAACTATGCATTGGTAAAATTATTTTTAATGATTTTTAATTTGTTAAAAGCTTTTCATGGGAAAGAAAATCTAAACAATTTTGCAATTTTCGCCTCTTCACTTGTGTGTAATCACCTATCCTGCAGATAATTAAAATCAAAAAGAAGAAAAAAGAAACAACCAACAAAAGTCAATCAACACTATCATATTCAACCGGATATATGGACGGCACATCTTTGTAAAACAACACCACTGTGTTGGTTGGCACTTGAGAAGGAAGTGTGTGCGAATTGTTATTCTCAGTCATGCATTAAATAATGAAAAACGAAAGACGCGAATGCCAAGAGAAGGAATTGAAATGGAAATGCAAATAATTGGTTTATTGATTAAATTTTAAAGATATTGAAAATAATATAGAAATAGCATACAAAGGAAGTGTTATGTTGATAGGGTTAGTCTTCTCAGGGAAGAGCTCAATAAAAGAGCTCAAGGTCTTCTTAAAAGATAGCTCAAGGACGTAATCTGACTAACAGGTCAGCTCATAAAAAACGATCAGATCTTCTCACAGAGAACCACTAGGTTTTCTTATTTATGACCAGCGACCTTCACAAAGAAGACTTGCAGGTCTTCATAAAAAAAGACCACCCGGGCCCTATTCCACGAAACAACTTATCAACTTTTCATTTTGCACATAGCAATATTTTTGACGATTCGTAAATTTTTGAGTTCCACGGAACCCTTATTTTTGATAAGTTTTCAAATAATTTTTGCTCTCTTTTTTATTTCTGTTCCACAAACGTCCTTTTCTGCTAAGTGAAAAGTTGTAACTGCAAAGTGTATTTTGCTAAGATTTTGGAAAAAATTGTGCTCTTTCGATCCACAGAAAACTTTGCACTTTGTTTTTGCAGACCAAATTTTGATAAGTTTGCCTAAAAAGTGCGGGGTAAACGTTCTCTTTGCCAATGTAACAATGTACAAAAATGTAAAGTTTTTAAAACGTTACGACGGGAGTTTTTGTTCGGAATATTGAAAACGCGGTAATGACAAGAAATTATAAGGATCCACTCCCTCTGAACTTCCCTCTCCCAACTTCCACCCTCAGAACCATCGCCCTCAGAACTACACCCTTCTGAACTTCCACCCTGCGAACAACCCCATTCCGAACTTCCAACCTCCGGACTTCGACCCTGCGAACCATCCCATTCCGACCTTCCAACCTCCGAACAACACCCTCCGAACCACCCCCAAATCACTTAGACTAAACTCTATTTTAGACTTTTCTATTTTATTTTTACTTTATTTTTATTTTAATTTTATATTCATTTTCTTTTTATGTTATATTATTTTACTTTATAATATAATAATAATAAATAATTGTTCCACAAACATCCCTGAAGGGACAAGGGAGACTTCTCACATATCAATGAGTGCACCCCGATTCATATTAGCTCAATGATATGGGACCTACTGTTTATCGCCGAGTCCGAACGGCGCACAATGTCGCGAGTTCATATTAACTGTGGCCACAAATAGAAGGAGTTGTCGTAGGTGCATAAATTTTGGTACACGTACCTATTATTGACTTACAATCTTCAGGACAAAAAATTGGGTTGGTCGATCCACGTTTTGATATAGCCCCCATAGAACCGTACCTCCCGATTTTCTGTATTTTGAATGTTTTAGACACAATGACCAACCGAAAGTATTCAAATTTTGTGGTTAGTCTTCGGCAGAGGTATCAAATATTTCAACAGAGAATTGTGGGCTTAGGTCCACGTTTTGATATAGCCCCCATACAACGGTACCTCCCGATTATCGGTATTTTGAAGATTTTAGCCTCATTATTACACCGAAATTGCTGAAATTTGGTATTTAGTCTTCATAGGGGGCATTAGATCTTCACCTTGAAATTTGTCTGCATAGGTCCACGCCTTCATATAGCCCCCATAGGACGGTACCTCCCGATTTTCGATATTTTGGAGGTTTTAGCCTGATTATCACACCGAAATGGCTGAAAATTGGTATTAAGTCTCCGATGGAGGACTTATAACCTTTCACCAGAAATATGTCGGTATAGGTCCTAGTCTTCCTATAGCCCCCATACAACCGTGTCTCCTCATTTTCGGTATTTTGAGTGTTGTGGCCTCAATATCCACCCGATATGACTGAAATTTGGTGTTTAGTCTTCATATTGTTTGTGAGCATATTGAATATATCAAAATCTTGTCTTTATATATGAGAAATTTCCTTTAATAAATTGTTTTGACCGATTAGTGGTCAAAAAACGGTCAATTTTTTTGTAAAAAATCGAATTTTGATTTTCGCTGTTCACAATTTTTTTTAAAAATTGATATTTTTAAAATACTCTCGTTTTAAAGCAAGATTATTAGGTACTTAATAAGCCCACAAAAATATATGATGATCGGTTCATTCGTTTTCGTGCTATAGCCAACACCGCAAAACGATTTGTTAAAAAAGGGGGTATCCTCTCAGTGAGGTGGTCGCTGAAAAAGAGAAATGACACATTCGTCTGCAAACCTCTGCAGCTGGGACCTTTATATATTTGAAGTACTCACATTTTACTACTCATACAGCAAAAAATATCGATATACACTTTTATACAATTATTTTCCAACTCCACTCAATTTAAAATTTGCTTCAGAAAATTAATAAACTTAGTAATACATGTTTGGGTAAATGTAAACACTATATGATTAATATTTACACGCAAACAAAAGTGTAGCCAAGTTTATTACATCCCAAGAGAACTTAGGAACCATTTTTGCAGCGATCGTTACTTTTAAACTTTAAATATTAACGCATAATATAATTTATTAATTTTAGGAAGAAAAACACAAAAATACGTTTTAACTAAAATTGTCGGATTTAAATCCTGATATAGAAAAAACTACTTCACGTATCAGTACCAAAACTCAGATTCTTCTTAATTGATATGTTTTCTATCACTCCCCATCAATAAATTTGTTCAACCAAGTATTTAGTTTTTACCATTTTTGGCCACGGTCGTGACACTGTGCGGCGTGTCTTAAGACACCACTTTATAGAGAAGTTTTTCATGACTGAAATACTCAGGAAATGTCGCCAACATTACTGAGGGGTATTTGCCACCGCTGAGAAATGTTCGATGTTGCCTGGCCGGGGAATCGAACTTTATTTTTATTTTATTTTTCTTTTATTTTTATTTTCATTTTATTTTATTTTTATTTTATTCTTATTTTATTTTATTTTATTTTCATTTTATTTTTATTTTATTTTATTATTATTTTATTCTTATTTTATTTTGTTTTATTTTATTTTATTTTATGTTTATTTAATTTTTATTTTATTTTTATTTTTTCTTTTATTTTTATTTTTTAATTTTTCTTTAATTTTTTTAATTTTTATTTCATTTTTATTTTTTTATTTTCATTTTATTTTTTATTTTATTTTTTTTTTATTACTCACTTTTATTAACACCTAGACAAAAATATGAGTTTGGAATAAAGCTAAAAAGTTTTGCGGGGGTCCATTTTGGAAATGTGTCTTATTTTGGGAGTTATACTCTCGATAGATATTGCGCTCATCAGACATTTCAGTTGGCCCTTTTGCGTCATTATATCAGGAAACATAGATTTGTCCATAAAAACATAATATCGCTGTAAACAGGGCCACTAGGCGTTTGTACAAAATATTTCGAGATCCAAATCGGTTGCTCCGTTTAGAGATATCGCGAGTACCATTTCAGCGAATATTTTTTTTTTTGTGTGAGAGGTATCGAAAGGAGTGGACCTATAAGCATCATCTTGGAATTTCATATAATATTCGAAGAAATATTACCATATGAAAAGCGTGGACCAAAACAGTATTCGGTTCCAGAGTTGTCGTGCGCACCAGCCACGACACATACTGACCGTAGGGGTTTCTTACAGCTTTCGGGTCATTTCCTCAAGAAGTATGGACTTGCCACTCAATAAATTTGTGCCATCGTAATATGGGTCTTGAGTCCAATCTGTTGCAAGAACAATCAAAACGATTCGAGATGAGGCCCTACACAGCACTTTTCCGAAATTTTGTGTGGGAGGTACCCGAAGGAGTTGACATGAACAGTCCATATTCCAACCTGATGTATGTGTCGTATAAATATTACGATGTGCAAAGTATGGACCAAATCGGTTACTGCCTTCTAGAGTTATCTTGCGCACCATTTTAGCGAAAAGTTTGGAATTTTGTGGAGGAAGTACCATCAGGAGTGGACCCACTGGCCCATCTTAGAACTAGATTTAAGTTGTAGTAAAATATTATGACTGCTAAGTTTTGGACCGAATCAGTTTATCCGTTCGTGCGCTCTAACCACTACATATAGGGCCATAGCGAGTTTTCGGGCCATTTTCTCAGGAAGGATGGACTAGACCCTAATAAAACTTGTACCGTCGTAATGGAGGCAGAGAATACAAGTTGTTACAACAAAAATCAAAGCGGTTCGAGAACATTTTCGAAATTTTGTGTGGGAGATCCCACAAGGAGTGGACCGCCAGAGTCCATATTGGAACCACATCTAGGTCTGGTAGAAATTTCACGATGTGAAATGTATGGACCAAATCGGTTAATCCCTTCAAGAGATATCGTGGGCACAGTTTTTCCGATTATTTTTGAAATTTTGTGAGAGAGGTACTCGAAGAAGTGGACCAACTTGAACTAAGTTTGGACAAAATATTACGAAAATCAAAATTTGGACCGAATCGGCGGATCCGTGCGCTCCAGCCAGCCAGACTTAATCAACTTCAAATTGTCTGAAGCGGATTTCGTTCAAACATACTTGGGTTCTAAAACCATTATTTCTCTGAGGACCATTTTGAAAGTGTATATACCCTCGGTAGCATAAATGCTGAGGGTATAAAAACGAATTATTTCTGAAAACCACATGGTATTCTTATAGATGACCATCAGTTCTTTTTGTAGAAAGCCATCAGGTCGTTTCTAAGAAGGCCATCATCTCGTCTTATAGACCATAAGGAATTGAAGACTAAGAGGTCTATAGATGACCACAAAGTCTTTTGGAAAAGAAAACTATCAGATCATCTTATTCTCTTCTTATAAAAGTGCAACAGGCCTTCACACAGAAGGTCATCTAATCTTCTCATAGAAGACCGTCAGGTCTTCTCAATGAATTGCATCAGATGTTCTCATAGAAGACAATTAGTCTTCTCATAGGCGACCTCAAGTCTTCACATAGAAGACTAGAAGGCATAGAAGTTCTTGTGGCCTCCTAAAAGAAGACCAGGTGGTCTTATATGGGAGCACCAGGCATAGAAGGCTTTGTGATCCTCGATTGGAAGGTAGGATGGTTTCCTATACGAAGGCCGGATGGTTTTCTATTAGAAGTCCTGGTGGTATTCTATAAGAAGACCTGGTGGAATTCTACAAGAAAACCTGGTGGTATTCTGTAAAAAGTCCTGGTGGTCTTCCATAAGAAGACCTTGTGGCCTTCCATAAGACGACCTATTGGCTTCTATAGAATAACCGGCTGTTCTTATATAAGAAGACCTGGTGGTATTCTATGGGAAGACCGGGTGGTCTTCTATACGAAGATCGGGTGGTATTCTATAAGAAGACCGGGTGGTCTTCTATAAGAAGACCGGGTGGTCTCGGAGGTCTTCTATGGGAAGACCGGGTGTTCTTCTATGGAAAGACCGGGTGTTGTTCTATAACAAGACCTGGTGGTCTTCTATAAGAAGATCGGTGGTCTTCTATAAGAATACCTGGTGGTCTTCTATAAGCAGACCTGGTGGTCTTTTATAAGAAGACCTGGTGGTCTTCTATAAGAAGACCTGGTGGTCTTCTATAAGAAGAACTGGTGGTCTTCTATAAGAAGACCTGGTGCTCTTCTATAAGAAGACCTCGTAGTCTTCTATAAGAAGACCTGGTGGTCTTCTATAAGAAGACCTGGTGATCTTCTTTAAGAAGACCTGGTGGTCTTCTATAAGAAGACCTGGTGGTTTTCTATAAGAAGACCGGGTGGTTTTCTATAAGAAGACCGGGTGGTCTTCTATAAGAAGATCGGGTGGTATTCTATGGGAAGATCGGGTGGTATTCTATGGGAAGACCACCGGGTGTTGTTCTAAAAGTAGACCTGGTGTTGTTCTATAAGAATACCTGGTGGTCTTCTATAAGAAGACCTGGTGGTCTTCTATAACAAGATCGGGTGATATTCTATGGGAAGACCGGGAGGTCTTCTATGGGAAGACCGCGTGTTGTTCTAAAAGAAGACTTGGTGTTGTTCTATAAGAATACCTGGTGGTAATCTATAAGAAGTCCTGGTGGTCTTCTATAAGAAGACCTGGTGGTCTTCTATAAGAAGACCTGTTTTTTCTAAATGAAGTCCATGTGGTCCCCTGTAAGAAGACCGGGTGGTGGTCTTCTATAAGAAGACCTGGTAGTCTTCTATAAGAAGACCTGGTGGTCGTCTATAAGAAGACCTGGTGGTCTTCTATAAGAAGATCGGGTGGTATTCTATGGGAAGACCGGGAGGTCTTCTATGGGAAGACCTGGTGTTGTCCTAAAAGAAGACCTGGTGGTCTTCTATAAGAAGACCTTGTGGTCTTCTATAAGAAGACCTGGTGGCCTTCTATAAGAAGACCTGGTGGCCTTCTATAAGAAGACCGGGTGGTTTCTATCAGAAGATCTAATTTTCTATATGAAAACCTGGAGGTCTTCTATGAGAAGACGGTGTGTTGTTCTATAAGAAGACCTGGTGGTCTTCTATAAGAAGACCTGATGGTCTTCTGTAAGAAGGTCATCTATAAGAAGACCTGGTGATCATTTATAAGAAGGCCTGGTGGTATTCTATGAGAAGCCCTGGTGGTCTTCTATAAGAAGATCTGTGGTCTTCTATAACAAGATCTGGTGGTCTTCTATAAGAAGACCGTGATATTTTATGGGAAGACCGGGAAGTCTTCTATGGGAAGACCGGAAAGTCTTCTATGGGAAGACCGGAAAGTCTTCTATAGGAAGAGGTCTTCTATTGGAAGACCGGGTGTTGTTCTATAAGAAGACCTGGTGGTCCGGTGGTCTTCTATCAGAAGATCCGTTTTTTCTATATGAAATCCTTGTGGTCTCCTATAAGAAAATCGGGATGTCTTCTATGGGAAGACCGGGTGTTGCTCTATAAGAAGAACTGATGGTCTTTTATAAGAAGACCCTGTGGCCTTCTATAAGAAGACCGGGCAATCTTCTATAGGAAGACCAGGTGTTCTTCTATAGTAAGACCAGTTTTTTCTATATGAAGTCCTATAAGAAGCCTGTGTTGTCTTCTATGGAAAAATCGGGTGGTCTTCTATTGGAAGGCCGAGTGGTCTTCTACACTGTAAGAAGACCTGGCGGTATTCTATAAGAAGACTGAGTAAGACCAGTTCTTCTTCTATTACAGATCCCCAGGTTCTCTTAAAGGAAACAGTCAGGTATTCTCATTGAAAGCCTTCTAATAGAACACTACCAAGTTTTCTCCAAGTAAAACATCAAGTCTTCTTATGGAAGATCACCAAGTCTACTTATGACAGATTTTCAGGTCTACTTAAAGAAAATACATATTTCTGTTTTCATTGAATTAAATTCCTCTGATATTCCTAGAATTCCACGACATTTTCTTATCACGAAATCTGTTTCAGTTATCAATAAATCTTTATATCACTTTCAATTAGAAAAGTTGGTTTTTCATAAAAAGAATCAAAACTTCCATTGATTTCCCACGAACATCTGGGTCCAAGAAGAACAAAACTACAATGACAAATAAAAGCAAACATAACAACAATTCAGAAGCTTCATTTAACTATTCAACGAAAGAATACAAACATCCACACAAGACAACAAACACAATAACAACAATTAAACTACAAACACTGACAAGATGCTGAAACTTTTCAAAGAAGTTTTTCAGATCAAAAGTTTTACACTAGTATAACAACGGATACAAATAACATTACCTTTACAATACACTTCCTTCTGATAGCAGGCGTACAACTCTATCTCTCTCTCTCCCCCTCGTAAGCCTTTCAAAAGGCAAAACTATGGCAAAACAAAAAGAAAGAAATCGTGACATTTCTTTGTTAATTCTTTTAGAAAAATTTCCGTTTTAACAAACTTCTGTGTGAGGCTGCTGTAAGTATTGCAACTGAGTCTCAGCTGGTTGTTATTCGTCCTTGTTATTATTTTACTTTTATGATATTCACACCGACAAATATGAATATTTTATTCTCACTCAAGTACTTGAAGAAGACACAGGCAGCACTGTGTACCAGGCAATCGCCCAGAATCCTTTTTAATTATTTCATACAAAATTTCATTTGACTCAACATCACCATTTGTCTTCATACCATAAAAGGAAGGAAGATGGATGAACACAAACTACTGAATCTGAATGAATGACAGAAACTTTTACCGAAGAAATTATTTTTGTTTGTTGTTATGGCGTGTTTGTATCAAAAAGGAATGTCGTGATACATGTATGTATTCCTTTATTGTGCAGAAATTGAATTTCAGCAGTATACTTGAAATGTTTAAAAAATTAATTAACAACCAAAACAGTTATATCTTTCCCACAAGAAGTTGTAAAACCTTCTCTTGATAGGTGACATGGAACTTAGAATAGATTTGCGTATTATAAGGTAAAAATATTGTTACGAATCTTACGGAAGATTTAACTTAATTAAGAAAAATATTCGTTAATTTAAGAATATGAATTGTAACGTAAATTCTTATTAAGAATTTACTTCATTTGAACCAATTTTACAACAACAACTACTACATAGAATTTCACACACTATTTTCCATACCTATTTTGCTATTGTATTTGTTGTACTCTCTCTTATACATATTTGTTTTGATATTTCAATTTTACTTTAATTATTATTCTACATTGTGGTGCAATTCATTATTACCCTTTTTACTCCCTCGCATTTGTTACCTCTGACCCATTTGTTGTTTACATTCATGTGTATTTACGAATCGTTTGTCATTTCGCTTGAACATTGTAGAACATCTTAGGTTGAGGGTTCTACAACATTTTATACTTCTGCGAGCGAATATAAATACGGGAGAATAGCAGATGGGTAAGTGAGTTGTAAATCATACCGCGAACTAAAACCCTCGTCAAAGTGTAACTTAAGTAAACGAA
This sequence comes from Musca autumnalis, assembly GCF_047663935.1. NCBI lineage: Eukaryota > Metazoa > Arthropoda > Insecta > Diptera > Muscidae > Musca > Musca autumnalis. The sequence goes on along the minus strand of NW_027411977.1, from coordinate 192,040,141 downwards.
AGCTGTGTGCTTTGTAGAGTCCAGCTGTGTGATTAGTAAAGTCGTAAACGAATAAGTAAAGTAACATATTAATAAATCGTTGTAGAATCGTAATCTAATGAGCCCGCGTTTTGTTTGGCACAAATCATATCGGGGAATAAATTACGATACCTTATTTCCTTGCCTGAAATCTCAATTGAAAGGCTCTCAGAAGTTTTTAGCTATTTTAATTACTAATATTGGAATACCTTTGCTCTTCTATGAGACGTATTTGGGGTCTTCTATAAAACACCTTGGGTTTTTCTGTGAGAAAAGCTTTGGCGAAATCTTGTGTCTTGAGAAGAACTTGATGCCTTCTATCAGAAAAGACCTAGAGGTACACTATTGACCTTGAAGTGTTCCACGTCCTAGATATAATTTGGTGTATTTTATGGGAAAACCTTAAGGTCTTCTCCTAGAAGGTCGTCTGGTCGTCTATGAGAAGACCTAGTGGTTCTCTATGAGAAGACCCAGTGCTCGTCTATAAGAAAACCTCATGGTTTTCTTGAATGAAGAAGAAGATTTTAGGGTCTCCTATAAGCAAACCTATTGTTCTATTATAAGAAAACCTAACTGTATTATATGAGAAAACCTTACAGTTTTCTATGAGAAGACCTTGGGGTAGATTTCTATGAGAAGACTTCTAAACCTTATCAGGACATCTGTAGAAAACTTTAGGATCATTTGAATAAATACATTAAGGTTCTCTAAGGGAAGGCCTTCAGGTTTTCTATAAAAAGATCTTCGCTTTTTTTTATAAAAATACCTTCAATGGAAAGACCTTAGGGTCGTCTATGATTAAAATTTAGGATCTTCCATCAGAAGACTTTGTGAGAAGGCTTTAGGACATTCTATGACAACACCTTAAGGTCTTCGATGAGGATACCATATCTATGAGAAAATCTTAGAGACTTCTATAAGAAGATCTTGGGGTCTTCTATGAAAAGACTTCAAAGTCTCATATGAAAAGACATTTGGATTTTTTATGAGAAAACCTTAGGTTCGCCTAAGAGAAAACCTTAGAGTCTCCTATGAGAAGACCATATGTACTTCTATGAGAAGACCATACGTTCTTTCATTAGAAGATCTTAGGATCTTTTATGAGAAGACTTTAATGTCTTCTATGAAAAGACTCTTTTTGAGAAGACCAACGATATTCTATGAGAAGATTTTGGGTCTTCTATGAGAAAACCTTAGAATTTATAGTCTTGTACGAGAATACCATGGGGTATTTTATGGAAAGACCTCGAGGTCTTTAATGAGATGACCTTGAAATCTTCCTCTTAAAAAGCATTCAAGACTTATATGTGAAGACCAAGTGGTCTTTTAAGAGAAGATCTAGTGGTATTCCATAAGAAGATCTAGTGGTCTTCTAATCGATGACCTGGTGGTCTTCTATAAGAAGACCTAGTGGTCCATAAGGTTTTTTGGGATGACCTTGAAATCTTTTACGGTAAGACCTAAAGGTCTTCTAAGAGAACAGAGAAGACCTAGAGGTGTTCAATAAGAAGACCTTAAGTCATCTATATGACGAATTTAGAGTCATTTACACTGGGGTCTTTTATGAGAAGACCTTAAGGTCTTCTATGAAAAGACCTTGATGTTTTCTATGAAAAGACCTTGATGTCTTCTATGAGAAGTCCATGATGTCTTGTATGAGAAGACCTTCATGTCTTCTATGAGAAGACCTTGATGTCTTCTATGAGAAGACCTTGAGGGCTTCTATGAGAAGTCCTTGAGGTCTTCTATGAGAAGCCCTTAAGGCCGTCATTGAAAAGACATTAAGGTCTTCTATGAAAAGACCTTAAGGTCTTCTCTGAAAAGACCTTAGGGTCTTCTATGAAAAGACCTTGAGGTCTTCTATGAGAAGGCCTTGATGTCTTCTATGAGAAGACCTTGAGGTCTTTTATGAGAAGACCTTGAGGTCTTCTATGAGAAGACATTGATGTCTTCTATGAGAAGACCTTGATGTCTTCTATGAGAATTGGGAGGACTTTGAGGTTTTATATAAAAAGACCTTAGGATCTTCTCTCAGAAAACCTTGATGCCTTCTATGAGAAGACCTTGATGTCTTCTATAAGAAGACCTTGATGTCTTCTATAAGAAGACCTTGATGTCTTCTATAAGAAGACCTTGATCTCTTCTATAAGAAGACCTTGAGGACTTCTATGAGAAGACCTTAAGTCATCTAAGAGAATACCTTTGGGTATTCCATCAGAAGACCTAGTGGTCTTCTATGTGGTGGTGACCTTTAGGATCTTCTCTCAGAAAACCTTGAGGTATTCTATGAGAAGACCTTGAGGTCTTATTTGAGAAGACCTCATGAGAAGACCTTGAGGTCTTCTATGAGAAGTCCTTGAGGTCTTCTATGAGACGACCTTGAGGTCTTCTATGAGACGACCTTGATGTCTTCTATGAGACGACCTTGATGTATTCTATGAGAAGACCTTGATGCCTTCTATGAAAAGACCTTGAGGTCTTCTATGAGAAGACGTTGATGTCTTCTATGAGAAGACGTTGATGTCTTCTATGAGAAGACGTTGATGTCTTCTATGAGAAGACGTTGATGTCTTCTATGAGAAGACGTTGATGTCTTCTATGAGAAGACCTTGATGTCTTCTATGAGAAGACCTTGATGTCTTCTATGAGAAGACGTTGATGTCTTCTATGAGAAGACCTTGATGTCTTCTATGAGAATACCTTGAGGTCTTCTATGAGAAGACCTTGAGGTCTTCTATGAGAATACCTTGAGGTCTTTTATGAGAAGACCTTGATGTCTTCTATGAGAAGACCTTGAGTTCTTCTATGAGAACACCTTGATGTCTTATATGAGAAGACTTTGAGTTCTTCTATGAGAAGGCCTTGAGGTTTTCTATGAGAAGACCTTGAGGTCTTCTTAGAGAAACCTTAGGTTCTGTTTCATGAAAACCTTAGGGTCTTCTATGAGAAGACCTTACAGTCTCCTATAAGGTTCTTCTATTAGAAGACCATCGGGGTCTTCATGGTCTCCCATGACTAGATCAAGAGCTCTTCTATGAAAAGACCTTGTGGTCTTAATTGGGAAGACTTTGAGGTTTTATATAAAAAGACCTTAGGATCTTCTCTGAGGTCTTCTATGAGAATACCTTGAGGTCTTCCATGAGAAGAACTTGAGGTCTTTATTGAGAAGACCTTGAGGTCTTCTATGAGAAGGCCTTGAGGTAATATATATATGAAGACCTTGAGGTCTTCTACGAGAAGACCTTGAGGTCTTCTACGACAAGACCTTGAAGTCTTCTATGAGAAGACTTAGAGGCCTTCTATGAGAAGACCTTGAGGTCTTCTATGAAAAGACCTTGAGGTCTTCTATGAGAAGAGCTTGATGTCTTCTATGAGAAGACCTTGATGTCTTCTATGAGAAGACCTTGAGGTCTTTTATGAGAAGACCTTGAGGTCTTCTATGAGAAGACCTTGAGGTCTTCTGGGAAACTGTGGGAAACTTTGGATATTCAATGAGAAGACCATGATGTCTCCTATGAGAGGGCTTTGAAGACTTGTATGAGAAGATCTTTGTATCTTCAATGAGAAGGCTTAATATCTTGTGGTCTTGTAGACCATGTGGTATTCTATGGGAAGATCTAGACTTTGATATTCAGTAAAACTCCTTTTAACATTGTGGTCTCCCCATTATAGCGACATTCATTCGAATTGTGATGAATCTTCAAAGCAATTCAATAAATTTCTATGATGTCTCCTATGAGAGAACCATGAAGTCTTGTATGAGAAGACCATTGTACCTTCAATGAGACAACCTTAGTATTCTGTATAAGAAGACTTTGAAGTCTTCTATGGGTGGACCTAGGCTTTAATATTCTGATATTTTATATTATCTTCAAAGAAATTCAATAATTTTCTATGCACTTTTAAGTGTAAACAACCCCCCAGAGTAGGGAGGACTACGGAGCACTTTGTTTTTGTTTACATTTACTTTGTAACACTAACATAAATTAATTGGAAAATACCCCTGCGACGTTATCGATGTCTCTCCCACTCAATAAAGTTACACAAAACCCCCAATTGACTGTTGGGAAAATGCAAATAATTTTCAAGTGATGGGGCGGCGGCTGTTTTTGTTGATACAACTGTTATTTTGCTTTATCTTTCACTCGTATTGTCGTGTTTTGCCTTTGAAGTGGGGTTTTACAACCCTCCATCTTTTATCGTTGTTGTTGTTATTAAACTTTTATTTGTATAAATTATTATTGTTTACTAAAGTGTTGTATAGGCATTAGTATAGTTTTGAGATTGAGGGAAGACGGAGGAAAAGTTCAAGGCAATATACAAGTGCATTTACGGGTGCTGCTGCTGTAAATAAAGAATTGCATTCACTGTGTATGGCCGGTCGGCCTATCTTTGTAGGTAGCGGTATGATGTCTTAAATAAATATCCTTAAAACCAGACAATAAGTTTCTGAGAAATTAAGGCGATTATTTTTGTAAACGATTTTCATGGGGATTTTGCATGAAGTAGATGAATTTTATTAAGAAATTCAATCAATTTGGTTTGAGAGTATTTTAGGAAAAAATTCAAATGTTTGATAATTAATAATACAACCATTCAGACATATGTGTGTAAAATGCCGAAACAAGAAAGAAACTGTAAAGGGTGGGGTTATATCAACCGATTTGAACAAATAATAGCTTAGTCGAAAGATATTATTCACCCCTTTAAAAGGAAAAAGGATCCATAGAAATCCGTTGTAAAAAAAGAAGATAGCCCGTTTAAATTTGAAAATGTAAGAAACCCAGATTATCACTACTTTTACCGTTATAAAATAATATAACGAAATGACGCAAACGAACCAAAGGTATTTTCGTTGTCTATGGACCCCAACACGATAGAATTTTATAACAGAATGCTTGAATATTTTTCTGATCCACTTTTGTAGCACAGTGACATTTATCGATATTTTCCGAAAAATGTGCACTTTTTCTCAAGGCCAAAACTGCCTGAAGGAGCATTCCAATACTTTTGCGATGTACTAGAGAGTTCTTAACTATTGTGTTGGCTACAATTATGTTCTTTGTGTTTGATCGCAAATCTCAATGGCTTGGCTGTTATATGCCAAAATATCAAAAAAAAAAAAAACGTCAATAAAAAAACTCGATTTTCATCATAGACATAGGGTCCAGTGTACTTTTCTGCTCAGTTCAATCATAGGAATCAAAAACTCGAAGGGTCCATTAAGGTTTTCACATCGCCCCGGCCTAATATACATACATATGCATGTAAAATCGTTAGATAGTGCGCCCATATAGACAATTGAATGGCTATGGAAGCAGGGTGATCTAACTACAGGTTATCAATTTTTACCATTTCCTTTCGATAGGTTGGCAATATAAATCAAATGAACTCAACTTCTTCCCGTCATGACATTAATATTAAACCACTAGAGGCCACAAACAATACCACAAAATCCTTGATAATTTTGAGGGACAATTGAAATAAACCTTTCCACCTCACTGTCAGTGTCTGCGTAGTTATTATTCTGTCCTTGGTTCTATAAATTCGTAACGTTTTGCAACAGCATAACACAATAGCGGAAATTGTTTAACCTTCACAAAACACAATTGATATCCATTTATAGCTATCAGAGCGAATACATGTCGCATTGCTATACATAGCTATGATCCAACCACCATATGGGTAGATACCCAAATGGGTAGGTGTCATCCATATGCGTGTTATGTGTTATCAGAAAATGTTACTATTATTATCAATAAATACATGTATCTTCTTCGCAAACTTTCTATAATAAATGATGTTGTTGTTGCTGCTGTTAATATTGCAGTTTTTTTTTATTATAAAACTTCCAGCCAGAGACTCGCCGTCTTGCCATGTGTTTATGACATTTGTGATTGATAATAGTTTAGTAAATAAGTTTTGTATTTTAACACTAATACTTCGGATAATTTGCAGGTGGCTCATTATCAAATTGGTTATAGCTTAATAATATATAAAACATAGTTTAGACACTCCAAACGCCAAATGTAGAACTTTATTCGAAATTAAGAGGCTTATTCTGAACGAAAATTTGCCGTGAGTGTTCTCACTTTCTCCTTGAAGTTATAATGACAAAAAGATAAAGCTGACTTGGAAATTCAGAATAACAGCCAAATCAAATAGATCCGAGGGACCCATAGATGGATGGTTTCTTCAAATAAGCGGCTTATTCTGTATTAGAATCAGTCGGTTTTGCCGGCAACCATTTATCTATGAAAAAAACCTTCTACGAGAATACCTTGGGATCTGATATGAACAGACCTCGGAGTCTTTTTATATATAAGAAGATCTCAGAGTCTTCTGTGAGAAGACCTTTATATTTATACCCTCAGCATTTATGCTAACCAAATAATAGTTTTAGACCCCAAGTATGTCTGGACGAAATCTATTTCAGACAATTTTGGAGTCGATTTAGCAATTTCCGTTCGTCTGTCTGTCTGGCTGGCTGGAGAGCATGATAACTCTCAAACGGATGAACCGATTTGGTCCAAAATTTGGCTTTCGTAATATTTTGTCCAACCTTAGTTTAAGTTCGAAGATGGGTTACATCGGCCCACACCTTCCGGTACCTCCCCCACAGAAGTTAGAAAATGTTAGAAATGTCTAGTGGTTGGACCGCCTAGTGATGAGTAAAAAGGATATCAGTAGACTGATCGGTGTCCTCACAGGACATCTAGGACTACAAGCGCACCTGCACAGGATAGGCTGTGCAGAGAATAGTGAATGCAGGGCATGTGGCGAGGACAACGAAATGTTGGAACACTATCTCTGCCACTGCCAGGCTTTCACAAACTTGAGAACTCAACTAATGGGAAACGACATAATTACAGGACTCGACCATATCAAGGACATCGGGTTCAAAAACTTGAGGGACTACGTCAATGGGACGGAACTCCTAAACTAACAACAACTTCCAGACACATAAAATTAGAGCGCACAACAGGCCTCTTCTGGCTTAAGTGTATGCCCTTTCTTTTTAAGGACATGTGGTGATCTTGAATCACCCCTCTTCTCAACCTAACCTAACCTAGCAATTTACGTTCGTCTGTCTGTCTGGCTGGATGGAGAGCATGACAACTCTCAAACGGATGAACCGATTTTGTGGCTTTCGTAATATTTTGTCCAAACTTAGTTTAAGTTCGAAGATGGGTCATATCGGTCCACACATTCCGGTACCTCCCCCACAGAAGTTAGAAAATTTTACAAATGTGTAGTGGTTGGAGCGCAAGATAACTCTCGAACGAATCAACCGATTTGGTCAAAAATTTGGCCTTCGTAATATTTTGTCTAAACATACTTTAAATTGGAAGATAAGCCATATCGGTCAACTCCTTTAGGTACCTTCCCCACAAAAGTTGAAAAATGTTCGGAAATATTGTTCGCACAATAACTCTTGAAGGGAGTGACCGATTTGGTCCATACTTTACACATCCTAATATATCTACCAGATATAGATCAGGTTTGAATATGGACTATATTTGTCCACTCCAACGGGTACCTATCACACAAAATTTCGGATAAGTTCACTTTAATACCTGCTCTCGAATCACTTTGATTTCCTTTGCTGTAAAAACCCCTAGGGCACCGTATGTAGTGGCTGATTAATCGATTAGGTCCAAAATTTGGATTTCGTCATATTTTGTCATACTTTCAGTTCGAAGATAGGCAATACCGGTCCACAAACTCCGGTACTTCTCCCGAATATTAAAAAAAAAGTCACTTAAATGGTATGCACGATATCTCTTGAACAAATTTGATACAAACTTTGAATCTCTTAATATTTTGTCCAAATTTAGTTTAACTTCTAAAATGGAGGAACCTTAGGGTATCTACCCCATAAAAGTTCAACATTTGTTCCTAAGTGCGATATTTGTGTGTGAAGATAAAATCGATTTTAACTAGCGGAGACAAAAACCACATAACTATTGGTATAACAGTTGTATAACAGATTCAAAAACGATATTGAAAAACGTTTTTGAAAAACCATTTTAAAAAACGATTGTCAGGATATATTTTTTAGACTATTATACACCCAGCAAAAAAGTCTTCCCAAAATCATGGGTTTTCTAAGGGATGTTTGGCAGCCGTAACTACTCGCAAACCCCCTTTCTTCCCCATTATTTTTACAAGGGCATGTCGCACTCAGTTTATAGTTATTTTATGACCACTAGAATAACTAGTTATTCTGTGGCCACGAGAAGTTGAAAAGTAAGTTGAAAAAATTCTATTTTTAGAACAGTTAATGTAGAGATTTTTTTTTTAAGTGTGATTCTTACTTTTATTTTACTTTATTTTATTTCGCTCGCTGTGCGAGTTGAACACACGAACCCTCTGATTTCTAGCCAAAGACACTACATACTATGCCACGCACACGAACATTAAGGGTTGCTTGAGAACTTAAATGTGCAGTGCACATGTGCACCACGAACTGTTATTTTTTAATTAAAAAAACTCGCGTGCCGACATTGAGCGTTGAACACACAACCCTAGGATTTATAGTCGGACACACACTCACTGTGGCACCGTCCTCATTACTCAGTGAGGAGCAAAGTAAGTAGGTTTGCCTTGTAATTCTTTTAAGAAGTATCCCATTACTTTTCAGATTACTTGTAATGCGAAAAGAAGCTTGTTGACATTACTTTGTAATGGGTTACGTAATGACTAATGGATCCGAATTTTTGCTGGGATGGTTTATTCTGAAACTCATAGTGAAATTTTGTGTAAAAATTTTCTTCTTTAACACTTTTCACCTAGAACCGAGTTTCATATTACTTTCATGTATCAACTCGAAAACAAGGGCAAAAATTTCATAAAAAAATTGGAAATATTTTCATGTTTTTTTTTTTTGTTCAGCAAATTTGATGCTGCTATTTTTATGATATATAATTGAAGACACTGACACGACGTGTGTTGTTTTTGCTGTTAAGCAGACCAACCAAATTTTGGTGTGTGCATTCGTCAAAATTCGACGACACATACAAGTGGAAGAGGTTTGAATTGTTTTCGCAGACACTTTCGTCGGAGTTGTATGAGGTTGCCAAGGAAAAACTTCTCATTGAACTTTTTTCTTTGCTTACCTTTATACTTCGAGCTGACGATTGATGTTTGGGTATAAAAAGTTTCTTGTTGAAGAAGTTATTGAAAAATAACTTCGGTGGAGAATATCCACAAACAAGAAACAAGGGAACTGATGAGATCCAGTGGCGTGGATCGAAACTATAGTATTCCCTGCCTTACCCCTTGGCGAACAATGCCAAATCTTTTCCACTAATAAAATAGTTGTTTTAAAATATTAAAACAACAACAATGGGATTAAGCCAGACTATTTTGAAAAAACAAAATTGCAAACGCTATCCCAATAAAAAAAACGCCACAATGCTTCAGATATATCATGTAAATATACATTTCATTTCTTTGGTGACCCATAGTGAAATTTGACGAAGAATATTTTTGTCTTTGACGTCATCTCCCTAAAATTATGTTTTGTGGGACAATTTTAAATAAACTCAGATGAAGTCCGACTTTAACTTTAACGCATCAGGGTTAACATTTTTACCAAAAATATTGTCCACATCCTCCTCTGTAAAGTTGCCACTATAAACCCAGCAAAATGTTTGCCTCCAAAGATGCAGTTAAATCATATTTACAAGTGATCTGGAAGTGATCAAATTATGCATTTTCACTCATGATTTTTACAAGAGCGTGACTACTGAAATATACACTCCATTAGCACTGCATTTTACCTATCCCTTTGGAACCGCATTTTAACTAACCCTTTAGGGTAGAATAGGATGCAGTCCAATTTGCATCGAAAGGAATAATAAGAACTTTATTACATTAACACAGATTATGAAATTTCTTCATTAAATTCAATCACAACTGAGTCTCTTTCGTCCGCTCTTCATTTAATCCAAGCTGAAATGTTTTTGCTTAATCTGCTAAAGGGGTTCTTATATTGTCTTCCCATAACCAGTTGAGATTTACAGGTACTCCAAAAGCACTTCATTAGGAAATTTTCTTCTAGTGAGTTACCGTAAAAATGTTCCCAACTTTTGGTTATATTTTTTATTTTATATAAACATTTTAGAAATTGATGCACACTTTTTCTACTTACTTACTTTGCTGGCCCATTACAGAACATTTGTTCCATAGGCCGAACTAAGAAAAGATCTCCAATTCTCTCTATTTGTTGCTTCGCTTTCTGGAATACCGCTCATTTTCATCTCATCATCCACTTGTTTGCGCCATCTATTCCTTGGCCTGCCAATTCTGCGTGCACCGCCAAGCGGTCCGTGTTTATACGCCTTTTTAGCGGGTTCATCATCGCTCATTCTTATGATATGGCCAGCAATCGCTGCATCTCGATACGTTTAACAATATTGATGTCGTTGTATGGCAGATACAGCTCGTGGTTCATGCGACGTCGATATTCACCGTCAACGCAGATTGGTCCGTAGATCTTTCGAAGAATTTTTCTCTCAAACACACCAAGCACTGCCACGTCTGCTTGCGCAAGTACCCAGGCTACGGAGCCATACATCAGCACGGGTAGTATCAGTGTTTTGTAGAGCGTTATTTTTGTTTGACGAGAGAGAGAAACTGCTTACTTAAACCAAATTAGCATCTGTTGGCCAATACAATTCTTCTTTTTATTTCACAACTGATGTCGTTTGTTGTGTTTACGGAGGTGCCGAGGTAGACGAAGTCTTTTACTACCTCAATATTATAGGAACCAACTTCCATAGTCGGTCCGAGCTCAATGGACGCATTGCGCATCGACACCATCAACTTGGTCTTCTCACCGTTTACCGCCAGACCCACTATAGCAGATTCTCCTTCGATCTTCATAAACGTATCAGTTACTTCTTTTACTGATCGGCCTATGATGTCTATATCATCAGCATAAGCAAGTGACATGTGACTATTGGTGTAGATTATGCCACTTCTTTTGACGTTGGACTCTCGCATTACCTTTTCCAGCAGGATGTTAAAGAGATCACACGAAAGGCTGTCTCCTTGTCTGAAACTTCTTTTGGTACCAAACTCTTCGGAGAGGTTCTTTCCTATTTTAACTGAGGACCTCGTGTCAGTTAAAGTCATTTTGCAAAGCCGGATGAGCTTTGCGGGGATACCAAATTCAGACATGGCTTGGAATACCTTTGAACGCAGCGGGCTGTCGAAGGCTGCTTTATAATCGACAAAAAGGTGGTAGGTGTCGATCTGCATCTCTTGGGTCTTCTCCAGGATTTGCCGCAGGGTAAATATCTGGTCAATGGTGGACTTGCCAGGTCTAAAGCCGCATTGGTATGGTCCAATTATCTCGTTGACCATAGGCTTTAGTCGTTCGCACAATATCCCTGACACGATCTTGTAGGCAATAGGGAGTAGACTTATGCCCCTATAGTTAGAGTATACAGTCTTATCTCCCTTCTTGTGGACGGGGCACAGGATACTCAGGTTCCAATCGTCGGGTACTCGTTCTTCCTGCCAGCTGGTGCTAACTAGCTGATGAATACACCTTATCAGCGTGTCGCCTCCGGTTTTGAACAGCTCGGCTGGTAAGCCATCGGCCCCTGCTGCCTTATTATTCTCCAGCCGATTTATTGCTGTCTTTACATCATCTTGGCTGGGCGGTACACATTCAATACCATCTTCTGGGATTGGAACTGTGGTATCTTCGTCGTCTTCGCTGCTATTGGATGCCAACAGTTTTGTATCACTATCTGTATCAGTTACCAAATTACCTTGCTGGTCTCTACAGGAGGATGTGCCTGTACCAAAGCCATCAGTTTAATGCTTGACTCTTTGGTAGAATTTTCGGACTTCATTCTGGCTCCTGTACATGTCGATTTTTTCGCAATCCCGCTCTTTCATCTCCCTCTTTTTCCTGCGGAAAAGACGTTTCTCCTCTCTTCTTTTCTCCCTGTATCTCTCTTGTGCGCTACGCGTTGCTACGGATTGTAAAGTAGGCCTATACGCCGCACTTTTCTCCTTGGTGGCAGCACGACACTCCTGATCATACTATGGATTCCTTGGTGGAGGTCTCTGGTATCCAAGTATGGATTTTGCGGCTGTTTGCATGGAGTGGGCAATGATTTGTCATTGCGCTGATATGTTATCGGGATGAGGAGTGCTTTGATTAAGCAATTGGGCTAGTTGAGTGGAATATGCTGTGGCTATCTGTTGTGATTGCAGCTTACCGATGTCTAACTTTAGTGTTGTGCTACGTTTAAGCGGGTGCGTACCTTTGCTGCAACAAGGTAGTGGTCCGAATCAATGTTTGCGCCTCGGAACGATCGTACATCCAACACGCTCGATGAATGTCTTCCATCTATCACAACATGATCAATTTGATTTCTTGTTTTCTGATCTGGAGACTGCCAGGTGCTCTATCTTTGAAAAAATTCTGTCGTTGTAGGTATCTACAAATTGGAACGAACGGAGTGCCTTTTTCACGACTCCCTTGAACTGCATCCGCATAAATGTGAGAAATGGATGTCAATCGTTGGATCGAATCCAATTGCTGTTAAAATGTAAGGAATTGGAGTGCCTCTTCCACGACTCCGATTGAACTGCATCCAGATGGTGTTAAAATGTGAGGAAAGGATGTCATTCATTGGATCGCATTCGAATACGGTTAAAATGTAAGGAATGGAGTGCCTCTTTCTCGACTCCGTTTGAACTGCATCAAAAAATGCCATGAAAGAACTAGTCTACATTGCACTACTTCCAATTTATTTTGCTGTGAAACCTAAAATCCAAGGATTCCAAAAAAGTTTTAACACGAATACTTTTTATTTTTAAAGAAAGCCCGGCTTAATCACAGATTTGTTGCTGTAAAATGTTAAAAGCAGCAAGTTTTTAAAGTGGGTGTAGTTAAAATTGATTAACTTTAGGGAAGAGCAGAGAAGACTAGTTTCGTCCAACGCCACTTGGACTCCAGAGAAATGCGCAAGTAGCTGATTTTGACACTCATAAGCCACATGCTAAAAAACAAGCACATGTGCGGCTTGCTACTCTAAAAAATAAATGGAGGTGTTGCTTGCCATTCTCAAAATATGTACGAGTGTGGCTAGCCACTCACAAATATAAGTTATTTAAAAATGGATATTTTTTCACACTTGTGTATGCTTTGCCAAGTAGTTTTAAATACGCAATTACATTTTCTGTTCTACTTTCTTGCTCATCGCACATCAAGTGTTCTTTTCAACCCTTGTAATTCAACCGTTTGTCTTATGTTCTCCGATAGAGTGAGAGCAAAAATCATTTTCTAACACTGATTTTCAAACGTTAGAAGAACATGCAAAAGCACGCATAACATTCCAAGCAAATAAAGAAAATCACACACAAACGAAACAACAACAAATAAAATTAGAATTGTTAATTTTTTGTAATGTTGTGTGTGTGCTTCCACTTGATAAGTCACTTGGCAAACCATCTACGATTGCAAGTTTTGTAACAGTGCTAAATATGATGAATACTTGTTTTACTTATTACGCACAAGCAACGGTCTTGATGCGTCGCAAGTATTTTTGGTGGTGGTGGAAAAAATACAGAGTGGAAGAAAACACACGCATTAAAAAGCAAAAGGCCCAAAAAACTTGTGCGTGCACAATTGGCTTACGGGGACAAGTAACTCATTGATGATCTCTGTTGGACTCATCAGTTCCCTTAGTTCTTTGTATTGAAACAAAGAATTTTTCCCCAATTTTATGACGAATTCAACAGAAACATTTAAAAACGCCGATACACGTGTCCCATATTTTTAGATCTACTTTCATAATCTACTCGGTTTTTACCCATCGCTTTGAAAAAAATGAGTTTTGTTGCACAGTGTAATTCACGTCAATTGATCTTCGAACTTATGGGCAAAATTAAAAGAAAACAAAATAGGGATTATATTTAAAAATTACCAGAAATAATAGCTGCCATAACAAGAGGTGACTGCAACATCTTCTACATTTCTTACCATTCACTGGCTTAATTTAATAACTTATTTCTAAAATGTTTCATTACAACCCATTATACATTATTTTATTTCATTTTGTCTTCCATTTCTGTAAGTGGCATTTGATACACACTTACAAGTACGAGAGTACTTTTATATCAGGTGTTAACACGAACATCTGTCAAAGAAAAACTTGATATAATGTTGGGAAAAGAAATTTAATTAAAATGTTAACAGCTGTGCAAAGAACTGCCAATGGAACTTTGATATTAAAAAGTTGCATTCTTTTGGTTACTGTTGAGTGTGGAATGTGTGCTAGAGTTCCCATGAAAACTATTATAAGCGAACTACTTAGTTGAGCAGTGATATAATTTTGATGAGTTTTGAGTGAATAGAAAACCTTACATTTTTATTAATTTTCTCGTTGGAGTTGAGCTTAATGATCGAAGATTTATTACAAGTGAAAAAGGAAAGCCGATGATTCGAACCATCATAATCACCAAATTTTGTTAGTTACGCAACTCATCAGACATATCGGCTGTGGGAGTGGCTTCTCTGTTATCGAACTTTGATTTCACAAGGTTTATGTTGAATTATTTCTCTCCTTTATGTTGAAATTATCAATAAAAAAATTAAAATTTTCAAGTTTAAGCTGTAGACCTAAACCCACCCACCTGTCTCTTCATTCTTAATGGCCTCAGCCTGGCCAGGTTGCAGAATTTTTAAGTATGAATAGATGGATACTTTTTCATTGTAAATTTCAATTTGCAATTTGCACAATTTAACAATATGTATTCTTGGAAAAATATTGAAATTTTTCTGTACTTTTTAGAATTTGCAAACATAAATTAAGCAATTTATAACTTTTTGCAAATAATAACAATTAGAAGGAGGCGGAGGAGGAGGGAGACAACACAATCTCTCAACAAATAATTCAGTAATACTTATTAGACTTTCATGGCAAGACGAAATATTAAAAACAAAATAAACAAATAAATGAATGAATGCGGCAAGTGTATTTACCGTATAAATTTCGTACAAATTCCAGACAAGCCAATTGTCAGACAAAAACAAAAATACGTACGCTACGCTACTACTCGTGCCTAAGATCACTGAGTGAGAAGAGATGCAATTTTCACAAAAACATACGAGGGAGGGGGGATGGCGTTAATTTTTTATTTTTTTGAAACCTTAAAAAAATAAATACCAATCAGACACAGTATTGAACAAAAAAAAAACAAGAAACAAATAGTCCAATAATGTGTGCCACAAGTCAGCTAGGCATACAAACAGACAGAATGTATATCTAATAAAATAACAATTATATTAATAACGAATAAATTTAATAAAATATTTGCTGAATGAACAATAGAAAAAATTGTTTATTAATTTTTTATATATGTTAAGTGTGATTGTGTTGTCTTTTTTGCCATGAATCAAATTGGTTTATGCAATTTTAAACGATGTTAAATATATTCAATTTTAAATGTTTAACAATGAAATGTTAAACAATTAAATAAATATTTATTAAAACAGTATTGTTGTAATTTGAAAATATCAACAACGTTGGGTAACTATTTCAAGGTTAACTACTTTCTGAGACTGTATGCCGTCTGTCTGCCTACCTTTCACTTATATGCTTCAGATTGCACTTAAATACAAAAAATAATAATTGCCTACAAACGGAAGAGGTATGTGTAATAGCTTAGCCAAGGATTTTGTATTGACTTCAAAAGAAGGAAACTGATTTTTCTATTGTTAAAATCATTTGAGCGTGAAATACAACAATTAGTTGGTTAACTTCCTTAATCACTCGTGTTTGCCTTGGCAGCTGGCGTTCTTCTACTGTAATGGATGGGGGTGGTTTAGATCCAGACCATGGAAGAAAGAGTGCTTCTATAGACCCTTCCAGAAAGAAAATGTTCTTCTACAGACCCTTTCTGAAAAAAGGGTGCTTCCATAGGCCCTTCCTTAAAGAAAGCGTGCTTCTGTAGACCCTTTCTTTCTAAAAGGATTTTTTAAAGAATAATTTTCAATGACCCGCAGCCGACAAAACGTGGATTTTTTAAAGAATATTTATCAATGACCAGCAGCCGATAAATGATGGATTTTTTAAAGAATATTTTTCAATGACCAGCAGCCGATAAAACGTGGATTTTGTAAAGAATATTTTTCAATGACCAGCAGCCGATAAATCGTGGATTTTTTAAAGAATGTTTTTCAATGACCAACAGCCGAATATTACAGAATATTTTTCAATGACCAGCAGCAGTCGATAAAACGTGGATTTTTTAAAGAATATTTTTCAATGACCAGCAGCAGCCGATAAAACGTGGATTTTTTAAGAATAATTTTCAATTAACTGAGGCCAATAAAAAAATATTTTTATGACCAGCAGAAGATAAAACATGGATTTTTTAAGAATAATTTTCAATGAACTGAAGTCAATTTAAAAATATTTTTCAATGCCCAGTAGAAGATAAAACGTGGATTTTTTTAAAGAATATTTTTCAATGCCCAGCAGAAGATAAAACGTGGATTTTTTAAAGAATATTATTCAATGGCCAGCAGCCGATAAAACGTCGATTTTTTAAAGATTTTTTTTCAATGACCAGCAGCCGATAAAATGTGGATTTCTTAAAGAATATTATTCACTGGCCGATAAAACGTGGATTTTTTAAAAAGTATTATTCAATGACCAACAGCCGATAAAACTTGGATTTTTAAGGAATATTTCAATGACCAGCAGCCGATAAAACGTGGATTTTTTAAAGAATATTTTTTAATAACCAGCAGCCGATAAAACGTGGATTTTTTAAAGAATATTCTTTAATAACCAGCAGCCGATAAAACGTGGATTTTTTAAAGAATATTTTTTAATAACCAGCAGCCGATAAAACGTGGACTTTTTAAAGAATATTTTTTAATAACCAGCAGCCGATAAAACGTGGATTTTTTAAAGAATATTTTTTAATAACCAGCAGCCGATAAAACGTGGATTTTTAAAGAATATTTTTTAATAACCAGTAGCCGATAAAACGTGGATTTTTTAAAGAATATTTTTTAATAACCAGCAGCCGATAAAACGTGGATTTTTTAAAGAATATTTTTTAATAACCAGCAGCCGATAAAACGTGGATTTTTTAAAGAATATTTTTTAATAACCAGTAGCCGATAAAACGTGGATTTTTTAAAGAATATTTTTTAATAACCAGCAGCCGATAAAACGTGGATTTTTTAAAGAATATTTTTTAATAACCAGCAGCCGATAAAACGTGGATTTTTTAAAGAATATTTTTTAATAACCAGCAGCCGATAAAACGTGGATTTTTTAAAGAATATTTTTTAATAACCAGCAGCCGATAAAACGTGGATTTTTTAAAGAATATTTTTTAATAACCAGCAGCCGATAAAACGTGGATTTTTTAAAGAATATTTTTTAATAACCAGCAGCCGATAAAACGTGGATTTTTTAAAGAATATTTTTTAATAACCAGCAGCCGATAAAACGTGGATTTTTTAAAGAATATTTTTTAATAACCAGCAGCCGATAAAACGTGGATTTTTTAAAGAATATTTTTTAATAACCAGCAGCCGATAAAACGTGGATTTTTTAAAGAATATTTTTTAATAACCAGCAGCCGATAAAACGTGGATTTTTTAAAGAATATTTTTTAATAACCAGCAGCCGATAAAACGTGGATTTTTTAAAGAATATTTTTTAATAACCAGCAGCCGATAAAACGTGGATTTTTTAAAGAATATTTTTTAATAACCAGCAGCCGACAAAACGTGGATTTTTTAAAGAATATTTTTTAATAACCAGCAGCCGATAAAACGTGGATTTTTTAAAGAATATTTTTTAATAACCAGCAGCCGATAAAACGTGGATTTTTTAAAGAATATTTTTTAATAACCAGCAGCCGATAAAACGTGGATTTTTTAAAGAATATTTTTTAATAACCAGCAGCCGATAAAACGTGGATTTTTTAAAGAATATTTTTTAATAACCAGCAGCCGATAAAACGTGGATTTTTTAAAGAATATTTTTTAATAACCAGCAGCCGATAAAACGTGGATTTTTTAAAGAATATTTTTTAATAACCAGCAGCCGATAAAACGTGGATTTTTTAAAGAATATTTTTTAATAACCAGCAGCCGATAAAACGTGGATTTTTTAAAGAATATTTTTTAATAACCAGCAGCCGATAAAACGTGGATTTTTTAAAGAATATTTTTTAATAACCAGCAGCCGATAAAACGTGGATTTTTTAAAGAATATTTTTTAATAACCAGCAGCCGATAAAACGTGGATTTTTTAAAGAATATTTTTTAATAACCAGCAGCCGATAAAACGTGGATTTTTTAAAGAATATTTTTTAATAACCAGCAGCCGATAAAACGTGGATTTTTTAAAGAATATTTTTTAATAACCAGCAGCCGATAAAACGTGGATTTTTTAAAGAATATTTTTTAATAACCAGCAGCCGATAAAACGTGGATTTTTTAAAGAATATTTTTTAATAACCAGCAGCCGATAAAACGTGGATTTTTTAAAGAATATTTTTTAATAACCAGCAGCCGATAAAACGTGGATTTTTTAAAGAATATTTTTTAATAACCAGCAGCCGATAAAACGTGGATTTTTTAAAGAATATTTTTTAATAACCAGCAGCCGATAAAACGTGGATTTTTTAAAGAATATTTTTTAATAACCAGCAGCCGATAAAACGTGGATTTTTTAAAGAATATTTTTTAATAACCAGCAGCCGATAAAACGTGGATTTTTTAAAGAATATTTTTTAATAACCAGCAGCCGATAAAACGTGGATTTTTTAAAGAATATTTTTTAATAACCAGCAGCCGATAAAACGTGGATTTTTTAAAGAATATTTTTTAATAACCAGCAGCCGATAAAACGTGGATTTTTTAAAGAATATTTTTTAATAACCAGCAGCCGATAAAACGTGGATTTTTTAAAGAATATTTTTTAATAACCAGCAGCCGATAAAACGTGGATTTTTTAAAGAATATTTTTTAATAACCAGCAGCCGATAAAACGTGGATTTTTTAAAGAATATTTTTTAATAACCAGCAGCCGATAAAACGTGGATTTTTTAAAGAATATTTTTTAATAACCAGCAGCCGATAAAACGTGGATTTTTTAAAGAATATTTTTTAATAACCAGCAGCCGATAAAACGTGGATTTTTTAAAGAATATTTTTTAATAACCAGCAGCCGATAAAACGTGGATTTTTTAAAGAATATTTTTTAATAACCAGCAGCCGATAAAACGTGGATTTTTTAAAGAATATTTTTTAATAACCAGCAGCCGATAAAACGTGGATTTTTTAAAGAATATTTTTTAATAACCAGCAGCCGATAAAACGTGGATTTTTTAAAGAATATTTTTTAATAACCAGCAGCCGATAAAACGTGGATTTTTTAAAGAATATTTTTTAATAACCAGCAGCCGATAAAACGTGGATTTTTTAAAGAATATTTTTTAATAACCAGCAGCCGATAAAACGTGGATTTTTTAAAGAATATTTTTTAATAACCAGCAGCCGATAAAACGTGGATTTTTTAAAGAATATTTTTTAATAACCAGCAGCCGATAAAACGTGGATTTTTTAAAGAATATTTTTTAATAACCAGCAGCCGATAAAACGTGGATTTTTTAAAGAATATTTTTTAATAACCAGCAGCCGATAAAACGTGGATTTTTTAAAGAATATTTTTTAATAACCAGCAGCCGATAAAACGTGGATTTTTTAAAGAATATTTTTTAATAACCAGCAGCCGATAAAACGTGGATTTTTTAAAGAATATTTTTTAATAACCAGCAGCCGATAAAACGTGGATTTTTTAAAGAATATTTTTTAATAACCAGCAGCCGATAAAACGTGGATTTTTTAAAGAATATTTTTTAATAACCAGCAGCCGATAAAACGTGGATTGTTTAAAGAATATTTTTTAATAACCAGCAGCCGATAAAACGTGGATTTTTTAAAGAATATTTTTTAATAACCAGCAGCCGATAAAACGTGGATTTTTTAAAGAATATTTTTTAATAACCAGCAGCCGATAAAACGTGGATTTTTTAAAGAATATTTTTTAATAACCAGCAGCCGATAAAACGTGGATTTTTTAAAGAATATTTTTTAATAACCAGCAGCCGATAAAACGTGGATTTTTTAAAGAATATTTTTTAATAACCATCAGCCGATAAAACGTGGATTTTTTAAAGAATATTTTTTAATAACCAGCAGCCGATAAAACGTGGATTTTTTAAAGAATATTTTTTAATAACCAGCAGCCGATAAAACGTGGATTTTTTAAAGAATATTTTTTAATAACCAGCAGCCGATAAAACGTGGATTTTTTAAAAAATATTTTTTAATAACCAGCAGCCGATAAAACGTGGATTTTTTAATAACCAGCAGCCGATAAAACGTGGATTTTTTAAAGAATATTTTTTAATAACCAGCAGCCGATAAAACGTGGATTTTTTAAAGAATATTTTTTAATAACCAGCAGCCGATAAAACGTGGATTTTTTAAAGAATATTTTTTAATAACCAGCAGCCGATAAAACGTGGATTTTTTAAAGAATATTTTTTAGTAACCAGCAGCCGATAAAACGTGGATTTTTTAAAGAATATTTTTTAATAACCAGCAGCCGATAAAACATGGATTTTTTAAAGAATATTTTTTAATAACCAGCAGCCGATAAAACGTGGATTTTTTAAAGAATATTTTTTAATAACCAGCAGCCGATAAAACGTGGATTTTTTAAAGAATATTTTTTAATAACCAGCAGCCGATAAAACGTGGATTTTTTAAAGAATATTTTTTAATAACCAGCAGCCGATAAAACGTGGATTTTTTAAAGAATATTTTTTAATAACCAGCAGCCGATAAAACGTGGATTTTTAAAGAATATTTTTTAATAACCAGCAGCCGATAAAACGTGGATTTTTTAAAGAATATTTTTTAATAACCAGCAGCCGATAAAACGTGGATTTTTTAAAGAATATTTTTTAATAACCAGCAGCCGATAAAACGTGGATTTTTTAAAGAATATTTTTTAATAACCAGCAGCCGATAAAACGTGGATTTTTTAAAAAATATTTTTTAATAACCAGCAGCCGATAAAACGTGGTTTTTTTAAGGATATTTTTCATGACCAGCAGCCAGTAAAACGTGGATTTTTAAAGAATATTTTTCAATGTCCAGCTGCAGATAAAACGTGGATTTTTTAAAGAATATTTTTCAATGTCCAGCTGCAGATAAAACGTGGATTTTTTAAAGAATAATTTTCAATGACCAGCAGCCGATAAAACGTGGATTTTTAAAGAATACTTTTCAATAACCAGCAGCCGACAAAACGTGGATTTTTTAAGACTAATTTTCAATGAACTGAGGTCAATAAAACGTGAATTTTTTAAAGAATATATGTATGTCAATGACCAGCAGCCGATAAAACGTGGATTTTTTAAAGAATATATGTCAATGACCAGCAGCCCATAAAACGCCGTTTTTTTAAAGAATATTTTTCAATGACCAGCAGCCTATAAAACGTGGATTTTTTAAAGAATATTTTTCAATGACCAGCAGCCGATAAAACTTGGATTTTTTAAGGAATATTTCAATGATCAGCAGCCGATGAAACTTGGATTTTTTAAGGAATATTTCAATGATCAGCAGCCTATAAAACGTGAATTTTTTAAAAAAGTATTTTTCAATGATCAGCAGCCTATAAAACGTGAATTTTTAAAGAATTTTTTTCAATGACCAGCAGCCGATAAAACGTGGATTTTTTAAAGAATATTTTTCAATGACCAGCAGCCGATAAAACGTAGATTTTTTAAAGAATATTTTTTATGACCAGCAGCCGATAAAACGTGGATTTTTTAAAAAAATATTTTTCAATGGCCAGCAGCCGATAAAATGTGGATTTTTTAAAAAAATATTTTTTATGACCAGCAGCCGATAAAATGTGGATTTTTTAAAAAAATATTTTTCAATGGTCAGTAGCCGATAAAATGTGGATTTTTTAAAAAAATATTTTTCAATGGCCAGCAGCCGATAAAATGTGGAAAGACCTGAGGTCAATGAAACGTGGATTTTTATACCCTCCACCATATAAAGGGTATAATTAAATTTGTCATTCCGTTTGTAACACATCGAAATATTCGTCGGAGACCCTATAAAGTATATATATTATTGATCAGCACAAAATTATATGTCGATTTGACCATGTCCGTCTGTCTGTTGAAATCAAGATACAGCTCGCAATTTTAAAGATAGAGAGTCAAAATTTGGTACAAACGTTTTTATTACTTGCAGGATGGTTGGTATTGAAAATGGGATATATCGGTCCACGTTTTGATATAGCCCCCATAGAACGGTACCTCCCGATTTTCGGTATTTTTAAGGTTTTAGCTTCATTATCCTACCAAAATGGCTGAAATTTGGTACGTAGTCTTCTTTAGGGTTATAAAACTTTCCCCCAGAATTTTGTCGCTATCGGTCCACACCTTCATATAGCCCCCATAGAACGGTACCTCCCGATTTTCGGTATTTTTAAGGTTTTAGCTTCATTATCCTACCAAAATGGCTAAAATTTGGTACATAGTCTTCTTTACGGGTACAAAACTTTCCCCCAGAATTTTGTCGGTATCGGTCCACACCTTCATATAGCCCCCATATAACGGTACCTCCCGATTTTCGGTATTTTTAAGGTTTTAGCTTCATTATATTATCAAAATGGCTGAAATTTGGTACGTAGTCTTCTTTAGGGGTATACAATTTTCCCCTAGAATTTTGTCGGTATCGGTCCACACCTTCATATAGCCCCCATAGAACGGTACCTCCCGATTTTAGGTATTTTGAAGGTTTTAGCTTCATTATCACACCAAAATGGCTAAAATTTGGTACATAGTCTTGTTTACGGGTACAAAACTTTCCCCCAGAATTTTGTCGGTATCGGTCCACACCTTCATATAGCCCCCATATAACGGTACCTCCCGATTTTCGGTATTTTTAAGGTTTTAGCTTCATTATCCTACCAAAATGGCTGAAATTTGGTACGTAGTCTTCTTTAGGGGTATAAAATTTCCCCTAGAATTTTGTCGGTATCGGTTCACACCTTCATATAGCCCCCATAGAACGGTACCTCCCTATTTTCGGTATTTTGAACGTTGTGGCCTCAATATTGCACCGAAATGGCTGAAATTTGTTATTTAGACTTCGTTTGGGGTACTCAAACTTCCCCTTTAAATTTGTCGGTGTAGGTCCACGCCTTCATATAGCCCCCATGGAAAAGTACCTCCCGATTTTTCGTATTTTGAAGGTTGTGTCTTCAATATTCCACCAAAATGGCTGAAATTTGGTATTTAGTCTTCAATGTGATATAAAAC
The DNA here is from genome assembly GCF_047663935.1 of Musca autumnalis. Taxonomy (NCBI): domain Eukaryota; kingdom Metazoa; phylum Arthropoda; class Insecta; order Diptera; family Muscidae; genus Musca; species Musca autumnalis. The sequence goes on along the minus strand of NW_027411977.1, from coordinate 192,016,708 downwards.
TGTTCGCCAGAAATATGTCTGTACAGGTCCACACTTTCATATTGCCCCATTTCTGACTAAAATTCGTCGGTATAGGTCCACGTTTTGATATAGCCCCCAAAGAACGGTACCTCCGGACCAATCCGGTACACCTCTGGTTATTGCCTAGGTCGGAATGCTACAGCTCGTGATGAGCATTGAAGTCTCCTAACACCAGACGGTTATTGACCTCTAAAACGAACTCTACCTCAGCTGTCCCACATAGTACTACTACTCTGATACATTCCATGTATGTGTCACTGGAGTCAGCTTAAGCAAGATAGGTCTGTACTGAACAGACTGGTGTATAAGGAAAGCAAGTCCTCCTTATCCGCTTCTTGTCGATGCTTTCGCAAAACGTTGCAATCATTGCAATGTTGTAAGCTACAGATGTCAGTGAACTTCGTTTCTTGGACCTCGGCGTCCATGATGTTCCTCAGACCGACCGACGGGGCCCTGAACAACAACATTACATCTCACCGATGTTGATATATGATGGATGCGGATCTGACAAACGGAACAGGTCAATGACCAGGAGTTCTTCTCTATACCCGCACCGACCAAAAGAGCTGAGATCAGGCATTCTGGAATATACTTGCGCTCTAATGGTGAAAAAAATATACGAACACAAACACATAATTGTTCAGGTGATGGCCCCTGGTCGAAGATTCCTCCGAGTCAGATTTTAGGCCATTGTCTCAGGAAATATGGACTTGCCCTCGAAAAAAATTACACAACCGTAATATGGGTCGAGGAGACAACCTGCTGCAAAAAAAAATTCAAAACCATCCGAGACATGTGTTGGACTTTTTGTGATCTTTTTTTTTAATTCTGTAAATTTTTGGTATCCCTTTACCCGTAAGCTTTCCTTCAACTAAGAATTTAAATTTACCTGAATCTCCTAGAAGGCAAAGAAGTGAGTGCCAGGATGGTAATACCTTTAAATGAAAATTTCATTAAAAGTAATGACCACACACCTGTCACTTTTTAAGTGGCAAAACGCTTAGAACACAAAACTTTATTAGTCACCATCGCCACAAGTTAAACCGCCTTCCTTCTCTTCTTAATTATTTCTTAACAGCATAATGCTTATTACCCATTATTCCTCAGGCTTTCAAGCGTAAACAGAGTAAAAATAATTACCCAATATAACTTAAACGTTCCACCACTGTCAAATCCCTTGAAGACAAATACTGCTACGAAGTTCTATTCTAAACTTGTTGTTCTAGTTTTATTATTTTTTACCATGTCAAAAAAACTTCCTATCTCCCTCCATATCCACCAGGAAATAACAACAACAACTGTTTAATGCTTTGCAACTAAAAACTTGTGAACGTTAACTAAAAACACAGTGTAACGCCCAATTCCAGCCTTAAGACTCAGCACATGCACAATGGCACGAGTAAATGCCAAAAAACCAACAACAACAGCGGTGGTGATCCAAGACAAAAAAAAACGTATTCAGTCAGTTCGTAAACAGTTTTATTTGATTTTAACAACTTACACAACTGACACTGTAATTAAGTTCGGTTAAGTCGTTAAAAGATCTGCCGTAAGTATTATCATTTGCCAGTTTTAAACATTGTTGTTGTTGTTACTGTTATTCCCAAGAGACTGACAGCAGCAATGCGACAAAACTATTGCGAATTATTTGTGTGGAGGCATGACAATGTGGTGTGGTGTGCTGAATTCTCCCGTTAGTTTTCGGAAGGAGGTTTTATCTTTCATTGGCCCACATTGCACCCTTAGACACTCAGCTGTGTGGATAGACTGACTGGTCTGTCTGAACAACAACTGCCCAGCTAACAATTTTTTCCGAGGGCTCTGATATCAGATTTTTTCTGAGATTTTCTGAATTTTTTTTAGAAATGTGGCCGATTTCTCTAATATTTTCCTAGAAATTGGACCGATTTTCTATAAGTTTATTTTAAGAATCTCTGCACATTTTCTAAAGAATCTTAAGAATCGTCATTCCGAATTCGTTCCGATTTCTAATGGATTTTCTAAGGGAATTTTTTTCGGTTGATGTCGAAGAACAAAATGACTGGTCATAAAATTCGCATATACAATTTTACAATTTTTTTTAATATAAATGAAACATATAATAATTCAAGCTAGTGTTGATAGCTTCAACATACTTCTGCACATTGTTCTACTGTTAATCATAAAATAATAACAACAGGCAAAATCATTAGAAAGTTTGAAATTATAATCTTCCATAAATAGTACATTAAAGGAAAATTGTCTCTGAGTGGGGTTTGTTCAGTACAGTACGACTGTACTGAACAAAGGCGTAAGCGTCAGAATTGTTTCCGATTTTTTTTCAGAAAATCTGAACTTTTCTCCGAATTTTTCTAGAATTTCCTTCCGAATTCGGACGGATTTTCTTAAGAAAATCTAAATTTTTCATCGATTTTTCCAGAATTTTCTTCCGAATTCGGACCGAATTCTGTCAGAAAATCTAATTTTTTCTCCGAATTTTCCAAGAAACTCTAATATTTTTTAAGAATTTCCTTAGAAAATTCTTTCCGAATTCGGTGACCACGTCCATACAACTTTCGTACCGAATTCGGTACGAATTCGGCATCAGAATCGGATATTTTTTCAGAAATTCTGTCCGAATTCGATACGAATTCGGAAAGAAATGTTAGCTGGGTGGTTGGTTGTTGTTTGGTGTGCCTGTATTGGTTGTACTAGTTCTCTGTAAGTACTTCTAAACTACAGTACTTAAGTAATTTAATAAAGAAAAATCTATGCTGCTGCAGTTAAAACACAACGTGAGCCACAATAACAACAAACAGCGACTCGCAGGTTATTACTACTTGAGACATAATCCTATTAACTTGAATTGCCGTTTCAGATACTCTTGAGTCGCTTTTGCGTTCATTGTTCCCCCTTTTTGTGCTATTTTAATGAGTTGCGTTTTGCAGTGTTCGCATTTGCGACTTGTAGTTGTGGCACGGCAAAAAAACAGATTTAAACAAATACTTTAGATTACAAAGTTGCCAGATTGCCAGAAAGTTTGCTTGAGGAAATGGTGTATGAGAATCATAGTTATAAACATATTTTTAAGCACCACCAGGATTTTTATGAAATATTTTATCTTGAGACAGCAGCAGAATCAAATTTGCGGATTTTAAAAAAACATTTTAGGGCAGCTTGGTGTAATCGAATTTTTGTGGAACCTACATTACCACAGCAGTAAAAAGTATGGCCAGAGCAAACATAGTTAAATTTATGTTCCCATAGTATGCTTCCTCACACAGATAAAAATATGAAAAAGGAAAGCCGAAAGATTCTCAATCAACCACCAAATTAAGCAAACGGTTTCGCAGTTAGTTACGCAGCTCATCAGGCATATTTCTTGCAATGCATCGAATCTTATTAGAATATTGTAGTAATGTTGTAATTGCGAACGCAAATATTGCCGCCCTCAAGGATATTGTCAGGGGCCTAATTTTCGCATACGTGATCGAGTTATTTCGATCGATATTTTCAGTATTTCGATTACGGCATCCGTTATCGAATACACTTTCGAGTAAAATCTTGCGAGTTTTTGCCCGCCACACATTTGCTGTCGAAATGATTATTTTTTTGGCATAAAACGAACTTTAATGGAACATTTCGAAATAAAACTAATCAAAATCACATACTAATGACTTTTTCCAATAAAATGAGTAAAAAAATAGACGAAAAGGGTCCTTTTCTTAAAAATTAAAAATATATTTTCCAATGCCAGAATGCGATTTTTTATTTTCACATAGTGGAATTTATTTCGGGTCACTAGTAGTAGTAGTCTATTTTTATTTATGCATTTTTTCAGATATAGTTACATTTTACAATAGAAGCAATATATGTAAGTGATAAATAAAAATAAGATATCGTATGATATGAATAATTTGGCATTGGCCAATGGCCGTCTGCCTTCCAATATAAAAATTAAGAATGTTGTTTAACAGATCGTTTTAATTAAAATTGAATTCAGATATTAATTGATTCCTATACTGTATACAGACTCTAATAAAACTTGCTAGCTGATTCCAATTTACAATAAAACCATTTAATATATCAATTAATTCCACTTCATTTTGCATAACCTTTTTGAAGAACATTATTCTAAATTCATTTAAAGTAGGACATCGGCATAAAAAATGTTGTAAATTTTCAACTTCTACCATGTTGCACAGTGAGCACAGGGGGTTTCTGGTGGGTCCAAATGTGTTGGAGTTTAACTGGAGCATGTCGCTTCTGGCTTTGAAGATCCACATTTGATCTTGGTGTGTTATTAATGAGCTTAAATAGATTTGGCCCACACTGGAATCTAACTTTGAGTAAAAACGAGTTGTTTGATGCGCTCTGTTTCTAATATTATTCCAATTTTTATACCCTCCACCATAGTATGGAGGGTATATTAAGTTTGTTTTTCCGTTTGTAACGCATTGAAATACTCATTTGCGACCCTATAAAGTATATATATTCTTGATCAGGGTAAAATTCTGATTCGATCTGTGCACTTCCGTCCGTCCGTCTGTGGTAATCACTCTAGCATCCACAAAATGGAGATAGGACGCTGAAATTTTGGGAAAATGCGTCTTTTGTTTGCAGGTAGGTCAAGTTCGATGATGGGCTACATCGGTCCACGTTTTGGTATAGCCCCCATATAACTGTACCCCCCGATTTACGATATTTTGACGTTTTTAGCTACATTTTCAGACCGATTTAGCTATAATTTGACATTTAGGGTTCTTAAGTGTCAATAAACTTATATAACAAAAGTTGTGGACATAGGTCAATGTTTTGGTATAGCCCCCATATAACGGTACCCCCGATTTACGGTATTTTGACGTTTTTAGCTATATTTTCAGACAGATTTAGCTAAAAATTTACATTTAGGGTTCTTAAGTGTCAGTAAACTTATATAACAAAACTTGTGGACATAGGTCCACGTTTTGGTATAGCCCCCATATAACTGTACCCCCCGATTTACGATATTTTGACGTTTTTAGCTACATTTTCAGACCGATTTAGCTATAATTTGACATTTAGGGTTCTTAAGTGTCAATAAACTTATATAACAAAAGTTGTGGACATAGGTCAATGTTTTGGTATAGCCCCCATATAACGGTACCCCCCCCGATTTACGGTATTTTGACGCTTTTAGCTACAGTTTCAGACCGATGCACAGTGTCCGATTTTCAAAAAAACCTGGCCAAAAATCGAAAAAAAATTATCAATTTACACTAAAAAGGGTCAGATATTGTTTATAGGATCCCAGTGCGAGTAGTTATGAAAAAATATATAAATTTCTTGTTTAATAAGTGGGTATAAAAGCAGGTCGAAGTGACCCTATTTGGAATTTTTTTTTTTCTTTTCAATATTTAAGTTGTTTATAAATCTATGATAATATGCAAAATAAACAACGGTTTTTAAATATTTTCTTTTTGTAATTGTAATGAAAGATATGTGAAACGTATTTAAGATGTTCAGTGTCGCCAATGAATTGTGCGTTTAATAATTGATTGAAAAGGAAGGGTTTTTTACCAATTTCCATCGCAACATCCTGCACATATTTGCACTTTTTGTTTTTATGTCATATTTTGTCTTGCAGGTATGTACAGATTTTCTTTCATTCAGAATGTCAGAATATAGTATAGGGTCAATTTCTGGCGTTTGGGTATAATTTGGAGTTTTGGTATATTCTAAGACCTATAGTAAAATTTTATGGTGAACAAATTTCTAGAATATTTTGGTCTGATCCGATCACATTTTATAGGAGATTTTAAAGATTTGTGGAAAAAGGGACCAAAAGGACCCCTTTTATGACTCGCTCGAGGGTTAATTTAAAAAAAAATATTCCTCGCATTCTTGTCAGTATAGTTACCAAAGGCATTATACACCTAAAGAGCAAGGAATCCAAGTGATCTTAACTCCAATATTTCCAAAACTGTAGAAATGGTGGAAGCTTGCAACCCTATTTTAGTTTCTTGGTTTCTTGGCAAAATTGATACCGATATTTTCTTGGTATGTAATGCAAATAGAGATTTCTTTTCTTTGGTAACTTGCAATGAAATTTAGCAGAGAATATTTTTGTCTTTGACGGCATTCTTCTAAAATGATGCTTTGTATGACAATTTTGCCAAAACTCACCTGAAGTACGCCCTTAACCCTAAAATGTGTTTATAATTTTGCATATTTCTGGAGTTTAGGTAAGGTATAGAGTTTTGGTGTATTCTAGGACCCATAGTAAAAATTGATAACGAACAAATTTGTAGAATATTTTGATCCGATAAGATCACATTTTAAAGGAGGAGGGACCAAAAAGACCCCTTAAATGACCGCCTGAGGGTTAAATAATATCAAAAATGTAATCAGCGGCCGGAAAAACATAAGAACCAAAGGTTATGTCAAAATCTATTCATTTTTAAAGTTTTGGCCAGGTTTTTCGTAAAATCGGACACTGTGCGATGTGGCTATAATTTGACATTTAGGGTTCTTAAGTGTTTTTCCGTGTGGAGTTTTTTTTTTTTTTTCTTTTTTTCTCCCATCGGACGCCTCCCCAGGTGGTGGATAGGGGAAAGCTCATCAGATATGACGGGTACCGCAAAAATAAAATATGTGGGGCGAACCAAAAAATAAAAGGAAAAAGGCAGCGTCTGATCGAGATTCGGCGGCAGCAAACAGCGTCTGTACTCCATTGGAGCGGCTGAATATATAGACGGAAAACTATAAACCCTTCAGAAGGCAACGGGAAACCACTGAAGTAACATCCCTTGAAAATCGTACAACATGAACAATACAACGCAAAATACACGGCCCTCAGTCTCCGGCCAAGAGAGGGTGCTAAGAATCCCCGGAGGTAAAACCAAACAAAAATTAACAATTGGGACATGGAATGTCCGAAGTCTCTATGAAACTGGAAAACTTAAAAACACCATCAGTGAAATGAATCGTCTTAAAATAGACATATTAGGTGTTAGCGAAACATGGTGGAAGGACAGCTGTGACTTTAGAACGGAAAATGTGGCTGTTTACCACTCAGGAAATCAGCACGGCATTCATAGAAATGGAGTATGTATCATTGTAAAAAACCACATAGCCTCATGCATAACTGGATATGTTCCACTGTCAGATAGAGCCATTCTACTTAAAATAATGGCAAAACCAATAAACATCAACATAATACAAATTTATGCTCCTACATGCGATGCAAATGCCAATGACATCGAGGAATTTTATAACAACATTGAGCAACTATTAAGAATGACAAAAAATCATGAAATTAATATTATACTAGGTGACTTTAATGCGAAGGTTGGTAAGGATGAAGTCAAAGACATCACTGGAAAATACGGTCTTGGAAACCGAAGCGAAAGAGGAGACCGACTTATACAATTCTGCCAAGAAAATAATATGAAGATTATGAACACATTTTATCGTCTACACCCCAGGAGATTATACACATGGAAATCACCGCAAGATAACCATGGAAATATTGTAAGAAACCAAATAGACTATGTGCTAATAAACAAAAGATACAATTCCTGTGTTACGATGTGTACAACTTATCCAGGTGCTGATATTCCATCAGACCACAATCTACTGGTCTCAAAATTGCGCCTCAAACTGTCCCTAACACGGAAAAAGAAATCCCAGCCGAGAATCGATATCGGAAAACTTACCGATCCTATCATAAGGGATGAACTGCAACATCAAATAAACACAGAACTAGGAAATATCAATGAAGACAATTTGGATTTATTGTGGAACAACCTAAAAACTATTATAAATACAGTTACTAAGAGCACACTAGGAAACCGATCAATGGCAAGAACTGAAGACTGGATAACAGTCGAAATTCGAGAACTTTGGGAAGAAAGAAGTAAGCATAAAAATAAAAATTATGAAAAATACTGGGAAATAAACAAGGAAATAAGATCGGCAATCCGCGCAGCAAAAAATGACCAACTAAATAGAAAATGTCAAGAAATCGAATATCTGCAATCCATACATGACGACTTTAACCTACACAAAAAGTTAAAGGAATCTGTTGGGACGTATGGAAGAAAGTCTAACGCTGTCATATTTAATGATAAAAACGAAGCAGTATTTGATATAGAGGGTAGAAAGACCATATGGAAAGATTACATAGAAAAACTTTTCACGGATGACCAACGAGCACCTATTGAGAATAATATAAACAATTCTTTAACAGGATCACCAATAACACGATTAGAATTAGAACGTGCCATACAAACCCTAAAAGATAAAAAGGCTACAGGTCCAGATGAAATACCATCTGAAGTTTTAAAACTAATAGATACCAGCAATATCGAACTCCTCATCACTCTTTTCAACCATGTATACGACACTGGTCAATACCCAGCAGATTGGCTCAAATCTACTTTCATCGCCATACCCAAGAAAAACTGTGCCAAACGTTGTTGTGAATTCAGATTAATAAGTCTAATGAGTCACGTACTGAAAATATTTCTAAAAATTATTCATCAACGCATATATAGCAAATGCGAAAATGCTATGGGGAAAACACAGTTTGGGTTTAAGGAAGGGATGGGTACCCGAGAAGCTCTATTCTGTTTGCAGATTTTAATTCAGAACTGCCGAGAAGCCCAAAAAGATGTTTTCATCTGTTTCATTGATTATGAGAAAGCATTCGATACGGTTAAACACGATAAATTAATGGATATTTTGGCATCAATTGGAGTACAAGGAAAAGAATTACGCTGCATCAAAAATTTGTATTGGAATCAAAAAGCACGAATCGACGTCAGTGGTGAACAGACTGAAGAAATTGTTATTTCAAAAGGAGTTAGGCAGGGGTGCATACTTTCCCCATTACTATTCAACGTGTACTCAGAAAAAATATTTCAAGAAGCGTTAGGTGGAGAAAACATTGGAATAAAAATTAATGGACAATATGTGAATAATATAAGATATGCGGACGACACCACATTACTAGCTGGGAGCATATCAGGTCTACAGAAACTTGTAGAAAAGCTGGCATTCATAAGTGAAAAGTTTGGGTTAAAAATTAACATGAAAAAAACTAAATATATGATCGTAAGCAGAAAGAACGAACATCGAAATGCGAAGCTTACTATACAGAATACCGAGATCGAGAGGGTACACACATTTAAATATCTGGGAGTTCTAATAAATGACCGGTGGGACTACTCCAAAGAAATTACCAGCCGAATAGAAATAGCGAGAGATGCGTTTTTCAAATACAAAAAAGTATTAGCAAGCCACGAAATAAATGTAACAACAAAAATAAGGTTTATCAAGTGCTATGTTTGGTCAGTCCTCTTATATGCTGCCGAAGTCTGGACACTTAAAAATTCCGATGAAAGGAAATTGGCAGCTTTTGAAATGTGGACATTCCGCCGAGTACTGAAAATACCCTGGACATCAAAAATAACAAATGACGAAGTACTTAGAAGGATGCATGTGAACCGACAAATAATCTCAACAATTAAAAACCGCAAAATATCTTATCTTGGACACATATTACGGAATAACAAATACAAAACACTACAAACAATACTTAAGGCAAAAATTGAAGGAAAACGTGGAAGAGGTAGGAGAGAAACAACGTGGCTCAAAAATATCCTGACATGGACTGGCTATAATGATGAATACACACTTTTACATGCCGCTAAGAACAGGGAGCTGAACATCATTGTGTAACAACAAATAATTATAAATATGTATTTAATATTATGCATATATGTAGCATTGAAATATTATTGTACGATCACCAATATCCGAATAACGGATGAGTAAATAAAGAAGAAGAAGTGTTTCAAACCGATTTAGCTATAAATTGACATTTAGGGTTTTTAAATGTCAATAAACTTATATAACTAGTGGACATAGGTCCATGTTTTGGAATAGCCCCCATATAACGTTACCGCCGATTTCAGGTATTTTGACGTTTTAAGTCACATTTCTAGACCGAATTAGCTATAATTTGATATTTAGGTTTCTTAGTGACCAAAAAACTTATATTCGAAAAAAATTATGAAAATAGGTCCATGTTTTGCTATAGCCCCATATAACGGTACATCCCGATTTTCGGTATTTTGAGAATTTTACCTACAAGTTTTAACCGAATTATCTGCAATTTGAACATTTGACATTTGAAATTCCTAGTGGTCACCACACCTCTCCACCCAAAATTGTCAAGAAAGGTCGATATATTGATAAATCCCCCATATAACGGTACCTCCCGATTTTCAGTAATTTGATGATTTTAGCTACAGTATTAAACCGAACTAGCAGTAATTTGACATTTGAAGTTCTTAGTGGTCACAACACCTCTCCATCAAAAATTGTCAACATAGGTCCATGTTCGGATATAGCTCCCATATAACGGTACCTCCCAATTTTCAGTCATTTTGCAATTTAAGCTACAATTTTTAACCGAACTAACTGTAATTTGACATTTAAAGGTTGTAGTGGTCACCTCACATCTGCATCAACAATTTTCCACATAGCCCCAATATAACTATACTTCCCGGTTTTCGGTACTTTGAGGATTTTACTTAAAATGTTTAACCGAACGTAGGTCCATGTTTTGGTATAGCCCCAAAACAAACCTCCCGATTCTCCGTACCTTAGCTTTATTTTTTGGGCGAACTTTCTGTAATTTGAAATCTAAAAGCCAACAAAAATTCTGCAACAAAAAATGTTAATTTAAGTTCATATTTTCGTATAGCCCACATACCTCCGAACTAGCTGTTAATGACATTTGAAGTTCCCACGTTATGTACCGATTTTCGGTATTTTGAGGATTTTTAACCGAATTAGGAGTTATTTGACATTAAAGGCTCCCATCAAAAACTGTCAACATAGGTCCATGTTTTTTTATTATAACCCCTATATAACGGTACCTCCCAATTTCTAGACCACCAAAAATTGTCAACATACATAGTTATATATAGGCACCATAAAAAAGGGCCTACCGAATGAAGCATTTTATGTACATTATCTGACATTTTAACGTACCCACTTAAAGTTGGGGACAGGAATGAAAACTAAACCATTTTAGTTCAGAATATTTGATGGTGGAGGGTATGAAAAGTTCGGCCCGGCCGAACTTAACGCTTTTTTACTTGTTAATATTAAGATATTGAATCAAACTATCTCTTTTTGCAATCATTTGGCTCTTATTTTTGGCCAGATGGAAAGGTTCAATAGAGTTTTCTAAGAACATATTATTCAAATATTTTGCCCAATATACTTGATATCCCACAACTTTCTTTGCTAGTTGATGTGGCAGTCGATTATCTCCATAGTCAAATAGGGCTCGAATCACGTAATCCAAATGACTTTCGGGTCACTATTACTTTTAATTTTTGACAATTTTCTATTATTTTATACAATTTCCATGTTTTCATTTCATTCTACGAGAAACACGGCACTCTTGAAGCAAATGTAAATGGAAGTTGCTTACAGGTTTTTGCGGATTTTGAAACTACAATGTTCATAGATGAGAAAAATCAAAAAACAAAAAAATCGCAGGAGCGCTTTTTAAATAAATCGCGATTCAAGTTGACATTTTCAGGGGTTGTTTAGGTTTTCACGATTTTGCTTGGAAACCGCAAGTCCTGCCGAAATGGGACTAAAGAAAATGTGTTAGCTATGAAAATTCTCTACAAGAGTGACCTTTATGATAATTTCGTAGGTTTTACCGTTATTGAGATAGAGAACTTCAAATCGGGACAATGCATTGACTGTATCGCCACCTTATAAAACAATGTTATATATGGTGCGCCTTAACTAACTTTAAGTGAAAACCGCTTACACCTGGGAAATTTTGGAGGATTTTCAAACAGCAGTGTTCATAGGTGAAAAAAATTCAAAAACAAGAAAAAACCGCTGGAGGGATTTTTAAATAAATCGAGGTTAAAGTTCACATTTGTAGGTTTTTTAGGTTTTCACGATTTTGCTTGGAAACCGCAATTCCTATCGAAATGGGACTAAAGAAAATGTTGTAGCTTCTCTACAAGATTGGCTTTCGTATATTTTCCCTAGGTTCTGCCATTTTTAAGATATATATGATTTTCTCGCAAAATACAAGTGCTAGAAAAAATCCGGTTAAAGCAAAATTGGGAGTTTAATGAAGATCTATCATCTTCCAAAAGAGTAACAGATTTGGTCCATACGTTACGCATCCTAATATATCTACCAGATATAGATCAGGATCGAATATGGACTATGTTTGTCCACTCCTTCGCGTACCTATCACACAATATTACGGATAAGTTCACTTTAATACCTGCTCGCGAATCACTTTGATTTTTGTTGAAGCAACGTGCATTCGCTGCATCAATTACGACGGTAAAAGTTTTTTTTAAGGGCAAGTCCATACTTCTTGAGAAACCCGCCTGAAAGGTGTAAAAAATATATGTACTGGCTGGAGAGCACGATAACTCTCGAAGTAACCGATTTGGCCAAAATTTGGCTAAACACCAAATTTCAGCTATTTCGGTGGGATATTTAGGTCACTACCTTCAAAATATCGAAAATCGGGATGTACCGCTATGTGGGGGCTATATGAAGGCATGGACCTATACCGACAAATTTCAGGTCGAAAGTTTTTATCCCTAACGAAGACTAAATGCCAATTTTCAGCCATTTCGGTGTGATAATGAGGCTAAAATCTTCAAAACACCGAAAATGGGGAGGTACCGTTCTATGGGGGCTATATGAAGGCCTGAACCTTTACCCACAAATTTCAGGTGGAAAGTTGTATGCCTCTAACGAAGTCTAAATACCAATTTTCAGCCATTTTGGTGTAATAATGAGGCTAAAATCTTCAAAATAGCTAAAATAGGGAGGCCCCGTTCTATGGGGGCTATATGAAAACGTGGACCGATATAGCCCATTTTCAACACCGGACATCCTAGGAGTAATAGAAACTTCTATACCAAATTAGAAAGCTCTATCTTAAGCTCTTGCGAGCTGTATCTTAATTTCAACAGACGGGCGAAGGGACGGGCAGACGGACATGGTTATATCGACTTAAAATTTTATGCCGATCAAGAATATAAAGTATATATAGGGTCTCCGACGAATATTTCGATATTTTACAAACGGAATGACAAATTTAATTTTATTCTCCATATTATGGTGGAGCGTATAAAAGTCTATCAAAAAATGTTAATTTAAGTTCATATTTTCGTATAGCCCACATACCTCCGAACTAGCTGTTAATGACATTTGAAGTTCCCACGTTATGTACCGATTTTCGGTATTTTGAGGATTTTTAACCGAATTAGGAGTTATTTGACATTAAAGGCTCCCATCAAAAACTGTCAACATAGGTCCATGTTTTTTTATTATAACCATCTATCAGTTTCGTAGTTTTCTTGGAAAAAATTCATGAAAAATTGATTTTATTGGGCTTTTACTTTTGGGAAGGCAATAATTGTGTGTCTGTACCTGTTGCTTCAGAATGTGTTCCTTCTCCTTCTACGGAGCTGGGTAGTATACCGAAGTTAGTCGAAAAGAAGAACGTCGGTATTCGAATGGGAAGTTGGTGCTTTCATACTTTACTTCTGTAAGCTTTCCAATGATACCAATGTTGTACTGGCAAAATTTTCCTTAAAGGATCTGTGGTCAAAATAAGTATCCTTATTGCAGGGTCATTCCTAAAAACGGCAAATATCGCTATATCGTCAATCGTTTTTAACGACTTTATTTGCTCAAGAGATAGCTGTCTTAATAAGCTTTTCAATGGTACAATGTTTTCCTGGCAGAATTTTCCTTAAAGGTCCTAAAAAGGATGTTTTTTACAAAGAAATCCACTTTTAAATAGCTCTGCTAACTTTAGCAGTGCTCTGCTAACACGCTGTTAGCAAATGCGTTAACAGAACGCTTTGTGTCTCCGCTAGAGTAGTTTGTGTCTTCGCTAATTAAATACGAATTTATCTTAATGAACATGTTTCAATGAATGACATCATAACGTAAAAGCATAACTTAATACATGGATGCTCATAACGGAGTTTTTTGAACACAAAAGAGAATATAACAACAGTTTGGAAGAAACGATTTTTGGAAGTTTCTTTCGATGTTTCATCCAGTTTTGCAGTTCAGTATCCTCACAAATGATTCTCTTGATGAAACAATCAACAAATTAAACAAAAATCTACAAAAATATTCACTTATTTCTCTCTCAACAAAAACCGAAAGAGAATTGATGGTGAAACATTTCACTTTTCTGAGCAGGGCTGTCTTAATAATAAAAATAAGTATGAGGGAGAGTACAATCATCGACAAATTATCGTATAGACAAAGAAATACTCATGTTATGTGCTGTCAACCGACTCAAACAGAAGAACTCAAAATTGTTCGAAGGTGATTTTTGAGGAAAAATGGAAAGATTTTCTTCTATATTTCTATCTGAGGATGTAGATGTCGTCAAAAACTAACCCCATACAGTCTTTGTTAGAACAAAATGTTTATAAAATCGTGTTTATTGGCATTTTTAATTGAGTTGCTCTTTCAACAAACACAATTTTAACAACATTGGTGAGAGCATTTCTTTGTCTATACAATTAATTTGTGTATGGTACAACCAAAAAAAAGCAGTGGCAAAATAAACATGGAAAATAGTACATTAAATTCTATATAGTAGTTGATGTTGCAAATTTGATTTAAAAAATTTAATGCCTAATAGCCTAGACAGACGGTAGTCTTAATTTGCATTAACAGACTTGCTTCAAATTAATTTGAACATTATCCCCATTATTAATGCACAAAATCAAATTGAATTTATACTGAATTTAGCAATTTCAATATGGCAATGCTGTTGAAAGTCAATTGACTTTTGTCAAATTTCCATGTTTATGAAAATGAGAAAGGAAAACAAATCAGCAATTTTCGCGTTTCGTTCAAATAAGTAGTGGCCCTTCGCGAAAGGCATAGCAGCTAATCGTTTTCGCGACTTCTATCAAATCTATTTTTAATTTTTTATTTTCACAAACATTTCATTCCCCAACATACCAATTCTATCGAAAATAATATATTCTTCCAATGTTTCTTTACAGTTTTCCGAATGTTTTATAATATTAAAAAGATTCAAAAATATCGCGAATAAATTAAATTTATTTTTGATTTATCGTGGAGATAAGATCAATGGTAGAAAGTATATTTGTTTCGCATATTGTGGCGAACTTTTGTAAAACTTTATGAAATGGTCTGCTGGGTGCAAACAAACAACACAAAGAGCTGTTTCATAAATGCAGAAACTATCGTCTGTCAGGGTGAAAAATTAATTCAAATTAAGGAATTTTTAATGCAAATTAACTCTGCCGTCTGTCTAGGGTATAATATACGGTTGAACAATATAAGGTAAGAGAAATGCCCAGCTGATTGAACTGGGCTGTAATGTTAGTGTCAAATTCCGTACAACATTTTACATTCTTATATCTATTTTCGATGTATATTGGGGATATATATTTTTTGGGGAAAAATATATCATTCAGAAAAAAAACTATTTCCCATAAAGACTTCTTCATATCAATGACATGTAACCTTCTCCAAGTCTGAACGACGTGCCGTACACTAAAACACCGCTTATGGAGGCGGGACAACATTTGTTAATATGTGTTGTATTCTGTTAAATTTGAAGAAACAAAAGCCCTAATAAACATGGGCATTTTTAATTTAAAAAACAAAATAATCATAAACCTTGTATTTTTCAATGATTTTCCAGCAATCCCAAACATTTTAAAACAAAATAAAAGTAAAATTTTTGCAAAAATTCTACTTTCTACAACGAGTGGGCTTCCAGGGTTTGCATTGTCCTTAAAAATTGATAATAGGAATTTTGGGAAAAAATTATTTTCTTTAGAGGTCATTTTTAAATATCACTTTAGAAAATGGCAAATAATACGAGAACTAAAAATAGTTAGAGGATATGGAAGGTGGTGTTGGATAGGCCACCGAGTGGCCTTCCAGGATATGTAGTGTCCTTAAAAATCTATAATAGGAATTTTGAGAAAAAAATTATTTTCTTCAGAGATCATTTTTAAAAATCACTTTAGAAAACGGCAAATAATACGAGAACTAAAAATAGTTAGAGGATATGGAAGGTGGCGTTGGATAGGCCACCGAGTGGGCTTCCAGGATATGAAGTGTCCTTAAAAATAAATATAATAAATAATTTTTTTCTCAAAATTCCTATTATTTATTTTTAAGGACACTGCCTATTCAACGCCACCTTCCATATCCTCTAGCTATTTTTAGTTCTCGTATTATTTGCTGTTTTCTAAAGTGATTTTTAGAAATGACCTCTGAAGAAAATAATCTTTTTCTCAAAATCCTATTATAGATTTTTAAGGACAATGCATATACCGGAAGCCCACACTGTGGCCTATCTAACGCCACCTTCCGTATCCTCTAAAAATTTTTAGTTCTCGAATTATTTGCCGTTTTCTAAAGTGGGATCTGCATGTTTGTATGTGTGTGGCTAACTGATATACATATATATGTATGTGCGTATTTGTCAAATACGGTTTTAAAACTTGTTTACATGCAGTTCTAACTGTCATACTACACAAAACGTATTTGTTATACAACGACGCTGGTTGATGTCTTCGCTAGTTAAATATGTATTTATTTTCAGGCACATAATAATTTATAGACATTTCCTTGATTATAATTAATTTAATTAATCGAGCTATATGACCTAAGGAGATTACATTGAAAAATTGATATCTAGCGAAGTCCTACACACATATCAACCGCTATGAGACGATCGTTTCGTTAATTGGTTAGGTTAACATCCTCAGGCATATTAGATGTTGTTGTTGCTAGACAATTTTCGCCATTTGTTTTGTTTACATATACCGATGACACTAACATTACATATAAAAACAAATTTCTATGTGGTTGTTGTTGAGTTGTATTTGGGTATAATAAAATGTACAATACAGTTTAAAATTCTTAAATAAATGGAAATTTATGTAAAACAGCTTAAATACGTCAGTTACTTTCGTAACAATATTTAATTCTCCCAAACTAATATACATTCGACATCCGCCAAATGAAAATAAGTGTTCATTGATTTAATAGAACTTCAACATCTGGCAACAATCCGTCAATCTCCCTCCACACAATTGCCTTACTTGAGTTCTAGTTTTTTATAGAAGGAAAAAATTGTTTGCAAAAAATAAATATCATTTCTTTGCGTTTTCATGTTGAGGTTTCTGAACTACTTTACTTGATTTTATGCTTGCTGTTCAATGAGTTGGAAATGTTCTTTGTTTTCCTTTTTCTCTGTGTGAGTGTTATTCGATTTTAGTCATGTTATGTTAAAAAAGCAGTTAAGGCTATTTGGCTTACAATGGATTGAGTTTGTTCTTATTTTACTTTTTCTACTTTATTCTTCTGCGTTTTTTACAACATTTCTATTTACTTTTAAATGGCAAAGCAAAGCAGGGCAGGTAATGATGATTATGGTGGTGATATACAAAAATATAAGTCACTATGCCGTTTCTTGCCATTTCATGCAGTTCATTAGCCCCCTCCGCTGTTCTTAAAGCTGACTGCAATTGCTTTAAATTTATTATATTTTCGTGTTGTTGCTGTTGTCATATTTCACTTTAATAGTGCTGTTTTCTTCATCATGTCTACAAACGGTGATATCTCACTTAGTCGTCAAGCAGCTAACCCGTCTGCCACCATCACCCCACTGACTGACAGTAAGTGCTCTCGTTTAGAGAAATCCATATCTCAAGAATATTGTCAGAACTTCATCAACAACTGCTGCGGCAATCAGCAGTTCAAGTTATGATTCCTTCAAATGACAAAATAAACAGATAAACAGACAGTCAGCCACGACAGACAAACACTTATAACACTGACATACAGCAAAGTTAGATAGACATGAGGCAGGCTATGACATTGAAATTTTGTCAGTTGGAAGTTGGCTTTGAGTGATGAGTCTATTATTTGTTTGTCTGTTATTTTCAAAAGCTCTGATCTACTTATTTATTATAAGTTGGCAACTATTAGCAAGTTGGCAGTATTGGAAAGAGCTTTTCGTGAACTAAGCGAATTCAGGGTAGTATATGGGGACTATTGGTCTAAGAACAAAAATTGAAGGAAACTTACACCCATTCATAACTTATTCTAAGCAGGTATAATAATCATAACTTCACCACTTTCTCCATTCAAACATGTTGCTTTGTGAAGAAACCAAAGGTTATGCAGCAGTGATCTCCTACTTAAAAGAGATCCCCTAATGCCGGGATGTCGGACTAACACGTGCCTATCGACGTTTCTAAAGGTTTGCAGTAGGATACCGACTGTAGTATAACGAAGCCTCATTAATACCTGGGCGACTCAAAGAAGTATAGACCTTAATGCCAAGTCATTGCCAACAAGAACACCTTCTAATCCCCAGGAACTGATCAGGTTATTGATAATGAAGAAGAAAATGCATCTTACTTAAATCCTCAAAACGGAAACGTCATGACTCTTGACAAACTGAATCTAAGACTCAGACGACAAAGTGGGGAGTTTAAAACTAATTTGATTAATCCTCTGGGGGAAAGGAGTAACACAATCGGCCTCTGTGACAACTGTGACCCGGATGAATACTGGGATAATAATCTTCTGTCGGATAAAGATGTGGACAACGCAGTGATCCAGACCCCTTCTAGCTGGCAAGTAGGTATTATTGTATCACAAGACACTTATACACCCCTACCTTCAGAGCAGACGTCGACACCGGCCAATAAAAATCCCACCCTCTCCAGGCAAAACGCCATTGTGGAGATGAATGAAGGGTGAAGGTAGAACTCTCTTCCTTCATCCACCACCACCAAAGGCCGCTAGCATAAAGGAGAAAAAAACATAAAAGTAACTACCGACGACTCTATAATTATCTATATAGATTCACCGATTACGGAGAAGGGTTTTAGGGAGATACTCCCAAAATAGAACGAACCGGTACCCACCATATCGGAAGGCAAAGTTGGTATTCCGGCGAGGAAATAGGAAATCCAGGAACTCAGGTCAACAGGGCTATCTCTGCGTAGAGGATATAGACGTAAAGTAAGTATGGTCCTCCTAAGTTCCTGGTCCCAAAGGATGCATGATACCACAACAGCAACAAAAAGCTGTTAAAATTTTGGGACTGTGATATCAAATATCAAGCCGAAACTACCAGTAGTAGCTCCTACTGAGCCGGCGTCCGAACACTCTAATTCTATTGAGAGTGAAATGGCGTCGCCATGTTCCATAGGAACGGCACTACAGAAACCTGCAATTAAGCAACCCTGTTATCGAGCATATACTCTAAGCCGGCGTCAGCATTTGTAGTAACATCATTAGAAACCACAAGAAGACCGGGACAGTCTTCCAATGCCAAAAGACTCCACGAGACACATTTTGTAGGGCAGGCCACATTTTGTGGTGCAAGTGCCGAACCAAAGGCGACGGCATTATCAAATGAAGCTCAACACGCTCATTTGCTAAAGCCGTCGCCTTTGGTTGGTCGAGCCAATCCCTGGGACCCCAAATTCAGAGAGCAGACACTGGAAGTTAACAGGTCGGTCGGTGAGCATAAGCGGAAAAAGTGGTTAAATCATCTGAAGAGTTACAACACTGGAGCCGGAATAAGTGATTTATGGGCAACGGTTCCTGGGAAAAAGGAAATACGACCTCAGTCACGTTTGGCGACGCTACCCTGACTAATCTGGGAGTAACAGGACGAAGAGAAGAGTACTACGTCGCGTTAGATCTCTTCCTTGCGAATGCAATCGGGACCGCTAATTCATCCAAAGCGTTGGGCCTTGATGAAATCTCCATGGTAATGCTGAAACAGGACGATGATGATCAATGGTAGCTGAATTCTGACCAATTACTATTGCGACAAGCTGGGCTGAGATCTCCTGCCTGGGTGAGTAAGTGAACAGGAGGAACTCTCCTTTGTCACATGCTTAACTGTTACAATAATTTCAGATTCTTTTTTTTTCGATTATTTTTGTATAAATAGGGTTCCTGGACTAGGGCGATATCAACTTCAGATTTCCTGAGGGCAAGTAGAAGTTCGGCAGCAGCCGCTTTGCAATGATGCAACTTGATCTGCATTAAGCGAAGCGGTTGCTGCCTGTAGTCTTTTACTACTTTTGAGCTAGACGGCCTAGGCCAATGTACAGTTTGCCCTCACGAATTCTTAGATATTCTTGGCCTTGTGTGTCTATTGATACCCTGATCGCAAGGGCCAAATTCTCGGGGTGGTGACTAATTTCCAGGATTTTGGGATTTTGTCTACTGAGTGTTTTCAGTATAAGCGCTGGGTCCACAGTGAGCGGTAGCACCCATGGTGACAATAGCCTTCTATAGGGGATCTCCTTTAAACTAACAGTCGCTAATCGGCACCCTTCCTAGAGTTCGCCAAGGCCATCTATTGTATGGACAATGAATTTTAAAGATTCCTTGTTTTCACAGCAAGTGACCTTGATTCCTCTGTAGGGGGCAGAGCTACCGTACTGCACGTGTTTGGGAGGTTCACTGTCGCCCGCGAACACAACGTCTTCAATAAACAGCCATCAATTGTCGCTGGTCTTGCCATTAGGATCTAAAGATGACTGCTATTCGAACTTCATCCGGTATCATTGGTCTGCCTGTCTTCTTCCCAGCGCCGCTACTCGTGAGAGATGATTCGGAAGACCACCTTCTGGCTGAAATTAGCTTAGCTGTGGTGTCCTTCCTGCTCTCCTTCGTTTGATAGCCGGCAGAGGAGGTAGAAGGCTTCAAGTATTTGCTCGCGGTGGGACTCTTGGCGTAGGGATGTGGTTCTTTCGTTGACTTAACCCTCTTCACCGTATTCTTCGATGAGAAAGAGTTGGTTGCAGTAGGAGCCACACGCTCAGATACAAGGCAGGTTCCGAGTCAGTTTACCAAACGCTGTGTCCTTGTTTTTTTTTCTAATTCATCTCCTTTGCCATAAGCTTCCTCGACTCTGTGGGAGGTCCTCTGTTTGAGCAGTACCTCATTTTGAAGAGAGAGTTGGCAACAACAGAGGTGAATCCTTCGCAGGGCGCTGAGTCAAGCCACCATTTGGCCCAATTTGACCTTTGGGTGTTGAGTCTAGCTTGGCCTCTACAGCAATCGAGGTGAGGGAAAGCTTCCCAGCAAATCAATTGTACCGACATCGGAACGAAATAGGAACAAAATTTTGACGCTACGTCTGATGTCGGATACGAAATCGTAACAATATCTTAACAAAAGTTGTATGAAGTAGTTGACATAATTTCGGAACAAAATGTCGGATCGAAATCGGATCGATTTTGGCCCGATTTCGGAACGAAATCTGGATAACAAAATCCTTGGGAAATCCGGAAGGAAAATTTATTTCAGACATTCGCTCCGATATCGAAACAAAATTGGTAATCTGAACTATTTCGCCTCCGAAAAATTGTTTCGAAATCGGAACGAAATCTGAACGATTTTGCTTCCGAAATTGTTCAAACATGTCGGACATCCGACATTTGATTTGGTGGGTTGTTGCATTCAGGATTTCTCTTGGGTAAATGAAGATGTTTTCTTTCAAACTTATTCACCACCCTGAGATTAATCCTGATTGATGTGATTTTCTCATCGCGATGGACGAGGTTCCTTGCCTATGAACTTTTTGAGGTAGTTCATCGATCTGCGATAGCACCTCTTCTCCTTGGCCAACCGAGTCTCAAAGCGGGTTGAGGCAGTGGGAGCCTTTTCGACCAAGGATTTGTTCGGGGTTCCATCCTTATTAGCTTCCTGCCTCGGAAGGCTAGTTTTATCGGCTGCGGGCGGGGGACAAGTCATTACTTCTTAAGATAATGACCTAAAAGCTCCAAAAAAAACTTGACGGCACCAGCTAATATGGCAAATCCGCAAATCTGATTGGTCCAACCTTTTATTTCACGAGTAATTTATTAGGTTGGAATGTGTAATATATCGGTCCCGTCCTTTGGGTACACCCCACACAAAATTTAGGAAAATTGCAGTTTAACACCTCAACTCGGATCCTTTTGAAATTTTTTCAAAAAGTTATTCTTGCGGGCCCTGTTATGATGGCGCATTTTTTTTCGATGGCAAGTCCATACTTTCTGGGATAATGGCCCAAAAGCTCCAAAAAAATACTGCCGGTACCAACTAAACTGAGTACCACGTATGATAATCCTCGGAGCGAGAAACGTTATACAGCCACGAATTATGTCCGAATATCGACTACATCGGACCACTCTTTAGGGTACACAAAGTTTAGAAAGAGTGCAGTTTAAGGACTCGGCTGGGATTGTTTTTAAAATTTTGGCAACATGTTTTGTATGCGGCCCTAGTTAAAACGGTAATTTTTTTTCTGAGCGAATCCATACTTCCTGAGAAATTGACCCAAAAACTTAAAAAAAAAACCTATAGACGCCAGAAGTATTGTTTTTCTTCATTTTTTTAGGTTCGAGGCTGAGAGTATATCTCTGTCGTCACAGCTGACGTATACTTTCTTACTTGTTTTTGTTTAATTTTGTAGAATCAATGTATCATTGATTAAATGGGGGTATGGAAGTCGACTATGGCATAGCGCTCCAGAACCAAGGCAAGAAATGGACAACTAAGTCTGCATACTGCATTGCGACGTCCAGGTTTCAACGGAGCTCCGTTCTAATACAGTTGGTACCCTAATTGCATATTTTGGAACATCGAAAGGCATGCGTTCGCCCGACACCCCGGCGTTAGAGGTTCTCTAATTCGTAGGAGATCTTTAAAAAACCAACTCTTCCAGAATGTTCAAAGAGGGAAATTGTGGCCTTAAGCCCCGTATCGTGCCAAGATTGTTATCCCTTCCCTTCTCCCTTCTACTCTCTCGTATTCATTACTTCTGTCCCATATGTTGTTTACAACCATTCGTCTGTTTGTATGTGTTTATTTGTATTTCCGAATCTGTAAACATTTCCCTTGACCGTTGTGGAACATCCAAGATTGATTCTAGAACAGACTATGCTTCGGCGAACTAGTATAAATACGGGAGAATAGCAGATGGGTAAGTCAGTTGTAATTCAGACTGCGAATTAAGAACGTCAGCTATGTAAATAATGCTGCGTGATTATAAAGTGAATAAAATAAGTAACGCTTATATATCATTATAGAACCGTTGTTTTAAAGAACCCGCATAACAGTATTCTGTATTCCGCCAACCTTAATATTATAAATAAATTCACCAAAATATTACGAGGAAGATTTAAATTAACCTTAAACATAAATAACACAATTAAGTCGTTTAGTGTATTTCATATCTCTCACCCTGCCCTGTGCACCAATAACCTCATCAACTCCAAAAACATGTTAATTTTTCCAACTACTGTTCTATATTTTCTTAGGTTACACAGAGAGTTTGGTCATAAATTTACCTTTAAACTGGTTTCATTTTACTACTTAGTCTCTACCTTCTTTATTATTCTTCTCTAATGGCATTTTCATTTCCCTACTTCGTAGTTAAGAAACAAAGTGCCGCAAGTAGAACGTACGTATACTCGATTTTCAAATAAGACAAAAAAATCCACAAACACACAAACTGAAAACAAAGTCAATAAAAACCTAAACTCTTGAAGAAAGAAAACTTGTGGCAAAGATTAAGAAACTAGAGCAAACAGGGTAACAACTAGAGTTGGGCAATATAGTTCCTGGAGCGGATCGATCTTTCTAGTTCCTTTTGCCAAAAGGAACTAGTTCCTTAATATAGTTCCATAGTTCCAAATAGTTCCGACAGCGATATAGTTCAATGAATCTTTCTCTTTCATCGTTCTTTCTACTTCCTTCGTTCCAAATAGTTCCGAGATCGATATAGTTCAATGCATCTTTCTCGTTCCTCGTTCTTTTTATTTCCTTCATTCCAAATAGTTCCGTGAATGAAGTAGTTTAACGAATCTTTCTTTTTGTTTTTATCTTTTGGTGGATTAATTGACATACAAATAAATAAATTGCAGCAATGTAACGATGATGTGATTTACGTTTATTTAACAATGTGGCCGCATATGAATGATGAAGGAACCGAACGTGAAAGATCGAAAAAGAAAATGAATTATATAAATGAAAGGAATTATATGCACGGCTGGAGCTGGAACTATATGAATTAAAGGAACTATATAAATGAAAGAGCCGGATATAGTTCCAATAGTTCCTTGTCCGGAATAGTTCCTTGGAACTAGTTCGTTCCGGAACTACACAACTCTAGTAACAACCGCCCTCTTTGGTTAGGTTGGGATTGAGAGGCGGCGTAACTTAGTCGGTGGTTCTGTACAGCAGAGTTCTTTCAGTTAAATTTCAATGAATTACACCTCCATGAATGGAAGGCGTTCTGTTTTTTGCTTTGCTTTGGAAATGAAATGAAATAATAAAATAAATACACAAAAGACAGATGGAATTCTAAGCTTTAATTTCAGTGGTGTTGGGAGAAAGGTGGAGGAGAATTCAGATCAAAGTTACACTATGAAAATATTTTGTGTATTACTTATGGGATTTCTCAAACTTACGACAACTTTGTTCTTTATTAAAAATTTTATTTGATTTGCGTTAAGAGGCCCGCATAGGCAGTCCAAACGCAACTGTATCTTTTTCTGTCTGTCAACTTCTAACTATAATGATGTAATCAACATCAATGTTAATTTTGCAACAACGCAAAAAATGACAATCACAAAATAATTGCCTTGTTTGTTCGTTAAGACGTTCGTTAGAAGGTGAGAGCTGCGGCTTGATTTGGATTGGAGAGCATGTGGGCAAATCCGGATAAAACTACAACAGCTGTCGTTGAGTAGCAGCATCTGATGCCGCCATAAATAAATACTAAATGTATTGTTGTAATTGTAGCTATGTACTTTAAAGGAGATTAATTATAATATTAAATAGAAGCTGTTAATTTTGCTACATTGTATGTGCATTTTGTTCATGAGATTATTATCTATGTATGTACACACATATGTACACATTACATGTGTAAATATGGATATTCGCTACAGATTATTTGCAAATATAACAGGTGTTAATTTAATAGATTTACAAATCTGTTTCCTAACTTGTTCAATTAAGAGTACTTAAGAGGTAAAATAAAGTTAATGCTATCGAGGGGGATTAAATGCTTACCTTTATGTCACACACACACGCATTTGTTTATAACATAGATACTATCACAACAGGGATAATTTAATTATCTAAAAATAAGAAAATAAAACATATGTTAATAAAATGCATATAAGCTAGAGAGTACCACTCCGCTTTGCCGATTAAAACAAAACCCTCAACTTATGGTACAAAAAAAATAAATAACGTTCACAAAATTCAAATGGAAGTTATAATAAACAAGTAAAAAAGTATCAGTCGGCTTTGCCTGCAGAGATATAGCCTCAGTCGGTGTGGATGGAAATACTTTTTTCGAAAAAAAAAATATATATATTTATTTACAGGATTAAAGCTCAAAAATTTGCGGGGATATCGATAGATAGGGCTTTTTTATCATAATAACATAATAACAAGTAAAAAAGTATAAGTCGGCTTTGCCGACAGAGATATACCCTCAGCCTGTGTACGAGTATATTGAAACAAATTTTCCCAAGAAACGTGTGTATTTAGGGGGTTTTAAAAATGTTGGGCATTTAAACCGACAAAAATGTTGATT
This sequence comes from Musca autumnalis, assembly GCF_047663935.1. Classification (NCBI taxonomy): domain Eukaryota; kingdom Metazoa; phylum Arthropoda; class Insecta; order Diptera; family Muscidae; genus Musca; species Musca autumnalis. The sequence continues at coordinate 191,991,006 of NW_027411977.1, read as the reverse complement.
AGGATTAAAGATCAAAATTTTTGCGGAGGAATGGATCGACATTGACCATTATGGAAGTGGATCTCCAGCCACTACATGTGGTGCCTATGGGGTTTTTACACCCTTCGGGCTGTTTGCTCAAGAAGTATGGATTTGCCCCTGAAAAAGACTTTTACCATCGTAATTGAGGCAGCGAATGCAAGCTGCTTCAACAAAAATAAAAGTGATTCGATAGCAGGTCTTAAAGTGAACTTATCCGGAATTTTGTGTGGGAGGTACCGGATGGAGTGGACAATTATAGTCCATATTTGAACCTGATCTATATCTGGTAGATATATTAGGATGTGTAAAATATGGAACAATTCGGCCACTCCCTTCAAGAGTTACCGTACGAACAATTTTTCCGAACATTTTTGAACTTTTGTGGGGGAGGTACCTGAAGGAGTGGACCGATATGGCTTATCTTCGAACTTAAACTATGTTTGGACAAAATATTACTAAGGCCAAATGTTGGACCGAATCGGCTGATCCGTTCTAGTGTTATCTTGCGCTCCAACCACCTCACACGGTGTCATAGGGGTTTTTTGCAACTTTCATGCTATTTTCTCAGGAAGTATGGACTTGCCCCTAATGGAACTTGTACCGTCGTATGGGGGGCAGTGAATACAAGTTGCTAAAACAAAAATCAAAACGTTTCTAGAGATGGCCTTAAACTGAACTTTTCCGAAATTTTGTGTGGGAGGTACCCGAAGGAGTGGACCGATTGAGTCCATATTGAAACCTTATCTAAGTCTGGTACACATTTCAGGATGTTCAAAGTATGGACCAATTCGGTTACTCCCTTCAAGAGTTATCGTGCGCACAAATTTTCCGAACATTTTGGAACTTTTGTGTGGGAGGTACCGGAAGGAGTGGACCAATATAGCCCATCTTCGAACTTAAACTAAGTTTGGGCAAAATATTACGAAAGCCAAAACTTGAACCGAATCGGTTCATCCGTTCGAGAGTTATCGTGCGCTCCAGCCAGCCAGACGGACAGACGGACGGACATTGCTCAATCGACTCCAAATTGTCTGAAACACATTTCGTCCAAACATACTTGGGGTCTAAAACCATTATTTCGATGAGGCACATTTTGCCCGTATGAAAGTGTATATACCCTCGTTAGCATAAATGCTGAGGGTATAAAAATAAAATAAAACATAATTTTACACTAGCATCGTTCCTAGACATCGAGGGGGCGTTCAACAATGTCAAACTTGAGTCAATACATGATTGCCTATCTTACATGGGTATCTCCTCTCTCCTCATTGAATGGATTGATAGGATGCTGGAGAGCAGAATTATCAACTCGCATTTGGGGATGTGCTCTATCCGGAAGTCTGTCAACAGGGGTACACCCCAGGGGGTGTGCTGTCACCTCTGCTATGGCTCCTGGTGATAAATGGGATATTACAAGATTTTGATAGGGTCGGTACGAAGATTGTTGCCTACGCTGATGATGTCGTCATTTTCATCAGTGGAAAATTCCCATCCACTCTGTCAGAATTAATGCAGAGGGCCCTGGTAAAACTTTCAACTTGGGCTAATCGGATCGGTCTAGGCGTAAACCCGACAAAAACAGAGCTTGTCCTTTTCACCAGGAAGAGGAAGGTTGCCGAAATTAACCTTCCCGTACTAGACGGACTTGCATTAAGTCTTTCTCCGGAAGCCAAGTACTTGGGTGTAATCCTTGACCGGCAGCTAAGCTATGGAAGAGGAACTCTGAGGAACGGGGTAAGAAGGGTTTAATCGCACTATACTCCTGCAAGAATTCGATAGGTAAAAGTTGGGGACTCAAGCCACACATAATATACTGGTTGTATATAGCTGTGGTCTGTCCAATCTTAACCTATGGACGTCTTGTCTGATGGAAAGAACTCGAAAATGGAACATACTTGGCTAATGTAGCAGGCGTGCAGCGAGCAGCTTCACTGCTCATCACTGGAGCTGTGAGAAGTACACCGCAGGTGGCCCTAAATGCAATACTCAATCTTTAACCACTGGACATAGCAGTACAATTCCTAGCCTCTAGGAGTGCAACAAGGCTCAACGAGATTCAGGCTTGGCGTCCTTCACAACTGCGGCATGCGGCAGCATCCTTTAAGTAACCAATTGTCGAGTCGGATTTAAAGTTAGTGACTATATTGCACCTATCCTTAATTTCAACAGGGCGGATATTTGTCTACCGGAGAGGAATGATTGGAGAAATGGTCAACTTTTCTCAGATAGGCTAGCCATTTTCACAGATGGCTCGAAAATGGAGGAGAGAACCGGTTCCGGAATATATTGTGGACGCAGACAGACAAATAGTTGTTTTTATCGATAGTCAGGCTGCCCTAAAGGCACTTAGGTCATACACAATAAAGTCTGAGATCGTTAGCAAATGTAGACATCAACTTGAGAACATTCAAAATTCAATCGTATTCTGTTGGGTGCCCGGACATTGTAATATAGAAGGAAACGAAATCGCTGATGTACTGGCACGTACAGGCTCACACTCTGAAAGCATTCGTGCAGAAAGCCTTGTGAAACCGCCGTTGTGTCATTTTATTGGTAAGCTCACGAACTGCTTCTCTGATAAAGCTGGTCAAATTTGGTCTAACGAACCCAAATGTAGGATAGCGAAACTAATCTGGCCAACTATATCGAGACGTAGAACTTCATCCTTACTCTCACTCAGTAAACCTGAGATCAGAATTGCTACAGGGGTGATCACCGGCCACTGTCGCGTCAGATCCAGAAGCTGTAAGTGGGATGGAACCAATGTCGATTTTTGCAGACTCTGTGAGGATGAGGAGAAGTTGGAGACGATCGAACATCTGCTATGTCGTTGCCCTATGCTTAGAAGCATGAGGCGGAGTCTACTTGGCGAATTCCTACTCTTACTCTGGTCTCTCCTCAATAGATCCTGTGATTATTGTCAACTTTACCAGAGCCTGTAAATGGCTATGGGAAAACTATGCGACACAACCGCAAATCTGACTCTCTTTCATTCTATTATGAGGTCGAACAATATATATTAATTAACAAAATTATTTTCCTTTCTTCCCCTTTCTTATATGTATCAATCTCCCTAATCTACAAACTCTTTTCTCCTGCTGTGAATCTTTCTGTTTCCAATCTCTTATATATTTTCAGGATGAACACAATGGACCAAAAGGTCTCCGAGTGAAGCAGCTATGATGAATTGTAGCTGCGCATCCTTAAACCTAACCTAAAATGTTAAACATTTGTGTGGGTGGTACCACAAAGTGTGGACGTACGCAGTATTCGGCTCGCGCTCCCCAGCCACTACATATGATGCCATAGGGTTTTTTTACAACTTCCGCCCTGTTCTCAAGAAGTATGGACTTGCCCCTGAAAAAACATTTACTGCTGTAATTGAGGCAGCTAATGCAAGTTGATTCAACAAAAATCAAAGTGATTCGAGGGCAGGTCTTAAAGTGAATTTATCCTAAATTTTGTGTGGGAGGTACCCGAAGGACTACACAAATATAGTCCATATTTGAACCTGATCTATATCTGGTAGATATATTAGAATGTGTAAAGTATGGACCAAATCGGTCATAACTCATCAAGAGTTATCGGGCGCACAACTTTTCCGAACATTTTTGAACTTTTGTGGGGGAGGTACCGGAAGGAGTGGACCGATATAACTCATCTTCGAACTTCACTAAGTTTGCACAAAATATTACGAAGGCCACATTTTGGACCAAATCGGCAGATCTGTTCGAGAGTTATCATGCGCTCCAACCACTACACACGGTGTCATAGGGGTTTTTTGTACCTTTCAAGCTATTTTCTCAGGAAGTACGGCCTTGCCCCTGATGAAACTTATACCGTCGTATGTGGGGCAGTGAATACAAGTTGCTTCAACAAAAATTAAAGCGATTCGAGAGCAGGTCCTAAACTGAACTTTTCCGAAATTTTATGTGGAACGTACCAGAAGGAGTGGATCGATATTGGAACCTCATCTAAGTCTGGTAGAAATTTCACGATGTGCAAAATATGGCCAAAATTGGTTACTTCCTTCAAGAGTAATCGTGCGCACAAATTTTTCGAACTTTTGTGGGGGAGGTACCGGAAAGAGTGGACCGATATAACCCATTTTCGAACTTAAAGTTTGGACAAAATATAAGTTTGGACAAAATATTACGAGAGAGTGTTCGTGCGCTCCAGCCAGCCAGACAGACGGACGGACATGGCTAAATCAACTCCAAATTGTCTGAATCGGATATCGTCCAAACATACTTGGGGTCTAAAACCATTATTCCTATGAGGCACATTTTGCCCGTAAGAAAGTGTATATACCCTCGTTAGCATAAATGCTGAGGGTATAAAAATCGAAGAGATTCTGAAAAAGAAGTGAAAACTAATGTTTGTATTTGTATCATTTGTCTGTGTTGGGAGCAGCATATTGTGGAATACCTGCTCCGGATTCTTTTGGTCCGTGCCGGGACGGAGGAAAACCCAGAACCAATACATTTGTGCTCGGTTTGTCACACCCTCATCTTCACCCAAATCCAAGATTCGGTGAGATGTCGGAAGAGAGTGCATCTAGGGGTTGTTCTGGGCAAGGGGCTATGTTGCTGCATGCTACGGGAACATAGTCCCCAGTGAGTCTTCGTCAGATTACGAGACTGCCTCGCAGTCCCCCCAACACCAGCCTCACACGCAGCACTTAACACCAGGCGTTGTTGTTTCAATTCCTGAAAATGCATAATTTTTGCAATTTAATTTCAATGGACTCCCAGGTAAGATTGAAGTCCACTATCTTCATTAGTCGGAAGAATATCACGGTCCCGACGGAGCAGGAAACCAAGCTCAAGAACAACTGCAGCTTACAGCGTTTCGATGTAGGAGGGATCGCACCAGAAGTGGAGGTTGGGGATTAGGTTTCCTATTGCGCCAGTCTGTTCAATGCAGACCTATCTCGCTTGAGCCCGGCTCTAATGACCGGTATATGGACTGTATGGGGGTAGCAGTCAGCAGTGGAACTGCTGGGGTAGGGTTGTTTAACGTATAGATCCCGCCGATAATTTGTGGTACTCAAGGTTATAGATTCAACATTGGTCCGTTTTTTGTAGGTCATAACCGACTGTGTGAGTTGTGGCATTCCGTCCGATTCTTTAACACATTTTTTCAGTTACCGAAAAAAATCGGTAAAATTAAAACGAAAAATTTTGAATGAAAAGTTTAAATAAAAGTTGACAACACTTTTGCTATAGGTAGAACTTTACGACAGCTTTTTATTCGTAGCTAACTTACCGAAAGACATCGGTAGCTACCAACAATTGTCGGTAACTCTAAAAATGAGTTAGAGAATCGCACTACAGAGGGGTATAGCGTTGGTTGGGCAGATTGATAGCTTTAGGTTTTGCACGGTTAATAAGGAAGCCACTACCATAATTAGCGGAGAGTGTCACAGTTCGCCGGATATAACATCGTGTCACCTGGTCTGACAAATCACGTCACTTCCATCAATCATGGGAAAGCTAATTGAAGATCTGCACAACACTTCTGATGATCGGTATCGGAAAGGACGTTTGGAGACATCATCACTGCTACAACCGCTCGCTATACATCTACTGGTCGAATACCCGAAGAGAGACCAAATTTCCCAGCTTCGTCGAGCCAAACCTAGTGACACCAGAATAAGAAAATTGACACTGGAAGTTTACAGGTTGGTCGTTGAGCATAAGTTGAACAAATGGTTAAATCCTCTGAAGAGTTACAACTATGGAGCCGCAATAAGTGAATTATTGGCAACGGTTAAATCACTCTCCAACCCTGGATGGAAGACAGGACTTCAATCACGTTTGGTGACGTTACGCTGACTGATCCGAATTTAAACTTACTGATCCTTATTTATACGACAGTTTGTCGAGAAACCCTGGAGTGACAGGGCAAAGAGAAAAGTACTACGTCGCATTAGATCTCTTCCTGCCGAGGAGGAACCACCACAGTTTACAATGGATGGTGTTCTGAATGCCAACAAGAACGCTTAATCATCGAAAGCGTTGGGCCCTGATAGAATTTCCATGGCAATGCTGAAACAGCTGGATGAGCCGGGAGTCGAGAATCTCACCAAAATTCTTAAAATGTCGCCGACATCTCTCCCGAAGACTGGAAAATGGGCTAGGTGATCTCGCTATTGAAGCCAGGCAAGGATGCCAACAAAGGTGAATCGTACAGACTGATTTCGCTTTTGTCGGCCGTAGCAAAGACCCTTGAGGTTTACCCCTCCGCAGCATCATAAATAGCTAACCATGGTTTCCGTAAGCGACACATCACGACAACAGCGCTGCACGTAATCTCCACACATGCAAGTCGAGGACTCAACCAGAGCTAACCGTACGATAGGACAGTGTTGGAGGCGCTCGACTTATCAAAAGTCTTTGACACTGCCAAGCACTCCACGCTGTTTGAGGACATTGAGCACACTAACCTGCGCTCAAGTTTGAAACTTTGCATAATCAATTAAATGTGTGTCCGCCAGTTGTACGTGGAATTCAGGAACAAGATGTCCAAGCAGGGGTGATATTTCCGGAGCTATTTAACCACCACCTCTCCCATATTCCACCCCTCCTTAAGGCAATGAGATCGTAACGTAACGGATAATTGTACGATCTTAGCGTCAGGTACCTTCCCTGATGTAATTTGTGAATGTCTGAACTCCTATTTGACAGATCTTACCACATTTTTCCACGCGAGGAATATGCAAATATCCGCCACTAAATCAATGGCCACTCTGTTCACCACATATGTAGACTGCAGAGGTGAGCCCTGTTTTGAATGTCATGGTCGATGGTATCAGATTCCAAGGTTCTCGGGGTCACATTCAACAGTATGTTCACGTCGCCCGCGCACGTCGCTGCTGTCTTGATCTTGATATAGCCCCCATATAATGCTACCTCCCGATTTTCGATTTTTTGAGGATTTTAGCAACAATGGTTAACAGAACGAGCTGTAATTTGACATTTGAGGTTCTCAGCCACGAAACTTCTCCACCAAAAATCTTCAATATAGGTCCATGTTTTGGTATGGCATCCATATAACGGCAACTCCCGAATTTCGGTATTTTGAGGGTCTTAGCTACATTGTTTGACGGAACTACCCGTTATTTGACTTTTGAGGTTCCCTGTACTTATAGTTAGGTCCACACTTTGATATAGTAGGTGGTGCTTTTCACCATAGTGAACATATTTTTTAGATCAGATTAGATAATTTAGGCATTTGGGGTATCCGTGATCGAAAAATATTTCCACCTAAAATTCTGAAAGGAAACTGACTATTTCATTTTAATTAAGACTATTTTATGGTGGAGGGTGGTATAAAAAGTTCGGCCCGGCCGAACTTATCGACTTTTTACTTGTTATATTTTTAGGTCGTTAATTTTTCTTCATAATCGTATTGTTGCTCGGTTGACATAAACATTTTTGCAAATTGATTATAATCCAATAAATTTTAAATCGATACTTCATTGTCATTGTTTTTTGTCAAGAACGTTCAGTGATTTAAGACAAAATTAACAAATTAAATTGTATCAATATTTGCCATGTTATAATTTTCGACATCATAAACCAAAAAAAAAAAAACAAAACAAATTCCCAGAAGAAAAATCACAGTTTAATGTCAACGAAAAGTAAATCACAAAACAAAGATAAACAAACTTTGCTGTTATTAAATTGTGTTTTTATTAGACTTAACAATATCTAAAATAAACACTGAACACACCGATGACATCAAATTGAATTAAAGTCAAGACAAATTACCGTGAGCCCAAGGCACGATGAAGAAGATGCAGGCGGAACATTGAGAGGGAGAGAGAGAGGTATGTACATAGGAACAAACAAATTGAATTGATAAAAATAAACTAAGAGATGACGGTTGGTGATGACAAACAATTATGGCAGTTAAATGAAAGAATAAAAGTAAAGCCTCAAAGAACATGAAGGCAACTGTAACAACATTAAGGGGAACAGCAACAACAACAGCATCATCTGAGAAATTTTGACAACCTAAACAAACCGCCGGCAAAAACATTAAATAACAAACAAGTTAAAGATGACACAAAACGCAAGCAAGTAACCTAAGTTGGATGTCGGCGTAGATGATGATGATGGTGTTGACTGGGGTATGAAGTATATGCAATTAATATGACAGGAAGCTGATAACCAAATAGAAGCGCGTGGAGGATATCGGTTGTTGGCCCCGAAGTTGTGATAGGTGATTCATGTAGGGACGGAAAGATACGTAGACGTAGGTGATGAAAGGTACCAAGCAACGGTCCTGACCGGCTTGGTAGTCTAGGACTTATCTTGGTCCCTATTTCATCTCAAGTGGAGCTGCCTTTATCACCCGTTAAAGGTAGTGAGTTAACATGTGCCGCGCGTTCGCCCCTAAGAACGTTAAAAACTTGGGTTTGGGCGTCGGATTAGTAAGATCAGATCAGAAAACAAGAAATCAAATTGATCACGTTGTGATAGATGGAATGACATTCATCGAGTGTGTTGGATGTGCGATCGTTCCGAGAAGCAAACATAGACTTGGACAACCATCTTGTTGCAGCAAAGGTACGTACCCGGTTAAAAGTAGCAACGATAACATATCAGCACAATGGCAAAGTATTGTCCACTCCATGCAAACAGCCGCAAAATCCATACTTGGATACCACAGACCTCCACCAAGAATCCATGATATGACCAGGAGTGCCGTGCTGCTACCGAAGAGAAAATGCGGCATATAGGACTACAGAGAAATGGAAGAGAGAGTGTGAAAAAATCGAGATGTACAGGAGCCAGAGTGAAATCCGAAAGTTCTACGAATGAAACATCAAACTGATGGCTGTATGGATGTGCCTTTACATCCTCCTGTAGAGACCAGCAAGGTAATTTGGTAACTGATACAAATAGTGTTCTCAGGACATGGAAACAGCTTTTTTCCAAGCTGTTGGAATCCATTAGTAGCGAAGACGACGAAGGTACCACATATCAAATCCAAGAAGATGGTATTGAATGTATACTACCCGGCCAAGATGAGGTAAAGACAGCAATAAACTGTTTGAAGAATAATAAGGCAGCAGGAGTAGATGGCTAACCAGCCGAACTTTTCAAAACCAGAGGCGTCACGCTGCCCACAAGAAAAGAGATTAGACTTTATGCTCTAACTATAGGGGCATAAGTCTTCTCCCTATTGCCTACGAGACAGTGTCAGGGATATTGTGCGAAATACTAAAGCCTATGGTAAACTAAAAAATTGGGCCATACCAATGCGGCTTTAGACCTGGCAAGTCAACCATTGACCAGATATTTAACCTGCGGCAAATCCTGGAGATGACCCAAGCGAAGCAGATCGAGACCTACCAACTTTTTGTGGATTATAAAGCAGCCTTCGACAGCCCCCTACGTTCAAAAGCATTCCAAGCCATGTCTGAATTTGGTATCCCCCCAAACTCATTCGGCTTTGTAAAATGACATTAACTGATACCCAGTCCTCAGTTAAAATAGAAAATAACACCTCCGAATTGTTTAGTACCAAAAGAGGTTTCAGATACCCTGTCCTCAGTAAACATAGAAAATAACATCTCCGAATAGTTTAGTACCAAAAGAGGTTTCAGACAAGGAAACGAAAGGCTGTCTGATCTCTTCAACATCCTGCTGAGAAAGGTTATACGAGATGCAAAGATTAAAATGAATTCAATCGCGGCCGACACTCGCAAAAAACGAAGGTGTGAGGGTAGCCACCGTGGTGCAATGGTTAGCACGTCCGCCTTGCACTCAGAAGGTCTGCGGTTCGAATCCCAGGCCAAGCAACATCAAATTTTCAACGGTGGCAAAATTCCCCCTCAGTAATGCCGGCGACATTTCCTGAGTATTTAAGCCTTGAAAAACTTCTCTACAAGTGGTGTCGTAAGACACGCCGTTCGGACTCGGCAATAAAAAGTAGGTCCCATATCATTGAGCCAATATGAATCGGCGTGCACTCATTGATATGTGAGAAGTCTCCCTTGTCCCTTCAGGGATGTTGTGGGACATATGTATGTATGTATGAGGGTAGCCCAAAATCGGTCGTTGCGCTAGAAAAAATTAAGCCATGCGTGAACGGATAATGTAAGATCGCCATGTTATATCCCGTGAGATAGAGGTATCCTTGTGTATTTCTTCCACCAACTAAGATTTGATATTGCATGAAAACCTGGCCTCAAAAATGGATATTTCCTGCTAGATCCAGAAAAATTTTGGATTTGTGCAAAGAAAACGTGAATAAAAACAATCATCACAAACGAGGAATCTTGGATCTATGCTTAGGAGTCCGAAGTCGAGTCAAATCCAACGAAAGTTGGATTCGAAGCAAATGGTCGCCTGTTTTTTTTTTCGCAAAACTGACCGTGTGGCGACTATACGGCTGTTGAAATGTAGGACGGTTAATTCCGAGTGTTACACTACAATTTGTTTGTCTGAAGTCTCCTTCGGAATTCGAAAAACGAACAAGAGAAGACGAATCGTTTTGAATCATGACGACGACAACTCTCACACATCGATTAAAAACAGCGCCTGTTTGACCAGACAAAACGTGAAATTGATGGGTCATGCGCCGTACAGCCCTGACTGGGCATCCAATGACTTCATTTGATTGCATCACATCAAAAAAGGCGAGATCAACGATTTTCGTCGCCAGAAGATGCTGTGAAGCGCTCAAAAAACATGTTTAGGAGGTGTCTCAATCAATCAATCCGACTGAAAACAACCCAACACATGCTCGTATGTCAAAGTGTTCTGAGTGCGCCTGGGCTAAAAACTGTCAAACTTTGCCTAGGCTAAAAGGGTTTCTAGTGGCCCTCGTACAGTGGGTCTGGCGGAAAACGGCGAGAAGACCAAGTTGGTGGTGTCGAAGCGCAATGCGGTCACAAAGCTCGAATCAACAGTTTATGTTGGTTCTTATAATTTTAGGTAGTAATAGACTTCGTCTACCTTGGCACCTCCATAAACACAACAAACAACATCAGTTGTGAAATAAGAAGAATAATTGTATTGGCCAACAGACGCACTTTGGCTTAAGTAAGCAATTTAAAACCAAAGCCACATGTCGTCTAACAAAAACAACGCTTTACAAAACACTGATACTACCCGTGCTAATGTATGGTTCCGAACCCTGGGTACTTGCGCAAGCAGATAAGGCAGTGCTTGGTGTAGTTGAGAGAAAATTTCCTCGAAAAATCTACGGACCAATCTGCGTTGTCGGTGAATTTCGACGTCGTATTAACCACGAGCTGTATCTGCTATAAAACGACATCAGTACAGTTAAACGTATCGAGATACAACGATTGCATTTGCTAGGCCATGTCATAAGAATACGGGTCACATGGCGGCACGCAGCGCGCCGGCAGGCCAAGGCTTCGATGGAGCAAACAAGTGGAAGAAGTAATGGATAGACGCGGTATTCCAAAAAGCAAAGCAACAAACAGAGAGGAATGGAAATATTTTCTTAGTTCGGCTTATGGGACAAATGTTCTGTAATAGGCCAACTAAGTAAGACCCATGTAGCAGTCAAGACAAAAGTTTGACAATGGTTTGTATTAGGCGTAGACAAAAAAACTCTCATCTCGTCTGCACCCCCGGAGGTATGACAATTTAGACTAAATTCTTCAACAACAATAACGTGTTCTTAGACTAAATTTAGGAGATAATTATTTCACAAAGGGGAGAAACAATCACGGACCCTCCATTCTCCTATAGAGTGGTGGTGCTCAAAATATTTTGTGCATTAGCCTCTCTGAGCGAGCCATTCCTTTGCTAAACCACGGCAGATGAGAAAAAATGAGAACATGCGTTGTTGTAGTCACGTTAACGTATATGGATGATGTTGTCTGCTATAGAGGTTACGAAAAGAGAAAAGGAAAATCAGAAAATTTTGTGCAATTATTTTTAGTCAGTTTGACAGCCCGCGTATCACACATGCACCACACCAAACACCAAGCCAATATTTACAAACACAACAAATACACGTGTGTGCGGTGACTACAACAACGACCCAAAAGGTCTTTACAGATCATCATCACCATCATCAGATGGAAAATATAAGATGAAATTATTTTGCAGGCAGAACAGCACCACATTTTCATAAGGCACTAAGACCAAGACTAACATCATATGAGTTTGTGCCACTTAGTTTTTCTGTCTCATCATCGTTATCAGCAGCAGCATCCTCAGCATTATAATCGTCTTTAACTTCATCATCATCATCGTCGTCGTCATTTCACTCATGACAGCAATGGAAGTAAAATTCAATAATGACATCGTAACACATCATTTGCACGTAACTAATTGAATTAACGGCACGTTAAGAAGCAAAAGAATAAATATATTTATTGTCTATAAAAAGAAAACACAAACAAAGTTGATACATCATTCAATGATAGATCGAAAAGATATAAAGAGGAGATGGCGCAATAAGTTTGGGCATAATAAAATGAATAAAAAGAAAAAATCGATATTGCCAAAGTTATGGTTATGTTAGGTTGAAAAGAGGGGTGATGCAGGATCACCACATGTCCGTGTGGACATACACTTAAGCCATAAAGTAGGCCTGTTGTGCGCTCTAATTTGCGGTCAGGTTGTAAACTTTGTGTATGAATTAGTTAAAATTCCTTATTATTCTATTGACGTTAGTCTAAGATTTCTGTCATATTTACATAGTCTCTTAATGTTTTGAGCTCGATTGTCCTGATGTGATCGAGTCCTTGTATTATGTCGCTCCCTAGTAGCTGTTTTCTCGGGTTTGTGAAGGCCTGGCAATGACAGAGGTAGTGTTCCAACGTTTCGTCGTCCTCTCTGCATGCTCTGTATTCACCGCTTCCTGCACAACCTATTTTGTGGAGGTGCGCTTGTAGACCCAGCTGTCCTGTAAGGATACCCGTCAGTCTACTAATGTCTTTTTTACTTAATAAAAGTAGTCCCTTTGTTTTGTCATCGTCTATGTTTTTCCCTTGTCTTCTCTATTCCAGAGGGATATATGTGCATCTTTTGCCCATGCCTTTAGCTCTATGTGCGTCGCCTTTAAGGGCTTGGCGTTATCTAGGCTGACTGTAGGTTGCTCCCTTGCCTGTTTTGTTAAGGAGTTTACTATTTCGTTACCCCTAATCCCAATGTGCCCTGGTACCCATATACTGTTTACCGTACCATGTTGGGAGTAGTTGTTAATAGACTGTATGCATTCCAAGACAGTTCTAGATTTTACTGTATTGGCCGTTATAGCCGTGATGGCTGCTTTGCTGTCCGTAAGGATGTTCGCAGTGGTAGGCTTTGTGTGAGTGTCAAACCAGTTCAGACACTCTGTTATCGCTCGGACTTCCGCCTGAAGAATCGTATTATGATCCGGCAGTCGGAGGGAGATTTTCGTTTCCGGTTCCATTATAGTCCGGTTCTCCCCTCTAGCACAGCCCCATCAGTAAACCCGCAGCTTCCAGCGGGAATCTGTGCTAGAGTTCCATCGATCCACATGTCTCTGTCTGGTATTGAAATTTCGCACAGAGCTACTTCACTAGTTACAGGTATGCGGTCTGATACTATTTGTTTTATAGATTCACCCGTTGTGACCTTTAGTATGTTTTGGTGGTATGTTTAGTGGTCTCTACTGATCCACTCGCTCATCGACTTTAGCCTTGTAGCTGCGATGGCTGCCTCATACCTTACCTGAATTTCTATTGGGCGTATAAAAAAAAAAATTATTTCTAGAGCCCTAGTCGGTGTAGTCCTCATTGCCCCGCTAATGCTTAGGCAACATGTTCTTTGGACTTTTTGCAATATCTTCTCATTGCATTTTTTGTCCATAGCTGTCCACCATACATCAGACGCGTATGTTAAGATTGGTCTAATTACGCCCATGTACAGCCAGTGTGTCATCCTAGGATTGAAACCCAATTTTGAGCCCATTGCCCTTCTACATGTTGGCCAACATCTTTGTGCCTTGTCGGCCCTTTCTTGAATATGGTCTTTCCAATTTAGTTTCCTATCCAGAATTACTCCTAGGTATTTAACTGTGCGGGAAATATTTATTGTCCTATTTAGGAAAACTGGTTCCTCGAAGTTACCCACTTTCGGTTTCCTCGTAAATAGACATATTTCCATTTTTTTTCGGGTTAATGTTCATACCTCTCGGTCTGGCTCAGTTGTAAGAAATTTTGAGAGCCGTTTCTGCTCTTCTGCAAAGTATATTCGGATTCTTTCCCATTAGAAGTATTATAACGTCGTCTGCGTAGCAGACTGGGTCAAATCCTTCTTCGGTTAAGGTCCTTAAGAGACTGTTTATGGTAGTAACCCACAAAAGAGGTGATAGTATCCCTCCCTGTGGCGTTCCTTGTCCGACTTTGTCTCTTATTTTGACGTCATATAGCCAGCAGCTTATCCATCTGTTCCTTAGCATATGGTTGATCCAGTTCCTTAAGGCCCTGTACACCTGAAACTCGTCTAAAGAGTGGATCAGCGTTTCGGTGCTGACGTTGTTCAAAGCGCCTTCGATATCAGCCTTTAACGTATGCGTGTTGTTTGAATTTGAGCATATCGTTAGGGATTCTACTCTTTATCATGGTGTCGACCGTCCGTTCCATTGTCTTGAGTAAGAATGAAGTTTAACTTATCGGGCGATAAGATTTTGCTATTACGTAGATTGCCTTGCCAGGTTTAGGGATAAAAACTACCCTTGCCTCTTGCCAGGCTAGCGGGGTGTAAGCAAATTTTAGACAAGCGTTGAAGATCCCGACCAGTTTGGACGCAATAAGGTCCGCTTCCTGCTGTAATAGGGCCGGGAAGATCTGGTCTGGTCCCGCTGTTTTGTATGGTGAAAAGCTCGTGATGGCTTGTTTCACCATCGAGCTGTCAATTTTTGGTGCATCTCCTGATAAGTAACCCGACTCAATCGATGCCTCGGTGCTGGCCGTGGTATTCTACGGAAAGTGAGTTTTCATCAGAAGGCATAGAGTTTATTCTGTTGTTTCCGTCCTTTTCCCATTTCCATCGACCATTTGCTCGGTCTGTGTACGGGTTTTGGACATAAACTTCTTAATTTTCGAAACATCGTTAACGCTATCCACCTGTTCGCAGAATAGTTTCCAGGAGTTACGTTTGGCGTTCCTTATAATTTTGTTGTATTCCTTCAATTTTGATTGGTATTTGTCCAAGAATACAGCTGCTTTTTTACGGTTTGCCCTATTGTAAAGTCTGCGGACCTCCTCCGAATTTCCCCTGTCATCCAGGGTTTTTCGTAGGCAGATTTCCTCTCTCGAAGGGGACAACTTTCCTTGAAAGACTTTGCTAGTGCCTGCGTTAACTTTAGGACATTGCTATCTATGTCCTCCTTACTTAGGCATTCCTCATCTGCTTGCCCTAGTCTTTCTTTTACTCGTTTTCCGAACTTAGTCCAATTTGTTTTGAATTTACTTCGGAAGGTTATCGGGTTTGGCGGTGGCCTCGCTATTTTAAATCTAATATACCTATGATCTGAGAAGGAGTATTCCTCCAAAACCCTCCACTCATGTACCTCGTTTATTAGATTTTCAGGTTGGTGCATTTCCTGTGTTAAGTGTATTATTAAAGTTATGGTTAGTAATGTTTTTATGTTTCATAATCACGGTGCGCCTTAACTAGATTTAAATGAAACGTGCTTAAACCTGGGAAGTTTTTGCGCATTCTGAGACTACAATGTTCATAGATGAGAAAAATCAAAAAACAAAAAAATCGCTTGAGGGATATTCAAATTAATCGCGGCCAAAGTTCACATTTTTAAGGTTTTTTTATGTTTTCACGATTTTGCTTGGAAACCGCGATTCGTATCGTAATGCGAATAATGAAAATGTTGTAGCAGTAAAAATTCTCTTGAAGATTGGCCTTTGTGAGATATTGAACATCAAATTGGGACAATGGACTGACTGTATAGTCTCCTTATAAAACAATGCCATGACTGCAATATCTAAGAAAAAGCACACAATCTTGTTGACAATTTTCACATGTGTTGTTCTTAGCTAAACTGGAGGGCAAATCACCGACCTTGCCTTGTACCATACTCAGCCTATGACTCGATTAAAGATACATGCCGAAAAATATATGTTAGAAATATGTTTGGATTCAAACAAATATATGTTTAGGACTGGTCGCAAACAAATATATGTTTGGATCCAAACATATTATATTTGGTCCAAACAAATATATGTTTGCAACATTTTGTAACATATCTCAATTTTATTTGTTGTTGAATATGTCAGAACATATTTATGGGTGGAGAGGATTTTTGTCATAGAGCTTAACAACAGGTTTCTCACTTTTTTTCATAATAAAAAGCTGTGTGTATGGTGCAATAGAAGACGTAGAAGCGACAACAGTATGGTGAAAAAGTTTGTTTTTGCTTTGGTGGTTGGTATGCGATATGCGGCCAAACACGTGTGTTCCGTTCTTTGTTGTTGTTGTTGCGATTTATTGAGCCACAAGCAATCATTTTTTTCCTGTAACTCACAGTTAACTAGGAAAAAAGGGATGGATTATTTTTGTTCTCTTTGCGAGAAAGACAGAACATTTTTTCTTCAGTTTCCCCAAGGCAGTCGTTGACGGTAAAGTGAGTGAATAGTGTTTTGTGTTTTCTTAAAGAAATTGTGCTATTTAGTAAATTAAACGCCCAATACATTTTATAATTGGAAATGTTATAATTGAACGGAAATATTTTATTGGACAAGAAAGAAATCGCATGTAATATTGGTAATAACATTAATAGAATTTACTTATACAGTATCGGCCGAAACTAAAGTACCCCCTCAGGACATTTTTTTTTAAATGAAATTTTTTTAATAAAAATAAGTTGTATTTGATTTATGATTTTCTTGGTCCAATTGGGTTTATTTTGTATGGTTTTTTTAAGCTTGTAGACCTAAGTTATGTAAATAAAAATTCCTTTTTATTTCATTAATCCCGACGTTTCGTCAATTGTTGTTGACATCTTTAGGGGATGCGTAATAAATTGAATAAAATTTACATGAAGTTATTTTCGTCAGTACACAAAATTAAAATTGCAAAACCTTAATTTATATTAACGGCTACTTAAAAAACTAGTATCAAAGGCATCTATATTGCAATTCGGTAGCTAACACTTATGTTGTTCGTGTCCTCTTTGACGTTCATGATTTTTCATGGTCAATTTTTGGAAAATAAGTTCAAAAACTAGAAATTTCTAGCCAAATTGCCTACAAAGGGATATTAATTATAAAAACTACTGAAAACGATAGGGAACCAATAATTCCACCATTCTGATTACTAAAATAGCATAAAAAGCGAAGAATTTGGAAATTATTAATCGATTATTGTGGTGCATCATTTGTAATGCTCACATTAAAAAGGACCATTTTTTATTTTCCGGTAAAATTTTAGTATAACGGTACTGTAAACGGAATGTTTTTGTACACCATCTTAAAGACAACTCTTCGGCCTACAAAATTGTTTTTTGAATTGTTAAAAAATCTCAAATCGTTTCCAAGTTATCAACGTTAATATTTTTCATGTCAGGTTGCATCATTTTTAGTGACAGTCACTGTATGTTAGAGAGGCCTATTTTTCCACCGTGTAGCAACTCAACTGTAGTTGTGTTGCCCGAACAGAGCCAAGGGAATGGTGTGTTACCTGGACTTTGCAATCCCTTAGCGCCAGAAGCAAATCCAATGTCGGTCGTAGCCGTCAATTACTGTGTCAATTGACAAGCAAAAAGCAACTCCACCTGAACAAGTTCACACTTTTCTTCAGTATATAACGAATTTTATTCCACAACCAAATAAAATTGATATATACATACATATATGTCTGCTGTTTCTATTTATTTATTTATTATTATTTTTAATGAAGCCACATACAGCTCACGTCTCATATCGAGTGCATGGGTCTTCTATCATCATAAGTACAAATATGATAGCCACTAAATGTGATAACCTGTAAGTGCTGCACATAACCAAACAAAAAAACACTCCGAAAATTATCTGGCGTCTATCAATTGTCAATTGAATTGATAACTCAATACGTGCAAGTCTGTATTCGTTTCTAAAAAAAAAACTTAGGGAATTTTACACCTCTCTCAGTGAAAGTAAACATTTGCTGTGACATTTTAGGAAAATTTCCTCAATATCACATACTACATCTCGTAATAGGTAATTATAGATGATGCATCCATGTATACGATGTATACATATGAATACCCAATCATTTGCTTGTATCCGCATCCGTCGTTAATTGCAATGGAACTACATGGGAAGAGAGTTGAGAATAAAAAATTAACACATTTCTTCTAGTTTTTTTTTTCGTTTTTCACCCTAGCAAAGGAAACAGAAAAAAGTGCTAATTATTTTTCAAATCAATCAACTAAGAAGATAGGGAAATTGAATTCAGTCATTAGGAAGAATAGAATCAAGAGAAAAAAATCAACATTCAATATAAGGAAAATAGTCAATGTCACTTTAGAAGTCATTAGCAAAGGGAAGATTAATTTCACAGCTGCAGATCAATGACATTAGAGAACTTTAATAATGGGAGAAGGGAAAAAATAAAAGAAGAATTGTTAAAGTATAGCTTTGAGGAATATTTCTGCTTCAGGGGAGCATAGCTAAGTGCTACGGATAGTGGAAATTCCAGTAGATATAAACGGACGAGGACAACTAAACGGATCTGTGGCCAAATTCTCAATATACATTTCCAAGTGACAATGATCTTTGGGTAGACGGTGCTAGTCTTTGGCGCTCTTTATCATTCTACGACACCTTCACCCATGCGAACGTTAATTGTCATAGGTTAGGAATGTCACAGGACGTTGAGGAACGTTATAGGAACCCAACCTAGATAATCTAATCTATTATAGTCTGTCTATAATAGCTATAATCAACTTTTGCTCCACAACTCCAAAGAATTTTCAATTTATATCAACTTTTTCGTTCATTTCTCTTATGTAGTTACTTTTTCCTTTCATCAAAAATTCCCATTAAAATGTCTGAAATACAAAAAAGAAATTGCCATTCTTAATGTTATTGCATTTAACGTAATAAAGACGCGCCCGGGCGAGACACATCAGCCATAATACCAAAGAAAAAGGAATATTTCTCTTTGATCATTCCAATAAGTTTATGTCATTAAAAAAGGGGTTAAATTGCAAACGTCAACGTTTACTAAATGTCACTCACCTTTTTTTCGGGTTGGCAATTTTAAAGGGAATACATGAAAACCCTTGTCGTCATATCCTTAATGAAATTCTTACAAATTGAAAATTGTATTTTTGCAAGGATTTTCTTCTTCGTCTTTCATTGTGCAAATTAAATTTTTAGCTGCCTCTGAAGCCAAAGAAAATTGAAACGTTTTTCTGTTTTGCCTTTGCCTTAACCAATATTACAGTTAACGACAGTAGCCCAAAACTGAATGACTAAACGAATTGACAACAACAACAACAACAACAGCATGAGTAGCGCAATCATCCACAACCAAAAAGTAACCAATCTCGTCCAGATAGAATGCATGTCACTATGCCAATCGCTACAATCAGGGATGGAAAAATCAATATTTGAAGAATATGAAGAAGAAATTGATGGGTTGAGAGCAGAACTTGAAAAATGGGAGGCAAGGAGAAACTTCATCAAATGAATGCATTTAGTGATCGGATCCGATCCCCGGCGGCCGGTTCTATGTGGCGGATAGACTCAGACGAATCTTGGACTGGGGATGTCAACTTTGTGTTCGTATATTTTGTCACCATCGAAGCGGTAATATATCCAGCAATGCCTGATCCGAGCTCTTTGCCGGGATAGAGACAAAGCCCGGGCCATGGATCTGTGCAATTGCAACTGCCTTCTCAACAAAGTCAACGAATTTGTAGATCGGCCAAACATCTCGGAATGCCGGCTTCAAGATCTGGCCGTGGATCTGTTCAATTCGCAAACGCCTTTCGCAACAAAGACAGCGAACCGTCACCTGTAGCTTGCAACTTTGCATTAATTACAAAAGGAAGGGTTTTCCCTTGCAGAGTAGGAGGACTTGCATTCCTAATACACTATACTGTCCAGAACATTCGTACGAGTATAACACTTGAGCTTGTCTCTAGTGACCAATACATGGAATTTAGAGGGTAGCAGTAAAGTGTGGGACTGCTGAGGCAGAGCTGCTGAATGTGTACATATGTACCACCGACGTATAGTTGTGCCCTTCATTATATGCTTGACAATAGTTCGCTTTTGGGAGGCAATAACCGTCTGGTGCTAGGGGACATCAATTCTCACGAGCTTTAGTATTCTGTCCTGGACAATGACCAGAGGGGTACAGCGCTGGCCATATTTTGCACGGTGTACGAAGACGCTCCTACGAGGATAAGAAGAAATTGCTACAGCTCGCCAGGCATCACCATTGTGATGTCCATTAAGATAAATTCGTATTTAATTAGCGAAGATAGAAACCATTCTAGCGGAGACACAAAGCGCTCTGTTAACGCCTTTGCTAACAGAGCGGTAGCACAGCACTGTTATAGTTAACAGAGCTATTCAATTTTTTCTTTGTAAAAAAATCCTTTTAGGTCCTTTAAGGAAAATTCTACCACGAAAACATGGCTACCAGCTATCGGGCAATATTTTTAACGATTTTATTAACTCCGGGGATAGCTGTCTCAATATGCTTTCCAATGGTACCCATTTTGTCCTGGCAGAATTTTCCTAAAAGATTATTCTTTTTACAAAGAAACCCATTTTTGAATAGCTCTGTTCACTTTAACAGTGTTCTGCGAACGCGCTGTTAGCAATGCCGTTAGCAGAGCGCTTTGTGTCTGCGCTAAAATGGTTTGTTTTTTCGCTCATTAAATACGAATTTATCTTAATGGACATACCATGGTGGTGCAGGCCAGATAAATGACGTTTTCTGGCAACCCGTAATTTTCCTTGGCACAGACCACCCGTCTACATACCTCTGACTGCTGTACTTTTCTGAACCATGGAAAAGTTGGCGAGACAATGGTTCAGAAAATGTATCAATCACCGCTTTAGAGCGCTACTCATCCCCTCAGATCCTCGGATAACTGAGATAATTTTTCGGGACATGATCGCTCGCTACATACCTGCTGGTAGAATACCCGAAAATAGACTAAATTTACCAGCAGACTTTACGAAACTAACAAATGATCGTTGTGAGCCGTTGCCGTTCGAACCCTAAAAAGCCAAGAGTTAGTAAACATACTCTTGAAGTCAACAGGCTAGAAGCCCAGCATAAGCGGAAAAAGGGCTAGATCACCGGAAGCAATGAAAACATTAGTACAAGATTCAGTAAATTGTGGGCAACGGTTAAATCACTCTCGAATACGCGAAAGAAGGAAGGCAGGACGACTGTTACTTTCAACGGCGTGGCAGTGACACATCCGAAGAGGCGCGCGTCTTAATTTAACCGGCAATTTATGGAGCGAACTGAGTATGGTAAGGCGAAGAGAAGTGTGCTACCCTCTCCACTGGGAGGGAGGTACCATTGCAATTTACAATGAGCAATGTAGCAGATATCATCCGAAACGCGAAATCATCTGAATCAGCGTTCGGCAAGAAAGCATCCACGTGCTCTCAGTGAACGTTCTCTCTCCACACACAATTCAACTTATTGAAAGAGCATGCACATGCACAATGACACCCCCAAAAGTATGCAACAGGAATATGTGTGCATATCGCTGATCCAAATGCTTAAGCAAGTTAGCCACCCATATTGTAACAGATTGACCGAATATTAGAGGTCTTTGACCAAAGGTCGACTACAGAGACCATTGAGCACGGATTATAATTGCCCAAAAATAAGAGGTCATTGAACACGGTGTAGACTACATCGAACACGGATTAGAGCTTATTGACCACGAATTAGAGTGATTGACCAGAGTTCATTGAAGACAAATTAGATCCCATTGACCACGGATCAGACGTCATTGGCCACAAATTAGAGTAATTGATAACATATTAGATTCATTAACTACGGATTAGACGTCAATGACCCCTGATTCAAGATCTTTGACCACGAATTAGACGTCATTGGCCACAAATTGGCGGATTAGACGTCACTAACAACGGAATAAAGATTGTTTAACACGGATCAGGGTCATAAACAACTGATTAGACGTCATTGACCACGGATTAGAGTTCATTGAACACAAATTAGAGGCCATTGGCCACGGATCAGACGTCATTGGCCACAAATTGGAGTAATTGATAACATATTAGATTCATTAACTACGGATTAGACGTCATTGACAACGGAGTAGATATCAGTGACCCCTGATTAAAGATTTTGGTCGCGTATTAGACACCATTGGCCACAAATTAGATTGGCGGATTAGCCGTCACTAACGAACGACCTTGGATTAGAGGTCACTGACCCGGAATAAAGATTGTTGACCACGTATTAGGATCATAAACAACAGATTAGACGTCATTTATCACGGATTAGAGGTCATAGACCACTTATTAGAAGTAATCTACAACTGATTAAAGGTCTTTGACAAAGAATTAGAGTCATTGACCACCAATTAGACCACGGATTAGAGTTCATTGAACACAAGTTAGAGGTCATGGCCACGGATCAGACGTTTAGAGTAAGTGATAACATATTAGATTCATTAACTACGGATTAAACGTCATTGACAAGAGATTAGACGTCAGTGACCCCTGATTAAAGATCTTGGACCACGGATTAGACGTCATTGGCAACAAATTAGATTGGCGGATCAGACATCACTAACAACGGATTAGACAAACGACCTTGGATTAGACGTCACCGAGTCAGAATAAGGATTGTTGACCACGGATAACGGTCATCAACAACAGATTAGACGTCATTGACCACGCATTAGAGGTCATAGACCACGGTTTAGAAGTCATCTACAACTGATTAGAGGTCTTTGACAAAGAATTAGAGTCATTGACCACCAATTAGACGCCATTGACCACGAATTAGAGTTCATTGAACACAAATTAGAGGCCATTGACCACGGATCAGACGTCATTGGTCACAAATTAGATTGGCGGATTAGACGAACGACCACGTATTAGAGGACACTGACACGGAATAAAGATTGTAGACCACGGATTAGAGGTCATAGACCACAGATTAGAAGTCATCTACAACTGATTAGAGGTCTTTGACAAAGACTTAGAGTCATTGACCACCCATTCGACGTCATTGGTCACGGATTAGAGTTCATTAAACACGAATTAGAGGTCACTGACCACGGATCAGACGATTGGATCAGATAATTGGCCACAAATAAGAGTCATTGACAACATGTAGATTCATTGACTACCGATTCGTCATTGACAACAAATTAGACGTTATTGGCCATAAATTAAACACCAATGACCACTGATTACAATTCACAAACAACGGATTAGACGCCAGTGACCCGAAATAAAGATTATTGACCACGTATTAGGGCCATTGACCACAGATTAGTCGTCATTGATCGCGGATTAGAGGTCATCAACCGCGTGTTAAAGATCATTCAGTCCAGACTTAAAGTCATCGACAACTGATTAGAGGCCTTTGCTCCCAGAATAGGAATCATTGACCACAGATTAGAGGCTATGGACCACGGTTACGACGTCATTGGTCCTGGATTAGAGGACATCGTGGATAAGAGATTGATTGATGTATTAGGGGTCACCGACCCAGGATTAATGGTAATTGATCCCGAATTAAAGGGTATTGACCTCGTTTTAAAGGTCAGTGACCTTTAAATGTTTTAGTGACGACTTAAATGTTTTAGAACCCGTAGTCATTGAATACAGAATGGAGGATTAAAAGTTATTTATACAGAATTTAACGCCACTGACCATAGAATAATGTTAATTCTCCCTGGATATGAGATAACTGACCTTAGATTCAGGGTCATAAACCATATTTTCTAGCACTGACTAGATCGTCGACCAGCCTGACGTCAATCCAAATATCTCAACAAGATCTTTCAAACTGTGTAAAATTTGACAGGGATATATGGATTTTTGTTGAAGTACTTTCATTAGTACTGGAAAAGCCTAAATGCTGAATTCAAAGTCATGAACCACGTTTCCTACCACCGCTACTCCTAAAAGATTACAATTTCGTTGACAAGCCTGGCGTCATTCGACAGCTCTCGTCAAGTTCATTCCAGCTGTGTAGCATTTAAAAGGACAATCTCACTATGTGCTGGATATATGAACTTCTTTGAAGTACCTATAGTCCTGGTATACCCACAATGCAAGATTCAAGGTCGTGAACCACGATTTCCATCCACCACTACCCCCCTATAGATAGATCTTCGCCACTCCGTTGCATGTCCTAGTCAAAAGGATATGGCGATCAAACAATAATAACCATCTAAAGTGGAAAAATAATACCCTATATATACATGAGTTTCCGAAGTGATATAGTACAAAAAATCCATCTAGTAACCTAGAAATTAAACCTCATAGAAAGTACTAGAACTGAGACTTTCTTGTGATCATTCCTTTTTCAGAAAAAAAATATATATATATTCTCACAAACATTCGCTAATGTCAAGATGAGGTAGTATTTTACAAGAAAATATTACTAGGCTCTTGATATATGCACTGCTTTTGAAGTACCGATATTCCGGGGAAGGAAGATTCAAGATCATGAACCACATCTCCTACGGATAGATCTTCGCAAATCCTCTGCATTTCTTTAATTAGTTATGGCGCCCAACCAAAAATAACCATCTAAAGAGACAAATTAACACACCGAGTGTATGTAGGAGAAAAACTTCCGAAATAATACATTACATAGAGTCACTCCATTCGCCTGGAAATTAAGCTCATAGATAGATAATACTTTCCCCGAAGGGCAAGACCAGACCCTTCTCTTATCAATTTTTGCAACCCGATTCGAATTGAAGCTCAATGATGTGTGACCTACTTTTTAAAGCCGAGTCAGAATGACGCGTGGAACATGGTACAACACCATTTGTGGGGGGGTTCTTGTCGTAGCTAAAAATTATGGATGTCTAATAACAGAAAGTCCATACTTACTTACTTAAAGAAAACTATCGTTTCCAATTTTCCATCCCTGGCCGAAATATATGTTTGTTGTATATTGCAATATGGCTGATGTTGTTGTAGAGTTAATTAAATTGTATTCCTACCAAAAAGAAAATAAACAGGATTTTTGAAATGTTCAACAGAGATACATTTACACAGCCAAACTCAAAACGACACACACACACACCCACAAACAAACATATGACATGTGGTAGCTGAGTTGAGTGAGTCTCAAGTTTTTCATGGCCGCCTTTCTTTCCAAGAACCTGCAGCAACATGCATAGTGCACAGTGTGGCAACAAAAGAAACGCTTTTTCATTAGACTTCAAAGGCAAGCAGACGAAGTGGAGAGGTTAGATTTGCCGAACCAGAAGATAGTTGAGAAAGAACGTGTTGTTTGATCAATATTTTTGTTTTTGTACTGAAAACAAGAATTCCATACCGGTAAAAAGTAGTTAAAATATGAAAGTTTTTTTTGGTAAAAAACCGGCATCCATTAAAATGAAAAGTTTACAGTGGGAGGGAAAGGGGGGAAAATTTTGGAAATAGTTTGAATTTTTAAGAATTGTTGATGTTTCAATCGGAAGGTATAAATCGAGAATAAATGCTGTATACCGTGGGGTCCGTGCCCACACAGTTGGAAAATGTCCTCAACTCCTTGGTATGTCATCAACTTCTGTCTTAATATGTGTTGAGGATAGTTGAGTAAACAAAACGACGTCGCATCAGTATGTTTCTGGTGAGTCTGAGAAGGGTTCTCTCGGTATACAAGACCGCTGCAGGATGTTGCTGTAGGGCACCCGTTTACAACTTACTGTTAACAACATTTGACAACAAAGATAATAGATTTTACATTACATAATGTTTTTGACATCAAACATAATAATCAGCTGGGCTTATTGGCCGACCTTATGTAGGCCTTGGTTATATTGCTGCACTGACAGTATTCTTGCCTCCTGATATAGATGGTCCACACTCAAGTTCTGCATACCCTCAGTAGCGGTTCGAAGAACGTTATTCTGTGTAACGTGCAATGCTTTCCACTTGGTATCGCCCAATCCCGCGGAGGACTCTTCGATACTGCGGATTGACCCGGAACCAAACAAAATCCGTGTTCCGGCCAGCGGCTACTACCTCAGTGTACAAATGTTTGTATTTGTATAGTTTTTTCTGTATTGGAGGCACCATATCCCGGAATGCCTGCTACGAATTCTTTTGCTCCATGCCGGGTCGGAGGAAAACCCAGGACAAGTTTATATGGTCAGTTTTTGACACACGCATTATTGCTCTCAATCTTCGGTGAGATGCAATAGATGCCAGGAGTGGGTGCATCTCAGGGGTTGTTCTGGACTCGTCCTTTCGAGGGACTACGACAGGAACAATATTGCTGCATGCTGCTGCGTGAACTTAGCACCCAGTGGGTCAACGTCGTCACTAGATGCAGCACTTAATACCAGCCTTTGTTGATCCAATCTCTGAAAATGCATCCTTTAATTGCAATGTGCTCCGAGGTTAGATCGATGAAGTAGTGGATTTCATGAGTCGAAAGAATATCACGGTCGCGGCGGTGCAGGAAATCAAGCTAAACAAAAACTGCAGCTTACATCGTTGTGATGGTTACAACGTGCTGAGGAAGGATCACAACCAGAAGTGGAGTAGCTTTCCCATTGCACCAGTCTATCCAATACATACCTATCTCGCTTGAGCCTGTCTCTAATGACCAGTACATGGAATGTATGGGGCTAGAAGCAGGTGTGGAACTGCCGAGGTAGAGTTGCTGAACGTATACATCCCGCCGATAAATAGCATTACTCCAGGTTATAGACCCAACATTAGGTTTTGGAAGGTCAGAACCATCTGGTCTTGGGGGACTTTAATGCTCATGATGAATTGTGGCATTCGGTCCTCGGAAACGACCAGAGGAGTGTAGTGACGGGGAGCAGATTGATAGCTCTACGTTTTGCACGATCATTCGACCACTATACCAGAGGGATATAGTGATGGCTGAACAGATTGATGGAGGACGCCTCTACCAGAATAAGCGGAGAGTGTCACAGTTCGCCAGACATAACAATCATGTCACCTGATCTGACAAACGTCACCTGACAACCCGTAATTTCTCCGGGATCAGACCATAATTGCCTCCATCTGCAGACCGTCCGATTATATCACCTTTGAACGCCGCACTTTCATCAATCATGGGAGAGCTAGTTGGCCTAGTTTCAGAGAGTGGGCAACGGTTGAGTCACTCCCTGGAAGGAGGGAAGATAGGACCTCAGTCACGTGTGGCTACGTTACGTTGACTGACCCGAAGAGATGAACCACCACAATTTACAATGGATGATGTTTCGAATGTTATCAGGAACGCTAAATCTTCTAAACCGTTAGTCCCTGACGGAATCTCTATGGTAATGCTGAAACAGCTGGATGCGTCGGGAGTCTAATTTCTCACTTAAGTTCTCAACTTGTCGCTAGCCACTCATACCGTTCCCGAAGTGTAAAAAATGGACAGGGTGTTCCCGCTACAGGAGCCAGCCAACGATGCCAGCAAAGGTGAATCATACAGACCGAATTCGCCCCCGCCAGAAATAGCTATCAACTTGCCGGTCATCAGCATGGGTTCCGTTAGCAGAACAGCACGACAACAACGCTGCACGCCATCTCCACACATATTTGTCGAGGATTCAATCAGAAAAAGCCGTGTGATAGAACAGTGATGGTGGCGCCCGACTTATCAAAAGTCTTTGATACTGTCAAACACTCCACGCTGTTTGAGGACATTGAACAAACAAGCCTCTTCCGATTTCTGGTGGAGACACTTCGTAACCATTGAGAACCTCAAATGTCACATTGTAGTAGTATTGGTAATTCGGTTAAATATTGTAGCTAAGACCTTCAAAATACCGAAAATTGGGAGGTACCTTAATATGGGGGCTATAACTAAACATGGACCTATGTTGACCAGTTCGGATAAAAATTGTACGTAAAATCCTCAAAATACCGAAAATCGGAAGGTACCGTTATCAAAAGATGGTCCTATGTTGACGATTTTCAGTGAAGAACTTTTGTGACCACTGAGAACCTCAAATTTCAAATTGCAGCTAGTTCGGTTAAAAATTTTAGCTAAAATCCTCAAAATACCGAAAATCGGAAGATCTGTTCGATCAGGGCTATATCAAAACATGGACCTATGCTGACGATTTTTGGCGGAGAACTTTCGTGACCACTGAGAACCTCAAATGTCAAATTACAGCTAGTTCGGTAAAAAATTGTAGCTAAAATTCTCAAAATACCGAAAATAAGGAGGTACATTTTATGGGGCCTATATCAAAACATGGACCAATGTTTTAGTGGAGAAGTTTCGTGGCCGCTGAGAACCTTTAATGTCAAATTACACTAGTTCGCTTAAAAATTTAGCCGGGGGATAACAAATCTTCTCCGTTGAAAACCACTGTCCCCTGTGAAACTAAATTAAACCAACAGCAACAACTACGAAGTATGAAAGTAGCATTGCTGTCATAAAAGAAACCAAACCAAACAATGTTCGACAGGAGAATTTCAACATGAGTGCCTGCTAAATCTGCTCAAGTAGTAGTAGTACTTATTCTTCTGCACGAGTACATAACCTAACAAACTTGTTATACTACATTATTTAAACCGAAACGACCACCATCTGTTCTTACAAACAACCAACCGACTTACCTACCGAGCAAACACATTCATCCTAAACCAACCAAACCTTCAAAACATGGATGGCAGACAGGCAGCATTACGACGTCCGACGCCATCTGAGACACTATCAAATATCATGTCTTAACGAAAAATTGCAGAAGGCAAAAACAAACATAATGCAGCAACAACAACAACAACAATAGCAACAAGAACTGCTAACAACTTCTAACCTCAACATTAAAGATGGAAACACTTAACAAACACCAGAGGGCAAGCAGTACTACGCTCAACAAGAAGAAGAGTGTTTGCAGCAGCAACATCCAACGCACAGTTTTTCACAAGAAGTACTTAGATGGAAAACGTGTTTTTCTTCTTCTCGCTCTTCCACACCCAACATTCTACGTACCTCCTCGCTTCTGGGTTGCTAACTAAATGTCAAAATGTAAAGCAACCAACACACATGCAAATATGCATGTTCTTAGGGATCGGTAACTAGGAATTTATGTTGGTTAATGGTCTCCATAAGTGGAAGAGGAAATTACACACTACCGACTACCCGACAGTGTGGCATGCTTCATAATAGCTGTAGTTGCTGTTATTGTTGTACTAAGAACCAGACAAGTTGTGTCTGTTGCATGTTATGTGTGCAATAAAAAAAAGGTCTAACACGCACTCACACATACTTAGAGCGTAATTTCACACTTCACTACTTCGTGGAGTGCACGCATGCGCCGCCGCAACACTAATATTTATGAGTGATTCGAGATCGTTGCAACTTGTTAGGCAGAAGTAAAGTAAGTGTATGAAGGCCGTTCAAAGGGCCCGGACAGATGTTAATTTCTTAATAAAATTATATAAAAGCCCAGAACTTCTACGGAAGTTCTGTACCTGAAGGAATGAATCTGCATAGTCCATTTTGGAAATGGAACTAATTATTGAAGTCATTCGTTTCGATAGTTTCGTGTCCATCAACCATATTAGTTTGTAACCGACGGATTTCTTTCGAGCTTTTGGGTGGGTCATGGATATGCCTACGAAAAATTGGACTTCTGTGAGGAGAATACCCGAAAATGTTATCCGATATAGACCTTCGTGGAACTTGACGTACGCTTAGAAGAAATCAATAATTTTAGTTAGTATCGGTAGTTTTTTTAAGAGATTTTAGGTCATTATCTCAGGAAGTATGGACTTGACCAAAAACAAATTTACCGTCGGAATAGAGGACGCGAGGACAACCGTTTGCAGAAACTTCAAAATAATTTAACATACATTTTGTGTGGGGTATAGCAATAAGTGGATCGATTTAGTCTATATTTGAATCTGACCTATGTCTTGAAGTCGGTTAGTAAATTCAGGTGTTAACCAGTGCACCATTAAAGCGAAAAATGTTGACTTTTTGCGGATGAGATACCGAAAGAGTGGACCGATATAGCCCATCTTTAAACTTGATTCAAAGTAAAAAAAAATATTACGAGGTGCAAAGTTTTGACCGAATAGGATGATCCTTTTGAGAGCTATCGTGTGCAACGTCAGCCCGACCAACCGACGGACAAATCAACTTGTAAATGTGTGAATAATTCAGTATGTGAATAAAATTATGCGGATAAATTTATCAACGTAAACAGATAAAGTTATCCAAGTAAGAGGATAAAATTACGCACGTAGATATGTGGATAAAATTATTCACGTATGTGGATAAAATTATTCACGTATGTGGATAAAATTATCAACGTTTGTGGATAAAATTGTCCACGTATGTGGATATACTTTTTCATGTATGTCGATAAAATTATCCACTCATGTGGATACAATTATTATTGAATAAAATTAGTCCCTAAAGTGGATATAATTATCCGGTTATGTGGATAAAACTATACAGTCATGTGTACAAAATTATCCATCTCTGTGGATAAAATCATCCACGTATTTGGATAAAACTATCTACGTATGCGGATAAAATGATCCACGTTTGTGAACAAAATTATCCAAGTATGTGGATAAAATTATCCATGTATGTGTAATAAAATTATGCCCTAAAGTGGATATAATTATCCACTTATGTGGATAAAACTATCCACTCATGTGTACAATATTATCCACTTTTGTGGATAAAACAATCAACGTATTTGGATAAAATTATCCACGTTTGTGGATAAATGTATCCACCTTTTAGATAAAACTATCCACTTTTGTGGATAAAATTATCTTGAGGATTTGGATATATCTATTCAGTTATATCGATAAAGTTGTCCACTTATGTATGTGGAAAAGACTATTCTCTTATGTGAATAAAGTTGTCCACTTATGTGGATAAGACTAGTCATTACGTTGGATAAAATTAACCACAAATGTGGATAAAATTATCCACGTATGTGGATAAAATTAACCACGAATGTAGATAAAAGTATCCACATATGTGGATAAATTATCCACTTATGTAGATAAAATTTTCCGCGTATGTGGATAAAAATTTCCGCGTATGTGAATAAAATTATCCACTTAGTTGGATAAAATAATCCGCGTATGTGGACACAATTATCCATGTATTTGGATAAAAATAACCACGAATATGGATAAAACAAGTCCGCGTATGTGGATTAAACTATCCAATGTGGATAAAACTATGAACTTATGTGGATAAAATTATGCACGTATGTCAATAAACTATTCATTTATGTGGATAAAAGCATCCACTTATGTGGATTTAACTATCCGGGTATGCGGATAACATTATCCACTTATTGGGATAAAATTATCCAAGTATTTGGATGAAATTGTCCGCTTATGTCTATAAAATTATGCAAGTTTTTGGATAAAACTATCCACGCAATTATCCTCGGATGTAGATAAGTTATACACGTATGTGGATAAAATTATCCATGAATGTGGATAACATTTATCTACGTATGTGGATAAAATTATCCTCGTCTACGGATAATGTGGATAAAATTATGCAATTATATGAATAAAATGTTCCACGTATGTATGTGGATAAAGTTATCCAAGTATATGGATAAATTTATTCACTTAGTGTAAAAAATTATCTTCATATGTGGATAAAATTATCCACGTATGCAGATAAAGTTCTCCGAGTACATGGATAAATGTGTCTACTTGGTGGATAAAACTATCCTCGTATGTGGATACAATTATGAATGTCTATTGATAAAATTATCCACGTCTGCGGATAAAATTGTTCACCTATGGTTACGAATTTATCCACGTTATGGGAAAATTATCTATATTTTGAACAAGTAAGAACGGGGTAAATTCATTTTATTCAATTTTAGACGCAACGAAAATTCAATATCAAATTTCAGCCATTTTGGTGGAATATTGAAGTCACAATATTAAAAATACCGAAAATCGGGAGGTCCTTTCCATGGGGGCTATATGAAGGCGTGGACCTATACCGACAAATTTTCAGTATCCCCAACCAAGTCTAAATACCAAATTTCAGCCATTTCGGAGGAAAATTGAGGCCACAATCTTAAGATACCGAAAATCGGGAGGTACCGTTCTATGGGGACTATATGAAGGCGTGGACCGATACCGACAAAATTCTGAGGGAAAGTTTTATACCCTTAAAGAAGACTAAGTGCAAAATTTCAGCCATATCGGTGTGATAATGAAGCTAAAACCTTCAAAATACCGAAAATCGGGAGGTACCGTTCTATGGGGGCTATATGAAGGTGTGGACCGATACCGACAAAATTTTGGGAGAAAGTTATATGCCCCCAACGAAGACTAAGTACCACATTTCAGCCATATCGGTGTGATAATGAAGCTAAAACCTTCAAAATACCGAACATCGGGAGGTACCGTTCTATGGGGGCTATATGAGAGCGTGGACCGATACCGACAAAATTCTGGAGGAAAGTTTTATACCTTAAAAGAAGACTAAGTGCCAAATTTCAGTCATTTCGGTGTGACAATAAAGCTAATACCTTCAAAATACCGAAAATCGGGTGGTACCGTTCTATGGGGGCTATATCAAAACGTGGACCGATATAGCCCATTTTCAATACCAACCATCCTGCAAGTAATAAGAACTTCTGTGACAAATATTGACTCTCTATCTTTAAAATTGCGAGCTGTATCTTGATTTCAACAGACAGACAGACGGACGGACAGACGGATATGGTTAAATCGACATAGAATTTTATGCTGATCAATAATATATATACTTTATAGGGTCTCCGACGAATATTTCGATGTGTTACAAACGAAATGACAAATTTAATTATGCCCTCCATATGGTGGAGGATATAAAAACATGCGATGTTTTTATACCTGTGTTGTTGGTTGAAATTATCTACTTTTGAGGTTATGTGAAAAAAATTATCCACGTTTGTATGTGGATAAATTTATCCACACCTGTGTATAAATTATAAAATATTACTTGCTTGTGGATCGTTTCCGTTTATTTTCTACTTCATTTGATAAATGATGCACTTTAATGTCCATCAAACCTCAGCTACTTCGGCCCATGAAATGTTCATTACCTTTACAAATATTATACAAAGGCGTGAAGTTATTCCCTTAGTTTCCCAAGTGGAAAACTAACCCAATAGCATGTCGAGTTACCACTCATTGTCAGAAAGTTTGTGTTGGAAAACAATGGCCCTCAATAAAAGTAAACAACCTACAGCTGTTACAACCAACTAACTACAGCTTGTGGTGGTAACAGAGTATTTTTCTTCACTTCTGAGGAGGGGTTCTACAAACTCCTGAGAATGAGTACTTGTGGTTGGTTGGTTTCAGCCAATGTCAGTGTACGAGTCAATGTTTTTATGTGGTTTGTTATTATTACCTTTTTAGTAGATTTCCACACAAAAAAAATCGCAGACAGAATCAGCAACAAACAATAACAGCAGCAGCATAACCACACCACATCACATCTGAAACTGGTTTTTGAGTTCAAAACAAAAGATCTATAAAAATAAAAAATGAAATACAACTTTAAATCTAAATATGAACTCATTGCTGGAATAACATGAGTGGCGACGACGATGTCGACGACGACAATGATGATGTTGACTGTCTGCCTGTCTGTCTTTATGTCTAGCAAGATTAGAGAAGAAGGCGTGTTTGCGTGTTTTTGTTTTTTTATATATTAACTATAAATAGACACGAATGACGAGCAAATCGCCACACCAATCATGTCATGTCAGTGATTTCAAAGTCTATTTAACCAATATTTAATAAAAATCCTGAGGATATGTGGTTGTGGATGTGTAGAGAAGTGCCTTTTGTCGTAAAAGTGGCATGAAGGAAGGATTGGCTGAGTTCATTGAATTCGCAGTATTGGTGAATGTTTTTTTATTACTTTTCTTTGGCAATACTTTTTTTCAGCAATTGAACCCAATAAATTTTTATAACCATAAGGGCGACGAAATATGGTGGCTTATAAAACAAGTGTGAAAGGTTGTTGAAACTATTAACAAGCGAATAAATTTTGTATGGCCTTTTGTTGTTCAACAACCTCTTTTGTTTGATAACAGATACACGCAGAGAAGAGCTATTGTAGGAGCAATCACATTCTGTGGACAAAATACGGCATTTTAAAAATGCAAAAATATATATTATTGCTGCAAAAATATATTTGTGCCATAATAGTACCTGACACAAAATATATGATTGAAGTAACAATATGTATTTTCGAATATTTAAAATACCATATTTTGTTATTAGATTATGATTGCTACTACAATTGCTATTCTCTGAATGAAGTTGGATTGGAACAAGATATTTGTTCCATTAGCTGGACTAACAATAGTCTAGTAGATATTTTACAAAATAAATGGTTGAAGCAACAACATACATTATCACATTTTTAAAATACCCTATTTTATTCTAAGAATAAAATTGCTCCTACAATATCTCTTCTCTGTGTGAAGTTGGATTGGAACGAAATATTTGTTCCATAAGCTGAATTAACAATAGTCTAGACGATATTTTACAAAATACATGGTTTAAACAAAAAATATATATTTACATTTTTAAAATACCCTATTTTGTTCTTAGAATATGATTTATCCTACAATATATCTTCTCTGTGGTTATTCCATAAGCTAAACTAACAATAGTCTAGTCGATATTTTACAAACTATATGGTTAAAACAAGAATATATATTTTCACATTTTTAAAATACTATATTTTGTTCTTAGAATAGGTATTTTGTTGTTATAATATAATTGGAACTGCGTTAAGAACTACACAAGGGAGACTGTACCTAATATTTTTTGACAGAGGGCGACAAAGTGATCTCGAACGTGAAGGTGTGTGCGGCCTGGGGATTCTGCGAAGCAATCCTCGACCAGATAGAAGGGGAAGAGGGCTGCTACGCCAAAATAGAGAAATCTGATATACAGTGATCGATGCAAGCTACCCAAAGACCATCATCCAGCAATTGAGGAAATTATGAACAGCAAGATTCGGATCACCTAATGCAGGGGGTTACAACTGCAAAGCAGACAAAGAAGAACCACGCCAAGAACCACACTAAGGAGACTGTTCGCAAAAATTTTTGGCAGAGGTCGACAAAGTGAGTTCGAACATGAGAAGGTGTGCCCGGCCGCGGAAATGACTGCAGAGCCTGGGGATTCTGCGATGGAATCCTGGATCGACATTAGAGGAAGAGGGCTGCGGAGATAGGTAGGGAGCAGAGGTATATTATAAGGCGAGCAGCACAAAGACCATCTTCAGGCCATTGAGAAGATGGGTGATCCAATTAAAATCATCTGCAGTGGGGTCAAATGGGGCATGATAGTGTTTCAGAATGCACACATTGCCGCCCTCAAGAATATTGTCAGCAGCATAATACCTCCATGGGAAAGAGGCAAACTCAAACTAATGAAGAAAGAACAAATTCCTCAACTAACTAAGGTAATTGTCTGAGGTTTGGGAAGCAAGTTCGAGACGGAAATCATGTTTCAAGTTTTTGGTCGCCAAAACAAGATTTTGAACCTGCAGGGATGGAAAGTCTTGCACAGGGAAGAGCAGGAGGGCGGTACTCTCCTTGTGGTCGAGATTTACCATCTATCCATGGCCAGTCTCACAAAGACTAAGGGCATTGAGCTTCTACATTTCAATTGCTGTCCGTTTCACAAAGGGGAAAACAGACAATCGGTGTGGACGAGGAAGCCAAAATAAACATTGAGGAGGTATTACCCCCAGTCAACAAATAAGAGGAAGTACATAATGAATTCAGCGACTCCCAAGAAGCCCGTTTACGGATGGACTAATTATCGAGATCATCCAGATAAACCTCCATCTGAGCGAGACGGCAACGATGGCCCTGATGGAGCAAATTTACACATGTAAGAAGATATTGACTTCATGCAGGACTCTTCAGAACAAGGTCTCTTGACTAAACCATATAAATTACGAATTTTTGTATGCAAATACGTGGTCACGACCGAAGATCTGGATAAAATGCCAAAGGGACGTTTTTGACAAAAAACGTATATGGATAAAAAGACAACGTTTTTCCAAAGCGAATATCTCAGCTTCTATATGGGGTATACCAAAAGCAAAACCAATGAATGATGACAATGAAAGTAAAAAATATCACCTTTCTAATGATGTAAAGTAGGTTCTCGTAGGTGATCAAACAACGAACATATCACAATAGTCACAAATAAAACCCAAATTTTCATTTTTGCGATTTTAATTATAATGACGAATATCACAGCTTTGGGGACTTTCCAAAAGCAAAGCCTGATTATAAAAGTAGAAGATCCCATCTTTACAAGGATGCAAACTAGGTCGGCGTAGGTGACCAAATAACGCAGATATCGCAATAGTTGGTAATGCATCCCCTTTTTTCCACTTTTTCTGCAATCACACTACAGTTCGGAATTTTGACCGGATCATAAAGAAATTTTCTCACAGATATAGAAGCCTATTGGTTGGTGATGTCGATAGTAATCAAATATAAAATTAAATATTAATTATTTTGGTTCAGTTCGCCTTAAGTAATTTGGTATAAAAGTCAGATAGGTGAAAACATTCCTATCTCCCTAAAAGAAATGTTTCCGAGTGAAAAGATTATGCACAGAGGTAGACTATAGCCTTTTCTCACTTGCTAGGTTATAAAATTCGTTTGTTTATTCTGTCAAAAACCAATCCCCCGATTGGTAATTTGACAGGAGTCCTCTTAGCAAATCAGGAGTGTTTTGGTTAAAGCATCCACGTCTGTTGGATGCTTAAAACAAATATTCTTTAAAAATCTATGTCTTTCCGATCCTTGGAAAAATATTCCTTAAAAATCCACGTCTGTTGGATGCTAGAAAAAATATTCCTTAAAAAATCCAAGTCTGTTACAAGCTCAAAAAAATCTTTAAAAATTCTTGAAAACCCGCCTGTAGAATTCTAGTAAAATATTCATTAAAAAATCCAAGTCAATTGAATACTTAAAACAATAGATTGCTTAAAAATCCAAGTGAATACCTAAAAAATATTCCATCGCTGTTGGACTCTTAAAAAATTCCTTAAAAAGCCACCGCTGTTGGACGCTTAAAAAAAATCCACCGCTGTTGAATGCTTGAAAAAATATCCCTTTAAAAATTCACTTATGTTGGATGCTTTAAGAAAAATTCTTTAAAAAATCTACGTCTGTTGAAAACTGAAAAATAAAAATCCACAAAACGTCCACGTCTGTTGGATGCTTGCAAAAAATATTCCTTAAAAAATCCACGTCTGTTGCATGTTTGAAAAATATATTCCCTAAAAAATCCACGTCTGTTGCATGTTTGAAAAAAATATTCCTTAAAAAATCCACGTCTGTTGGATCCCTGAAAAAAATAGTCCTTAGAAAAATGTTCTTTAAAAACCGCAGTTGGATTTTTTTCTTATTGAACAAACATGGTCAAACATATCAGAATTTAATCTAACAGTATGCTGGAGTAAATGTAAAACATTTAACGGCTAATGGATTTCTAGGTTTCAATTTTCACCATTAATGCCACTTGGCTATGCTTTTTCTTCTTTGTTGAAAGAACAAAATTACGTTCACTTATGTGTGTATTTTTTACTATTTTGATTTGGTTTTCAGTATATTTGATAAGATTGTGGCCCCATCAAGGTCTGTTTGATATGATGAACAGCGACGGTCGGACGGACGGACAAACTAACAAATAAACAAACGAACGAAACAAAATCATTTATTACTTTATTCTGACACACGACGTTATCATTTGCGGATCATGGAATGTTTTGTATTTTTTTTTTTCGTTTCGTTGGTTTTTGCCAAGAGTGGGAAATGAAGTCCATAGCCTGGTGTGTTCCGACATTTAAGAGATACCTACAATGAAAGTAATTTGATTCATTAACAGCAATTTAGTTTACTTTCAGGTTGTGGGTATCGAAATGTACATTGTACATACATACATATATTCCTATATATGTATGTACATATGTATGAAAACAATTGTTGAAGAGAAAATATTAGTTTAGGGTTTTGAAAGTTCACTCAATACGTTAATAAGGTTAAATACTTTATTATTTCTTTTTAGCGTTGTAAAGAAAGTTTTTTTTAGAAATATTATTTTTGCCGAATTTAAGAATTGTTTTAGTTTAGCAAATTTCATATTTTCATTCTTCTGTATCATATAACTGCATTTTATTTTAATAGGGAATTTGCGTATATAATTTTTGCAATTAAAAACAATTAATTTAAATTAATAAAATAAGGAAAGCGTTCAAATTTACCTAAGACGGAACAGATATCAGTTTCACCCCTGTATAGTAATTTCACTGGTGCTCTTCTTTTTTATACCAACTATTTTTTTATTATAAAGATTCCAACGAGAAACAAAAAACTGCTAGAATCCATCAACTTTCGAAATTTGCCAAGTCCAGCGTAATGTCTATATTATATGCCAACCTTTGGACCGTTTTGTCGGTTTCGATCGCATACTAACTGAAGATACAATACATATTTGTAAACAATTTTAGCCAATATCTACAAGCAGTTAAAGAAGTCGCGAGAGCCGTGGATGCCCTAACCAAAACACTTCTGACTTTCTAAAATCACCTATCAAGGGAGGAAATCTGGTTTGGCGGAACAAACAGTTACCTACTCTTCGTAAAACAGGTAGGAAATCGTATAACAAAGCCCGTAAATTTAAACCCAGTACTGATTGTGATGCTTATTAGGTTAATTTCAACAAGTGCAAGAAAGCTAAGCGGAAGTCTTGGATCAGCTTTACAATCTAATGATCCAAAATTCATAGGAAGTATTAGAGGCACTAGATTTACAATAAAGGGTTCACTTCACCGGTTGCGCGGACCTTGATGATGTCCTGCCTACAGCAAGTCATAATAAATAGCTGACATTTTCTTTATTTAGAAATCCGTTATCCTTTTCCTTCTATTTCACCTTTTATGATCGTTTGCAGAAATTTCTGTCGTTTCTCATGAGGTAGCAAGAGTCTATCTAAACCCTTACTTCTTAAAACTTCGTGGTTTGTTACGTGGTCAGTCCCATGGTATGTTTCAAATCTTTCGAGAGACCCATATTTTAAAGGATTCAAGTTTTTCTCATTGGCAATTTTGATGGTCCACGTCTCAACAGCGTAGAGTTGTACGGACCAGATATAACACTTCATAAATCTATAAATAAATAGCTGATAGAATAATTAGTCTAAGGTGTCCGAAGTATGCAATTTTTCGAGCTGTGGTGGGTTGTAGCAATTGTCTATCTAAACTAGGGTGTCCAAAACCGAAACCGGTTAACCGGTTTTGAGTTACAAAACCGAAACCGGTTTTCGCCAAAAACGTCATTTTCGGTTAACCGAAAAAACCGGTTATTTGTGTCGGTTAACCGGTTTTAAAAATATAGTAATATTTTTAATATTAAACTAAATTTATATTCTTGAACGTAAACTAAAATTAACTAACACAAGGTACCGGCCAAGTTGTAAGTGTCAGATACCTTTAAATTTGAAAAATGTTTTGTGTAAAATGTATAGTTGTGCCAATCTAGGTCAACTGAACGATCTATGAAACAACTGCGTATACGTAATATTACAAGTTAGTTTGTATGACGTTATCCATATGTTTTTGAATTAGTACAGTAAACGAAGAACTTGTCGAATCAAAGATTGTAAAGGGTAACGATAACAAAATGCATGTTTGATTCCGGCACAATAATATAAGGGTCTAAACGCATGATGGATAATCCAGACATAATAAAATGTACACTTAATTCTGTTGGTACACAATTTTTTATATGTAAGGGTTTTTACTATGCTTAGAGCACATTTTCAGCCTTTATTTTGCTGTCCCCACTTCGAGGTTGAATGTCAAATAACAGGGATTTTATGAGATAATTATATAATAACGAAGTCATTATACTTAATTTACCCCTTTCCGCACATTTCTAATCAATAGACATCGGATTTTGCATATTTGCATATTTTTTATTAATAAAGATACGAAAATTCTGATTGGACCAAAATTCGTTTTGAAGAAAACTGAATGCAATGACAGGCTCATATTTTTTATTTTTTTGCATATTTTGCATATGCACAAAATATGCAAAAAATATGCAAAATATCCAAAAAAATATGCTGAATATGCAAAAAATATGCAAAATATGCAA
Source organism: Musca autumnalis (assembly GCF_047663935.1). Classification (NCBI taxonomy): domain Eukaryota; kingdom Metazoa; phylum Arthropoda; class Insecta; order Diptera; family Muscidae; genus Musca; species Musca autumnalis. Next base: position 191,950,647 of record NW_027411977.1, on the reverse strand, counting down.
CTAACTTTTTTTACGAAAATCGTCAAATTAAATCTGGAAAGTCATCAAAAAGTGTTTCAAATTAAGTTTATTGTCGTTAAACGTCGATTTCTTAGCAGATTATTATGTTATTAATTATTATTCCGCCACAGCAATAAATCTTGACTAAAAGACTTAGAAAATTTCCCATAACCCAGCCTTCTTATTACAATATAAGTTGCTTTCTAATACAAATTTGTTCAAAAACTCAATCAGAAATGTCAAAATGAACGTATCCAAATATGTTGATAGTTTCTGCTCGGCCAAAATTGTCTGACAGAATAACAAATTAGCTAGAAACTAAGACTACATAAAATCTTTCATATTTTACGAAAAATATACAACATATAAAAACATATACAGGGCAATCATGAATCTCTGAATTTTCCTCACGGATAATAATTTTAGAAAGTGTAGTCTTAATTTGTAGCTCAATTATATTAAAATCAATATTTGTTAAAAATTGAAAACTACTAGATTCGCTTTATTATGGAATATTCTAGTCGAATGACAAAAATATTCCCTTTTTGGGCATAAATATGGAAATAAAAAATTGTGAAATTGTGGAATTGAAACAAATTCCGCACGGAATTTTTATTCATGATTGCTCTGATAACTATATTTTAATACTCATACCCCCATTATTACAAGTATTCTTTTGTTATAGTTTAGATTTAACGAACAGATTTATAGCGTTCCGGTTAACTTTAAGTTAAAAGTGATCATTGAATTTCAAGGAGGAGCTTCTTAAAATTAACTTTCAATGTAAAAATTATATTTTTAATGCCTCCAAATTGGTTTATTTTGCGTTTTCAAATCCATCAGATAGTAAAAGAACACATGTAATAATGGCCCTAAGAGTATTATGTCTTAGTGAATGAGTTTGCAACAAAAGGAAACGAAATAGACCCACAGTTCTTTCTGATGATCTGCATAGATTCGCACTTATCCATCTGGCCATGTCTTTTTGAAAACAAAGTACAGGTCACATTTATAGACTATTTCGCATAAAAATTGGAGATTTTTTGGCCCTAGCGCGATCCCTGTTTATTTTGGTAAGAATCGATTCAGATTTGGATATTGCCCACATATATACAGTATAATCTCGATAATCCCTACACCACAGGTTTCGGCGGTATCCGAATTATCAAATTGTCCGGATTAACGAATAGTAAAGAAAATAAATTATTTTCTATGATTAAATCACTCATGGTAGTTATTTAATAATACTTTTTTAAATTCTAATTGCTAATACCCAACTTTTAAATTAAATAAAGAAGTAAAAAGTGCTCTACGTGTAAAAAATAGTGAGATTTGTCTATAAGACAATCCGGACATTTTTATTGGCATTACCCGTATTTGTTCCTTTCCTTACTTTTTACCAATTTACAATGCAACAAGGCTCAATTTTCCCAAATTACAGAAAAGCCAATCAGATTGTTAAAGTATAGCTAGAAATATGACTTTTTAAAGTTTACATCAGGATGTAAGCAAAACACGGGACAGATGTGAAATTTCATTTTGATTTCGAAATTGAGATTCCTTGAAATCTTTGCCTTTTCAGTGCCTTTGGCAATTTTAATGACAATATTGCGGAGAATATTTTTCTAAATATATTTATTTATATTCTAGACAACAAGACTAATGTGTTATAAAAGGTGTTATATCCTTGTACTCGATAATTTTTACTAAATGTTGCTGAAACAATTTTTACAGCAACTTCTCCATTAAACAACTGTCAAAATTCGAAGCATTTGTAATGATTAGTACAAATTATCGAGTACACGGTCAGATATAAGTTAATTAATTGTATATACAAAAGGGTTATGACTTTTCGACTGTGTTATCTAAATTGTTTTCCTGTAGCAGGAATGAATGAACTATATTTTTTAGCATTCCAAATGCTTTTCTAGCAGAAATATGTGAGTGGTTGTGTCATTTTAAAGATAATTCGAAGGTTTTTGACTTATTTTACCACTACCACGCTATTGTGTGGTTTTTCTGAGTGATGTTATTTTGCACTAATCATTGGGTGTTCTTCATTCTGCTTATTATTCATCGTGGATGGGTATAACAATAATGCATTACTTTTCGCCGAGGAGTGAACATTTCCCAATTCTGCCTTAAGCGGTTGTATGCGTACAATATACATATAAAATTATGTATTTTTAGTGCATTAAACTAAAACCATGTCATCAATATTAAAGCGGCAGTTAGAATATATTTCCAAAGAAACATTTTGACCACATATACTGAATAAAGGACTAAACGCTATAAAGTATATTCAAATTTAACATGTGGATATTAAAATCGTATACTTCTAATTATAGTTATATTCCAGAACCTGGAATCGTAAATATTACTCTAGTCCTTTTTCCCATTTTGTGCTAAAAAACGAACCCTTTTTCCAAAAACAAGAAAAAATTCCACTTTTATCAAAACAAAAATTGCGATGACTAATTCTAGTTCCTTTGTTTTTCTGCTAGACAATTTTGCCCGAGTAGAAACTATCACTATATTTGGACACGTTGATTTTGACATTTCTGATTGAGTTTTTGAAAAATTTCCATTACCTTCATTTGTATAGGAAGCAACTTATATTGTAATAGGAATGCTGGTTATTTGACATTTTCTCACCTTGTGAAAACTGATTTAAGTCTTATTAGTCCAGATTTATTGCTACGGCGGAACATCTGGAGAGTCTCAATAACATAATAATCTGCAAAAAAAAACTATGTTAAACGACACAAAACTTAATTTAGAATCCTTTTTTGATGATTTTCCAAATTTAATTGACGATTTTCGTCAAAAAAACACTTGCATATTTAGCATATTTTTTGCATATTTTGCATATTTTTTGCATATATTTTGCATATTTTTTGCATATATTTTGCATATTTTTTGCATATTTTTAATATGACCCAAAATATCGAAAAATTGACCCTCAAAACGCCTAGATCCAAAATTTGAGTCCAATCGGATAAGAAATAAAAAACATGCTAAAATCCGATGTCTACTAATCAAATATTTATCAATTATGAGCCATTTTGTACCTATTTTACAAAACCGGTTAACCGGTTTTAAAAATTTTTGAAAACCGAAAACCGGTTTTTGAAAATATTGGAAATGTCGGTTAACCGAAAACCGTTTTGTTTGGAAAAACCGGTTTTTGGACACCCTAATCTAAACCCATTCTTCTGAAAACTTCCTGGTTTGTTACGTGGTCAATCCATGGTATTTTTTAAATCCTTCGATAGACCCATATTTCAAAGGTTTAAATTTTTTTCTCATCGGCACGTCTCAACAGCGTAAAGTAGTACGGACAAGATATAACACTTCACAAATCTATAAATAAATAGCACATAAATAGATTAGTTGGTCTCAATGGACAATAAACATCTTTAAGCCTTACAAGTTGCCGGAACCGGACGGTATAATAACCAGCTATGATTTAGAATGTAGCGGAGATGGCGTTAAAGACCCTGACTGAGAAGTTTAAGGCATGTCTGCGCTTTCGCGACATAGAAAGATGTAAAGTTGGCCTGCATTCCCAAAACTGGGAAGCCGCGCCCACATAAAATAAAGACTATAGATCATTTTGTCTTTCTTCCATTCTATTGAAGGCCATTGAAAGGATACAGAATCTGGAAATTAGAGCACAAATGAATTCTTCAAAAATCAATACGCTACTCGGTAGAAACCGCCTTACATGACACGGTTGGGCAAATTGTGAGGAATGTGGAAAATTCAAAGTTTACTTTGGCGGCTTTTCTCCATATAGAGGAGTGCTTTCTATAATCTAAAGCGTGAATCCATCCATAACGATCCCAACAACACCGGAATTTACTTAATCACAGTGGAATGGATTGATGAGATGCCGAACGGCAGGATCATCAATTCGCACATAGGAGAGAGTTTTGTGAGGAAAACTGTCAGCAGAGGTACATCTCAGGGGGTAGTTCTCTCACCCCTACTCTGGCTTCTGGTAATAAACGAAATTGTTGTGTGTTTCGATCAACTGAAAACTAAGGTGATGGCTTATGCTTATCTGACCTCATGCAAGGTGCTTTGACTGGCCATGGAGAGATGGTCAATCCCGACCACTAGGAGAGTACCGTCCTCGTGCTCTTCCCTGTGGAAGACTTCCCATATCTTCACGTCCAAAGTCTTATTTTGGCACCCAAACACTTCGAGCATACGTTCCGTTTCTAACGGATGTCTTAATTTGCCGCTTTCCCATGGAGGTATTATACCTCTGACAATATTCTTGAGTACGACAATGTTTGGAAGCTGGGCAAATGGGAACACCATCATGTACCCTTTGACCCCGCTGCTGATGATTTCAATTGGATAACCCCCTGCATTAGATGATCTAAATCTTGTTGTTCACCATTTTCTCAATGGCTGGAAGATAGTCTTTTGGTAGCTTGCCGGAATTTCTATTGGTATCGATCATTGTATAGCAGAGTTCGCTACTGTGGCGGTTTGGCTACCTTGGCGCATCAGCCCTCTTCCTCTTCTGTGGGGTCCAGGATTTGTTCGCAGAATCCCCAGGGACTGTACTCGTTTTCTCGTTTCCTTCATGTTCGAGCTAACTTTGTCGCCTTCTGCCCTCCAACAGTTTGCGTGGTTCTTCTTCGTCTGCTTTGCAGATGCAACACCCCTTCTTGTTGTTCGTCCCTATAGCGTTTTGGTCTTTGGGTAGCTTACCGGAACCTCTATTGGTATCGACAACTGTATAATAGCAGAGTTTGTTCCTGTAGCTCTTTTAGCTACCAGTTTTCTTCTTCTTCTGTCTAGTCCAGGATTTCTTCGCAGAATCTGCAGTCGTTTCCTTGGCCGGACACACCTTCTTCATATTCGATATCAATTTGTCGCTCTCTGCCAAAATTTTTTTTCGAACAATCTCCATTGCTTGGTTCTTGGCGCAGTTCTTCTTCGTCGACGTTGCATTTGTAACCCCTCTTTATTAGATGATCCAAATCATGTTGTTCACAATTTCCTCAATTGCTAGAAGTTGGTCTTTCGGTAGCTTGCCGGAACCTCTATTGGTATCGATCACTGTATAGAAGAGTTCGTGCCTGTAGCGTTTTTGGCTATCTTGGAGTAGCAGCGCTCTTCTGTCGGGCACAGAATTTCTTCGCCGAATCTCCAGTCTCTGTATTTGTTTCCACGACCCTTCTTCATGTTCGAGCTAACTTTGTCACCCGCTCTTCCAAAAAAATTTGCAACAGTCTCCTTTGCTTGGTTCTAGACGCGGCTCTTCTTCTTCGGCTTTGTAAAGTTCTGCTTTTCGGGAGATCTGATCCTGTTCCCCGCTTCCGAAGAAATGGAGGAGTGTTGATGGTCGCTTTGAAAACGTCCTGCGATATAGCCGAAATGGAACTTGCGAGTCGTTGAGGTGCAGGTGTTGAGAACTTTTCAATGCTTTGTTCACATTGTCAACGATCTCGTGGACCTCCTCCTTATCTGAGATTTCTACAACGGTTGTATTTGTTTTGCTTTCGCTATCGGATACGGAATCTGAGTCGCTACCTGTGGCCAAAGATTGGGTCGAACATGGACTTCCATTTAGTTTCTCAGTCTCCTTCTCCGTGTATTCGCCCTTAGGCTGTGTGCTTGTTGCAGTACCTTCGACCACAAATGACAAGGAACCCACATCTGTGGGAAAGATTTGCTCACAATCACTTGGTGATGACGTGGTGTGACTTGCAGGCAGACCAACAACACCCACCGGTACTGGGCAGCAGAATTGGTTAGAGGACTACACGAAATTGTGTTAAACTTTGCTCGGTTCTACAACTAGTAATATGATTGGAAACCAAATAGCAGATGAACTAGCTCGTAGTGGCTCTTATTCGAATCATTTATAAATTGAGGAATCCGTTAGGCCATCGATGTACTAATGCATCGGCAAACCTCTTGAGATTCCCCTTGAGAAGGGGCACTGCAGATGGCTTATGGAACTTGGATGTAGAATATACAAAACATTCTGGCCTGCAATCTCCCAACGTAGAACTATTTCCCTTCTGTAACTCGATAAATTCGGAATCGATATCACTGTGGTATTTATTAAGGGTCACTCTACGGTTAGATCTCTAACATCGAGATGGGTGACATAGCCGTTGAATATTATAGATTGTAAAGTTTCACAAGAAGACACGACTACTTCTTTCTTCTCTCCATCTGCTTCAGTACACAGCATCGATCAACAACACAACCATATCCTGAAAATGTCCTAATTTTCGTCCTCAATTCAAGAAGCAAAAAACCATGGAATCTTCACAATGCTCCAAAGGTCTCCGAGTGAGATGGTTGAAGTTCCTTAAACCTAACCTAGCGCAGAATTCAAATGTTCTTTCCCATTAAAAAATACCGTCCAATTTACAAAAAATACATAGAGGTCACCAAGCACCATCTCTCTCACAACAAAATACCTTAACATACAAAAATGGAACAATAAAAATGAATATGTAAACAAAATAGGTACACCAGTTTTTTCGTTTACTTTATGCCGGTTTATTGGGGAGCGTGACCCGCCGTCATTCGTCGCCGGTAAGGTATGAATTCGACAAACAAACAAGAACTGTGTTCGGTATTTGATATGACTGATCAAATAAGAATTCCTTGTCGTTCCAAATGGGCCGCGCATTCTTGTTCATTTCCCTCGGTATGTTGTTGTTATCTATGTTCCTTTCCTTTCGTGGAAATACGAATCACAAACATATCAAATAATTATTATTTTTATGTTGTTTTTGTTGGAAAGTGGTTTTAATTGTGCTGTTCTCTTCTTGATTTCGACAATTTGTTGTTGTTGTTTTTGGTAGTGAGTGAGCGAGCATGTGAGTGGCACTAAGTGTTTGTTGGTTGTTTGATGTTGTTGCGCGATCATCATACGGTAGGTAGGGTATGTTGTGTGCGGTTATGATGGTGGCGGTGGTGGTTGTTTGGAGGAATGTGAAAAAGTGGTTGGTTGATCGTTTCGTGAATGAAGTAGTTTTCGGTTGTGTTTTATGGTGAAGTGCTGGCGGTGTTTATGGAGTTGTTTTATGCAGTCACTGAGGTCTTGGTAAACCGAACTGATCCAACTGAAAGGCAAAATAAGACCACAACATAGCCAAATGAGACCAACAAAAAAATAATATTGCACAATGGGTAGAAATAGGTGACATAATAGCTTTTTTTTGTCGAAATTATGTCAAACTTTTAAAAGTTTTCAGGTGTGTTAAAATTGGCTTCCGAATTAGCAAATCCTGATGACTTTTAAAATTCGCGTTATAGTCGGGAAACTGGATCCTCAGAGTGTGATTGTTGGAATGACACGGAAGGTAACTTATGTATAAGAATTAGCTATTTAAGCACGAAAATGGTTTGGATTAAAGCCAATTTGCATTTCGGAATGCATGGGATAGGTAAGTTTTTTTTTTTGGCAAATCGATTATGGGTCCACTTTTTACCTTAAAAAGTCTAAAAATCTATGGTTATGGGGAAAGTCGACTTTTCACGATTGATGCTCCTACAAAAGATTTTCCATAGGACACGTTTTAGAATTAATAAAATCGTTTGCGAAGTCGATTTATGTCGACTTAAAGTTTGGCGGGAAAAAGTCGATTTTTACCTGGGGTTTCAATATTAAAAGAAAAGGGGTAGTCTACCTATTAAATACCTAGAACTGTTCAATTGCTGCTGGTAGTCTTCGCATTTTTAGTCGATTCGCAATCTTAAAAGCCTGTATTGGTGCTATGAGCTTCCCAGAAACCATGTTGATTTTTTTTTATTGGAACTCATACCCCTTAATTTTTTCCATTTGACCCAAAAACCGTTGTTTAGCCACAACAGACGACTAGTAAACAAATTTTCATCGATTGGGCGATAAATGCGGTTTTTAGAAATTTTTCGTGAAAAGCTATGGCCCCATACAATTTACTATGTAAACAAAGATCGCCCGGGTGGTTTTGGGTCAAATGGAGACAATTTAGGGGGTAGGAGTTCCAATCAAAAAAATTGTTTTTTTTTTGGGTCGGTCTAATATATACTATGTTTTAAGAATGCAAGCAACAGGGATTCTACAGCCCTTCTACTGGAGCAAAATAGAGAATCAGGCGTCAACTTGTAAAGGATTTTTCTATTTTCAGAACGGGATTACCAATTGAGCAATTGATCCTTCACACTTACTGATCTTGGACTGTATTTATTTATGTATGTACCCCACTATGAACTAACTGTATTGGAAGGTCGTTAGCATAAATAGAAAAAATGAGTGGACATATTATAGATCCCTGAGAAACACCCTTGTCTACAAACATAGGTTCAGATTCTTTGCTTCCAGAATAAGCCGTTTGTGTTCAACCAGATAGGTATTATTTGATAAGAGCGGTGGAAGTGTGTCTGAAACTACAACGGTGATGCTGTTTGCAGCATAGGTTATGATGGTCCACAGTGTCAAAAGCGTTAGAGTGATCAAGGAGGACTAGAAAACATACTATATTCTCATCTATGTATGTCATAGATGTATTTTAGAAACTTATAGCAACGCATTTACGCTGCTATGATCTGCATAAAAACTAGATTGCTTATCGGTTAACAGTGATTTGATGTTGAGGTAATACGAAACTTTTTCATGTATTATTTTTTCGACATCTTTGGATAGAAAAAGCAAAATTGCTATTTCGTGTTAGATTTAGGAACAGGTATAATTTTTGCATGTTTCCAATAAGTGGGGTATGTGCTAAATGTTAATATGATATTAAATAGATACGTTAAAATGGCAGTAAATTAGTTATCAATAGGCGTACAAATTTAGGGTCGATTCCATTAATGGCGTTTGATTTGACTTTCCAAAAACAATGTAGTACTGCATCATACTTGATGCATCGAAACTCCCCTTGTCAAGGGTACCATTATCATAAACGAATGTATCTGCCTGAGTAGTCGAAATGTAAGTAAAGATTTCGTTAAGCTCATCAGCATCAGTATGACAAAGTCCATGATCCTTACGTTTTCCGACACCAATATCACGTACAACTTTCCATTTGCTCTTCGCATCAATTGCAAATTTGGGCCGACGCGTCGGGAGTAGTATTCTGTTTTTATACAGTTTTGTACATTTTTGCACCCTTATTCGGGCCAGACGAAATTATTCATAAAGTTCTGGAGTTTTGTATCGCTTCCACCCCGAATATGCTCTGTGCATGTCTGTTATGAGCGTTTTAATAGTTGAATTAAACCATGGTTTGAGTGGATTTTTTATTTTAATGAAACAATTGTTTCGTACAAAGGAGATCATTATCTTAGAGGAATTGAAGTTGTTAATCAACTGAGGCAAAACTATATATTTCGTTCCCATTAATCTGGTAGAATTTTTCTAGCAAATGCTTGATATTAATAATCTGGTCGAAATCTGCTGACGAAAAATAGGTCTAGGAGTGTGTTTACTGTGGGAGAAAATTGGGCAGGTTCCGTATGTCTCGCTTTAGAATCTTATATCTTCGTAATACAGATCGACTGCAGGTTTTGTGATGACAAAACTGTGTTGCACACTTTTTGTCATCTGTTGCTCACTTTTTGGCTAAAAAATGGGTTATTTCTTTAAAACTTTACAAGGCTAAAATACGTATTTTACTCATTGCTTTGAAATGAGTACGGTTGCACAGAGCGTATACATACATATGTTCTCTCTGCGGGGATATTATTGAATTCAGTTGGCAGCTGGGTCGTTGCAAGAATTTGTTGTTGACTCTAGGTAGTTTATCCAAAAATTAAATTCTGCAATGGCGTCTTGGAATCGTTTCCCGGTGATAATAACAGTACATTTTGAAAGGGGTTTGTGTGACTTGAAGGGTTTCGTGGTTTTTGATGGGTTTTATGTTGACCGTGTATATATTTTAAAAGGTTTTTGTGTGACTCAAGAGGACAATAATCGTATATTTTAAAAAGTGGCCCGAGGGGCATACTTGCTTATTTTGAAAAGGTTTCTGGTGGGCTCGACGGGCACACTCGCGGATTTAGAAAATATTTCTATGTGGCTCGGGAGGACAAGAATCGTGAATTTTGAAAGTTGTTTAAGAAGGTCAAATGGACAAAATTTACAAAGACTTAAGAAGACAACAATTTTCCAAGGGTTTTATGTGGACCTAGTACATATTTGGAAACGTTTTTATATAGTCCAAGAGTAAAATAATCGTCGATATTAAAAAAATCGCAGATTTTGAATGGTTTTTGGATAGCTCTAGTGGAGAAGAGTCGTGTATTTTGAAAGGGTTCGAGGGGCAAGATTTTAAAAGCTTTTTAGGAGCGCCGAGCAGACAAAAGTCACGAATTTTTAAGATTATTTGGGAACATCGAGAGGAGAAGAATAGTGGATTTTGAAAGGTTTTTAGTGGCTCGATCGGTAAAAAATTATGGCGCCTCGAGAAGACAAGTATCGTGAATTTCCTGGGTGGCTCGAGGGTACAAGAGTATGTGAGGAAGCCGGCTAATGATGCAAGAAGTCACACATGAAATCGTGAAACCGCACGAGTTATTGTAATTCGCAAATATGAGCTTATCGAGCTTGATAAAATCGCTTCTCTATCGACCTAAGATGTATGGGCTTAGAGTTGCAACCAAATAAACGACAGTGAGAACTGTTCATGGACATAAGTCCCATATTATGAACGACTGATGTGAATTGAGGAGAGACCAACCGCCCCTTAGTTGTACCAATATAAACGCTGTGCATCTTGGCATCGGTTTATCGTATTCCGCTATTGCTGGGGGCTGCTTTTATAGTACTCTGCTCGGTAAGCTTTCGTTAAGTAATACCTATAGCAACAGTGTTGTCAGTATTTATTTGTAAATATCATTCAAAATTTTGGGCATAAATGTTAGTGATTTTTATGAGTGACCAAAGAGAGTGACATAATTTCGCTGCAGGTTTTGAAGCTGGGACTACTTTCCGATTTGCCAAAGTATAGTCATAACAGTAAATTTCATTTGTTTCCAAGTATTTTACTATGACCCTCGGAATAGCTTTGCGAAAGTAGACGGAACGCTTTGTCAAATAGTTTTTACATGATGATCGTCTTGATGGCTCAAACAGTAGGGTGCAATTGCACCTTTAACATTACTTAGAGAGCTTCTGAAGAGAGCTTGCCCTCCACACAGCGTTCAGGTCTATTTCACAGACACCAATTTCATTGATTAGGGGATGAGGTCTATCTTTAAACAAAAACGACTCCCGACACACTTCGTATTCGATACTACTACCAGTTTTAGTTCCATACAAACCGAGACTGCTCGCCCAATGCATGATAAATTAGGGATGAAGTGACATAATTGCAACAACGATGGAGCTGTGTAATCACTACAATTAGTTGTAGCTTTCTCACTGGTGGGAGCGGGGTCTTCTCCACTTCTGCTCTGGAACTGGCAACCTGTGAACTCAAAATCAACTGTGATACCAGAAAAGAGATCACCGAAATCGTAGGCTTAAAGGCGGATGTTTTTACGGCTTAAACGGTAGCATAGAGAACAGCCGAAGACTACTCGCATAACAATAAGTGCACGCCAATTAATATTAGCTCAATGATATTGTATCTTGTTTTTATCGCCGAGTCTGAACGGCTTATCTTTAGACACCACTTATAAAGAAGTTTTACATGGCTGAAATACCACCACAATGTAAAATGTGATGTAAATGGTGTAAAAATAAGGCATTTTCGAAAATTCAATACCCCCGATAAGTATGGACTTCGCCGAACTGCATATAATTGTGATCAGGATAACAGTACTACCTATGATAACAATTTTAACCCAATCCGAGAGGTGACAAGTTTCCATTTGAAACAGGTGAGATAAGATAAAGAAAGAGGACAAACCTACTTCAAATGTGGGAACAAGTCTCGTTTAGTGGCACCTCTCGGATCGGACTGAAACTTTTACCATAGGTAGTTCTTCGGAAGCCCATACACGCAGAGAAGGGATATTGTGGAAGCAATCATATTCTACCAGCAAAATCGTGTATTTTAAAAATCTTAAAATATATATTGTTGGTGCAACAATATATTTTGTGTCATTATGTTTCCTGCCACAAAGTATATGGTTGAAACGAAAATATATATTTTCAATTTTTTAAAATACACTATTTTGCTCTTAGAATATGATTGGTCCCACAATATCTCTTCTCTGCGTGTACATCCGAAATATGGGAAATGTCGGATCGGGCTAAAATGTTTACAATGTGTGTAACAGTGTTTATTATTGTGTTTGCGTGTTCATTCTTCTACTCAATCTGGATCTGGGTCTATCTCCAATTCCAGGAAAGTGGCTGCTTCGATGGGATGTAACCACAGATCCACTGGAGTTAGATGCGTAGGTTTGGCAGGGCAATTGAAAAGGTGCAGTGTGTCGTGCGGGCCCATGCCGCATACTTGGCAGATGTTTTGCACGGTGCTATGTCCATATTTACATTAGGCAATTTTCCTTGCGGCAATTGTCATTTTGTCGGTGAGAGAGGGTGTTGAGAGGCAAAGGGTTACAACATGCCTCACCTCTCTCTCCATCAAACTGACAATTGCCGCAAGGAAAATTGCCTAATGCAATATCCTGAGCGTAGTTGAGTCAAAACTACCCTGGTTTGTCGCGGCAGAAATGTTTAACATAGATAGTGCTTGTGACCCTGATCCCATGTATAGCTTTTCCCGGGGAAGCTCATACTTCCCGAGATATGGGTCAAGAAACATTGTATGGACTTCCCCCGGAAAATTTCTATATTGTTGTGAACTGGGCCCCAGCTCTAATGTGTATAGCGCTTTAGTAATTTAATGTATTTTTTGTCCAATTTTTTTACAATGATCCCATTGTGCAAGATTTGTGCAACAAGAATAACAACAAACAGCAGTGATCACATAAAACTACTATCTACCTACACACACAGTTAATCATAGACGAAAATAAACTTTCGCCTGTTGAGAGACTTGGTTATTATTTGCTTTACTAGTATTACTTCTTCTTCTACATTTTCTTGTGTACTCCTTTTTAAGCCAAGATTAAGAAAACGCTAGAAGAAGTTAATACTGCAAAGCAACTCTTAAGCCATTTAGGAGTGGAGTTTTGTTTCGGTTTTAATTTATGCTTGACTGATTTTTTACAAACTTTTTTATTTATTTATTTTTTGCTTTTTGTTTGGATTAATTGAATTAAATTTAAAAAATAATTTATTACTGAATTGTGTGCGAGACGTCATTAACAAAAAAGTTTCCTTTCACACAATTGAAATTTCAAATTTCGTGTTATATACCAAAATAAATATTTTTTTGTTTTGCACACCTTTTTTTCTTTTTTTTTACTTCGTCGTTGTTGTTGTATTCACATTTTATTTTCGTTAACAAGAAATGCGAAATGCATTGACGGGGTGATGATGATAATGATAATGTTGTTGCTCCAATCAACAACAACAAGAATACACACACTTTGTTTTTGGTGGAACACAAACAGCAAGAATGGGGGAAACCGACAAGCAATACGATCCGTAAATTTTAGATCACTCACAAAATAACACAATTTTAGCCATATTTTTTCCTCTTTTTCTCTTTTATTTTTTCTTCTTTTTCTTTTATTTGGCTTTAATTTCTTTTTGGCCAACTTTATTTTTTCGATGATTATGGCCTTATCTTCTTACTTTAAACTCAATAACAAACACAAAGTAATGACATTCGTTTATATTTTAATATAAATTATTTTTAAATTTATTTTTGTTGTTGACAATTTTTTATTATGTATTATTAATATTATTTCTTTTTTGTTAACAACATTAACAAACGGCAAGACAACAAATACACAACCCGGTTTTATTTTACAACATACAAAAACCCAATAAACAACTTTCAAAAAACGTGAATGGAACGAACGAATGATATGAACACACACTAAACTAAAACACACACGAGACACTAACTAATCAAAGGCGAACGTTGAACGTTGTTGGTTTGTTAACACGATGAACAAATACAACACCTGCATATAAGAGCCGCCCGTCACAATATTTTGGCGTCGTTTGGTAAACACCAGTGGGGAATGATGCAGTAAAATAACGCCGTTAACCGTATTATGGCGGTTGAAGTTTAAAATAAACGGCCAGATGGATTTGTAGAGCGAAAAAAAATAATAGTACCCCCATTATTATAATTCTTCTTTTGTTATAGTTTGGATTTTCCGAACAGATTTATAGCATTCTGGTTAACTTAAACTAAAAATGATCATTAAATTTCATGGAGGACCTTCTTGGCATTAACTTTTAATTTGAAAATTTTATTTTTAATTCCTCCAAATTGGTTAATTTTGCGTTTTAAAATCTGTTCAATAGTAAAAGTAAACATCATGGCACAATTACCAAGCTAGTGGCATCACGCCAGCTGTTCGAATATGAAATGTCACATCCCTTTATAAAAAAAAAATATTTTTGTTGTAATTTCCCCAACAACATAAAGACAATTTTGACATAACGTTCAAAATTTTACTATAAGTGGTATGGAAATTGTGCCATGGTAAACATATAATAATGGCCCATAGATGGAAAAGCCGAGATTTTTTTCATATCAAAATATCAACATATTTTTTACAGCAAAACAAGTTACACTCAAATACTTAATACTTCAAAACATTGAAAAGGATAAGTGCACCGATAGTCGGAACTTTCTTTAATTTTAATAAAAACGAAAACGAAGGATAATCTATCCCCCGAAAAATGGTTGGCTCCTGTTAAGAGATACCGCCAGAACACAGACGTTGATAAAGCTTATAGCGTCAGATCAGGTTAATTAATTTTTAGGTTACTATTCGACAACGCACATGTTAAGCTTTGGCTTAACACAGCGCCATTTTGAAAACATAATTTTTAAAGCCCGTAGGCGTAGTCTCTTCATGGAAATTTATGTCTTCAATTATTCGCCATTCCTTGTAAATTTTTCCAACTGCAATGAACATAAGCTTATTTGCTTCGAAATTTAGTTTACTTTCCGATGATATAAAAAATTTTGAATTATTTCTTATAAAACTTTTCTAGTAGTCGACACCATTTTCCAGTTGTCGGCATGACATATTCCAGTCGTCGGCACATTGTATTTTAGTAAAAATATTCGGCAAATTGTATTTTAGTAAGAAAAATTATAAGTTTGATATATTTTGTTATTTTAAATAACAAAAACTTACTTTTACACAAATAATTAATATTTTAATCCCTTTTACATTTAAAAAGTAAATTAATTAAAGATTTTGCTAACATTTGGAATTCCCTTTAAGTTTTTCTTTTTAGATTTGTTTTTAACTTATGATAAAGGTCAATATTTTTGCATTATTTGTACATGCAGAAAAAAACGGCCTCTCTAACATACAGTGGCTCCAAGCGAAAGTCGTACACCTAATGAAATTTTTTAATTGACTTATATCTCCGACACAGAAAGGTATATGAAGAAAGTATTTACGCAGTCTTTTAGTGCATTTAGTCGACAAATTAGAAACACGATATAATTAAATAATCAACCCGTTTACATTGTTGAAAAATTAAATTAGCTAAAATACTAAGAACTTTAGCACCAAGCGAAAGTCGTACAGACATTATAAAGACAAGGTATTTGTTAATATAATTAATTCTACTACATGTTCCTGTTTTTTGTTAAATCCTACGATCGATTTAGTGTAACATCAGTGCTTCTTTACAATTAAGAGGGTCAATTCTGGAAACTTGTATCAGATTAAAAGGGAAAGAGGCGTAAAAATGAAATAAAAATAGTTTTTTATGAAACCACATGAGAAAATGATTTATTCAACTTTACAAAAACTTTTTTTTTCGATTCAGCAGGTATCGAAAATTAAAACTGCAAAGCTATTCAATACTTTGATGTCTACTAATAAGAAAAAAAACATATGAAATATTTAAAATTACTCAAACATTAAATAAATAATATTTTCTTGTGGATAGTTTAATACACGAAGTGCAAAATGAGTTGATTTTGAGTGTCCCGACACTCTAATCGATTGAGAAAAATATTTGGAAGCTTATTTTTCCAATGTGCAGTCAAATTTTTACAACATAAATACCTTGTCAATTGGTGATAAAAAAGGCGTAAAAAAGCTATACATAAATTTGTCCAAGAACGATGTTTAGAATATCAAAACAATAGCGATAAATGCTTAAATTTTCTTAAAAGAGTGTAATTTTGATAGATGCAAGAAGTTCTGTGCGAAACCTGACATTACATTGTGAAAAATCCCACAAATTGCTTCATGTCTAATACACGAATAATAGAACATAACGAATTAGTGTATCTGCGAGTGTGTTGTTTTATAATTTTTTTGAAGTCATTGGGAATCTAACTATGAGATTTTATAATTAGAATGAGTTCTTACTACCTGGCGAATAATGTATTGGCCAAGGTAAGCGTTGTTCTTTCTGCAAAAACGCTGACTTCAAGCATAAAAGCTTATTATTTGCGACCACTGGTATTAAATAATTGCTTCAATAACATGGGTTGGCTAGACTGTAATCCAAGCTTGAACAATAAATCGTCTATAGTGGTTCTATAAATGGAAAATGTCTCCAGACGACTTATTCTTCCAGACATCCTTATAGGAGAGATTTTCAAAACAAGCGGTGACATATTTTACACTACAGTTGTACAGAACTGATCAAAAATATTCTAAATCGATTGCAGAATTCAACTGAAACCAGAAATATGCGGAAGGATTATTTATATTATAAAATATTTTCTCTTTATAATTGCTGTACGACTTTCGCTTGGTGCTAAAATTCTTAGTATTTTAGATATTTTAATTTTATAACAATGTAAACGGGTTGATTATTTTATTATATCGTGTTTCTAAATTGTCGACTAAATGCACTATAAAGCTGCGTAAATACTTTCTTCATATCCCTTTTTGTGTCGGAGATATAAGTAAATTAAAAAAGTTTCATTAGGTGTACGACTTTCGCTTGGAGCGACTGTATGTCCCAAACATATTTTGCAGCAAACAAATATATGTTTGCAACAGTCCCAAACAAATATATGTTTGGGTGCAAACAAATTTATGTTTGGGTGCGAATAATTTATATGTTTGGGTGCAAACAAATTAAATGTTTGGGTGCAAACAAATACCAACCCAAAAGCCACAAAAAACCAACATGCACCAATGGGCGATTACTGAGAGCAAGGGAGCGTAAATTTCAATGTAAAACACTTTGAAATGTATGCTCTCTTGCTCTCAGTAAGAGCTAACTTGATATATCTATAATATACACACAAATTGTGGTGTTTTTGTTTATTGAAAGGCACAACAACAACAGACACATAGGTACATACAAAATTCCAAAGAAATACATAACACACTTTAATAAAAGAAAAACTGGAATAATTTGTAAATAGTCACACTTTTAAAAAGAAAAATATATAGAAACGAAGTTGACGCTTCTCCTTAGTTGTGAAATAAAACAAATTTTACTCATCAGTGGAGAATCGGCATCTGGAATCAAATGATTATGTAATAAATAAATATGGATATACCATATTTCAAATATACATATGTATGTAATTACCAATATTAAATGCGATTGCTTCCTTGTCCAATAAAATAATTCCATTCAACTTTTCGATTCAATTATAAAATGTATTGGGCATTTAATTTACTAAAAACACAATTTCTTTAAAAAAACACAAAACACTGATTTATTCACTCACTTTACCGTCTTGACGCTACGCTGGCAACTAAAACACTGAAGAAAGAAAAAACAAAATAATTCATACCATTTCTTCTTATCCTCTTCGACTGCTGCGTTGGTTAACAACAACAAAACAAGAAAAACACGAGTTTGACGCATACACGCCATCAAAGCACCAAAGCCCCCTTCTTCGCTTCTACGTCTTGTATTATACAATACACACAACTCTTTATTATAAAACAGCATTCCGCTGCCGCGAGAGCACTGTTATTACTCTCGTTGACAAACATACTCTCTCCACCCATGAAAAAGATGTTCTAACATAAAAAATATGTTTTACCCGAACATATCAAATTGAGATATGTTACAAAATGTTGCAAACATATATTTGCTTGGATCCAAACATATTTCTAACATAAATTTTTCTGCGTGTACACATGCCAATTAATTGTGCATCAAAACATAAGAAAATTCAAATATATTGCTTAAATAAATTAGTTCGTACCTGTAGTCGCCAACTATTACCCAATAGTCGACATGCAACAATGTACACTAGGGATATAACTTTTTGCACTTTTTTGCAAATATCAAAAATACCACTACATAGCCGTGTAGAGCATGAAAAACTATTATGAAATACGGTGTCAATTTTCCTCTACCGCGAAAAAAGTTTCCGCACCAAATGCATTGAAGTTCTGTAATGCATTTTTTAATTTTATCTGTCATAACAACATATTTGCTTTTTATTAAAATTTTTATTTTTTTGTAATCTAATTTAAAATCATTATCAAAGCGTTCTGGACCAATTTGTTCTAAAATCGCGCCATTTCGGACCATATTAGGATTTTTTGACACTGTTGCAATTTTTAGTTTTTCTTTATAAACTCGTGAATTTTATGTTTATATATTTTTAACCTATCGGACAAGAGACTATGGAGTCATTTGCAACTAATTCGCGAAAGTTACAGGCTGTTTTTGTTGACTTTGCCTGTGAGAATTGTATTTTTTCTATAAATATTTATTCAAACAAAGCAAATTTAAAATTGTAAGTAGAAAAAGCATCAAAAGGGTTTTAGTAATCAAAGTTTATGTTTATATATTTTTAACCTATCGGACAAGAGACTATGGAGTCATTTGCAACTAATTCGCGAAAGTTACAGGCTGTTTTTGTTGACTTTGCCTGTGAGAATTGTATTTTTTTCTATAAATATTTATTCAAACAAAGCAAATTTAAAATTGTAAGTAGAAAAAGCATCAAAAGGGTTTTAGTAATCAAAGTTGGTGCGGAGACTTTTTTCACCGAATCGATCTTAGAAACGCGTTTTCATTATTAGGATTTCCAACATGGTACTGGTGTTGTATTTTTGTAGAAAACAAATACGATTGTCACAAGCAAAGTCAACAAAAACAGCTTGTAACTTTCGCGAATTCGTTGCAAATGACCCCAAATTCCCTGGTCCGATAGGTTAAAAAAATATAAACATAAAATAAAACACACGTTTTTTACCTCATGCCGACTTCTGGCAAACTTTACATTTTGTTGTCCCTATAGTCACATCAGCAAGAATGGCAGACTTACAAATATTTTGTTATAATTACCTTTTCTAATGTGTTCTCTACAAAAAAATTAAACAATTTATTGAAAATTTGTTCATTTTAATATAATTACAGACACAGTGATGGCACTTACATTCCTGCCCTTGTATGTCAATTGACCTGCGGGCTCGTGAGGGTAAACTGCACTTTGGCCTAGGATGGATAAGGTTCCGTCTAGGTCAAAGACAGTAAGGGAACGACAGCAGCAGCCGCTTCGCATTATGCAGATCAATCTGCATCACTGCAAAGCGGCTGCTGCTGAACTTCTACTCTCCCTCTCCAAGTCTAAAGTTGATATCGCTCTTATTTTTATTTATATAAAAATAAAGTTACTGGGCTAAGCGATAGCAATTATACCATCTTCGCCACATCCAGCGGTGACAAGGTAAGAACCTGTATAGTTGCCAAGAGGAATTTAAATTTAATGTATTTCTCCAATTTCAGCTTGGGAGATATAACGGCTGTAAAAATGCAAGATAGGTCACAAAAATCTACCATCTTCGCGTCAATTTACATGCCATATGAGAGCCCTGACCCACCTGGACAACACGTAGTGAGACTCGTTGAAGAGATGGGCAGCACCTGCCTCATCATCCTGGGGTGCGATGCCAACGCCCATCACTTCCACTGGGGAAGCAGTGACACGAATGCCCGGGGTGAGTCCATTTTCGAATTCATACTAAAATATGATATGAGAATATGTAACAGGGGAAATGAAAGTACTTTTAAAAACAGCATCAGGGAGGAAGTTATTGACATAACCCTCATTAATAAAGACGAATCCCATATCACTGACTGGAAGGTATCCGAAGAGTGCTCCTTTTCCGATCACCGGAAGATACTCTTCAAGGTCTCTGTTGAAGGAATTCGGCAACCACCACACAGGAATCCACGAAAGACCGACTGGAGCAAGTTCACTGAATTAACAACTTCAATGCTTCCTTACTTTCCCACAACAGCCGAAGAGGTTGATAGCTACGAGGCCTCCTGCCCACTAACCCACCCTGGCAGGAGAAGCCAACCGGTCTGGTGGTCGAAAGATCTCGCCAATCTAAGAAAGATTAGCAGAAGGCTTTACAATAAAGCCAACAAATCAAAGTTGTCAAACGATTGGGAGAACTACAAAGTATCTTTCAATAAATACAACAGTGAGATTAAGAAGGCTAAGCGTAAATCTTGGATTTGGTTTAGTGAGACGATTGAAGGAGTAAAGGACGTGGCCAGATTCCGTAGGGTACTATCAAAGGACCCGAAAACCATTGGTAGTATCAAACGGGCCGACGGCACATGGACTAACTCCGGCCTAAAGACTCTAGATCTCCTTGCTCATACTCACTTCCCTAATTGTGTGGATGTATCAGAACACCCTGATTTTCCAAGGATACACAGCCATACCACCGTGAATGCTAGTGTTATATAGGAAATCCTTAGTCAACCAAAAAAAAGGGGGCCCATAAACACATACAAACCCTTTAAGTCACCCGGATAGAATCATACCTGCAATGCTACACAACGCACTGGAGTCACTGATTCCACACCTGGAACATATTTTCAGGGCTTGTCTATGCTTATCATAGGGAAGTAACTGTGATATACATCCCTAAAGCTGGGAAGTCAAGTCACACACTTCCAAAAGACAAGAGACCAATTAGTCTCTCCTCCTTTTTATTGAAAACTTTAGAACGGCTGCTGGATCTTGGCATCAGAGCCAAGCTTTCAGTCACAGACCTAAGTTCTGCCCAACATGCCTACCTAAAAGGCAAATCGGTAGATACAGCGTTAAACGAGGTAGTAGGATATATTGAGAGAAATATGGAGGGCTCGGACCTAGGTGTCTCGTCCACACTGGTCAATTGGATTGATAGTATGCTTAGTAGTCGTATAATCAATTCAAGTATCGGTGGAAGTTCCATCCGAAAGCATGTCACCAGAGGTACACCCCAAGGTGGTGTCATATCACCACTACTGTGGCTTCTAGTGATAAATGAAATACTCAAGGATTTTGATAGGCTGCGTATAAAGACAATCGCATATGCTGATGACGTTGTCATCATGTTTAGCTGGAAGTTTCCGCAGACACTATCAGAACTTATGCAAGGAGCTCTGGTCAAGTTATCAAGATGGGCACTCAACAATGGCCTCGGAGTGAACCCATCAAAGGCTGAGCTAGTTCTATTTACAAACAAAAGGAAGGTCAGACCATTCACCCTACCAGTGCTGGACGGAGTTATTCTTGAACTCTCTTCGGAAGCCAAATACCTCGGCATTATCCTAGACCACCAACTCACGTGGAAAAGGAATGTCGAGGAGCACACCAAGAAAGGTCTAATAGCTCTATACTCCTGCAAAAATTCCATTGGCAAGAGCTGGGGTCTGAGACCAACGGTAATCCACTGGATATATACGACCATTGTACGCCCAATTCTTACATGTGGCTCTCTGGTATGTGTGGAATGCTCTCAATAAAACGACATATCTAAACAAAATGAACAGCGTCCAAAGAGCGGCATCAGTCCTAATCACTGGTGCCATGAGGAGCACTCCACAAGCTGCCCTGAATGTGCTACTGGATCTACATCCGCTAGACCTAGTAGTACAGGAACTGACAGCAGGTTCATGGCGCATTTCCGAACACGGAAGAACTGCAATTCTACGTCGATTCGGGCTATCAACGGCCTCGGGGAACATCAGCACACAGTAGCCAACCTCTAGACGGTATAGAGATCTATACTGATGGCTCTAAGATGGAAACAGGGACAGGAGCAGGTGTCTGCAGCAAATCCCTTGGTCTACGACAATCATTGCAACATCGAATAAAACGAGGCAGCCGACGAACTGGCACGCTGTGGATCGGAGTCACAAACCATTGAAATCGACTACTCCATCAAGCCACCACTGTGCCATTTCAGGAAAACAATAGAGCAAAAATGTCGGGAGAAATTCTGCCAACAATGGCAAAACACGCCAAACTGCAGCATATCAAGGGCAATCTGGCCAATCCCGTCCAAGTCAAGAACCGCCTCACTGCTCTCAATGAGGAAATCAGACCTTAAATTAGCAGTGGGGATCATCACGGGTCACTGCAAAATAGGATCCATGATGAGCAAATGGGAAGCAGACCACACGGCAGACTACTGCAGGCAGTGCAAGGATGAGGAAGAAATAGAAACGATCGAGCACCTTTTATGTCGCTGTCCTATGCTCCTTTCTAGAAGACAACGCACCATGGGTGTGCACACCATCCAATCTCTTACAGCATTCTGCCAAGCAGAGCCGTCGGATCTATTACACATGACAAAAGGCCTAAAATGGCTCCAACGTGCTGAGAACAGGACAAGCACTATCCCTACATAGTAGCATTGTCAACCACGTCCGAGCTACAACTAACTTCTATTATCACAACTACAATTTCACTACTTCTATATCTAACCTCCACATCTACAATCTCTTATAGTTGCATCCGAAAATTACACCCAATCTGCAGACATCGCCTATATATCACTACATCCCACCCGTGATCACCTTCAATACCATCACCACCACACCTGAACTATTGGATTCTACGCATCTACAACCACATCACTCACAAGCTCCGTCTACCCACAACTACTATCACACATCCACATCTCCTTTATATCACAACTACAATCCGTTTCAACTTTCACAACTTTCAACTTTGATCACAATGGACCCCAAGGTCTCCGAGTGGAGTCGCTGCTATCACAGCAGCTACGCATCCTAAAACCTAACCTAACAACAAAATTGAACTTTTTTAAAATTACAATAAATCGCGCACAGATTATGAAAGTGGGCCGAAAAAAGAAGGCACGTTTATCGGCGTTTTGAAAGTTTATGTCGGGAAGTAACCTAAATATTCGTGGCAAGTTCCGCCCATTTCTACAGGTTTTTAAATATTCGACATCGGATTCCTTGGAATCCTTGCATTTTAGGTATAAAGTGTCTTTGGCAATATTACTGACAACAATGCGGGGTATCTTTTTATGAAAAAATTAACCCTCATGCGAGTCACAAAAGGGGTCATTTTGGTCACTTTTTTCAAAAACGTTTAAAAACTCGTTTAATATATGATCGTATCTGTTCAAAATATTCTACAAAATTATGTCATAAAAAAACGTTATAGGAGTTTATTAAGTTTATTCCCGCAAAACTTCATTCTACATAGAAGACGTCAAAGACAAAAATATTCTCCATCAAATTTCAATATAAGTCGCCGAATAAATGAAGTATGTATTTACAATATATATTAAAAAATATATACATCAAGTTTGCCAACTTCGAGTTGATGCATGAAAGTACTTGTTACGTAACATGAAATTTAGTTTTAGACGGAAGGTGTTAAAAGAAGAAATATTCTTCACAAAATTGCACTGTAAATCCCAGAACAAATAAGATATCTAAGTAAAATACTTTGTTAAGAAAATTGCGTTACAAAATTAAATATTAAAGATAGAAATTATTTGTTAAACTTTTAGACTCTTAATTAAAACTTATTCCATGTTGAGTCAAAATCTCCTAAAATACTTCACTTTTTGGGGATTGTGTCAAGAAAAGAAATGTTCCAAATGAAATTTCATTATGAGTCTCTGAACAAAAGAAATTTGTAGCTATCTACAGAAGCTTTCGCTTTATTATTTATTTCGGCAAATGTTAACAAAATATTCAAACCCAATGGGTTTTAATAATGAACTCAGAGTTCATAAAACCAACTTAAAAAGAAATGTGATATGGGTCCCAGTTTTGACCACAGACTCTATAGGGTTACCATCCATTTTTTGGAACTTTATAAATAAGATTTAAACAACATTTTCTGCAGAATTACCTGTAATATCTTCTCAATGCGGGGAAAATTTCCACGTTTTGGCGTCACTTCCCCCTTAGTCTATTTTGAAAACTGGGGGTGTTGCCCCTATTAAATATCCTTATGTTATTTTGTAAAATAAAAGAATGACTATCGTCCGATTGCATTGCTACCGTTATTGTCTAAAGTTATCGAAAGCTTAATGAGTAAGCAAATAAACCACTATCTTACGATAAATAATCTAATAACGGATCGTCAATCTGGATTCAGAAAGAATAGGAGTTGTATTTCTACCCTTATTGATGTTGCTGAAGATATAAGAAACAATATTGATAATAAGCAGGATTCATTCCTGGTGCTGTTAGACCATAGTAAAGCCTTTGACACTGTCAATCATCAAATTCTTCTCCTGAAGCTTGAGAAATTATTCAACTTTTCGAATACGGCTTGCCGTCTACTACATTCATACCTGAGTAATCGTTCACAAATAGTTTTTAACAAAAATAAAGCTTCCATCGAGTTACCTGTAAATAATGGTGTACCGCAGGGTTCCGTTTTTTTATTGTTTTGCATCTATATAAATGATCTTCCGGATGTATTAAAACACTGTCAATTACACATGTATGCAGATGATGTCCAGCTTTATATTGGATCGAAATCCACACATTTGGATACTACGTTGAATAAAATTAACATAGATCTACATAACATATTTACATGGGCAAGCATCAATAAACTAGCAATAAACCCTACAAAGTCGAAATGCATTCATATTATTCGTAACAAACATACGAATGTACTTCAAAATTTGCAAATAAATGGCTCTACCATCCAATATATTAGCACCGCCACCAACCTTGGACTGGTCTTCAATGAACAACTTTCTTGGTCAAATCATATTAATATCGCAACTTGTAAGGTTCATGGAATGCTACGCAACCTCTGGGCTGTCCAAACCTCTACCCCATTAGAAATACGTATGCTTCTTGCAAAATCTTACCTTGTTCCAACTCTACTTTATGGCTCCGAACTATTTTACAACTGTAATTATGATGACCAGAATAAGCTGAATGTCACGTTTAATAATATCGCTAGATATGTTTTTAACAAAAAACGCAATGACCGGATTTCTGCATATGCCAAACGAATATTTAACATGAGCTTTGAGAACTACCTCAAATACAGAAGTCTTATTTTTCTACACAGAATTATAACCAACAATGAACCCCAGTACCTGATAGATCGCATACAATTTGCTAATTCCAAGAGAGGCAGGAAAATCATTCAATTGATATTTAAAAGTTCAAGATCAGAGAACCACTATTTCATACCAACAATTCGTCTTTGGAATTGTCTTCCACCAAATATACAAACCATAAGCAACAACCTGCATTTTAAAACAAAATTAAAAAGGTATTTTTCTTAATAATTTATACTTGTATATGAAACTATTACCCACATTATTTTATGCAATTTAAAGTAAACTCATGAGTTCTTATATACTTGCCCTTATACCACTAGCACTAATTCATAAGAATTATAGTATTCTCAATGTGCTAGGATAAAATCAAATAAATAAATAAAATAAATATGTACTCACCCCTTGATGTTAGTGTCACTGCTTCCCCAGTAGAAAGTGGTGGGCATTTGCATCACATCGAAAGATGACCCAGCCCAGTTCATCCATCAGGTTCTGCGTAAGCTTGTCTGGTGGTTGGGAGTCTTGATAAGGCATGTAAATCGAAGACAGTATCAAAGAACTGCTCCGTCCATCTAAATATGTACTCACCCCTTGGTGTTAGTGTCACTGCTTCCCCAGTAGACAGTGGTGGGCATTTGCATCACATCGAAAGATGACCCAGCCCAGTTCATCCATCAGGTTCTGCGTAAGCTTGTCTGGTGGTTGGGAGCCTTCATAAGGCATGTAAATCGAAGACAGTATCAAAGAACTGCTCCGTCTATCCGTTCTGTGGTGATATCACCTTTACTGTAATTAGACAGAATGATTAAGTTAACGTTCTTTTTAGCTACTATACATGTTCTTACCTTGTCCCCAGTTTAGGAAGTATACGTCTTGCCAGTTAGCCCGCTCACCTTATTTGTGTACAAATAAAGTTCCTGGACTAGGGCGATGTCGAAGGTCGAGAGGAATTTTAGTAGTTCAGCAGCTTTGCAATAATGCAGATTTATCTGCACAATCTAAGCTTTTGCTGCTTCCTACCTATTTGTGCTTTGGAGGTATTCTGAAGCATAATCACCCTGACCTAAAGAACCTGCCCTCGATATCTTAAGTAGACCACTCCAGATGAACGCCCATGTAGATGAACAAATTCCTGCGAAGATACACACTCTTCAGTCGTAAGCTTCCCACTAACATTCATCGTCAAGAGGCATACAAAAAAGACGGAAGGACCGATTGTGATAGTGTCGACTTCGCGGCAGACTGCTGTTTATAAGATCTCATTCACATCACCGTTCTGTCTGCTAGCGCTTGCAATTTGTTTGACGATCAGCTGTCTAATCTCCATCATTCTGATACAGGATTTGAGAACTTAGGCATCTGAGAAGCTCAGCGAAACGCTCTCAGGGGAGTTCGGTGCAGTATTCGCTTATTTGGCTTCTTCTTCTCGGGAAACTGTGACTTAACCGCCTTGGTAGAGGCTTCAACACTTTGTCAACCTTCACTCGCTGAGACTGAGTTATCACCTTTAGATTAGCCTATGAGGTGTATGGTGTAGTCTATGGTCTTGACATTCATATACTTGAGTGGGATTTCCCTGATAGTAAGTTCGCTATTAGCTAGGAGGCATAGTTACTTTCAAACATCCACAGAAACTTGAGGTGCGTTCCTACCAACTGAAATTCCCTTTCACTGATGGTTTTTGGATCATTTTAATGTACCGCGACTGCAATATGATACTGCGCTTAGGTACAATTTTTTGTCCATTGCTTCCTTTGCATTGGCATTTTTGAAGGTCAAAAAGGTACCGGCAAACCATACGTGTTTTTGATGGATGATTCCCCCTTACCAATTCCCTCCTACCAATGCTTTCCGCCTAAGAAGTAGTGACTTGTCCGGTTTATCCGCCACTAACACATGTCCGGTCCAATGGAAAAGGTGGTTTCAGCATCCTTTCCGACAGTATATCTTGCAGTATCTTATCGTGGAGACATGGATGATCACTATTGTACTATTGTGTCCACCAAATGTCGTCCAGGATGCAATCTTCCCTGGGACTTTGGGGGACTTGTTGTAGAACCCGCTGCCTTGGGACTGATTCCTCGTTGAGGTGAGGAGCACACTGCTCTGTCTTTTTAAACTATAATTTATGTCGTCGGGTTCCGTGAGGGCGTCCCCGCCAATAAGTACAGTCCGCTTTTGAGCCACACAGGAGCCTGGGCTTCATACGACAGTAGTGTAATATTCAGCGAGAGAAGGTCGACACTTGTAGAAGTGAAGACTGAAGGTGTCAAGGTTAGGTGTAGATACTTTGCCAGGTTTTTTAGTCCATGACATATTGATTTTGTAGAGGGGCTGAGGTCAGTCGTGGCATTCCCTCCTTACCACGACAGAGACTTGGCAACTAGGTCTGTTACTCGTTAACGTTTTAAAATACAATTGGTACGTCGGGTAGAGCTTTGAGAATTTCCAAACACTATTTATAACAAAGTTGAAGCCCGAATCATGAATGTAACAGTAAATCAAACCAAAAATAAACAACTTACTAACTGATATATTTCTTTATTACCTTAATTAAAATTTTATAACAAAAATATATTTTAAATTGCTAAACGGAAACCTATTGAGAGTTCACCTTTTATGGTCGGCTTAATTATTAAAACTGTTGAATAATTGGATTTGTATTCTGTTCTACAGTTTTTATTACATCCATATTTAGCCCTTATAAAAAGGTCAAATTTAGAACTACATCTGACAAATCATGTGGAAATGTTGTAGATTAGCTTTCTATCAACTCTTACTTGAGAAGGCGAAATGAAAGAGACCTCGATTCGTTTTCTTATTTATAATTAAAAAATATTTTGAGACAAAACAAACTTGCAATAACAGTTGTGGGGTTTTGGGTCACTGTCAAGTGAAAACATTGTAACATAAACAATTTGAAAGGAAATAAATCAAAAACAAATGATTTGATCCAGAACCAGGAATCTACAAATTTTTACTACGATAACAATTTTTTCTTTATATTATCGAAAACATTGTAAAAATTAGTAGATTCTTTCAGTTCTGGAACAGACCAAAAATAAAAATTAAAAACTACAACACAAAATAAAATGTATTAATGTATATCAACAATTATTGTTTATAAAAATAAATTTAAAAAATAAACTATTAAAACTTATGAACAAGTTATCTGTTTTGCCTCAAATGAAGCATAGGTTTAAGTCTTTGCTTTAGATTTAGATTTAATTAACTTATGGTTAAACGTTGTTTCTTATATAACTACAGCCATAATTGGCCATGATAGTCTTTCTGCTGTTGGGGAAACTAGAGACTAGAATTGTATAAAACAAAAATAATTAAAAATAAACAGACATAACCGACCATATTATGTATCCCACACCATTCATTTTTTTAAGTTTGTTCTTCAAAATTGCGTGAATATTATATAATAATCAAATGTAATTTGTTTTTACTAAAGCAATCTACTGTTACTTACAGTTGTTTACATATAAGTTAAAAATACAATTTTAAAAACTATATAATTTTCACTCCATTAATGAACCTATGTCCTTGATCGAAAAGGACTTACTTATATTTTTAATTAGGAATTGTTTGTCCAATTCCTTTAGAGTTTTACAATATTTTAACTGTGTCAGATATGGTGTAGGATACATAAATAAGTATGAATTTTATAAAATATATGGCATGATTTCTTTCTTATAAATATGTGGAAATCTTTTTTACAATTATGCATTGTGAAACTTATTATAGATATTTCGAGTCTTGAAAAAACAAAAACAAGATGTGTATCATATAAAAATTAAATTAAATTGGGTATTATAATTGGGTAATTAATTTGTTTTGTATATCATTAACCTAATATTACCTACAATTTAAGCATAAGGCCTTTTTCTTTAGATATTGCAAATATAGTTTTCTTTTCACTCAAGCAATTTTCAGATGTACTTCGGTAATAAAGAATTGAAATTTGAAAGTTTAGATACTGAAAAAAGCTCTTTTGATTGCAGAAACAAAGATATAAGTTGGGGGTTAGGTTAGCAGTCCTTACTTTTAATGACAAATTGGATACAGAAAAGAACGGAATTATAGAATTTAAGAAAAATTCCAAATTTCATTTATTTTGTCGTATGTTCATCCAAAAACAATCCAAATCCAAAATATAACAAAAGTAAAATGATAGAAGATCAGATCCTTTAGACGAAGCTGTAATATTTAAAAACTGATGAACAATTTGAGTTTATTCATTAATGTTATCCAGAAAAATACCCAGGAAGGTTTTTATGGAGACATGAACGCCAAGAGGGAGTCATAACCGAAGTTCTTCAAGGATTCAGAACTGACAGACAAAATGAAAACAGTAGAAAATAGAAAATCAATAAGGTATATCAAGGAGCGTAACGGAGCAGTCGGTAACGGCCCATCGTACATTAGAAATTCGGGGGATAAAGCTGAAGCTTTATCTAAACTCCATCGAACGATTTTTTCTCCAATCCGATAGAAGGAAAATTGAAGAAGGCAGCGAAGAAATTAAATCAAGTCCGATCAGCCATGTTCGTTGTAATTGGAGATTTCTGCTCGAAAGTTTAGGCCAAAAAAAACACTAAATCCACACACTACAAATCTGTCCTTTGGGACAATCTTAATATTGTCATCATAACATCTTTGAAATCCGATGTAATTCGCAAAATGAAGATTTTGTCGGTGGTCGTCAGTGTTGGTAACTCAGAAAACAGGAAGATATGTTCCTTTAGATTCTGCTCACACAAAAGATCAATAGCATAGCAAATTGCTGTTTCATTCTTTTCGTACTGGCAAGCACCCGCCAGCCAGGCCACATAGATGCTCTATATCAAGGAGACTCCATCCTCTATTCGTCGATTCATTCTTTTAATGCATTTATGACGCTTAAAGGTCTTTTTACATTTATAGCCAATATGAGACGATCTCTTTCAAATATGAAAATCTTTTACATGCTTACGACGTTCCAAACTTTCTGACAGTATTAAAAATATGTAGGTCGTACGGACCATCTTTCCTAACAAGTCAAAGGCACATTTTTAACAACCCTGTCGGAGATTATGAAGAATGTTGTTCGACTATATCGACGGCCTAATAACTTGGTGTAAATCCAGAGTAAACAAAGCTCTACAATTCACCAGAAGGAGAATTTCAACAGATCAGATCACATGGTATGGAATTGTGACTTTTCAAGGAATATAATTACATCCATATTATAATGAATGAAATAAAGACGAACTTAGAGAACCACACAAAGAAAAACATTACTGTATTCTACATCTAAACATAACCGCTCTCGCCAAGAGTTGTGTGAAGAAGCGCTTAATGCTATGTTGGATATCAAACCATTGAGTGCACTATGTCGATTTATTACACTGCCAGGAGCTGATTCAGTTATATTGTTCAAAAATGTGGAGTGAGTCTCGTTTGAAATATGCTGCTTTCCTTCTAAGTGATGGTTGTCGGAAGAATTTGTTGGAGGCATTTTTGGGTGTGATACGCTATCATCAATACTCTACTTCAGAGATTGGTCCTATTTAAGACTTCTGCTAAGACACAAGGGCCGGTATATATTATGAGAATTTCAATGCTGAACACTTATTCCAAACCATAAACGCTATGGATGTTGTAAAAAATTGTTGCAGGGACTAAAGAATCACAGGTACTCTTCTTAAAAACGGCTGAGGTCTGCTTACCAACTAGGGAAATTGGATCTACGGAAGGCCACTTCTGCAAAGTTTGACTATCTAATTGATCCAAATGAAAGGAGGCAAAATGGAAGAAGACACCTATGTATATGGTGAGAAGTTCAATGTCGGACTATATCATTTTCCAAGCGAAGATTGTACATAAAACCATTTAAAACCTTGGATATGAAACCAATGAACACTCCCGCAAAGTTTAGCTACCTAATGGATCCGAATGAAGAAAACAAACCAAGACAGGCTTATATTTTGAGAAGCTCTGACACTCATAAAAGTTGAATCAGGATTTTCCAAGCGAAAAATGTAGCCTTCATAGATTCCAATAATGAGGTTTCCTCGGTTGCCAAACAGCACTTTTAACACTAAAATTCTGCTTTATTAAAACATTACCCTTCCGGATGAAATTTCACTTTGCAAGATCTGACATTGCATGAAATGAAATTGCTGATAAGTTGAACGTTCACTGAGATAACTTTGCACAACAAATGTGTGTCACTGCATTGGCAAACTTCAGAAATTTTACACAGATCTCACTAATTAAATTGTGAAACATGGACTGGTTATGCAGGACTGATTAAAATTGCTATAGGAATGTGATGTTATTTTGCTTACTGTAGGCTATCCGATGACGAAATGGAGACAATTAAGCACGTTCTTAAACCTACAAATTATCAGTGTTGATAGGTCTTAAGAAGAATCAATGGGATACTGTTGGGAACCCTGCAGAGTGAAATCACATTTTGTGGTATTGCTGATAAGTTTCACGTGCAGATATCTTTGCACTTAACTGTGTCACTTCATTGGGAAACTTGAAAAAAATTTCACAGATCTAAATAATCAAATCGAACTAGATATACCCGGTTATATAGCACGTTAAAACCTCCCTCTTTTCTGGTAAGTATGGCCGTAGACAGTCTAGAAGTTGATGGGTTGAAAACAATTTTGTATACTGGCTACGAGATAGAGACAAATGAGCATTCGGTTATGTCATTACACAATGACATACAGCCGTAGAGACATACTATAAGATTTCATATTATCAACCATAGACGCAGCATTGATAACTCCTTTCTCGAGAAGCCACTTTCATGGGTAGGCTGCTAATAATACAATATCACCTCCTCAAATCTAAAACTAATCAATGCTGAAGAGTCTTAAGGAGAATCTATGAACCACACACACAATCCAAAAATCTTTCCATCGCGAATGGAAACTTATTAGATGTTCCGTATTCGATGGTGTTGTTTAATTCAGTTTTTATAATTTCTGGAAATGAAAACCTAGAATTTCAAATCTTCTAATGTCTGTCACAAAAATTCTAAAGATGTTGCGAACAACTTTTAGACAACTCTTCTAGTGTCTTTCATTCATTCTGTTTCAAATAAATCTCTTAAGAGGAACACATACTCTGGTTGTTCTTTGTTTACATTGCTGAGCAGCTAAAGCATTTGAACTGACCTTTGAGGAATACATTTTGCATATGGTAGATAGGTTGGTTAGTCCATCTAAATCCTTGAAACGTTCTTTAGGAAATATTCAACAAAATAATCTAATTTTGATTTTTTCTATGAGCTCGATCATGAATGTAAACCCCGTGAGTTTCGTCTCTCTGCCGTTGCAACTTGAAGGAGAGAGTGAGAAAATTCACCGGGAGTTGTGATGTACGTCAAAGAAATTTGGATTAGTCTTTTTCTAATTCTGTTTTTAACAATTTTGAAAAGTTTTGAGGAGACCTCTAAAGAGCATATGCCTCCTTACGGCGCTGATATGCCTCAAATAAAGCATTTGAATAGTTCTTAAATCTATGCTTTATAAATTGTTGAAAAAAAATTCCTTGGCTACGCATTCTGGGTCTTATATTGAAGTCTATTGCTGACTGCCGTAATAGAAGTAGTATAGAATATGTGGTATGGCTGACTTCCGTATCGTCAGTTGCTTTGTGTTATTTAAAATTCTCCAAAAATGCATCAGAAATACAAATGATGATACATGTTTGCCTTTTATCTGCGGTAAAAATGCGTATTTTTGAAATTTTGAAACACGTAGTTTCGAAGATGTTATGACGTTAAGAAACATACGGTATGGAACTCAGCCTATTTCAAGTCGATCGGAAAAAAATGGCTGAGATATGAGAGTTGAAATAGAAAAAAATGCTTTAAAAACATAAAAACCGTTTGACTCGAAATGGCATTTTGGAAATAGGTAATAACTCTAGCTCGAAAACTTATAAACCAATAGTCCCATATTTTTGTGGACTTACCAAAAAATCTATTCCTTCATCGATAGATATATCTTCTAAAAAATAATTGGCCAAAAAGCGAACTGTTTAAAGTAAAAAATTTACATCTTTATTTCTTACTGTATAATATTTTTGTAACATCTATCGGTGAAGGGTTAGATTTGTATGTTTTAAATAAGTTCACATTAACTGTTTTGAAAAGAGTGTTTCAACAAAAAATGCTGTGATGTCTCGGATGATAAATTTACGAAAAACATTTAGTAGTTTTTTTGGGAGGAAATTAATAAAAACGGCTATCATCTACAAAATCTGTTTTTAAAAATTTCGAAAAATTCTACGACCAACAACAGTCTTTAAAGCTGGCATAAGTTTATTTTAGACATGCAAAACGTATTTGAGTGACTTGTTCTACATTATTGGAAACGCCTTTCGGACTCAGCAATAAAAATGAAATTCCAAAAAATTGAGCTAAAAATAGGATCAGACAGCAGTTATTGGTACGATAGAAGTCTCCCCGAGGCAAATAATTTAAGTTTTTAATCAGCCCTATCATGAACATGAGCTCCCCGTGAGTTTTCTCTATGCTTTAAGTTCTAACGGCAGAAAGATAAAACTCACGGGGAGTTTACATTCATGATCGAGCTGAATATGATATGACTCATTTTTAAAGGCAGCAAAAAACGGAGTTTTCTGGCTAAACCCAGTTTAAGGACATCACTTTGATATTTGTAAGTGTTCATGGTGAACGATAAAAAAAGGGAATCTATAAGCCTTGGCAAGAACAAAATACTGGTCTTGAAGATAAACAAAAGATCTTCAAAATGATGCATATCTTGAATTTTAATTATGGACATAAATTGCAGATAGCTTCTTATATAGTCGTTCAAGTCGAGCAAGTTTAACTAGTTAACACCGCTTCTACTGCTCCTGCATGCCCTTCATCTTTCTTCTTATTCTTCTTCATACTATTTTATGTTGAACTCAATGGATCGCTGGTCTCCAGAAACAAACTGTCCTTCACAAATTGCCAACTACATATCATTCAAACTAACCTTATCTATGGCAATCAAAGTAGCTACCCTCTTATCTTATATGTTCAAACCTTTAAAAGTTACTGCTTTCATTATATATTTGTATCAAAATATGATTTCCTTTTTTTCAATAAAACTCATTCAATCCCTCAAATTACATCCAAAAATTGCTAAATTCAAAAATAAAAAATTAATTCACTCGCAATTTAAGCGAACTCCTCAAAAATAAAAAAAAAAAAAATTAAACAAAAAATACAATTGTTTTACGTTAAACAAATACAAAAAACGAATTAACTAAACTTAATTTCTAAGGCCGACTAACTACAAGGCAAGCCAAATTATATCATAAAATCAAACTTATCCTGTTTCGTTGAAGGAGTTGAACAACAATTTACCATCATTTGTTCGCCGTCTGCCGATGCTGCTAATGCCGCCGCAACTGCTGCCTCGGCTACACATTGTTGTTGCGATAATGTTGGGCCGTCTTGTGACTCGGAGGAGTTTTGTGACATTTCATTAAAACCACTATCCGTGCGATAAAATGTCAACGACTTCTTGGGTGAACTGTTAACTGGAGTATGATGTACCACACCACCAAATGATGAGGAAGTAG
Source organism: Musca autumnalis (assembly GCF_047663935.1). Classification (NCBI taxonomy): domain Eukaryota; kingdom Metazoa; phylum Arthropoda; class Insecta; order Diptera; family Muscidae; genus Musca; species Musca autumnalis. The sequence goes on along the minus strand of NW_027411977.1, from coordinate 191,915,712 downwards.
ATGTGGCAATTAAAGCTGCAGGATTAAAATTCTTTTTCTTTAAGTCTTGGCACAAGCGATTAAATTTGTGATCGTCTTTATTGGGTTCTTCATCGTCATCAGCTTCACCGTTTAACCAATTTGCAGAAAAAGATTGTGATAGATTTTTACGACTTGCCGAACGTCGTTTACAGCGGGGTGTATCAGACTGCGAGGAACTACATGTTGAACTATGACCCGATACTTGTGAAATTTGCATATCTTCACCATCAATGCCCGTATACTCAAGTAACTCTTCACAGGTTTCTTCGTGTGTCATAAAAACATCCACCTCTTGTAAGATATTACTGGAGTTTTTATTTCCCGCCAACTTTGTTGTCAGTCTTTCTTTATGAGATTTCGATGAACATTTGGAAGAGTTGACACGAAGACGACTAACTTTTACATTAAAGCTATCCGAAGAAAATTCACCAATACTGTTTGTTATCATTGACGCCAAGGGAGAGGATGATCTTTCAGGAGTAAATTTTCCATTGTCAGTTTCTTGACTGGTATTATTGATCATATCGTTGCTAATGTTTTCCTTATTGTGTGAACGATACAACTTTTCCAAGGGTTTCCTTCTCACAGGTGGGTGTATGGGTGACAACTGTTCTAGCTCCTCGAGTTCAGTACGGAGATTATTAAAACGTGATTTACGTTTTGTGGCACTACCCTTATCCGCCACAGAAGGTGATAGATCATCTGAGGCCGAAATGGGTGATAGCGAGCCAAAGGAACTCTTGTCCAAAGAATCGGAAAGTTTACCCACAATGGCAGTGTGTTGCAATGATTGCAAAGAGAGAGGACTAGAATTAGATTGACCACCACTACTGCTGGGCGCTGTAGTAGAATTATTATTCTTAGCCAATAGTTGTTGTTCATTCTCCCATATCAGAACATTGTGAATATCAAATAGTTTACGTCTCAGTGATGTATCTTTGGCATCTATGCTGGAACTGGCAGAACGTTGGGCATAGCGCGACTTTTTGAGTTCCACATTTGCTCCAGCCAAGTGAGGTTTGAAGTAGGGCTTTAAGGCTTCTTCCAATGCGGAAGGTAAGATCGGCGGCAAGGTCAATTCCGTTTGTGATGCACAGTCACGTATTCTACGTCCTGGTTTGGATATGGGTGTATTACCACTAATATCATTCAGCACAATACGTTGACTTCTTAATGGACAGTCTACCGGACTGGGTACAATTTGATTATCTTTAAAATAGGAACTTATTGCCATTTGAGCTTTGGCCTCCAATTCAGGGTCAGGCGAATCATTAAATTGAGCCTCATTAGGTTCCACATTGGCGGGCATTAAACTTGACACCTCTTCTATTGTCCATTCACATTGGGTAGAACTCATTTGGGGGGTATCTGGGCGTTGGAACAATGATGGACTGGAACACCAAGTAAATAACACGTCTAATAAACAAAATTCATCTGGAAATGGCACATTCAACTTACCTTGCAATGAACGGCATGTGTAACCTCTCTGCCCACGCCGCTTCAAAGGGATTTTTTATTTTCTGGTGCCTTTTTGCTGGTGGCGTCTGTATCACAGCCATCGATATGGAATGCATGCTATTACTACTGCCATTCGACATCATAGTATTGCAATTACCCAGTGAATAACTTAATCCCTGTGGAGTCCTTGGATTTATTGACTTCCTAAATTGTTTATTTTTAGGCGTCACTTTGTTACACTCATCTGCCGTTGCCGGTGGATAGTGCATCATAAATCGGTGGCCCTTAAGTTTTTGCGGCGTCTCATGATCACTGCCTTCCATTCTTCTTTATTTTAACTTTCTTCCTTTTTCGGGTTGTGATTTATTTTTAGCCACAAGTCTAGGAAGCAGATGTTTGACAGGATGTTAGAAATTCCTCGTTCGTTCGTTCGAAAGGTCTCGTTGTTTGACGGTTGTTTGTGCGCCCTTCAATTTGAAATTTGTTGTTTATTCAAAGGTTTGTGACAAAAATAGAATTTTTTGGGACATAATAGAGTTACCAGAGTGTCCGGGGATGTTTTGTCCACCAACGTCATGGCACAATCATGTAGGTAATCGAATCAGCACAGATAGAGCTGGCAAATAATCGACGGCACTATCGATAATATCGATTATTTGTTTAAAAATTCAATATCGATAGATAGTTTAGTCTATCGATATTATCGGACTAAAAATCCCTTGCCTAAAATCTATAGAAATTACGCGGTTTTGTGGGCGTGAGAAAGTAGGTCCCAATTTACATTAGGCGAGTTTACTTGCGGCAATTGTCAGTTTGTAGGTGAGAGAGGGTGCTGAGAGGCAAAGGGTTATCATATGCCTCACCTCTCTCTCCTACAAAATGACAATTGCCGCAAGTAAACTCGCCCAATGTAAATTGGGACTAGTTGTAAAAAAACAATAGTAGTATTTTATTAAAAATTGCATTTTTGTTATCGGCACTATCGATAATATCGATTGTTATTTAAAAATTCAATATCGATAGATAGTTTTGCCTATCGATATTATCGGAATAAAAACCCCTAACCTGAAATCCATTGAAATAAATAGAAATTTCCCTGCTTTTCGGTTATGTGTGTGTAAGAAAGTAATGCTAAGTTTACATTTACGAAATCCACTCGATTTCAACTGTCAAATCCATAGATTAAACGTCAAATGAAATCCAGATGAGATTTCATTTGACGTTTGAGCTATGGATTTGACAGTTGAAATCGAGTGGATTTCGTAAATGTAAACCAAGCATAAGTCCGTAGTCACTCGTACACATTTTTCGGTAAAAGAAAATGTATTTTTTTAAATTTTCTTAATGAAATAAAAGCAATTGTTTATTCTCCTTTACATCTCTGTGAACTACTTTTGCATAATTTCAAGAAAATCATTGACATTTCCGCCATTTTCATCTCCAAATTAATGGTGTTGACAACTTAACGATAATATCGATAGCAATCGATATTTTAAAATATTATATCGAAAATATCAAATGATGGGAATATCGATTGTTTGCCAGCTCTACTAAGCACAGCTCTGATCTACTGCGAGCTGTCAAAAAAGTTGTTGTAAAGCTGAAAACACATCCAACGTTTGAGTAAAGCCCTCGGTACATATGGTCCGTTTAGTGACACGTTGGGACACGCGTTGTCCCAAAACAGTTAAATTATGTTTAACTTTAATGCGTCAGTCATATTGTTGTTTTTCAAAAAACTTGGCTTCACTTACACCTTTTTCGTGTGGTTGTTGTAACGCAACGCTCAACGCACTGTATGTGCCGAGCGCTTAAAGGCCGCGGCGCATATGGTCCGCTGAGCGTCTCGTTACAAAAACCACATGAAAACTTCAATTTACCTGGCAACCCTGTCGTGTAAAGTTGTGAATTTGTGCGCTCTCTGTTAGAGTTACTAAAAACGTATTTTTTTCTCAGTTAAATCAACGTTAAATAGTTATTAATCCCTCCTAATTTGTAGATAAGTATACCAAGTTCAAGTGTACTTGTTTGTGCTTTTAATTTATTAGTGAATATCTTTAAATTGTTTGTTTTAAAAATTTTCTTTTCCAATTAGAAAGTTGTCTTCTTCTTATTATTTCTCGTAATTTGAATTGATATCTTGTATTTTCTTTTGTGTTATATTCTGTTTTTTTCTTTATCTATACAAAACAGAGTTGCCATCGAATAATTTTATTTGCTTCAATCATATATTGAATACTGGCATCGGATTTTCTACTAATTCAATTTTTTTAATTAAATTAATTAGCTTGTTATATATAATACAACTTACTAAAATGTTTTGCTTTTATGACAATTGCATGAATCCAACTGATCCTGATAGAACCATTGAGTGTTGGCTCTGTCTCAATCACTCGCATGCTACATGTGCTGGGATTGATGAAAAAACTGCTGACTCACTCAACCATGATTTTAACGGGCTTAGATGGTGTTGTGTAAAGTGTCGTAATATAGATTTTGAATTTTACAATTTTGCTAAAGACTTATCGACTGAAATAACTGAAATAAATAGGGAAATCTGGAACGCGTATTTACGGATGACCCGCTTTAATGGGATTTTTGAAAAATATCCAAACTTAGATGATTTTTCTTCATCACCAGCCACATCTGCACCGAAACGTAAAAGGTCAAATAAGAAAACTTCAAATAAAGCGAAGCTTCCTAATACACCTAGCGTTTTCAGGTGGCACTGTTTTCTCACCGCTTATATCTGCTAATCCTGTTACAGAATATGGGGGGTCGAAAACTGATGCTACCATTGTGCCGGACCCAGCTCTGCGAACCCCGGCTACTAACACAGATATTGTCATGGGCTCTGTTAACCCTTTGAGTGCAGCGAGTAATTCTACTCCAACTCTAAGGAGTAAGAAAGCCCAAAAAGATTCCACATCTCAACCAAATCATGAGAGCACTTCTGCTTCCTCTAACAGGGATGTTGAGTCCAGACATCCTGAGTTAGCTCAGCCAACATCGGTTGCTGCAGTTGAAGTTCCCGAGGGCTCTGCTAATCCTTTTAGTGTAGCGAGTGTACGCACTCCAACTTTAAGGAATAAAAAAGCCCTAAAAAATCCTACATCATCTACCAATGTAGCGAGTTCATCGACTCCCACTGTTAGAAATGTAGAATTTGGTGAGACTTCTACAAACGCACCAACTCTCGCATCTGCTCCGTCACAAACCCCGCGAATCTCCCAAAGACCGTTGTTAATGGCTCAGCCCATGAAAGCTGTTTTTGCTGCCAGGTTCGCACCAGTTGTAACGGCTGATGACATAAATTACTATATCAAATCTAAAATAAATGGAGATTATTTCCTGAAAACTTATAAATTAAAAGAGCTCCTCAGAGAATAGATCGTCATTCAAAATTATTGTACCTCAGAACATATTTGATCAGATATTATCGATAGATTTTTGGCCTCCTCAAGCATTTATAAAAGAATTTGTTGAAAAATCAGACAACTTAGCTCACTTACCTCATAGACCAGAGTCGACTCCAAAAAACTAAATAATTCTATTTCAATTTGCTATCAGAACGTTAGGGGACTAAATACAAAATTGTCTCGACTGTTCACTGATAGTTTCGATTTCGAGTTTCAAATTATAGTACTCTCAGAAACTTGGCTGAAACCTTCTGTTTTAAATAGCGAAATATTGTGCTCAAGATATCAAATTTTTAGAAAAGATCGAATCATTAAAAAAGGTGGCGGTGTTCTAATTGCAGTCGATTCCAAATACCCATCTAATATTATTACATTAAATGACCTATATGACATCGAGTTCATAGGAGTCTGTATTGAATTTGTCAAGTTTAAATTATTTGTTACCTGTTCATATATACCTCCTGCATCTGACCACAATCTGTATTTTCAACATTTGTCTGCAATAAACTCAATAGCCTCGAGAATGTGTGATACTGATAAAATTCTAATACTAGGAGACTTTAACTTGCCGTCAATTAAGTGGCTTTCGCTTGAGGACTCTGATGGTATGACACCATTGACCCCAAGTGAGAATACGAACCAGCTCTCTTTTGATGTTGTAACTCGCTTCTCGGAAATAAATATGTATCAAATAAATAATGTAATAAATAAGTATGGTAAGATACTGGATTTAGTATTTGTGAATAATACTCTAAATTTTGAAATTTCGAGAATTCATCCTGTATCTATTCCTGAAGATTACCATCATCCCTCACTTTGTATACAGTTGATTTATAACTCCCCAATTTCAACACCACTAACCTCTAGAACATTCAAATCTGTTTTTCAACTTTAAGAAAACTAACTTTCAAAAACTGAATCTTCTCATTACTTCCACAGAATGGGCCTCTTTGTTTCACTGTAATAATCAATTTGACCTTGAACAGGCTGTTAATAAATTTTATGACGTACTGAATAATTTTCTTAATGAATGTGTACCAAAAGTTAGAATAAATTCTTCTAATAAATTGCCGTGGATTACTTCCGAATTGTCCGCTCTAAAAAACTCTAAAAATAGACTTTTCAAAAAATTTAAAAAGTCGGGATCTACTATAGATTATTCAAATTATTCCATTGCCAGATCAAAGTACAACATTGAATCTCACAGGTCATATAAAATGTACATTGATAAAATTAAGATAAATATTAAATCCGATCCAAAATCGTTTTATGATTTTGTTAATTTAAAAAGAAAAAGTACCCGTAGACCTCATTTAATAAAATATAATAATAATGAATTCGTAGGCGATCGTGATATCGCTGAATGTTTTGCTAATTTCTTTGCTTCAACATATTCGTATAGCAATAGTTTCTTGGATACTCAATATCCATATCAGTTACCTAACATGGATAACCTTAGTATGCCGTTTCTCAGAACTGAAGACATTTCAAAGGGTTTATGCTGCCTTAAACCTATAAAAAGTCCAGGTCCTGATGGCATACCTAGTATAATACTTAAAAATTGCCATAATTCCTTATCTACACCATTAACTTTTCTTTTTAATTATTCCCTGAAATTTGGTTATTTCCCAACATTTTGGAAAAAATCTTACTTGGTACCTCTTCATAAATCTGGCAGCATATCCGACGTATCCAATTATAGAGGAATTGCAAAACTGAGTGCAATTCCGAAGTTATTTGAAAAACTCATCACGGATGTAATCTCTTACAAAGTACATCATATTTTAAGCCCTTATCAGCATGGTTTCCGCAGTGGCTTATCCACCGTTACGAACCTAGTTCAATATACCTCAAAGGTCATTAAAGGATTTACTCAGCAGAAGCAAACTGACACAATCTATACTGATTTCAGTAAAGCGTTCGATAGAGTCAATCATAAATTATTAATATACAAATTAAACCGAATCGGTCTCAGTAAAATCCTATTATCTTGGATCTCGTCTTACTTGCAAGGCAGGTCACAAGTTGTTTTATTTGAGGATTGTCATTCCAAATCAATAAATGTACCATCAGGCGTTCCTCAAGGGAGTCATCTGGGCCCTGTCTTGTTTTTATTATTTGTTAATGATTTACCGTTGTCAATAAAAAATTCTGAACTACTTATGTATGCAGATGATGTTAAAATTTTTATAACACACAAGTCTGTAGAATATTTACAATTACTGCAGGAGGATTTAAATAGATTCTCCCGGTGGTGTGCTATTAATAACATGGATTTAAATTTAAAGAAATGTAAACATATGTGTTTCTCTAGAACCTCACCTCTAACATATGATTTCCGGATAAATGAATCTACTCTAATATCTGTGGATTCCTTTGTTGATCTATGTGTCCTATTGGACCCCAAACTAAATTTCAATAATCATATTATAACAATGGTTAATAAAGCAAATGGAGTTTTAGGATTCATTAAGCGTTGGGCAAAGGAATTTTCTGATCCCTATGTCACCAAGCAATTATTTGTCTCACTTGTCAGACCTATACTTGAATATGGTTCTGTTGTATGGGATCCCTATTATTCGAAATATTCTGATAAAATTGAATCTGTGCAAAAACAATTCTTACTTTTTGCTTTAAGAGGCTTTCATTGGAATAGTGATTTCATCTTGCCCTCATATACGAGCAGGCTTAAGTTAATCAGATTACCAACATTAAAAAGTAGACGTGTAATGTTCAATACAATTATGGTACAAAAAATTTTGAATGGCAATATACTTTCAGATTTCCTTATTTCTTCAATCAAAATAAATGTTCCTATCAGATTCAGTAGATATTATCGTTTCTGTAACACTGATTCTCATCGCACTAATTATGCACTAAGCGAACCTGTCTGCAGAATGTGTGATGAATTTAATTCTTTATATTTTATTGTAGATTTTGGTGTAGATATCAATATTATCAAGTCTAGAATAATTTCATATCTTAATACTTAGAATATACCTAACATTATAAAATATACTAGCTGTTAAAGAATTTTCTGTAGCTGGTATTCAACGCCAACTTTTTATCCCGTCATGCTCCGGATCATGACGTGTACGCGATCCCTACGTAATGGGGAGGTCGCCCCCACGGTTCGGAAGGGGTGGGAAAGTGTAGCGTTGGGAACGTTCGAAAAACAAAAAAAAAAATAAACTTGGCATCACTTACACATTTTGCATGTGGTTGTTGTTTCTAAAGCCCTCGGCACATACGGTCCGTTTAGTGACACGTTGGGACACGCGTTGTCACAAAACAGTTAAATTATGTTTAACTTTAATGCGTCAGCCGTTGGTCTGTTCCTTTACTTTTAAAAATGGTAACAGTGGCAAAAAATGGTAAAAGTGGCGAACTGGTCTCATATAAATTGTATGCTTTTTAAAGTAAAGGAACACTTTGCAGGTTAAAAATGGTAAGAAATGGTAACCTCAGGCACGTAAAGGAACAAAGCTCGTATTGTTGTTTTTCAAAAAACTTGGCTTTACTTACACTTTTTTCATGTGGTTGTTGTAACGCAACGCTCAACGCACCGTATGTGCCGAGCGCTTAACGCGTGACGAAACGCACAACGGACCGTATAGCCCTAAACACATCCAACGTTTGAGTAAAGTTGTGTGTCATTACAGGTAGAAGAATAAAGAAAAAATGAAAGTTGGCAGCACTTCGTTTTTTATTCATCTACCTGAAGTGACACAAAACTTTACTCAAACGTTGGATGTGTTTTCAGCTTAATTGGAGACACAAAATTAAAAAATAAATAAATTTTAAACGAAAAATTGTAAAGTTTGTCTTGTGCGAGACTATGAAAATGTTTTGAGCTTATGGGTAAAGCTGAAAACTCATCCAACGTTTGAATAAAGTTTTGTGTGATTTCTGGTAGCAGAATAAAGAAAATTGTATCTTGGCGGCACTTTTCAAACGATGGATGTGTTTAGGGCGTAAGAAGGGATAAAGGGAGCTCCTTCACCTCCGCTCTCTCCAAAAAGCAAAAATATGTTAATGTGTTGTTTTCAGTTGGCACAAAAGTACTTTCTGAAGGCCTCGACACATAAAAAGCATGGCATTCTTTTTTCTACATTGTCCGATTTAATGCAAGGAGCACTTGCCAAACTCTCACGCTCGGCTCACATCAACGGCCTTGGTGTGAATCCGTCACCATCGTCTCAGATGGAAAAGGAACACAGAGGAGCGCACTAAGAGGGGTCTAGATGCACTCAACTCCTGTAAGAATTCCATAGGTAAGAGTTGGGGCTTGAGACCGCATGTGATACAGTGGTTGTATATGACAGTGGCCTGTCCCATTTTGACCTATGGATGTCTCCTTTGGTTGCAGGCCTGAACAGCGAGTCCAATCTGTCTAGGTTAGCTACCGTGCAAAGACCTGCTTCACTTCTTATTACAGGAACAGTGAGGAGCACCCCTCAGGCAACACTGAATGCGGTACTGAACATCCAGCCCCTGGATATTCTTGTTCAGTATCAAGCTTCCCGTAGTGTCTTGAGTCTCAAGGAGCTTAACCTGTGGCGCTCTTCAGGGTCTGGACATGCTGGCATTTTACAGCAGTTAAGCAGTCAGATCGGACTAAGAGACAGGGGGAGTGAAACCGACTACATCTCGCCTTCTGATAGAAGTGAATGGGAGCACGGCAGACCACTACCCGATAGCCTTTCAATCTTTACTGATGGTTCAAAGATGGGTGAAGGTACGGGAGCGGGGGTGTACTGAGAAGAGCTAAACATTAAACGCTCGTTGAAGCTTGCAGTGTTTTTCAGGTGGAAGTGTTTGCAGTATTGAAGGCCCTATAATTATGCCCGTAATTTCTAGCACTAGGTATCCGGGTAGGTAGCTACCTATTAGTTATATTTACCTACGCGTTTGTTCATTTCTACGCGCCATTTACCGAAGCGTGTAATTTTTGAAAGCATGTGTTAACATTGGTGATTTTTATTCATGATTTCGTAAAAACATTGCCACATATAAGTGTTTTACAATTTTTAACACATTGGCAACGATCAACCAGGCAAAATCCTTGGTGTAAGTAACACGGCCGTTTTCGACCCGGTAACGTTACCTATGGATTGAAAATTATCAAAACTTGTAATGTAAGCTTTAAGTCCAATTTACATATGCACATTAAATGATTTCGTTTTACGAAATCCTAGAATCAAATGAAGTGTATTTACATCTGTTTTTTTGCGTCATTTGCTTACGCACACAATCGCACATACACACTTATACAATAACACAAACACACGCACACAATATATTTATTCAGAAAAATAGGAATTTCACAAAACAAATGTGTATCAAATAACTTAAATTAATTCCAAAAACAAAAAAAAACATAATTTTTGCAAGTTTTTTAACCATTTATTTTCACATTTGTCATCGTTTGAGTATTTTTGTTTTTCTACAACACACACAAACAAACAAAGACATCATAAAACAGTTGCATTTTTTGGTAGTTTATGACGAAAAAGCAGGGTTGCGTATAAAAGTATGGTGTTTCCGTGCGCTGTTTGGAATAAATGACGTAGCTATCGTCATTTATTTTTGTATGGTAAATGACGCAAAATGTTGCCTGTTTTACCAAATAAATGACGAAACAGCTCTAAATGACGAAAAAGTTGCTAATGTAAATTGGACATTAACCTTTGTTGGGTTCCAGGGCACTGCAACGTTGAAGGGAATGAGATTGTTGTCCTCTGACCTTAATGTTGCTTGCTTCACGCTCAATTTAATGTAAATGAATAAAGGCCAGGTGCTACCTGATTTAAATGCTATCTTGGATTTCTTTATTCTTTTACAGAAAATTAGGCTTGTTCTCACCTTTGTGGTGGAGGACTATGTCAAGCTGCAAATGTATGTATGTGTTAGTAAATCAGAGTTGTATTTGAAGACAGTTTGTCTTGTGTAAACGCCGGGTAAAGCTGGGTACACATTGTCAGTTTTGAATGACAGCTTTGTTGTTGCTTGCTAGTGTGGCCGTTAATTTTTGTCATTCATCATGCAATCACAAAACGGATCTGTTCCAGAACTGCAAGAATCTACTAATTTTTACTATTTTTTTCGAAAACATAAAGGAAAAACTCATGGTATAAGTAAAGAGGTAGATTTAAATGAAAAAAGTCTATAGAACCCTTGTTTTTCCTGAATTCCTAAAACTTCAAAATTAAGCAACAAGTGGGTTTGTTTACAACAACAATTTTGAGCATTTTATAAAAATCGCGAAAAATGAATGAAGTACCAATGTTTCTACGCGTAATCAAGTTGTGGATATGATAAAATTTTTGTTTCAATGATAACCTGACGAATTATTTCCCTAAAAATGTTCCAAAAATAATTTTAAAAATCATTGAATTCGATTGTTTTTAAAATTGTTTGGCATTTTATTCAAACACCACACACACATACACAGTTTGTGTATATTGTTTTGAAGTTTTAGGAATACTCGAATGAAAAAATTTAAATTGACATAAAGCTTTGGCTAACCTTTCTTCTTAAACCATGGAAAAACTGTTATCGTAGTAAAAAATAGTAGCTTCTTGCAGGTTCTGGAACTGAGCAAATATTTTGTAGTTGCAGGACGGTTGGACAGTTATCGATAATTGCAAAAAATCGTCGTGAAAAACTGACAATTGGTCTGTTCCAGTACTGCAAGAATCTACTAATTTTTACTATTTTTTTCCGATAACATAAAGGAAAAAATGTTATCGTAGTAAAAAATAGTAGCTTCTTGCAGGTTCTGGAACAGAACAAATGTGTACGGTACTTAAAGCGGGGTACACACGATCAGTTTTGACTGTCGATTTTTCGGAAATATCGATAAATTTAAAACTGTCCAGCAACCACAAAATATTTTGTGGTTTGCTAATGACTGACAAAAATGAACGGCCACACTGGCACTTAAAGTTGTGTGTTATTTCTTGTAGAAGAATAAAGAAAAATGAATACTTGGCTGTAAACGCATCCAACGTTTAATTAAAGTTTTGTATCATTTCTGGTAGATGAATAAATGTCAAAGTACTGCAAAGTTTCAACTTTCCTTTATTCTTCTACCAGAAATGACACAAAACTTTGCTGAAATGTTGGATGTGTTTTCAGTTTTACGCACTAAACACATCCAACGTTTGAGTAAAGTTTTGTGTCATTTCTTGTTAGAAGAATAAAGAAAAATTAAAACTTGGCAGCACTTTGTCTTTTATTCATCTACCAGAAATGACGCATAACTTTACTCAAACGTTGGATGTGCTTAGGGCATGACGGCGCCACTTTATGCCTTGTTCAGACTGACGGTGTTTTGCTCTCTATTCGTTGTTCGACCCCAATTACGATGTAATTACTTCATTTCCCATACAAAATATTGAGAACGAACATTGTTCAATTTAAATTACTCTCAGAACGACGATAAAATATGTCCCACCTCTAATAAATGAGAGAATTTATCGAAATAAATTAATTATGACAGGAAAAATACAAAATTTAAAAATTTATTAAAAACCCAACATTTTTAGAAAAACTGCAAAATATGAATGAAAAGTAAAAGGTTTAACGATTTCAATTTTCAAAATAGAAAAATTTGAAAATATACTGAAAACACCAAAATTGTGTGAAAAATAGAAAACATGAATAAAACTAATATAATTTAATATTAATGCCCGTAATTTCTATGAGTTCATAGATATCCCCCGTGTAAGCAAAATTTTATAATTTCAATCTATAGGTAACGTTACCGGGTCGAAAACGGTCGTGTTATGGCCCCGGCACATACGGTACGTTGTGCGTTGCGTCACGCGTTAAAAACAACAACCACATAAAAACAAAATGAAAGTGATGCCAAGTTTGTTCTTAAAGTTTTCATGTGGTTGTTGTAACGCGACTCACAACGTACCGTATGTGCCGGGGCCATTACTTACACCAAGGATTTTGCCTGGTTGATCGTTGCCAATGTGTTAAAAATTATAAAACACTTATATGTGGCAATGTTTTTAGAAATCATGAACATGGTACAAATATGCAGGTAGCCTCATCGGCAATTGTTGGTAACATAAGGTGTCAAAATTTGACATGAATTCAATGCAGTTGACACATTATGTTACCATCAGCTGGCATGATAATGCTACCTGTATTATTGTACCATGATCATGAATGAAAATCACCAATGTTACCACATATTTTCAAAATTTACCCAACGCGTAGGTAAAGATAACTAAAAGGTAGCTACCTACCCGGTTACCTAGGGCTAGAAATTACGGGCATAAATAGATATCTGAAAGAATGACAAGTATTTTTCAGTTCATATAAATTAGCTCTACTCGTCTTTTGGCTGAAACTTTCTTAAAAATCTGTAAACAAAAACTATGAAAATATTGCTAAGTTTACATTTACGAAATCCACTCGATTTCAACTATCAATTCCATTACTCAAACGTCAAGTGAAATCCAATCGATTTCAGATGAGTTTTCATTTGACGTATACACAAAGTAATTGACAGATGAAATCGAGTGTATTTCGTAAATGTAAACATAGTATATGAATCATGTTGCTATGAATTGTGTACCATGTCGTGTACGTAATTATGAGAACGAACGACGTTATTCAAATTCTGGTATGAACATGGCATTACCAATGATAATTCGATAACAAACGTCATTTACATTTGGTCTGTTATCGAAATAGTACCATCACCAAAGAAAACAAAGTGTTTTTGCGTATGTGATTGTGTACTGCAAACGAATTGAGAAAAACGACGAGGAGAAAATTGCAATATAAGGTTTCTTTAATATTTTAACAAGACAAAATATTTATTAAATGATAAATAAACAAATTAAACAACGTTAAAAATATTTCAAAGGTTTCAGAGAACAGAATTGTTGCAGAAGAATTATTTGGCCGGCGAAACACAATTTTTCTCAGTCCAGTACATAGTAGCAACAATAGCAACAACAACAACATCGAGAGCAACACACAAATCTCGCCAGAAAAAGAACATCGGAAAGAGAAAAAAGGAATATAAACAGCTGCAAAATTCATCGTAAAAATAAGACTGTAAGCAGTGGTGGTAGTAGTGGAAGTGGTGGTTACAACGATAAAGGAGACAGTAAGTTATCTACTACTACCGGCATTTATGACAAATGTGATAGTGACCAGAACAGCGGCGTCAAGTCCTTTCGTAAATCAGGTGGTGGTGGTAGTGGTGGAGGAACAGAAAATTGTTGCCCAGCAAAGATAACCAAGTTGGAAATATTACAAACCGCGGAAGAAGGTGAGCAAGAGGCGTCATTTGGTCCATTGACAAGGGCACGTAGCGGTAGTTGTGGCCAGAAGCGTAATACAAGGGGTGATTTGAATGATAGCAGAGAAGAGACCACACCTTTGCATTTGTTACTGACACAAAGGCTTAAAGGTGCTGAGACAGCGAGTACCGGCGGACATTTTAACGAACTTCTTAAAGCTGGCTCAGTTTCGGGTGATTACTTATTGGCCTCCACTTCAACAACAGCGGCATCAAGTAATCGCTCAAATATGTCCGAAAATGGCTGTAAACATTTTCAGGCTTATGTTAAGGAAAATTCTTTGGACACGTATCGTATTATAGATGCTTACTTTTCGGCCTGTATTAACAGGGATGCAAGGGAGAAAAAGGTATGATATTGGCCTTTACCAGGAGTTCCGAAATCACCAAGTTTCTTTTTTGTTGTAGGCTCTGACTTGTTGCTGTTTCGAGTGTGGTAGTTATGGCATACAATTATATGCTTGTTTGCATTGCATATATTTTGGCTGTCGTGGTTCCCACATTACCACTCATTTACGTGCCAAAAAACATTCCATAGCCTTGGAACTGTCTCATGGCACATTGTATTGTAATTCATGTCGAGACTTTATATACGATGGACGTTCCAGGGATATTGCTGCCGTCAATCGTAAACTAGAGGCTAAAGATTTACAAAAGAGCCTTGCTTGGACACCATGGATACCTACGCCGAAGGAGACTAATTTAATGTTGGCCAATCCGAAACGGCGCAATGTCAAGGCTAACGAAACTTTGGGTCTGAGAGGTCTAATTAATTTAGGTTCCACCTGTTTCATGAATTGTATTGTACAGGTAGGAACTTAATTTGTGGAGTATTATTTATAGTCGCAAAGATTTATTGGAGGCCTCATAAAATGATTAAAAGTTGATCATTATTATCTACTTCCTTTTAGGCATTAATCCACACTCCTCTTCTGAGCGATTACTTCCTGTCCGACCGCCATGAATGCAGTGCAAAATCCTCAATGAAATGTTTAGTTTGTGAAGTTTCTCGTTTATTCCAGGTGGATTATTTTAAAATTTTACCTCCAACTCCTCAAAACTAATAACAATTTCCCTCTCTCCCTTAAAGGAATTCTATTCTGGTTCCCGCACACCATTATCGTTACATCGTCTACTGCATTTAATATGGAATCATGCCAAACATTTGGCCGGCTATGAACAACAAGATGCTCATGAATTTTTCATTGCCACTTTGGATGTTTTACATCGTCATTGTATTAAAGCCAAAGCTGAAACAGAAAGTGCCAATAAATCGAGTTCTTCGCAGACCACAACAACTCATTCGAATTGCCCGACACAATGTAATTGTATTATAGATCAAATTTTTACCGGCATGCTGCAAAGTGATGTAGTGTGTCAATCGTGTAAAGGTGTTTCAACCACAATTGATCCATTCTGGGATATTTCCTTAGATTTGGGTGAAGCTCATGGTGGTGCAACACCCAAATCTTTAATCGATTGTTTAGAACGTTATACCCGTGCCGAACATTTAGGTTCATCGGCGAAAATTAAATGTTCCACATGTAAGTCGTATCAGGAATCTACGAAACAATTTAGCCTCCGTACACTACCAAGTGTGGCCAGTTTTCACTTGAAACGTTTTGAACATTCATCGCTTATAGATAAGAAAATCTCGACGTTTATATCATTTCCGGTTGAATTCGATATGACACCATTTATGTCAGAGAAAAATAATGCCTATGGTGATTTTCGTTATTCCCTCTATGCTGTGGTAAATCATGTGGGCACCATTGATGCAGGTCATTATACAGCCTATGTACGACACCACAAGGATACCTGGGTGAAATGTGATGATCATATTATAACGACGGCAACACTGAAACAAGTTTTGGATAGCGAAGGGTAAGTGTAAAAGAAAAATTATAACTTTCAGGATCGTTAAGCTTTAATTTGAATGTTGAAGTGTTCAAAAAAGAATAAAAGAAGATAAACGGAAGTGATGGACTATATTATGTAGTTTTATGAATTAAGGGGTCAAGTCGTGACTAAGGACTCCACCCGGATCGCTATAAAATGTTTACCGTATGCAGTCCTTGATATGCTGATCACACTTATGCACAACCCATTAAAATATTTGGATTATATTTTTATGGATTATATTTTTATCGATGACGCTGTCCCCGATTTTGCAATAAACCAGTAAATTTTAATTTAATAGCCTTCAAATGTAATATGCGATGTTTTCTTAGGTCCCTGATCATTTTGACCGATTTTGACAAAACGCTCAATATATTTGACTTGAAATGTCTGAAATTATGTATCTTCTGAACATATTTTGAACAGATATGTGATTAAACCCTGAATGTTTTGTTTTTTTTTTTTTTTTTTTTTTGAGCATAATGATTTGATTGTTTATAATTCTCATATACACTTTCTACACAACATTGATATAAATAGCACGTGTAATATCGAGAGTATTGAAAAACACAACACATGTCCGGTTTTGCCAAGTGCAATAAAGGAAGTGAATGAAGAATAAAGGAATAATTAAAAATCATAACAAAGCAGAAAAGTAAACAGAACATATAAAAGAAACAAAAAAAAAACAAAAGAAAAAAAAAAAGAAAATTATTTTGATTTTTCTTCATGTTTTCTTCTAACGACTCACTAAAGACTCATAAACGATTATAAACATGTCTCGAAAAAGAGTCACAAATTAATCAACATATCAGCAATAAATGATTAAAATACGACTCGAAAAAGACTTTATATAGGTACCATCAGACATTTTTCAAAAATGACTCTAAACTAATACAGAGGAAGACTCATATGTGATTTTTTTGGAAAAGTCTCCCGAGGTAACGTTTTTCTGCCGACAAAGGAGTCTTTTTATGATCAGAAAATGCGCTCAAATTCCAGCTTTTTAATCGATCAGTCGGATCAAAAGAGGCTCGAATTTAATTAAAAATTTCAAAAAAAATGCTGGCTGGGTAATTCCCGTTTCAAAAATTGTAATATATCCAATAACTTGTTTAAATACAGTTCTTGAACATGTGATTATTTTTTATATAAATTTCAATAAATGCTCTGTTCCAGAACCTGCAAGAAGCTGCTATTTTTTACTACGATGAAAATTTTTCCTTTATGTTATCGGAAAAAATAGTAAAAATTGGTAGATTCTTGCAGTTCTGGAACAGACCAAAAAGTTACCTTCGAAAAATTTTCTTTGTTTGAGTAGGAGCTATAACTATAGAAACACCATTGGTCTGTTCCAGAACTGCAAGAACCTAAAATTTTTTTAATATTTTCTTTCGTTAACACAAACGAAAAATTTTTGTCGTAGTAAAAATGTGTAGATTTTTGCAGGTTCTGGAACATGCCTCATATGTCGACAAAATTCGTTCAGGATTGTCTTATTTGAAGTGTTCTCTATAAAATAAAACCATAAAATTATAAAAAGTCAGCAACACAGTTTTCGAGTTTTGTCCGTAATGCTGGGGAAGAAGGGTGAAACAATATTAGGTGTGAAACTAATACATTGCCGCAAACAATTTACCGAACTTATACAGTTGTAGTTACGATTTCCCTAGAAATTTCCCCGCAATGATCGACTATCATAAGAAATATGGGAAGGACTTATAAAGAAATGTAATATGTAACACCACTTATAATAGGTTTAAGAGGTTATGGCCATTTATTGAGCACGAAAAAACCAAAACTTTTTTTTTTGAAGATTTTGTTTTTATCTGAAAAGTCACACCTTGAGCTACTTACGGACATTTTTTGTTGAAAATTTTGCACATTGATCTGGCAAACGGCCGCCTACGAACCACTGTTTGTATTAAAGCACTTTGCGGTGCCCACTGTAGCTCGAAAATGAATAAATAAATCACTCAGCATATAAAAAAATGTAAATTAAAAAAATTGTGAAGTTTTTATTTAGTTTTTTTTTTTTTCGCCATAAATCCGTCAATTTTTTTAAAGTCTTTCGATTAAGGACAACCTTTTTATGTGTATACTAATCCCACAAAAACATATGTATGAAGATTGGATCATCCGTTTTCGAGCTACAGTGGGCACTGCATTCAAAAATACCATTTCGAGAAAACCGAGTTTAAAACTTCGATATTGCATACAAATCAAAATGAATTTTTCCTTTCGAGCGCTAATATCTGAGCTAATTCTTATCCGATCGACTCGAAATTCTTGCTACATATTCTTTTCTAACTATGCTTTTAAATAAGCCAATAAAAAATCGGTTTTGTATATTGGCTATCGAAACTCAAAATCTGTCCTCAGGAGACTCAGGATCACGTCTAAAAGCAGTCTGAATGCTTTTGATTGCTCTGGTAATCATAATTGATTACAGCGAAGTTATGATTTGCGAAGTTAAGCAAATCAGAAATACTCATGGGAATGTAGTCAACACCATGCTGAAAAATTTGATCTCGTCTTAACTGAGTTTCGAACCCATGACCTTCAGCATGTAAGGCGGACATAGCAATCACTACGCCGCGTAGTAATCACTGTGCATGTCGTTTCTAAGTGTATTGGGGAAAACATATTTTTTGTGTAGATTGACTGGTGCGTAATATTTTGTCCAAACTTAGATTAAGTTCATTGATGGGTCATATCGGCCCACTCCTTCGAGTATCTGCCCCATAAAAGTTCAAAATATTTTCCTAAACGGTGTAACCGATTTGGTACAACATTGCACATATTATTATTTCTACCAGAAATAGATAAGGTTCTTATATGGACTAATCGTTTTTTGTGCGTTTTAAAACATGTCTCGGCTCATTTTGAAATTTTTGTTGCATGTTGTCCTGGAAACCCTTTTACGAATATATAATTGTAAATTTTAATATTTTTTTCTGGCCCATATTTCCTGAGATGATGACCCAGAAGGCTCCAAATCCCCATGCCAGCACCAAATAAAATGACTGATAAGCATTAACCCCACGACAGCGGGTTCTTTGTACCGATAACCCTACACAACATCAAACCGATGCGCTGCTACCACAAGAACAATTGATAAACACGACAACTTGCGATTTGATCTCAAGTTCTACGAATGTCTATATCGCAACACCTTCGGATGTCTCCCTCACAAAACTATTAAATATTAAAATACATTTATTTGCGAAATTTGCCTAGTGGAATACACAAAAGCATATGCGCATATCTGTCGGCGACAGAACGCAGCGAGGCAATAATAAATATCGAACTAATCGGGATAGCCCTACTAATAATATACATAATTGTACATATCGCCGTAAATTATTTTTAATTATTTCCTAATTAATACATTTTTCTTTATTCTTTTCCTTTCTTTTCAGATATTTATTATTCTATCATAAAAATATATTGGAATACGAATAAAATTAGACTGGAATAAACACAAAACTGAATACAAAATGAACACAACTTTTTTAAAATTATTAAAAAAATACAAAATAAAAATTAAAAAATACAAAAAGAAATCCTAGAACCAACAACCTAGAAATACAAACAAAACACAAATGTATTAAATAATTATGTCAAACTAAAAAAAAGAAACAAAACTTAAATATAACTGTTATGAATTTTTATTTCTTCAAACCACAAAAACCTAAAAAATTATAGTAAACAACAAACAAAACCCTAAAATTATAATTCATAAAATATCAACACAAAAAAATAACTATTTACTCATTCCACACTAAATTTCTCACCGCAACAACCCATACTCATTTTGTGTATTTTTAAAATTTTTTCGTTTTGCTTTTATTTTTCGCCGCATAGTGACTGTGTTGTTTGCTCTCTTTGTAAAATTCTTAAGAAAAATTGCAAAAAAAAGTCAATGCAACTTGGGCTCGTCCGGGATTTGAACCCGGGACCTCTCACACCCGAAGCGAGAATCATACCCCTAGACCAACGAGCCACACATATATAAGGCGTTAATTGGCATTAAATGCAACACGGTGTGGTAGTGGTGAATTGGTGTGTAGAAAAATACTGGCATGTGGTGAATTTGATAAGAAATACAACAAATGTGGCGAGTATGTGTTATGGTGGTTGATTGTCTAACGAAAAAGTGTTGTCTACCTTGGGGCGTTGAGAAAATCATTGTTGTTTTAATAAACGCAAATATATTAGGTAGTTGTTCATGATGGCAGTTGTCTTTACATTCTAGTGGTAAGGTTTAAAACGTATTTTACATTTAACATTGGTTTGTTCCCTTATACTAGGTTTACATTTACGAAATCCACTCGATATCAACTGTCAATTCCATTGCTCAAACATCAAATGAAATCTCATCTGAAATCCATTGGATTTCATTTGACGTTTTACCAATGGAATTGACAGTTGAAATCGAGTGGATTTCGTAAATGTGAACCAAGCATTACTTTTTAATAGTAAAACTGGTAAAGGAGAGAAAGAGAGAAAAATTGTTCTCACATAAAGTTCGCAAAACGCAAAAATGGAAAAAAAACGTCAAAAAGCTGGAACAAATGTCAAAGTCGACGTACCAACCAATCAGCCAATTTGTGGAGTAAAAAGTTTTTAAAGAGAGCGTCATTAATCGCCATTTTTGTTTAAAGAGAAGTGAACATTTTACAACTTTTTTGTGTACGGGAACGGGTTTTCGGGTAAAATGTGTAAAAGTTGTAAAAACTTTTTAGTTCTGGAACAAAGCTCATGTTTTATAAAACATGCATCATTTAAGTTGTCAATTCCAAACTCTTAAGCTACACGCTGAAACTTTCATTCGAAACTTTCCCATTATTTTGGCGTTTATAGATCGAGTTCCATACTAAAGTAATTTTATGAATTTACTCTAAAGCCACACGCTGAAACTTTCAAACGAAACTTTCCCATTATTTTGGCGTTCTTAGGTCGAGTTTCCAACTACAGTAATTTCATAAAATCACTTTAGTATGGAACTCGATCTATAAACGCCAAAATAATGGGAAAGTTTCAGCGTTTGGCTTTAGAGTTCTGTATTGGGAAACTCGACCTAAGTCCCGGTCCACACTAGAGTGATTTCATTGAAAAAATTGCATGAAATTATGCGTCTCTAGATCGACCTCCATGGTAGAGTAAAATCATAAAATTGCTGTAGTGGGGAATTCGATTTAAGAACACCTAATTTCATGAAATTTTTTAATGAAATTCAAGCTAGTGTGGACCGGGACTAAGAACGCCAAAATCATGGGAAAGTTTGGTGAGAAAGTTTGAGCGTGTGGCTTTAGAGTAAATTCATAAAATTACTTTAGTATGGAACTCGATCTATAAACGCCAAAATAATGGGAAAGTTTCGAATGAAAGTTTCAGCGTGTAGCTTTAGAGTAAGAGAGAAATTGTTCTCACATAAAAGTTTTTTCATAAAGTTCGAAAACGGAAAAATGGAAAAAAACGTCAAAAAGCTGGAACAAATGTCAAAGTCGACGTACCAACCAATCAGCCAATTTGTCGAGTAAAAAGTTTTTAAAGAGAGCGTCATTAATCGCCATTTTTGTTTAAAGAGAAGTGAACATTTTACAACTTCTTTGTGTACGGGAACGGGTTTTCGGGTAAAATGTGTAAAAGTCGTAAAAGTTGTAAAAACTTTTTAGTTCTGGAACAAAGCTCATGTTTTATAAAACATGCATCATTTAAGTTGTCAATTCCAAACTCTAAAGCTACACGCTGAAACTTTCATTCGAAACTTTCCCATTATTTTGGCGCTCTTAGGTCGAGGTCCAACTACAGTAATTTCATAAAATCACTTTAGTATGGAACTCGATCTATAAACGCCAAAATAATGGGAAAGTTTCGTATGAAAGTTTCAGCGTGTAGCTTTGTCCGGGTCCACACTCGCGTTAATTTCATTGAAAAATTTCATGAAATTAGGCGTTCTTAAATCGAATTCCCCTTTACAGGAATTTTATGATTTTACTCTACTATGTCCCGGGTCACACTAGAGTAATTTCACTGAAATTTTGGCATGAAATTATGCGTCTCTAGATCGAGTTCCATAGTAGAGTAAAATCATGACATTGCTGTTGTGGGGAATTCGACCTAAGAAGGCCTAATTTCATGAAATTTTTTATTGAAATTCACTTTAGTGTGGACCGCAATTTCATGCAATTTTTTCAATGAAATCAGTCTGGTGTGGACCGGGACTTTAGAGTTACTGTATTGGGAAACTCGACCTAAGAACGCCAAAATAATGGGAAAGTTTCAGCGTGTGGCTTTAGAGATACAATATCTGTCAAATAAATGACAAAAACTCCCAAAACACCTGTTTTAAATACAAGTGTAAAATGTTTAAAACAAAAAAATGGTATTAAGCCAATGCAAACAAAAGACGTATCTGTACAAAATAGGTGTGTACGATAACTTCGCAAGTGAAAAGTACTTGCAAGCACTCAGCAAGTTCTCAGTAACCTCTCTCCACCAATTTTACTCTCTCGAAGCAAAAAATTTGCAGATTGTTATCGAACAGCAATTTGCAAAAACTTGCAAGAAGTCAGCTGATTTGATAAACAAGAAGAAGTTGGCGGAAAAGATTAAATTTAACAATTGAACGTGTCTACCATTTTTTTTTTTTATTTTTCCATTTAAAATTACAAAAATATGAGCAATAAGAGGAAAATAGACCTAGTGTGTTCTCCAGGAACTTTCAAACGAATTTCAAAATGCCTTGGCTTTATATATCGTGCATATCTTCCGTAACCCCCTATTGTTTTCTTCTGAAAATATTAGTTAAGCCTTCCAGCGCAAATGGAATGTGAATTCTAATTGTTTGTGCTTTTGTTTCCATATGTTTCATGTTTATACAAAGCAGTCATTTCACATACATTATCCTTGATGGCATGTACATACATAAATGGTCTGCGACCATTGGATATTTTTTCAAATCATTACACCCTCATGTGCCATTTCTCAACGAGGAGGCGTTTCATTTATCTACTGTATAACTGACTTATTCAGTGGTTGTGAAACGGCCAATACCTGGCCGTCTACATTGTGTTTCTCTTACTCCATGGATGCACCGCTTTTTGCAGGGATTTGATACCTTTAAAATAAACAATAAATAGTCACCATAAACTACAAAATAAGTTATTTTACTTACTCTTATGTTACACGCTAAAACTTTCATACGAAACTTTCCCATTATTTTGGCGTTCATAGATCGAGTTCCATACAAAAGTAATTTTATGAATGGGGAACTCGAACTAAGAACGCCAAAATAATGGGAAAGTTTCGTATGAAAGTTTTAGCGTGTAACATAAGAGTTACATTATCGTTTTCCGTCTGTTTTTACTCCCGGGCAATGAATTTTATAACGAAAAATAGAAGAAATGGAAAAAAGTCTAACATTTCTTTTCTATCACGGATAATGGAGGTTCCGGATAATCGAGGTTAAACTGTATTTATTTTAATAGCCAAACGTTTGTTTATGTTTTTGCCAAGAAGTTCGCCACAAAACATTCGAATTTAAATCAGGTGATCAAACTTGCAAATTCTTACAAGAAAAATTTTCCTTGCAAAAACTTGTAAACAAAAGTCTCCAAAACTCTCCAATAATCTCTCACAATTGTCTCCAAATTCTCTCTCTTTTACTTTGCAAGTTTGTTATCGAACAGCATTTTGTAAAAGTTTGTGCAAATTTGCACAAACTTTTGGGTTATCGTACAGACCTAATATCTCAATTTGTTCGGAGGCTAAAACAAATAAAACCTGTTACGTCGAAAACACATCCATCGTTTCAGCATGGTCGGGCGTCATTTCAGATAAAAGAATAAAGAAAAAATTCGATAGTTGTTATCATATATATTGCCCCTATATAACGGTACTTCCCGATTTAAGTTATTTTGTAGTTTTCAACCACATTTGCAAAAACCGAATTACCTATAACCGCACTATCCGTTTTCTGGTATTTTATCGCCTAATGCTTGGTTTACATTTACGAAATCCACTCGATTTCAACTGGCAATTCCATTGGTTAAACGCCAAATGAAATCCAATGGATTTCAGATGAGATTTCATTTGACGTTTTTGCAATGGAATTGACAGTTGAAATCGAGTGGATTTCGTAAATGTAAACTAAGCATAAAATACATCGTTTGAGTAGAACTGAAAACACATCCGTCCCTTAAAGCTGAAAACACATCCAACGTTTGAGTAAAGTTTTGTGTCATTTCTGGTAGAAGAATAAAGAAAAATTTGAACTTGGCAGCACTTTGTCTTTTATTCATCTACCAGAAATGACACAAAACTTTACTCAAACGTTGGATGTGTTTTCAGCTTAAGTGCCGCGTCACGCGTCAAAAACAACAACCACATGAAAAATTTGCAAGTGGTGCCAAGTTTGTTCTTGTGCTTACATGTGGTTGCTGTAACGCGGCACTCAACGGACCGTATGTATTGGCGCTTAAGGTGCAAACATATGCTCTGTTCCAGAACCTGCAAGAAGCTACTATTTTTTACTACGATAACATTTTTTCCTTTATGTTATCGGAAAAAATTGTAAAAATTAGTAGATTCTTGCAGTACTGGGTAGAGCTGGCAAAAAATCGATGGCACTATCGATAATATCGATTATTTTTTAAAAAATACAATATCGATAGATAGTTTTGTCTATCGATATTATCGGATTAAAACCCCCTAACCTAAAATTCACTGAAATTAATAGAAATTCGAGGCTTCTCGGTTTTGTGGATGTAAGAAAGTAAGCTGGTAGTTACACGTAAAAATTTTTCAAAAAAGTAAAATGTATTTTTATTAAATAAAAGCAATTGTTTTTTTCTCCTTTTTGATTTCTGTGAACTATTTGTGCAAAATTTCAACAAAGCGT
Source organism: Musca autumnalis (assembly GCF_047663935.1). Lineage (NCBI taxonomy): Eukaryota > Metazoa > Arthropoda > Insecta > Diptera > Muscidae > Musca > Musca autumnalis. The sequence continues at coordinate 191,890,676 of NW_027411977.1, read as the reverse complement.
AGACATTTCCGCCATTTTCATTTCCAAATTAATGGTGGTGACAAATTAACGATAATATCGATAGCAATCGATATTTTAAACTATTATATCGAAAATATCTAATGTTGGGAATATCGATGGTTTGCCAGCTCTAGTACTGGGGCTGGATTCTTGTTCTATGAAAATTTGAAATGAAAAATATTTTCTTTATAATTTTTTTCATTTGACAGTTTTCTCCTTTATAAAAGTTTTCATTTTACATTTTCATAGTCCCAATTTACATTAGGCGAATTTACTTGCGGCAATTTTTCTCGTTCCCTCTTAAACTTGCCTCTTGCATTTATACAAAGCAATTCTGTTCCGATAAGTTTTGTTTTCAAAACAATGAAAATAATGTCAAATACGAAAAAAAATATAAAAGGAATTGCCTGAAAATTGCCGGTACGAGTAATTTTTTTCCATTTCCATTCCCCAAACGTGTCTCTCCTACAAACAGAGACTTGCCGCAAGTAAACTCGGCTAATGTAAATTGGGACATATGCTCTGTTCCAGAACCTGCAAGAAGCTACAATTTTTTACTCCGATAACAATTTTTCTTTTATGTTATCGAAAAAAATAGTAAAAATTAGTAGATTCTTGCAGTACTGGAACAGACCAATAGAAACAGAATTTAGCCTCTGGAACAGACCATAGATTACGCACTTCGATAACTTTACTCGACAAGTCGAAAATCGATAAACTAGGGATACGTAAAATCGATTTCGGTTAATCGATTATTAACCGTAAAATTTCCAAAAGTCGTAGTCGACTATTGACTGTGCGAAAACAGGATAATCGATTATTCTTAGTCGACTTTCGGAAGACGGAGTCAACTATTATTCGTAGTCAACCATTAGTCGTAGTCTATTATTAATCGTAGTCGGCTATTAATCGTGGTCGACTATTAGTCGTAGTTGACTATTAGGTGTGCTAAAACCGCATAAACGACGGTACTTTTTTATACATATAACCATCACGGATCGCATCAACGAAAATGGTCGATTATAGTCGATTAAAATTGGTTTTCGGCAGTTAACGATTAATCGAAAGTCGAGTTTTAAGTTTTTCACGAAAACCGAATAATCGAAAAATCGATTATTGCAATTCACTACGTATCCCTACGATAAACCATCCCTGCAACAAGAAAGCAAAGTGCCGTTATTTGAAAGCAGGAAAAAAATATTCGAAGAATTACGATAATAAATTGGAGTATTGTTCGATTTTTGTTAATATATTAAATTTATTAGTTAAAAGCAATGAGAAAATCTCGCAAAATGTTTCAATCGGTAAATTCTCGTATAAATTATGTTTGCCATCAAATTACCCAGATTGTCGTGAGTAGCTGGCTTTGATGTTAGATAAGATGCTGTGGTTTCCAATGTTTTGAACTGAACTGATAACCTCATCTGATACACCTTTCAATGTCATCAAAAACAATGGCATTCAAGTACAAACTACTACTCCTACCTCTTGGGAGGAGGTTTTAGGGAGTTTTATAAAGAAGTGGTACTAAATATTGAGACATTTATTGTAATGGAATCAGGAAAATAACGATTACCCACTATCAAAATTTCAGCAATATCTGAGAACATCCGTTTTCTAGCTACAGTAGGAACCGCATTCAAAAATCCCATTTCGAGAAAACCGCGTTTAATACTTCGACGCTACATACAAATCACAATCACTTTTCTTTTGCTAACGCTCATAGGACGTTCCTTTTTTTGTAAGATTCTGATTTGGATATTGCTTCTATATATACAGTATAATCTCGATAAGAAAGAAGTAAAAGTGCGAAAATACGAAGCATTTGTAATAATTAGTACAAATTATCGAGTACACGAGCAGGTATAAGTTAATTGTGTATACAAAAGGGTTATGACTTCAAAATTGTTTCCCGTAGCAGGAATGAAGAACTACAGTGGATCACAGTCAAAAGTATCCACTTCAGTTTCTTTCATTAAAACTGCGATTGCTAAGAATTGGTTAATGATAACGATTTCATTCCTTTTTATACTTTTACATTAGCGTCTTAACTTAAATTGTATAATAAAATAAAATTAACGAAATTCAGGTAAATTTAGATAAAAAAATAAAAATGGTTAAACAACATCGATTTCTACCTCACAGTGAAAAGTATGCACACTAAAAGATTCGTGAAACAAAAAGGATTTTTTAGGGTTTCAGCCCTTGGTATGACATCCTTTGTTATCCTTTACAGCTTTTAGCTTTTTTGGCAAAGATTTAACTAAGTTTTCGGGGCAAGATACCAAAATTTTTCCCTATTCTTCTTGCAAGGCACATTTCAGGGTTCCTATACTTTAGATGTTACGATTTTTTATATTTGTCTCCAAAATACTCCATAAATTATCTATAGGATTCAAATCCGCCTTTATCTCAGAAACGAATAGGAATTTGGCCTTTAGCAATATTGCAGCCCTAAGCTGGTAGAACTTATCTTTTGAAAAAAAACCACATAAGAACTCCATCTAGGGCATCAAAATCGATAAAATATAGAAAATTTTAATTTTTTAATTTTTTTTAATCTTTTAATGGTGAAAATGTTGTATACAAAATCAAACTTGATGGAGTGTCCTATATATGTTCATCGGGTGCCTGACAGAAGCGGGCTTCAAAGAAATTGTTTGTATGGGTTCAAGGATACAAGAACAATATCATATACTCATATTTACACGAGATTACAGATCCTAGTGAACTGAAATGGGCCTTATATCAAGGGGAGATCTGACATTTGGACAGGGATATGAAGGCTTCGCCCATATTTATGGATAACATATTGCTATGTTTTACTCCCATGCATCTAGGATAACTCATTGTAGTCTCTAGACCTCAAAACCATTCAGTACTTACCAAAAAAATCCAAAAGAGTGTTAAATAAAGCCCCATTTTGTGCCAAAATGGCCCAAAAGCTGTAATTCGGGTCCAATGGGGTATTATCACCGGATTTCACCAAAATACTGGTGGATTTATTATTTAGACACTCGAATAGAATCAAAATAAGCTAAAAAGCCAAAATAAAGGCATGTCAAGCTAAAGAATTAAAAAATGTCTTACTTTTGGCAAGAGTGTAAACTTTCTTTTGACTCTTAAAATTTCGGATTATTTTATCAATCTTCATTTATTTCATAATTAAGCTTATACAAGGCTAAATATTTCCTGGATTTTAATTCAACACTAAACACTTAAAAAAATTGTATTTGTGTTTTATATTTCCCAATAGAAAGTCAAGTCTTCGATGACATTTTCGTCGAGGATTCGTTAATGAAATTTCCGAAATTGTCATGCACGACACGATGCATGACAATTTCTGGCAATGAGTCACCAGAAATAACCAAAAATATTCAAACGAAATATGCTATGAAAAAATTGTACATACAGTATGCAAAGTTCATATTTGTACACACGTAAAAAATGGATAAAATCGTTATTAATTCCATATTTTATGTGAAAAATATGAAATAATTGATAGGAATTACCATAACGATGACAGATTTTAGAATAACAAAACAAATTTTTAATTTATTCCGTCATTTAGGTATAGATGGCGCCTGTGTGAGTGGCAAAGTTCGTATTCGTACACCTATACGCACAATATATTCGGAGTTTTTAAGGATTTTCAAAGCAAAATTCCGCACATTTTTGTTCTTTTCTTCTTTTAGAATGTCTCTGCTATAGAAATATGTAAAAATAATGGCAATTTTATTAAAAATTTTGTATGAGTAAAAAGTCGGACGAATATTTGAAGTACTTAAGAAAAATGTGGTAGATATGATTAACTATTGCAATTTATTCCCGAATTTTGGACGAAAATAGCTAATAGCAGTCCTTCTGTAACAGTAGTCGAGGTCTAGTATGAAAATAAATGTTGTCAGCGTTTGGAAAAGCAAAGAAACGTAATCCGGGCTTAGGTAAAGTAAACACATTTTTGAGTTTTACTTTATAAAAATCGCAAGTTTCGTTTTATATTTGACATAAAATGTATTGAAGTTTTAGAATACGGTTTCGAAAATCATTTTATGTGGAAAACTGTGAGAAATTATGAAGAAAAATGAAACTGTACAAGTTTTCATACTGTCTGCGTACGACTGAAATTCTACGCTTACTATGAACGATGGTTATGGCTGCCAAAATAGCTAAAATAATGGTTTTTACTTCTTGAAAATTATGTTTCTTTATCGAAGGATCCAAAATGAGTACACAAATGTCAAAAGAATGAAGTAAATTGTCCGGGAAAGAAACGTGGGGTAACCTTTTGAAGAAAAGCATTATTTTCGGGCAAATTTTCTTTCTTAAAAATTTATTATTCCTCGTAATTTCCGAAATGTCTTGAAATAAAATGATTTTCGAAACCGTATTCTTAACACGTTCGCGGACGCAAGCAAATTTAGAGAGGTGAAAAAAATGACACCCAATTATTTCCGAAATTAGTTTTATTGTTTTTATTTATTAATTATTGAATATTATTATTATTTTTTATTTATTATAGAATGTATCTTGTTCAAATAAATCGTATTATGTATATTAAACACCAAAACTTAAGATTGTATACAAGTAAATTAACAAAAATTGGCTGACAATGTGAATGCTATAGCATTCACGTCGTTTTGCATCGGAATGCTATAGCATTCACGTCCGCGAACGTGTTAAACTTCAATACATTTAATGTAAAATATAAAACGAAACTTGAGATTTTCACCAAGTAAAAACCAAAAATGTGTTTACTTTACCTAAGCCCGGATTACGTTCCTTTGCATTTCCAAAAGCTGACAACATTTATTTTCATATTAGACCTCGAATATTGTTACAGAAGGACTGCTATTAGCTATTTTCGTCCAAACTTCGGGAATAAATTGCAATAGTTAATCATATCTAGCACATTTTTCTTAAGTATTTCAAATATTCGTCCGACTTTTTACTCATACAACATTTTTAATAAAATTACCATTATTTTTACATATTTCTATAGCAGAGGAATCCCAAAAGAAGAAAAGAACAAAAATTTGCGGAATTTTGCTTTGAAAATCCTTAAAAACTCCAAATATATTGTGCTTATGCCCGTAATTTCTAGCCCTAGGTAACCGGGTAGGTAGCTACCTATTAGTTATCTTTACCTACGCGTTTGGTAATTTCTACGTGCCATTTACCAAGGCGTGTAAATTTTGAAAACATGTGGTAACATTGGTGATTTTCATTCATGATTTGGTAAAAACATTGCCACATATAAGTGTTTTTCAATATTTAACACATTGGCAACGATCAACCAGGCAAAATCCTTGGCGTAAGAAACACGGCCGTCTTCGACCCGGTAACGTTACCTATGGATTGAAATTATGAAATTTTGCTTACACGGGGGATATCTATGAACTCATAGATAACTACGCGTAGAAATTACGGGCATTATAGGTGTACGAATACGAACTTTGCCACTAACACAGGCGCCATCTACACCTAAATGACGGAATAAATTAAAAATTTGTTTTGTTATTCTTAAATCTGTCTTCGTTATGGTAATTCCTATCAATTATTTCATATTTTGCACATAAAATATGGAATTAATAACGATTTTATCCATTTTTTAGGTGTTTACGAATATGTACTTTGCATACTGTATCTAGAAATTGTTAATATTTTAATACGACCGAAATCGTTCAAACATTATATTTTGAATTAAAAATTCTCGACATTTTTCTAAGTAGCGGGATGTAAGTGAAAAATAGTATGGCTGACATACTATTTATAACAATGACTTTTGTTTGTTTCTTTAACACAGGATGAAGCAATCAACATGGAATTGGAATTTTTTATTTGGAGTTTATTATATCCAACCGCGATCCTGGAAACAATTGAAGGAAAGTGTATAAATGACATACATACATATATTTATACATCACAAGATAGTGCATAATGTTTTATTCTTTGCAGAATTTGCCTAAAAAGTCTTGCCGTCCTAGAAGTTGTTGTTCAAGAGAGTCTTGGGCCGTTCTTGATTATAGACCACACTGCCGCGGAAATGATTTTATATTATGTAGTTTATTTTTATATGTATTTTTATATGTATAAAATTTAAAAAACACCCAATAGAAAATCAAGTCATCGACGACATTTTCGTCGACGATTCGTTTACGAAATTACCGAAATTGTCATGCACGACGCGATGCATGACCATGTCTTGCAAAGTGTCGTGGCAACAAACTCAAAAATGCTCAAAAAAGCGTGCTATGAAATGATTGTTCACATATTGATTCAAATATACAATTTTTATTTTAGAATAATTGTAAGATAAAAAAAATCATCAAATTCTGAAAGCACGTCAATACTAAACAGTTTGCTTCAAACAAAGAGCGGTAAGTGAGAAAAATTATATTAATTTAATTTATTTGACAATCACAGTAACCTAGCCCATAGGGCCAAGAGCGGTTCTAAAAACGGCTATAAAATAACTACTCTCAGTTACTTATATCTAACAATATTTCTTAGCTTATCATAAATAGAATTATACATAAATAAGGAACTTAAAAAATAATTTAAGTTATTCTTTTAATACATATGTATATGTAGCGAAGTCATGGCAAAATCCGAAAATCCCAACGGTTTTAAAAGATGCGGCAGTGGTATATGGTAAGATTATAGATTATTTTAGTGGTTATTGTCAACATCCATTCATAATGTTTTCTTTTTACAGAATCCATATATAAGGCAGGTCGCCCCTCCATAGGTTGTGATGAGAAATTGAAGCGCGGATAAATTCAAAAATAGGTGGATCGGAGAATATTGTGGAACGAATCATTATTAATCTAAGATAAAATTTATAAAATGATGTATTTTTAATGTAATAAAAATAAAAATTTGACACACGACAACAAAATGAAATTGTCTTTAGAAGGGTCGTTAACGACAAATAGCAAGACAGTGTCTGTAAAGCTGTCGTCAACGAAAAAACGTGTTTTTTGTCTTCGAAGTCGTCGTCGACGACAACTTTGCTTACCTTGTCGCCCACGTTGTCGTGCATGAATACTGGGACACTTGTGTGAAAAAGTCGTCAACGATCCCAAAGGGCTGTCTGCAAAGAGTCGTGAACGAATTGGAAATGTCGTGCACGAGTCATCAATGTTGTCTTGAAGACACTTTCTATTGGGTTATTATATCATTATACCGGTGTAATTATGCTATTAACAACTTTTTGTGAGGTGTAAACTTTCTTTTGACTCTGACTGTATGTGCTCGGGCTCATATATTGATAAAATTGGAATGTTGTCCCAAATCCCATTTTTTCAGCGCCTAAATTTCAAATTATCCTTTCAGAATGTTCAAATAATACATCTTATCCTTAATTCCTTCGATAAAGACACGATTTCCTACACCGGAAGCACTCATTCAACGCCATACCACAACAGAGTCTCCCCTGTGCTTTACTGTTAAAATTGTGTGTTTGTGGTCCAAAGCGGTATTTGCCCTATGACATACATATGTATCTTAATTGGTCCATATGACCAAAACTTGTCTTCATTGCTTTCATTGGCAGCCTGTTTTGGTCATATGGACCAATTAAGGTATGTCATAGGCCAAATACCGCCTTGGACCCCAAACACACAATTTCAACAGTAAAGCATGAGTGCTTCCGGTCTAGGAAATCGTGTCTTTATCGAAGGAATTAAGGATAAGATGTATTATTTAAACATTCTGAAAGGATAATTTGAAATTTAGGCGCTGAAAAAAATGGGATTTGGGACAACATTCCAATTTTATCAATATATGAGCCCGGGCACAAATCACATACAGTATGCAAAGTTCATATTCGTACACCCCTAAGAACTGAATAAAATCGTTATTAATTCCATATTTTATGTGCAAATATGAAATAATTGATGGGAATTACCATAACGAAGAAAGATTTAAGAATAACAAAACCAATTTTTAATTTATTCCGTCATTTAGGTATAGATGGCGCCTGTGTGGGTGGCAAAATTCGTATTCGTACATCTATACGCAATATATATTTGGAGTTTTTAAGGTTTTTCAAAGCAAAATACCGCAAATTTTTGTTCTTTTCTTCTTTTGGGATGCCTCTGCTATAGAAATATGTAAAAATAACGGTAATTTTATTAAAAATTTTGTTTGAATAAGAAGTCGGACGAATATTTGAAATACTTAAGAAAAATGTGCTAGATATGATTTACTATTGCAATTTATTCCCGAATTTTGGACAAAAATAGTAAATAGCAGTCCTCCTGTAACAATATTCGAGGTCTAATATGAAAATAAATGTTGTCAGCGTTTGGAAATGGAAAGAAACGTAATCCGGGCTTAGGTAAAGTAAACACATTTTTGGTTTTTACTTGGTAAAAGTCGCAAGTTTCGTTTAATATTTGACATAAAATGTATTGAAGTTTTAGAATACGGTTTTGAAAATCATTTTATGTCGAAAACTGTGAGAAATTATAAAGAAAAATTAATCTGTACAAGTTTTCATATTGTCTGCGTACGACTGAAATTCTACGCTTACTATGAACGAGGGTTATGGCTGCCAAAATTGCGAAAATAATGGTTTTTACTTCTTGAACATTATATTTCTTTACCGTAGGATCCAAAATGAGCACAAAAATCTCAAAAGAATGAAGTAAATTGTCCAGGAAAGAGCGTGGGGTAACCTTTGAAGAAATGAATTATTTTCGGGGAAATTTTATTCCTTAAAAAGTCATTATTCCTCGTAATTTCCGATATGTCTTGACATAAACAGCCCTATTCTGAACGCATGGGAGTTGGGAATTTTTTCCCATTCCCACATTTTCGTATTCTGAATAAAATTTTTGTGGGAGTTTTTTCCCATTTCCCATCTCCCCTCATTCTGAATGAAGTTCGAATTGGGAATTTGTTCCCATGGGAAAAAAGTATACATTCTCTATCTTGAATTGTGGGAGAATTTTGTGGGAAAAATCTCCCCAGAAAACAGCGTGGGAGTTTGAAAAAAAATTTCAAGAAATTTCATATTTTTATGAAATTTCATATTTTAAGACATCTACACGACAAAATTATTGCAAATATTTATAATCGCCATGTGTTTGCTTAATAAAAGCATACAAAATGTACTGTAAAATATGTCATTAGTAGACTTCGGATTTTGCATATTCTTATATGATACAAAAACCTGCAAGAATCTAACATGTTTTACACCGATAAAAAATGTTCCTTTAGGTTATCGAACAAAACAAAAAAAGTAGTAAAAATTAGTAGATTTTTGCAGTTCTGGAACAGACCATATGTATTGAAATACGAGAAAAAGAGTCATGGTTGATTCTATTAACGCAGAACAACAAGTAAAAACAAATCAATTTCAAAAGAATTTTTGGCAATAATTATTAAAATATATTGGAAAATAACCATAATATACAATCTTTACAACTTTTATTCATTTTCGTAATATAACTTTCGGGTTTTTTAAATCAGACGACCAACGTTCTATTGAAAACGTGTTAGTCTCCTCAACGACACGACAAAGATCACAGGCGTACATACATATATGCCAAATTATTGCAATGCTATTCCATTTTCCGAAATGCCTTTTCTTGAATAGGATCGTTATTTTTGAACGTAGAAGCTTGAAATTTTGCAAGGGCATGTGTTTTAGTTTTAGATTCAATCACAAACGTATTTTATTATCATTATTATTATTTTTTTTTTTTTTTGAGATACGTCTTCGGATATTTATGGTGACGATATGTAATAACAAGCAAAAATATGTAATAATCGAGAAAAATATCCGAACTTATCTTTTTGAATTTTTTTTAAAAATATGCAAAATACGAGTTCTAGCGATCATTAGGAATATGTAAAACTAGCGATATACTCGTTAAACCCCTAACTAAAATTACTCGGTATCAACATACAATTTTTATATTCGTTACAAACTTAAAAAGTTCCTATTACTTTTTACATAAAAATTATGTTTGCCTACTAATTAAAAAATGCTTACACCAATTCGCATCTGAAGAAAATGTGCTTATTAGAACAACATCACACATCGTTGACTCCATTCACTTAAAAAATCCATAAATCAATGCACGGTTGTTGAATTAAATAAGTTGTGCTTTTGCTAATCTAATCCAAAAACCGCGAATTCAATGCAAATAGGCATTTTGTATTACAAAACAAAATTACAGCCCCCTAAAAGTATGCTATCATAATTTGGTGTAACTAATTTCGAATTTCGAAAATTCAATTCCCATGATTTGATGTTCCCACGTCGTTGAGAATATGGAAAACGTGGGAATGGGAAATTTCGCTCCCATGGGAAACAGTTCCCATGGGAATGTTCAGAATAGGGCTGAAAATGATCTTCGAAACCGTATTCTAAAAATTCAGTACATTTAATGTCAAATATAAAACGAAACTTGCGATTTTCACCAAATTAACAACCAAAACTGTGTTTACTTTACCTAAGCCCGGATTACATTTCTTTGCATTTGCAAACGCTGACAACATTTATTTTCATATTAGACCTCGAATATTGTTACAGAAGGACTGCTATTTACTATTTTTGTCCAAAATTCGGGAATAAATTGCAATAGTAAATCATATCTAGCACATTTTTCTTAAGTATTTCAAATATTCGTCCGACTTCTTATTCAAGCAAAATTTTTGATAAAATTACCGTTATTTTTACATATTTCTATAGCAGAGGCATCCCAAAAGAAGAAAAGAACAAAAATTTGCGGTATTTTGCTTTGAAAAACCTTAAAAACTCCAAATATATAGTGCGTATAGGTGTACGAATACGAATTTTGCCACCCACGCAGGCGCCATCTATACCTAATAGACGGAATAAATTAAAAATTTGTTTTGCTGTTCATAAATCTTTCTTCGTTATGGTAATTCCTATCAATTATTTCATATTTGCACATAAAATATGGAATTAATAACGATTTCATTAATTTTTTAGGGGTGTACGAATATGAACTTTGCATACTGTATTTTTCCAAAATGGATGGAGGATAACAAAGGATGTCATACCAAGGGCTGAAACCTAAAAAATCCTTTTTGTTTCAGGAATCTTTTAGAGTGGATACTTTTCACTGTGAGGTAGAAATCGATTTTGTTTAACAATTTTTATATTTTTATCTAAACTTACCTGAATTTTGTTAATTTTATTTTATAATATTTTATCAATATATGAGCCCGGGCACAAATCACATCTTTTTCCAAAATGGATGCTATGTAACTGTCCAAGAGTGATTTAAACACCTCTCCGATCCCCGGATTTGAAACCTATAGATAATTTATGGAGTATTTTGGAGACAAATATAAAAAATCGTAACATCTAAAGTATAGCAACCCTGAAATGTGCCTTGCAAGAAGAATGGGGAAAAATTCCGGTATCTTGCCACGAAAACTTAGTTAAATATTTGCCAAAAAGGCTAAAAGCTGTAAAGGATAACAAAGGATGTCATACCAAGGGCTGAAACCTAAAAAATCCTTTTTGTTTCAGGAATCTTTTAGAGTGGATACTTTTCACTGTGAGGTAGAAATCGATTTTGTTTAACAATTTTTATATTTTTATCTAAACTTACCTAAATTTTGTTAATTTTATTTTATAATATTTAAGTTAAGACACTAATGTAACAATATAAAAAAGAATGAAATCGCTATCATAAATTAACTCTTAGAAATCGCAGTTTTAATGAAAGAAAGTGAATTGGATACTTTTGACTGTGATTCACTGTATATGTTTTAGCATTCCAAATACTTTTCTAGCAGAAATATTTATTTAACAACCGAACATTATTTCAAAGCCATCGGGCCAAAAAAGGTGAATTAAATTATAACAATTCATTGTATGATATCACTACTCAAAAAAATAACTTGACAATTGTATGAATAAAATTCAGAATAATACAATGAGGAATATAATAAATTTATCTACGTACACATAGCCCAGAAAGTCTGCGTTCAAATGACTACTTTTCAAAAATGATGCTAAAACTTTAATAAATAGGTAAATGAGATTAGTTTTTCTTTCATAAATATGTTATTGGCACTCTTTAGTACCAGAATAAAAAGAAAAATGGCAGAAAATATATTACTTTTGCGAAGATAACGGTAAAAAAGTGTTACAACTGCTAAATTAGAGCCCCAAAAAGTCTGCGTTCACTTTGTATGTTGCAATAATACCGTTAGTTTTTTTGATTTTTTTTTTGAAGTTTTCTCCCATTTTTAATCAATATTGTCACAACTGGTCATTCTGTGAGGTCGTTTGCACAGTTTAAGTTAAAAAAGTCAAGTATTTCAAGAATGGAAAACAAGGGCAAAGAAATTGGTATCGATAAAAAAAATTCTAGGTAAATTATGGAAAAAGCTATCGAAATATTGGCAAAACTGTAGGTAGAACATATTAGTCTATACATAGAGTGATAATTAACTATAAACAAACCGGAATTTTTACGTCAAACCCCAGATCTGGGCATTATATAGGAGCCAAAACCTTACAATCTCAGCAGTATGCTTTGAAACGTTATGTTGTTGCAACCAAAATTTCGTAGATAAACCAAGTTCTTCTGCATTTTTGGTTCAAATTGCGTTTCATGATGTTTAGGTAACCATACTTGTCCATTGTCGATTCAATAAATACAAGTTGGCCCAATCCAGAAGCTGCTACACACCCCCAAACCAAAACAGCACTCTCGCCATTTTTTACAGTGTAAAACATTGATGCTCAAATTATTTTGCTCATTTGACTCTCTGTGAGTGTCTTTCCTTTGCTAAACCGCGGCAGATGAGAAAAAAGAGAACGTGTGTTGTTGTTGTAGTCACGTTAACGTATATGGATGATCTTGGCTGGTGTAAAACAAGATTTTGTTTTTCAAGCGCTGTTCAAGCTTTCTCCAAACAGTTTGAAGTCCTTTCATTGCAAACATATAGAACATGCTTTCGTCCGAAAATATGACTTGATTCCTGAATACTGGAGGCTTGTTTATGTATTCATTAGCAAATTCAATATGCTTCTGCCTGTTCACTAGTGATATGTACTGCTTTCGCCGTGCGACTATACCGTGATATCCAGCTTTATGCAGTATTTTGCTGGCGGTTTGTGCACAAATACTTTTTTTGGATGCCATTTTCAAATTTTCAAGAATTTTCGAAGTAATTATCGGACTGTTTGTTTTAACTATATTAGTTATGTTACGCTCCTCCCGTTCTGATAATATTTTTGACCGTCCAAAACTGAGCTTTGACCGTCCAGATCTGGGCTTTGACTTCAAAATTCCGATTTGTTTATAGTTAATTATCACTCTATGTATAGACTAATATGTTCTACCTACAGTTCGCCAATATTTCGATAGCTTTTTCCATAATTTACCTATAATTTTTCTTTTATCAATGCTAATTTCTTTGCCCTTGTTTTCCATTGTTGAAATACTTTACTTTTTTAAGTTAAGTGTGCAAACGACCTCACAGAATGACCAGTTGTGACAATATTGATTAAAAATGGGAGAAAATTGCAAAAAAAAAATCAAAATAACTAACTGTATTATTGCAACATACAAAGTGAACGCAGACTTTTTGGGGCTCTAATTTAGCAGTTGTAACACTATTTTACCGTTATCTTCGTAATAATAATATACATATTTTCTGGAATTTTTCTTGTTATTCTGGTACTAAAGAGTGCCAGTAACAGATTTATGAAAGAACAACTGATCTCATTTACCTATTTATTAAAGTTTTAGCATCGTTTTTGAAAAGTAGTAAGGTGAACGCAGACTTTCTTGGCTATGTGTATATAGAATGTGAGATCTGGGGTAAAAATGACAAAAGCTTTTAACGATCACATAAAAAGTCATTAAAAGTAGGAGAAAAAAATTAAGTTAAGTGGCATAAAAGACGTTTTGCATACGTTCTCGGGGAAACATTGAAAACTTTCATATCGTTGGGCAAGATATTAAAAATAAATATGTGAATGGGTTTGCCGTGTTAAAGACAATTCCAAGGTTTTTGACTTATTTCGCACTCCCTCTCTATCAACGATAATGCGATGTTCTGGAAAAAATGTATAAAAGTTTAATTAGATGATGAAATATAAATTGCCAAAATAAGTATCACATACTTACATTGCTTATATTGGGAACCGCATTTCCACCCAGAATAACTGATTGGCCTCCTCATTGGTGTTCGTCATTTCCAAGCACGCATCAAAACGAGCTTTCACCCAACTCAATGTGCCAGTTGAAGTTGTTGAAGGGTCTCTACAACACCTTCTTCTAATTCTTTCAAAAAATTGTTCTATGGTAAAGTGGGTTGCAAGCTTTTTCATGCTTACATCCTCATCGGTATGGGCATCCAGTAAATTCTCCACGATCTCAATGTGTTTATAGTTTCGTGTTTATATTTATAATTGAGTGTACCGAATGTCCAAATAACATCAGTAATATGATGCCTTTTTTCACCTAATGTAAGGTTGCCGTCGAATTGCAACCTAATTAATTTCATAATTGCGTTAATGAATTCAATCGTTAACTCCCCTTCAGCCACCATATTTCGTAGGTTACGCACAACTCTCACATTATAAACTGCCGTGTAGGTTTCAATTTTAAATATTTCATACGCGTAGGTTTCAAGGAAGTATTTTAGTTTCATTCGACGCGGTAGTGCCATTCGAATACTGCGAAAACTCACATTCAATATTTTTCCACGGACAAGATCTTGGGAAATCGCACGTACTAAATGTGGTACGTCCAAGCCCCACAGTTTTCTCCTGCTACTCTTGGCAGGGTAAGGTCCCCCCTTATACCTGTTGAGAATTGAATTATTATTATTGGTATCAATATGTTCACTTGAAAAACGAATTCAATTACAACAATACCTCCTTCTAGAGGACGCAACAATCGTTAGTGGCGTAACTCCGAATCGCACACATTGTATTGGATATTGACGCCAATATCTTCTGCCGCATTATACACTATCCCAAGCATTTGATTTAGGGCGCGAGCTGTATATCTTATTCTATTTCCCGGAGGACCTTGGGTACCGACCAATATAGTCTAATTATAAAATAAGCCGCTTAATAGGAATGCATATTGCATAATTTTCGCGTCACCTGTTTGTACACGCAACTCGTCTAAACTCAAAACGCACATTTTTTCTTTATTTCCTATTCCCGCGAAAAACGTCCTTAATTTATTGGCGGTACTTACGGAAAATCCCATTTCTTTCTCGGGGAACCAACTTATGATAGTGTCGTATGGCGGTATCACACCATCCAAAAACCGCTTATGTATTAAATATGACCCCCTACCACCAAGAGCTTTAATTATTAAATACCGTTTTTCTTCAGCAGAAAACTCTTCCTGACCGGAATATAAGTTATTTAAAATTTGACGTTCATCCATTGTGGTAATTTAAATTGAAAGAATTAATTATCATGCAGGTCATTTGACAATTATTCTATCAAATGAACTTTGAAAAGTAGTTCACCAATTACACTATGCAACACTGAAAATGCAAACAACTTCTAGTATGCATTTTTTGAAAGACTACAAAAATCCTAGTAGGTTTTATTATTCTCGCATTTCGGATTTCACTACATTATTGACATACACATATTTAACAGGAATACTACTTACATTGGATACCCACATCTCCCACCCAACTCACCCACATCCACATCAAATTAATACTTTTTTCTTTTTCCTGTTTTTGCTTTTCTTTCCTCGATATGTAAATTTTTTTTTGACATGTATGTTGGAATTGTTGCTAAAATGTCGGAGAGTGTACTGTATGGAATGTTATGGTCCTTAGCAGTGCTTGTCAACGTTTTTCCAAAAAAAAAATACTGCTTCCCTCACAGCCTCTTTTACGTTTTCTTCTGTGTATGGTTTTTTTGTTTTTTTAAATCTCCGAAGATTCACCATCGCCTCAATTTCTTCCTCAAGTTGTGCTCTGACAATGTTGTTGTCAATGGCAACGCTGTTTACAGATGGTTCTGATGTGTGATCTTGGATTTTTTGTACAAGTTCTTGCCGTGGGACATTATATTTTTGTAGCACTCGGTCTATTGGTAGGCGGAAATCTACGCATGCTCTTAGAGCTAGAGCCATTTGCGATTCATCGTACTCATTTTGGTTTTGCTGGGTGTCTATGTCTGGTAAATCAATGTGGTGGGTGTTTGTACCTTCTAATGGGTACTCCTGGGGCTGGGTGGGCTGGGTGTTTGTACTTTCCAATGAGTTCTCCTGGGGCTGGGTGCGCTGGGTGTTTGTACCTTCCAATGAGTTCTCCTGGGGCTGGGTGTCTGTGTCTTCAAAATCAAGAAGAGGGCTGTGGAACGTAAGTGCGCCACCAGAAATAATGTTTTGACTGAAATTTTGAGAAAAATTAAGCAAGCAAGAAGTCAGAATTGTTAATTGCTTAAATTTATATTTGTCGTCTTCCACATTCATTGTGTTTGAAAAAAGTATTTAGTTCTATCCTCGTTACAATCTGCATACTCCTTTTTTATTCCAACTGAACTGTCAAAATGCAGATTCTAACGAGTATCGAATTACCGCCAACGCCACCTTTCAATGTTATTATTGACTCTCACCTCTCGCCTACCAACCAAACCAGGTAATGATTTTCGAAACCGTATTCAAACTTCAATACATTTTATGTCAAATTTAAAACGAAACTTGCGATTTTTACCAAGTCAAAACCAAAACTGTGTTTATTTTACCTAGGCCCGGATTACGTTTCTTTGCATTTCCAAACGCTGACAACATTTATTTTCATATTAGACCTCGAATATTGTTACAGAAAGACTGCTATAAGCTATTTTCGTCAAAAATTCGGGAATAAATTGCAATAGCTAGTCATATCTACCACATTTTTCTTAAGGATTTTAAATATTCCTCTTACTTTTTATTCATGCAAAATTTTTAATAAAATTACCGTTATTTTTAAATATTTCTATAGCAGAGGCATTCAAAAAGAAGACTAAAACAAAAATATGCGGTATTTTGCTTTGAAAATCCTTAAAAACTCCAAATATATAGTGATTACAGGTGTACGAATACGAATTTTGCCACCCACACAGGCGCCATCTATACCTAAATGACGGAATAAATTAAAAATTTGTTTTGATATTCTTAAATCTTTCTTCGTTATGGTAATTCCTATCAATTATTTCATATTCGCACATAAAATATGGAATTAATAACGATTTTATTCATTTTTTAGGGGTGTACGAATATGAACTTTGCATACTGTATATTTGCATACACAAGCAAATGTTTTGTTATTTTCATGTAACGCAATACGGATTATTAAGCATTTGAAATTTGATATTCAAAGTGAAACATATTCAAAGTGAAAGTTACAAACAAATATAAAAATGGCCAATAATTTCCAAGAAATCCATTTCCGTCTCACATTGGGAAATGAAATAGAATCCTTCGAAGACATGAAGGTGTTAGCTCTGAAGGCCTGCGTACATAAGATGCCTTGCCTGCTTACCTTGCTTACTTCTGATAAAAGAATAAAAAAGAAAAGGGCAACCCAGTTCGAAATTTGCTCGGCCTCCTTTATTCTTTTATTTTTATTATGTCAAAAATGAAGCAGGAAAGCAAGGCAACCAGGCAAAGCAGCTTATGTACGCAGGCCTTGAGGGTGTTAGGATCCAGGAACGGATATATCATGGAGCAAAAAGAGGAGCATTTGCATTTTCAAACATCCTCAATTGATGTTGTGAAGGGAAGTTTATATCCACAACAAACACTTGGATTGTGCGAACGCACAATTGAAAAAGGATTACAATTTTTTCAAGGAAAGTCCGAAAAGCAAAAAGAATGCGTCCTTGCTTTTGATGCACTGGTTGTGAATGATGACAACATAAAGACTCAATATATGTTCATGTTTTTTGCATTGAATGACAACTGGCACTTTGTAGGTGGTACATTGGCGAGGCAAACTTACACAGCCGAAGAACTTCGTAGATGCCTGGAAATAATGTACAATGTAGCTAACAGGCTAAATATACGAATTAAGACACAATTGAAAAAGGATTACAATTTTTTCAAGGAAAGTCCGAAAAGCAAAAAGAATGCGTCCTTGCTTTTGATGCACTGGTTGTGAATGATGACAACATAAAGACTCAATATATGTTCATGTTTTTTGCATTGAATGACAACTGGCACTTTGTAGGTGGAACATTGGCGAGGCAAACTTACACAGCCGAAGAACTTCGTAGATGCCTGGAAATAATGTACAATGTAGCTAACAGGCTAAATATACGAATTAAGACAGTTGTGTGCGATAATGCCAATTGTCATTCAGCTTTGCTTAGGGAAGTTGAAACTCCCACAGGTTATTATGACCTTGAACGAGACATTACATGGACGATAGATCTATATCATATCTTTATATCCATAGTTCGTGCTTTAATAAATATAAGCATTACCTGTGACGGACTGGTCGTCAGTCGTCGTCACGTACCCTTTGAAAGTTATCAATACGATAAACCCTACGACTTTGATAGCTTTAAAATCAATCACCTTGAGGTGCTTTTTAATTCTGGTAAATATACAAATCTTTAAATTTAAATATTTTTTATTTAAATTTGTTATTGTTGAAACAGACATCGTTTCAGGTCTTCTCACTAAAGAAACAGAACAGATGCGACTTCCACAAAGAAATCGGGACCCTACCCTGGCACCGATGTGCCGATTCGTTCAGGGAATGGTTAACTTTTGTGAGTTGTTGAAACATATTGAAACATTTTCGAGGGAGGATCAATTAATCCGCATAATTGCCGTGGACATATTTATAAGAAGACTTCAATACCAAAATAGTAACAACCATAGAAGAGCCATGCGAGGGCTAAGGTCAATGCTAAATGAAATTAACTTCCCATTGGACCATTGAGCATTTTTTCCACCAAATAAGGAAGCGCACTGAGGGAACAACAACAATCCGCACAGTGGAATACATCAAAAAATGATCAGATGCAGTTATGCTATATGCAAACATGGATATGGAATATTTTTGGGTGGAAAATAAATATCCAATTTAAATTTAAAATATAATTAAATGAATTTAAGAAAAATGTACTTACTTTACGGGCAATGCTTTTGGTTGGCTGGTTGTTGCTTGGCTGGTTGTTGGTTGGCTGGATGTTGGTTGCCAGGTTGTTGGTTGGCTGGTTGTTTGTTGGCTGGTTGTTGGTTGCCAGGTTGTTTGTTGCCAGGTTGTTGGTTGGCTGGTTGTTTGTTGCGAGGTTGTTGGTTGGCTGGATGTTGGTTGCCAGGTTGTTGGTTGGCTGGTTGTTTGTTGCCAGGTTGTTGGTTGGCTGGATGTTGGTTGCCAGGTTGTTGGTCGGCTGGTTGTTTGTTGCCAGGTTGTTGGTTGGCTGGTTGTTTGTTGCCAGGTTGTTGGTTGGCTGGTTGTTTGTTGCCAGGTTGTTGGTTGGCTGGTTGTTTGTTGGCTGGATGTTGGTTGCCAGGTTGTTGGTTGCCAGGTTGTTTGTTGCCAGGTTGTTGGTTGGCTGGTTGTTTGTTGGCTGGATGTTGGTTGTTGGTTGTCTGGTTGTTTGTTGCCAGGTTGTTGGTTGGCTGGTTGTTTGTTGGCTGGATGTTGGTTGCCAGGTTGTTGGTTGGCTGGATGTTGGTTGCCAGGTTGTTGGTTGGCTGGTTGTTGGTTGCCAGGTTGTTGGTTGCCAGGTTGTTTGTTGCCAGGTTGTTGGTTGGCTGGATGTTGGTTGCCAGGTTGTTGGTTGGCTGGATGTTGGTTGCCAGGTTGTTGGTTGGCTGGTTGTTTGTTGCCAGGTTGTTGGTTGGCTGGATGTTGGTTGCCAGGTTGTTGGTTGGCTGGTTGTTTGTTGCCAGGTTGTTGGTTGGCTGGATGTTGGTTGCCAGGTTGTTGGTTGCCAGGTTGTTGGTTGGCTGGTTGTTTGTTGGCTGGATGTTGGTTGCCAGGTTGTTGGTTGGCTGGTTGTTTGTTGGCTGGATGTTGGTTGCCAGGTTGTTGGTTGGCTGGTTGTTTGTTGCCATTCTTAACATAACATTTCATTATAAATAATTTTTTTATTTGTTAATTCAGGGCTGAGGTAAATACATAATATGGAGTTTATGTGTAACACTGACGTTTTCTCCTGGTGTATATCTACTTCCTTTTCCTCACAAAGTTCTTGAACGGATGTGGAATGGAATGTAATATTTACATCTGTGGAACTGGAAATACATATTACATAAATTTTCAATTCTTAAATACATACATGTACTTAATTACCATTCCATAGTCACAAAGTTCGGCGAATGCACCACAAATGGTCACATGCAGGGCACGAGCTTCCATTTTTCCTACTCTTCTCTATCCTCTGGTTAAAAGTGGTCCCAACATGTATAGTCATTCTTCTTGAAAGGCGTGACTACGATGTGGATCTAATGGAAAGTTGAAATAAGCACCTTTGTCTATCGCATCTATTCATTTTTTTATATTTTTAATTTCCATCTGTTTGTATGTGGATGTTATTTTTTTTTATTTTGAAAACAACGGTTGACAAAACGTATACACAATGACAAAACGTCATATACATTTTGACACTAGTATTACGGGTGAATCTAATCAGCTGGGACTTGCTTTTACCTGTATTATTGTACCATGCTCCTACACTTTCTGTGAAGTAATAATATATGCTCTGTTCCAGAACCTACAAGAAGCTACTATTTTTTACTACGATAACATTTTTTCCTTTATGTTATCGGAAAAAATTGTAAAAATAAGACGATTCTTGCAGTACTGGAACAGACCAATAATATGTAATTGTTCCACAAACATCCCATACATGACAAGGGAGACTTCTCTCATATCAATGAATGCATCAATGATATGGGTCTCTATCTCGTTAATTTTTAATGTATGCGATGCATACACATAGCCCAGAAAGTCTGCGTTCACCTTACTACTTTTAAAAAACGATGCTAAAACTTTAATAAATATGTAGGTAAATGAGATCAGTTTTTCTTTCATAAATATGTTATTGGCACTCTTTACTACCAAAATAAAAAGAAAAATTCCAGAAAATATATTATTATTACGAAGATAACGGTAAAAAAGTGTTACAACTGCTAGATTATAGCCCCATAAAGTCTGCGTTCACTTTGTATGTTGCAATAATACCGTTAGTTTTTTTGAATTTTTTTGCAGTTTTCTCCCATTTTTAATCAATATTGTCACAACTGGTCATTCTGTGAGGTCGTTTGCACACTTAACTTAAAAAAGTAAAGTATTTTAAGAATGGAGAACAAGGGCAAAGAAATTGGCATCGATAAAAGGAAAATTCTAGGAAAATTATGGAAAAAGCTATCGAAATATTGGCGAACTGTAGGTAGAACATATTAGTCTATACATAGAGTGATAATTAACCATAAACAAATCGGAATTTTGAAGTCAAAGCCCAGATCTGGACGGTCAAAGCTCAGTTTTGGACGGTCAAAAATATTATCAGAACGGGAGGAGCGTAACATAACTAATATAGTTAAAACAAACAGTCCGATAATTACTTCGAAAATTGTTGAAAATGGCATCCAAAAAAAGTATTTGTGCACAAACCGCCAGAAAAATACTGCATAAAGCTGGATATCATGGTATAGTCACACGGCGAAAGCCGTACATATCACTAGTGAACAGGCAGAAGCATATTGAATTTGCTAATGAATACATAAACAAGCCTCCAAGTATTCCGGAATCAAGTCATATTTTCGGCCGAAAGCATGTTCTATATGTTTGCAATGAAAGGACTTCAAACTGTTTGGAGAAAGCTCGAACAGCGCTTGAAAAAACAAAATCTTGTTTTACACTGTAAAAACTGGCGAGGGTGCTGTTTTGGTTTGGGGTGTGTAGCAGCTTCTGGAGTGGGCCAACTTGTATTTATTGAATCGACAATGGACAAGTATGGTTACCTAAACATCATGAAGCGCAATTTGAACCAAAA
The DNA here is from genome assembly GCF_047663935.1 of Musca autumnalis. Taxonomy (NCBI): domain Eukaryota; kingdom Metazoa; phylum Arthropoda; class Insecta; order Diptera; family Muscidae; genus Musca; species Musca autumnalis. The sequence continues at coordinate 191,868,688 of NW_027411977.1, read as the reverse complement.
TGCAGAAGAACTACGAAATTTTGGTTGCAACAACATAACAATTCAAATCATACTGCTGAGACTGTAAGGTTTTGGCTCCTATATAATGCCCAGATCTGGGTTTTGACGTAAAAATTCTGGTTTGTTTATAGCTAATTATCACTCTATGTTGGACTAATATGTTCTACCTACAGTTTCGCCAATATTTCGATAGCTTTTTCCATAATTTATCTAGAATTTTCCTTTTATCGATGCCAATTTCTTTGCCCTTGTTTTCCATTCTTGAAATAACTTAGTTTTTTAAGTTAAGTATACAAGCGACCTCACAGAATGACCAGTTGTGACAATATTGATTAAAAATGGGAGAAAACTTCAAAAAAATTAACGGTATTATTGCAACATACAAAGTGAACGCAGACTTTTTGGGGCTCTAATTTAGCAGTTGTAACACTTTTTTACCGTTACCTTCGTAATAATAATATATTTTCAGGAATTTTTCTTTTTATTCTGGTAGTAAAGAGTGCCAATAACATATTTATGAAAGAAAAACTGATCTCATTTACCTATTTATTAAAGTTTTAGCATCATTTTTGAAAAGTAGTAAGTTGAACGCAGACTTTATGGGCTATGTGTATTTATTAAATCGTCGTTGAAAAATGTAATGAAAACAACGGCATAGAGGCATTTTACAACAATGACATGTTCTGAAGAATTGTGTATTACATTCCAGGGAATATTTTTTTTCCAAAAGAAAATATTCAGAAAAAATTAACGGTTTTGGAGATACGGTGCGAAATGTATAAAAATTGTGGAATTTATGGATATACATACATATTTTGAAATTTGAGGCAATAAATGTACTTTTTCGAGTTCATTATTTCTCCAAATATTTTATTCTTGTCCTTATCTACAAGTTTGCTTCAGAAGTCAGAAGAAGATTTGCATAGGTTTCAGAGATATAGCCCTGAATTTCTTGAAAAACTCACTATTTAGCCATGGGGATGGGGCCATAAAATCCGAACTGGATCTGACACAACAAATTCCAACTAGGGTTTATTGTCGTTTGGGTCTGTACTTTCAAAAAATCCTCAGTTCGAAAAATATATATTCTTTTTTTTTCGTTTTTTTCTAATTCACCAATTAATTATGAAGATGATGAGTGTTCTTCCTCTTCCGCTGGTTTTAATCTGCAAAATATGCCATCAATGTCATCATCATCATCATCATGTCATGAAAAACCGTACCCGGAGGAGGACTTAAAAATTGCCATATTTTTATGCAACGAAAGCCTGGAAGCCACTACAGAAGTAGCAGACATATTAAACATACCATACCGAACGTTAATGTACAGTCTTTATCGATATGAAGGAGGACCCTATGAAAAGCCCGAATTGATAAAAAAAACCTTAAGAAGTCCAGAACAAAAAAAGTTTAGAAAGGTATAATTTTAATTTTGATGAAAATAAAAATCGAGTTAAAGAAATAAGGGAAAGATAAGAAAAAATTTTCACATTAAAAAACATTAACTTCTGACTCATTTGTTTCAAACAACGGGCTTGAGAGTTTGTAATTTTTAATTGTATTATTTTATTATTTTTTCTAATAGTAAATTAGAAACAGGTCCAGTTCTGGTCATAAAAAAAAATTCTAGTCGAAAAATATGAATTATTTTCTCATGAAAAACCGTACCCGGAGGAGGACTTTAAAATTGCCATATTTTTATGCAACGAAAGCCACTACAGAAGTAGCAGACATATTAAACATACCATACCGAACGTTAATGTACAGTCTTTATCGATATGAAGGAGGACCCTATGAAAAGCCCGAACTGATAAAAAAACATTAAGAAGTCCAGAACAAAAAAAGTTTAGAAAGGTATAATTTCAATTTTGATGAAAATAAAAATCGAGTTAAAGAAATAAGGGAAAAATAAGAAAAAAATTTCACATTAAAAACATTAACTTATGACTCATTTGTTTCTAACAACGGGCTTGAGAATTTGTAATTTTTAATTGTATTATTTTATTATTTTTTCTAATAGTAAATTAGAAACAGGTCCAGTTCTGGTCATAAAAAAAATTCTAGTCGAAAAATATGAATTATTTTCTCAAAAGCTTTTTGCTTTTTGTTTTTATTTGTTTTTTTTTTTTCTCATATTATTATTTGCTTTTGTTTTTCATTTTCATTATTTTTATGTTTTTGTAAATAATTAATAAATTCAATTTAATCACATTAATCAAAAGAAGCACATACATATTTATTTATATTGAGTGAGGCTGGTAAACCCATTGCATGGCAACGAAGATAATTTGGCGATTTTATTTGTTTCAGGCATTGGTTAATTTTGTCGAGAATAGTCAAGATGCAATAACATCCATTAAAGCAAAAGGAGTACAATTTGTATTCATTGTTGTGTGATTGTTCCAATCATTGTTGCCATCACTTGTAAAATCTTTGACCTTACAACCCAGTAGTCAAGCATTGAAAAAACAATCACGACAACAGTAACAGCAACGAAGTAAGTTTTGTGGGGTGTTAAGTATCTGCATCGCATACATTAAAAATTAACGAGATAAAGACCCATATCATTGATGCATTCATTGATATGAGAGAAGTCTCCCTTGTCACGTCAACAATTATTATATTATTACTTCACAGAAAGTGTAGGAGTTTAAGAAACATTTCCCAGAAGAGTTAGTCATCATACTATTTTGAGGATACTATTTTAAATAACTCCCTTTTCCAGGTCATCACTAAATTCTCTATTGGTTTCAGATCGTGGATCTACTGACAGTCTGTTGGCCGAATCATTGATTGATGTTGAAGAGGTTGGTATTTGGGGTGGGGGATAATGGGAATAACCATGGTAGAACAAATATAAGGTAAAGTAAATACTACAACAAATACAACTCAACAACAACCACATTGAAATTTGTTTTTGTTTGTAATTATTATATTATTACTTCACAGAAAGTGTAGGAGTTTAAGAAACATTTCCCAGAAGAGTTAGTCATCATACTATTTTGAGGATACTATTTTAAATAACTCCCTTTTCCAGGTCATCACTAAATTCTCTATTGGTTTCAGATCGTGGATCTACTGACAGTCTGTTGGCCGAATCATTGATTGATGTTGAAGAGGTTGGTATTTGGGGTGGGGTATAATGGGAATAACCATGGTAGAACAAATATAAGGTAAAGTAAATACTACAACAAATACAACTCAACAACAACCACATTGAAATTTGTTTTTGTCTGTAAACCTTAGTGTCAACGTACATACATGTAAACAAAACAAGGAAATGTCTATAAACTATTGGAATTTAAAAAACTAATAATTTTTCACAATTGATTGAATATTTTGAAAAACATGAATGAAAACTCGTTAGATTTTCAATTTGAATGTTTCCATATCATTCCACTAAATGCATAATTTCTCGCAGAAAGTAGAATACTTGCAAAAATGTTTCGGGTCGCTGGTAATTCATTGAAAAAAGAGAAGCTGTTTCAATCGTTTGCTTTTGAAAACAAAAAATCACATGTTTATTAGGGCTTTATTCTTTTCAAGTTTAACAAAATACCACACATATTAACAAATATTGTACCGCCTCTATAAGCGGTGTTTTAGTGTGCGGCATGTCGTTCGGACCTGGAGGAGGTTACATGTCAATGATATGAAGCCGTCTTTATGCGAAATATTTTTTTCTGATGAATAAATTTGTTCTTCAAAAATATGTATCCCTAATATACATCGAACATAGAAATCAAGGCACATTTATAGAAGGTAGAAGTGACAATCAGCTGTATTTTGTCTTTTTTTGTAAATTTGGTTTTCAAAATGTAATAGGGTCTACTCGTGAAATTTGAAGCTTCGAAATTTGCTACGATAAAATACTTCTTTTCATCATAAACCTGTAATAAAAATTACATACGAGAGTTCTGAATGCGTTATATTTACATTTTGATTCAAATTTGTTCTATTTTTGATGATTTCCAAAATGTATTTATGTTTTTCCTGAAAAAATTTTCGAACGACCCTATTATTCAATATTTGTCTTTGACAATTAATTTTCAATAACAACAATGTTGTTTTTGTAAATTTGTTAGTTGTTGTAATTCATGCATATACCTTATAATAAATATGCCTTGATAGAAATAAATACATAAAATAGGCCTGTTCGATAACTTTACAAGTAAAAAGTATTTGCAAGTTCTTGCAACTACTTGCAAGCACTTCTCATTTCTCTTTTACTGAACAAGTTTGTTATCGAACAGCATTTTGTAAAAGTTTGTGCAAATTTGTACAAACTTTTGAGTTATCGTACAGACCTATTGTCGTATGGAATTTGACAACAACCCAGTTCAGTCAGCTGGGTATTGCTGCTACCTTTTCTTCATGGTACAATAATACAGGTAGCATTATCATGCCAGCTGATGGTAACATATGGTCTGTTCCAGTACTGCAAGAATCTACTAATTTTTACTATTTTTCCCGATAACATAAAGGAAAAAATTTTATCGTAGTAAAAAATAGTAGCTTCTTGCAAGTTCTGGAACAGAGCAATAATATGTCAACTGCATTGAACTGATGTCAAATTTTGACATCTTATGTTGCCAACAATTGCCGATGCGGCTACCTGTGTATTTGTACCATGCTTTTCTTGTTCTACCATGGGGAATAACATAGTTGGTCTGTTCCAGAACTGCAAGAATCTACTAATTTTTACTATTTTTACCGATAACATAAAGGAAAAAATGTTATCGTAGTAAAAAATAGTAGCTCCTTGCAGGTTCTGGAACAGAGCAAGTATGTATGATTTGTTTACATTTGATTCCTTTTGTTGTTTTTGCAGTTGGATGATGTTGAATACGCTATTCCCGCACAAGGAGCGTTGCCGTCATTGGAAAATTTTTTAAGTGAGTTTGCATCAGAAAACAAATCAGAGCTAGGAATACCCACACCTTCAATTGCCGAGGAAGGTAGTGTGCGTATGGGTGGCATAGGTGGTGGTGGTAGTATTTTGCCTTATGCCATGTTACTCTCAACCCAGCTCTCTTCTTCTAGTGATCGTATTGGAGCCGGTATGACCTAATCCTGTGCTGTTTGCAATCATTACTATGCAGTAGGCACGTCACATGGTCATATTCTAAATTTTGATGCAACACAAACCTTACGTTGGGCTCACCAGGATAAAAATGGCCAAGGAGCCGTCTCGTCGTTATCGTTTAATCCAGAGTGCAACCGAGGCGGGATTTGCTCGGGGTCTGGTCTTATAGTCCGGTCAAAATAGACATGCGTATAAGGGGGAAATAGCAAAAATTCCCACAAAGCTGAATTTTGGTTGAGAGCTAGGGTTGGCCATTAGAAGCAACGTCCTAAATGTCCCCATCGATCCCATGTGTGCAAAACAAGTTATTCGGGGTCAAAGGTCATTTTTGGAGGCATTATTCAGTTTTTTTTTTAATTTTTCTCAAAAACGGTAATACTTAGCAAAAGCCCGCTAAAATAAAAGTTGTAGATTCAATAATTGTCTACAAGATTGGTCTTCATGATTCTTAAAAAAGACTTACTATTTTCGAGATATCTCGATCTAAAGGTCAAATAAAAATTAGCTGCGTAAGTACATTATTGGTCTGTTCCAGAACTGCAAAATCTACTAATTTATACTATGGTTTACGATAACATAAAGGAAAAAATGTTATCGTAGTAAAAAATAGTAGCTTTTTCAGGTTCTGGAACAGAGCATATGAGGCGAACCGGTTGAAGTAACAACACTATTGGTCTGTTCCAGTACTGCAAGAGTCTACTAATTTTTACTATATTTTCCGATAACATAAAGGAAAAAGTGTTATCGTAGTAAAAAGTAGTAGCTTCTTGCAGGTTCTGGAACAGAGCATATGTGTTATAGCCCGTTTCGTTCGTTCGTTCTATATTCGTTGTTCGACCCATAACTACGAATAAATTACTTATTTCCCCACACAAAATTCTATGAACGAACGACGATTTTTATACGTTGTTCGATTGGAAATACTCTCTGAACTACGAATAAGTATGTCCCATACCTAACAAATGAGAGAATTTATCGAAAAAATTAATTATGACATGTCTATATCATGGTAGAATGATAAAAGGTAGTCGCATCTGTCAAATTTATGTAAATACAACTCTGTATGTCTGTACCGGAGCGTGTCAAATACAGAACAACAATAAAACAATATGACATTTAATAACAAAAACAAAACATATTTAGTTTATTTTCTGGAAGTTACATATTTTTGAGAAAATAAAAATGAGAAATGAAAACTTTAAAAATGAAGAAGAAATTAGCGGAAATCAATATGTAAGTATTTGTTTGAGGCCTTTCTTAACATGGGAAAAGTCTTCATGTTATCTGTTACGAGAATATCTTGTTATTTTTACAGGAAAATGTGTTTCGTTGGATTTTCACATTATCAATATTACATGTAGCAATTTTTCTGCCAGTACCTCTCTCGTCTGCAACGTATTGCTTGATTGCTGAATAGTGGTCCGGGACTAGCAACACCAGAACAACAGCAAATGAACACGCAAGAATTCTTAATTGTCAATACAATTAGCGAACAATTTAACACCGTAACAACAGCTGTAGTGGCAACAATTGCCTTTGTGTACATGTAACTGATCTTACCTCCTTTTTCTATACGAGAAATATGCAAATATCCCCCAGTAAATCTACGGCCACATGGACGGCAGAGGTGAAAACAGAGTTAATAGTCATGGTCGGTTGTAGTTGAATTCCGAGCCCTAAATGCTATGGGTCACATTTGGCATCATTTGATGTCGTCCGTGCATGCCGCAGCTATCTGCGAAAATCTTTGATCAAGAAACAAGGTCTTCAAGTCCTTGCCGGCAGTATAAAGAACCCTTGTAGTAAGCTATGTAGCGTCAGTGTGGTCCGCGAATATAAGTTCAACGCAATGGAGAGAATCCCTAGATCAACATGCAGGTTTAAATAGCATTCACACGGATTCAGTCGCTGATGCCATAAACAACTATCGTATGAATGCGGTACTCGGAGAACATCTCATATCTTTCGCAACTGAGGAGCGTCAGCAGCTACGACAAACCAGAGTAGTTTGGCACAAACTATATAAATTCTTATAGGGCAAGGATCGATGACACCTTTTCAACTGCCCTGCCAAATCTACTCAACTAACTCCAGTACCTTTAGAAACAATAACATCCATATAAATTTCTTTAACTGGTTGGTCCCAAGATAGCTGATTCAGCACTGAATCTACGAGGAAAACGAATGGTTGCAGACATCTTTTTAAAACAACAACGTTCTCCATAACTAGCACAACCATTTTTTAATAAAAACATCTTCACTTCTTAACTTTTTGTATCTATTTTATTAATGGCTTAGCCACTTTTATTAGGATTGGTTTTTTGTGTGTCTGAACTAAACACCATTGCAGCTTTGTCTTAAGTGATCCTTGACGACATCCAAATATGGGGTTTCTTCATCGAAATCCTTGATGACAATAATGGAACAGTCGTAAACCTCACGGAGATTTGTCATTTGTGCATACCGGAATGTCACGCAATCGACACGGATTGAGACGACTTCATTTCCGTAAAAGGGGGTTCTTGTAGGTGGCTTCGTCAAATAGTTCACTTGGGATAACAAAACAGTGTCTCCGAATCATAACAGGCTGGATAAATGTGGGATTCTTGTAAAGGTTGATCTTAGGGACACTAATAGCGGGAGCAGCGGACGGTTGTTTATTTTTCTTTTTTGAATCCATATTTTAGAATTTTTTTTGTTTAATTTTAATTTAAAAATCAATTGGAAATTAAATGTTTACTGACATTTGTGCACATGTATACCTACATAGCACACATACATACATACATGTTCAGTTTGCTTTGTCAAATACCCTTTGACAATGAACGTACTTCAAATTCGAATTTTGAAAAAAAATTTAATCAGCTGTTAGCATGAAATTACCTTTATTATTCTACCATGGTCTATATTCAAAATTGAAAAGTTTGTTGAAAACACAAAAATTTTTGAAAAAAAGGAAAAAGATGAATGAAAATTAATGTACTAAAATTTGTATATAGATGCAGAAGGAAGATGGTTGCGTTTCCTTCTTAATTCCACACACATTTCTTGTCCATTAGTTCAAAATCGCGTAAAAAATCAGAAACAAAAAGGAAACAAATAACTGAAAGTCTGTATACACAAAGTAGAAACATATAAAAATATAGTGAAAATACAAAATTATTCAGAATTTATGGAAAAATGAATGAAATGTGTGTAGTTAAATATAGAAGACACATTTGAAGGAAAGTGTATTGCTTTTCCTATTTATTTAAGCTCTGTTCCTTTACGTGCAAGAATCTTCAAGTTTTACCACTTTTTACTCGAAAAGCGTTCCTTTACTTCATAGACCATACAATTCATATGGGAGCAGTTTACAACTTTTGCTACTTTTGCCGGTTTTACCACTTTCAAAAGTAAAGGAACAGACCATTAATGTATATTTTATGTGTTTTTGGTTCAAATTTTCGTGAAAACAAGGAAACAAAAATGAAAGAAATTTTGTTTATGTTTCTGTTAATTACGAATGGTGTCGTGGAAACGAGTTACTTCGTGTACGTCGTTCGACAGACGAACAACGTAATTGAAACGCTCGTGTGAACATGACATTAGATACTTCCGTAAGCTTTCAAACGATATCCACTTTGCAGTAATCGGTTCAGTAGAACCGGGTCTAACCCGGTTTTTAAATTTGGCTTTTCGGGTCTAATAACCGGATCCGCAACAGTTGACAATTATACATTTCCGTAATCAGCGCAACAAACCCTATCTTCGGACAAAACTTGAAAAAAAATCGGGGAGTTTTCGTTGGGGTCGTTCCCGTTGGGCTTTCGATTATACATGTGGGTTAAATGGGCTATTTTTGCATAAAATGACTGTAATATTGAATAACTCTACTAAACACACTCCGATTTTGTTGGAATTTTTTTAGAAGATAGCTATAATTTCGCTCTTCAAGAAAATATATATTTTTTGGGGGACAGACCCGATTACTTCGCTTATTTTAGCCGGTTCGTCTGAATATGTGCATATTTCCCTTATAAGTGCATAAAAATCATGTGTTTTTTATAACAGCTATATCTCAAGAATGGTTCCTTCTAAAAAAACGTTACTGAAACGTTTGATGTGTTTTCGGCTTTAATCTTCAACCAATGCTCTGTTCCAGAACCTGCAAGAAGCTACTATTTTTTACTGCGATAACATTTTTTCCTTTATGTTATTGGAAAAAATAGTAAAAATTAGTAGATTCTTGCAGTTCTGGAACATATCACAAAAGTTACGTAAAACATTACTTAAGTGGGGTACACACTTTTTGTTAGTCAAAAGGCAACCACAAAATATTTTGTGGTTGCTGAGCTGTTTGACATTTATCGATATTTCCGAGAAATTTACAGTCAAAACTGATCGTGTGTACCCCGCTTTACGCTGGGTACACATTGTCAGTTTTGAATGACAGCTTTGTTGATGCTTGCTAGTGTGGCCATTCATTTTTGTCTTTCATCATGCAACCGCAAAATGTTTTGTGGTTGCTGGGCGGTTTAACAGTTATCGATAAATTCGAAATATCTACATTCAATACTGACAATAGCTGTGTTCCAGAACCTGCAAAATAGTACTATTTTTACAATTATTTCCTAGAATGCGTTCCTGTACTACGAAAAGTAGCTAAACTTGCTTTTCTCTTTAAACAAAAATGGCACTGAATGGGTTTCTCTTCTACTATTTTCTACTACACAAATTTGGCTGTGTATAAAGTTGGAAATTTGTCAGAAAGAATATTTGACATTTATTGAAAGAACGACAAATAAAAGAACATGGAAACAAATCATCAATAGAAAATAAATAAATAAAATAAATTAATTTGAAATGAAGCAGTTAACAATAAATAAACATATTTCGCTAATAGCTGTTTAATAAAAATACGAGGTATTGAACTAAAAAATTTCAGCAAATCGCATTATAATTTAACAATTTAATTTCAATCTTAGAGTTCAACTGCGGCAATTGTGAGCAAGACTTTAGATATATATATATATATATATATATATATATATATATATATTTTCATGCAAGAACCCATCAGTAACGGCATCGCAGCGTTTTTAGCTTCCACTACAAGAATAATGATTGGCATAAACAAGCCCAATGTTTTCTAAAAGCCAAAAGTTTCATTTCCCAATTACATCGCGTAATGGAAAGGACTATCTCAGCCGATTCTTTTTAAAATGTATCATATACAGAAGTCAATCGAGACGACCGAACGGAGAACTGAATTCAACCCAACCAAGGACATCTTGTATTTTCAGTGTGATTACTTGTCCGTTTTAAGCAAGTAGAGTATTGAGAAGGATTCAGAATCAATTAAAAATCTCAAATTACAAGTCATATAGTAATTAAAAGTATCAAATTACATATCTTAAGTAAACAAATGGGGTAAAAAGGGTCGCAGACTCATTTATAAAGTAAACAAACAGCATACCATGAGATGGGGTGACCGTGGGAAATTCTTGGAATTCCTTATGCTTGGGGGAAGCATGTCCACTATCAACGTGGGTGGCTTCGTTTGTCCGTCCGTCTGTCCGTAAGCATGCTGGATCGTGTCCATGATCAATGTGGGTGGTCTCGTTTGTCCGTCTGTCTGTTGATTGATCTAATTATGAAGCATTGACCATTGTTGAGGCATTGTGTTTATTGTATGTTTGTGTGTATGTCGTTTGGTTCCTTTTGCTTAGCATTGGATCAGCAGCCACGATAGCTTTATTGTATGTTTGTGTGTATGTCGTTTGGTTCTTTTGCTTTACTTTAAGTCAGAGGACAAGTGTACTGAGTATTTACTGTGTGTTTGAATATGAATTCGATCGATCTTTTCGATTTGTTTATTATTATTATTCGATGAAGGCGACAAAGTCTTTAATATTTAATTGAAGGGTGGATTGAATTTTTGGTTGCTTCAAATTGAGCTGTCAATGGATTTGGATATGAATGCAAATATGATTGGGAGAGTTAAGGGGGAAAGGGGAACGAATGTGTACAAATGAGAAATCGATTACCATTGTTGAGTCATAGCGTTTGTGGTGGTACACTGGGAAAATATGTGTGCATGTGTGACCGTGGGAAATTCTTGGAATTCAGTCTGTCTGTCCGTAATGTAACAAATAACACGTGTTACCATGGGGCAATTCTTGGAATTCCGTCCGTCCGCCCGTCCGCGTGACCGTGGGAACTTTTTGGAATTCCGTCTGTCCGTAATCATGCTGAATCGTGTCCATGATCAACGTGGGTGGCCCTGTTTGTCCGTCCGTCTCTCCGTCCGTTTGCCAGTTAATTGATATAATTTCCTAATGTTATGAAATAAATGACGTCATCAGTTGGGTTTAAATAAAAAATGAATGAAACTGTACCCAACAAGAATTTCTTGGAGTGCAGAATTCGAAACAATCCAAATGAATTCATTTGGATCTTTTCGATTTTTTTATTTCAGAAGTCAAGTAAAGAATTAGCAAAAACTTGAATATTGGATTGAAGGGATGGTGTGGGATATTAAAGCATATGTGGGTGCTTGTGTATGTTTGATTCTTTGCAGTTATGAGGAATGTATTGGCATTAAGTTCTAGCAATTTGTTATGAGTAAGAGGTTGAAAGGGGAAGCAAGCATCGAATGCTTTAAGATTAGCTAGAGCATTAACCATATGTTTGTATGAATGTTGCCCTTCGATTGAAGCAGTGACCATTGAAGAGGCAATGAGTTTTATGTATGTTTGTGTGTATGCCGTATGATTCCTTTGCTTTGCATTGGATCAACAGCCACGATCGCTTTATTTTATGTTTGTGTGTATGTCGTTTGGTTCTTTATCCATTCCTTTAAATCAGCAGGCGTAATTGTCGCCTTTAACGAAAGCAAAAGGCGACAAGCGCCTGAGGCTTTCTGCTGTGTTTGAATATGAATTCGATCGATCTTCTCGATTTGTTTGTTATTGTTTGATCTTAATATTTAATTGAACGGTGGATTGAATTTTTGATTGCTTCAAATTGATCTTTGCAATGGATTTGGATATGAATGCAAATATGATTGGGTGAGTTAAGGGGGAAAGGGGAACCAATGTGTACAAATGAGAAATCGATGACCATTGTTGAGGTATAGCGTTTGTATGTTCGTCAGTCCAGCTTCCTTTAAATCTATGCTGTGTATGTTTGCATTAAACCAAAAGGAGGAATCATTGAACTTTCATTCAGTATTACACAATATCGGATTTGTTTTGATTAAATGTTATGAAACTAGGTTATTGGACTTTTTTAAAGACGACACCACGTCTGGTTCTTTAAACCCTGTATGTATGTATAAATGTATGTATATTTGTGGTTATATTGACCTTGAAAATGAATATATTTAGATTATGACGTTTATTTCCTTACCTCTGTGTATGGAAAAGTGAAGATAGGTTTATTTTAGGAGAGTGAAGGGGGAAAAGGGGATAGCGAAAAAAAGAAATCAATCTTTACAAATAAGAAATCGACAAGAACTTTTAGTTGGCTTAACATATGTATGCTTAATGAATTCCACAATATTGTGAAATTCATGTTCTTTTCGATTTGTTTATTTCAAAAGTCAAACTAGGAATCGTCAAAGACTTGAATATGGAATTGTAGGGGTGATTTGGATATAAGTGGATCTTTGCAGTTGTGAAGAATGTATGACATTAATGCTCCACATGAATTCGTTAGATCTTTTAGATATGTTTGTTTTGGAAGTCAAATTAAGATTCGGGTTATTGGAATATACAAATGTGGGTGCATGTGTATGTTTTATTCTTTACAGTTATGAAGAAAGTCTGGAATTATGCTGCAACACTGGTTACATTATGATTAAGGGATTTGAAGGGGGAATGCAGGGAAAGAATAGAATTAGCTTTTAGCTTTGTTTAAGCATTGTTCTGCGACTATTCGATTGAAGCAATGATCATTGTTGAGGCATTATTATGTATGACCATCAACTTTATGTTGTTATATGTTTACATTAAAACAAAAGAAGGAATCATTGATTTTTCATTCAGTATTACTCAATATCCAATTTTGTTATTATTATGGATTATTGGACCTTTTTTAAAGATATGAAATGTGGCTGGAACACCAAATAGAAGCAAAAGTATGCTTCAACTTGGCCTTGAAATAACATTTGAAAATATGCTTATGTTGCTTTTCATCACAACATCTAAATGTCACCCCATTTCTCTGCAATTTAATACACAAATTATGAAAAACATAAATCTCACTCTTCATTCAAATTTTTCGATCTATTAATGCACACCTATATTAAAATAATTTTATTAGTCAGAAACATACTTTCAAACTGTTACAATATGGATTCTCAAAATATACTTCCTGAAATCTTCAAGGAAAGCACATTAAGGGAGTCGAAGGATATCGAAGCAGACAAATATTTGTTAAGAATAACGGATGAAATTCAGGCGGAATTCTATATAACACATGGTTTGAAAACGGACAGAAACAGAATCCTTAAGCTTTTAAAAAGGTTGGAGAAAATCACAAATGCCAATAATAATTGAATTTAAATGATTATTAATAAATAAGAAACAAACAAATATATTTGTTGCATATGTTTTGGGGGAAGAGAATGCAATGGTTTATGTATAATTGTCATCTTCTAATCTAAAATTTTGTCCCTGTGTTTAGAGAAAATGTGACAACACTATACACAGTTACTATTTCGTGCCACAGCTCGCTTTTCGCTTCAACAAATTCTTATTATAGCTCACCCTATCCCTAATTTGGTTCAACAGCTCTCTCTTAGAGGTAAACAGCTTCATATTATAACTTAAGAGCTCCCTAATCTTATTCAACAGTTTCGTACTCAACCCTCTTCACTTAAGATCGATCCTCTTCATACAAGGAACACATTTTGATAGTTATCAAACATACCATTTGCTTCAAATTTATGAAAGTTAAAAAAGCAAGCAAATAAATATTAGTGTACCTCACTCAAATTGAAGTAGTAGAGTATTGAGAAGGATTCAAAATCCATTAAAAAACTCAAATTACAAGTCATATAGTAATTAAAAGTATCAAATTACATATCTTAAGTAAACAAATGGGGTAAAAAGGGTCGCAGACTCATTTATAAAGTAAACAAACAGCATACCATGAGATGGGGTGACCGTGGGAAATTCTTGGAATTCCTTATGCTGGGGGGAAGCATGTCCACTATCAACGTGGGTGGCTTCGTTTGTCCGTCCGTCTGTCCGTAAGCATGCTGGATCGTGTCCATGATCAATGTGGGTGGTCTCGTTTGTCCGTCTGTCTGTTGATTGATCTAATTATGAAGCATTGTCCATTGTTGAGGCATTGTGTTTATTGTATGTTTGTGTGTATGTCGTTTGGTTCTTTTGCTTTGAAATGGATCAGCAGTCACAACAGCTAAAGTGCCTGGGTGGCTACTGTGTGTTTGTATGTATGTCGTTTGGTTCCTTTTGCTTTGCATTGGATCAGCAGCCACGATAGCTTCATTATATGTTTGTGTGTATGTCGTTTGGTTCTTTTGCTTTACTTTAAGTCAGAGGACAAGTGTACTGAGTATTTGCTGTGTGTTTGAATATGAATTCGATCGTTCTTCTCGATTTGTTTATTATTATTCGATGAAGGCGACAAAGTCTTTAATATTTAATTGAAGGGTGGATTGAATTTTTGGTTGCTTCAAATTGAGCTTGTCATTGGATTTGGATATGAATGCAAATATGATTGGGGGAGTTAAGGGGGAAAGGGGAACGAATGTGTACAAATGAGAAATCGATGACCATTGTTGAGGTATAGCGTTTGTATGTACGTCAGTCCAGCTTCCTTTAAATTTATGCTGTGTATGTTTGCATTAAACCAAAAGGAGGAATCATTGAACTTTCATTCAGTATTACACAATATCGGATTTGTTTTGATTAAATGTTATGAATCTGGGTTATTGGACCACACAACGTCTGATTCTTTGAACACTGTATGTATGTATATACATACAGTGAGTGTCAAAAATATTCGGTTTTCAATTTCACCAATAATAACACCTCAGTATTTTCGAACCCCATAACCAATATTCAAAAAACCAAATACTTAAAAAAATGTTGGTCCTGTGGCAATTAAAAAATGTAAGTCACATGGATCCATGGCAACCCTATAAGCGAGAATAACAAAGAAGAAGTTGTTAACCCTGTTTTCTATGCGTCAAAAATATTCGGTTTTTGTAAATTTTGTTAAATATTTTGGCAAAAACCCGGTCAATATCGAACTTTTTCTGCAATATTAGTATAAATTTCAATAATTGCGAACAGAATCTTTGTTCCTGTGTGCAAAAATATCATATTTCATAGCAAATTATTACAATTTAGGGCTAAGGAAAAACGCTTTCCTAGAAAAGAGAAAACTGTTCATATTTCTTTATAAAAATGGCAGGAATTAAGGGAATTTTTGCTTATTTTTGAATATTTAGTCGAATACATTTGAAATAATGTGCAAAAGTCACGAAAATATAGAAATAATTGATTTTGTGAAACACATAACCCAGCCAAACCAAGGACTGGGAGGGAAGGTAGAGGAATCTCCTGAAAAATTACGGCTAAACCGCCCTTAATTTTCCCGAAATTGGTCACCGAGTCCTAAATGACTTTCAAAAGATAGAAAATATGCACTTACATTCCAAAAAAATCGAAAGGATAAAGGCTTTCATGGCCTTGTAACACTTCACACACCATCGGCTTATTTACATAACCAAAAATCTAGTTCAAATTTCGCCTTGATGTACCTTCAAAACTTGATGTACATCAGAAACCTGGTGAAATGGAGTTAGTTTTGAATGTCTAAGCAGGAAAATCAGTATACCACCAAGTTTCCGGCCTTTCTGTGTACTCCAACACAAAAAGTACGAAGGAGCTTATGGGAGACATGTATTTATCAATGACTTATGATGTGTTACAAGGCCATGAAAGGCTTTATCCTTACTATTTTTTTGGAAAGTAAGTGCATATTTTTTATCTTCTGAAAGTCATTTAGGGCTCGGTTACCAATTTCAAGAAAATTAAGGGCGGTTTAGCCGTAATTTTTCAGGATATTCCTCTACCTTCCCTCCCAGGCCTTGGTTTGGCTGGCTTATGTGTTTGACGAAATCGATTATTTCTACATTTTCGTGACTTTTGCACATTATTTCAAATGTATTCGACTAAATATTCAAAAATTAGCAAAAATTCCCTTTATTTCTGCGTTTTTATAATGAAATATAAACATTTTTACTCTTTTCTAGGATAGCGATTTTCCTTAGCCCTAAATTGTAATAATTTGTTATAAAATATAATATTTTTGCACACAGGAACAAAGATTCTGTTCGCAATTATTGAAATTTATACTAATATTGCAGAAAAAGTTCGATATTGACTGGTTTTTTGCCAAAATATATAACAAAAGTTACAAAAACCGAATATTTTTGACGCATAGAAAACAGGGTTAACAACGTGTTCTTTGTTATTCTCCATTATAGGGTTGCCATGGATCCATGCTACATACATTTTTTAATAGCCACAGGACCAACATTTTTTTAAGTATTTGGTTTTTTGAATATTGGTTATGGGGTTCTAAAATACTGAGGTGTTATTATTGGTGAAATTGAAAACCGAATATTTTTGACACTCACTGTATATGCATATATTTTGTCGTCTTGAACTTGAAAAGGAATATATTTTTAATATAGAAAATGCTGAGCATATTTAATGTAAACAAATAAAGTGTTTAAAAGCGAAGGAAGTTTTAGAAAAATTATTCAGTTTCTAAAAATTATCGTACGTGTATCTCATCATCTTAAAAGTACAAAATATGTCAGTGCCAGTTTCAAAGGACGATTCAATCTTCCGTTTGCAACAACAGCATTTACTCCAGGACAGCATCGGTGACGCATACTTAAGTAGAGTAATGGAGAACTATGAATTTACATCCATGTTGCGGAACAATTTTTTAAACGATATTGCTGGAGATCAATACTGCATACATGTAATTATGAGTTACGAGTTAGAAATTTTGAGAAAGGGTCTCCCGGAGAAGCCTAAAATCCTGAAGGTAGAGGAATTGCCGACTGTATCACCATTGATTTTAAGCGATATTGACAGCTATATAAAAGAACATCTAAACGCACTTCTAAACATAGCTTGTAGAGTAGAGGATAACAATATAAATAGCTTTTTAATAAAGTTTTTAAACACTTATAAATAAAATCAATTTCGAAAATAAGTATAATCTCTTCTTTTTTTTAATGGGGGGAAGGTTGGGTTGGGTGGAAGGGTTGCGAAATCCATGTTTAATCGTGTTACAATTTTAGTATAAAAAGCCCATACTTTTAAATACGATTCACAGTTTAAACGTTATTAACAAAAGTAGGAAGCATTGTTCTGCGACCATTCGATTGAAGCAATAATCATTGTTGAGGCATTATTATGTATGACCATCAACTTGTTGTTGTTATATGTTTACATTAAAACAAAAGGAGGAATCATTGAACTTTCATTCAGTATTACTCAATATCAAATTTGTTATTATTATGGATTATTGGACCTTTTCTAAAGATATGAAATGCGGCTGGAACATCAAATAGAAGCAAAAGTATGCTTCAACTTGACCTTGAAATAACATTTGAAAATATGCTTATGTTGCTTTTCATCACAACATCTAAATGTCACCCCATTTCTCTGCAATTTAATACACAAATTATATTAATACACACTCTTCATTAAAATTTTCGATCTATAAATGCACACCTACATATATTATAATAATTTTATTAGTCAGAAACATACTTTCAAACTGTTACAATATGGATTCTCAATATATACTTCCTGAAATCTTCAAGGAAAGCACATTAAGGGAGTCGAAGGATATCGAAGCAGACAAATATCTGTTAAGAATAACGGATGAAATTCAGGCGGAATTCTATATAACACATGGTTTGAAAAACGGACAGAAACAGAATCCTTAAGCTTTTAAAAAGGTTGGAGAAAATCACAAATGCCAATAATAATTGAATTTAAATGATTATTAATAAATAAGAAACAAACAAATATATTTGTTGCATATTTTTTGGGGGAAGAGAATGCAATGGTTTATGTATAATTGTCATCTTCTAATCTAAAATTTTGTCCCTGTGTTTAGAGAAAATGTGATAACACTATACACAGTTACTATTTCGTGCCACAGCTCGCTTTTCGCTTCAACAAATTCTTATTATAGCTCACCCTATCCCTAATTTGGTTCAACAGCTCTCTCTTAGAGTTAAACAGCTTCATATTATAACTTAAGAGCTCCCTAATCTTATTCAACAGTTTCGTACTCAACCCTCTTCACTTAAGATCGAACCTCTTAATACAAGGAGCACATTTTGATAGTTATCAAACATACCATTTGCTTCAAATTTATGAAAGTTAAAAAAAGCAAACAAATACATATTAGTGTACCTCACTCAAATTGAAAATTCGAAGGAAAAGAAACTTTAACAATGCCATCTAGGGGTTGAGCTATCGATACCTAAATTATTACGAAGATATTATAAATGCTGACTTGTGTACATAACTGTACCATATTACTCATTAAAACAAAAAAAAATGAAATAAAAAACAATGATATTCAGAAGACCATAGATTGCATTTATTTCGTAATCGCAGTGTACACATTTGAATAACTAATATATAATATCTGCCTCTCGTAGTTCTTCAATTATAGAGACCATCTCATTTGTATGATCATTTTTTCCACTTTGATTTGATTCCACCAACCGCTTTAGTCGTTCAACAAGAACATTGGGATCGTTCCAATATACATATTGAGGTTTTTCGGAATTTACCCTCATTAGGCCTTTACCAGTGTGAGTACCATCGATTATCTTCTTTATTATATTGGTGTATTTATATCCTTTGTTAGATTTCACCCGTTCATTATGGCTGTAGTTTACTTTATGTGCATTGGAGTTGAGTAAAATTTTCTTATATATCTCCAACTCTGATTCATCGTAGTTTTTGGGTTTTTGATGAAATAGGAGTTCAAATAAGCCGGGTGTGAGTGCCCAATTCTGGTTTCCTACGATAATTTTTTCATTATTTATTTCTAAAGGTTTATCTCCAAATTTCCATTCCCCATTAACATCTTTATGTGGACCGTATACTGTGTCCAGATTATTATTGATTTTCAATTGAAGAAGATTGTTTTCATAATCATAATCATCATGATCAGAATAAAAAGATTCTTCTCCACCCTCATCGTTGCTTGACTCATCTTGATTATTATCTTCTTCGTACTCTTCATCGTTTGCAGTGATTTCGTTTTTAAAATCTTCCTTATGTTTCTTGTTACTGGAAAACGATGATTTCCCATACTCGGGTATATTTTCTGTTTTAGGAATGTATTTGGATGCATTTTCACTTGTGGTTTTAACTAATTTGTTTAACTCTTCTGTTATTGGTTTGAAGGTATTTTCCAATTGCGTTGTTCTTGCTTGTTCTCCCCTTTTGATGTTTTGAAATTTTCTTTTCAAAACATTGCGGAATTGAACCAATCGTTTCAACATTTCTTCGTCCATAGTTAGAGTTCTACTGTTAAATGTGGGACATTGTCACAATATAAATAGTGTATCCCTTGATCTTAACCCAACCTAACTTGAACCCAACCCAACCTGAACCCAACCTAACCTAACCCGAACCCAACCTAACCCGAACCTAACCTAACCCGAACCCAACCTAACCCGAACCCAACCTAACCCGAACCCAACCTAACGCGAACCCAACCTAACCCGAACCCAACGTAACCCGAACCTAAGCCAACCTAACCTGAAACCAACCTCAACACCATATGCATCTTTAATATTTTACAATCATGCTTAAATGTTCATAATTGCCGCAGATGTGTATTCACCTTTTCTATTGTTTATTATCCTAGAACAAAAAAGAATACTTTATTTTTTGTAGACAAACAATATTATTCATTTATTTAGTCATCTCTAATATACATATCAAAAGCTTGAGTGTCGTCGGCTAAACTATAAACCATGGATCGTTTTCATCCAATGCCCATACGTTTTGTGCTTCTGGTATATACGGATAATCTTCTTCTGAATTCTCCAAAGATTGGTTTGTTCGGGTTTCGTTCTCCTTTCCTTCAGCATCGGTTTCCACTAGCAGAGACTCATTATACTTTGCCTCGAATTCATTTACAGCTTTTACGCAAGCAGCCTCGAACTCATAGTCCATTTCAAATAATTGAATTTGTTGTGGTGTATTTTGTGTTGCCTCGTAATGGTCTAACATATTGCAACAAATCTTTTCGAACTCTGCATCATTCTCGAACTCAACTCCAATCTCTCCGTTGATATTATTGACCATTTTTAGTTTTCTTACTTTTCTTGAAGAAATGTCTCACTCCATTAAAGGAATTTTGAAAACTGAATATAGTTTCCGAGTCTAACTCAACTTTTATAGAGTTTTAATGTTTATATTAAATATAAAAGGAATACATCAAAAGAAATGACTGTCCAAGACGACAAAACTATATATACATACATACATATAGGGTTTTATATAATAAATGCAATCTATGGTCTTCTGAATATCATTGTTTTTTATTTCATTTTTTTGTTTTAATGAGTAATATGGTACAGTTATGTACACAAGTCAGCATTTATAATATCTTCGTAATAATTTAGGTATCGATAGCTCAACCCCTAGATGGCCTTGTTAAAGTTTCTTTTCCTTCGAATTTTCAATTTGAGTGAGGTACACTAATATTTATTTGCTTGCTTTTTTTAACTTTCATAAATTTGAAGCAAATGGTATGTTTGATAACTATCAAAATGTGTTCCTTGTATTAAGAGGTTCGATCTTAAGTGAGGAGGGTTGAGTACGAAAGATTAGGGAGATCTTAAGTTATAATATGAAGTGGTTGAACACTAAGAGAGAGCTGTTGAACCAAATTAGGGATAGGGTGAGCTATAATAATAAGTTGTTGAAACGAAAATCGAGCTGTAGCACGAAATAGTGACTGTTTATAGTATTGCCATATTTTTGCTAAACACAGGGACAAAATTATAGATTAGAAGATGACAATTATACATAAACCATTGCATTCTCTTCCCCCAAAAAATATGCAACAAAAATATTTGTTTATTTCTTATTTATTAATAATCATTTAAATTCAATTTTTAAAAGCTTAAGGATTCTGTTTCTGTCCGTTTTCAAACCATGTGTTATATAGAATTCCGCCTGAATTTCATCCGTTATTCTTAACAAATATTTGTCTGCTTCGATATCCTTCGACTCCCTTAATGTGCTTTCCTTGAAGATTTCAGGAAGAATATATTGAGAATCCATATTGTACCAGTTTGAAAGTATGTTTCTGACTAATAAAATTATTACAATATATGTATGCATTTATAGATCTTAAATGTTAATGAAGAGTGAGATTTTTGTTTTTCATAATTTGTGTATTAAATTGCGGAGAAATGGGGTGATATTTAGATGTTATGATAAAAAAAAGCAACATAAGCATATTTTCAAATTTTATTTCAAGGTCAAGTTGAAGCATACTTTTGCCTCTATTTGATGTTCCAGCCACATTTCTTATCTTTGAAAAAGGTCCAATAATCCATAATAATAACAAAATTGGATATTGAGTAATACTGAATGAAAAATCAATGATTCCTTCTTTTGTTTTAATGTAAATATATAACAACAAAAAGTTGATGGTCATACATAATAATGCCTCACCAATGATCATTGCTTCAATCGAATAGTCGCAGAACAATGCTTAAACAGAGCTTAAAGCAAATTCTATTCTTTCCCTGCATTCCCCCTTCAAATCTCTTAATCATAATGTAAACCAGTGTTGCAGCATAATTCCATACTTTCCTTATAACTGTAAAGAATAAAACATACACACGCACCCACATTTGTATATTCCAATAACCCGAATCTTAATTTGACTTCCAAAACAAACATATCTAAAAAATCTAACGAATTCATGTGGAGCATTAATGTCATACATTCTTCACAACTGCAAAGATCCACTTATATCCAAATCACCCCTACAATTCCATATTCAAGTCTTTGACGATTCCTAGTTTGACTTTTGAAATAAACAAATCGAAAAGAACATGAATTTCACAATATTGTGGAATTCATTAAGCATACATATGTTAAGCCAACTAAAAGTTCTTGTCGATTTCTTATTTGTAAAGATTGATTTCTTTTTTTTTTGCTATTCCCTTTGCCCCCTTCACTCTCCTAAAATAAACCTATCTTCACTTTTCCATACACAGAGGTAAGGAAATCAACGTCATAATCTAAACATATTCATTTTCAAGGTCAATATAACCACAAATATACATACATTTATACATACATACAGGGTTTAAAGAACCAAACGTGGTGTCGTCTTTAAAAAAGTCCAATAACCTAGTTTCATAACATTTAATCAAAACAAATCCGATATTGTGTAATACTGAATGAAAGTTCAATGATTCCTTCTTTTGGTTTAATGCAAACATACACAGCATAAATTTAAAGGAAGCTGGACTGACGTACATATAAACGCTATGCCCCAACAATGGTCACCGATTTCTCATTTGTACACATTGGTTCCCTTTCCCCCTTAACTTCCCTAATCACAGGCACTTGTTGCATTTTGCTTTCGTTAAAGGCGACAATTAAAGCAAAGGAAAAAGAACCAAACGACATACATACAATAAAGCGATCGTGGCTGCTGATCCAATGCAAAGCAAAGGAAACATACGGCATACACACAAACATATGTACATATAAACTCATTGCTTCAACAATGGTCACTGCTTCAATCGAAGGGCAACATTCATACAAACATATGGTTAATGCTCTAGCTAATCTTAAAACACTCGATGCTTGCTTTCCCCTTTCAACCTCTTACTCATAAAAATTGCTACAACATAATGCCAAAACATTCCTCATAACTGCAAAGAATCAAACATACACACGCACCCACATATACTTTAATATCCCAAACCATCCCTTCAATCCAATATTCAAGTCTTTGCCAATTCTTTACTTAACTTCTGAAATAACCAAATCGAAAAGATCCAAATGAATTCATTTGGATTGTTTCGATTTATGCACTCAAAGAAATTCTTTTTGAGTACAGTTTCATTCATTTTTTATTTAAACCCAACTGATGACGTCATTCATAACATTAGGAAATTAGATCAATTAACTGGCAAACGGACGGAGAGACGGACGGACAAACAGGGCCACCCACGTTGATCATGGACACGATTCAGCATGATTACGGACAGACGGAATTCCAAAAAGTTCCCACGGTCAAGCGGACGCGCGGACGGACGGAATTCCAAGAATTGCCCCATGGTAACACGTGTTATTTGGTACATTACGGACAGACAGACTGAATTCCAAGAATTTCCCACGGTCACACATGCACACATATTTTCCCAGTGTACCACCACAAACGCTATGACTCAACAATGGTAATCGATTTCTCATTTGTACACATTCGTTCCCCTTTCCCCCTTTCCCCCTTAACTCCCCCAATCATATTTGCATTAATATCCAAATCCATTGACAAGCTCAATTTGAAGCAACCAAAAATTCAATCCACCCTTCAATTAAATATTAAAGACTTTGTCGCCTTCATCGAATAATAATAAACAAATCGAGAAGATCGATCGAATTCATATTCAAACACTCAGTAAATACTCAGTACACTTGTCCTCTGACTTAAAGTAAAGCAAAAGAACCAAACGACATACACACAAACATACAATAAAGCTATCGTGGCTGCTGATCCAATGCTAAGCAAAAGGAACCAAACGACATACACACAAACATACAATAAACACAATGCCTCAACAATGGTCAATGCTTCATAATTAGATCAATCAACAGACAGACGGACAAACGAGACCACCCACATTGATCATGGACACGATCCAGCATGCTTACGGACAGACGGACGGACAAACGAAGCCACCCACGTTGATAGTGGACATGCTTCCCCCAAGCATAAGGAATTCCAAGAATTTCCCACGGTCACCCCATCTCATGGTATGCTGTTTGTTTACTTTATAAATGAGTCTGCGACCCTTTTTACCCCATTTGTTTACTTAAGATATGTAATTTGATACTTTTAATTACTATATGACTTGTAATTTGAGATTTTTAATTGATTCTGAATCCTTCTCAATACTCTACTTAAGCACTACACTACGTGGTCCCGTCATATGTTGCACTGTTTCAATGTTAATAGGGTTGAGATGCTAAAGGAACTGAATTCCAACGTCATGACATGTATGAATGTGGCCCCGTATCAAAATGAAGTTTAGCTGTTTATTTTGCAAATTATGGTTTTAAACTGACTAATTGAAAAAGACAAAGATGAAATTATGGAACGAGTTACCCGAACTTAAATTTTTTCGTTCATCTAAATGATCAGCAAAAGACTTCCATCACAAAAGAAAAGAGATACATTTGATATCACTATTTGTAATTACGAATATTTTCTTTGTGACGTCCGTCTGTTTTTATTATTGACATATTTTTTTAACTTTACTATATTTTCCGTTCCTGTACTATTTGAAAAAATATGTGTTCTGAGAGCAAATTTGACTGTTCTCTCTTTAACTATTTTTGCCATTCAAAAAGTACTGGAACGAAGCTAATGTGTACCCAGCTTTAAAGCGAGGTACGCACGATCAGTTTTGACTGTCGATTTTTCGGCCACACTGGCAAGCAACCGATTATTTTAGCAATACTGATGGTGTGTACCCCACTTTAAGTTGAATGTAGTTTCGGCTTCAAGGTTTTAACTACATTCTTGATCTGTTCCAGTGCTGCAAGATTCTACTAATTTTTACTATTTTTTTTTTCGAAAACATAAAGGTTATCGTAGCAAAAAATAGTAGGTTCTTGCAGGTTCTGGAACAGGCATAAATAGTAGCTCAGGTTCTGGAACAGGCATCATATGTGTGTTCGTTTACTCAAAATTTGTTAATTCAAAAGATTTCGCTATTTTTATAACTGGTTTATAATTATGCTCCGAAATCCACTGGATCCACGAAATCCTAGAACCTGTTCCTTTACGTTCAAGAATCTTCAAGTTTTACAACTTTTTACTCGAAAAGCGTTCCTTTACTTCAGACACAATACAATTCATATGGGAGCAGTTTTCAACTTTTACTACTTTTGCGGGTTTTACCATTTTCAGAAGTAAAGGAACAGACCACCTGAAATACACCCCGTTGCTTACACGTATGTTTTGTTGATTTCAAACATATCACAATAATCAAGGTTGAGTCATATTTGCAGCTGATCGAATATGAATTTTAAAAAAAAAATCTTTGCAAATTTAATTTGGCGTTAAAAATATACGTCAATATACATAGAAATTTACTGCTTTAATTCGAAATTCATCGTAAAAATTTGTATATGTGCATTTACTAGCTTTGTTCCTTTACTTTTTTAATGGTAAGGGTGGTAAAAGAGAAAAGTGTCAATATTGCTCAAAATTGCTCTCTCATGAACATTTTTACCAGAAAAGTAAAGGAACGGAAAAATGGTAGATCTGGCAATGTCAAAAAGAAACATAAGCTCTGTTCCTCTACGTGCAAGAATTTTCAAGTTTTACAACTTTTTACTCGAAAAGCGTTCCTTTACTTCAGACACCATACAATTCATATGGAAGCAGATTACAACTTTTGCTACTTTTGCCGGTTTTACCACTATCAAAAGTAAAGGAACAGACCAATAAAAAATCAATTTTCGTCTTTTATTTCACAGTTTTTAATTTAGTTTTGTCCGTTCCTTTAACAAGTTTTGCACAAAAGAGTAGATCTGGCAGCAATGTCAAAAAACAAAAATGGCTGCCTAAAACAATAACAACAAACAAAATCAATGTCACTGTTTTTTTTTATATTTTTTATTTCACTGCTTTAATTTTTTATTATTTATATTTATTTTATTATAAATATATGTTTAAATAATACCGAGATCGAGGTCGACGACACAAGATCGACGTTTGTGCTTGGCGATGTTAGTCCTGGTCCACACTAGCGTGAATTTCATTAAAAATTTCATGAAATTAGGTGTTCTTAAATCGAGTTCCCCACTACAGCAAGTTTATGATTTTACTCTACTATGGACGTCGATCTAGATAAGCATAATTTCATATCAAAATTTCAGTGAAATTACTGTAGTGTGGCCCGGGACTTATTGGTATTGTTGTAATATATTTAAGGATTATTTATCCTGATGATGTCTTTCGAAGAAAGATGAAATATCGATTTAAATAAAAATAAAAACAACAAAAATAAAGACCTCGAGCTCGGGTTTATTTAAACATATATGGCCTGTTCCAGTACTGCAAGAATATACAATTTTTTTATATTTTCCCCAGTTTGGCAGATTTTCCACTTTTTACACCACGAAATATGTCGAGTGGTAAAAGAAAAACAAATTTTGGCATGCTCTTTCTTAAATTTTGCTTCTAGTTTTACTACTACTACTACGCTTTCCGACTTAAAAATGTTAAAACTTTAAGAAACTTGAATGTTAAAGAACAAAGCTAAAGTTTTGTGTCATTTCTGGTAGAAGAATAAAGAAAAATAAATCCTCATTAAGAAGGTTATTAGTACGTTTAAATATAGCCGGATTTAACAAAACCACTGGGTTTCAAATGTCAATTACATTGCGCATACTTCAAATAAATCCTCATAAAGAAGGTTAACCCTGCAAAATGCTACAATAATATAAACAGGCTATAATAGGTCATTTATGCCTTGTTCAGACTGACGGTAATTCGCTCTCTATTCGTTGTTCGACCCCAAATTACGATATAATTACTTCGTTTCCCATACAAAATTTTGAGAACGAACAACGATTTTTGTACATCGTTCAATTTAAATTACTCTCAGAACGACGATAAAATATGTCCCATCTCTAACAAATGAGAGAATTTATCGAAATAAATTATGACAGAAAAAATATAAAATTTAAAAATTTATTAAAAACCCAAATATTTTTAGAAAAACTGCAAAACGTGCATGAAATGTAAACGGTTTAACGACTAGTATACCTTCAAATCGTAGCAAACTTTGTCTTCTCTTTTACTACAGCTGCATTTCTTGTCCATCGTTTTAAATTCGCGTACAAGTTTAGAAACACGAATCAAATGCCTGCCTGTATTGCAAAAACTTATTTTGGCAGGTCTCTCTCTCGATAATTTTGAAAATAGAAAAATTAAAAAATGTGCGGAAAACACCAAAATTGTGAGAAAAAATATAAAAGATGAATGAAAATAATATCATTTAATATTAAATAGATATCTGAAAGAAGGACAAATATTTGGTCTGTTCCAGTACTGCAAGAATCTACTAATTTTTACTATTTTATTCGATAACATAAAGGAAAAAATGTTATCGTAGTAAAAAGTAGTAGCTTCTTGCAGGTTCTGGAACAAAGCAATTTTTTCAGTTTATATCTTTTGGTCTGTTCCAGTACTGCAAGAATCTACTAATTTTTACTATTTTTTTTCGATAACATAAAGGAAAAAATGTTATCGTAGTAAAAAGTAGTAGCTTCTTGCAGGTTCTGGAACAGAGCATTTGCTGATATAAACTGAAACTTTCTTTAAATTCAGTAAATAAAAAATATGAAAGTATGAATCATGTTGCTATGAATTGCGTACCATGTCGTATGAACGGGATAATTCGCGTACGTAATTATGAGAACGAACGACGTGATTCAAATGCTGGTATGAACATGGCATTAGATATGACTTCATTATAGAGCTGGCAAAAAATCGATGGCACTATCGATTATATAGATAATTTAAAAAAAAAATGCAATATCGGTAGATGGTTTTGTCTATCGATATTATCGGATTAAAACCCCTAACCTAAAATTCATTGAAATTAATAGAAATTTCGCGGCTTTTCGGTCTTGTGGATGTGAGAAAGTAAGTCGGTAGTCACACGTACAAATTTGTTGGAAAACTAAAATGTATTTTTGTTAAATAAAAGTAATTGTTTTTTCTCCTTTTTGATTTCTGTGAACTATTTGTGTAAAATGTCAACAAAAGCGTAGACATTTCCGCCATTTTCATTTCCAAATTAATGGTTGTGACAAATTAACGATAATATCGATAGCAATCGATTTTTTAAACTATTATATCGAAAATATCCAATGTTGGTAATATCGATGGTTTGCCAGCTCTACTTCATTATAGCACGGTTACACTACAGCTTTTTGCCGGGTTAACCCACTTTATTGCTTAATCTGGGCAAATCTGACCAGATTTGCCATACAAAAATTAAATCCTCTCATGGCTGGGTTTATTTTAAATCCGGCACAAATCCACCAAAAATACAATGTTGTATTCGGTTTTTGTGCAAAAAATCCAACTCTACTCAAAAAGTACCAAAAGTTGCAACTGTTTTTGCAACAGAGTTTGTCGTGTTTTACACGTTTACGATTGGTCGCATGAGATTTTATGGAGTTAATAAATCTAAAGTTATTTGGAAATCATAAAATTATTTATTTTTTTTTTTTCATTAGACACTTTTTTAACAAGAAGTACGATTGATACCATGATACAAAAATGTATCCGTGTGTGTAAAATATAGCAATATGAGCAAAGGCGGTGACGATATCTCATACGAGAAATTGTAAAAGTGTAACACACGACTTTATTAGTTATTTTGTATGTATACGTAAACAAACATCAGCTGACAGTTTATATCCTCGAAAAGCTAAGTGCATGGCACAATTAGGAAGGTAGATGCATCAGCCCAGCTGATCGAATCTAAAACGTCAAAAAACTAGGAATTCGCCATGAAAAATCAAAACAAATAACCATATGATTGGGTAAGTAAGAGATAGCATGTCATCACTTTAAAGACAAACACAAGCGATAAAAAGAGACAACAAGATACCATTCGGCGAAAATTTTGACAGTTTACATTACAAAAAAAGTTGCTTTGTTGTAGCAATTCGCCGATGCATCTACCTTCCTAATTGTATCATGGCTAAGTGTAACCAGTAGTGGGATTCTGTAAAGCATAGTACACACGGTCCAACAAAACTGACAGTCAACGTACTTTTGCAGCAATTTTCTGGCAAATAAAAACTTTTTGTTAGCTAAAAATCATTGAAATACAACATTTAAGGTATAATTTAGTGATTAGGAAAGAAATTATTCAGCTAGACTTTGATATTAACGAAATAGACCTCGATGACTGTCAGTTTTGTTGGACCGTGTGTACTATGCTTTACTCTCGTTTGCTGTTATCGATAATTGTCGGTAAAATTAAAATGCTTATAATTTCGATAATTAACGAAATTTTTCGGTAAGTTAACGATGAATAAAAAGTTGTCGATAGTCTCTACCGACACAAACAGTGATGCCAACTTTTGTTTATGTTTTTAGTCATAATTTTGCAATTTAATTTTACCGATTTTTGTCGGTAACAGTAAAAATGAGTTACAGAATCCCACTACAGCAAAGATTAACCCACTGGATCTATTAAACCCAGTGGGTTAACCTACAATAGTGTAACCGGGGTATTAGCCGGATTTAGCACATTAGCTGTGTTTTTTAAGTGATAATTAGTAATAATTATTACTAATGTTGCAGATTTTGACAGTTGTATAAAGAAAAAGTTGCTGAAAAAATGTTTCAGCAACATTTAGTAAGTAAGAAGACTCCCCCATTATCAGGATTTATTTGCAAAATCCGGCTATAATATATTTACCACTTTTACCATTAAAAATATAAAGGAACAAAGCTTATGTGTGTTCGTTTACTCAAATGGTTTGTTCCAGAACTGCAGGAATCTACAGATTTTTAAGTATAGTACACATTGACAAGCAAAACTGACAGTCATCGAAGTCTATTTCGTGAATATCTAAGCCTAATTGAAAATTTTCTTTTATAATCTCTAAATAATACCGTAAACATTGTATTTCAAACGTTTTTAGCAAAATAAAAGTTGTTATTTGCCGGAAAATTGTCCTTAAAATACGTTGACTGTCAGTTTTGACTGTTAGTGTGTACTCCCCTTTACTATTTTTTCCGATAACATAAAGGAAAAAATGTTATCGTAGTAAAACATAGTAGCTTCTTGCAGGTTCTGGAACACAGCAAAAATTTGTAAAATTTAGTAGATTCTTGCAGTACTGCAAAATCGATATTTATGAAACTGACTTTGTCTGACCTTCTACATGATTAGATTATGCACTTCGATAACTTTACTCGACTAGTCGAAAATCGATAAACCATCCCTGCAACAAGAAAGCAAAGTGCCGTTATTTGAAAGGAGGAAAAAAATATTCGAAGAATTACGAAATAAATTTGGAGTTTTGTTCGATTTTTGTAAATAAATTAAATTTATTTGTTAAAAGCAATGAGAAAATCTCGCAAAATGTTTCAATCGGTAAATTCTCGTATGGAATATGCGCGAGAGCATAACCAATATGCTGCATTCTCACCAAAAGATGAGAACAACAACAACAATGTTCAGGGCTCTATTCCACAAGCTAGAGCTATTATAGCCCAAAAGGATTTTTTGGCAGAACCTCCTGAGGAAAGATCTGCAACATCGGAATTAACTGGATGTATTTGCAATCGTAAATCGCAAATTATCGAGTGTAAAAAATGTCGTATGTTGTGCTATGGACGAGTTTCGGAACAATGTCCAAGACATCCCAATGTATGTATGAATACCTATATTATATACATTGCTTGACTAATACATGTTCTAATTTCAAGGTTTCGTACTTGCTGGACTTGTACTATTGTCCCTCTTGCTACTGTTCTCGTATCCATTTAACTGCCAGAAAATAAGTTTTGAAATGTAATCTGTTGATTTTGGATTACATGACGTGGAACGTTGTATTTTTGTCATCATTATTTGAATTTCTTTCCTCGTGAGCATTATTTGGCATCTATATAGAAATATAGAGCATATAATTATGCTTCTAATGACATTTATCACAAATATTTAATAATACATAATACTTTGTAATAAGTATTTTATGATATTTAATGAATTTCAATAAAAAATATAAATTAACTATAATCGTAACTGGTTTTATTGCCTCATTTCGTTTAGAGACCCTTCTCGGATTCTCGGACAGAGTTAAAATTTTACTTTCGGAAATGTTCACTTTATCGGCATTACCTCTAAATGTTCACTTTATCGCCATTACCTCTAGAGGTTATACTCGGTTATACTGATCATAACGATATTGTAGGTAGGTATATTAGCTGTAATTTGATATTTTAGGTTATTGATGGTCAGGAAACTGTCAAAAAAATTATGGACATAAGTCTACGTTTTTCTACCAAATTTGCATGTTATTTGAAGTTCGAAGTTCTGAGTGTTCAAACAAAGGCTGACTCCCGTATCGCCAATTGCTTTACAAATGACTGAAAATAAATACATAAATAAATAAACAAACGAATAAATAAATTAAATAAATAAATAACTAAATAAATAAACAAATAAATAAATATATAAATAAATAAATATATATATAAATAAATAAATAAATAAATAAATAAATAAATAAATAAATAAATAAATAAATAAATAAATAAATAAATAAATAAATAAATAAATAAATAAATAAATAAATAAATAAATAAATAAATAAATAAATAAATAAATAAATAAATAAATAAATAAATAAATAAATAAATAAATAAATAAATAAATAAATAAATAAATAAATAAATAAATAAATAAATAAATAAATAAATAAATAAATAAATAAATAAATAAATAAATAAATAAATAAATAAATAAATAAATAAATAAATAAATAAATAAATAAATAAATAAATAAATAAATAAATAAATAAATAAATAAATAAATAAATAAATAAATAAATAAATAAATAAATAAATAAATAAATAAGTAAATAAATATTTATACCCTATACCACAAAGTGGAAAAGGGTATTATAAGTTTGTTTTGGGAAAAATTCATGTAACACCGCGAAATATT
This sequence comes from Musca autumnalis, assembly GCF_047663935.1. Lineage (NCBI taxonomy): Eukaryota > Metazoa > Arthropoda > Insecta > Diptera > Muscidae > Musca > Musca autumnalis. The sequence continues at coordinate 191,836,555 of NW_027411977.1, read as the reverse complement.
CGTCGGAGACCCCCAATGTGGTATACCAATCTTCATATCTCGACGAGATAAAGCGATTTTGAGATGTGTGTCTGTCCGTCCGTCCGTCCGTCTGTCCATTATAAATTGTAAACACGCTCCAGGCCGCAATTATGGACCGATCGTCACGAAATTTTGTATGGAGGTCGGGTTCAGATCAGAATAGATCCCTATTCTTATTGGTGATGATCGAGAAATATTAAGCGGGTGAAATGGACCAAAAACAAAATTTTTATCCGATTTTGTAGCGGCTCTGCATGTCGCAATTATAGTCCGATCGCCTCGAAATTTTAAATAACGTAGGATTATATGACAAAGAAGAAGCTTGCAGTTTGAGATGATGATCGGATGATGTTTAGAGGGTTAAATGGACCACAACTTTTGTGTGAAAATTGTGAAAATTTGTAATATACCGGTAATAAATTTATTCGTGGACCTCACATTCCGCCCACATAAATAATTTTTGGAAGGACAACTCTTGCCCTTTCAATTAATGCCAAATATGTTGATTTATGTGGTCAGATAACAGAGTTACAGCCTAATATATCGAGTGTTTTGCTTGTAATGTAATTAAAAGCATACTAGAGGTCGCAATTACAGATCAATAGTCACGAAATTTTGCACGAGGTAGGGGTTTAGGTCGAAGAAGATGCCTACAATTTTTGATGATGATCTGATATTAATTAGCGGGTGCAATGGACCATTACTTTTGTATGCTAAATAAAAACATTTTATTTTTGGTCCATATTTGAATCCCTGGAGGCCATATACCGGCAAAGTCGCCTATATATGAAAAATTAACTACCGATCTTTCCGCTAATGAAAATTGCAATAATATGTGTGCTTGGTAACGGACCTACTACCTAAGATATAATGAGTTTTGTGAAGAGAACCACATCTTCCTCCCATGCTACAAATTGTCTCTATCATGACTGACAAATTCCCAGTTCTTACAAATTGCGTGGAACCCTATCATATTACCTGTCCAATTGTCCAAAATTTAAAGATGTAGCAGAAATTGCTAAAAAACCCCAGTTTTCAAATTTAAGAATATTTCTTAAAATGTACTGTATATAATTGTTCCACAAACATCCCAGTAGGGACAATGGAGCCTTCTCTCATATCAATGAGAGCACCCCGCTTAATTCAGCTCAATGATATGTAGACAGCGGAATTTTATGCAACACCTATTTTTGTAAACTTTGCATATTTTTGGCTTCTAATTAAATTCCAATCGAAATATATCACATATGCAAAAATATGCGAAATGTATAAATTATGCATATGCAAATATTATTTTTGCATATGGAAAATTTCTGTATTTCACATATTTTCGTATGTTACATATATTTCAATAATATCTTCTAAAATGTTTATATGTACATTTTTCTGTTTGAAATTCACTTCAGACAAGTCAATAAAATAGAGAAATCTGTAACCAGAGCCACAATCTTCAAAATGTCGAAAATGGGGAGCTATATGAACGCCTAGACCTATACCGACAAATTTTAGATGGAAAGTTTAATACCCCCAATGAAGACTTAATACCAAATTTTAGCCAATTCGGAGGGATATTGAGACCATAACCTTCAAAGTACAGAAAATCGGTAGGTTCTGGTTATGGGAGCTATGTATATGAAGACGTGGACATATAACGACAAATTTCAGGTGGAAAGTTTTTTTACCTCCAACGAAGACTGAATACAAAATGTCAGCCATTTCAATTTGATATTGAGGCCACAACCTTCAAAATAGCGGGTATCGGGAGGTACGGTTCTATGGGAGCTATATGAAGACCTGGACCTATACCGATAAATTTCAGGTCGAAAATTGTGATGAACGAATACTTAATACAAACTTTCAGCCAATTCCATGGGATATTGGATGGTTTAGCAAATATGTCAAAATATGCAAAAAATTAGGTCCAGACTAAATGTCCGTTCTAAAATTACTTATTGGTGCTGGTACTATTGTTTGCACACCCGCCTTGCACGCTGAAGGTCGGGCGTTCGATTCCCGGCCAGCAAACATCAAATTTCCAACGATGGCAAAATGCCCCTCAGTAAAGTTGGCGACATTTTCTGAGTATTTCAACCATGTACAACTTCTCTACAGGTGGTGTTTTAAGACATGCCTTTCGGACTCGGCGATAAACAGTAGGCCCCATACTATTGCTGTAATATGAATCGTGGTGCACGCCCTGTCCCTTCTGTGATGTTTGTGGAAAAATTATTATATTGTTATTTAAACTTAATGTGATAAGGTTGCAGACTCCAAAAATTTATTTCTTACAATGAGCTTATTTGTCCAAAGAAACTTTGATTTGCTGAAAGCTAACTCGTAGGGTAGTGGTGTAGGGTATCGTATGGTCGGCCCTGTCCGACTATAGCCTTAGCTTACTTGTTTTTATTTTTGCCTTATTAAGGCGAAGGCCATTTATAGTGATATTTAATTAATTCTCTTTCGAGTTGAGCTGTTAGGCCTTTAGAGATACATTGAAAAATTAGGAGTCTACCGAAGTCCCACGCATCCAAACATTACACTACGTTTCACGGGTGGTAAAGCCGATCTTCAGGTGTATTAGGATGTTGTTGTTGGGGCAGACGAAGGCAAAGCTTGGAAACTAGTATATATATATATCGCACTTCATTAGATAAATGTATATGCGAAATTATGTCAGTTAATTGAAACTCCAAACTTTTCCTATAGTCCTGCTTGGTAATCCCATTTTTCAATGTTTACAAATACTATGGTAAGTTTTATTCCTACATCATTAGTAATTGCTCTTCTATATCAGAAGATTTTATTTTAGATTTGATCATCAATTATTGTCTACTAAAGTTTTGACAAGTTGATGGTCGCCGGCAACCTTGACACTCAGTTGTCGGAGACCCAGGTTCGAATCCCAGTCTGGCTCATGCTGAAATTATTTTTTATACCCTCCACCATAGTATGGAGGGTATATTAAGTTTGTTTTCCGTTTGTAACGCATTGAAATACTCATTTGATCAGGGTAAAATTCTGAGTCGATCTGTGCACGTCCGTCCGTCCGTCTGTGGTAATCACTCTAGCATCCACAAAAATGGAGATAGGACGCTGAAATTTTGGGAAAATGCGTCTTTTGTTTGCAGGCAGGTCAAGTTCGATGATGGGCTATATCGGTCCACGTTTTGGTATAGCCCCCATATAACGGTACCCCCCGATTTACGGTATTTTGACGTTTTTAGCTACATTTTCAGACCGATTTAGCTATAATTTCACATTTAGGGTTCTTAAGTCTCAATAAACTTATATAACAAAAGTTGTGGACATAGGTCCACGTTTTGGTATAGCCCCCATATAACGGTACCCCCCGATTTACGGTATTTTTAGGTTTTTCGCTACATTTTCAGACCAATTTAGCTATAATTTGACATTTAGGGTTCCTAAGTGTCAATAAACTTATATAACAAAAGTTGTGGACATTGGTCCACGTTTTGGTATAGCCCCCATATAACGGTACCCCCGATTTACGGTATTTTTACGCTTTTAGCTTCATTTTCAGAATAAAGTAGCTATAATTTGTCATTTAGGGTTCTTAAGTGTCAATAAACTCATATAACAAAAGTTGTGGACATAGGTCATATAACGGTACCCCCCAATTTACGGTATTTTGACGTTTTTAGCTACATTTTCAGACCGATGTAGCTATAATTTCACATTTAGGGTTCTTAAGTCTCAATAAACTTATATAAAAAAAGTTGTGGACATAGGTCCACGTTTTGGTATAGCCCCCATATAACGGTACCCCCGATTTACGGTATTTTGAGGCTTTTAACTTCATTTTCAGAATGATGTAGCTATAATTTGTCATTTATTTGTCATTTAGGGTTCTTAAATGTCAACAAACTTATATAACAAAAGTTGTGGACATAGGTCCACGTTTTGGTATAGCCCCCATATAACGGTACCCCCGATTTACGGTATTTTGACGTTTTTAGCTACATTTTCAGACCGACGTAGCTATAATTTAACATTTAGGGTTCTTAAGTGTCAATAAACTCACATAACTAGTGGACATAGGTCCATGTTTTGGAATAGCCCCCATATAACGGTATCCCCGATTTACGGTATTTTGACGTTTTTAGCTACATTTTCAGACCTATGTAGCTATTATTTGACATTTAGGGTTCCTAAATGTCAATAAACTTATATAACAAAACTTGTGGACATAGGTCCACGTTTTGGTATAGCCCCCATATAACGGTACCCCCCGATTTTTGGCATTTTGACGTTTTTAGTTACATTTACAGACCGATTTAGCTATAAATTGACATTTAGGGTTCTTAAATGTTAATAAACTTATATAACCAGTGGACATAGGTCCATATTTTGGAATAGCCCCCATATAACGTTACCGATTTCAGGTATTTTGACGTTTAAATTCACATTTCTAGACCGAATTAGCTATAATTTGATATTTAGGGTTCTTAGTGACCAAAAAACTTATATTCGAAATAATTATGAACGTAGGTCCATGTTTTGGTATAGCCCCATACAACGGTATCTCAGTATAACGGATTTCGGTATCCCCATATAACGGATTTTCGGTATTTTGAGAATTTTACCTACAAGTTTTAACCGAATTATCTGTAATTTGAACATTTGAGATTTGAAATTCTTAGTGGTCACCAAACCTCTCCACCAAAAATTGTCAAGGAAGGTCGATGTATTGATAAAGCTCCCATATAAAGTACCTTCCGATTTTCAGTAATTTGATGATTTTAACTACAAAATTAAACCGAACTAGCAGTAATTTGACATTTGAAGTTCTTAGTGGTCACAACACCTCTCCATAAAAAATTGTCAACATAGGTCCATGTGTATTAGGAAAAGTTTGGAGTTTCAATTAACTGACATAATTTCGCATATACATTTATACTCCTAATTTTTCAATGTATCTCTAAAGGCCTAACAGCTCAACTCGAAAGAGAATGAATAAATAAGTAAATAAATAAATAAATAAATAAATAAATAAATAAATAAATAAATAAATAAATAAATAAATAAATAAATAAATAAATAAATAAATAAATAAATAAATAAATAAATAAATAAATAAATAAATAAATAAATAAATAAATAAATAAATAAATAAATAAATAAATAAATAAATAAATAAATAAATAAATAAATAAATAAATAAATAAATAAATAAATAAATAAATAAATAAATAAATAAATAAATAAATAAATAAATAAATAAATAAATAAATAAATAAATAAATAAATAAATAAATAAATAAATAAATAAATAAATAAATAAATAAATAAATAAATAAATAAATAAATAAATAAATAAATAAATAAATAAATAAATAAATAAATAAATAAATAAATAAATAAATAAATAAATAAATAAAAAACAAGTAAAAAAGCATTAAGTTCGGCCGGGCCGAACTTTTCATACCCTCCACCATAAAATATTCATTCCTGTCCCCAACTTTAAGTGAGTACGTTAAAATGTCAGATAATGTACATAAAATGCTTCATTCGAGAGGCCCTTTTTTATGGTGCCTATATCTAACTGTTGACAATTTATGGTGGGCTAGAAATTGGGAGGTACTGTTATATAGGGGTTATAATAAAACATGGGTCTATGTTGAGAGTTTTTGATGGGAGCCTTTAATGTCAAATAACTCCTAATTCGGTTAAAAAATTTAGCTAGAATCCTCAAAATATCGAAAACCGGTACATAACGTGGGAACTTCAAATGTCATTAAAAGCTAGTTCGGAGGTATCTGGGCTATACGAAAATATGAACTTAAATGAACAATTTTTGTTGCAGAATTTTTGTTGACTTTCAAATTTCAAATTACAGAAAGTTCATCCAAAACTAAAGCTAAGGTACGGAAAATCGGGAGGTTTGTTTTGGGGCTATACAAAAACATGGACCTACGTTCGGTTAAACATTTTATGTAAAATCCTCAAAGTACCGAAAATCGGGAAGTATCGTTATATTGGGGCTATGTTGAAAATTGTTGATGCAGATGCGTGGTGACCACTACAACCTTCAAATGTCAAATTACAGTTAGTTCTGTTAAAAATTGTAGCTAAAATGGCCAAATTACTGAAAATTGGGAGGTACCGTTACATGGGAGCTATATCCGAACATGGACCTATGTTGACAATTTTTGGTGGAGAGGTGTGGTGACCACTAAGAATTTCAAATGTCAAATGTTCAAATTACAGATAATTCGGTTAAAACTTGTTGGTAAAATTCTCAAAATACCTGAAATCGGGCGGTAACGTTATATGGGGGCTATTCCAAAACATGGACCTATGTCCACTAGTTATATAAGTTTATTGACATTTAAGAACCCTAAATGTCAATTGATAGCTAAATCGGTCTGAAAATGTAGATAAAAACGTCAAAATGTCGTAAATCGGGGGTACCGTTATATGGGGGCTATACCAACACGTGGACCTAGGTCCACAACTTTTGTTATATAAATTTAGTTACACTTAAGAACCCTAAATGTCAAATTATAGCTATATCGGTCTGAAAATGTAGCTAAAAACGTCAAAATACCGTAAATCAGGGGGTACCGTTATATGGGGGCTATACCAAAACGTGGACCTATGTCCACAAGTTTTGTCACATAAGTTTATTGACACTTAAGAACAATAAATGTCAAATTATAGCTAAATCGGTCTGAAAATGTAGCTACAAACGTCAAAATACCGCAAATCGGGGGGTACCGTTATATGGGGGCTATACCAAAACTTGGACCTATGTCCACAACTTTTGTTATATAAGTTTATTGACATTTAAGAACCCTAAATGTCAAATTATAGCTACATCGGTCTGAAAATGTAGCTAAAAACGTCAAAATACCGCAAATCGGGGGGTACCGTTATATCGGGTCTATACCAAAACGTGGACCTATGTACACAACTTTTATTATATAAGTTTATTAACACTTAAGAACCCTAAATGCCAAATTATAGCTACATCGGTCTGATAATGTAGCTAAAAACGTCAAAATACCGTATATCGGGGGGTACCGTTATATGAGGGCTATACCAAACCGTGGACTTATGTCCACAACTTTTGTCATATATGTTTATTGATACTTAAGAACCCTAAATGTCAAATTATAGCTAAATCGGTCTAAAAATGTTGCTAAAAACGTCAAAATACCGCAAATCGGGGGGTACCGTTATATGGGGGCTGTACCAAAACGTGGACCTATGTCCACAAGTTTTGTTATGTATGTTTATTGACAATTAAGAACCCTAAATGTCAAATTAGAGCCAAATCGGTCTGAAAATGTAGCTAAAACCGTCAAAATACCGTAAATCGGAGGGTACCGTTATATGGGGTTATACCAAAACGTGGACCTATGTCCACAACTTTTGTTATATAAGTTTATTGACACTTAAGAACCCTAAATGTCAAATTATAGCTACATCGGTCAAAAAATGTAGCTAAAACCGTCAAAATACCGTAAATCGGGGGGTACCGTTATATGGGGGCTATACCAAAACGTGGACCTATGTCCACAAGTTTTGTTATATATGTTTATTGATACTTAAGAACCCTAAATGTCAAATTATAGCCAAATCGGTCTGAAAATGTAGCTAAAAACGTCAAAATACCGTAAATCGGGGGGTACCGTTATATGGGGGCTATACCAAAACGTGGACCGATATGGCCCATCATCGAACTTGACCTCCCCGCAAACAAAAGACGCATTTTCCCAAAATTTCAGCGTCCTATCTCCATTTTTGTGGATGCTAGAGTGATTACCACAGACGGACGGACGGACGGACGTGCTCAGATCGACTTAGAATTTTACCCTGATCAAGAATATATATACTTTATAGGGTCGCAAATGAGTATTTCAATGCGTTACAAACGGAAAAACAAACTTAATATACCCTCCATATTATGATGGAGGGTATAATAAATATGTAAATAAATTCGAAAGCAAACATATTGAAGTTAAACAAGTAAAAAAGCATTAAGTTCGGCCGGGCCGAACTTTTCATACCCTCCACCATAAAATATTCATTCCTGTCCCCAACTTTAAGTGAGTTCGTTAAAATGTCAGATAGTGAACATAAAATGCTTCATTCGGGAGGTCCTTTTTTATTGTGCCTATATCTAACTGTTGACAATTTTTGGTGGGCTAGAAATTGGGAGGTACTGTTATATAGGGGTTATAATAAAACATGGGCCTATGTTGACAGTTTTTGATGGGAGCCTTTAATGTCAAATAGCTCCTAATTCGGTTAAAAAATTTAGCTAGAATCCTCAAAATATCGAAAATCGGTACATAACTTGGGAACTTCAAATGTCATTAACAGGTAGTTCGGAGGTATCTGGGCTATACGAAAATATGAACTTAAATGAACAAATTACAGAAAGTTCGTCCAAAAAATAAAGCCAAGGTACGGAAAATCGGGAGGTTTGTTTTGTGGCTATACAAAAACATGGACCTACGTTCGGTTAAACATTTTAAGTAAAATCCTCAAAGTACCGAAAATCGGGAAGTATCGTTATATTGGGGCTATGTTGAAAATTGTTGATGCAGTGTGTGGTGACCACTACAACCTTCAAATGTCAAATTAAAGTTAGTTCTGTTAAAAATTGTAGATAAAATTGCCAAATTACTGAAAATTGGGAGGTACCGTTACATGGAAGCTATATCCGAACATGGACTTATGTTGGCAATTTTTGATGGAGAGGTGTTGTGACCACTAAGAACTTCAAATGTCAAATTACTGCTAGTTCGGTTTTATATTGTAGGTAAAATCATCAAATTACTGAAAATCGGGAGGTACCGTTATATGGGGGCTTTCTTGAAAATTTTTGGTGGAGAGGTGTGGTGACCACTAAGAATTTCAAATGTCAAATGTTCAAATTACAGATAATTCGGTTAAAACTTGTAGGTAAAATTCACAAAATACCTGAAATCGGGCGGTAACGTTATATGGGGGCTATTCCAAAACATGGACCTATGTCCACTAGTTATAAAGGTTCATTGTCATTTAAGAACCCTAAATGTCAAATTATAGCTATATCGGTCTGAAAATGTAGCTAAAAACGTCAAAATACGGTAAATCGGGGGGTACCGTTATATGGGGGCTATACCAAAACGTGGACCTATGTCCACAAGTTTTGTCACATAAGTTTATTGACATTTAAGAACTTCAAATGTCAAATTATAGCTTCATCGGTCTGAAAATGTAGCTAAAAACGTCAAAATACCGTAAATCGGGGGGTACCGTTATATGGGGGCTATACCAAAACGTGGACCTATGTCCACAACTTTTTTTATATAAGTTTATTGATACTTAAGAACCCTAAATGTCAAATTATAGCTAAATCGGTCTGAAAATGTAGCTAAAACCGTCAAAATACCGTAAATCGCGGGGTACCGTTATATGGGGGCTACACCAAAACGTGGACCTATGTCCACAACTTTTGTTATATAAGTTTATTGACATTTAAGAACCCTAAATGTCAAATTATAGCTACATCGGTCTGAAAATGCAACTAAAAACGTCAAAATACCGTAAATCGGGGGCTACCGTTATATGGGGGCTATACCAAAACGTGGACCTATGTCCACAACTTTTGTTATATAAGTTTGTTGACACTTAAGAACTCTAAATGTCAAATTATAGCTACATCGGTCTGAAAATGTAGCTAAAAACGTCAAAATACCGTAAATCGGGGGGTACCGTTATATGGGGGCTATACCAAAACGTGGACCTATGTCCACAAATTTTTTTATATAAGATTATTGATACTTAAGAACCCTAAATGTCAAATTATAGCTACATCGGTCTGAAAGTACAGCTAAAAACGTCAAAATACCGCAAATCGGGGGGTACCGTTATATGGGGGCTATACCAAAACGTGGACCTATGTCCACAACTTTTGTTATATAAGTTTACTGACATTTAAGAACCCTAAATGTCAAATTATAGCTACATCGGTCTAAAAATGCAGCTAAAAACGTCAAAATACCGTAAACCGGGGGCTACCGTTATATGGGGGCTATACCAAAACGTGGACGTATGTATGTCCACAACTTTTGTTATATAAGTTTGTTGACACTTAAGAACTCTAAATGTCAAATTATAGCTACATCGGTCTGAAAATGCAGCTAAAAACGTCAAAATACCGCAAATCGGGGGGTACCGTTATATGGGGGCTTTACCAAAACGTGGACCTATGTCCACAACTTTTGTTATATAAGTTTATTGACATTTAAGAACCCTAAATGTCAAATTATAGCTACATCGGTCTGAAAATGCAGCTAAAAACGTCAAAATACCGTATATCGGGGGGTACCGTTATGTGGGGGCTATACCAAAACGTGGACCTATGTCCACAACTTTTGTTATATAAGTTTATTGATACTTAAGAACCCTAAATGTCAAATTATAGCTAAATCGGTCTAAAAATGTAGCTAAAAACGTCAAAATACCGCAAATCGGGGGGTACCGTTATATGGGGGCTATACCAAAACGTGGACCTATGTCCACAAGTTTTGTTATATATGTTTATTGACACTTAAGAACCCTAAATGTCAAATTATAGCCAAATCGGTCTGAAAATGTAGCTAAAAACGTCAAAATACCGTAAATCGGGGGGTACCGTTATATGGGGGCTATACCAAAACGTGGACCGATATAGCCCATCATCGAACTTGACCTGCCTGCAAACAAAAGACGCATTTTCCCAAAATTTCAGCGTCCTATCTCCATTTTTGTGGATGCTAGAGTGATTACCACAGACGGACGGACGGACGTGCTCAGATCGACTTAGAATTTTACCCTGATCAAGAATATATATACTTTATAGGGTCGCAAATGAGTATTTCAATGCGTTACAAACGGAAAAACAAACTTAATATACCCTCCATACTATGGTGGAGGGTATAAAAAAAAACAAGTAAGAAAAGCGTTAAGTTCGGTCGGGCCGAAATCTTTATACCCTCCACCACAAATTTCAGCCATTTCGGTGGATTAATGTGGCCACAACCTTCAAAATACCGAAATTCGGAAGGTACCGTTCTATGGGGGCTATATGATGGCGTGGACCTATACCTACAAATTTCTGGAGGAAGGTTTTATACGCCTAAAGAAGACTAAATACCAAATTTCAGCCATATCGGTATGATAATGAGGCTAAAACGTTCAAAATATCGAAAATCGGGAGATATTGTATTATGGGGGCTATATCAACACGTGGACCTATATAAACATTTTATGGTAGAAATGTTTCTAAGCCTCTGGAAACACAAAATACAAAGTTACAACCGATTCTTTGGTCAAATGGGTCTAATACATTCAAAATATATTAAAACAAGTAAGCTAAGGCTATAGTCGGACAGGGCCGACCATACGATACCCTACACCACTACCCTGCGAGTTAGCTTTCAGCAAATCAAAGTTTCTTTGGACAAATAAGCTCATTGTAAGAAATAAATTTTTGGAGTCTGCAACCTTATCACATTAAGTTTAAATAACAATATAATAATTTTTCCACAAACATCACAGAAGGGACAGGGCGTGCACCACGATTCATATTACAGCAATAGTATGGGGCCTACTGTTTATCGCCGAGTCCGAAAGGCATGTCTTAAAACACCACCTGTAGAGAAGTTGTACATGGTTGAAATACTCAGAAAATGTCGCCAACTTTACTGAGGGGCATTTTGCCATCGTTGGAAATTTGATGTTTGCTGGCCGGGAATCGAACGCCCGACCTTCAGCGTGCAAGGCGGGTGTGCAAACAATAGTACCATGGTGGCACCAATAAGTAATTTTAGAACGGACATTTAGTCTGGACCTAATTTTTTGCATATTTTGACATATTTGCTAAACCATCCAATATCCCATGGAATTGTCTGAAAGTTTGTATTAAGTATTCGTTCATCACAATTTTCGACCTGAAATTTATCGGTATAGGTCCAGGTCTTCATATAGCTCCCATAGAACCGTACCTCCCGATACCCGCTATTTTGAAGGTTGTGGCCTCAATATCAAATTGAAATGGCTGACATTTTGTATTCAGTCTTCGTTGGAGGTAAAAAAACTTTCCACCTGAAATTTGTCGTTATATGTCCACGTCTTCATATACATAGCTCCCATAACCAGAACCTACCGATTTTCTGTACTTTGAAGGTTATGGTCTCAATATCCCTCCGAATTGGCTAAAATTTGGTATTAAGTCTTCATTGGGGGTATTAAACTTTCCATCTAAAATTTGTCGGTATAGGTCTAGGCGTTCATATAGCTCCCCATTTTCGACATTTTGAAGATTGTGGCTCTGGTTACAGATTTCTCTATTTTATTGACTTGTCTGAAGTGAATTTCAAACAGAAAAATGTACATATAAACATTTTAGAAGATATTATTGAAATATATGTAACATACGAAAATATGTGAAATACAGAAATTTTCCATATGCAAAAATAATATTTGCATATGCATAATTTATACATTTCGCATATTTTTGCATATGTGATATATTTCGATTGGAATTTAATTAGAAGCCAAAAATATGCAAAGTTTACAAAAATAGGTGTTGCATAAAATTCCGCTGTCTACATATCATTGAGCTGAATTAAGCGGGGTGCTCTCATTGATATGAGAGAAGGCTCCATTGTCCCTACTGGGATGTTTGTGGAACAATTATATACAGTACATTTTAAGAAATATTCTTAAATTTGAAAACTGGGGTTTTTTAGCAATTTCTGCTACATCTTTAAATTTTGGACAATTGGACAGGTAATATGATAGGGTTCCACGCAATTTGTAAGAACTGGGAATTTGTCAGTCATGATAGAGACAATTTGTAGCATGGGAGGAAGATGTGGTTCTCTTCACAAAACTCATTATATCTTAGGTAGTAGGTCCGTTACCAAGCACACATATTATTGCAATTTTCATTAGCGGAAAGATCGGTAGTTAATTTTTCATATATAGGCGACTTTGCCGGTATATGGCCTCCAGGGATTCAAATATGGACCAAAAATAAAATGTTTTTATTTAGCATACAAAAGTAATGGTCCATTGCACCCGCTAATTAATGTCAGATCATCATCAAAAATTGTAGGCATCTTCTTCGACCTAAACCCCTACCTCGTGCAAAATTTCGTGACTATTGATCTGTAATTGCGACCTCTAGTATGCTTTTAATTACATTACAAGCAAAACACTCGATATATTAGGCTGTAACTCTGTTATCTGACCACATAAATCAACATATTTGGCATTAATTGAAAGGGCAAGAGTTGTCCTTCCAAAAATTATTTATGTGGGCGGAATGTGAGGTCCACGAATAAAGATATTACCGGTATATTACAAATTTTCACAATTTTCACACAAAAGTTGTGGTCCATTTAACCCTCTAAACATCATCCGATCATCATCTCAAACTGCAAGCTTCTTCTTTGTCATATAATCTTACGTTATTTAAAATTTCGAGGCGATCGGACTATAATTGCGACATACAGAGCCGCTACAAAATCGGATAAAAATTTTGTTTTTGGTCCATTTCACCCGCTTAATATTTCTCGATCATCACCAATAAGAATAGGGATCTATTCTGATCTGAACCCGACCTCCATACAAAATTTCGTGACGATCGGTCCATAATTACGGCCTGGAGCGTGTTTACAATTTATAATGGACAGACGGACGGACGGACGGACGGACGGACAGACACACATCTCAAAATCGCTTTATCTCGTCGAGATATGAAGATTGGTATACCACATTGGGGGTCTCCGACGAATATTTCGCGGTGTTACATGAATTTTTCCCAAAACAAACTTATAATACCCTTTTCCACTTTGTGGTATAGGGTATAATGACGCGTACTTTATAAGGGGTCTTATGTGGGGACTATACCAAAACGTGGACCTATATAACCCAACTTTGATAGGAATATTTTCTGGCCTCTGAAGACACAAAATACCAAATTACAACCAATTCTGTGGTCAAATGGGTCTAATACATTCAAAATATATTAAAATGACGCGTACTTTATATGGGGCCTTATATGGGGGCTATACCAAAACGTGGACCTATATAAACCAACTTTGGTAGGAATATTTTTTGACCTCTGGAGACACAAAGTACCAAATTACAACCAATTCGGTGGTAAAATGGGCCAAATATCTTAAAAATTCCTTAAAACGACGACGCGTCACGCGTCATTTTGTATGGGGGCTATACGAAAGCGTGGACCTACATAGCCCGCTTTCAATACCAAAAGTCCTACGTAAATATAACATATTTTCCCAAAATTTCATCAACCTACGTCAATCCGTTCGGACGCCAGAGTGATTTCCACAGACGGACAGACGGACGGACATGGCTATATCGATGTAGAATTGCACGCTGATCAAGAGTATATATACTTTGTGGGGTCTACAATGATTATTTCGAGTAGTTACAAATGTAGTGACAAACTTAATTTATTGATTTATTAATTTAAAATATTGAAAATTGTGCGCGTGGCATGCTGTTAAAGACGACAAATTCTCCCAAATTTAGAAAATACGTCATTTTTAGCTATTTCTCGAAATAAATAAATAAATAAGTAAATAAATAAATAAGTAAATAAATTAATAAATAAACAAGTAAGCAAAGGCTATAGTCGGGCAGGGCCGACCATACGATACCCTACACCACTACAATGCGAGTTAGCTTTCAGCAAATCAAAGTTCATTTTGTACAAATAAGCTCATTGTTAGAAATAAATTTTTGGAGTCTGCAACCTTATCACATTAAGCTTAAATAACAATATAATAATTGTTCCACATACATCACAGAAGGGACAGGGCGTGCACCATTCATATTTCAGCAATAGTATGGGGCCTACTGTTTATCGCCGAGCCCGAAAGGCATGTCTTAAAACACCACCTGTAGAGAAGTTGTAAATGGTTGAAATACTCAGAGAATGTCGCCAAATTTACTGAGGGTTATTTTGCCATCGTTGGAAATTTGATGTTTGCTGGCCGGGAATCGAACGCCCGACCTTCAGCGTGCAAGGCGGGTGTGCAAACAATTGTACTATGGTGGCACCAATAAGTAATTTTAGAACGAACATTTAGTCTGGACCTAATTTTTTGCATATTTTGACATATTTGCTGAACCATATGCAAGACTTTGTGCCCTAAATATCCCATCGAATTGGCTGAAAGTTTGTATTAAGTATTCGTTCATCACAATTTTCGACCTGAAATTTATCGGTATAGGTCCAGGTCTTCATATAGCTCCCATAGAACCGTACCTCCCGATACCCGGTATTTTGAAGGTTGTGGCCTCAATATCAAACTGAAGTGGCTGACATTTTGTATTCAGTCTTCGTTGGAGGTAAAAAGACTTTCCACCTGAAATTTGTCGTTATATGTCCACGTCTTCATATAGCTCCCAAAACCAGAACCTACCGATTTTCTGTACTTTGAAGGTTATGGTATTAAGTCTTCATTGGGGGGTATTAAACTTTCCATCTGAAATTTGTCGGTATAGGTCTAGGCGTTCATATAGCTCCCATACAACGAAAGCTCGCCATTTTCGACATTTTGAAGATTGTGGCTCTGGCTACAGATTTCTCTA
Organism: Musca autumnalis; assembly: GCF_047663935.1. Classification (NCBI taxonomy): domain Eukaryota; kingdom Metazoa; phylum Arthropoda; class Insecta; order Diptera; family Muscidae; genus Musca; species Musca autumnalis. Next base: position 191,820,907 of record NW_027411977.1, on the reverse strand, counting down.
TTTTATTGACTTGTCTGAAGTGAATTTCAAACAGAAAAATGTACACATAAACATTTTAGAAGATATTATTGAAATATATGTAGCATACGAAAATATGTGAAATACAGAAATTTTTCATATGCAAAAATAATATTTGCATATGCATAATTTATACATTTCGCATATTTTTGCATATGTGATATATTTCGATTGGAATTTAATTAGAAGCCAATTGCCAATTGAATTTGTCTGTCATGATAGAGAATATTTGTAGCATGGGAGGAAGATGTGGTTCTCTTCACAAAACTCATTATATCTTAGGTAGTACGTCCGTTACCAAGCACACATATTATTGCAATTTTCATCATAGGAAAGATCGGTAGTTAATTTTCCATATATAGGCGACTTTGCCGGTATATGGCCTCCAGGGATTCAAATATGGACCAAAAATAAAATGTTTTTATTTAGCATACAAAAGTAATGGTCCATTGCACCCGCTAAATAATATCAGATCATCATCAAAAATTGTAGGCATCTTCTTCGACCTAAACCCCTACCTCGTGCAAAATTTCGTGACTATTGATCTATAATTGCGACCTCTAGTATGCTTTTGATTACATTACAAGCAAAACACTCGATATATTAGGCTGTAACTCTGTTATCTGACCACGTAAATCAACATAATTGGCATTAATTGAAAGGGCAAGAGTTGTCCTTCCAAATATTATTTATGTGGGCGGAATGTGTGGTCCAGGAATAAAGATATTACCGGTATATTAAAAATTTTCACAATTTTCACATAAAAGTTGTGGTCCATTTAACCCTCTAAACATCATCCGATCACCATCTCAAATTGCAAGCTTCTTCTTTGTCATATAATCTTACATTATTTAAAATTTCGAGGCGATCGGACTATAATTGCGACATACAGAGCCGCTACAAAATCGGATACAAATTTTGTTTTTGGTCCATTTCACCCGCTTAATATTTCTCGATCATCACCAATAAGAATAGGGATCTATTCTGATCTGAACCCGACCTCCATACAAAATTTCGTGACGATCGGTCCATAATTGCGGCCTGGAGCGTGTTTACAATTTATAATGGACAGACGGACGGACGGACGGACGGACGGACAGACACACATCTCAAAATCGCTTTATCTCGTCGAGACATGAAGATTGGTATACCACATTGGGGGTCTCCGACGAATATTTCGCGGTGTTACATGAATTTTTACCAAAACAAACTTATAATACCCCTTTCCACATTGTGTTATAGGGTATAAAAATAAATATGTAAATAAATAAATTCGAAAGCAAACATATTGAAGTTAAAAAAAATATTGAAAATTGTGCGCGTGGCGTGCTGTTAAAGACGACAAATTCTCCCAAATTTAGAAAATACGTCATTTTTAGCTATTTCTCGGAGATTATAACAGATATTGTGTTCTTATTGTGAAACTTAACGTAACGCGTTTTATAAATAATATTACGAAGTCCCCTGAAGAAGTCGCCAAAAAAGTGACGAAACGTAGGGATGAAAAGCAATAATTCTCTTTGTTTTACCCTCCACCATAGGATGGGGGTATATTAAGTTTGTCACTACGTTTGTAACTACTCGAAATAATCATTGTAGACCCCACAAACTATTTATATTCCTGATCAGCGTGCAATTCTACATCGATATAGCCATGTCCGTCCGTCTGTGGAAATCACTCTAGCGTCCGAACGGATTGACGTAGGTGGATGAAATTTTGGGAGAATCTATTATTTGTACGTAGGACTTTTGGTATTGAAAGCGGACTATGTAGGTCCACGCTTTCGTATAGTCCCCATACAAAATGACGCGTGACGCGTCGTCGTTTTAAGGAATTTTTAAGATATTTGTCCCATTTTACCACTGAATTAATTGTAATTTGGTATTTTGTGTCTCCAGAGGCCAAAAAACATTCCCACCAAAGTTGGTTTATATAGGTCCACGTTTTGGTATAGCCCCCATATAACGCCCCATATAAAGTACGCGTCATTTTAATATATTTTAAATGTATTAGTCCCATTTGACATAATCGGTTACAACTTTGTATTTTGTGTTTCCAGAGGCTAAGAAACATTTCTACAATAAAATGTTTATATAGGTCCACGTTTTGATATAGCCCCCATAGGACGATATCTCCCGATTTTCGGTATTTTGAAGGATTTGACCTCATTATCACACCGAGATGGCTGAAATTTGGTATTTATGGCCTGTTTCACTAAGATGATTCGAATACAAATTCGTTCGAACGACTACCAAACATATCCTTTTTGAAAAATATTTCATTCATTTTTGTTTTCAATCAAACAAACATTTTCTACACAAATGGAAGTTTGGTAGTAATTCGAACGAACTTGAATTCGAATCGTCTTAGAGAAACAGGCCATTGGTCTTCGTTGGGGGTATAAAAATTCCTCCAGAAATTTGTAGGTATAGGTCCGCGCCATCATATAGCCCCCATAGAACGGTAACTTTCAATTTTCGGTATTTTGAAGGTTGTAAAAATGTAAATATAAAGCATTCAGAACTGTCGTAAGTCATTTTTATTACACGTTTAGGATGGAAAGAAGTATTTTACGGTAGCAAATTTGGAAATTCCAAATTTCATGAGTAAACCCTATTACATTTGGAAAACCAAATTTACAAAAAAAGCTGATTGTCACCTGATTGCTACTTATATAAATGTGTCTTGCTCAAGTTGATATTTTTTTAAATACAGTTGAACCTCGATTATCCGTGAATCGATTATCCGGGAACCTCCATTATCCGGGATAGAAAAGAAATGCTGGTCTTTTTTCCATTTCCTACATTTTTCGTTATAAACTTTATTATCCAGGAGTAAAAGCACACTTTCCAATAAATTTTATTAAGCAAATAAAAGGTAAACAAGAGAAAACTGGAAATTCTCCCATTTTACACAATTTCTATATTAATGGTATCACAAAAACCATAGGACAAAGTCAATTCAGATGAATCTGATGATGGTATTATGTATCCTTCTACAAGTTTGTAGATTACCTTTAGAAATATAACAAAAATTACTGACTCTTTCATTATTGTACAATACTATGCCATTTTTACTTAAAAATATGTTCAAAAACTGCATAAAAACATTGCCTCCATTATCCGTGAAAATCGATTATCCGTAATGACTGCGGTCCCGCCCATCACGGATAATCGAGGTCCGACTGTATATGAGTTTTTATATGAGTTATATGGGTTTTTGAAAACCCAAGGAGTATTTTTTTAATTTTTATACCCTCCACCATAGTATGGAGGGTATATTAAGTTTGTTTTTCCGTTTGTAACGCATTGAAATACTCATTTGCGACCCTATAAAGAGTATATATTCTTGATCAGGGTAAAATTCTAAGTCGATCTGTGCACGTCCGTCCGTCCGTCCGTCTGTGGTAATCACTCTAACATCCACAAAAATGGAGCTAGGACGCTGAAATTTTGGGAAAGTGCCTCTTTTGTTTGCAGGCAGGTCAAGTTCGATGATGGGCTATATCGGTCCACGTTTTGGTATAGCCCCCATATAACGGTACCCCCCGATTTACGGTATTTTGTCGTTTTTAGCTACATTTTCAGACCGATTTAGCTATAATTTGGCATTTAGGGTTCTTAAGTGTCAATAAACTTATATAACAAAACTTGTGGACATAGGTCCACGTTTTGGTATAGCCCCCATATAACGGTACCCCCCGATTTACGGTATTTTGACGTTTTTAGCTACATTTTCAGACCGATGTAGCTATAATTTGACATTTAGGGTTCTTAAGTGTCAATAAACGTATATACCAAAAGCTGTGGAAATAGGTCCACGTTTTGGTATAGCCCCCATATAACGGTACCCCCGATTTACGGTATTTTGACGTTTTTAGCTACATTTTCAGACCGATTTATCTATAATGTGACATTTAGGGTAATTAAGTGTCAATAAACTTATATAACAAAAGTTGTGGATATAGGTCCACGTTTTGGTATAGCCCCCATATAACGGTACCCCCCGATTTACGGTATTTTGACGTTTTTAGCTACATTTTCAGACCGATGTAGCTATAATTTGACATTTAGGGTTCTTAAGTGTCAATAAACGTATATACCAAAAGCTGTGGACATAGGTCCACGTTTTGGTATAGCCCCCATATAACGGTACCCCCCGATTTACGGTATTTTGACGTTTTTAGCTACATTTTCAGACCGATTTATCTATAATGTGACATTTAGGGTAATTAAGTGTCAATAAACTTATATAACAAAAGTTGTGGATATAGGTCCACGTTTTGGTATAGCCCCCATATAACGGTACCCCCCGATTTACGGTATTTTGACGTTTTTAGCTACATTTTCAGACCGATGTAGCTATAATTTGACATTTAGGGTTCTTAAGTGTCAATAAACGTATATACCAAAAGTTGTGGACATAGGTCCACGTTTTGGTATAGCCCCCATATAACAGTACCCCCCGATTTACGGTATTTTGACGTTTTTAGCTACTTTTTTAGACCGATTTATCTATAATGTGACATTTAGGGTAATTAAGTGTCAATAAACTTATATAACAAAAGTTGTGGATATAGGTCCACGTTTTGGTATAGCCCCCATATAACGGTACCCCCGATTTACGGTATTTTCACGTTTTTAGCTACATTTTCAGACCGATTTAGCTATAAATTGACATTTAGGGTTCTTGAGTGCCAATAAACTTTTATAACAAAACTAGTGGACATAGATCAATGTTTTGGAATAGCCCCCATATAACGTTACCGCCCGATTTCAGGTATTTTGACGATTTAAGTCGCATTTCTAGACCGAATTAGCTATAATTTGATATTTAGGGTTCTTAGTGACCAAAAAATTATATTCGAAATAATTATAAACGTAGGTCCATGTTTTGGTATAGCCCCATATAACGGTACCTCGGTATAACGGATTTCGGTATTCCCATATAACGGATTTTCGGTATTTTGAGAATTTTACCTACAAGTTTTAACCGAATTATCTGTAATTTGAACATTTGAAATTCTTAGTGGTCACCACACCTATCCACCAAAAATTGTCAATAAAGGACGATGTATTGATAAAGCTCCCATATAACGGTACCTCCCGATTTTCAGTAATTTGATGATTTTAACTACAATATTAACCGAACTAGCAGTAATTTGACATTTGAAGTTCTTAGTGGTCACAACACCTGTCCATAAAAATTGTCAACATAGGTCCATGCTCAATATAGCTCCCATATAACGGTACCTCCCAATTTTCAGTAATTGGCAATTTTAGCTAAAATTTTTAACCGAACTAACTGTAATTGGACTTTTGAAGGTTGTAGTGGTCACCACACATCTACATCAACAATTTTCAACATAGCCCCAATATAACAATACTTGCCGATTTTCGGTACTTTGAGGATTTTACTTAAAATGTTTAACCGAACGTAGGTCCATGTTTTGGTATAGCCCCAAAACAAACCTCCCGATTTTCCGTACATTAGCTTTATTTTTTTGACCAACTTTCTGTAATTTGAAATTTAAAAGCCAACAAAAATTGTTCATTTAAGTTCATATTTTCGTATAGCCCACATACCTCCGAACTAGCTGTTAATGACATTTGAAGTTCCCACGTTATGTACCGATTTTCGGTATTTTAAGGATTCTAGCTACAATTTTTAACCGAACTAGGAGTTATTTAACATTAAAGGCTCCCATCAAAAACTGTCAACATAGGTCCATGTTTTATTATAACCCCTATATAACGGTACCTCCCAATTTCTAGCCCACCAAAAATTGTCAACATACATAGTTAGATATAGGCACCATAAAAAGGGCCTACCGAATGAAACATTTTATGTATGTACATTATCTGACATTCTAACGTACCCACTTAAAGTTGGGACAGGAATGAAAACTAATTATTCCATTTTAGTTCAGAATATTTTATGGTGGAGGGTATGAAAAGTTCGGCCCGGCCGAACTTAACGCTTTTTTACTTGTTTTAATTAACCCCCAGTTTTTGTAACTTATTTTTGTTCGTTTGTCTATATTCGTAATAATTTAGGCATTCATAGCTCAGCCCCCAGTTGACATACACATCTAATTTTTAGTATACCCGTTCCATATATCGTTAAGGATTCCTCATTTAAAAATCAGCGCTCTACATTTGCGCTAAAGCGAGTAAATCGATCTACAAAATTTGACAGTTCGTGTGAAAAGAATAAAAATTTTTACAAAAACTGGGGGTTAGATCCTAAAAGTTTAACAAATAATTTCTACATATAATATCTAATTTTGTAACGTAATTTTCTTAACAAAGTATTTTAGCTAGATATATAGTTTGATCTGGGACTTATAGTGAAATGTTGTAGAATATTTCTTCTTTCAACAACTTTCGTCTAAGTCTTATTCCAGACTATGAAAATTTTCATGAAAATATTTTGAGATTATGGGTAAGAAGGGAGAAAGGGAGTTCCTTCACCTCCGCTCTCTCCTAAAAGCTAAAATATTTTCATGTGTTATTTTCAGTGTCTGGCACAAGAGTAAAACTAAATTTCATGTTACTTTCATGCATCAACCCGAAAAAAGAACAAAACAAATTTATTGAAGAAATATTTGTGTGTTTTTTTGGCAAATTTGATGTATATATTTTCTTGATATAAATTGTAAATACATATTTCATTTATTTGGCGACTTATATTGAAATTTGATGGCGAATATTTTTGTCTTTGACGTCTTCTATCTAGAATGAAGTTTTGTGGGACAAAACGTAATAAACTCAGATAAAGTACAACATTAACCCTAAAACGTGATTTTACTTTCGGCAGATTCCTGGCGTTTAGGCGTCTTATGACAAGATAGATACGATCTCATTTTAAAAGAGTTTTTAAATTTTTTAGAAAAAAATGGACCAAAAAGACCCCTTTAGTGACTTGCATTAATTTTTTTCATAAAAAGATACCCCGCATTGTTGTCAGTAATATTGACACTTTATACGTAAAATGCAAGGATTCCAAGGAATCTGATGTCGAATATTTTAAAACCTGTAGAAATGGGCGGAACTTGCCACGCCTATTCAGGTTACTTCCCGACGTAAACTTTCAAAACGCCGATGCCCGTGTCTTCTTTTTTTCGGTAATCTTTCATAATCTGTGCGGGGTTTCTTGTAATTTAAAAAAAATTTCAATTTTGTTGTACAGTGTAATTGATAACAAACATAACCGTACTTCTTGATTATTTTCAAATTCGAGTTGGACTGTGTACTTTATCATTTCATAAAAAGGGAAGACTTTTTTTATCAATTTCTATAGAAACATGCTGCACAATTTTGCACTTTTTGTTTTAATTTTCATTTCAGAATATAGTATAGGGTTACATCCTTTTAGGTAAAATTTAGAGTTTTGATGTATTCTAGAACGTATAGTAAAATTGCATGGCGAATAAATTTGTAGAATATATTGATCTGCAACGATCACATTTTATATATGAAAAAAATTACCAAATAATTTCCAACGACATGTCATATGGCCTTTTAAAGCCACGCACGAGGATTAATTTTTTGACCAAAATATTCCTTGCATTCTTGTCTGTATAGTTGCTAAAGATACCATCTATTATATATTTGAGTTTGGTGATAAGTGACTGACTGACTGACTCATCATCAACGCCCAGCTAAAACGGCTAAAGTTAGGAGCTTGAAATTTTACCAGTAGATCACTGTTGGTGCAAATATGCGAGATAGGTCGGGTTTTGCAAAATTCGTCCTGGAACCACAAAAAATAACAATAACAAAAATCCTTATTATTCACTGTTATTACTTACTTATGTACTTATGTACTTAGTGCGACCCCCGCTTTGTCACTTCATTGACAAACTCACAAGGTTCCACGTTGAGAAATCCAAAAGAGCTTGGCTAGACGCTCCTGGTTGTCGGGTGGCTAAGTCAATCTGGCCGGAGATCTCGGCACGTAGAACTGATTCCCTCCTCTCACTATGCAAGTCAGAGATCAGGGTTGTTGTGGGGGTCATTACTGGTCATTGCAACATCAGATCAATGACGTGCAGATGGGAGGCTAGCAGCGGTGATTATTGCAGGCTGTGTGAAGATGCAGAGGAGACGGAGACGATTGATCATTTACTGTGCCAGTGCCCCAGACTGTCGGCCAGGAGATACAGACTCTTCGGCACATACATGATTGAATCGCTCTCCTACCTCTCTTCTTTCGACCCATTAGTCCTGCTTGCATACTGTAGAGGTCTTAAATGGCTATGGGGCAGACAAACTTAACTGCATGTTAGTCTATTTAATAACTAATATACCTCTTTTGTTTTTCTTTCTTTTATCATCCCTAATCCTTCTCCTATACCCCCCCGACCCGTCTCTTCCTCTCCTACCTCTTCCTCCCCCATCCAGCAACAACAAACTGGTATCCAGTCGAGCACACACTCACACGCCATCACATCACAACAATCAAATCCATAGATGCAATATCCATCATCACCACACTTACACAACCAACATCACATATACACCAGCAAAAATCACCACACACATCATCACATCACCACACTTTAACGGTCATCATCACACACAGAAACACATGCAAAACCACCAAACAACAGACTACATCAACAATATCAACAATATCCGATCACAACAAAACAGGATGATCACAATGGACCACAAGGTCTCCGAGTGGAGTGGCTGCCTTCTACAGCAGCTGCGCATCCTAAAACCTAACCTAACCTAACCTACTTAGTTGGCAACACATTTGTCAAATTAAATGCTATAATTTATTAATACCGTAAAATATCACAAACAATTTCAAATGTTGTAGTTTACATTTATTTTATCGTAAACCAATATATATTGGAAAGACAGTGACGGTTGGTATTTTCCATTGCAACAGATGTCGCAGTTGGTGATAATGGTATAAACTTCAAGTAAGCTATAAAATTTTGCTATAAGCTATATAATTTTGTTTTCACATAATAGGTGTCGAACAAAAGATTTTCTTTCGTTAAAATCCAGATAGACAAAAAATTATTACAAACGATGAATTTGTAAAAATTTTGATTTTCAATTTCAAATTAAAACAAAAATTCTTTCAATAACGTTTGGTTTGTTGTACATATGAGTTGCTGTTGAAGACAAAATTAGGGTATTAAATTCAAAAATCGGTCAGAAATAACAAAAATAATTTCTAAGTCTGGAGTTTCCCCCATTGGCTTAACTTCATCACTTTCCTATTTGCAGAGAAAAATTTTTACAAAACGCACTGACAGCTTGCAAAATTTACTGATCGCTACCAATATCATGATTTCATCCCGGCGAAGGGAATTATCAATTGGCTTTTCAGTTTTTGAAATGATGATTTTTTAGTGAAAACCTGAACTCTTTAAGCATCGAGTATTCTCATGTTAATGAGAATGATGCTCACTTTTCGGCTTTCCCAAAAAAACACCAGAACAAAATATTTGCAAGCTGACAGCACGATTCAACTAAGAAATCATCGATTTCTGTTAAGTTGAAATAACATCAACACAGTTACCTGTGAGTATGTCGTTGGAATTTTTATTTACAAAATTCCGTTTTGCGCGAGCCTTCGCTGTTTTTTGTTTGTTTTGTTTTAGTTGAAGATTCAATCATATGATTGTCTAAGTCTGGAGTTTCCCCCATTGGCTTAACTTCATCACTTTCCTATTTGCAGAGAAAATTTTTTTTTTTTTACAAAACGCACTGACAGCTTGCAAAATTTACTGATCGCTACCAATATCATGATTTCATCCCGGCGAAGGGAATTATCAATTGGCTTTTCAGTTTTTGAAATGATGATTTTTTAGTGAAAACCTGAACTCTTTAAGCATCGAGTATTCTCATGTTAATGAGAATGATGCTCACTTTTCGGCTTTCCCAAAAAAACACCAGAACAAAATATTTGCAAGCTGACAGCACGATTCAACTAAGAAATCATCGATTTCTGTTAAGTTGAAATAACATCAACACAGTTACCTGTGAGTATGTCGTTGGAATTTTTATTTACAAAATTCCGTTTTGCGCGAGCCTTCGCTGTTTTTTGTTTGTTTTGTTTTAGTTGAAGATTCAATCATATGATTGTCTAAGTCTGGAGTTTCCCCCATTGGCTTAACTTCATCACTTTCCTATTTGCAGAGAAAATTTTTTTTTTTTACAAAACGCACTGACAGCTTGCAAAATTTACTGATCGCTACCAATATCATGATTTCATCCCGGCGAAGGGAATTATCAATTGGCTTTTCAGTTTTTGAAATGATGATTTTTTAGTGAAAACCTGAACTCTTTAAGCATCGAGTATTCTCATGTTAATGAGAATGATGCTCACTTTTCGGCTTTCCCAAAAAAACACCAGAACAAAATATTTGCAAGCTGACAGCACGATTCAACTAAGAAATCATCGATTTCTGTTAAGTTGAAATAACATCAACACAGTTACCTGTGAGTATGTCGTTGGAATTTTATTTACAAAATTCCGTTTTGCGCGAGCCTTCGCTGTTTTTTGTTTGTTTTGTTTTAGTTGAAGATTCAATCATATGATTGTCTAAGTCTGGAGTTTCCCCCATTGGCTTAACTTCATCACTTTCCTATTTGCAGAGAAAAATTTTTACAAAACGCACTGACAGCTTGCAAAATTTACTGATCGCTACCAATATCATGATTTCATCCCGGCGAAGGGAATTATCAATTGGCTTTTCAGTTTTTGAAATGATGATTTTTTAGTGAAAACCTGAACTCTTTAAGCATCGAGTATTCTCATGTTAATGAGAATGATGCTCACTTTTCGGCTTTCCCAAAAAAACACCAGAACAAAATATTTGCAAGCTGACAGCACGATTCAACTAAGAAATCATCGATTTCTGTTAAGTTGAAATAACATCAACACAGTTACCTGTGAGTATGTCGTTGGAATTTTATTTACAAAATTCCGTTTTGCGCGAGCCTTCGCTGTTTTTTGTTTGTTTTGTTTTAGTTGAAGATTCAATCATATGATTGTCTAAGTCTGGAGTTTCCCCCCATTGGCTTAACTTCATCACTTTCCTATTTGCAGAGAAAAATTTTTACAAAACGCACTGACAGCTTGCAAAATTTACTGATCGCTACCAATATCATGATTTCATCCCGGCGAAGGGAATTATCAATTGGCTTTTCAGTTTTTGAAATGATGATTTTTTAGTGAAAACCTGAACTCTTTAAGCATCGAGTATTCTCATGTTAATGAGAATGATGCTCACTTTTCGGCTTTCCCAAAAAAAACACCAGAACAAAATATTTGCAAGCTGACAGCACGATTCAACTAAGAAATCATCGATTTCTGCAAATATTTTGTTCTGGTGTTTTTTTGGGAAAGCCGAAAAGTGAGCATCATTCTCATTAACATGAGAATACTCGATGCTTAAAGAGTTCAGGTTTTCACTAAAAAATCATCATTTCAAAAACTGAAAAGCCAATTGATAATTCCCTTCGCCGGGATGAAATCATGATATTGGTAGCGATCAGTAAATTTTGCAAGCTGTCAGTGCGTTTTGTAAAAATTTTTCTCTGCAAATAGGAAAGTGATGAAGTTAAGCCAATGGGGGAAACTCCAGACTTAGACAATCATATGATTGAATCTTCAACTAAAACAAAACAAACAAAAAACAGCGAAGGCTCGCGCAAAACGGAATTTTGTAAATAAAATTCCAACGACATACTCACAGGTAACTGTGTTGATGTTATTTCAACTTAACAGAAATCGATGATTTCTTAGTTGAATCGTGCTGTCAGATTGCAAATATTTTGTTCTGGTGTTTTTTTGGGAAAGCCGAAAAGTGAGCATCATTCTCATTAACATGAGAATACTCGATGCTTAAAGAGTTCAGGTTTTCACTAAAAAATCATCATTTCAAAAACTGAAAAGCCAATTGATAATTCCCTTCGCCGGGATGAAATCATGATATTGGTAGCGATCAGTAAATTTTGCAAGCTGTCAGTGCGTTTTGTAAAAATTTTTCTCTGCAAATAGGAAAGTGATGAAGTTAAGCCAATGGGGGAAACTCCAGACTTAGACAATCATATGATTGAATCTTCAACTAAAACAAAACAAACAAAAATAATTTCTATTAAAAATAGTTTTAATGTTGAGATTTTCTTTATAATCGTGTCACTTCCGCTAACGAAGTAGCGGGCACATGCTAGTATACAATATAATTGTTCCACAAACATCCCATATGGGACAAGGGAGACTTCTCTTATATCACAATTATTTTCAAAAATGTAGAAATGTTGGAAACTTGTCACCCACTTTTAGTCTCGTTGTTTTTTGGCAAAATTGATACTGATATTTCCGTAGTAGTTAATGCAAATAGAGATTTCATTTCTTTGGCGACTTATAGTGAAATTTTGTAGGGAACATTTTTGTCTTTGACATCATTCTTCGCAAATAATGGTTTGTGGGAAAATTTTTTATAAACTCAAATGAAGTACGAGTTTAACCTTAAAATGTGTTTTGATTTTTACATATTTCAGGAGTTTAAATGAGAGATAGAGTTTTGATGTATTCTAGGACCTATAGTAAATTTTTATGGGGAAGAAATTTGTAGAATATTTTGATCAGATACGATCACATTTTATAGGAGAAGGGACCATAAATACCTCTTTTAATGATCCGCATGAGGGTTAATAATATGTAAAATGAAATCAGATCAAAGTGATTACAACGAACGGACATTGACAGATTGACTCAGAATTTTACCCTGTAGTGCGATTCCCTAATTCAGTGAAGAGGTATAAAAATTGCCTAACTCTACTAGTCCAGTCAAAATAGACATGCGTATAAGGGGAAAATAGCAAAAATTCCCATAAAGTAAGTGAGGTACACACGATCAGTTTTGACTGTCAGTTTTTCTCAAATAATCGGTTGCTTGCCAGTGGGGCCGTTCATTTTTTTTCAGTCATCAGGCAACCACAAAATATTTTGTGGTTGCTGGGCAGTTTGACGTTTATCGATATTTCCGAAAAATCGACAGTCAAAACTGATCGTGTGTACACCGCTTTAGGTATTTTCATAAGCTTTCAAACGATAATCGGTTCAATAGAACCGGGTCTAACCCGTTTTTAAATCTGGCCTTTCGGGTCAAATAACTGCGAACCGGATCCTGCGCCCAAATTATACATTTCCGTAATCAGCGCAACAAACTCTACCTTTTGACAAGAATTCAATAAAATCGGAGAATTTTCTTTGGGTTCGTTCGTTGAGCTTTCGACTACACATGTGAGTTAAATGGGCCCTTTTTGAATAAAATGACTCTAACATGGAATAACACTACTAAAATATAGGTATAATTTCGCTCTTTGATCGGAAACATATATTTATTGGGCGGACAGACTCGGTTACTCCGCTTTTTTTAGCCCTTTCACCCGAATATGTGCGTATTTCCCTTATAAGTGCATATGTGTTTTTAGAACCGCTATATCTCAATAATGGTTCCTTCTAGAAAAGAAATTATAAAGGACAATCTTGTAGAATATTTTTCTGTCTACAATATTTGCTTCAGTCACTTTTTGATTAGACCCACCGTTTTCAAGAAAAATTCCGAAAACCCAAAAAATCCCTAAATTTTGACTTTTGACCCAGAATAACTGTTTTTGCACACATTGGGTTGATGGGGGACTTTTAGGGCATTGCTTTTAATTTCGAAACCTAGCTCTCCATCAAAATTCAGCTTTGTGGGAATTTTTGCTATTTCAATGACTATTTTGACTATACTGTTCACTGATTGGACTGCTGAAATATGATTCCGGCTACCAACTATCCACAGCTGCGTGCACCTTAATATGGTATGTTTTCATGAGTGATCATGAGTGTTTATTACAAATTAAACATTTGACATTCCCCTCATCGAACTTTTGAACTGTAAGAGATATACCGTTTCCTTTAACTACAAGATAATAAATCAATCATGTTGTCTCTTCATTTTAATATTATTGGGAAACTGTTGATCATGCCCAGTGTATGCCTATATGAATTCTATGTAAATGAGCTTTTCTCAAAATTACAGAGCCACTGTCATCTAGACACACACAAATATAATGTCGACAAATATAATTTACGAGAATACTTTTGATTGGATATTTTAATTACACCTTTCAGACATGCATCTGTTGTACACATACAATGATCGTCTAGTGTAGACCTATTAAGTTACAAATTGGGATAAGTGAAAGTATTTTATTGTGTTTTTTGTTTTCAATTCAAATGCTATTAAAACGAAAAGCAGAGGATACCGTCCGTATGTGGATGGAGATCAAATTAAAAGAAGCAAGTCATTAAAATAAAATTAAAATGATGCTATTCCAGGGTGTTCTAACGACATTAACACTATTCCCCAAAATCTAACTGGAAAAGAAGTGGCTGCACGCACACACACACCTTAAGATGATGATGACGCTTAAGAATATTGAGAGTAGAGCAGGAATTTTGTTTTATTTCATATCTGTTGGAAAACTTGTATAAAATGGAATGCAATGATGGTTGCAATAAGCAGTCAAGCGATTACAATGAAGACAAGAACGACAACAACCAGTTTGTGGCTCGTATGTGCTCTGGCACTGGGTAAGATTTTGTGACAAAGAAAGGAGAAAGACAAATTTTAAAATCGATTTTTTTCTTAATTTTTAGTTTTGGCCCTTTTGGCTCAAGATATCCAAGGAGCCACAATTAAGTCCCAGCAAGGAAAGCCCAAAAATGCAACCACTTCAAGCAAGGATGGTCATACAACCCAAGCCACTTCAAAGCCCAAGCACAGTGGTAGTTCTAAAACAAAAACGCCCACGACTGCTGCAACAACAGTGAAGCCCAAACAACAGGATCCAACCACCAGTAAACCAGCTACCGACTTGGATGTTGATGGACGCAATTCCTATATTAACAATCAATTTATTGCCGATTCTGAACCCATTCAGGACGCCAATCAACCTTTGTACGAAATTTTACAAAAACAAATGGAAAAGGTTCTCTCGAATACAGGCTTCCCTGCTGAACTGTATGCCGATAGCCCTCAAAGCAAAGAACTACCAGATGATGGCCAACATATTCCCGGAAAACCAATGTTCTCCTATAACATGAATCACTTCAATGACTATGACGAGGATGGGGAAAATGAAAATGAGGATGATACATTGGATCAGGAAGAACAACAACCAGAAAACTGCGAAGATACTGAGGAGAATTTAAATGATAGAGATGAAAGTGTTCCTCAGTATCCCAATCTACAAAATAACTATAAACCCTCATCGTCCAGTAGCAATAAACCCAGCAAAGGGTCATATGATTCTTCCAACTATCCCTCCCAGCCATCTTTATCATCTGGTTACCAACAAACAAATAAACCATCATCATCTTCTTCTTCTAACAACTATCCCCGTCCACCACAATCTTCATATGGACAAAATACCAATCAGCAACAAAGTCATAAACCCGAAAAGCCCTCGAAACCCGTACAACACAAGCCCACCCAACACAAACCCTCCAAGTCACCCAGTACAACGCCAAAACCCAAACCAACTCAACCACCTACTGAAGCACCACATCCCTCTTCACCATTTTCAACTTCGTCGTCGGACAATAAACCAAAGCGTCATCTAACTTTCCGCACTGTGTCTTCGTCCACCCAATATGTCTCGACACCTTTGGCTGATCTAATGTTGAAATTCTCAATTGGCATGGCGAGACCTGCAAAAAACCTAGGCGAAGCTAATCAGGATAATCATGTTTATGATAAAAATGACATTGAAATGCATCATTTCAAATGAAGAAAGTGTTCAAAATTGGAAAATAAAAAATGTTTGAATTGATTGATAAAATTGATTGTTTCTTTTTTAAATAGGAAAAGACCTAAGCGGCTGGCTTTCTTCCTAAAGTTATTTCTGGTATGAGGCTACAAGGCAAAGGGCAACCTAGCAGAAATGTTGCTAAGCAGATATTTATTCATTACCAGAAATGACTTATGCAAGAACGCCCAGCTCCGAAAGTGCCGCATAAGATCAATGTTAGGTACGCAGGTTCTGTGAATAGGAGGAAGAACGCGAAACGATCAAGCACTTTCTCTGTCTGTCGTTGTTGTTGTTGTAACAGTTTTATTTTTTATGTTTTATTTTATTATGTTTATATGTTCGTTCTTCTATTTAATCTGGCTCTGGGTCTATCTCCAGTTCCAGGAAAGTGGGATGGCTCTCACGGTAACACCCAAGCAAGTACTGCAACGAAAGCATCTTATTGTGTTGCTTAGATGGTCCACTGAAGACTTGAGGAGGTTGCTGTTCTCAGGGCGGCGTTCTGACAAATTTGAATCTTATCCCACTGCGTGTCACATAAATTCGGGGACCAAACTGGCGCCGCATAGCTTACCACAGACCGACCTATCGCGTTATACATATGTGGTCAACAAGGTATCTTTACATGCACCCCAAGTGCTGCCGGCTAGGGACTTGAGGACCTTGTTCCTACTTTTTAGTTTGTCGCAGATAGCTGTGGCGTGCGCCTACGACGTGAAAGTAGTGTCGAATGTGACCCCTAAAATCTTGGGGCATTTTGTGATCGGAATTCTGCTACCGTCTAACACGACATTCAATTCTCTTCCAAACTGCGCTGTCCATGTGGTGAACAGAGTGGCTGTTGATTTTGTGGCAGAAATCTGCATATTCCTCGAATGGAAAAAGGTGATAAGATCGGTTAAATAGTTGTTCAGTCTCTTACAGATGTCATCAGGATAGGTACCTGACGCCAGGATCGTGCAATCATCCGCATACGTTACGATCTCGATGCCGTCTGGAGAGGTAAAGGTTAAACAGTTCCGGAGATATCACCCCACCTTGGAGAACTCCCCGTTTCACTCTACTGGGTTTGGGTTTCTTGTTCCTGAATTCCACGTACGACTGGCGTCCACACATATAATTGACTATCCAAAGTTTCAAGCTTGGCCGGAGGATTGTCCGCTCAATGTCCTCAAACAGCGTGGAGTGCCTGACTGTATCAAAGGGTTTTTATAAGTCAAGCGCCACCATCACTGTTCTATCGCACGGCCGTCTCTGGTTGAGTCCTTGACAAATATGTGTGCTAATGGCGTGCAGCACAGTTGTCGTGCTGTGCTGCTTACGGAATCCATGCTAATCGGCAAATTGATAGCTATTTTTGATACTGGGAAGGACTAAAGGCCTGCGTACATAAGCTGCTCTGCCTGATTGCCTTGCTTTTCTGCTTCAATAAAAAATAAAAGAACAAAGAAGGCCGACCCAATTTCCAACTGATGGCAACCCAGTTCAAAATTTCTTCTTTATTCTATTATTTTCATTACGTCAGAAATGAAGCAGGCAATCAGGCAATCAGGCAAAGCAGCTTATGTACGCAGGCCTTAAGGACTCTGGGGTCATTGGGGTTGATTCGATGAAGCTCATCACGCTCATTTGCTAATCCCGTCGCCTCAGCTGGGAAGTTTGGTCTTACTTCGGGTATTCGACCAGCAGGGATATGGCGAGCGGCTGCATCAGTGATGATATCTCGGAACGTTCTTTTCGCTACCCGAAAATCATAAGGATTGGGCAGTTCTCTGAAGCGGTGATTGGTGAACTCTCTGAAACCCGGCCAATCAGCTTTCTTATGATGGACGAATGTGCGGCGTTCAGAGGTAATGAAATCGGGTGGTCTGCTAATGGATACAATTATGGGGAGATGGTCTGATCCAAGGGAAATGACGGGTTGATGTCAATCTGCTCAGCCAGCGCTGTACCTCTCTGGTCGTTTCCGAGGGCCGAATGCCACATCTCATGATGCGCATTAAAGTCCCCCAGGACCAGACGATTATGAACTTCCAAAAGCGGGCTAATGTTAGGCACGTAATCAGAGATACAGCTATATATTTCTCGGCGGGATGTATACGTTCAGCAACTCTATATCGGCAGTTCCACACCTGACTGCTACCCCCATACATTCCATGTACGGGTCATTAGTGACAGACTCAAGCGATATAGGTCTGTATTGGACAGACTGGTGCAATAGGAAAGCTAATCCTCCACTTCCACTTCTGGTGCGATCCTTCCTTAGCACGTTGCAACCATCGCAACGTTGTAAGCTACAGTTGTTGTTGAGCTTGGTTTCTTGCACCGCAGCGACATTGATATTCCTCCGACTCATGAAAGTATTTCCTCGATCATACCTCGGAGTCCATTGCAATTAAATTGCAAAAAGGATGCATTTTCCGGCATTGGGACGATAACGGCTGGAGTTAAAGGCTGCACGTGCGGTTGTTGTCGAAAGGACTGCGGGGGAGTCTCATAATCAGACGACGAGGGAGTTTCGTAATCCGATGACGACTCACTGGGGACTGTATTCATACAGCATGCAGCAACATAGTCCCTGTCGTAGTCCCTCACGTGGACAAGTCCAGAGCAACCCCTTAGATGCACCCACTCCTGACATCTATTGCATCTCACCGAAGGCTGGATGTGGGTGAAGATGCAGATGTGACCTAATTGTATGAACAAAAGGCTATGAGATTGAATATATTTCTTATTTCACTTCCACAGAACTTTAGGGCCTGTTAAAATACTGCAGGATCCTTAAATGGCAATGGGCGTGTCTATTTAGGTCATATTTCACGACGAATAGTATATTCACCATCCTTCATTGTGCCTTGATCTCTACTATCTTCATTTTCCTCCATTTTCCTTAACTTATCTCTTTTCACGACTCCGACCCCAACTCTGGAGTCGACTACTCATAATGTATATTTACTAACCAGTTAGGTTTAACTCACTCTATCCATTGGGAATCCGGAATACAAAGTAACAAAATGTAAAGTAAGCAATATAACTAAAATAGGACTAGAACAACTCCGGACTCCGACCCCAACTCCGGAGTCGACTACTCAAAATGTATATTTACTAACCAGTTAGGTTTAACTCACTCTATCCATTGGGAATCCGGAATACAAAGTAACAAAAAGTAAAGTAAGCAATATAACTAAAATAGGACTAGAACAATTACGAGTATATTTCCAAGTTGTCGAATTCGACCTACCCAATGAGACCCGAAATACCAAATTACCGTAATTTCTGTCCAATAACACTGTTTGTAAGTTGTTGAGACATGGAAAATTAATCATTAGGGTTATGTCATTTTTACAACCTCATATCCTTGTATCATATTTGGATGAGCTTTTACCTAAGATTAGATAAAAACTTAATTATAAGGTGATTCGGTAAAAAAGCTCACACACAAAAAGCTTTTACAGTTTTTATATACCTATGATCTTTTTTGAAAATTTGTTGGAGTCATTTTAAGCACATATATAACTCAAAATAAGCTTTAAAGCCACACGACATAACCAAAATGACATAAGCTTTAGTTTCCCACCAATTTTATCGCCGTATCATATGTATGTATGCATGTGTATATCTTTTTATATCATATCTAACCTTATCAATTGAAAGTTGTTTGTGCCTGACCTTTTTTAATATTTAATGGTCTGTTCCAGTACTGCAGCTTTATTCTGCTGCGCAGATTGTTTTAAGAAACCATGAGCGTATCATTCTACCCTTTTTCCCCTCTGGAAGGGGTTCAGTGTATGAATTGTTTTATGCTGTTAGCACAAAATGTCATCACAAAAGTACCGATTATCTTTTGATGCAAAAATAGGCATAGGAAAATAAAACCATCTTAAAAACAACATAAAAACCACCCAATTTTGCCGCTTAAATAGACCAACATTTTTGTCTGAACAATTTTAATATATGTAGATTTTATAGCGTTCTTCCTGGAAGACACGTACCGCCCACGTAAGTCATATTTAGAAGAAGAATTCTTGACCTTTCCAATGATGCCAATTATGTTAATGTACATACGTGCTCAGATAACATATTTATACCCTAATATATCCATAGAATCTTTTATTGTTCTGAAGTTTCTGAACTAAAGATCTACTTTAATAACACGTTTTGTAAGAAATAATTTCAAATTTTTTGGTTCAATACTCCTTTTTAGAGAGACTGCCAGTGAAATCTGGATTACTTTTTAATGTAATTTTATTCCATTTTCAAATAAGAAAGGAACGCAGAATTTCAAAAGAAATATAGTCCATATTTGATGTGCTATATTCAATATTTATCGAGGATTTACACATAGCTTTAATCCAAAAAGTTACTAGTTCAGTATTGTGCGAATGGAAGTTCATGAAATGAAAACCATGCAGAGTTTATTCAAATGAATACGAGGGATGCACAAAAACTTTCTGACCGCGTGTTTCAAGGCGCCATTTGAATTTTCTTGGGCATTTTTCTTGTTTAGCCCAAACGTACTCAGGATAGTTTGTCATACGACTATGTGTTGTTTATAGTGACTTGTAAAAAAATCACTTTTCAAATAAATGGTATTTACTTGTGAACATTTTCGACCGATTATTTTGCGGGGAATTCAATCGTGGGCGACACTGGCCAAAAACCGAAGTACGTGCGGATCGCACAAAATCGGCCGTTGTGCAAGAAAAAATTAAGTCTGTTATATACCGTGTGATTGAGACATCCTTGGGCATTTCTTCCACCAACTAACATTTGATATTGCATGAACACCTGACCGCAAAAATTGATTTTTCTCGTTAGATCCAGCAAAATTTGAGAATCGCTCAAAAAAAACGTTCTTGTGGATTGATGCAAAGAAGTTGTGAATAAGAACGGTGCTTCAAACGACGTTTATAAGATGACCACAGATGATGAATCATGAATCTATGTTTAGATCTTCGAAAGAGAGCCAAATCCAACGAAAGTTGTTTATGTAAGAAGTACTTCGAAGCAAGTACTCGCCTGTTCCTTCGGCAAAACTGACAGTGTGGCGACTATACGGCTTGAGAAATGCAGGACGGTGGTACACGTCAATTTATTTTCCTGAAGTCTCCTGAGAAATTCAAAAAACGAACAAGAGAAGACGAATCATTCTGCACAATGGCAATGCGAGCTCACACACATCGATTTAAACAAGCGCCTGTTTGACCGGAACAAACGTGGAATTAATGGGTCCTCCGTCATACAGCCCTGATTTCATTTGATTCCAGCATATCAAGATAAAAAGGCGTGGGTCAACGATTTTTGTAGCCAGAAGTTGCTGTAGAAGCGTTCAAAACCATGTTTTGGGGCTGTCACAAACGGAGTGGAAAAAGTGATTCAACAATTGGTTTGAGCGCATGAAAAAGTGTATAAATCATGCTGGAGACTACTTAAGAAAACAATAAAACTATTTTGGATGGTAAATACTCGCGTTTTTATTGCTAGACCAGATAGTTATCGTGCAGCTCTCTTATTATAGAAGTTATTTATAGAGAGAAAAATACTGAGTTAGTAAATACTGAGTTAGCAAATACCATGCAGATGGTAATAAAGGACCAAACCTTTATAATCTCCAACACATTGAACCTCTTTTTAACCCCTTTGTGACATATTCGCGAATGGAGTTATATAGGGATTGCATTGAGATTCTGCAAACCAAAAGGAATCCCAAAAACTATTTTGTAGTCGATGTTCTTAAAAAATAGAGTAAGAAATACTCAAAATCTTGCGACAGCGAAAACAATGACAATTATCTGTGGGAGTTAGACCGAATTTGGTTTAAAAATGTTGGGATATATGAATCAGACTGAGAACACACATGGTTAAAAATTTCAAAATACCGAAAAAGGCCGAACTTTTTGTGTGGGGACTATACCGTGGTCCTATATTGTTCATTTTGTACTATTCATCCATTTTCATTTCATTTATTGAATTTACATATGTACATATATACTTTTTGTCAAAATTTATACAAAATCAACTAACTACACCTTAAAGTAGCTTTACGTAACGCTACACAACATTTTAAAGTTTTATGAATTTTGAACAAAATAGCTTATATATTAAAAACTGCTTAACCGATTTTCCTGAAAATTTCAGATAATCTTCTGGGAGGACCCGTTGTGAAAATAAGATACAGTTGAACCTCGATTATCCGTGAATCGATTATCCGGGAACCTTCATTATCCGTGATAGAAAAGAAATGTTGGACTTTTTCCATTTCCTCTGTTTTTCGTTATAAACTTCTTTATCCGGGAGTTGGAAAGTGTGCTTTTCCAATTACTTTGATTAAGCAAACAAAAGGTAAACAAACGAAAACTGGAAATGTTCCCGTATTACACAATTTGCGTATTTATGGTGTCACAAAAACCATGGGACAAAGACAATTCAGATGAATCTGATGATGATGATATTATGTATCCTTTTAAAATTTGGTGGATTACCGTAACACATTTAATAAAAATTGCATATTTTCATATTATTGGACAATACTATGCCATTTTTACTTAAAAATATGTTCAAAAACTGCATAAAAGCGTTGCCTCCATTATCCGGGAAAATCGATTATCCGTAATGCCTCCGGTCCCGACCATCACGGATAATCGAGGTTCGACTGTATATATTTTGTTGAATTTCGGGGTGGACGGGTACCTTCTCCATGCTCTACTTTTTTAAGAACTCTATTTTAACAAAACTGATGAACGTATCGATGAGAAAATTTACTTGTGAGAAAATGGTTGTTGTGTCTCCGACCCTAGGTACTGGTTTGGGGCCCAAAGACCCGATTTTGTATGTTCCGTATAGACTCAAAAACGGCTGAACCGATTTTCTTGAAAATTTCAGAGAATGTACAGGAAACACCCGCGCTGAAAATAGGCTATACATTTTGTTGAATTTCGGAGGGGCGGGGTACCCCTATGTCTGATTTTTTAAAAACGCTACTTTAGCAAAACTGAAACGAACGATAGAATTAATTCTTCCGAACTACCACCCTCCGAACCACCCCGCTCCGAAGCACCCCGCTCCTAACCAAGCTGCTGCGGACTTTCACCCTCCGAACCATCCAGCTCCGAACCACCCCGCTGACCAACCACCCTCCTAACCACCCTGATCCGAACTTCCACTCTCCGAACCACCCGCTCCGAACTTCCACCCTCCGATCCACCCCGCTCCGAACTTCCACCTTCCGAACCACTCTGCTCCGAACTTCCACCGAACCAGTTCCGAACCACCTTGCCTCGAACCACCCTGCTCCGAACCCATTCCGAACTTCCCCCCTACAAACTTCCATCATACAAATCGATCTGTGCTGCAACCAGGCTATATATTTTGTTGAATTTCGGAGGGGACGGAGTACCTCCCCAATGCCCTATTTTTTAAAAACGATCACATATTGGTGAGGCAATTGTCGTTGTGTATCCGACACTAGGTACTTATTTTTTGGCCTTAAGACCGACCCCAATTTTTTTAATATTTTATATCTCTGAAACTTCTGAGCTGCATATATATATACCCTGGTGAAAATAAGTTATCTATTTTGTGGAATTTCGGCGGAGCGGGGTTTGAAAATTAATTCGAAAGGCAATGGTGGTTGTGTCTCCAACCCGAGGCACTTATTTGTGGTCTTCGATGTAAAAGGATGGTCCTTGGTGGAAAAAATGCTATGTATTTTGTTAAATTTCGGAGGTGCGGGCTATACCCTGCATAAATGCATGCCTGAAGTCATCAGCTTTTGGCAATATGTTAAAATTGCAAATTGAACCAAAAAATTTGAAGATTTTTTATTTATAGTCACTGGCAGATCCCGACTAATTAGCGATGCAAGAAAAATATAATTGATGACTTAAGTAAAGGTAACACAAAACTGGTTCAAGGGGCAGCAACGCGGACCTGGTCGGCTAGTTTTGTATATTTTAAATTATGTCGATGTTTTACAATCTATTGAACCAAAACCAACTTAAAATATCACCTCACATATTGTTGTAGGGTAGAAAAATATGCAAGAAAATCTTCCAATTTGCCCAATTTTCGAAATGTTTTGAGTATTCCAATTTGAGTAACAGACCTCATAGATATTCGGGACAATCATGAATAAAAATTCCGTACGGAATTTGTTCCCTTTCCCCAACACGGTGCTCCTGAAGCAACTTTAAATGGAAGGTGCTTACACCTGGGAAGTTTTTGCGGATTCTGAAACTACAATATTCATAGATGAGAAAAATCAAAAAACAAAAAAAATAAAAAATCTCCGGAGCGCGATTCAAGTTGACATTTTTAGGTTTTCACTATTTTGTTTGGAAACCGCAAGACATATCTAAAGCTAGGGTCACACTAGGCAAATATATGCTCCAGCGACATGGAGTGTGTGTTTACTGAGAGCAAGTGAGCATAAATTTCAATGCATTATTTACGCTCATTTGCTCTCAGTAAGCGCACACTGCCGGTCGCTAGAGCAAATATTTGCCTAATGTGACCCAAGCTTAAGTGGGATTAGAAAAAATGTTGTAGAAGGGAAAATTCTCTACATTGTCGTAGGTTTCACCATTTTTAAGATATAGAAGTCCCAATTGGGACAAAGCACTGACTGTATCGCCTCCTTATAGAACGATGTTTTGACTGTAATTTCCTAACTTTAACTTATATATCTCAAAATGGTACAACCTAGGAAAAAATTACGGAAGCCATTCTTGTAGAGAATTTTCGTAGTTACAAAATTTTCTCTAGTGCCATTTCGAGAAGACTTACCGTTTTCAAGAAAAATCGCGAAAACCTAACAAAAAAACCTTAAAGTGTGATCTGAACTTCTATATCTCAAAAATGGTACAAACTAGGAAAAAATTACGAAAGTCAATCTTTTAGAGAATTTTCACAGCTACTACATTTTCCTTAGCCCCATTTCGATAGGAGTTCCGGTTTCCAAGCAAAATCGTGAAAACCTAAAAAAAACCCTAAAATGTGAACTTTGACCGCGATTTATTTAAATTTTTATTTTTCTTTATTTTTGGATTTTTCCAACCTATGAACATTGCTGTTTCAAAATCCGAAAAAACTTCCCATGTGTAAGCGGTTTTCACTTAAAGTTAGTTAAGGCGTACCATGTATGACTTGTTTTATAAGGTAACGATACAGTCAAAATGCATTGTCCCAATTTGAACTTTTATATCTCAATAACGGTATAACCTACGAAATTATCATAGAGGCCAGTCTTGTAGAGAATTTTCATAGCTACATTATTTGTTTAGTCCCATTTCGATAGGACTTGCGATTTACAAGCGAAATCGTAAAACCTAAACAACCCCTAAAAATGACAACTTGAATCGCGATTTATTTCAAAAGTGCCCGGCGATTTTTTTCTTATTTTGATTTTTTCTCATCTATGAACATTGTGGTTTCAGAATCCGCAAAAACTTCCCAGGTGTAAGCACATTCCATTTAAAGTTGCTTCAAGAGCACCGTGCCAATTTTACAACTTTTTGTTTCCACATTTATGTACAAAAAGGGAATATTTTGTAGATTCGGCGAGAATATTCCATAGTTAACTGATTATAGTAGTTTTCACCCGTTTGAAATGTCGATTTTAAAAGAATTTGACTCTTTAAAATTTTTTTCCGTGCGGAAAATTCCGAGGGAAATATTCATGATTGCCCCGATTGAGTATTCCTTCGTTCATACCTTCTTTAGTCAATCATTTAAATTTGTTTTACGGTTACTAAGAAAACACAATAGCATTTTGTTTCATATTTTTTTTTCGACCGAATAAATACTTTATTATAAATACGAATATCACTGCAACAACGTCATTAATCGAAATTTACAATTTCCTAACAACGGCTTTTGGTTTTTTGATTTCTTCATAACGATCCTTAGATTCTTGCTGTTTTTCTTCTGCTTCACTTTGATGGATTTCTTTAATTAAAACTTTTTGTTCGGTAACACTTTCTACGGCAGGTTGGACAGGTATTGTTGTTGCCTCAACTTGTTTTTGGTCATCCAAATCAACCAAGGGCTTGTTTTCCATTTGGGCTACAACTTTCTCTTTAAAGTAGGGATTGGCACGGAATTTCATTTCTGCATATTTCACCTCTTCGGGGTATTGAGTTTTACATTCTTCATAAGCGAAATCAGACCAATAACCATGACTTCTGCACTTGGCCACATTGAGTTTACATTTGTTGTAAAATACAGCAACTTCAGTGGAAGTTTTACCACAAATCGGTTCATAGGGTCCGGTGCAGTCATCGTCGCAAAGGAAACCCTCATTGAGGGAATTTGAATTGGAATTAATGGCCATTGAATTGAGTTTCACGCATTCTGCAGTGTCAGCACAGGGGAACCAGGCAATGGGCACCGCCAAAAATGGTGGACTCATTTTGGTGGCATTCTGATTGCCGCTTATAGGCAGGAAGGTACGTTTGACATAGTAACCATGTTCCTCAGTGGCTACCATGGAATTTTGTGCGTGGGCTCCCAAATCCGTGGAGGAAGACCATTTAGTTTTGGTCTTAGTTTTGGTGGGGAATGATTCGGAGTTGCTCTTACGTTTCTTGTGTTTGCCAGCCTCGGCGAAGGATGTCACCAGGAGTAGGGAAACTGAAAGATAAACATAGAAAATAAATTGTTGTTTATTTGAAATGAAAATATCAACGAATTGTGATCTTAGACCTACCTAATACTATGGACAATTGTAGGGTCCTCATGTTTGTTCTTTCTCAGAAATTTAATTTCCAATGAAATTGTTTATTGTTAATAATTTGAAAACAAATCTCAACACAAGCTTCTTGCTATAACGGCGTCTTTATTACAACTGAATTCATTTAAGTCATATTCTCTTGGTTTTCTTCCATAACAAACCAAGCCAAGAACAAAATGAAAGTTTTTCTTTGCCGCCCATTGAGGTTGTTATTTTTTGGGATCGTGCCATTGTGGAACGTACATACGACTGACTTGCTGGACAGGTTGTGATTGTTTTTACAACAACTTTCTTGTGGCAGCAGCAGCACCAACATGTTGGCTTCGATAAAGTTTCTTTGCTAGTTCTTATTGATTTCTTTCTCCACCTTTAGTAACACCTTCCCCTCTGACTTTAGTATTACCTTCCCCCCACCCCACTTTGTATACTAAAGAACATGATGGGATTTTGTACATTCGCCCATTTATTTTTGTTGTTGTTATTTTGTATGGCTTTCTTTTAAAGTTGTTACCCGTTTTTTCTTCTTTTTTTTGAATAATGTTCATTCATTGTTGATTGAAACAAGTTTTTGCCCACATTCGCCTCTTTCCAGTGATGGGTTAAAACCCATATAATATAGGTGCTAATCAAACAAATAATAAGGTATTAATTTATTTGTATTGTTGTTATTGTTGTGGAAAGTGCAGACCTATAAAAGAAGAAAGTGATGAGTAATTGCTACTCCGATCATGTTGATGCGAATGAAGAGGTTTTGTTCAGAAAGTACATGCTCTAAACTAATTTTTATATATCTGTGACTAATAATGTTAAAT
The DNA here is from genome assembly GCF_047663935.1 of Musca autumnalis. Taxonomy (NCBI): domain Eukaryota; kingdom Metazoa; phylum Arthropoda; class Insecta; order Diptera; family Muscidae; genus Musca; species Musca autumnalis. Next base: position 191,793,508 of record NW_027411977.1, on the reverse strand, counting down.
AACTCGTTTGAAAAATTTTAAGATGATAATAAACATTAGGGAGATGATTTTTTTAAAACCTCATATCACTGTGTCATCATATTTTGTTGATGAGATTTGCAGTTTGTAGAGGTTCTTTTCCTTAGGTGTCACAGTGGTGCAATGACATGAATACCCCTTAGTGTAATGTTGGCGACATTTCCTGAGTATTTCAGCCATATGGAAGTTATCTTCAAGCGGTGTCTTAATACACCCCGTTCGTTCCATAAATATCTTTGAACTAATATGGGGTGCACTCCTTGATATAAGAGAAGTCTCCCTAATCCCTTCTGGGATGTTTGTGTAACTGTTATTATTATAATATAACAGCTTTCCTAAATATTTTACGAAGGCGGTTGACTTCAGTCCATCCACAAAATCAATACCTCACATATGTATAAACGAACTTTTATGAAACAAGTAAAAAAGTATCAGTCGGCTTTGCCGACAGAGGTATACCCTCAGCACGTGTATATTGAAACAATTTTTTCCCAAAATACGTATGTATTTAGGGGGTTTTAAAAAATTTGGGCGTTTGAACCGACAAAAATATTGATTAGGATTAAAAATCAAAAGTTTTGCGGAGGAGATACTAAAAGGAATGGATCGACATTGACCGTTATGGAAGTGGATCTCCAGCCACAACATATGGTGTCATAGGGGGGTTTTACACTCTTCGGGCTGTTTGCTCAAGAAGTATGGACTTGCCTCTAAAAAACATTTAATATCGTAATTGAGGCAGCGAATGCAAGTTGCTTCAACAAAAATCAAAGTTAGTCGATATTAGGTCTTAAAGTGAACTTAACCGAAATTTTGTGTGGGAGGTGCCGGATGGAGTGGACAAGCATAGTCCATATTTGAACCTGATCTATATCTGGTAGATATATTAGGATGTGTAAAGTATAGACCAATTCGGCCACTCCCTTCAAGAGTTACCGTACGAACAATTTTTCCGAACATTTTTGAACTTTTGTGGGCGAGGTACCTGAAGGAGTGGACCGATATTGCTTATCTTCAAACTTAAACTATGTTTGAACAAAATATTACTAAGGCCATATTTTGGACCGAATCGGTAGATCCCTTCGGGAGTTACCTTGCGCTCCAACCACCTCACAGGGTGTAATAGGGGTTCTTTGCAACTTTCATGCTATTTTCACAGGAAGTATGGACTTGCCCCTGATGAAACTTGTACCGTCGTATGGAGGGCAGTGAATACAAGTTGCCAAAACAAAAATCAAAGCGATTCGAGAGATGGCCCTAAACTGAACTTTTCCGAAATTTTGTGTGGGAGGTACCCGAAGGAGTGGACCTATTGAGACCATATTGGAACCTCATATTACTCTGGTAAAAAGTTTACGCTAGACAAAGTATGGACCAAATCGGTAACTCCCTTCAAGTGTTATCGTGCGCACAAACTTTCCGAACATTTTCAAACTTTTGTGGGGGAGGTACAGGAAGGAGTGGACCGATGTAGCTCATCTTCGAACTTAAACTAAGTTAGGGCAAAATATTACTAAAGCCAAAATTTGAACCGAATCGGTTCATCCGTTCGAGAGTTATCGTGCGCTCCAGCCAGCAGGACAGACAGACAGACAGACGGACGGACATGGCTAGATCGACTCCAAATTGTCTGAAACACATTTCGTCCAAACATACTTGGGGTCTAAAACCACTATTTCGATGAGGCACATTTTCATCGTATCAAAGTGTATATACCCTCCTTAGCCTAAAGGCTGAGGGTATAAAAATTACAACTAATCTAAAAAAACTTCTGTCTGATATTGTAGATGCCATGGCAACCTTGTTTTCATTTCCACAAGTGTATCATCCTTACTCTTCCTGACTATTGCCAATATGGACAATGTCCGCGATTCCGTCACAATTGGGGCCGGCAGCTCAAGCTTCTACATGAAGTAAAAACGAACTGTAGTTATGGGCGGGGACGACATTCAGAAATTTGACAACATAATTGACAGTTTCTACAGAAATAGCAGGATTCTTCACAATCCCATTGAGGAGACGACATTTGGGATAATTCATCACTGACGGAAGAGGTGGAACCAATGGACTAACAAGTGATTCATGTCTTGATCTCCAATGGAGGAAAGTTTGCTAAACCGACCTGGACCGGTTGAGAATTGGCATTGGTTACCCTATTCACATGACAAGAAAACTCGAAGGAGACGACACAGCCACAACCTGTGAAGGTGTTGATACCATCAGATCCTCTTCTCAATGCAAAAACAAAGTCATCGATCAATGCGGCTAGGTCGCAGTCTTCTAAAAAGGCTGGGATGATCCCAAAAATGCATAGATTGCACCAAAGAGCTCTGAGATGGTTTCGCTGGGCTCCTCAGCTGCCTTACTCTTCCATACCAGAGTGATGAAGGTCAGACAGCTGATGGGTAGAGAGAAACCATATAACAATGGTGCAAAAGCGAACAGACGGAACAGTAATGGATCTGTGAAAGCATAAACCACTTCGAAGGCCACAAGTCCCGACCAACTCTAAACTACAACCAGAAGTAGCGAAGAGGATAAAATCTTCGAGGAACAGCAGTCCGTCGTGAAGAAGTCGACACTGTCACAATCGTTCCATTCATCTATTTTGTATGCCTTAAAGACGATGAAGGATAGTGTGAAGACCACTATTGGAGGTACCAAAATCTCTTCCATAAGTACATCTTTTTTGAAACCTAACGCGAAGCTCAGCACTTCGTAGAATCCATACTAGTCTTACCCGAACAAAGTTGGTAATATTTTTCTACGAATTGTCCTGGATGACCTCCGGCTAGCAATCATCGACAAGGCTAATCCCATGGGAGCATAAGTGATTGTCATTGGTTTGCTGGTGGAAAACCATCTATGGGTCATTCTTTCAGACTTGGTTGGTCGGAGAAATGTACGGCTTGTCCAGACTGTTCTTTACAAGGGAGTCAAAGTAATTATGTATCTACGAAAATAAGAAATCAGCAGATATTTTTATTCAGAGTGTTAAGGATATTGAGTCGCTTTTTATACCCTCAGCATTTATGCTAACGAGGGTATATATGTACACTTTGATACGGGCAAAATGTACCTCATCGAAATAATGATTTTAGACCCCAAGTATGTTTGGACGAAATGTGTTTCAGACAATTCGGATTTGATTTAGCCATGTCCGTCCGTCTGTCTGGCTGGCTGGTGCTCACGACAACTCTCGAACTGAGCAACCGATTCCGTTAAAAATTTGGATTTCATAATATTTTGCCCAAACTTAGTTTAAGTTCTAAGATGGGTTACATCGGTCCACTCCTTCCTGTACCTCCACCACAAAAGTTCGAAAATGTTCGGAAAATTTGTGCGCACGATAACTCTTGAAGGGAGTAACCGATTTGGCCCCCACTTTGTACATCGTGAAATTTCTACCAGACTTAGATGAAGTTTAAATATGGACTCAATCGGTCCACTCCTTCGGGTACCTCCCACACAAAATTTCGGAAAAGTTCAGTTTAGGACCTGCTCTCGAATCCTGAGAAAATAGCTTGAAAGGTGCAAAAAACCCCTAAGACACAGTGTGTAGTGGTTGGAGCGCAAGATAAATCTCGAACGGATCTGCCAATTCGGTCCAAAATTTAACCTTCGTAATATTTTCTCCAAACATAGTTTAAGTTCGAAGATAAACCATGTCGGTCCACTCCTTCAGGTACCTCCCTCACAAAAATTCAAAAATCATCGGAAAAAATATGCGCACGATAACTCTTGAAGGGAATGACTGATGTAATCCATACTCTGCACATCCTAATATATCTACCAGATATAGATCAGGTTCGAATATGGACTATATTTGTGCAATCCTTTGGGTACCTCCCACACAAAATTTCGGATAAGTTCACTTTAAGACTTGCTCTCGAATCACTTTGATTTTTGTTGAAGCGATTTGCATTCGCTACCTCCATTGCGATGGTAAAAGTTTTTTCAGGAGCAGGTCCATATTTCTTGGGAAAACATCCCGAAAGGTGTAAAAAGCCCTATGTATGTGGCTCTCGAACTGTTCTACCGATTTGGTGCAACATTTGGTCTTCGTCATATTTTATCCAAACTTATTTCGTGGGGCAATACCGGTCCCCAACTTTCGGTACTTCTCCCCAATATTTAAAAAATGTCACCAAAATGTTAGGACGATATCACTTGAATGGTGCAACCAATTTGGTCCAAACTTTGGATCTCCTAATATTTTGTCAAAATTTAGTTTAACGTCTAAAATGGCCCATATCGGTCCTCCCTTAAAGTTCAACATTTGTTTCTAAAAGAAAGGGTGCTTTTATAGACCCTTTCTAAAAGAAAGGGTGCTTTTATAGACCCTTTCTAAAAGAAATTGTGCTTTTATAGACCCTTTCTAAAAGAAATTGTGCTTTTATAGACCCTTTCTAAAAGAAAGGGTGTTTTATAGACCCTTTCTAAAAGAAATTGTGCTTTTATAGACCCTTTCTAAAAGAAAGGGTGCTTTTATAGACCCTTTCTAAAAGAAAGGGTGCTTTTATAGACCCTTTCTAAAAGAAAGGGTGCTTTTATAGACCCTTTCTAAAAGAAAGGGTGCTTTTATAGACCCTTTCTAAAAGAAAGGGTGCTTTTATAGACCCTTTCTAAAAGAAATTGTGCTTTTATAGACCCTTTCTAAAAGAAAGGGTGCTTTTATAGACCCTTTCTAAAAGAAAGGGAGCTTTTATAGACCCTTTCTAAAAGAAAGGGGGCTTTTATAGACCCTTTCTAAAAGAAAGGGTGCTTTTATAGACCCTTTCTAAAAGAAAGGGTGCTTTTATAGACCCTTTCTAAACGAAAGGGAGCTTTTCTAGACCCTTTCTAAAAGAAAGGGGGCTTTTATAGACCCTTTCTAAAAGAAAGGGTGCTTTTATAGACCCTTTCTAAAAGAAAGGGTGCTTTTATAGACCCTTTCTAAAAGAAAGGGAGCTTTTATAGACCCTTTCTAAAAGAAAGGGGGCTTTTGTAGACCCTTTCTAAAAGAAAGGGTGCTTTTATAGACCCTTTCTAAAAGAAAGGGTGCTTTTATAGACCCTCTCTAAAAGAAAGGGTGCTTTTATAGACCCCTTCTAAAAGAAAGGGTGCATTTATAGACCCCCCACAAAAGTTCAACATTTGTGTTAATTCCTAATCCACATTTTTGTCGGCAAGTTCAAATGTTGAAAAAGGGCCACAAAATTCTAAAGAGACGCTAAAAACATTATATCTGTCCGTAAATGAAAGTTTAAATTCACATTGGCTGAGGGTATACCTCTGTCGGCTGACACTTTTTTACTTGTTGAGTTAAGGATATTGGCTCGCTTTTTGATGCCTTTCAACAAGACACCATTTGGCATGGTGACTTCAGTATGAGCCTCTAGTCCTCCTATGAAACTAGGACAAATATTGAAGTTAGTCGAGAAACAGAACGTCGGTCCTTAGATGAGAAAGTGGAGGATTAATAACTCCTTTTAGAAGACCGATGGACTTGTCATAAGGTTTGCGACCGACAAGTCTGGGCTATGCTAAGCTTCCAAATCCCTCCAAAGTATCAGTAGGAAGGGAGCAGCAAAAGCTCCGCATTTGTGCAGATAAATTTGCAGCAGTGCAAAACTGTTGCTGCGAAACTTCTAAAACCCTTTCGATATTGGACATTGACATCACCCTAGTCCAGGAACCTTATTCGTACATAACTAAGGTGAGCGAACTAATCGGCAAGACTTGTACTGTGTTCTCCTCCTCGAATGGACACAAGAAACTTAATTTAATCCTTCTGTCTAATTACAGAAGATTTGACATCAATACTGCAGGGATGGATTGAGAGCGGAGGCCTCCGACCAACTAGGTAAGGTATCGAAGGAGCTGCTGGACGAATAGGCTGCGTTAGGCTGGGTTATCATTGGCTGCTGACACCAATGTTAGAGATGAGTCCATATACATACAACTTTATTTTACAGAATAAGGCATCACCACAACATTTGACATGGCTAAGGTATGGACGACTCTGATAAAGGATATTTGAGCGTAGCTGAAAATGTTCCTACTCGGATCACAGGATAATATCTATGCTTCGATAATAAATAAATAAAACGAAACTCGGTACGGATTGGTATGCGGTTAATTACAATAAGTACAAGGGTAAAATGCAAAAAGCTAGACGGAGCTCTCAGTTTAGTTTTAATGAGTCTATAGAGCGAGTTATTGAAGCGGCTAGATTTCGGAATATACTATCTAGGTATCCCAAATCTTTAGGTAGTATCAGGCGGAGCGACGGTTCACGGACTACCAGGTGTTCAATATCCCGTTTTTGCGGATTTTGTTGGTGAAATTCCGGAACCTTATGTGAGAACATTTAACTAGCAATTCAAGACTTCGATTAACAGATTTCAGCCTTACAAATCACCAGACCGATCGTAGCTGATATATTTAAGGCCTGCCTGCGTTTCTCGCACATAACAAGATAAATGCGACCTACATCCACAAAGCGGGGAAGCCGAGACACACATTACCAAAGACCATAGAGCAATAAGTATTTCTTCATTTCTATTAAAGACGGTGAAAAGGTTTCTGGATCTGGCACATTTAGATCCCAAATATATCAGAATAGATACGTTGAAAAGAACTTCACCATGACGGTTTTTCTCGATGTAGAGGGTGCCTTCGATAATGTGAAGCTTAATTCCTTCCTCTAAGTAACACAGGAATTTCCACTATCCTTGTGGAATGGATTGATAAGATGCTGAAGAATAGAATCATCGACTCTTGAAAACGGTTAACAGAGGAATACAACATGGGGATTCTCTCACCGCTGCTCTGGTTTGTGTGTTTTGACAGGCTAAAGACTAAGGTGATGACCTATGCCGATGATATGGTAGGGCTCATGAATGGCACGTTTTTACCAACCCTATCTGACCGTTTGCAAGGTGCTCTGGTACAACTGGCAAGGTGGGCCCATAATTCCCGATTTCAGCCTTCAGTTTGGACGGAGTTGCATTGGAACTTTCTCCGGAAACAAAATACTTCGGTGCAATCCTGGACCACCGTTTGAGATGGAAAAGGAATATCGAGGAGCGGACGAATATCGAGGAACGAACTTATTACACTCTACTCCTAATTCAGTTTCAGGCTGCGAGGACGGCTTCTAGGCTCCGGGAGTCTGAATCGTGGCGAACTTTAAAATTCTGACACCATATTTGGTGTCTTCTTGTTTGCAACAAGGGATATTTAACATAGATCCCAATAACCGTTTTAACTTTTCCAAGCACCTATCATAACTTGATAAAGGTACATAACTATGTACTAAATTTTCCTTCCATATATTTTCAGCAAAACAATCGATCATCAAAACGGCAATTCTTTGAAAATGTCTTCTTGTTCATCTTTAATCCAACGAGCAATATCCACAAATTCATCATAGTCACTTTCACATCATCTACTTCATCTTCTATTCATCAAGCAATAACTCTTAAAATTTCATCATTATTTTTCAACCTACTTAGAATGAACACAATGGACCAACGGTCTCCGAGTGAAGCTGTCACCTATACTATCTGCACATCCTTAAACCCAACCTTTTATTGAAGACAATGGAAATAGGACACCACAAACATCAGCATACATCAAGGGCACGCCTGTAGAAACCGCTTTACACGAGGTAAGTGGGCAGGAATGTCCAACGTCTTCACATGCATACCCAACCAATAACAACAAGTTGCCGACCAACCCTATATTATTTTCCCAATATCTCCACAACTACAAGCTTATCTTTTCCAATTGTTTCAATTCCATTTATTCATAAAATTCAATATCTTCCAGTTCATATTCAAAATCTTCCAATGGATAAAGGTTGGAACGAGCCGAGGCCACGGCTGCAGCTCCGGGTAAACCACGAGGCCCGGGAGGTCCTGGTGGACCACGAGGACCCATTGCGCCAACAGCACCAGTAAAACCACGTGGACCACGTCTGCCATTTTCACCTATTGGGCCTGTGGGACCAGGACGACCATCATGTCCCCGCTCTCCAGGACGACCCACAGGACCAATATCACCAGGATCACCGGTAGGGCCTTTTTCGCCAGGATCACCATCTGGGCCAGGTATGCCATTGGCACCAGGTGGTCCGGGAGGACCAGGCGGGCAATTGCAACCACCAGCGCCGGCATACAATTGGGCACCAGCACCCAATTGTAAGCCGAATCCCTGCTGCCAAGAGGGTGTTACCAAACCAAAGAGAGCTGAAAGTAGGAAAATGAAGTTAGAATATTTATAGAACATCAGAGAATCGGTAATATTTACAACCTAAGAAAAACAATGTTAACGCTTTCATTTTTCCAACAAATCTAACTCAATAACGGATGGAGCTGAGCTATTTAAAGCAGCAACTAAGGAAATTTCCTCACTCAAAGTACACTTGTTCATCGATACTTTGTGGAAAATCTCTTAAGTACAAAAAATGAATTGATGTTATTTTAGGCACAACAAGCTTGTCCAAAGACGAACCGTTTATTAAATCTATCTCATAAATCATTGTGGATGTTTAATGAGACGTATTTTAATGACCCTTTTATTACTACAAGTGATTGAATAAAGTTTGGTGACATTCCCAGCAAGTGATTTATTGCATCCATCCTTCGAGAACACTCCACACGATTTTTTATCGATTTGTTGCACAGTTTTTTTTTCTGCTATAAATACAAATGTTCTCACGAAGAAAGTCATCAGTTTAAATCCGAAAATGTGGCTTAAACTTGTGGTACTAACTGGTAAGACACCCAGTCTGATCACGAATGTCAACTCCCTGTGAGTTTTCTCATTCTCTCCTTTAAGTTGAAATGACAGAGAGACAGAACTCACTGGGAGTTTACATTCATAACCAGGCCGACTATTTCCTACGAGAGATATTCACCAAAAACATTTATTTTCCTAACATTTCCTTGCAGTTCTCATCGGTCATTTAAATGCAGAGGAGCAACGTCAAACCCGCAGTGTACTTAATCGAAATCGAAATAACAATAACATACAATACTACCAGTCTGTTCCGCAATGTATATGTACACCGGGACCTCGTGGTAGTCCAGGTGAGCCCGGTGCGCCAGGTGTTAAGGGACCACGTGGTGATCCTGGACTAAAAGGACCAAAAGGTCCTCCAGGTCCTGTTGGTCCACCCGGCATTGCAGGTTCACCTGGTCGTGATGGAGCTCCGGGTGCCCCAGGTTTACCGGGACCTCGAGGACGACGTGGTTTTCCTGGTGGTAGAGGTGTTCCCGGTCCCGTGGGACCTCCTGGTCTTCCAGGCCCTCCTGGACCTCAAGGCAGTCCCGGCGTTGCCTCACCAGCAACAACTACCAGTACTACCACCACCACAACTACAACAACAGCAGCACCGGCTGCCAGGAGATAGCAATTAGTCACAAATAGTAAACCGTTCGCTGAGATGAATGTTGTGCCGGCATCCATAAGTGTAGCTGCGTCACAGTCTTTACCCTTAACACCATCGGGAGTCGCCCAACAATCTACATCAAATATCCAAGCTGTTGCTGTCTCTGTGCCCGTTTCATCTCAAACCGCAATAACATCACAAGCTTCACAAGTTGAATCGCAGTCTCAAACAAGCTCCCAAGCTATAATTGTCACCCAACCATCTGAAATTATTTTCGAAGTAGAGAATCCCCAACCAGTTGCTCCACCATCTGCAAATATTTTCGAAACAGATAATTCACAGCCCGTTTCTCGGCCTTTGCCGGATTCGCAAGTCATCGAAGTTTCTTTACCAGATGATATGACTTTGGACATTGATGATGATGATCTTATAACATTAAGCGATCGGGAAATTAGTGGCTATAAAATAAAGTGAAGTAATTTGCGTCTATCGGTTTACTATTTGTGGCCTTATATAATACCGACCATTAATCAAAGATTTTGAAAATAATGAAATAAAATTAACTGAAAATTTTAAAATATTATGTATATGTTTTATTTTTGCCTACATTAGTAGGCGAGTAGTTCAGCTATGCAAAACCTTTTCGACGACGAGTACCTCAAATGCCTAAATTATCAAATCTAATCTGAAAAATGTGTTAATCCAGGTGGTACCTTTATATCAGGTCTATATCAAAGTGTGGACCTATCTTGACAATTTTTGGTGGAAAAGTTTTGTAACTGCAAGAATCTCAAATGTCAAATTGCAGCTAGTTCGGTTAAAAATTTTAGGTAAATTCCTCAAAATATCTAAAATCGGAAGGTACCGTTATATGAGGGCTATACCAAAACATAGACCTATGTTGAACATTTTTGGTGGAGAAGTTTCGTGACCACTTAGAACCTCAAATGCCAAATTTCACCTAGTTTGGTTAAAATTTGTAGAAGAAACCGAAAATACCGAAAATCAGGAGGTACCGTTATATGGGTACTATACCAAAACATGAACCAATGTAGAATAATTTTTGCGGAGAAGTTTCGTGACCACAGAGAACATCAAGTGCCAAATTACAGCTAAAACCCGTATTTTGAGGTACCGGGAGGTACCGTTATATGGGGGCTATACCAAAACATGGACCTATGTTGACGATTTGTAGTGAAGAAGTTTCGTGCCAACAGAGAACCTCAAATGTCAAATTACAGCTAGTTCGGTTAAGTTGTATCTAAACTCTTGTAATACCGAAAATCGGGAGGTACGGTTTTATGATGCCTATGCCAAAACATGTAGCAATATAAACAATTTTGGGTGTAGAAATTTCGTGGCCACAGAGAACATCAAGTGTCAAATTACAGCTAGTTCGGTTAAAAATTTTAGCTAAAATCCTCAAAATACCGAAAAAGGGAGGTACCGTCATGTGGAGGCTTTTTAAAAACATGGACCTGTGTTGACGATTTTTGGTGGAGAACTTTTGTTAACACCGAGAACCTCAAATGTCAAATAACAGCTAGTTCGGTTAAAAATTGTACCTAAAATCCCGAAAAGCGGGAGGTACCGTTCTATGAGGGCCATTTCAAAACATGGTCCTAAGTTGACGATTTTTGGTGAAGAAACTCAAATGTTTAATTACAGCTACTTCGGTTAAAAATTGTAGACTCTTAAAATACCGAAAATCAGGGGTACCGTTATATATGTATGTATGGTCTAGTGGACTTTTGTGCTCAGTACAATCCCAGGAAAAAGAAACGCTACGCCCACTTTTTGATTTTTTCCATAACCCCCCGGCCTAATATATGTATATACTTTATAGGGTCCCCGAAGAATATTTCGATGTGTTACAAACGGAATGACAAATTTTATTACGCCCTCCATATTATGGTCGAGGTACTTCGTCAGATTAAGGTTTGATTTGAGGATATAACCCTCCACCATAGTATGGAGGGTATATTTGTTTTTCCGTTTGTAAAGCATTGAAGTAATCACTTGCGACCCTATAAAGTGTATATATATGATCAGAATAAAATTCTGAGTCGATCTAGCCATGTCCCTCTGTTGTAATCGCTCTAATGTCCGCAAAAATTGAGCTGGAACGCTATATTTTTGCACCCGAGTATCTTTTTGCCATAGGAAGGTCAGGTTTGGAGATGGGCTATATCGGCCCATATTTTGGTATAGTTCCTATAAAGGCACCTTCCGGGTTTTCACTATTTTGAGGATTTTAGCTAAATTTTTAACCAAACCAGCTGTAATTTGACATTTGAGGTTCTCTCTCTCCAAAAATCGTCAACATAGGTCCATGTTTTGGTATATCCCCCATATAGCGGTGCCTCTTTTCGGTATTTCGTGGTTTTAGATACAGTTTCTACCGACTAGCTATAATTTTTCATTTGAGGTTCTCAGTGGTCACGAAAAATTTCCACCAAAAATCGTCAACATAGGTCCATGTTTTGGTATAGCCCCCATATAATATTACCTCCCGATCTTCGCTATTTTAAGGATTTTAGCAAAACATTTTAACCGATCTGGTTTTAATTTGAGGTTGTCAGTCGCCATTTGAGGTTGTCAGTCGCCACGAAACTTCTTTACTAAAAATCGTCAACTGAGGTCCAGGTTTCTGTATAGACCCCATATAACGGTACCTCCTGATTTTCGGTATTCTGAGGATTTTAGCTACAATTTCAAACCGAACTAGCTGTAATTTGACATTTGAAGTTCTCAGTGGCCACGAAAATTCTTCACAAAAAGTCGTCAACATAGGTCCATGTTTTGGTATAGCGGCCATATAACGGTACCTTCCGATTTTCGGTATTTTAAGGATTTTAGCCAAAAATTTTACCCTATTAGGCTTTAATTTGACATTCAAGGTTCTCAGTGGCCACGAAAATTCTTCACAAAAAGTCGTCAACATAGGTCCATGTTTTGGTATAGCGGCCATATAACGGTACCTTCCGATTTTCGGTATTTCCAGGATTTTAGCTACAATTTTTAACCGAACTAGTTGCAATTTTATATTTGAGGTTCTCAACGGCCACGAAAGTGAAAGTGACATTTAAAGTTCTCAGTGGTCACGAAACTTCTCATTGAGAAGGTTAACTCTGCAAAAGGCTATAATATAAACATGGCCTTATAGCCTCCATTTCAGATTAAATTACCTAAGGCATTTGGGGTATCCGTGGTCGATTTTTACATCTAAAATTGGGGACAGGAAAGGACACTATTTATTCCATTTTATTTTCGAATATTTTTTGGTGGAGGGTATAAAAAGTTCTGTCCGGCTGAACTTAACGGCTTTTTATTTGTCTTAAAGCGATTTTCGTATTTTGAGTTTTGAGCATCTTTTGGTCTATGTTTCCCTCATGTGCGACGGACATTTTTATATTGAGTTAAAATTTATACTGAGGCCACCACCAACGCACGGTGGTTCAGAAATTGATTTTCCTGGCTAAAAATCAAAAGTTTGTTTTGTCAAAGATATTTAATTTCTATATGGGATTCGATAGTAAACATATTAAAACTAAGGAAACCAAAAAATTAGGTCAAAATATTGGAAGTTTTAGGCGTGGGGTGCCTCTAAAGACGAACATATTTCCCATTTTTGGGAAATATGTATGTAATTTTTGCAAATTTCTGAAGAAAGAAGTAGCTACTATTTCTCGGAAACTATAACAGATATTGTGTTTATTGTTTTTTGTATGGTAGGTAGGATTGTGGCCTAAATTTTATGAAACTGCAAATTTAGTGGACTAGAACTTTTGTGGAACAACACGGAAAAATGTTATGTTTCCACAGAAAGATGCCCGAAAGTCTCAGTCAATATAGACTTTTTTACCCGCCCCGTTCCGTCCGTTTAACACTTTTTATACCCTACACCACTAAGTGGGGAGGGTATTATAAGTTGGTTTTGGCCAAAAAGTTTATAACGCATCGAAATAATGGTCGTACACCCATAGACATATATACCAAATGAATGTCTCGACAAGTTGAGTCGATCTGGCTATGTGTGTCCGTCCGTCTGTCCATCTAAACCTTGTAATCACGCTACAGGTCGCAATTTTGATCCGATCGTCACCAAATTTTGGGTGATGGTCGGATAATATTCAGGGATCGGATTGGGCAAAAAACTTATATGGAAAAGGTCAACGTTTTATTTTAAAGCGAATATGTCCGCTTCTATAATGGGTATATCAACAAAAAAAAAAAACCTGCTAATGAAAGTAAAAAATATCACATTTTCAACGATGTAACGTAGGTTGTCGTAGGTGGTCAAACAACGAAGATATCGCAATAGCCGCTAATAGAACCCAACTTTTCATTTTTGCGATTTTAAAAATAATGACAAATATCGCAGCTTTGGTTGGGGACCTTCCAAAAACAAAGTCTGACAATGAAAGTAGAAAATCCCATCTTTACAATGATGCAAATTAGGTTGGCGTAGGTGGCCAAATAACGGAGATATCACAATAGTCGCATCCCATTATTATTATACCCTCCACCATATGGAGGGTATAATTAAATTTGTCATTCCGTTTGTAACACATCGTACCTCCCGATTTTTGGTATTTTGAAGGTTTTAGCTTCGTTATCCTACCAAAATGGCTGAAATTTGGTACGTAGTCTTCTTTAGGGGTACAAAACTTTCTCCCAGAATTTTGTCGGTATCGGTCCACACCTTCATATAGCCCCCATAAAACGGTACCTCCCGATTTTCGGTATTTTGAAGGTTTTCGCTTCATTATAACACCGAAATGGCTGAAACTTGGTGCTTAGTCTACGTTGGTGGTATAAAATTTTCCCCCAGAACTTTGTCGGTATCGGTCCATGCCTTCATATAGCCCCCATAGAACGGTACCTCCCGATTTTCGGTATTTTGAAGGTTTTCGCTTCATTATAACACCGAAATGGCTGAAACTTGGTGCTTAGTCTACGTTGGTGGTATAAAATTTTCCCCCAGAACTTTGTCGGTATCGGTCCATGCCTTCATATAGCCCCCATAGAACGGTACCTCCCGATTTTCGGTATTTTGAACGTTGTAGCCTCAATATTCCACCGAAATGGCTGAAATTTGGTATTTAGTCTTCAATGTGATATAAAACTGTTCGCCAGAAATATGTCTGTACAGGTCCACGCTTTCATATTGCCCCATATAGCCCCCACAGAACGGTACCTCCCGATTTTCGTAATACTGAAGATTGTGACGACAATATCCAACCGAAATGGCTGAAATTCGTTATTTCGTCTTCCAAGAGTTATAAAATATTCCAGAAGAGTATTATCAGTATTGGTCCACGTTTTCCTATATCCCCATAGAAGCGTACTTCTTGATTTTCGGTATTTTTTAAGTTTTAGCCACATTCTCTTACCGAAATATAGGAAATTTGGTATTTAGTATTCTTTGAGCCTAAAAACTTTCCGTCAGAAATTTGTCGGTATAGATCGACGTTTTGAAATAGCCCCCATAGAATGGTGCCTCACATTGTTTTGCCGAAATTGCTGAAATTTAGTATTAAGTCTTCTTCATACACGAAAGGAAACTAATTATTCCATTTTACTTCAATACAACTTGTGGTGGAGGTTGTAACAAGTTCGGCCCGGCCGAACTTAACGCCTTTCTTACTTGTTTTTTTTTAATCACGCAATTTTGATCGGATAGTCACGAAAGTTTCAGTGTTAATGGGGGTTCCTCAGTGGAAAAAACCTATTGATTTTGGTAATGGTCCGATATTGTTCAGGGGTAGGAATGTAAAAAAAAATTATTTGGAGAAAAGGCCAATGTTTTATTTCAATGCGAATATCTCTCTTCTGTAAGAGGTATATCGAAAGCAAAACCTGGCAAGGAAAGTAGAAAATATCACCTTTACAACAGTGTGAAGTAGGTTGTCATAGGTGGTCAAACAACAGAGATATCGCAATAGTCGTTAATGCATCCCTTTTTCCATTTTTGTGCAATCACACTACAGGTCGGAATTTTGATCGGATCGTCACGAAATTTTGGGGTTTGATGGGGGTCTCACAGAGAAAGAAGTGTATTGATTATTTGAGTTATACTGACGATGCACTTAAATGGGTTTCAACAAAATTGACCTGAATTAATGAAGACATTCAGAGCAAAGACGCTAAGCTATCCCAATTTTAATATTTTGAATTTTACCAGTCAAAAGCTTATGCACAGGGGTAGTGGTGTAGGGTATCACATAGTCGGGTATATGGGTAAAAATGTGTATTTTTCCATACCGTTTCCAATATAAATTACAGCTTTTTACACAAATGGACTTTTTTATGAGTTTTTATACGAGTTATATAAATTTTGTGAAAATCCAAGGAGTATTTTTTTAATTTTTGAAAAAATTCAAACTTTTTGTATTTTTTGTAATTTATGAAAATCATTTCTTCGATTTTTTTTCTAGTTTTTTGATCAGTTGAACCTCGATTATCCGTGAATCGATTATCCGGGAACCTCCATTATCCGTGATTGAAAAGAAATGTTGGACTTTGTTCCATTTCCTCTATTTTTTTCGTTATAAACTTCATTACCCGGCATTAAAAGAACACTTTCCAATTAATTTGATTAAGCAAACAGAAGGTAAACAAACAAAAACTAGAAATGCTCCCGTATTACACAATGTGTGTATTTATGGTATCACAAAAACCATGGGACAAAGTCAATTCATATGAATCTAATGATGATATTACGTATCTTTTAAAATTTTGGTGGATTGCCGTAACAAACTTAGAAAAATTGCAGATTTCCATATTATTGTACGTTACTATGCCATTTTTACTTCAAAATATGTTCAAAAACTGCATAAAAGCATTGCCTCCATTATCCGGGAAAATCGATTATCCGTAATGCCTCCGGCCCCGACCATCACGGATAATCGAGGGCCGACTGTATTTTTTATATTATTTATTGGCGTTTGACCATCTCAACTCAAAAGATTTACTTTGACCTTGAGTTTCTCTGCAACAGACCGAATTTGACCTCTTATGATTTATCTGAAAGCTGATTGTGTTATAGAAGTACGCTTCTATGGGGATATAGGAAGACGTGGACCTATACTGATAATACTCTTCTGGAATATTTTATAACTCTTGGAAGACGAAATAACGAATTTCAGCCATTTCGGTTGGATATCGTCGTCACAATCTTCAGTATTACGAAAATCGGAAGGTACCGTTCTGTCCGGGCTATATGGGGCAATATGAAAGCGTGGACCTGTACAGACATATTTCTGGCGAACAGTTTTATATTACATTGAAGACTAAATACCAAATTTCAGCCATTTTGGTGGAATATTAAAGACACAACCTTCAAAATACGAAAAATCGGAAGGTACCTTTCCATGGGGGCTATATGAAGGCGTGGACCTATACCGACAAATTTAAAGGGGAAGTTTGAGTACCCCCAACGAAGTATAAATACCAAATTTCAGCCATTTCGGTGGAATATTGAGGCCACAATGTTCAAAATACCGAAAATCGGGAGGAGCGTTCTATGGGGGCTATATGAAGGCATGGACCGATACCGACAAAGTTCTGGGGGGAAGTTTTATACCACCAACGTAGACTAAGTACCAAATTTCAGCCATTTCGGTGTGATAATGAAGCTAAAACCTTCAAAATACCGAAAATCGGGACGTACCGTTCTATGGGGGCTATATGAAGGTGTGGACCGATACCGACAAAATTCTGGGGGAAAGTTTTATACCCCTAAAGAAGACTACGTACCAAATTTTAGCCATTTTGGTAGGATAATGAAGCTAAAACCTTAAAAATACCGATAATCGGGAGGTACCGTTCTATGGGGGCTATATGAAGGTGTGGACCGATACCGACAAAATTCTGGGGGAACGTTTTATACCCCTAAAGAAGACTAAGTGCCAACTTTCAGTCATTTCGGTGTGATAATAAAGCTAATACCTTCAAAATACCGAAAATCGGGAGGTACCGTTCTATGGGAGCTATATCAAAACGTGGACCGATATATCCCATTTTCAATACCAACCATCCTGCAAGTAATAAAAACTTCTGTACCAAATTTTGACGGACGGACGGACAGACGGACATGGTCAAATCGACATAGAATTTTATGCTGATCAATAATATACATATATACTTTATAAGGTATCCGATGAATATTTCAATGTGTTACAAACGGAATGACAAATTTAATTATACCCTCGATATGGTGGAGGGTATAAAAATATCTCTATCCGTTTAAAAGTTACAGAATTTTGACCAGGAAAAAACGATTCTGAACCACTGTGCGACGTAGCTAGGGGGAAAATAGTATTTATATCCTCATCCTTTAGGCTAACGAGGGTATATACACTTGATACGACAAAACATGTGATTCTTCGAAATAATGGCTTTAGACCCCAAGCATGTTTGAACCATAACTCTCGAAGGGAACAATCGATTAGGTCCAACATTTGGACACCGTAAAATTTCTACAACACATATAAGGTTTCAATATGGACTTTATCGGTCCACACCTTCAGGTACCTCCCACACAAAATTTTACCTTCGTAATATTTTGTCTAAATTTAGTTTAACATCGAAAATGGTACATATTGGTCTTCTCCTTAGGGTACCTCCCCCAGAAAAGATCACAATTTTTGTTGAATACAGTTAATGATCTGCAGGAAGTTCCTTTGGAAATTTATACCAAACCTACTTCATGTGGTTCTGTTTATGTGCGCAAGTGCATGCTCTAAATTATACGGTGACCAACTGAAACGACTGGTGGGCGTGATATCTATCGAAAAGGGATGACTCCCAAAAATAAGACCAACATACAAAATGGTACCTCCTCCACAACACTTTTGAGTTTTAATTTAAATCCATATTTTTGTTGGCAAGTTCATACGTACAGAAAAGTCCACAAAATTCTGAAAACTCTCTAAATACATAATTTTTAGGGAAGAGGATCTTGGTTGTGTAGTCGCTTTTCGATCTGTCCGTAGAGGAAACTTTCAGCTTACACAGGCTGATTACCTTTTTACTTTTTTTTTTAGACATTTTCTGTATATTTTACGCAAAAACCCTCAAAATTTGTCCGTTGGCCACCCTAACCCCCGAAATGCATTTCTGACTACGTCCCTGAAGGTCACATCCTTCAAAATATCGAAAATCGAGAGGTATCCTTCTACTGGGTATATATGAGAAGGTGGACCTCTGCCGACAAATTTCTGGTGGAATGTTTTATATCGAAGGCTAAATACTAATTTTCAGGCATTTCGGATATTGAGGCCACAACTTTCAGAATACCGAAATTCGGGAAGTACCTTTCCAGGGAGCTATATGCAAACGTGGACCTGTACTGATAGCTCTCTTCTGTAATGTTTTATACTCTTAACGAAGACCAAATACCAAATTTCAGCCATTTCGATGGGATACTGAGGCTAAATTCTTCAAAATACCGAAAATCGAGAGGTACCGTTCTATGGGGGCTATATGAAGACGTTGACCTATACCAACACATTTCAGGTGGAAAGTTTTATACCCTCAACTAAGACTAAAATTCAGCCATTTCAGTGGTATATTAAGGCCAGAACATTCAAATACCGAAAATCCGGTATCATTCTTAGGGGCTATATGAAGACTTTGACATGTACCGACAAATTTCAGCGGGAAATTCGTATACCCCCAACGAAGACTAAGTACCAAATTTCAGCCATTTCAGTGGTAAATTGAGGCCACAACCTTCAAAATACCGTAAATGGGGAGGTACCGTAAATGGGGAGGTACCGTTCTGTGGGGGCTATATGAAGACGTTGACCTATACTAACACATTTCAGGTGGAAAGTTTTATACCCTCAACTAAGACTAAAATTCAGCCATTTCATTGGTATATTAAGGCCAGAACATTCAAATACCGAAAATCCGGTATCGTTCTTAGGGGCTATATGAAGACTTTACATGTTCCGACAAATTTCAGCGGGAAAGTCGTATACCCCCTACGAAGACTTAGTACCAAATTTCAGCCATTTCAGTGGTAAATTGAGGCCACAACCTTCAAAATACCGTAAATGGGAAGGTACCGTTCTATGGGGGCTATATGAAGACGTTGACCTATTACGACAAATTTCAGGTGGAAAGATGTATACCCCCAACAAAGATTAAATATCAAATTTCTGCCATTTCAATGAGATATTGAGGCTAAATCCTTCAAAATACCGAAAATCGGGAGGTACCATTCTATGGCAGCTATATGAAGACGTGCACCTAGACAGACAGATTTTTGGTGGAAAGGTTTATACCTCCAACGATGACTAAATATCAAATTTCTGTCATTTACATATTCACGATATTGAGGCTAAAATCTTCAAAATACCGAAAATCGGGAGGTACCATTCTATGGCAGCTATATGAAAACGTGGACCTAGACAGACAGACAGATTTTAGGTGGAAAGGTTTATACCCCCAACGGTGACTAATAATGAGGCTAAAACCTTCAATATACCGAAAATCCGAAGGTAACGTTCTATGGGGACTATATCAAAAGGTGGACCGATTTAACCTATTTTCAATACTAAACATCCTAGGCGTAATATAAATTTCTACACCAAATTAAATATTACGACCTTTATCTTGATTTCGACAGACATACGGGTATAGATAAAGAGCTGTACCTAGGAAAGATGTGATATCAAGTCTTTAATTAAATGTTTATTTTGGGTTTCTTCTAAAGTTCACAATGAAAGTTAAAGGTAAGATGATATTTCTTTCTTTAACATTAGCATAATTGTAGACAAAAACCCTATTAAAAATCGACAATTAACAAAAAGGTAACTTGTGTAGCGGCCTTATGTGTTTCTTACCAAATTTTGATGATAGACTTCGTTCCATGTAAGATTCAGTTTGGTATTTCAAATAACCAAACGAAATTACAAACGCTAATTAAAATAATTACATCAAATAAACAACAATGGTGACATTTTTATGGTCTCATCATGAGATGACACATTGACACCCTAATAAAATTGTTGTTAATGTTAACATAAAATTCTAAACTCGTAAATCTGTGGTGACACCAGTCAATCAAAGAATGCCTTGAATGCATCTTTTATCAAGAAGTTTGAGAATCGTATAAAATGCAGTTTATCTCAACATTTTTGGGTTAGTTCAACTGCAACAATGAAACATTCTACACTGCTGCTTATAGGTAAAATAAAATTAATCGATAAAATTTATTCTTATTTCTAAAAAATCTCATATTTCCTTTTTTTACAGGCTTTCTCGCACTCTGTTACGCTTCTGAGGAGGAGGTGCAACGTAAAGAACGCAATGTACCACAAATTTATTATACCCAACAAGGACCACCTGGACCTCCAGGACCACCTGGCCTTCCGGGACCAATGGGTAACAAAGGCCCAAGAGGGCCAACTGGTGACATTGGACCAGCTGGTACCCAAGGACCTCAGGGAGCACCAGGGCCAGATGGACGTGATGGCCCCAATGGTATGCAAGGACCTCCGGGTTTGCGTGGAAGACGTGGTTTTCCCGGTGCTCGAGGACCTCCAGGTCAGCCAGGACCAACAGGTTTAATGGGCCCGCCTGGACCACCCGGACCAGCAGGAACATCAGCACGTAGTATGTCATCGTATATCGAAGCATTAGATGAATATGATGATGAGTTGTAATGAGAATGTTTTCAAGGACTTATGATTGATGAAATAAAGAGAAAAATAATATTAAAAGAGGAGTTTTGTTTTGATGATTGTTGTTATCTTGATGAAGAATAGGTTTGTATGTGAATAAGAAGTATCAATTTCTATAATGCAGTTAAAACCTATAAAATACCGAAAATCGGACTTATAGTGACAACTTCTGGGAGAAAATTTTTTAGCCTTAAAGAAGAGCAAATGACACATTTCAGTCATTTCTGTAAGACCTTAAAATACCAAAAATCGGAAATCGGATCAACATGTGGGCCTATACTGACAAATTTCTTAGGAGAAATTGTGTTGCATTTCGGTGAGAAAAATTGGGAGAAAGGTTTGTATCAAATTTCCGACATTTTGGTAAGATAATATGGCTACAACCTCCAATATGCCGAAAGAAGATTTTAGTCATTGCGGTGAGATAATGAGTCTAAAACCTTAAAAATGCCGAAAATCAGGAGGAACTGTTCTATGGGGGCTATATCAAAAAGTGGACCTATACCGACAAATTTCTGGGGGAAAGTTTTGTAGCTCCAAAGAAGATTAAATGACAAATTGACAACCTTCAAAATTCTGAAAATCGGAACGTACCGTTCCATGGGGCTATATCAAAAGGAGACCAAATATCAAAGTTCATTTCGGTCAGATAATGAGGCTCAAAACTTAAAAATACCGAAAATCGGGAGGAACCGTTTTATGGGGGTAATATTAAAACGTGGACCTATGGAAAATTTTGTTGCTCCAAAGAAGACTATATGTCAAATTTCAGCCATTTCGGTGAGAAAATGTGGCCAAAACCTTCAAAATACCGAAAATCGGAAGGTACTGTTCGATGGGGGCTATATCAGAACGTGGACATATACTAAAAAATGTATGTAAGAAAGTTTAGTAGCTCCAAATAGGACTAAGTACCAAGTTTCAGCCATTTTGGTTAGATAGTGTGACTAAAACCTTCAAAATACCGAAAATCTAAAGATACCGGGGCTATATCGAAACATGTGCCTATACTGACAAATTTCTGAGGGAAAATTTTGTTGCCCTAAAGAAGATGTAATTCGAAATTTCCGTGAAAAATGTGGTTTAAGCCTTTAAAATACCGAAAATCGGGAGGTTCCTTTCTATGGGGCTATATCAAAACGAGGACCTATACCGACAAATTTCTGGAAGAAAGTTTTGTAGCTCGATAGAAGACCAAATATCAAATTTCAGCCATTTTGCTAAGATAGTGTGGCTGAAACCCTCAAAATAGGGAAATTCGAAGGCTACCGCTCTATGGGGGGCTATATCAACACGTGGACCTATACTGACAAAATTCTGGGAGAAAGTTTTGTAGCATCAAAGAAGACCAAGTACCAAATTCCAGACTATATACCTATATTCAAAATGTACCGTTCTATGGGAGCTATATCAAAACGCCGACCTATACCGATACATTTCCAGAAGGAAGTTTTGTAGCCCTAAAGAAGACTAAAAACCAAATTTCAGTAATTTTGGTGAGAAAATGTGACCAAACCCCTCAAAATACCGAAAATCGGTACTATTCTATGGGGAATATAGTAAAACGTGGGCCTATACTGACAAGTCTCGGGGGAAAGCTGCAAAGAAGACTAACAGCGAAATTTTAGCCCTTTCTATTATACTAAAACGTGGGCATATACTGACAAGTCTCTGAGGGAAAGCTGTAAAGAACTAACAGCCAAAGTTTAGCCTTTTCGGTAAGATAATGTGGCTAAAACCTTTAAAATACCGACAATCGGGAGGTATTGTTCTATGGGGGCTATATCAAAACGTGGACCTTTTTCAATACAAAGCATCCTAGGAGTAGTAAAAACTTTTATATCAAATTACAATACCGCATGTTTGCAAATAAATATAAATTTTGTGCGTGAGGTACCCCAAGGGGTGGGCCGAAATAACAAGGGCACACAAGGTAACAAATTCATTGATTTACAACGTCTGTAGCTATCAGTATACAAATTATAAACAATAACTTAGAAAACTAGCATCTAACCACTAAAATAATTTGCCCAGCTATGTTCGCCCATAAACGTTTTCGGATCTTCAACAACAACATACGATTCTGTTTACCATCGCCTACCTTTATTTAGCAAAGGAAAGATTCTTTTTGAGAGGTTTATGCACAAAATATTTGAACACCACTAAATTTGTCAAGAAATATGTAAGTTTCTTTCATTCTTTTTCTATCCCCTACAACAATATTTTTAACATGACCTTGCATTGTTGTTTTTGCATTATGAAAACACACACACAAGTACTGCAGGCAACGTTTTCGTTTCTCACTACGAGCTACCTGAATACAAACATTAACAACCATCTCCATTTACTGTTTTATAAAGTGTTTGTATGTCTTTCCGCTTTATAATGTAGATAACATGATACTCTTGAGCGTTTTTCCTCTTATAATTCTCATTCACTTGAAAATTTCATTTACTAATATCATTCATTTCGATCAGTGTTTAGTTATCGCTTCTCGGCCTTATGGCTAAGATCAAAGTGTAGTATCTGTTCTTATCAGCTTAACATCTGATAGATCCTCCATCGGAGGACAACAAATGTTAAACTGATTTTTGGAAATAGACGGAAGTTTTAAGGGGCTTGCTCCACTTCTGTCACGGGTTGGCCCGGTATTGCAGTACCGCCGGGATTTCGGCCCACCTTAAAGGAATAAATTTGAAGTATTTGAAATTAGTAGATGGGTACCACGTCGTGCAATTCCCCGGCCAGGGAACATAAAAATTTTCAACGGAAGCAAAATACCCCTCAGTAATGTAGGCGACATTTCCTTAGTATTTCACCCATATAAAACTTCTCTGCAAATGGTGTTGGACGTCGGGGTGCATTCATTGATATGGGAGAAGTCTCGCTTGTCCCGTCTGGAATGTTTATGGAACAATTATTAGAAGGTGGAGGAAGAATATACGTATTGCTTTACGATATAAAATTGATCTTTCAAGATGACTGGGTAAGGGAAAGAGACTTTGCAGATTGTACACATCTTCAATGATGTAAAAACGACCTTAAGTTCGGCCGGCAGTATTTTTATACTCTCCATCACGAGTTGTATTGCAGTAAAATCGAAAAATTAGTTTCCAATCGTTTAGAAAGTGTTAAGCTCTTCCGCCACCTCAAGGAAGTAGGAGAAGTATAATAAGCTAACGGAAGTATAAAACTTCTTTTAAAAAAGGTTTAATTCGAATTACACATCGATGTTTTATACCTCTTCAAAATCACAAACATTATGATACTTAAAGTAAGGTCACATTAGGCAAATATCTGATCCAGCGACAGTGAGTGTGCGCTAACTGCCTAATGTGACCTTACCTTTGCAGTCGTTCCATTTGGACGACGTGTTTACATGGAAGGAGGGAGGGATGGAGGTGAAAGTTTTTTACTCATTGATAATCCGATAGTTACCGCCACTTCATTAGAGAAATCCTTTAAAATCGACTTCACATCGAGGGGTATCTTTTACCTTCCAAACTAAGAACCCGCTATTCGAAATTACAACGACTTCGGTAGGGAGGGGCCGGGTGTAATACCAAAAAGTGGACCTATGGACCTAAGTTGCAAATTAGATCTATTTTGGTGGGAACATGTAGCTAAAGTCCTAAATAGTTAAAATAGTGAGGTACCATGATATGGGGGTAATACAAAAATTTGGACATATGGTGCCAATTTTTCGTCGAGATATTTTCTGACCCCTTGGAACCTTAAATGTCAACATACAGATATTTTTGTCTGAAAAATAAGTTAAATCTTCAAAATAGTAATAACCTTCAAAAAAAAAAAAAAAAAAAAAAAAAAAACAAATATGGGGGCTAGAATAAAACTTGCACTCCCACAATTCTCTGTAGGAATGTAATATTCCCATATCGAAGACTAAGAACCAAATTTCAGTCATTTCGGTGTGATAATAAGGCTAAAACTATCAAAAAATACATGGACATGTACTGATAAATTTCTAGTGATATTTTTTTTTAGCCTCAAAGACGTTCAAATGCCAAATTTCAGTCATTTCGGTAAGATAAGGAGGCTAAAACCTTAAAAATGCCGAAATTCGGAATGTACCGTTCTATGGTGGCTATATAAAAATGTGGACCTATACTGACAAATTTCTGGGCGAAAATCGTGCAACCGCAAAGAAGACAAAATACTAAATTCCAGTCATTTATGTAGGATAGTGTGGCAAAAACCCTACAAATATCGAAAGTCGGGGATGCCTTTCTATGTGGGGTGTATTAAAACGTGGACCTGTACTGAAATATTTCTAGTGAAAAGTTGTGTGGACCCAAAGAAGGCAGATTTTCAGGCATTTCGGCTAATATCCTGCAAATACCGAAAATCGTGCAGTACCGTTCTATGGGAGCTACA
This sequence comes from Musca autumnalis, assembly GCF_047663935.1. Taxonomy (NCBI): domain Eukaryota; kingdom Metazoa; phylum Arthropoda; class Insecta; order Diptera; family Muscidae; genus Musca; species Musca autumnalis. The sequence continues at coordinate 191,768,020 of NW_027411977.1, read as the reverse complement.
TTAAACCATATATCTGTACTGACTAAATTTCTGGTAGAAAGTTGGCCACTCAAAGAAGACAAAATACTAAATAGCAGTCATTTCTGTAAGATAATGCGGCTATTTGGGGGTGCATCAAAACGTGGGCATGTACTGACAAATTTCTGGGGGAAAGTTTTGTAACCCCAAATGAAGACTTTATACTGACAAATTTCTGGTGCAAAGTTGTGTAGCCCCAAAGAAGACTAAATTCCGAATTTCATCCATTTCGGTATAATAATGAGACTAAATATTTTAAAATACCGAAAATCGGAAGGTATCGTTCTATGCGGCCTTCATCAAACCGTGGACCTCTACTGACAAATTTCTACGGGAAATATAAATACCGAGAATCGGGAGCTACCGTTAAATTTTACAACAATTGCATGTTCTGAAAAGTTGTGCATTACTTGCCAGCGAATATTTTCCCAAAAGAAAACATGAAGAAACATGTATACAAATTGTAGACATTTTTGATATTTTATAAAATTTGAGGCAATAAAAGTAGTTTTTCGAGTTCATTATTTCTATAAATATTTTATTCTGGTCCTTATCTACAAATTTGCTTCAGAGGTCAGATGAAGATTCATATAGGTTTCGGAGATATAGCCCGGAATTTCTTCAAAAAGTCAATATTTAACCATGTTTAGATGGGGCCATAAAATCCAACCTGGATCTGACACAACAAAACCCAATTCTTGTTTTTGCCGGTTGGGTATTTACTTTCAAAAAATCCTCAGCTCAAATTGCTTGCACAAAATTACCTTAAAATGTTGCACAGTGTATTTATAGTGTCCAATAACAACGACAATCTGAATAAAAATTGTAAGATATGACCCTAACCCTATATCAAAAACAATGGCTGCTAAGAATGTTATATGCCATGGTTACAGATTTCTTATATTCAGAGACTCATAATGAAATTTCATTTGAAACATTACTTTCTTTAACAATATTCCCAAAAAGTAAGGGATTTTGCTACATTTTGATCCAGTATAGAATTATGTAAAATTAACAGTCCAAAAGAACGTTAAAAACTTGGGTTTGGGCGTCGTGTTAGTAACCCTCCCCTAGAAAAAACAGCCTACTATGAAAAAAACGAAAGAAAGGAAAAACAAACCCCTCTAAAGTTGACGAACCCCGCAAACGTTTTAAGGACCATGATCTGCGAATCTTCACCTGGAATGTTCGCACTCTTTATAGAGAAGGTGCAGTCTTCGCATTGGCAGAGTACTTGAAAAGTACAAGGCCGATATTACTGCCATACAGGAAATACGATGGATTGGGAAAGGCGTCACAACAACACCTAAAGGTGACGCACTGTATTATAGCTGCCATTACGTTTAGTTGCGGATTCGTAGTTAGTCGGAGACTAAAACATCTGGTATCCAGCTTCACCCCAGTGAATGAAAGACTTGCTGCAATTCGAATAAAAGCTAAATTCTTCAACATCAGCTTTATTTGCGCTCATGCTCCCACTGAAGAAAAGGACGAACAGACCAAAGATATATTTTACGAGCGCTTAGAAGAAACATATGACCGTTGCCCTGCCCATGACATTAAAATCATTCTAGGCGATTTTAATGCCAAAATTGGAAAGGAGAATATCTTTGGCCCAACAGTCGGGAAATTCAGTCTCCACAGTGAAACATCTGACAATGGCATAAGGCTGATAGACTTTGCAGCAGGAAAAAAAACATGGTAGTTGCAGTACCAGATTTAATCATCTCGATATGCATAAGGGCACCTGGCTGTCTCCAGATCAAAGAACAAGTAATCAAATTGATCATGTTGTGATAGATGGAAGACATTCATCGAGCGTGTTGGATGTACGATCGTTCCGAGATTTGGACCACTACCTTGTTGCAGCAAAGGTACGTACTCATCTAAACGTTGCAAATAAAGTAGCAACAGACACAACGCGGAAGTTGGACATCGATAGGCTGCAAACACAAAAGATAGCCACAGCATATTCCACTCAACTAGCCCAATTGCTTAACGCGAGCACTCCTTGTCCCGATAACATAACAACACAATGGCAAAATATTGCCCACTCCATGCAAACAGCCGCAAAATCCATACTTGGATTCCAGGGATCTCCACAATGGAATTCATTGTATGACCAGGAGTGTCGTGCTGCTACTGAAGAGAAAATACGGCATATAGAGCTACTTTACAATCAGTAGCAACACGTAGCGCACGAGAGAGATATCGGGAGAAAAGGAGAGATGAGAAACGTCTTTTCCGCAAGAAAAAGAGAGAAATGGAAAAGCGGGAGTGTGAAAAAATAGAGATGTACAGGAGCCAGAATGAAGTCCGAAAATTCTACCAAAGAGTGAAACATCAAACAGATGGCTTTGGTACAGGCACATCCTCCTGTAGAGACCAGCAAGGTAATATGGTAACAGATACATATAGAGTGCTCAGGATATGGAAGGGACATTTCTCCAAACTGCTGGTATCCAATAGTAGCGAAGACGATGATACCACAGATCCAATCCCAGAAGATGGTATAGAATGTATACCTCCCGGCCAAGATGAGGTAAAAACAGCAATCAACCGGCTGATGAATAATAAAGCAGCAGGAGCTGTTTAAAACCGGAGGCGACGCGCTGATAAGGTGTATGCATCAGCGTGCCCGACGATTGGAACCTGAGCATCCTATGTCCCGTCCACAAGAAAGGAGATAAGAGTGTATGCTCCAACTATAGGGGCATAAGTCTTCTCCCTATTGCCTATAAGATAGTGTCAGGGATAATGTGCCAACGACTAAAGCCAATGGTCAACGAAATAATTGGACCATACCAATGTGGCTTTAGACCTGGCAAGTCCACCATTGACCAGATATTTACCCTGCGGCAAATCCTAGAGAAGACCCAAGAGATGCAGATCGACACATATCACCTTTTTGTCGATTATAAAGCAGCATTCGACAGTCCCCTCGATCAAAGGTATTCCATGCAATGTCTGAATTTGCTATCCCCGCAAAGCTCATCCGGCTTTGTAAGATGACTTTAACTGATACTAGGTCCTCAGTTAAAATTGGAAAGAACCTCTCCAAAGAATTTTGTACCAAAAGCGGTTTCAGACAAGAAGACAGCCTTTCGTGTGACCTATTCAACATTTTGCTGGAAAAGGTAATACGAGATGCAAATGTCAAAAGAAATGGCTCAATTTACACCAATAGCCACATGCTACTTGCTTATGCTGATGACATAGACATCATGGGACGATCAGTAAAAGAAGTAACTGATACCTTTAGGAAGGTCTAAAGTGGGTCTTGCGGTAAACGGCGAAAAGACCAAATTGATGGTGTCGACGCGTCCATAGAGCTCGGATCAACTGTGGAAGTTGTTACCTATAATTTTGAGGTAGTTAAAGACTTCGTCTACCTCGGCACTTCCATAAACACAACAAACAACATCAGTTGTGAAATAAGAAGAATAATTGTATTGGCCAACAGATGCTACTATGGTTTAAGTAAGCAGTTTAAAAACAAAGCCACATCTCGTCAAACAAAAATAACACTATACAAAACGCTGATACTACCCGTGATAATGTATGTCTCCGAAGCATGGGTACTTGCGCAAGCAGATAAGGCAGTGCTTGGTGTGTTTGAGAGAAAAATTCTTCGAAAGATCTATTGCGTTGACGGTATACAAAGACATGAATATAGTTAAACGTATCGAGATGCAACGATTGCGTTGGCTAGGCCATATCATAAGAATGAGCGATGATGAACCCTCAAAAAGGCGTATGAATACAAGCCACATGGCGGTGCACGCAGAATCGGCAGGCCTAAGCTTCGATGGAGCATAGCCGCGGTATTCCAAAAAGTCAAGCGAAAAACAGAGAGGAATGGAGATCTTTTCTTAGTTCGGTCTATGGAACAAATGTTCTGTAGAGGGCCAACTAAGTAAGTAAGTAACAGTCCAAAATTAAAACACATAATTTCATCCTAATATATATACATTTGTAATCCAATTTTCTTAAGGAAATAGTATACCTAGATATATGGTTTATTTTGAAACTCATAGTAAAATTTTATGTAGAATTTTTCATCTTTTGACTCTTTTCACCTAGAACCAAGTTTTATATTACTTTCATGTATCAACTCGAATAAAGAAGGAAAAAATTCATGAAAAATTATATCTAAGGTCTAAAAGCTCAACTTGAAAGAGAATTAATTAAAAAATTGGGAAATATTGTCATGTTTTTTCAGCAAAATCTGTACTGCCATTTTTATGATATATGATGTAAATGATGTGAAATTTGAGGAAGAATATATTTGTCTTTGACGTCATCTCTCTAGAATTATGTTTTGTGGGACAATTTTGAATAAACTCACATGAAGTCCGACTTTAACCCTAAAACGTGTTTTTCATTTTTAGAGATCTTTGGCGATTGGATAAGATTTACAGATTTGGTGTGCTGAGAAAATTTTATGACGAACAGTTTTGTGGAATATTTGGATTTGATATGATTACATTTTAAAGGAGTTTTTGAAAGATTTTCGAAAAAAGGACCAAAAAGACCTCTTTGATGAACCGCATAAGGGTTAAAATTTTTAACAAAAATATTGCGCACATCCTTCTCTGTAAAGTTGCCACGGACACTATATACCTAAAGTGCTAGGATTCGATCATATCTTAACTATAATGTTTCGGAAAAAACTTGCCCCGCCTACTTTGGTTACTTTTCGATGTAAACTTTAAAAACGCCGATACACGTGTCTCATATTTTTAGTTCAGTTTTCCTTGTCGTTATATGCGGCCTTCATCAAACCGTGGACCTCTACTGACAAATTTCTACTGGAAATATAAATACCGAAAATCGGGAGCAACCTTTATATGGAGGGTGCATCAAATCGTGTACGTGTACTGACAAATTTTTGGGGGAATGTTGTATAACCCCAAATAAGACTAAATACTAAATTGCTGTCATTTCTGTATGGTAATGCGGCTGAAACCCCGCGCATACCAAAAATTGGAAAGTACCGTTCTATGGGGCTGTATCAAAACAAGGACCTGTACTGACAAATTTCTGGAGAAAAGTTGTGTGGGGCTAATAATACGACTAAAAACTTTAAAATACCGAAAATTTGCAAGTACCTTTTGATGGGAGCCTAAATACCACATTCAGACTTTTCGGTGTAATAATTATGTTGGACCTTGAAAATGCCGAAAATCGGCAGGTACCTTTCTATGGAAGCTATATTAAAACGGGGATCTGTACTAATTAATTTCTGGGAAAAAGTTTTGTAACCCCAAAGAAGACTAAAAATCGAATTTCAGCTATTTCGGTGTGATAATGTGACTAAAACCTTGAAAATACAGCCCTGACTTGGCCCTCAATGACCTCTTTTTACTCCCGCACATGAAGGAAAAAAAGCGTGGTCAAAATTTTCGTCGCAGAAGATGCTGCTGACGCGTTGACAGGTCTAAAGCCGTATTGGCAATTATTTCGTTGACCATAGTCTTTAGTCGTTCGCACAATATCCCTGACTCTAAGTTATAAGCAATAGGGAGCAGACTTATATCCCTGCAGTTATAGCACACAGTCTTATCTCCTTTCATGTGGACTGATGCTCAGGTTCGAATCGGATATGCATTCTTCCTGACAGATGGTGCCAACTAGCTGATGCATACACCTTGTCAGACTGTAGCTTCCTGTTTTGAACAGTTCGGCTGGTAAGACATTGGCTCCTGTTGCCTTATTATTCTTCAGGCGGGGTTATTACTGTCTTCATCTCGTCTTGGCCGTTCGGTATGCACTCAATACGTTCTTCTGGGATTGGATCTGTGGTATCTTCGTCGTCTTCACTATTAATGGATACCAACAATTTGAAAAAAAAACAATGATATTTTCATATAATGAGCACACTATCTGTATCTGCAACCAGATTAGCTCACTGATATCTACAAGAGAATGTGCCTGTACCAAAGCCATCAGTTTGGTGTTTCACTCTTTGGTAGAATTTTTGGACTTCATTCTGGCTCCTGTTCGTCACATTCCCGCTTTTAAGTTTTTCTCTTTTTCAAGCGGAAAAGACGGTTCTCCCCTATCCTTTTCCTTTGATACCTCTTTCGTGCGCAAAGCATTTACTGACAAAATTTCTGGGGGTAAGTTTTGTGATAATGAATCTAAAGCATTAAAAATGCCCAAAATTGGCATGTACCTTTCTATGGGGGTTATATTAAAACATGGAACTGTACTAACAAATTTCTGGGAAAAAGTTTGTAACCCCAAAGAAGATTAAATATCGAATTTCAGTTATTTCGGTGTGTTAATGTGACTAAAACCTTAGAAAATACCGACGACCTGGATGTCTCTTTCTATTGGACTATATCTAATTTAGTGGCAGAAAGTTTTGTAACCCCAAAGAAGACTAAATATCGAATTTCAACTATTTCGGTGTGATAATGAGGCTAAAACAGACGGACATGGTTATTTCCACTTCGACTTGTTTATAGCCGTAATTAACTCTTATAATTGGACATTTTCTCCCATTTTCGTGTAGAAGAAAATGATGTTCAAACGTCTGTTAATTGATTTAAAAAATATTCACTCTTGCAAATAAGTGAACAACCCAAACAAGATGTTGAAATATCTCCCACATCGATGTGAGCATTTCTCATTTCTTTGACACCCAAGACTAGTTTATGCTACGAAGATTTGTAGTCGATAAACCACATGACAAATGACTAGAAATTCGAAGTTAATCTACTATCTTTGGTTTGATCTAAAACAGAGCCACTATTCCAAGAAAACCCACAAAATGACATGAAAATAGTTTAGAGTTGTAAAGATCAAAATCAAGTGAATCGTTTTGCAGAATTCTTAAATTTCAATAAACACAACCAATGGTAAGGCTGAAACATATAAAACCTCAAAACCAACTCCTACACCGTCATAGTCACACAATATGAAGCAAAGCGTGAAAATAGGTGGTAAGTTTCGGACATTTCAGGCAAAAGAAGAAATTCAAAAAATAATTAAGTTTAATTCTTAGTTTTACTTGTATCGCTGGTGTTCATTGTGGTTGGACCCACTGGAGTTTATGGTTCCAAAAAATCATCTTTTGGGAACTATGCCATGGCCCGTTCAATTGCAGAGCCTAGTGAAAACAATGGCCAGTACATAGTGTACTCACAAAATGATATGTACCAGCAGAAAAAGGATAAACCCAAAGAACCCCAAATCACTGAAGACGATTTCGAAGAAGAACCTGAAGAAAAAGAAAACGATAACCGCAAAGTACCAGATTACCTGTATCCCAGTGTTATACCCATGGCATCGGATAATAATGTTAAAATTGTTATACCTCAAATGATTTATGGACTGGAGAATCGCGGAGGTGGTGGTGGCGGTTATCATCAGGATAAGAAAATGTCCAATAATTATTATGGCCCACAACGTGTATCTTTGCCAAATTCTAATTTACAATTTGGCATAAATTTAAATGGTAATGCCGGTTTTGGTAAACCCTCATCAGGCCACATGGAAAAGGAGGAAGGACAACAGCAAATGATGCCACAAACAGCAATATTACCCATTGTTATCGCTGGCCAGCCAGGACCACCAGGACCCCCTGGTCCACCTGGACCTGCAGGACCACCTGGACCAATGGGCCGTCCCGGTCCCATGGGTAGACAGGGTCACCAAGGACCACCTGGGCCACCCGGCCCACAGGGACCCCCTGCCCAAAACAGTAACTCATATGCCTCATTAGGTCAAACTTCTGGCTTGTGGTATACCAATGGAAAGCCCCTGATAACCATACCTCAAAATAATTATAATAGTGAGGAATAAATGATTTGGCAGAAAAACAAAAAAGAATATTTTACTTTTTAATTTATTTATCTAAAACAAAACAACTGTTTCCACTAACATATCCGAAAAACCCGGTCATGTTTCAGTTCAACAGTTTTTCATAGCCAACTTATTCAGAAAATGTTGCGGGATCAGAGTTCAGCCGGTGCCCTGACATACCTCCCAACGGACATAACTCCCAAATCCTCCTTTGATGTAGGACATAACTCCCAAAATCTTTGAGACTTATGTCCGATGTTATGTGCCGTGTGCCCAATGGGAGTTATGTCCTTTTTGTAATGTAAATAAATTTGTTTTCAAATTAAAAGTTGTGGTAGACGGCGGGCCTTCGGCCGGGGTTTAAGATTCAGCCATTTGATAAATACTAAATCAGGCTACGCGAACCAAGTCTTCTTTGCCTCGTAATCTATTTCGACATCATAAGATTAAGTGGATGTGACCAGCCTTCGGGCGGGATTGGAGACTTCAATCCTTGGGCAGATGCAAACATCTCCAATGCGTGCAAAATTTTCTTCGAAATAGTTTGGGCGTAATGTCCGCAATATTTTTGGGAGCAATGTCCCCAAACACCAAGAAATTTTGGCAGTATTGTCTGAGTTCATTGATGGATACGAGGGCTGCACGAAATCTACCTGGCCTAGGCAACTACGCGTATTGCCAGGTGCCATTTAAATTTTTTTTGGATAGTTTGACAGTTTTTAGCCATTTTATGTGTTGTTTACAGTGACTTGAAAAAATCACTTTGCAAAAAAATGGAATATACTTGTGAACAGTTTCGCCCAAGAATATTTCACAACTTTTGACGTAGATAATCACCGCATGAGTGTAACGATCAAATTAAATCTTTGTATGTCGATGAAGGACCATCCTATAGGACTATGAAAAACTGGCTTAATGAATTCAACCGTGGTCGGCAATCCCCAAAAAACGAAGGTCGTGAGGTCGCCAAAAATAGGCGGTTGTGTTAGAAAACAAAATATGCCGTGCATGAACGGAAAATGCGAGATTGCCATGTTAAATACCGTGAGATAGAGGCATCCTTAGGCATTTCTTCCACCAACTAACATTTGATATTGCATAAACACCTGGCCGCAAAAGTGGATTTTTCTCGTTAGATCCAGCAAAATTGGACAATCGCTCGAAAAAGGCTCCTGTGAATTGGCTTCAAAGAAACTGAGCATAAAATCGATCGCGGTGCTTTAAACGACGTTTAAAAGATCGTTACTGACGAATCTAGGATCTATGCTTAGGAGCCTGAAACGAAGCAGTAATCGGTAGTTCGAAAGCGAGCCAAATCAAACGAAAGTTGTTCATTTAAGAAGTACTTCGCAGCAAAAGTTTGCCTGTTTCTTCAGAAAAACTGACCGTGTGGCGACTATACGGCTTGAGAAATATAGGACGGTTAATTCTGAGTGCTCTCACACATCCATTCAAACCAGCGCATTTGCAAACGAATTGAGATACGTCACTGAAATTTTGCACAAACTCAGCTTGTACCTGTGGGTAATAATGGGCCAAATATGAACAATATCGTCTAATGTTTTGGTATAGCCCCCATATAACGGTACCTTCCGATTTCCGCTAATTTGAGGATTTAAGCCACAATTTTGTAGCAAATTAGCTGTAATTTGGTACTTAGGGTTCCTAGTGGTCACAAAATATTTCCACCAAAAATTATGGACATAGGTGCATGTTTTGATATAGCCCCTATGTAACCGTATCTCCCAATTTAAGGTATTTTGAATATCATGACCACATTTTTAAACCAACTTGGCTGTAATTTTGCATTCCGTGTTCTCACTGCGTATAAAATCTTCTTACAAAACATTTTCAATACGGATTTGTGTTTCGATGTAGCTTCTTTTATATACGGCTTGAGAAATATAGGACGGTTAAATTTGAGTGCTCTCACACATCCATTCAAACCAGCGCACGGTGGTCGAAAGCACTGATCTAGTGGCGCGAAATTTATAACTTGCAAACGAATTGAGATACTTCAATGAAATTTTGCACAAACTCAGCTTGTACCTGTGGGTAAGAATGGGCCAAATATGAACAATATCGGCTAATGTTTTGGTATAGCCCCCATATAACGGTACCTTCCGATTTTCGGTATTTTGAGAATTTAAGCCACAATTTCGTAGCCAATTAGCTGTTATTTGGTACTTAGAGTTCGTAGTGGTCACAAAATATTTCCACCAAAAATTATGGACATAGGTGCACGTTTTGATATAGCCCCTATGTAACCGTACCTCCCAATTTAAGGTATTTTGAATATCATGACCACATTTTTAAACCAACTTGGCTGTAATTTTGCATTCCGTGTTCTCACTGCGTATAAAATCTTCGTAAAAAACATTTTCAATACGGATTTATGTTTCGATGTGGCTTCTTTTATATACGGCTTGAGAAATATAGGATGGTTAATTCTGAGTGCTCTCACACATCCATTCAAACCAGCGCACGGTGGTCGAAAGCACTGATCTAGTGGCGCGAAATTTATAACTTGCAAACGAATTGAGATACTTCAATGAAATTTTGCACAAACTCAGCTTGTACCTGTGGGTAAGAATGGGCCAAATATGAACAATATCGGCTAATGTTTTGGTATAGCCCCCATATAACGGTACCTTCCGATTTTCGGTATTTTGAGAATTTAAGCCACAATTTCGTAGCCAATTAGCTGTTATTTGGTACTTAGAGTTCGTAGTGGTCACAAAATATTTCCACCAAAAATTATGGACATAGGTGCACGTTTTGATATAGCCCCTATGTAACCGTACCTCCCAATTTAAGGTATTTTGAATATGACCACATTTTTAAACCAACTTGGCTGTAATTTTGCATTCCGTGTTCTCACTGCGTATAAAATCTTCGTACAAAACATTTTCAATACGGATTTATGTTTCGATGTAGCCCCTTTTATGGTACCCCCGATTCGTTGAATTTTTACTTGTTTTCCCATATTTAATAACATATTTAGCTATAATATGGTATTATAGTGTCTCCGGGGGCAGAACTCCTCCTTGCAAACATTTCTCAAGATAGGTCCATATTTTGATTTAGCTCCCATACAAATGCACAGCTAAATTTGTATGAATTTCATGAATTTCCCTTATTTTAAACGTGAAGTCATCAAAAGATGTGCAAATATTTACAGCCCGAATGTGGTTATTCAGTATCCGAGAGTCCAATTTCATTCCCCAAAAAATAATCGAACCCAAGTTCGGCCGAGTTTACAAGATGTACTCTATGGAACAAGCGCGTACAACCCATAAAAACACTAAAAATTGAATTTTTTGAAAATTTATTGCTAAATAACTAAGTACCTCCAGACACCAAACTAATGTTTATAATTTAAATCACACCCTCTGCTATTAATTAAAAATAAATCGTGTCCAGTTTCATTTCGAATTTATTTATACACTAGCTGAACCCGGTGCGTTTCGCTACCCCTTTAGATTGATATGCATTTGAAATTTTACGGATTTTTTAAAATCAGATAGAAATAAATTCAATAATTTAAAGTAAAGTATTTATTGTAATGCTGTATATCCTAATACAATGTTTTTTGTTTTTCCTTCAGGAGCGTAAACAAACAAATCGGCCGGTCTACCAACACGTGAACATGCAACGTAGAGCTGACCATGAGAAAAGCAAGAACATGCTAAATTTAGGCCGCATACACGAAGAGTCTGCCCTTGGGATTTATTTATAGTCAATGCAAATGTGAAACGTACAGGAAACAGAAATCTTTTAAAATTGAAGGGCGTTTCTATTGCTATTAGAGGGATTCGAGGTAGAATTACATCTGAACCTATATACTTCCCAGTAATAATGGTTGCCTCAATTAAATAGTTATGTAGTTTTTTTTACTGTTAACCTTGTACCATTGCAAAGGCGAGGTGGGTCTATGTTTCTTAATAAAATAATAGGAACACCAACTTTTAGCACTAAATTATGTGGTGGAAAGCCTGAAGATCCAACGAACTTAGGAATTCAACTGGATAGTTAACCGCGTCGTCTTCAGTTGCCACAGTATCAATGGATTTGTACGTTCGTGCATTTCCTGAAATTCTATTGACTGAAATTCTTTCAATATAATTTACCAATTTGTTTTGTAGACCAATTCCCGCCACATATTCCAAAGTTTCATTGAAATGGGCTTACATAGCGTGTTTGGTGCATCAAATACATGAAATCGGCCGAAAATATATATGGGAGCTATATGTAAATCTGAACCGATTTCTATTTTGTAGATAAATTTCCGCCACATATTTCAAATTTCATTAAAATTGGACAAACATAAGGTGTTTATTGCATAAAATACATGAAATCGGCCAAAAATATATATTGGAGGTATATCCAAATCTGATCCGATTTCGATATAATTTGGCAAACTAATTTCTAGGATCAATTCCGTTCAATTTTCGTCAAAATTGAACATACATGGCGTGTTTGGTGTAGAAAATACATGAAATCGGCCGAAAATATATATGGGAGCTATATCCCAATCTGAACCGATTTCAAAATAGTTTGGAACATTTATTTCTGCAATTAATTCCGTCACACATTCCAAATTTCATTGGAATTGGGCATATAAAACGTGTTTTATGCATCAAATGCATTAAATCGGCCGACAATATATATCCAAATCTGAGCCGATTTCAAATTACTTTGGCAAATTTATTTTTAGACCAAATTCCGTCACACATACCAAATTTGAAGACTGTATCGATAATCGTTCGTTAGATATCAGTATACAAAGTCTACAGTTTTTGGAGGTACTTCCAATCCTGAGGCTATATCTCCAGATCGGGGCGGAATTTTTAAGATTTATATAGCCTGTGACACTTTCAGGCCGTGTGGTAATATACTCTGAAAGTTTCAGGAAGATCGATTCAGCGGTTTTTGAGTCCATAAACTTCAAACAAACAAACGTACAAACATTTTCCTCCGTTATAGATATACTCGTAGATACCGCACAAATTTCATTGAAATAAACATGGGAGCTATAGCCAAATCAACACCGATTTCAATACTTATTTCTACACCAAATTTAGTTACACATTGGACATACATAGCGTGTTTGGGGCATCAAATACATGAAATCGGCCGAAAATATATATAGGAGCTATATCCAAATCTGAACCGATTTCAATATAATTCGGCATACTCATTTCTACAACAAATTTAGTCACACATTCCAAATTTCATTGAAATTGGACATACATAGTGGGTTGGGTGCATCAAATACATGAAATCGGCCGAAAATATATATAGGAGCTATATCCAAATCTGAACCGATTTCAACATAATTCGGCATACTCATTTCTACCACAAATTTAGTCACACATTCCTAATTTCATTGAAATTGGACATACATAGTGGGTTGGGTGCATCAAATACATGAAATCGGCCGAAAATATATATAGGAGCTATATCCAAATCTGAACCGATTTCAACATAATTCGGCATACTCATTTCTACCACAAATTTAGTCACACATTCCTAATTTCATTGAAATTGGACATACATAGTGGGTTGGGTGCATCAAATACATGAAATCGGCCGAAAATATATATAGGAGCTATATCCAAATCAGAATCGATTTCAATATAATTCGGCATACTCATTTCTACCACAAATTTAGTCACACATACCAAATTTCATTGAAATTGGACATACATAGTGGGTTGGGTGCATCAAATACATGAAATCAGCCGAAAATATATATAGGAGCTATATCCAAATCTGAACCGATTTTAATATAATTCGGCATACTCATTTCTACAACAAATTTAGTCACACACACCAAATTTCATTGAAATTGGACATACATAGTGGGTTGGGTGCATCAAATACATGAAATCGGACGAAAATATATATGGGAGCTATATCCAAATCTGGGCCGATTTCGCTATATTTTGGCACATTTATTTTTAGGCTAAAATCCATCACACATTTCAAATTTGGAGTCTGTATCTGTAACCGTTCTATAGATATTTGCATACAAAGTTTAAATTTTTTGGAGGTACCTCCGATTCTGATGCTATATCTCCGGATCGGAGCGGAATTTCGAAACTTTTTATAGCCTATGTTACTTTCAGGCGATGTAGTAATATACCCTGAAAATTTCAGCAAGATCGGTTCAGCGGTTTTTGAGTCTATAAATTTCAAACAAACAAACAAACAAACATACAAACATTTTTCTATTTTATATATATAGATTTAAACAAATATGAAGTTAATTTTTTGCTAAAATTTTTTAAAATCTGAAGCAACAAAAAAGTGAATATTTACAACAACAAAATGAAAAACAAAATCTTTGTCTGCAAAGTGTCTGTAATCGATACAATGGAAAATATTTCACACTTTTATAGTTCGATTTTTTTACTTTCGCGCCGCTAGATCAGTGGTTTCGACCAGTGTGCAGCGCCTGTTTGACCGGACAAAACGTGGAATTGATGGGTCATCCGTCGTACAACCCTGACTGGGGATCCAATGAGTTCATTTGATTGCAGCACATCAAGAAAAAAGGCGTGGTCATCGATTTTCGTCGCCAGAAGATGCTGTTAGAGCTTCAAAAATCATGTTTTGGAGGTGTCTCAATCGGAGCGGAAAAAGTGTTTCGTCAATAGGTTTGAGCGCACGAAAAAGTGTATAAATCATGCTGGAGACTACTTAAGAAAACAATAAAAACGTTTTAGGTGGTAAATATTCGCGTTTTCATTGTTAGGCCAGATAGTTATCGTTCAGCCCTCGTATAAGTCCCAAAAACATTTTAGGAGTTATGTCCGGGCACCGCTTCAACCACCGAAGAATATGTCATTTTGTTCTGTTTGGGATTCGAATGGGAGATCTTTCTATAGACGTCATTAAAGGGGGTCTTTCTACAGAATCCAATAAAGAGGGTTACTTCTATGGGCGCATCTTAAAGGGGAGCCTTTCTAAAGAAGCCTTTAAATAAAAATGTTCTATAATTGTTTTTATACATCCCACTATTAATTGTATGGAGGATATAAATAGCTTTGTCATTCCGCTTTTAACAAATTGAAATATTCGTCTGCAACCCTATACTCGTAAAGTACATATGTATATTCTTCATCAGCATACAGTTCTAAATCGATATAACCATGTCCGTCCATCCTTCCGTCTGTCTGTCTGTAGAAAGATATAGGATACAGGTCGTAATATTTAAGATATATCATTATAATTTGGTACAGAAATTACTATTACTCCTACGATGCACTAGGCTATATCGGACTACGTTTTGATATAGCCCCCATATAACCCTATTTCCCGAGAAATCACTCAAATTTATTTAGCCTTTTTGAGGTTTCCCCCCTGAAGTTTGTCAGAGGTGCACGATTTGAGGGTTTTAGCCGCATTATCTACAGAAATGACAGCAATTTATTATTTAGTCTTCTTAGGGGTTACAAAACTTTGCACCAGAAATTTGTCAGTACAGGTCTGCAATTTGAAGTAGGCTCCATAGAACTGTACTTCCCGATTTTCGGTATTTGCAGGGATAACGAGCCTAATCACGCCGAAATGACTGAAAATTAGTATTTAGCCTTCAAACTAAACTGTTCCCCATTAGCTCTCACAGAATGGTTTCGCACGATTTTCGGCATTTTCAAGGTTTTAGCCCCATTACCACACCGCAATGGCTTTCTTGGGTCTACAAAACATTCCCCCAGAAATTTGTCGGTACATGTCCACGTTTAGATATAGACCCAATAGAAAGGTTCCTCTTGATTTTCCGTACTGCAAAGGTTTTAGGTCACACCGAAGTGAAATAAAAAATGTGATTTGTCTTTGGGGCCACTAACTTTTGCCCCAAAAATTTGTCAGTACAGGTCCACGTTTTGATAGAGCCCCATAGATACCTTCTGATTTTCGGTATTTGCATAGTCTTAGCCTCAATATCTTATAAAAATTACTGCAATTTAGTATTTAGTCTTCTTTGGTGTTACAAAACTTTCCCCCAGACATTTGTTAGTAAAAGTACACGATTTGATGTAGACCCCATAGAACGGTACTTCCCACATCGATGTCTCATTTGAATTAAACCTTTTTTATTTTAAAATATAATATTATTCCTCCGCTAGCATTAGGGTTATGACTTGTTTACAACCTCGTATCCTTGTATGATATTTTGATGAGTTTTTACCTAAGATTACATAAAATCTTAATAATAAAGTGATTCGATAAAAGAAAACTTCCGCACAAAAAGCGTTGAAAGTTTTCATTTCTTCAGAATTTTTGACAAAAAAAATTTTTAAGTCACTGTAAGCCGGTATTTATCTGAAATTAAGGTATAGGTGCACTCAACATAACCAAAATGACATAACCGTTTGTTTCTCACTAACCTTATTCTCATATCATTACATATATATAATTTATATTATATATAACTTTATATCATATATCACAATAAAATATAATTTAAAAATAGAAAATAATTTGTCGCTTAGACTCTATAAATATATTCTTTCTCATGATGGAATCTCTCAAATAAAACGCTTGCCGTTTAATTTTGCCACCAATTATAATTTAAATGCAAGCGTTTTATTTGAGAGATTTCATCATGAGAAAGAATATATTTATTGAGGCTAAGCGACAAATTATTTCCTAGTTATACCCTCCACCATAGTATGGAGGGTATAATTAAATTTGTCATTCCGTTTGTAACACATCGAAATATTCATCGGAGACCTTATAAAGTATATATATTATTGATCAGCATAAAAATCTATGTCGAATTGACCATGTCCGTCCGTCTGTATGTCTGTTAAAATCAAGATACAGCTCGCAATTTTGAAGATAGAGAGTCAAAATTTGGTACAGAAGTTTTTATTACTTGCAGGATGGTTGGTATTGAAAATGGGATATATCGGTCCAAATTTTGATATAGCCCCCATAGGTACGTAGTCTTCTTTAGGGGTATAAAACTTTCCCCTAGAATTTTGTAGGTATCGGTCCTCACCTTCATATAGCGCCCATAGAACGGTACCTCCCGATTTTCGGTATTTTGAAGTCTTTAGCTTTATTATCCTACCAAAATGGCTGAAATTTGGTACATAGTCTACGTTGGTGGTATAAAACTTCCCCCAGAACTTTGTCGGTATCGGTCCATGCCTTCGTATAGCCCCCATAGAACGGTATCTCCCGATTTTCGGTATTTTGAACGTTGTGGCCTCAATACTCCACCGAAATGGCTGAAATTTAGTATTTAGACTTCGTTGGGGGTACTCAAACTTCCCCTTCAAATTTGTCGGTATAGGTCTACGCCTTCATATAGCCCCCACGCCTTCATATAGCCCGTAATACTGAAGATTGTGACGTCAATATCCAACCGAAATGGCTAAAATTCGTTATTTCGTCTTCCAAGAGTTATAAAATATTCCAGAAGAATATTATCAGTAAAGGTCCACGTATTCCTATATCCCCATAGAAGCGTACTTCTTGATTTTCGGTATTTTTTAAGTTTTAGCCACATTCTCTTACCGAAATATAGGAAATTTGGTATTTAGTCTTCTTCGAGCCTAAAAACCTTTCGTCAGAAATTTGTCGGTATAGATCGACGTTTTGAAATAGCCCCCATAGAATTGTGCCTCACATTGTTTTACCGAAATTGCTGAAATTTAGTATTAATGGCCTGTTTCACTAAGACGATTCGAATTCAAATTCGTTCGAACTACTATCAAACTTCTGTTTGTTGACAAATATTTTTTGTACACAATAACAGGAGTTTGGTCGTTTTTCGAACGAATTTGAATTCAAATCGTTTTCGAGAAACAGACCATAAGTCTTCTTCATACACGAAAGGAAACTAATTATTCCATTTTACTTCAATACAACTTGTAGTGGAGGTTATAACAAGTTCGGCCCGGCCGAACTTAGCGCCGTTCTTACTTGTTTTAAGTGCATTTCTAAATAAAACACTGAAACTTAATTTTTTATACCCTACACCACTATGTGGTAAGGGGTATTATGTGTTAGTGCATTTGTATGTAACATACAAAAGGAAGCGAGATAGACCCATAGTTCCTTCTAGGGATATACATAGAATCACTTTCTGAGTCGATTTATGCATGTCCGTCCGTCCGCTCGCAACATACAGGTCGCATTTGTTGACCGATTTCGCTGAAAATTGGGGAATACCATTTTTTTAGCCGTCGGAAGATCAAGTTCGAAGATGGGATATATCGGTCCACGTTTTGGTATAGCCCCCATATAACGGTACCCCCCGATTTACGGTATTTTGACGTTTTCAGCTACATTTTCAGACTGATTTGGCTATAATTTGACATTTAGGGTTCCTAAGTGTCAATAAACATATATAACAAAAGTTGTGGTCATAGGTCCCCGTTTTGGTATAGCCCCCATATAACGGTGCCCCCCGATTTACGGTGTTTTGATGTTTTTAGCTACATTTTCAGACCGATATAGCTATAATTTGACATTTAGGGTTCTTAAGTGTCAATTAACTTATATAACAAAAGTTGTGGACATAGGTCCACGTTTTGGTATAGCTCCCATATAACGGTACCCCCGATTTACGATGTTTTGATGTTTTTAGCTACATTTTCAGACCGATGTAGCTATAATTTAACATTTAGGGTTCTTAAGTGTCAATAAACTTATATAACAAAAGTTGTGGACATAGGTCCCCGTTTTGGTATAGCCCCCATATAACGGTGCCCCCCAATTTACGATGTTTTGATGTTTTTAGCTACATTTTCAGACCGATATAGCTATAATTTGACATTTAGGGTTCTTAAGTGTCAATAAACTTATATAACAAATGTTGTGGACATAGGTCCCCGTTTTGGTATAGCCCCCATATAACGGTACCCTCCGATTTGCGGTATTTTGACGTTTTTAGCTACATTTTCAGACCGATGTAGCTATAATTTGACATTTAGGGTTCTTAAATGTCAATAAACTTATATAACAAAAGTTGTGGACATAGGTCCACGTTTCGGTATAGCCCCCATATAACGGTACCCCCCGATTTACGGTATTTTGACAGTTTTAGCTACATTTTCAGACCGATAGCTATGATTTGACACTTAGGGTTCTTATGTGTCAATAAACTTATATAACAAAACTTGTGGACATAGGTCCACGGTTTGGTAAAGCCCCCATATAACGGTACCCCCGATTTGCGGTGTTTTGACGTTTGTAGCTACATTTTCAGACCGATGTAGCTATAATTTGACACTTAGGGTTCTTAAGTGTCAATAAACTTATATAACAAAAGTTGTGGACATAGGTCCACGTTTTGGTATAGCCCCCATATAATGGTACCCCCCGGTTTACGGTATTTTGCCGTTTTTAGCTACATTTGAAGACCGATTTAGTTATAATTTTACATTTAGGGTTCTTAAGTGTCAATAAACTTATATAACAAAAGTTGTGGAGATAGGTCCACGTTTTGGTATAGCCCCCATACAACGGTACCCCCCGATTTACGGTATTTTGCCGTTTTTAGCTACATTTTCACACCGATTTAGATATACTTTGACATTTAGGGTTCTTAAGTGTC
Source organism: Musca autumnalis (assembly GCF_047663935.1). Lineage (NCBI taxonomy): Eukaryota > Metazoa > Arthropoda > Insecta > Diptera > Muscidae > Musca > Musca autumnalis. The sequence continues at coordinate 191,748,612 of NW_027411977.1, read as the reverse complement.
AGCAAACTTATATAACAAAACATGTGGACATAGGTCCACGTTTTGGTATAGCCCCCATATAACGGTACCCCCCGATTTACGGTATTTTGACGTTTTTAGCTACATTTTCAGACCGATTTAGCTATAATTTGACATTTAGGGCTCTTAAGCGTCAATAAACTTATATAACAAAACATGTGGACATAGGTCCACGTTTTGGTATAGCCCCCATATAAAGGTACCCCCGATTTACGGTATTTTGACGTTTTTAGCTACATTTTCAGACCGATCTATCTATAATGTGACATTTAGGGTTCTTAAGTGTCAATAAACTTATATAAGAAAAGTTGTGGACATAGGTCCACGTTTTGGCATAGCCGCTATATAACGGTACCCCGGATTTACGGTATTTTGACGTTTTTAGCTACATTTTCAGACCGATTTAGCTATAAATTGACATTTAGGGTTGTGTCAATAAACTTATATAACAAAACTATTGGACGTAGATCAATGTTTTGGAATAGCCCCATATAACGTTACCGCCCGATTTCAGGTATTTTGACGTTTTAAATCACATTTCTAGACCGAATTAGCTATAATTTGATATTTAGGGTTCTTAGTGACCAAAAAACTTATATTCGAAATAATTATGAACGTAGGTCCATGTTATAGCGCCATATAACGGTACCTCGGTATAACGGATTTCGGTATCCCCATATAACGGATTTTCGGTATTTTGAGAATTTTACCTACAAGTTTTAACCGAATTATCTGTAATTTGAACATTTGACATTTGAAATTTTTAGTGGTCACTACACCTCTCTACCAAAAAATGTCAAGAAAGGTCGATGTATTGATAAAGCTCCCATATAAAAGTACCTCCCGATTTTCAGTATTTTGATGATTTTAGATGCAATAATTTGACATTTGAACTAGCAATAATTTGACATTTGAAGTTCTTAGTGGTCACAACACCTCTCCATAAAAAATTGTCAACATAGATCCATGTTCGGATATAGCTCCCATATAACGGTACCTACCAATTTTCAGTAATTGGCAATTTTAGCTACAATTTTTAATCGAACTAACTGTAATTTGACATTTGAAGGTTGTAGTGGTCACCACACATCTGCATCAACAATTTTCAGCATAGCCCTTCCCGATTTTCGGTACTTTGAAGATTTTACTTAAAATGTTTAACCACGTAGGTCCATGTTTTGGTATAGCCCCAGAACAAACCTCCCGATTTTCCGTACTTTAGCTTTATTTTTTGGACGAACTTTCTGTAATTTGAAATTTAAAAGGCAACAAAAATTGTTCATTTAAGTTCATATTTTCGTATAGCCCACATACCTCCGAACTAGCTGTTAATGACATTTGAAGTTCTCACGTTATGTACCGATTTTCGGTATTTTGAGGATTCTAGCTACAATTTTTAACCGAATTAGGAGTTATTTGACATTAAAGGCTCCCAACAAAAACTGTCAACATAGCTTCATGTTTTATTATAACTCCTATATAACGGTACCTCCTAATTTCTCTCCCACCAAAAATGTCAACATACATAGTTAGATATAGGCAACATAAAAAGGGCCTCCCGAATGAAGCATTTTATGTACATTATCTGACATTTTAACGTACCCACTTAAAGTTGGGGACAGGAATGAAAACTAATTATTCAATTTTTGTTCAGAATATTTTATGGTGGAGGGTATGAAAAGTTCGGCCCGGCCGAACTTAACGCTTTTTTACTTGTTTTAAATTATATTTTATTTTTAACTTTTTAGTAAATAAATTTTTTTGACCACTGAGAACAAAATTAAAGTCAATTTAGGCCGAAAATTTAGATAAAAACCTAAAAATGCCTGAAATCGTGTAGTACCGTTATATAAAGGCTATACCAAAACCTGGACTTATGTCCATCATTTTTGGTGGGGAAGTTTCTGTACCATTGGGGACTCCAAATGCCAAGTTACAGCCAATTCGGCCTCAAAATGAAGATAAAAATCCTCATAATACTTAAAATTCTGGCTAAAAATGAAGATAAAATCATTAAAACACTTCAAATCGGGTGGTACTACTATATGGGGCTATCTCAAAACCTGGACCTATGTCAACAATTTTTGGTGGACAAGTTTCTGTACCATTGGGGACTCCAAATGCCGTGTTACAGCCAATTCGGCCTCAAAATGAAGATAAAATCCTCATAATACTTAAAATCGGGTGGTACCGCTATAAGGGTGCTACACCAAAACCTGGACCTATGTTCACAATTTTTGGTGGGGAAATGTCTGTAGCATTGGAAATGCCAAATGACAGCTAATTCGGGCAAAAATGAAGATAAAATACTAAAAATACCTGAAATCGGGTGGTACCGCTATATGGAGGCTGTAGGAAAAATTGGGCCCATATTCATGTATTGTCATCCAAATCTGAAAAGTGTGCAAAGTTTTAGTCCGATTGGTCAACTGCAGCTGTGTCAAAATTGAGTTACCAGATTTGAAATGCAATTTGAATAAAACACCGTTAAACACTATAAAATGGACCAATATTGGTTTTGATTCCATATTCATGTTTTGTCACCTAACTCTGAAAAGTGTGCAAAGTTTCAGTTCGATTGGTCAACTGCAACTGTGTTAAAAATCAGTTACCAGATTTGAACTAAACGGACCAAAGCAAGTTAAATTAAACACTGTAAAAATTAAGTGTTTTGTGCGGAACCTTTTTCAATATTTAAATGGAGTAAAAGTTATTTTAGTAATTAATAGGCAAAAGGTCATTCATTCGTGCAACAGGAAATCATTTTTGAGAATTTTGTTTTCGTTTCAGGGTATTTTTTCAAATTTTTTTTTCAAAGTGGTTTGTGCATAAGATTTTTTAATAATAATATGGATTTAACGTTATTTTAGGCATTTATAGCCATAACTTCATTCATTCTCACTACAGGAAATGATTTTTGAGAAAAAATTTCAAAAAGTCATAACCCTAGTTAGCATATTATACGTTTCCTCGAAATAAGCCTTGATGTGGCGTAAGAGCTTAGCACATTCTTAAACAATAGGAAACTAATTTCTCCATTGTACTGCAATACAACCTGTCGTTCTGGTTCGATGATGTGTTTAATGACTGTAGATTAAATTTGAATCTGCAACGTCTCTTTTTCTGATGCAGTCATCTTAAAACATGAATTTGATATCGTGAAGCAAACATGTATTTTCTTCCATCCTCTCCTGGATCCTAAATACTTCAAATTTATTCCTTTAAGGTGGGCCGAAATCCCGGCGGTACTGCAATACCGGGCCAACCCGTGACAGAAGTGGAGCAAGCCCCTTAAAACTTCCGTCTATTTCCAAAAATCAGTTTAACATTTGTTGTCCTCCGATGGAGGATCTATCAGATGTTAAGCTGATAAGAACAGATACTACACTTTGATCTTAGCCATAAGGCCGAGAAGCGATAACTAAACACTGATCGACTTGAATGTTATTAGTAAATGAAATTTTCAAGTGAATGCGAATTATAAGATGAAAAATTCTTTGCGACATCATGTTATCTACATTAAAAACTGAAAAGTCATACAAGCAGTTTATAGAACAGTAAAAGGGGTTGGTTTTTAATGTTTGTATTCAGGTCGCTGGTAGTGAGATCAAATACATTACCGGTATTGCTTGGGTATACTTTGGATAATAACCACAACAACAACATAAGGTTAGGTTAGAAATTTTGTTGTAAGGGATAGAAATGAACGAAAGAAATTAGATGGTCAGGTCAAATGCTTGTTTTCTGGGTTGTTTTTGTAATTTGTCTACCGGCCTGTCTGATACATACATATGTATGTATGTAAGTGAATTTGTGCCGTGTGCCCCGTGATATTACAAAATGTCAAGTGTTTGTGATTTTTAGATGAAATAAAATAGTTTAAGTAAAGTAAAATCTTATGTTGGAGGTTGTTACTATTAATTTTAAAGATCGAATGAGGAGATTGGAAAAATTTAAGGAGACAGTGTAAAATGACTATGCTCTGAAAACTGACTTGGCACCTGGAATTAGGAAGTGAGTAGCAAGAATGTACTAATTTCTACTATTTTTCCGATAACACCCAGCAAAAAAGTCATTACTAAATAATGACTTTATTCAGTAAAATTTTGCAGTAGTATCTACTTACAAATATACTGTAAAAGTAATTATTTTTACATGGGGATGTCATAGGAAGGAAGTACTTCCTTAAATATGTTTTTTATGTACATACTTAACCACATACCGGCAGTCGAAAAGAAGCTAAATACATAATTCTATTTTTTTTTTAGAAAAAATTGAGGTGAAATTATATTCAAATTCAACAATACAATTTTGTTTGTTTGTGTTTTTTTCATTCGATACCTGCTAGTTTTGAACACACCAACTTCTGATTTGCATTGTAGTTGGTCCGAAAATGTAGATAAAATCTACTAAATGTCGAACCCTTAATGCCAAATTACATGCAATTTGGGTCTAAAACGTCGATACGATTTCATGAAATCGGGCGGTACTGTTATATGGTCACTATTCCAAAACGTGGACCCATGTCAAAAATAGTTAGTTGTTGTTGTAACAGTATTTATATGTTCGTTTTATACCTTCCACCATATGGAGGGTATAATTAAATTTGCCATTTCGTTTGTAACACATCGAAATATTTGTCGGAGACCCTATAAAGTATATAAATATAATTGATCAGCATAAAATTCTATGTCGATTTAATCATGTCCGTCTGTCCGTCCGTCTGTCTGTTGAGATCAAGATACAGCTCGCAATTTTAAAGATAGAGAGTCAATATTTGGTACAGAAGTTTTTATTACTTGCAGGATGGTTGGTATTGAATATGGTTGAATATATTGAATATGAATATATCGGTCCACGTTTTGATATAGCCCCCATAGAACGGTACCTCCCGATTTTCGGTATTTTTAAGGTTTTAGCTTTATTATTATACCAAAATGGCTGCAATTTGGTACGTAGTCTTTTTTAGGGGTTTAAAACTTTCGCCCAGAATTTTGTCGGTTTCGGTCCACGCCGTCATATAGCCCCCATGGAAAAGTACCTCCCGATTTTCCGTATTTTGAAGGTTGTGTCTTTAATATTCCACCAAAATGGCTGAAATTTGGTATTTAGTCTTCAATCTGATTTAAAACTGTTCGCCATAAATTTGTCTGTACAGGTCCACGCTTTCATATTGCCCCATTTCCGACTAAAATTCGTCTGTATAGGTCCACGTTTCGATATAGCCCCCTTAGAACGGTATTTTGAAAGGTTTAAGCTTCATTATCACACCGAAATGGCTGAAATTCGGTATTTAGACTTCATTGGGGGTACTCAAACTTTCCCTTTTAATTTGTCGGTATAGGTCCACGCCTTCATATAGCCCCCATGGAAAGGTACCTCCCGATTTTCCGTATTTTGAAGGTTGTGTCTTCAATATTCCACCAAAATGGCTGAAATTTGGTATTTAGTCTTCAATGTGATTTAAAACTGTTCGCCAGAAATTTGTTCCGACTAAAATTCGTCTGTATAGGTCCACGTTTCGATATAGCCCCCTTAGAACGGTACCTCCAGATTTTCGTAATACTGAAAACTGTGACGTCAATATCCCACCGAAATGGCGGAAAATCGTTATTTCGTCTTCCAAGGGTTATAAAATATTCCAGAAGAGTATTATCAGTATAGGTCCACGTCTTCCTATATCCCCATAGAAGCGTACTTCTTTTTTATTTTTTAAGTTTTAGCCACATTCTCTTACCGAAATATAGGAAATTTGGTATTTAGTCTACTTTGAGTCTAAAAACTTTCCGTCAGAAATTTGTCGGTATAGATCGACGTTTTGAAATACCCCCTATAGAACGGTGCATCACATCATCAAAACTACTCTGGTTTCTCGTGGTAGCTGGCGCTCCTCAGCTGCGATAAATGGGGGATGTTCTCCGCTGACCACATTCACATGATAGTTGTTTATGGCATCTGCGAATGCATTTGTGTGAATGCTATTTAAACCTGTTTGATAGGCTTCTTGATCTAGGGTTTTCTCTCTTGCAACGTTGGACCTTTCTTTCTAGATTATAAAGATAACTTACATACCGAAGGGACAAGAGAGACTTCTCTCATAACAATGAGTTCACGCCGATTTAAAATGTAACGAACGCTTGTCATTGTGTTGCTTTACCGGAAGAATCTTTGTCTCCTCATGTAGTTGGTCCCCTGAAGACATGAAGGGGCACAATGTAACAGTTCTCAGGGCGGTTTTCTGATAGGTTTGAATATTTTTATATCGCGTTGCACTTATATTCACGGACCAAAATGGCGCCGCATAGCTTACCACAGACCGACCTATCGCGTTATATGTGGTCAACAAGGTTTCCATATCTGCACCCCAAGTGCTACCGGCTAGGGACTTGACGATTTCTACACCTCAGAATATCGCAGAATGTGATCCCTAGAATTTTGGGGTAGTTTGTAATCGAAATTCTGCTACCATCGACCATGACATTCAACTCTGTTCTCATCATAGATTTAGTGGTGGATTTTGCATATTTCTCGCTTGGAAAATGTGATAAGATCAGTCAAATAGAAGTTTAGCCTCTCACAAATGACATCCGGGAAGGTACCTGTCGTGAAGATCTTACTATCATCCTCATGCTTTACGATCTCAATGCCGTCTGGATGAATTCCAATTACGACAGGTGTCCACACATATAATTGATTATCCAACGTTTAAAACTTGACCGGAGGGGTTTCTACTTGATGTCCTCAAAGAGCGTGGAGTGCTTGACAGTATCAAAGGCTTTTTATAAGTCAAGCGCCACAATCACTGTTCTATCACACGACTTGCTCTGGTTGAGTCCTCGACTAATAAGTATGTGTGGCGATGGCGTAGGGGCTGCTTATGGAACTAATGCTGATAATCGGCAACTGGATTGCCATTTTGGACACTGGGGAGAACTAAAGCCTTAATTTTTTTTGTACGGACGACAAAAGCGAAATCTGTTTTTACTATTCACCTTTGCTGGCATCCTTCCCTGGCTGTAGTAGCGGGACCACCCTTACTATTTTCCAGACTTCGTAAACGTTGTGCTTATCGATCAACCTATTAACGCTTATTGTTAACTCTGGGGTCACTGCGGATTGCCACGACGATGCGCATCACGCTCAATTGCTAATTCCGTCGCCTCTACTGGGAAGACTGATCTTACTTCGGGTATCTAGACAGGAGGTATATGGCGATCGGAACATCCTTTCTGCTACCCGACCATAAGAAGGGTTGGACAGATCTCCGAAGCGGTGATCAGTAAACTCTCTGAAACTTGGCCAAATAGCTTTCCCATGATTGATGAAAGTGAGGTGTTCAGAGGTGTTGAAATCAGGCGGTATGCTGATGGAGACAATTATGGGGAGTTGGTCTGATCCAAGAGTAACGACGAGTTGCCAGGTGATGTCATTTGTCAGACCAGGTGACGCGATGTTTATGTCTGGCGAACTGTGTCACTCTCCTCTTATTCTGGTAGGGCATCCTCATTGATCCGGCAAAACGTAGAGCTATCAAACTGCCATACGGGTGAGTCGCGTATTCTGATAGCGATGGCTCACTGGAGGGTGTGTTCATACAGCATGCAGCAAAATATTCCCTGTTGTGGTGCTTCGCATGGACGAGTACATAACAATCCCTGAGATGCTCCCACACCCGACATCTATGGCATCTTACCGAAGTTTGAGTGTGGTGTATGCGAATGTGACAAACTGAACACAAAAAAGTAAATAAATGTTAAGTTCGGCCGGGCCGACCATGGATACCCCAAATGCCTAAATTATCTATTCTAAAAAATGTGTTCAGCCAGGTGAAAGGTATTGCTTTACAATTTTTGGTGGAAAAGTTTTATAGCTGCAGGGAACCTCAGAAGTCAAATTACGGGTAGTTCCGTCAAACAATGTAGCTAAGACTCGCAAATTACCGAAAATCGGGAGGTATCGTTATATGTTGACGATTTTTGGTGGATTTTTCAAATGTCAAATTACAGCTGGTTCGGTTTAAAATTATAGCTAAAATTCTCATAATACCAAAACTCAGGAGGTAGCACTATATGGGGGATTGTCAACCTATGTTGACAATTTTTGGAGGAGACGTTTTGTGACCACTGGGAAGCTTAAATATTAAATTACAGGTTTTTTGGTCAAAATGTAGCTAAAATCCTCAAAATACCGTTATATGGGGGCTATTCAAAAACATGGAGTTATCTTTAAAATTTTTAGTGAAGTAGTTGTTTGGGAACCCGAAAAGTCAAATTACAGGTAGTTCGGTCAAACAATATGGCTAAAATCCCCAAAATATCGAATATCGGGAGGTACCGTTATATGGGGGCTATACCAAAAAGTGGGCCGATATAGTCCATCTTAGAACATGACCTGCCTATGGAGAAAAGACACTCGGGTGCAAAAAGCGCTCTAGCTCAATTATTGTTGACTCTAGAGTGATTGCAGCAGCCGGCAGACGGACATGGCCAGAATTTTATCCTGATGAAGAATATATATACTTTGTAGGGTCGTTACAAACAGAAAAACAAACTCCATGCTATGGTGGAGGGTATAAAAATTGGTCCTGGGCTTTGCTCCGTCCCAGCACGGACCAAAAGAATACGGAGCATGTATTCTAGGATATGCTGCACCCCAACACAGTAACACGATAAGAATACAAACATGTGTACATTGAGATGGCAGCCACTGGCCGGAACACCCGTGTTTAGTGGTTCCGGGTCAATCCGGTATCGAAGAACCCACCGCCGTGGGATCTTTTGTGGAGAAGTTGTATGGCCAATTTGAACACTTAATGTCGAATTATATCCAATTTGGACTGAAAACAAAATACCTGAAATCGGGGGTACTGTTATTGGGAGCTATTCTAAAACGTGGACCTATGTCACAATTTTAGCGCAGAAAATTCTTCACCAGTTCGAACACTAAATGCCAAATTGCATATAATCTGGGCCGAAAACACCCAAAAAAACACTTCAAAATACCTGATTATCAAAATGTGGGCCAATACAGTCCATCTTCCGTGCAATATTTTAACGTGCTTTCTCTAGTTTCGATGCTAGAGTGATTACCATAGACAGGCGGATTTTCATCTGTCGACTCAGAATTTTACTCTGATGAAGAATATACAATCTATTATTTAGGGTCGTGGATAGGAATACAAATAGTGGGTACTATTTTTCACCTGTCAGATGAAATAAACAACGTTTACAAGAGATCTTTGGGACTTTCGGTCCATTATAGAAGGAAATATGCAGAATAAAATTACATCTTCGTAATGGATACCACAAGGCTTCTTGAAGTAATAGCTTGGGCTTAACTGCAGTTGTGTGTGGAAGGTGTGCTCGAAATATTGGAAAATTTCGGAAGTCAAATTTTCCATCCCAACGAACCTTTTCGAAGGAAATCCGATCCTTCTCAGCTTAATGATATGTAAAGTTAGGTATGGATATTTCTCATACAATGATATCGTAAATTTAGATTTTGTTTACATCGGGACTGCTATTAGAAGATAAATGTCTAAGAATGATCGCAGCATGTTATTGAGAAGACTCTATGTAATTAATCTGATCAAATGCCTCGTATATCACATGTTAAGTCAAAAATGCGGTTATTGAAATTCCGCACACCCTAATATATGGACAACATCTGGGCTCATATTGTGGCTACTGTGTCGATAATCTACTCTGATGCTGTTTCAATCACAGCATCTTACATATTCATAAAACTAACGGTAACATTTGTAAATAAAACTAGGTTTCAAAAAAATATTCCTAACATGAGCTGGAAAACAAAATCAACCCAACAACCAACCTCATTATCACATCTCAGTTAACTTGTATTCAAATCTTAAATAAACATCAGCTATACCTTTGTCGCAGACGCTGTTATTGAAAATTTCTTCTTTTGTGGTTAAAACCGGTTCTTTCAGCACTTTAAATTGCCAATCTCAGGCGCTGCAAGATAAAAAACAAACCTAACAAATGGTCATCAACGTCATAATGACGACGGCTTTTACCTTTTTCTTGTAGCTACGGCTGTAACTGTCAGTCAGCCAGTCAGTCCTTTGCTTAACAAAGTCATTATTGTGGCCATAACAATGAAAATCGACTGAATCAAATCGAATAGTTTGGTAACAACAAGAGAAGCTTGTGAAGTCGACATTTGTTGTTGTTGTTTTGGGAGGCTGAGTTGAGGGTGATTAACCACTTTTACATATGAAGCATAAGCTCTGGTTTTGTTTTGTGGGTTAGACGAACACAACAATCAGAATATTATATAACCTAAGGCTATATTTGAAGCGATGTTGTTGTTGTTCTTTTGGAGCTATAAAAGTTAATGAGTTATAAAAGCAACAAAAAAGTATTGTTGATATTTCATTCAATGGAAATTCAATAGAAATTAGATCAGATTCGTTGTGGTCTTATAGCCAACGGCTAAAAGATCCTCTACACGCGATCAAAAATGAATGAATCATAAATCTAGTGGGATAAGATCGTGATTAAAAGAAAATAAATAATAGATTTTAAAATAAAGAATATAATTTACATAAGAATTAAGATTGATGGGTTAAGAAAAACACAGTTACCAGAAGCTGGTCAATTTTAAGCGGCATTCAGTATGATAGGGGATTAACTAAAAGAAGAATGTCTATGTCAGCATAGACAAATACTTACTAACTAACCCATTATTTTAAAAAGGGGATTTCGCACAAAATATTGAGTTTAATAACTAAAAAGTAAAAAGTCGTTAAGTTCGGCCGGGCCGAACTTTTTATACCTTAAAATTGTCTTAATTAAAATGAAATAATTAGTTTTCTTTTACATTTTTACGTGGACAATTTTTTATCTAAACAAGTAAAAAGTCGTTAAGTTCGGCCGGGCCGAACTTTTTATACCCTCCACCATAAAATAGTCTTAATTAAAATGGAATAATTAGGGTCCTTTTACAATTTTAGGTGGAACAACTTTTCGACAATGGTTAGACTCCTACTGCCTCCCACTATTGCTTAAATTACACTGTGAACACAAATGTTGGGACAGAGATATTTCCTTTTGGAGATTAAAGCCCTTGGTGTGTGTATGGCGTGATGAAGTTTTTGCAAGAGACCCTGTAAGCCATCATGAATTAGCATTACATCTTTGTTTGTTGTTTTTGTGGAGCACTTAAGCAACAGTGAACAAAGATATAACGCTAATTCCTGATGGCCCACAGGGTCTCTAACAAAAATTTCTTCACGCCATAACGCGGAAGTCCGACTCACGGCGGATCTGTCCTTCGGGGTTCATAATATACTCACCAAGGCCTTTTTTCCCCAAGAGGAATTTTCCGTGCCCCAGACTTTCACCTCCATTTTGTTGCACAGTGTTATCTGATCTAATCTAAAAAAATGTGTTCAGCTAGGGGAAAGGTACCACCTACGGGGCTATATCAAAGAGTCAACCTATATTTAAATTTTTTGGCGGAAAAGTTTTATAGCTGCAGGGAACTTCAAGAGTCAAATTGAGGGTAGTTTCATCAAAACAATGTAGACCCTCAAAAATGGACCCATGTTGACGAATTTTAGTGAAGAAATTTCGTGACCACTGAAAATTCCGGGGGGATATACCAAAACATGGACCTATATTGACGATTATTTTTGAATAGACAAAATTGTATCTAAAATTCTCAAAATACCGATCATTACAGCTAGTTCCGTTAAAAATTGCAGCTAAAATTCTCAAAATACCGTAAATGGGGAGATACCGTTATATGGGGGCTATACCAAAACATGGACCTATGTAGACGATGTTTCGTTGGAGATGTTTTATGACCACTGAGAACTTCAAATGTCAAACTACAGCTATTTCGGTTAAAAACTGTAGCTAAAATTCTCAAAATACCGAAAATTGGGAGTTACCGTTATATGGGGGCTATACCAAAACATGAACCTATGTTGACGATGTTTGGTGGAGATATTTCATGACCACTGAGAACCTCAAATGTCAAATTGCAGATATTTCGATTACAAATTGTGGTTAAAATTCTCAAAATACCGAAAATCGGGTTGTACCGTTATATGGGGGCTATACCAAAACATGGACCTATGTTGACGATGCTTCGTGGAGATGTTTCATGACCACTGAGAACCTAAAATGGCAAATTACAGCTAGTTCGGTTAAAAATTGTACCGAAAATACCGAAATCGGGAGGTACCGTTATATGGGGGCTATACCAAAACATGGACCTATGTTGACGATGTTTCGTGGAGATATTTCATGACCACTGAGAACCCCAAATTTCAAATTGCAGATAGTTCGGTTAAAAATTGTGGCTAAAATTCTCAAAATACCGAAAATCGGGAGGTACCGTTATATGGGGGCTATACCAAAACATGGATCTATGTTGACGATGTTTCTCAAAATACCGAAAATCGGGAGGTACCGTTATATGGGGGCTATACCAAAACATGGACCTATGTTGACGATGTTTCGTGGAGATATTTCATGACCACTGAGAACCCCAAATTTCAAATTGCAGATAGTTCGGTTAAAAATTGTGGCTAAAATTCTCAAAATACCGAAAATCGGGAGGTGCCGTTATATGGGGACTATACCAAAACATGGACCTATGCGCATATCCTTTGGGATATAAGTTTGTTGATCACTAGGAACCCTAAATCCCAAATTATAGCTAATTCGGTCTGCAAATGTGGCGAAGAACGTCAAAATACCTCAAATCCGGAGGTACCGTTATATGGGGGCTATACCAAAAAGTGGACCGATATAGCCCATCTTCGAACTTGACCTGCCTATGGAAAAAAGACCCTCGGGTGCAAAATTTCAGCCCTCTATCTCAATTATTGCGGACGCTAGAGTGATTACAACAGACGGACAGACAGACGGGCATGGCTAGATCGTCTTAGAATTTTATCCTGATCAAGAATATATATACTTTATAGGGTCGCAAATGATTAGTTCGATGCGTTACAAACAGAATGACAAACTTAATATACCCTCCATACTATGGTGGAGGGTATAAAAATGTGTTCAGCCAGGTGAAAGGTAACACCTATGGGGCTACATCAAAGTGTCGGCCTATCTTTAAAATTTTTGGTGGAAAAGTATTATAAATGCAGGGAACCTCAAAAGTCGAATAACGGGTGGTTTCGTCAAACAATGTAGCTAAGACAATCAAAATACTGAAAGTCGGGAGGTACCGTTATATGACGATTTTTAGTGAAGAAGTTTTGAGACCACTGAACATTTTAAAGTCAAATTGGAGCTAGTTCGATGGTTGCTGGAGAAGTTTCGTGACCACAGAGAACCTCAAATGTCAAATTACAGCTAGTTCGGTTAAATATTGTAGCTAAAACTCTCAAAATACCGAAAATCGGGAGGTACCGTTATATGGAGGCTATACCAAAACATGGACCTTTATTGATAATTATTGGTGGAGAAGTTTCGTGGCCACTGATAACCTCAAATGTCAAATAAAAGCTCGTTCGGTTAAAAATTGTAGCAAAAATCCTCAAAATACCGAAAATCGGGAGGTACCGTTTTCTGGGGGCTATACCAAAACGTGGACCTATGTTGACGATTTTTGCGGAGAAGTTTCGTGACTACTGAGAATCTCAAATGCCAAATTACAGCTAGTTCGGTTAAAAATTTTGGCTAAAATCCTCCAAATACCGAAAATCGGAAGGTACCGTTATATGTAGGCTATACCATAACATGGATCTATGTCGACGGTTTTTGGTGGAGAAGTTTCGTGGCCACTGAGGATGTCGAATTACCACTAGTTAGGTTTAAAATTGTAGCTAAAATTCTCAAAATACCGAAAATCGGGAGGTACTGTTATATGGGGGCTATACCATAACATGGACCTATGTTGACGGTTTTTGGATGGAGAAGTTTTGTGACCAATCAGGACATCAAATTACAGCTATTTTAACATTTTAAGTTCACGATTTTTGGTGGAGAAGACTAAATACCAAAGTTATTCCCGTTGAATAATGTGGCTATAACTTTCAAAATACCGAAAATTGGGACCTTTCTATGGGGGGTATATAAAAACATGGAACAATGCCGGAAAATTTCAGGTGGAAAGTTTTATACCACCAACGGACTATTAAATATCATCCGTTTCGATGGGATATTGACGACACAGCCTTCAAAATCCCGAAAATGGGGAAGTACGCTTCTATGGGGGTTATTTGAAGAAAAGGGCTTATACTGATAATTCTCTTCTGCAATATTTTATATACCCATGGCAGTTTAAATACCTAATTTCAGTCATATCGGTGGTATATTGAGACCACAACTTTCAAAATACCTTAAATCGGGAGGTACGATCCTATGGGGGCTAATTGACAACGTCGACCTATACCGGGACATTTCGGGTGGAATGTTTCATACCCCTTTCAAAAACTTAATACCAAATATCAGCTATTTCGGTGGGGAACGAAGACATACTAACAAATGTCAGTCATTTCGATGGGATACTGATCAGCAACCTTCGTATACCGAGAAATTTCTGAGGGAAACTTTTGTAGCCCAGAAAAAGACTAAACACCAAATTTCAGCCACTTCGGTGGAATAATGAGGCTAAAACTTTCAATATGAAGACGTTGACCTATAGCGACCAATTGCAGGTGGAATGTTTTATACCCTCAACGAAGACTATGTACTAAATTTTAGCTATTTTGGTGTTATAAAGAGGCTAAACTCTTCGAAATACTGAAAAATGGGATGTACCTTTCCATGGGTGTACATCAAAATGTGGACCGATACCGATAAATTTTTGGGAGAAAGTTTTGCATCCCAAAGGAGGACGTAATATCAAATTTCAGCGATTCAAAACATTTGCAACTCCGTGGTACGAATATCTTTTAGTCAATTGTTGACGAATTTTTTGTATTGATTGGTATTAGATTGCTTTTAATCAGAAGCAGGGGCAAAAAGCTTTCACTTACAAGTATGCCGAAAACATGACATGTCTAATTTTTAAGAAAAACTGAAATTATGACCATAAATTTATATCAAAGCTTTGCTAATATGGTAATTTTTCAAAATTATGGATCGATCGTGTTATAGTAACAGCACAACATCTAAAACAGAGCTGGATACAGCGTAAAAAGAAGTAAAATCGCCATAAAATGGGAAGGAGGTGTAAGGACAACAACATCTCCTGCAGGGGTTGATCAAATAATTATACGAATTATTAAGCAGATCCCTCAGAGGTTATCAACAGATGTTAAAATAAGACCTGACACCGATAAATTTACGCGAACCCCTCCGATCCATAACAAGGATACCTGTATACGAAAATGCAAATTTTGGAAAAACAGTAATTTCCAGGAAAAATTGAATTTTTCATAGAAATTTTGCAAAAAATGTGTGGTACTGTTTTTGGAGTAAAATCCATATTTAAGTTATATGACTTGAAAAAATTTACTTGATCACCAGATTGAAAGATAAAAAAAGTTGACCCAAAAGGTGTAGAAGGTGTTTTATATTGCCCTCGAGGTATTTTTATAAACAGAAATGGTGCTGGATGTATGAGGTTGAGATATTTATCATATACAAGAACTAGGCGGACAGATAACATGTCAAAATCGCACCATGTACACACCAGAAGGGTCGCATAATATATATAAACCTATATATTACGTATATATTTCCGGGACTCTAATCTGGACTATTAAATATCGAATATCGAATAAAATTTTGCACCCGAGGGTATTTTTTCCATAGACAGGTCAAGTTAGAAGATCGGTTAGATCGGTCCACTCTTTGGTATAGCCCCCATATAACGGTACCTCCGGTTTTGAGGTATTTTGACGTTCTTCGCCACATTTGCAGACCGAATTAGCAATAATTTGGCACTTAGGGTTCCTAGTGATCAACAAACTTATATCCCAAAGGATATGGGAATAGGTCCATGTTTTGGTATAGTCCCCATATAACGGTACCTACCGATTTTCGGTATTTTGAGAATTTTAGCCACAATTTTTAACCGAAATAGCTGTAATTTGACATTTAAAGTTCTCTGTGGACATAAAACATCTCCAACGAAACATTGTCAACATAGGTCCATGTTTTGGTATAGCCCCCATATAACGGTATCTCCCGATTTTCGGTATTTTGAGAATTTTAGCTACAATTTTTAACCGAACTAGCTGTAATTCGCCATTTTAGGTTCTCAGTGGTCATGAAATATCTCCACCAAACATCGTCAACATAGGTCCATGTTTTGGTATAGCCCCCATATAACGGTACCTCCCGATTTTCGGTATTTTCAGAATTTTAGCCACAATTTGTAACCGAACTATCTGCAATTTGACATTTGAGGTTCTCAGTGGTCATGAAACATCGCCACTAAACATCGTCAACATAGGTCCATGTTTTGGTATGGCCCCTTATAACCGTTCCTCCCGATTTTCGGTATTTTGAGCATTTTAGTTAGAATTTTTAACCGAAATAGCTGTAATTTGACATTTAAAGTTCTCTGTGGACATAAAACATCTCCAACGAAACATCGTCAACATAGGTCCATGTTTTGGTATAGCCCCCATATAACGGTATCTCCCGATTTTCGGTATTTTGAGAATTTTAGCTGCAATTTTTAACCGAACTATCTGTAATGATCGGTATTTTGAGAAAATTTTAGCTGCAATTTTTAACCGAACTATCTGTAATGATCGGTATTTTGAGAATTTTAGCTTCAATTTTGTCTATTCAAAAAAAAAAAAACTTTTTCGGTGGTCACGAAATTTCTTCACTAAAATTCGTCAACATGGGTCCATTTTTGAGGGCCTACATTGTTTTGATGAAACTACCCTCAATTTGACTCTTGAAGTTCCCTGCAGCTATAAAACTTTTCCGCCAAAAAATGTAAAGATAGGGTTTTCATCTCCAAAATTAATTATCTGTGCCCCAACTTTTGTGTTCACAGTGTAATTTAACAACACTGGGAGGCAGTAGGATTCTATCCATTGTCGACAAGTTGTTACACCTGAAATTGTGAAAGGACCCTAATTATTCCATTTTAATTAAGACTATTTTATGGTGGAGGGTATAAAAATTTCGGCCCGGCCGAACTTAACGACTTTTTACTTGTTATTATTTCTCTCTTCTTCTCTCTCTAGTTTTCTCGGCCAAATAATTTTATATTTGCTGGCAGTTTGCTCAAACAATTTCTGGGTGAAAATATCTTTTCAAATGTGAACA
This sequence comes from Musca autumnalis, assembly GCF_047663935.1. Classification (NCBI taxonomy): domain Eukaryota; kingdom Metazoa; phylum Arthropoda; class Insecta; order Diptera; family Muscidae; genus Musca; species Musca autumnalis. Next base: position 191,731,366 of record NW_027411977.1, on the reverse strand, counting down.
CACGGCAAACATGTTCGCCCATTTCGTTATTTGTCACTATTTGAACAAACAAAATGTGTCAAATATTTGCCTGTAATGTGAACACAAATAAAATTTTGTATGAAATTCACATTTGTTTGGGCAAATATGGGAAAACGAATTTGTATTAAATATTTGCCTAATGTGACCTTACCTTTACAGCCAGTTTTTGTAAAAATGTCACACGAACCGTTCGTAATAAAACGTATACGTTCAAAATTTGGTTCTTGTAAAATGTTACGAACCATTTTCGTCATTCGTCTATTTCGGAAAAGCTTTTATATTTCAGGGTTTCCGTAATGCTTATTTTGTGAATTTTGCATCAGCATCTGTACGTAATATGACTTGCTTGATGGCAAACCCGATAAACAGATGGCAAACAAAAAAGAAGAGAAAAATGTAAAGAAATGCGTTAAAAAATAATTCCCAAAATATGAACAATCGGCGGGATTTCTTTTTTTGTGCTTCTGTGAAAATAAATAAAATAACATTCCGCACTAGTTTTCATGAGTTTTGTGCTATTTAATACTCAAAGTATTTAATTTTCATTTAAAACGATGGGTTTTTTTCCATTCGTTAATTTTTCGTTGGTCTGATTTTGTTACAAAAACAAAAAAGAAAAGGTTTCAATTATTTGTCACACGAATGAATACAAGCGTCAACCTCTATGAAAACCAAATTGTGTCTTCGTTCATGAAATCGACAAACGAATGGGCAAAAACTTTTAAAAAAAAAAAAAAAAAAAAAAAAAAAAATACAAAGTTACAACCGATTCTGTGCTCAAATGAGAATAATACATTCAAAATATCTTAAAGTGACGCGTACGTGGACCTACATATATAAACAAACTTTGGTAGAAATGTTTTTTAGCCTCTGGAGACACAAAATACCAAATTACAACCAATTCGGTGGTAAAATACCAAAAGTCCTACGTACATCTTCTTTATATATAAAACTCAATTGTCGTTTGTTGGTAATTGAATCAGTTGAAAACGGCTGGAGCGATTTGGATAATTTTTTGTGGAAATGTTAGTCATAGTCCAGTTTAGGTTTTTATGCAAAGAAAAATTGGCCACGCCCACTTTTCCGCCCACTTTTATAAATATGTTATATCTACGAAACTACTCAACAGATTTTCCTGAAATTTTCAGGGAACGTAGAGTGATGGCCCCCTGTTGAAATAGGCTACACATTTGGTTGAATTTCGGATCGAGCGGGGTACCTCCCCTATACCCTATTTTTGTAAAAATGCAATATTTGCAACAATTACAAATGTATCGCTTTGAAAATTAATTTCCGAGTCAATGGCGATTGTGTCTCCGACCATACGTGCTTATTTATGGCATTAAGACTGGACAACGCCCACTTTTTTAAATATGTTATATCTACGAAACTACTGAATCGATTTTCCTGAAACTTTCAGCGTATGTACAGGGTTGGTCCCCGATCAAAATAGGCTACATATTTTTTTTTTACTTTCGGATCGGGCGGGTACTTCCCCTATGCCCTATTTTTGTAAAAATGCAATATTTGCAACAAATACAAATGTATCGGTTTCGGAATTTATTTACGAGTCAATGGCAATTGTGTCTCCAACCTTACGTACTTATTTTGGGACTTAAGATCCGACCACGCTCACTTTCTAATTAGGTTATATCTACAAAACTACTGATGTGATTTTCAAGGAAATCGCGATTTGTCTAAACTTTTAAATCTTTCAAAATAAAAATCAAATGTCGTTCGTTGGTCATGCCATCAGTTGAGAACGGCTGGACCGATTTCGATATTTTTTATGCAAAGAAAATGTACGCCCACTTTTTTCAATTTTAAATTTTTATCATTTCTACAAAAACTACTGAACCGATTTTCCTGAAATTGCAAGGGAATGTACAAGGATGGCCCCCGCTTAAAATAGGCTACAAATTCAGTTGAATTTCGGAAGGGGCGGGGTACTTCCTCTATACCCTACTTTTTTAAAAATGTTTTATTTACAATAATTACGAATGTATCTATTTCGGAAGACCTTACCCATTTTTTAGGATCCAAAGACTTGACCACACCCACTTTTTAAAATATGTTACATCTACAAAACTACTGAACCGATTTTCCTGAAAATGACAGGGAATGTAAGGGCATATTTTCTTGAATTTTGAAGGGGGCATATTTGAAAAAAACGCTTTACCTTTATGAATAAAAATCAAATGCTGTCATGACCCAACATAGGTTTTTTGGAAAGAAAAGTTTACCACGCCCCCCAAAAACAGGTTACACATTTTATTGAATTCCAGAGGGAGCGGCGTACCTCCCCTATATGATATTTTTAAAAAACGTTATATTTGCAAAAATTATGCATGTATCGGATTAAAAATTTACGGATTAATCTACAATCTAGGTACTTCTTTAGGGCCTATAGGCCCGACCAAGCCTGTTTTTTTAATATGTCATATCTCCAATACTACTGAAGGGATTTCCCTAAAATTTGCGACAAAAGCTCAATGTTTGCCGTTGTTATGTATATATTATGAATTTCGGAAGAGGTGGGGTACCTTCTTCATGCCTTTCTGTTAAACGCTATATATAAACCAAATGTATGATTATATCGGTTTCAGCATACATTTTGGTAGGCAATGAAGTTGTGTGCACCCTAGGTACATATTTGGAGCCAAGATACCGGACCAGACTTACTGTTTTTAATATGTTATATCTTGAAAACTGATGACCACGCAAACTCTTTTCAAAACATTATTTTTCCAAAACTACTGAACCTAATATTCAGAAAATGTTCAGGAATGTCCCGTGGTCCAAAATTCTATATATTTGTAGACGAATTTTGCTATATTTGCTAAACTTATGAGTGCATCGGGTTGCAAATTAGTTTTCGAGACAACGGTGGTTGCGCCCCCGATCAAGAAAACTATATATTTACAAATGTACTTGAATGGTGAGGTTCCACGGTCCATCAGCCATGAAAAGCTAAAACATATGTCTCAATAAGCGGGAGAATTCGATTTAACCACTTTTTAACATTTAAAATTAGATCGCTTTAGGATAAAGACAGGGACATGGACGATAATAAATCCTAAAAAGCATAAATTGGCGAAAAATCCGACAAAGTCGGTAAGAGAAAAGAAAGGTTACAGACAAAAAATCCTTCTCGGTTTGACAATAGACCGAAGAAGTGAGGTAGAAAATACCTATTTTTGAATTTTCAAGCATAAAGTCGATAAAAAGTTGTCATTAAAACTCATTACGACGGGCCAGCAACGCGGACCGGGGTCTGCTAGTACATATAATAAATTCTACCAAAATTTCATCCATCTACTTCAATCCTTTCAGACGCTAGAGTGATTTCCACAGATGGACGAACTTGGCTATATCGATGTAGAATTGCACGCTGGTTAATATATATAGAATATATATAGTTTGTGGGGTCTACAATGATTATTTCGAGTAGTTACAAATAGTAGTTAATATACCCCCCATATTATGGTGAAGGGTATAAAAAGTGTGAATAAAAATTGGAAACACTGTTCCTATCGATAGAGCTTAGCGACAACTTTATTTTGGTTGCTAACGTACATACAAATTTCGTTAATTACCGAAATTATAAGCATTTGAAGTTTACCGATTTTTGTCAGTAGGAAAAAAGGCGTTACAGAATCCCACTACAGGTCCATATCAATTTCATTTTCCTTAAAATATGTATACAAAAACATCTGTCAATAAAATCTAGTGCCAACGTACTTTAAAAGTAGGTGTAAGGTTTCCACCATTGCCAAGTTTGCACTGGACCTATTCAATATCACCTTTCAGAACCATCAACATTTTCTTGTAAATGTCCTCTTGTACAAAAAGGGACGACGATTTAAATAACAAAGATAACCTCAACAAATTGAAAAATAGAAACATAACAGACAACAAACAGTAAAAATAAAAGATTCCATTCCAAATCATAATCCAATCTGTGGGAATACCTACTTTGTAGTAAATCTTAGTCTCGATAGAAATTTATCATCATTATATCAAGAACTATATTTCAAATTTAGCATGATTAAGCAAAAAAATTAATTTGATTTAATCGCCAATTCCGTTCTACACCAATGTAGGGTACACACACGCGTCAGCAACAGATATGTAAACAAAATAAACCTTTTGCTGTTTTCTTTATTTCTTCTTTGTTTTGTAAAATATGCTCCAAAGCAAAAGGAATTACCATAAGAAAGTCAGTCAGTCATTGAGGCAGTGGGTCGTTGTGTTCGGTTTGTTGATATTCGAAATGCGTTTAGTGGAGTTGTTTTTTTTTTTCTCTGCTTTTTAGCATCACTTCATCATTGTTTTTGAAGTGCAACTTCAACTGGATTGACAGTCCATTGAGGTACAACGTTCATTCCTCCTATGCTTTGATTGCTTTCTTTTGGTTAAGATTTGTTTTTGTGGTTTTTGTTCAATTTCTTAATTCTTCATTATTTTTATTTTTTTTTTTTTTGAAATATTAAATGAATATTTTAATTGCGGAATGTTTAGAGGGTTTATTGGGTGTTTCTTTTATTCTTGTTTTAATAATGATGAAAACTGAAAGAGTGGTTTCGGCAGATAGCCAAAAGGTGTGGAAAAGTACAAGAGGCACAGTGTTTTGAATGTCCAAAACCGCAACTGAAGGGACAATTTACAGTACAGCAGTCTTTATAGAGGAGCTTTTGAGAGTCTCAATAGACATATTCAAGGGAGTCTTTATAGACCAGTTGGAAGGAGTCTTTATAGACGAAATAAAGGAGTAGATAGATGACCTGAAAGAAATCTCTTTAGAAGAACTGAAGGGAGTCCTTATAGACGAACAGAATAGAAGGGAGTCTTTATAGACGAGCTAAAGGGAGTCTTTATAGACGAGCTAAATAGAGTTTTTATAGACGAACTGAAAGGGGTCTTTAGAGACGAGCTGAAGAGAGTCTTTAGAGACGAGCTGAAGGGAGTGTTTAGAGACAAGCTGAAGGGAGTCTTTATAGATGAGCAAAAGGTGTTTTTAAAAGAGAGTTGAAGCGAGTCTTTAAGGACGAGCTGAAAGGAGTCTATATAGACGAGCTGAATGGTGTCTTTATAGACGAGCTGAAGGGGGTCTTTAGAGACGAGCCGAAGGAGGCTTTATAGATGAACTGAAGGGTGACTTTACAGACGAGCTGAAGGGAGTCTTTATAGACGAGCTGAAGGGAGTCTTTATACACAAGTTGAAGGGAGTCTTTATAGACGAGCTGAAGGGAGTCTTTAGAGACGAGCTGAAGGGAGTCCTTAAAGACGAGCTGAAGGGAGTCTTTAGAGACGAGCTGATGGGAGTCTTTAGAGACGAGCTGAAGGGAATCTTTAGAGACGAGCTGATGGGAGTCTTTAGAGACGAGCTGAAGGGAGTCTTTAGAGACGAGCTGATGGGAGTCTTTAGAGACGAGCTGATGGGAGTCTTTATAGACGATCTGAAGTTAGTCTTTATAGATGATCTGAAGTGAGTCTTTATAGATGAGCTGAAGGGAGTCTTTATAGACGAGCTGAAGGGAGTCTTTATAGACGAGTTGAAGGGAGTCTTTATAGACGATCTGGAGAGAGTCTTTTTGGACGAATTGATGACTTCAAGATACATTAGAGGTTCTGTGGATCGCATTCACTTTTGAAGGGAGCTGTTTGACACATTTTTAACGGTCAGGCTCAATCCATTTTTATGCATACAGGGTACCATACAACTATGTAAGGAATAAAAAAAATATAATTTTACATTTAAAAATAATTTTTGGCAATTTTTTTTCGCCAAACGTTACGCATCAACAATTTTCTTCACACCACTGTGCAAAGTTTCAAACTGAAGGTGATCGCTGTTAAAAAGAAAAGAAAAAACAAAAACAAAGGTCCGCACAAGTTATCAATATGGGAAAAATATACATATTTTGGTTTTGTTGTTGTTTTTATTGTTGTAGCAGCTTTGGTAAAAGCGAAAACAAATGATTTGCTTTTTCGGTAGGGAATTGGTTTTACTTTCATTTTTTTCTTCTTCACTGTCTTCACTGTCTTCACTCTCCACCACGTCGCCTTTGGTGGGTTTTGCCGTGTTTGTGCATAATTTTCGGTCAAATGGTCGAACCTCAAGATGTTGTTGATGCTGCTGATGATGATGGCGGTGATGGTGGTGGTGGTGGTACGATGCTGATGGCAATGTCTATGATGATGACGATGGGCAAGCAAGCGAAATAAAAAACCTATAAAAGGCCAATGTGAAACCTTGATTTTACTCAGTTAATTGATTTAAACCGTGGTGGGAGTAAAACCGAAGGTATATCCGGAATATCCAAATAGAAAAATGAGTTGCAAGCTCTCATTGGCTATTTTTGCGGTCATTTGTTTGGCAGTCAGCATTGAGGCTGCCTCGTTGCGAGTTCCAGTACACACGGGTGTTGAGAGTGTCGTTCACAAATTGGATTATGAAGGAGTACAGGCAAATGTACGCGGCTCCCGCCAAGCTTATGAGGAAGATCTTTCCGGCGAAGATTCTGACGAAGATGACGATGAGGATGATGCCGAACGCATACAACAGAATATAATTCAACAACAACAGGCCCAGGAACAGGCACACAATGACTCCCAGGAGACCAGTGATGAAGATGATGAAGAAGAAGACGAAGAGGAAGATGATGATGATGACGATGATGAGCCTTCTTTCTTTGGACGCAGAAGAAGACGTGATGTTGCTGCCGAACCAGAAGCTGAATCCACAAATGAAATTGTCGAAAAACCTTCAGAAGAAATCAAGGAACAAAGTGAAAATTCTGTTGCCCCCACTGTTGCTGCACCCACTGCAACTCCTCCCTCCAGCAATACCAATGTTTTAATACTCATTCGTGATGCCATCAAGAAAGTGACCACTGAATTGCCCAACTCTCAACAAGTTGCCATTAGTGCCCAACAATATTTCCAACTTTTCGGTCATTTCCTCCAAGAAACCATTGAACAAGTCATTGGGGATGATGATGATGAGGATGAAGTTGAAACTACAACCATTATTCCTGAAGCTGCAGAAGCAGCTGCTGCTCCTGTCGTAGAAGCAGAAAAAGAAACTACCTCAGTTACCGAAGAGAAGGAACCTATGACGACTGCTGATAAGGAAAACGAAATGGTTGAAAATAAACCAGCCGCTGCTGCTGCAGAACAAAGTGCACCACAAACTGAAGAGGCTAAAGCTTAATTTTTCGTAAAGCTTTATTAGTGATTAGTTAGTTTTAGAGCAAAGAAAAATATTTATTTATTTATTGAAAACTTAGTTTAATAAAATATTTACAAGATAATTTTTGGTGCACTTTTAGTTTAGTTTCAGTGGCGATTAGACGAAGAATACTAGTGTAAAATATATGTAATACTAAGTTTACATTTTCGTAATCCACTCGATTTCAACTGTCAATTCCTTTGCGTACACGTCAAATGAAATCTCATCTGAAATCCATTGAATTTCATTTGACGTTTAAGCAATGGAATTGACATTTGAAATCGAGTGGATTTCGTAAATGTAAACTTAGCTTAAGTCCCCTTTTTCGAGGAAATCAACACCATGATTCAATTGATTTTCTATCAGTGCTTCAACCCAATCATTTTACGTTTATATTGTAAAGCACACAGCACTCGTATTGAATGTGGGTATACATTAACACCGAAAGCAGCGTAGATTTATTGGAGCTTCGACATAATATTTCCTAAATGTAAATGGCCACGAATTATCCATATGCAAAATGTTGTAGCTTTAAAAATGCTCTACAAGAGTGAACTTTATGATAATTTCGTAGATTTTACCGCTATTGAGATATAGAAGTTCAAAATGGCACAATGCGTTGACTGTATCGCTAACTTATAACACAATGTCATATATGGCGCGCCTTAATTAACTTTAAATGAAAACTGCTGACACCTGGGAAGTGATTTTGAAACAGCAGTGTTCATAGTTGAGAAGAATACAAAAACAAGAAAAAATCACTGGAGGGATTTTTAAATAAATCGCGGTCAAAGTTCACATTTTTAGATTTTTAGGTTTTCACGATTTTGCTTGGAAACCGCAAGTCCTATGGAAAAGGTACTAAAGAAAATGTTGTAGCAGTGAAAATTCTGTACAATATTGGCCTGCATAATATTTTCGTAGGTTTTACCGTTTTGAGATATAAAAGTTCAGAGCAATCATTCAGATTTTTTTCTCAGGTCTTCAGGATTTTTCTTTTCCTATCGGAATGAGACTAAAGAAACTGTTGTAGCTGTGAAAATTCTCTACAAGATTTGCTTTCATATATTTTTCCTATGAGTTTAAGTTGGGAAATTGCAGTCATGACATTGTTTTATAAGGAGGCGATACAGTCAGGGCATTGTCCCAATTTGAACTTCTATATCTCAAAAACGGTAAAACCTACGAAAATACCATTAAAGATAATCTTGTAGAGAATTTTCATAGCTAAAACATTTTCTTTTGTCCCATTTCGAAGGGACTTACGGATTCTAAGCAAAGTCGTGAATTGCGATTTATTTAAAAAGCGCTTCGGCAATTTTTGTTGTTTTTTTTCATCTATGAACATTGTAGTTTCAGAATCGGCAAAAACTTCCCAGGTGTAAGCACCTTCCATTTAAAGTAGCATTAAGAGCACCGTGTAAATGGATGTTGTTCGTTTACTCTACAGTACAATGCAAATGACTTTAGTCGTTTACAAGAAGTTACTGGACTTTAACAAATTTGTATAAATTATTGAGTAAACGAACACACATATTCTGGAAAATCGCGTCGGGTAATCGAAGAGTAATTGTGGCTTCGTCTAAGAAATATTACGATTCACAAAGTTTGAACCAAATCGGTTACTTCCTTTATGCGTTATCATGCACACCAATCATACGGACAGTCAGACAAAGCTAGATCGACTCTAAACTGTCTGACATGAATAAATCCATTCTTGCTGATATAATCGTCTAAAAGCTAAAAACATCCTTTAGCCATAAATTAAAATGAACGATAACTCTGGACTAGAAACTAATCACTGATTTTCCCATCGGAATCAGCTTTTCCAAGGACGAAATTCGTCCCCGGGCATCATTGAGTTTTTGCGTCCTTGTCCATGGGCCTTGTAGGTCGATTTTATTGAGGTTACGTTCGCCTTCCAAGTACTGGACTTTGTGTACCCTACACCACTACGTGGGGAGGGTGTAATAAGTTAGTTTTGAACTAAAACTTTGTAACATACCGAATTAATGGAATTCAGGGATGGAAATTTAAAAATTCCTAAAAGTACTAATATAGTATGTAACGTGACCGTTTCATACAATCCCTACGTTTCTTTCGACCCGCATTAATATGCATCCCACCTTATGATTTTTATAATACCGTCAGTATCAAACTTATAATTTTACCCCATACACAATATTGTCTAATCATCGTATAGCATATGTGAGGTTCAATGCAGTCAACGACGACATCGTTCAATAATAATTCTCATTTACTTCGTGTGATTGCCCGAATATGTATTCTGGTTTTATTCACCGAGGTCGTCGATGACCATCCGAACAAAGTACGAATAGACGTGTGGCTCGTCCGCAGTCTACCATACTAGTTAGCCACGATTCGATCCAGCTCTTAGCAAGCTAACAGCTCGTAGCAAGCTCACAGCTCGTAGCAAGCTCCCAGCTCATAGCAAGCTCCCAGCGCTTAGCACGCTCCCAGCTCTTAGCAAGCTTTCAGCGCTTAGCACGCTCCCAGCTCTTAGCAAGCTCACAGCTCTTAGCAAGCTCACAGCTCTTAGCAAGCTCTCAGCTCTTAGTAAGCTCCCAGCTCTTAGTAAGCTCACAGCTATTAGCAATATCCCAGCTCATAGCAAGCTCTCGACGCTTAGCACGCTCCCAGCTCCTAGCGAGCTCACAGCTCTTAGCAAGCTCCCAGCTCATAGCAAGCTCCCAGCTCACAGTCAGCTCAAGCTCATAGCCAGCTCCATGCTCTTAGCCAGCTCCCTTTAACCGATCTCTTCTCCACAGCAACACGAGCCGAGTCACACACCCGACGACTGCCGACAGCAACCCGAATACGACAGAGCCGAGTCACACACCCGACGACTGCCGACTGCAACCCGTATACCGCTGAGCCGAGCCACATACCCAACGAGCCGACAGCAACCCGAATGCCACAGAGTGGAGCCACATACCCGAAGATTGCCAACAAGCCGACGACAATCCGAGCACTACCAAGCCGAGTCACAACGAGCCGACAGCAACCCGAACACCACAGCCTACAACTGCCGAGCCGAAAGCCACCCGGTTGCCCCGGGCCGAGAGTAGTGTGGAGCCGAGCCATAACAGACGACTGCAGAACCCACAGCTACCGCAATACAGACGAACCCAACTATTTACTCATACCACATCCATTTTCCTCACATACATATATTATACGTTTAACAAACACCAAGAGTGTGAAATAAAGATTAAAGTCGTAAACACTCGTGTTTTACTTGAGGTTTGTGGGTCCTTAGGTCGACCCTGGCAGCGACTGAGCTTACCTCAGCCCTAGAGAAAACCTCTCGTTATAAGTACTTTTTTCATTGAAAAGGTACTTTTTTTATTATTGTTTAAGAAAAAATTAAAAAAATTTACTCAGAAAAAAAAAACAACAACAAAGGCTTATGTCATGAAATCTGAAAAATGTTACAAACTCGTATATATTTGTATACCTTCCTGTAGTGGAATTCTGTAACTCATTTTTAATTTACCGAGAAAAATCGTTTACATTAAAACCCAAAATTATTAATGAAGAGTATCAATAAAATTGTTGTTAACTTACCGAAAAATTTCATTAATTGACAAAATTATAAGCATTTTAATTATACCGATTTTTGTCGGTAACTCGAAAAATGAGTTACAGAATTCCACTACTGGAGGGTATAATTAACTTTGTTTCCGTTTGTAACACATCAAAATATTCGTCGTCGACTCTACCATTTTCGATATTTTGAAGGTTAGACCCATATTAGCTTCGTTCCAGTACTTTTTTAATGGTAAAATGTTCAAAAGAGAAAACTGTTAAAAATGAGTTCAACGCACACATTTTTCCAAAATGTACAGGAACGAAAAAATGGCAGAAACGTCAAAAAATCTGGAACAAATATCAAAGTCTGCGTGTCAGCGAATCGGAAGCCGGCAAACATGTTGCACATTTTTTCTCGCTCAAATTTGTCGTGTAAAAAGTTTCTAAAGAGAAAGCCATTCAGCGCCATTTTTGTTCAAAGAGAAGTGAACCTTTTGCAACTTTGTTGTTGTACGGGAACGCATTTCGAGAAAAAATTTTCAAAATGTGTTAAATGTGTAAAAACTTTTTAGTTCTGGAACGAAGCTATTATCATACCAAAATTGTTGAAATTTTGTCTTCGTTACAAAACTCACTCCCAGAAATTTGACATCGAAATAACTGAAATTTGGTATTTTTAATTCGATGTTGGTATAAAACATTCTTATAGACAATTGTGGGTATAGATGCATGTATTCTATAGCCTAGTGCTGGCAAGCTTTCGATAGTCCGACTTTCATTTTGATCGCTGTCGCAAATCGTTTATATTGAACTCCAATCAAATATTTTTTTTTAAATAATTCGTAAGAGATAGCCCAAGACATGTCTTGGTGGCCGATGTTAACTTTGTTTTACGTCAGTAATTTAAGCGATAGTCGGACTATCGATAGTGTGCCAGATCTAACTAACAACCTCTCAGAGTGGAATGTACTATGATACCGTTCGATGTGAAGTCTTTTAAATGACTAGTCTACTTTAGTGACTGTAACTTGGTATTTCGGTTTCTCAATGGTTGGAAGAGCTCCACGAAGAAAATGATCAATAAAGGTTCATATTTTGATATATTCCTAATATGAAGGTACATAAATTATGCATATATGACAAATTTAATCTTGGAAGCAAAGTGTGAATTTTGCATTTTTTAGTTTCACATACAATTTTCAACCTGTGGTACTGAAAAGGCCGCGGGGTTACTTCGGTACTTTTTATAGTAAAATGGTACTGAAAAAAGTGCCATTGTACTGCATTTTCCATTCCTGATGGAACTAGACCAACCTTTTATTATACCGTGTTACAAACCCTGCTCAGGCGGCGCAAGATTGGACCATCCGGCTTTGCTAGCGGTTCAGGGTCTTGCCCGCCCTTCCATGGTTCCCAAAATACCAATTCACATTTCAAGACACTCACACTCGCCTCATCACCTTTTAAAGGAGTCCCTCAATCACAAATAGATTAACACATATTATTTTCTTCTTTTCAACAAATTAAAACGTTAAAAATTTGTTAATAAAAAATTTGACTTAAAACTAAATCTGGTATTTGCAGTCTGTTTAATATAAAATATGAAAAAGTGGAATTCCTTGTGTTTTTATATTGCCTGCCTAATTAATAAAATGTCAATCCTAAGGGAGCTCGCTTAAAAAAGTTCTATTGCCAAATCGCCTCACTTATTCGCTTTTCAATCTGCTCTAGAATCCTTGCAAGTCGTAAAAACCTTTAGGTGAAAAGAAACTGGTATTTAAAATCCTAACAATATGCAATTTAATTAAAAGCTAGGACAAACACACGGACATCACACGTTAATACATTTCGTTTTTTGTTATTTTTTCTCAAAATTAGATAATTTGTAAAAATGGTTAAACAAATGGCCGCTTTTTCATTATGTTTCAGATAACGTTTTTTTTGTTTAGTTGCAGATAATCGTCATGATTTTTCTTTCTTAGCAGATTATTACGTGTTACCTCACTTACCAGATTATTAACGATACCTGGCGATACCTCAATTCAGCAGAAACAAATGCCGTTCCAATGGTGTTGTTAGATAGCTTCAAACAAGCCGAAACAACCAGCACACTCAAAAACTTCTCAGGCTGGAATTGGCTCTTTAATAATTTACGGCCGCACTCAAAAAGGCATCGGTTGCAATAACCGGCAAAACTTGGGCACTGGCAAAATCGTTAGCACAACTGGCAAAAACACTGGCCAAAACAGTAAAAAAGGGTAAATAAAAGACGCACTGGCCCCACTTCTAAAAATAACAAAAGCCAGTGAAATTGGTGTTTTTTTCCGGAAAACTCTATAATAGAAAACCGGTGTTAGAAAAAGGTCTTTTATATGCACCCACCCACTAACGTCACTTACTTTTATTGTTATTTCCACAAAATAAAGCAATACAAAATGCACACAACTGTCTTTTACTTCACTATCGTGGGGCAACACAACCGTTTTTATACCCTCCACCATAGTATGGAGGGTATATTAAGTTTGTTTTTCCGTTTGTAACGCATTGAAATACACATTTGCGACCCTATAAAGTATATATGTATATTCTTGATCAGGGTAAAATTCTGAGTCGATCTGGAACATGCGTCTTTTGTTTGCAGGCAGGTCAAGTTCGATGATGGCCTATATCGGTCCACGTTTTGGTATAGCCCCCATATAACGGTACCCCCCGATTTACGGTATTTTGACGTTTTTAGCTATATTTTCAGACCGATTTAGCTATAATTTGACATTTAGGGTTCTTAAGTGTCAATAAACTTCTATAACAAAAGTTGTGGACATAGGTCCACGTTTTGGTATAGCACCCATATAACGGTACCCCCCGATTTACGGTATTTTGACGTTTTTAGCTACATTTTCAGACCGATTTAGCTATAATTTGACATTTAGGGTTCTTAAGTGTCAATAATCCTATATAACAAAACTAGTGGACATAGGTCCATGTTTTGGAATAGCCACCATATAACGTTATCCCCCGATTTCTGGTATTTTGACGTTTTAAGTCACATTTCTAGACCGAATTAGCTATAATTTTGGTTCTTAGTGACCAAAAAACTTATATTCGAAAAAGTTATGAACATAGGTACATGTGTTGATATAGCTCCATATAACGGTACCTCCCGATTTTCGGTATTTTGAGATTTTTGCCTACAAGTTTTAACCGAATTAGCTGTAATTTGAACATTTGACATTTGAAGTTCTTAGTGGTCACCACACCTCTCCACCAAAATTCTCTGAAATTTTGGGAAAATGCGTCTTTTGTTTGCAGGCATGTCAAGTTCGATGATGGGCTATATCGGTCTACGTTTTGGTATAGCCCCCATATAACGGTGCCCCTCGATTTACGGTATTTTGACGTTTTTAGCTACATTTTCAAACCGATTTAGCTATAAAATGACATTTAGGGTTCTTAAGTGTAAATAAACTTTTATAACAAAAGTTGTGGTCATAGGTCCACGTTTTGGTATAGCCCCCATATAACGGTACCCCCGATTTACGGCATTTTGACGTATTTAGCTACATTTTCAGACCGATTTAGCTATAAATTGACATTTAGGGTTCTTAAATGACAATAAACTTATATAACCAGTGGACATAGGTCCATGTTTTGGAATAGCCCCCATATAACGTTACCGTCTGATTTCAGGTATTTTGACGTTTTAAGTCACATTCTAGACCGAATTAGTTGTATAATTTGATATTTAGGGTTCTTACTGACCAAAAAACTTATATTCGAAAAAATTATGAACATAGGTACATGTTGTGCTATAGCCCCATATAACGGTACCTCCCGATTTTCGGTATTTTGAGAATTTTACCTACAAGTTTTAACCGCATTATCTGTAATTTGAACATTTGACATTTGAAATTCCTAGTGGTCACCACACCTCTTCACCAAAAATTGTCAAGAAAGGTCGATGTACTGATAAAGCCCCCATATAACGGTACCTCCCGATTTTCAGTAATTTGATGATTTTAGCTACAATATTAAACCGAACTAGCAGTAATTTGACATTTGAAGTTCTTAGTGGTCACAACACCTCTCCATCAAAAATTGTCAACATAGGTCCATGTTCTTCTTGGGATTTGGTTAAAATTTGTTTGGTTGAGATTAATGGAAATGGAGTGTTTCGTTTCCTAGGAAAAGTTATAACTACTTCAAAATTAATTTACTTTCGATTTGAGTGAAATGTGTTTGATTGAGATTGTTAGATGTGGATTATTTCATTTCTAATCTCCTAAGCAGGTTTCGGACTCATTTGAAAATTAGTTGCTTTTGGTACATAAATGTTTCATTGGGAAGAATTTTTTTATATATTATCTTGTAACACGCTTTTTTACCAAAACCTTCAAAAGTAGTGGAAATAACTCCGTATCTGAATATGTTTTTTAAGCTATCTATACCTTATTAAATAATTTAAACATACTAAAATTAACTTATTTAATCAAATTAATAAAAAATTAAATCATAATTATTTGTTAAACATGCCTCTTACACGAAGTAGGGACAATTTTAATGTGTTAGATGTGAATGAACCAATTAACTGTAGCTTTACGGTAGATTTGGAAAATGGCGATTTAGAGGCAACACAAAATTCAACTCGAAGAATTACTCGATCACAAAGTACTAGAAATTCTAATAGGAATTCAGCTACGCCTACTACGGCAGATGATAGTCATATTCGGTCTTTGATTAGCGAATCGGTGACTAATTTGAGGGAGGAATTGACCGCTGTCATAACAAACGAAATAAGAATGTTAAGGGCAGGTAGCACGTCAGCAAGTGGAGGCCCAGACTCTAACCTAGACAAGAATCAATTAAATACTAATAATACAAGCAACACATTTCGAAGGTTATGAATTCTGAAAAGGTTCTTAACATTATTCGCAACTGGAAAGTAAAATTTACGGGAAATTCGTCCGATATACGGGTTGAAGAGTTCATTTACCGAATAAATACTTTGATCGCTAACACCTTGAATGGGGACTACGAACTTTTGTGCAGGAATGCGCACGGCATTTTTGATGGAAAAGCTTTGCAATGGTATTGGGATTTCATAGAATGGCAATTCTTGACCGCTGCGTTGAAAAGTTATTTTAAAGATGACTATAGTGATTTTGATATCTTGGATGATATACGAAAACGTAAACAGAGACCCCAAGAGACAATTGACGATTATTTAGAGGTGATAATTTCAATGACGGATAAACTTAAGCATCCCATTACGGAATCAGAGCTTTGTGGGACTGTGTTGAAAAATTTGAAATCTGATGTTAGATATGAGTTGCTACATTTTCAGATTGACAGCATGTCCCGGATAGCCGAGATAGAAGATCTATCAGATAGTTCTCAATTTCAGGAGGAAGATACTCAGGAGGACTTATGTGCTTTACGCATAGTGAAATGCTGGACGAAACTGGACATATTTATGTAGATTGTATGAAAGCACGGCGAATCTTCTGTTATGGATGTGGTTTACGTGACACATATAAACCTACATGTCCTAAGTGTAATCTTAAAGGTCAGGGAAACGTGAAGTCGGATGTCCGCAGAAAGTAAATCGGGCATCCGTTGAACACAAAGAAAATATAGAGAAGCACTTTAACCTAGAAATTCAAAATTCATATAATACCCTTTTAAGGCCATTTCACACCCGGATTAGTCAAATTCAAAATGAAATACTTTGAGCAAAGAAAAGACATAGTAAGCGATCGGTTAGGCGAATAAGAAATTATTACCGTAAAGTGAGAGATTACAAGCGAATTACAATATCTTCGATTGTGGGTCAAAATTCCGACAACAGACCACACATAAACCTTAAAATCGGGGTATCGAATCATTTTGCTTTGCTCGATAGTGGAGCTAGTAAAAGTGTCATAGGAGGAACGTTTGCAAATGAAATTCAAAGTAGGGAAGATTTCCAAAAAATTTAAAGGAAGTGTGAAAACTGCGGACGGTCAAACCCAAAGTGTCTTGGGAACGATTACAGTAGAGGTCACATTCCAAAATAAATGCAAATTATTTGAATTTTTGATAGTGCCAGCAATACAACAGGATGTTATCTGTGGTTATGACTTTTGGAAGGAATTCGGGTTACAAATTTCCATACCACATATATATGCAATTGACGCAAGTGAAAATATCCATGATAAATTGCGGCTGACAGCAGAACAAGAACGTAGACTTAATAACGTAATATCTACTTTTCCTGATTCGGAAATAGAAGGATTGGGTTGCACATCATTAATAGAACACCATATAGATACTGGAGACGCAAAACCAATGAAACAGCGGTACTACCCCATTTCTCCAGCTGTGGAAAAACAGTTGTGTGGTGAAATAGATCGAATGATATCCTTAGGGGTAATAGAGGAGGCACCCACTTCACCTTGGTCACCACCAACAGTAGTTGTAATAAAGCCAGGAAAAGTTAGAATGTGTATCGACAGTCGTAAATTAAACTCCGTAACAGAAAAGGATGTCTATCCAATGTCCAACATTGACGGTATTTTAGCTAGACTTCCTCCGGTACGTTGCATTTCCAAGATAGATCTTAAAGATGCCTTTTGGCAATTGAAACTTGATGAAAGCTCAAAACCAAAAACTGCTTTTACGGTCCCTAATAGACCATTTTATCAATTTACATGAATGTCCTTTGGGCTATGTAATGCCCCTCAGACTCTCTGTAGGCTCATGGATATGGTAATTCCCTATAATATGAAGTCACATGTATTCGTATATCTTGATGACCTCTTGATAGTTTCCAAAAATTTTGACGAACACATTAACCATCTTTTAGAAGTTGCGGCCCACCTACGGAAAGCAGGTCTAACTATTAACGTAAAGAAGAGTGAGTTTGCTTTGAGTAAAGTAAAATATTTAGGATATGTAGTAGGAAATGACACTCTACAAGTTGATGAGGAAAAAGTTAGCGCAATTAAAGAATTACCGGTACCTAAATCGATTCGACTAGTTCGACGGTTTTTAGGAATGACGGGATGGTACCGTCGCTTTATACAAGATTATTCAGCGCTAGCATACCCACTAACAGAGTTACTATCCAAAAAGAAAACATTTGTTTGGACCGACAATGCTCAGAAGTCGTTTGAACTTCTAAAGGAAAAGGAAATAACCTTTTCCCCCTTACTTGTCCATCCGAATTATGATAAACCATTCATATTCCAGTGTGATGCGAGCACGTACTCGATAACAGAGTTAGAATGCTTAGCTGTTGTAATGGCAATAGGCAAGTGGAGAGCATACATCGAGGGTCAAGAATTCAAAGTTGTGACGGATCATGCAAGTTTAAAATGGTTAATGGGACAAAAAGACCTAACCGGACGACTAGCAAGATGGTCGCTTAAATTACAAGGCTATAATTTCAGTATAGAGCATCGTGGCGGAAAATACAATGTTGTGCCTGATGCGTTATCGAGGGCGTATGAAGGAGATGAATTTCTAGAGTCGATAGACATAGAAAATATTCCAGCCATAGATTTGAAATCCGATGCTTTTGAAAGTGTCGAATATGTTAAACTACGCGACCAATGCACTAACTTAAATAACCCAGATTTTAGAGTAGTAGATCGGTATATCTACAAAAGAACTGAATTTTCGAACGGTAATTTAGACGAGTCTGAATCGTGGAAACTTTACGTACCATCAGAATTGAGGTAAAATATTATATATTGGGCTCATGATATTCCGAAATCGGGACACGGTGGTACTGCAAGAACTCTTGATGTACGTCGATATGTTATAAATTGCAACTTATGTAAAACTTCAAAGACTCCAACAAATACACTGAAACCGCCATTAGGGCAAATGGTAATTACTGAAAGACCATTTCAGCGTTTATATATTGATTTAATAGGACCTTTACCAAGAACAAAATCTGGTCATATGGGTAAACTGATAATTTTGGACACTTTTCTAAATTTACGTTTTTAAAACCATTGAAGAAATTTGTTACAAAACCAAATTTGGAATATCTTCAGAAAGAAGTTTTTAGATGTTTTGGTGTTCCAGGAGTCATTGTAACTGATAATGGTTCGCAGTTTAGGAGCAAGGATTTTGAAAAGTATTTGGAGAAAAATGGTATTAAACATAACCTTACAGCGGTGTACAGTCTGCAATCGAACGCGTGAATAGAGTGGTGAACGAAGCATTACGTTCATATATCAGACAAGACCAGAGAGAGTGGGATAAGTATCTGGACAGCGTAAATGCGTCTCTTCGTAACAGCGCACGATGGGGCCAATAGCAGGTTTTCGAGGCAAAAAGTCAATTTTTGAAGTGAACAATTTGAAAAAAATAATAACGGATTTCGATTGCCAACACTCTGAATCACTAAAAATAAAAAAATAAATCAATCTGGTAACATCACATAGCGACATACTGATCTGGCAATGGTGACATATTTTCTTATGCATCATTTTCCGACATTCATTATAAATAAGTAGTGAAATCATTTTAGGCGCCAAAAAGAACATTTCAACATTTTTATATTTTTTAAACATGGAAAGCTCTTCAATAGGTGTGTAAAATAAGATAGTGTTAACAAATAATAAAAATGTTATGTGTGGTAAATGTATTTTTGAGTTAAGGTGTTATGTCTTTTTTGGAGTATTTTGCTTTGTTATCCATGTGTTCTCTGGAGTATAACTTTTGAGATCTAGGTAGATCTAGGATATTATATATATGTGGTGAAAGGTATTAATGTGTACTATCATTTTGTGAAAAAATTAGCTGCGCCTATCTGCGCCTTTTCATAAAAATCTGATTTCAGATGTCGTAATACTTAAAAATATGGACATTTTTATGTTTTGGTTGGCGAATAATCGGAAACCCATTAATGTTACCAATTGGATTTCGGAAAAATTTAATAGACGTATATAATAATAATAAAATATAATTTCAAAGATATCGCAAACATTGGCTTTTGTGGCGGAATCTTAGCAGATTTTTACTAAATTTGGAACCTTTTTTTTATTAACTTATAACAAACCACAGACAAAACCATGAAATTTTAACATATGTATATAGGGGCGCTATTTCTATATCTGAACCGATTTCAATATAACTTGACAAACTTATTTGTAGTCCGAATTCCGTAACATTTTCCAAATTTTATTGTAATCTTATGGAATTTGCATGCTTAGTAAATCATTTTCCTGAAATCGGGCGAACATATATATGGGAGCTGTATCCAATTCTGAACCGATTTCAATATGATTTGCCAAAAATGTTTCTAGACCAAAATCCGTCACACATTTCAAATTTTATCAAGATTGGACATACATAGCGGGATTGGTGCACCAAATACCTAAAATCGGGCGAAAATATATATGGGAGCAATATCAAAATCTGAACCGATTTCAATATAACTTGGCAAACTTATTTGTAGTCCTAATTCCGTGGTATTTTCCAAATCGCATAAAAATTGGCCAGAATTTGCGTGTTTGGTCCATCAATTGCTTGAAATCGGGCGAATATATATAGGGCAGCTATATGTATATATGAACCGATATGAACCAAATTTGGCATATTAGTTTTTAAGCCCATTATAAACATCTGTACAAAATTTGGAAGGTCTAGCTTGCCCCAGTGATTTGTTGCCTCGAAAACCTGTCATTGGCCCCATCGTGCAGCGTCGGAAAAACGCCATATGAAATTGTATTTGGGCAAAGGATGATTACTCACGGTAGTGATTATGAGATTTTGAGGAAATTAGAAATTTTAGCAGAGTCAGACGCAAAAGTAGAGCGA
Organism: Musca autumnalis; assembly: GCF_047663935.1. NCBI lineage: Eukaryota > Metazoa > Arthropoda > Insecta > Diptera > Muscidae > Musca > Musca autumnalis. The sequence goes on along the minus strand of NW_027411977.1, from coordinate 191,710,749 downwards.
CAGGACCAGTTTTCTTTGATAAGAGAGTCAATAAGAGAGCATATGAAGAAAGCATACGAAAGGAATCAAAGAAGTTACAACTTGAGGTCTCGATTTAGAGAATTCAATGTAGGACCGGAAGTATTAAGAAGGAATTTTGTCCAAAGTTGCAAGGTCGGCTACTATAGTTCAAAACTAGCACCTGTAGGTGTAAGATCAAAAGTGTTGCGTCGCATTGGTAAAGTTTATTACGAGTTGGAGGACTTGGAAGGGGCAAACAAGAACGTTTACCATGCGAAGGACATTTGGATTTAAAAAGGTACTAAAAGAATTTTTTTTGTAGCGGTGGTGTGAATTTGTGAGCCCTTTGAGTTTTTATTTCGGAACAATTGGAAAAAGTATAGAAACCTTAGATAATTTTGTTGTTGAAATAGTTTTCATTCTGAAAAATTTTTAAAAAATTATTCACTGAATTGGAGTAGCTTCAAAGTAAATCTGTATATATTATTGGTATGCATATTTTTATATTAGTTTTTAGTTTCTTGGTCTTACATTATATTTTTCGAGTAGTTTTTCCTTTTTATTTGGTTAAGCAATTCTTATGCATTTTGTAATTTACACTGATGGGCCAGTTGGCTTTGAATTACGAGTTAAATAAAATTGAATTGAATACCTAATTTTCAAACCGTTCAGTCAAAGACCGGGAAAATAGTTAAAAATATAGTAAGGACTCTGTCTTACAATTCTAAGGACACGGCCGAATAGTTAAAAAGATATCTCCTGAGGACTTTTCCCTAATTATACATAAAGGATTCTGTTTATTACATGAATTTTGGCGGAAATTTATTCAAAGAAAAAGAATTCTGCTTTGCTTTTAAAAAAAGGATATACGAAGTCTGCTTAATTAAAAAAAAGGAATTTACTAAAAAGTTTGAAAGGATTCTGCCAGAAAATATTAAAGGAATTCTGCTGAATTATTTTTAAATGTTTTTTTTTTGCCGTAAAATTTTAAAGAAACTCCGCTGAGATATTTTAAAGGATCCTGCCAGGAAGTTCTTCTGCTGTAAACTTTTGAAAAGAAATCTGATGAAATATTTTGAAAGGACTTTGTCCCGTTACTAATGCATAAGGATTTTCTGTCGATATGGATTTTGTTTGCCAATTTTAAAATTTTATCTAAGAACGCTATCAAGATATTCCAAACCTAACGACCATCAACATCTTATAAATACAAAAATTTGGATGAATTAAAAGAACATTCAAGCAATTGTGGCCTATATTTGTACAAATTATTTCAATTTATCGTCACTAATGGACCAATCTGAAGTTTGCATTTCAAAACATTTATCTGAGAGCAGGAATTAAATTCAGTTTTATTTAATAATTTATCTAACTAATCACTATCATTTATTATACTCCATCCTCAACACATTTTTACCCCTCCTAATAATTCTGGTCAAGATTTTCAAGCACCAATCTGCAAGCGCTTGTTGGTGAGGATATTGAAAATTGTAAGTATTAAAAGAAATAAAAGTATATATTCTAAACATTTAGTATAAAAAGAAAATGTGTTGAGTGATCAATTACACTATCAAACATTATTTTATTATTACTATTATTAACCATAAGATACTATATTTTTTTTTAAACCTGAAATTCATACCTTTATCTTATCTCCTAATTTATTATATAATTTGCATTCGGGTTTTTTTTACTGTAAATTTTGTTATATACTTTATGTCCATTATCGTTGTTTCTCTTTATTAAATGTTCAATATGAATTTTTAAATTGAACTCGCATTATTTTTCCACGAAATTCAAGGGTTAGGATAAAAAGCGTGTGGGCTGACAGATAAGTTGAAAAGACAGCAAGGTTGAGAAGGTAAAACGATTATGGGAAGACACAATATCTAGTCTTGCTTCTACCTTATTCTTTCCGATGAAAATAAAATTATCAGCCGTCAAGTTCCATATTTATCTTTATGCTACCTAAAAATATTAATTTTTCTTGGTCGACCTAGACTAATTTCTTCTGGTAAGAACACCCCCCATTAGCCCTGAGCACGGCCGGAATAAAAGGTAGCGTTGGGCCGGCAGGAATAGGGTCTGTAGGGAAGCGGGTCGTCACAGGAGTTGAGCTATTTTTTCTTCGACTCCGACTCCAAGCCAGTTTTTTTCACGACTCCGACTCCGGGGGTAATTTCTAAAAATGAACAAGTGAACCAAGGCTATAGTCGGGTCGGGGCCGACTATGTGATACCCTACACCACTACCCCTGTTCATAAGCTTTTGAGTAATAAAATTCAAAATATTAAAATTGGGATAGGTTAGCGCCTTTGCTCTGAATGTCTTCATTAACACAGGCCAATTTTTTTGAAACGCATTTAAGTGCATCGACAGTACAACCCAAATAAAAAATGGAAAAGTGGGATGTATGCCAACCATCAATAGGCTTCTTTCTCTGTTAGACCCCCATCAACCCCCAAAATTTCGTGAGGATCCGATCAAAATTTCGTAGTGAAAGGGATGCATTACCGACAATTGCGATATCTCTGTTGTTTGACCACCTATGACAACCTACTTCACATCGTTGTAAAGGTGATATGTTCTACTTTCCTTGCCAGGTTTTGCTTTCGATATACCTCCTACAGAAGGGAGATATTAACTTTGAAATAAAACGTTGGTCTTCTTTCCAAATATTTTTTTTCGCATTCCGACCCCTGAATAATATCCGACCATTATTAAAATCAAAAGGTTTTTTCCTCTGTGGGACCCCCTATAACACCCAAAATTTCGTGACGATCCAATTAAAATTGCGACCTGTAGCGTGATTTCCAAAAAAGTGGAAAAATGGGATGTATTACCGACTATTGCGATATCTCCGTTATGTGGCCACCTACGCCAACCTACTTTGCATCACTGTAAAGATGGGATTTTCTACTTTTATAGTCAGACTTTGTTTTTGGAAGATCCCCAACCGAAGTTGTGATATTCGTCATTATTATTAAAATCGCAAAAATAAAAAGTTGGGTTCTATTAGCGGCTATTGCGATATATTCGTTGTTTGATCACCTACGAGAACCTACTTTACATCATTAGAAAGGCGATATTTTCTACTTTCATGGCCAAATTCTGCTTTTGGTATACCCCATATTGAAGCTGAGATATTCGCTTAGGAAACAAAGTTGTCTTATTCTCCAAATAAGTTTTTTGCCCATTACGACCCCTAATATTATCCGACCATCACCAAAATCAATAGGTTTCTTCATCTGTGTGAGCCCCATTTTGTGACGATCCGATCAAAATTGCGACCTGCAGCGTGATTTCCAAAAAAGTGGAAAAATGGGATGTATTACCGACTATTGCGATATCTCCGTTATATGGTCACCTGCGCCGACCTAGTTTACATCATTGTAAAGATGGGATCTTCTACTTGCATAGCCAGGCTTTGCTTTTGGAAAGTCCCCAACCAATGCTGTGATATTCGTCATTATAATTAAAATCGCAAAAATGAAAATTTGGGTTTTATATGCGACTATTGTGATATCTTCGTTGTTTGATCACCTACGAGAACCTACTTTACATCATTAGAAAGGTGATATTTTCTACTTCTATTGTCAGGTTTTGCTTTTGGTAAACCCCGTATAGAAGCTGAGATATTCGCTTTGGAAAAAAACGTTGTCTTTTTATCCACAGAAGTTTTTTGCCCATTCCGACCCCTAAATATTATCCGACCATCACCAAAATCAATAGGCTTCTTCCCCTCCGGGACCCCCATCAACATCCAAAATTTCGTGACGATCCGATCAAAATTGCGTGATTACAAGGTTTAGATGGACAGACGGACGGACTGACGGAAGGACACACATAGCCAGATCGACTCAGCTCGTCGAGACATTCATTTTGGTATATATAAGTATGGGTCTACGACCATTATTTCGATGCGTTACAAACTTTTTGGCCAAAACCAACTTATAATACCCTCCCCACATAGTGGTGTAGGGTATAATTAAACTTGCACAATTTTTAACTTTTTCCATATACATATGTATGTATATATGTTGTTTTCCCTAAGGTATTTTGTAATGCATGTTCCATATTGATTCTGCTGTAGATTACATCGAAAAGTAGCAACAGAAACAAGTTAAAGAGTTTTAGTCGGTTTTGCCGAAATATACGTAAAAGTATATACGCTCAGTTTATCATTTTTAAAATTAGGTTGGATAAAAATTAGATTTATCGTCAACACCAGTCAACATAGGCAGACCAGTAGGTTTTTTCATAGAAATTGTTCTGATCTTTACATTGATGTCTAATATGTTTCCTTATAGAAGATCTAAGGACTTATGTATAGAACATGTTGGTGTTCATGGTGATTATCAGTAGGATTTCTCATAGAAGACCACTAGTTCTACCATAGTAGTCCAATATGCCTTCCCATAGAAGATAATATGAGAAGACCAGTAGGACTTCTAGCAGAAGACTTGTAGGACTTCTATAAAAGACAAATAAGTCAAAACAAGTGAGGGCAATAGAAGGAATTGGCCGATCAAGTTATATCCTTCACCACTACTCCTGAACACTATCTTTCCACGAAATGTTTTGAGTTTAAATTATATTAAAATTTATATTTTAAATGCTTTATATTTCTAAGTTAGATCGGAAAGGGCTACTATATTGCCCACTTAAGGACATTGTTATATAGGAACATATATAACGAAGTCTAATTAAGGAGACAGTGAGTGTTTGGTATTATTGGAGAAGTTTGGTATTATTCAATTGAAATCGATTCCAAGAGATCTGTTGTATATTAGAGGCGACTACTATACATGAAAAATATATTATCGGCTTCATTTTTGGAACTTTAATAAGGTGCCTGACATTAATTAAGGCTGGATTACTGAGTTTTTCAGTTTTCTCAATCTATATATGTATATAAAATTGAAATTTGTTTGTCTGTTTGTTTATTTGTGCCTTCTAGACTCAAAAACCACTGAACAGATCTTACTGAAATTTTTAGGGTACATTGCTACATGGCCTGGAATGAAAATAGGCTATATCATTTTTTGAAATTTCGCGTTGATATGGAGATATAGCATCAAAACCGGAGGTACCTCCAAAAAATGTAGATTTTATATAAAAATATCTTTAGAACTATTAATGATACAATCTCCAAATTTTGTATGTGTGACGGAATTTGATGTAGAAATAAATTTACTACATTATATTCAAATCGGTTCATATACATATATTTTCGGCCGATTTCCTTATTTTATGTACCAAACATGCTATTTATGTCCATGAAATTTGGAATGTGTGGCGGAATTTGTTTTAGAAATAAATGTGCCAAATTATATCGAGTTTGGTTCAGATTTGGATATAGCTCCCATATATATTTTCGGCCGATTTTCCGCATTTGATGCACCAAACACGCTATATATGTCCAAATTCGCTGAAATTTGGAATGTGTTACAGAACTTGGTCTAGAAATAAATATGCCAAATTATATCGAAATCGGTTCAGAGTTGGATATAGCTCCTATATATATTTTCGGCCGATTTTCCGCATTTGATGCACCAAACACGCTATATATGTCCAATTTCGCTGAAATTTGGAATGTGTAACAGAATTTGGTCTAGACATAAATGTGCCGAATTATATCGAAATCGGTTCAGATTTGGATATTGCTCCTATATATATTTTCGGCTGATTTTCTGTATTTAATGCATCAAACACGCCTTATGTGTCCAATTTCGCTGAAATTTGGAATGTGTTACAGAACTTGGTCTAGAAATAAATGTGCCAAATTATATCGATATCGGTTCAGATTTGGATATAGCTCCTGTATATATTTTCGGCCGATTTCCTGTATTTTATACACCAAACTCGCTATATATGTCCAATTTCGCTGAAATTTGGAATGCGTAACGGGATTTAGTCTTGACATAAATGTGCCAAATTATATCGAAATCGGTTCAGATTTGGATATTGTTCCTATATATATTTTCGGCCGATTTTCTGTATTTGATGCATCAAACACGCTATTTGTCTCCAATGTCGCTGAAATTTGGGATGTCTGACGGAATTTGTTCCAGAAATAAATGTGCCAAATTATATCGAGACCGGTTCAGATTTGGACACACTATATATGTCCAATTTCACTGAAATTTGGAAAGCGTGACGGAATTCGTTCTAGAAATAAATGGGACAAATTATGTCGCAATCGGTTCAGATTTGAATTGATTTTCTGTATTTTATGCACAAAACACGCTATGTATGTTCAATTTAAATAAAATTTGGAATGTGAGACGGGATTTGGTCTAAAATTAATTTGACAGATTATATCGAGATCGGTTCATATAAGAATATAGCTCCCATATATATTTTCGGTCGATTTCATGTTTTTGTTACGTATGTTAAATTTCAATGAAATTTTGAAGACTTAGCAGTCAGTAGAAGTCATCATTATTTACACAAGTACTTATATGGTCTGTTCAAGTACTGCAAGAATCTACTAATTTTTACTATTTTTTCCGATAACATAAAGGAAAAAATATTATCGTAGTAAAAAATTGTAACTTCTTGCAGGTTCTGGAACAGAGCAATAGTTGGAAAGGAATTGACCAAGGCTACAGCTATTAAGTATCATATGTTTGAGAGACTTCTTAAGATTTATGTTTCATTATGATATATCTAAATCATTAGGAATACTTATAGGCGGAAAGGCTTTCGGAGGAGTGTTACCTCCTGAAACATACAAAAATACCATAGTAGCTCAGTAACAAGCCTGAATAAGTATATAACGCCTTCCTATCTCCTATATTTATGCGCTAAAATATTAAAAAGGTTAATATAATTATGCATTCCATTATATTTTGTCGTAGTCGGGGCAGCAAAGCGCACCGGGTTCAGCTAGTATATAATAAAGTTTTGGTCAATATGAGTTAAATATGAAATTAGAAACCATATACAACACATCCATTTTAGAAGGTTTTTGATTTTTATACCATATATAAACTCCAAACGCATCCTTAGGCCACATAGCTTGATCGTTTCATTTTGTCGATATGTGAAGATTGTTGCAATTATAATTATATTGTCTTGAAACTTTACATTTGTTTGAAAAACTAAGTGAATCAATTGGACCAAAAAATAATTATTATAAAGCCTTTGCTTACATGTTTTCTCATAGTTTTCTTATAAAATGAATAAACGAATAAAACCAGTCTATAGTGCGCACTACAACTATCGAAAAGAGAGACTCACCAAAACTAAAATCATGCAGTGCCTACTACTCGATTTTTAACATTTTTGTAACTTTTAGGAGGAGCTATTTAATTGAGCGATAGTGTATATTTGCTATACACCGACATCGACATACATATATCAGAATGTGTTACACCGAACATCATGATAATGAACAATGATGCCGACGTTGCTGGCGAGAAATGGACATGTGGGTGACTTATCTTAAAACGAGGTGTCCAAAACTGGAGAATGGAAGCTTGGAGCCATATAAGTACGTTTGACACTGCTTCCGTTTCGTTGTAAACTAATGTTGACTTCTTTTTCAAATCGTGTTTGCCTTTTCCTTAAGAAATTCAGTTTCCTGTATTTATCCCATAAAAGCCATGGATCTCGAAAAATCTCTAATGCAGACCGCAAATCATTAAAAATGTTGTTCATTTTGGCCACAACAGCACATGTAATTTTAAATATATTCCAAATTATTTACAACAATACGTATAATTTGATTATAAAAATTTTCTCTTAAATCTAATTTTACGATCGATTAGTTAGTTATTGCCAGCGAAATGAAGTTTATGAGTGAATATTCAATACCCAACACTGGTCGTTTTTATATAGAAGCAAGAAAGCGGTTTCGGTTTCAAATTTCGTAAATGTTATAAAAATGCTCGTAAAAAGTATTTCTAAGTGGTTTTAATTTGCAATAAAATTCAAATTTCACTTTGTTTGAAATTTGTTGGAAACCAAAACTAGAGCTTTAAGTGTGGCTAAAACAATGATCTCCGATAAGCTAGCGATATTAGAGAAGGGGGAAATGAGCAACAAAATGCACATTTAAAAACGCATATTGGTCAAAGAAAACCCTTTGGACTATAAATAAATTGTGAATGTCAGTCAAATCGTAGTGACAGTTGCAAGAGTAAACATGAAGTTGACAGTGATTACAATTTTAGTTGTGCTGTTTGTAAATTTGGAGTTAATGTCATGTCGAGTTGTTGATCGCTTGGATCGTTCTGAAATTGGTCCGGAAAAAGGAAAATCCGCCTTAATACAGGGACGCCAGGCATTTGCCGATGATGATTACTATGAAGAAGAGGAAGATGATGAGGAAGAAGAGGAGTTACAACAAGCATTGTTGGATGACAATATAGCCGGCGGTGGCCAGGCTGGTGGTGGCGCACCCAATGAGGAAGAGGAAGATGATAATGAAGAGGATGAAGGAGACGATGAGGAAGAAGAAGACGAAGATCAGGGCCAACGCCAGTTTATGGAAGATAAACGGTTTCTCAAGGCTGTCTATAATATTCTGTAGGTTAGGAAGTAATTAGAATATAAGCTAATTAAATAAATTATTTATTTTTTAATAATTAAGTAAATAAATTAAATTGTAAGAAATTAAATAAATGTGCAGTTTTTATATTGTGATTATCTTTAAAGTTTTCTTTGAAATTGTGCCATCTCATGACGCCTATTGCGGGCATAGATTTTGGTTCTCAAATTACTGCGATGACGATTAGTTTCCCTTGGTGGTGGTGCGGCATAATTGAGTTTCTTAATCAGGGGAGGTGTTAGCACTTCCTTATTGCCGCTACTCCCATCCAAAGGTATTTTGTTGCCCCCAATGGAAAGAGATATTGGCAAATTAGAGTGAGAGTTAATCACAATGGGTATGGTTAAATAAATTGGTGTCTCAGGTTGCAGGAACAATTCTGGGGCAATTTTGGGTATGGAATTTACACTTTCCAATTCGCTGACACTCTCCTTGTCCTATAAAATAATATAAGTATTAATAACTCTAGATCTCATTCTCATTACTGTTACTTCAACTTACCCCTTCACTATTAATGGCAAAACCCTTAAGAAAATTCAGTGGGATAGCATCCTCATGATTAATTTCATGAAATTCCTCATGTGTCAAATCGGGATAACGATGTTGCAGTGACCAAAAGTTATCATCATTCCATGAACCGCTTTGATTTTCTGTATCTTCGGCATTCTTCTTATTTTCCGCTACTTTCTTGATTTTGTCGGTTTCTTCTTTAGTCATTTCAGGTTTGCTATCAGTTTCTACTTTTTCCTTTTCGCCTTCAACGGTTTCGCCTTGAATTGTAACTTCCTTGGCATTTTCTTCTTTCTCTAATTCTGTAGACATTTTGTCCCCATCATTGTGTATCACATTCCCGCTGCTTCTACCCTGACCTTCCACTGGCTTTACAGCCGCATTGGATTCCTCATTTGCGGTTTCTTTTTCCATAGAAGTCTTCTTTAAGCTTTCAGTTAGTGCCTCTGCTTCAGCCACTGTTTTATTTTCTGTTATTGGCATATTTATATCGGCTTTTGTTTGCATAGCAGAAGTTTTTTCCTCTACCACTTCCATACCTGTGGGCATGGCCAAAGAGCCCACGAAAAGGCAGAAGAGAACTAAAAATAAAGAAATAAAAAGATTATACAATATCGAATGAAACCATATATATCTAATAAACTATCTTAGTGCTTAGGTTAGGTTGAGAAGAAAGGCGTGAGAATCGCCACATGTCCTTTAAGGACATAACGGTACCTCCCGATTTTCAGTATTTTGAGTATTTAGTTACAATTTGTAACCAAACTGGCTGTAATTTGACGTTTAAGGTTCTTAGTGGTCACAGAACTTCTCCACTAAAACTGTCAAGACAGGTCCATGTTTTGGTATAGCCCCCATATACCGGTACCTGCCGATTTTCGGTATTTTGAGGGTCGTAGCAACAATTTTTAACCGAACTAGCTGTAGTTTTACAGTTAAGGTTCCCTGTGGTCAGGAAACTTCTACACAAAAAATTGTCAACATAGGTCCATGTTTTGGTATATAACAGTACCTCCCGATTTTCGGTATTTTGAGGATTTTAGCTAAAACTTTTAACCGAACTAGCTGTAATTGGACATTTTAGCTTCTCAGTGGTCCCGAAACTTCTTTACCAAAAATCGTCCACATAGGTCCATTTTTTGGTATAGCCCCTTTTGAACGGTACCTCGTAATTTTCGGTATTTTGAGGATTTTAGCTAAAACTTTCAACCGAACTAGCTGCAATTTGACATTTGAAGTTCTCAAGGTCCCGAAACTCCTTCAACAGAGGAGGTGAGATGCAATAGATGTATCTCAAGGGTTGTTTTGGCCTGGTACATGTGACAGACTACGACAAGGACTATTTTGCTGCGTGATCGCGGCCTCAAGTTAGTCTTAGTCGTCTTCCTAATCAGAATACGAGACTCCTCCACAGTTTCCCCAAAAGAAACCCCGCGCGCAGCACTTAACACCGGTCGTTGCTTTTCCAATCGGAAAAAATATTATGGTTTCGGTGGTGCAGGAACAAAGCTCAATAACAACAACGGCATCGTGATGATTACAAAGTACTGACGAAGGATCGCATTAGAAGTGGAGCTGGGAACTAGCTTTCCTGTTGCACCAGTCTGTTCAATACAGATCCAACTCGCTTGTGTCAGGCTCATGAAATGTATGAGGGTAGAAGGCATGTGTGGAACTGCCGAGGTTAGCTGTACTCCATATTATAGGCCCAACATTATCCCACCTTTGGAAGGTCATAAGCGTCTGTTTTTGGGAGACCTCATTATGAGTTGTGGCATTCAGTCTTCGGAAACGACCAGAGGGGTACAGTGCTGGCTGAGCAGTTTGATAGCTATATGTTTTTCACGATCAATGGGAACGCCCCCGCCAGAATTTGCGGAGAGTGTAGCAGTTAACCTAACATAACCATCGTGTCACTTGGTCTGACAAATGACGTCACCTGATAACTCGTCGTTTCTCTTGGATCAAACCATCTCCCCCTAATTGTCTCCAACAGCAGACCGCCCGATTTCATCATAAGAAAGCTAATTGGACGAGTTTCAGAGAGTTCACTAAGCACCGCTTCAGAGATCTGCCCAATCCTTCTGATGTTCGGTAGCGAAAAGGACATTCCGAGACATCATCACTGCTACAGTCCCTCGCCATATACCTACTGGTCGAATACCCCAGACTCAATGAGCTGTTAATAGGTTGATCGGTAAGCATAAATGGAACAAGTGGTTAAATCATCACGGTGCTCTTGAAGCAACTTTAAATAGAGGGTGCTTACACCTGGGAAGTTTTTGCGGATTCTGAAACTACAATGTTCATAGATGAGAAAAATAAAAAAAAATCGCCGGAGCTCTTTTTAAATACATCGCGATTCAAGCTGACATTTTTAGGGGGTTTTTTAGGCTTTCACGATTTTGCTTGGAAACCGCAAGTCCTATCGAAATGAGACTAAAGAAAATGTTATAGCTATGAAAATTCTCTACAAGAGTGATCTTTATGATAATTTCGTAGGTTTTACCGTTATTGAGACATAGAAGTTCAAATTGGGACAATGCAATGACTGTATCGCTACCTTATAAAACAATGTCATGACTGCAATTTCCCAATTTAAACTTTTATATCTCGAAAATGGTTCAATATAGGAAAAAATTACGAAAGCCAATTTTGTAGAGAATTTTCACAGCTAAAAGATTCTCTTTAGTCCCATTACGACAAGAATTACCGTTATAAGCAAATCGTGAAAACATTAAGCTATAAATGTGACCTGACCTTAACCCTGAAAATATGACATCATCGCATTAAATCTCTTCCTGCTGAGGATGAATCACCACAATTTTTAATGGATGATTTTGTGAATGTCATCGGGAACGCTAAATCATCCAAAGCCTTGGTTGAGCTTGATTAAATATACAAGGTAATGCTGAAACAGCTGGATGTGCCGGGAGTGGAGTATCTCACTAAAGTTCTCAACGAAAGCCACCCACATCTTTCCCGAAGTCTGGAAAAAGGGCAGAGTGGTCCCGCTACTGCAGCCAGTAAAGGTGAATCGTACAGACCGATCACGCTTTTGTCGCCCATAGCAAAGACCCTTGAGGCTTTAGTCCTCCCCAGTGTTAGAAATAGCTATCCAGTTGCCGATTATCAGCATGGGTTCCGTAAACAGCACAGCACGACAACAGCGCTGTACACCATTTCCACACATATTAGTCGAGGACTAGACCAGAGCAAGCGGTGCGGTAGAACAGTGATGCACAGTGGAAAAAAATACCGATCTAGCGCGCCAAAAGTCAAAAAAATCATATACGCCAATTTAAAAATTATTATTGCAGTATTAATCTAAGGTGCCCACAGAATGCAACGGCTATTAAAATAGTTTATTTTGCATCAGTCTAAGCGGAATAACGGTCCATTTTTGGTTGACATTTTTTGAACTAGTTTTCATAATATAGTTTAGTAGTAAATTTATGATCGTCGCATGCACTCTTCCTACAAAGTAATTTTAAAGCTTTACTGAATTTAACATTTCATGAAGCAGGTGATTTAAAAAATGTTGAATATAAGATGTTATTTATTGCAACTCGGATTTTACACTTAAAACATGTGACATCCGATTTTTTTCCAAATGGTGCACTTTGTTAAAGCTATTACTAAGGAGTGTCGAGGGATGGCGCGTAGATTTTTTATTTCATTTTTAGTACACATAGTTCTTAACCAATTTGTAAAATTCTAGCTGCAACAAACTGCAACATTTTATTTTATTACTATTTTTATTAATAGTATTTTTTATGTCAAAATGCTGAAATTAGGGCGGTATCTTTATATGGGGGCCATATCAATGCGTGTACCTGTGCCGAAAATTCTCCGTCGGAATATTTTATACCACCAACGAAGACTAAATGTCAACTTTAAGCTATTTCGGTTGTATAATGTGGCTAAAATCTCAAAAATTACCGAAATCGGTGGTACCTGCCTATGGGGGCCATATGAAAACGTGCACCTATACCGAAAATGTTTATAGGAGTGTATGCATAACCCCCACGGAGACTAAATACCAAATCCCAGCCGTTTCCGTTGGATAATGTGGTAGAAATCTTTAAAATACCGAAAATCGATAGGTACCATTCTACAGTAAAAAATACAAATTTACCAAATATATTAATAAATGAATAAAATTGTCAATTTATAGCTGTTCATATCGAATTTATGGACAAACATGCAATAAAACATAGATTTGCACTTTTGGCGCGCTAAATCGGTACTTTTTTCCACTGTGTGATGGTGGCACCCGTCTTATCACTGTTGGAGGAGATCGAAATGGTAAAGTTTGAAACGTCGGATAGTCAATAATATATGTGGACGCCAGTCGTACGTGGAAGAAGTCTAAGCCCTGTAGAGTCAAACTGTAAGTTCCCAATGTGGAGTGATAACTGCGGAACTGTTTAACCACTACCTTTCCTGTATTCCATCCTCTCCAGACGGAATAGAGATCGTTACATATGATGCAGGTAATTGTACTATCTTGGCGTTGGTTACCTTGCCTAATGCCATTTGTAATAGTCTGAACTCCTATTTGACTATTCTTACAACCTTTTTCCACGTGAGGAATATACAAATATCCGCCACTAAATCTACGGCCACTCTGTTCACTACATGGGCGGCAGAGGTGAGAACAGAGGTGAATGTCACGGTCGTTGGTAGCAGAATTCCGGCCACAAACTACACCAAGATACACACTGTCGAATGTATGTTCGCGTCGCCCGTGCGTGCCCCAAACTTAGAGCAACCTAAAGCCGATATGTAGGAACAAGGTCCTTAATAGGGTTAGTCATTTTTTCATTTTTTTTCGAATATCAAAAATCTGTGGAAATGGCATATAGGGCAGGCAAAAATAATAAGAATTGCGTTTTTACTTTTTCGAAATTGTAAAAAAACCTTCCGCACAAAATGCAATTACTTTAGCTAAAAATAAACTTTTTAAGTTTACTTTTTTTTAAATTTTTAAATTTGAGAAATTTTTTTCTGCAATAGTTGATCTTGGAAATATTTTTTTTAGTTGGTTTTAGTGCATCGATTTCAAATATGCAATTTGATCAAAAATCTGTCATTTAGTTTTTAAGCTACATCGATTTTAAAATTTGCAACTCGGTTTCATTTCCAAGTTTTAAAAATTTTAAACGAGTTGCTCTAATAAAAGTTTGACAATACAGAAGTAATGTCATAATACATAATTTATATAGTTTTGAGTTTTAAATTATTTTTTCATAGTTTGTGTTCACATCGCCATGTCGTTTAAAAAAAGTTGCAAAAATGTCCAAAAAAACAGTGATAACTGGGTCAAAAATTTTAAAGCAAAAAGACCGAATGAAATAAAAAACTGTTTTGCCGCTATACCATTTATACGAATTTCCGAAAGAAATCAATATAATTGAAAGATATAGAGGATTAGTGCTTGAGAAATCTAAAAAAAAATTCTAATTATATCTGAAGAATTAAATAAGTTATGGATTAAGCTAAGTCAAAAAGCGATGGAATTAAAGAACGTTGGAGGCAACGTGCTTAAGTTGATATCTGATTATCAGAAATTTTTGAAGCGGCGACAAGACACCAATAAATTTGAAAAATTGTTTGATATCTCGTATAAAAAAGGTGTTCTAAAAAAAGGAATTTTCAAAGCACACTGGAAGTACCACCGGGTTCATTTTGTGATTTAGACTTAATGTGCGATGAAACAAAAGCATATGACAGAGTTTGCTCTCCTACAGACTTAATGTGCGATGATACAAAAGCATATGACAGAGATTACTCTTCTACTGCAAGTAAACAGATACCCAAGTTGTCTTCAAACATAGGGACGTTTTTGGTAATTGATACGAATGTCAGTTCAAATAAAGCAGCTATGATATAAAAAAAAATTAAAAAAAAATATCAAATTTTAAAAATCACAAAAAAATTCAAATAAAAAAGTTGGTTTTGAGCTAAAGTAATTGCATTTTGTGCGGAACGTTTTTACACAATTTCGAAAAAGCAAAAACGCAGTTCTGCTTGTTTTTGCCTGCCCTATATGCTATTTCCACAGATTTTGAATCTAAAAAAATGACTAACCCTAGTCCTTAAGTCGTTAGCCAGAGGCACTTGGGGTGCAGATAAATAATCATTCTTCACCACATATAACGCGATGGTTCGATCAGCGGTAAGCTATACGGCGCCAGTGTGGTCCACGAATTTAAGTTTCCAAATTCCAAATCATGCAGTTCAACTGCAATGGTTTAAGGAATAAGGTTATTGGCATCACTAATTTCATGCACGACAATAACATCCTAATTGCTGCTCTCCAAGAGACGAAGTTGACCAGTAATTGTTCCCTCTCGTCCTCAGGGAATTATAACATCATCAGGCGAGATAGGGAAAGGGATCATGGAGGTGGCCTCGCATTTATCATCCAGCGAGACGTCAGATATACTCTGACGCCGCCTCCTGATAGACGCATCCATCAATGAGGAATCCTCCACTAGAATTACAGCCAGATGATCGAGTTCTCCGGACATTTCCATCGTTAGTCCCTCGCTCCTTCCTTTCGCATCTTGGCAAACAAAAGTCGCGCTAAATTCAGACCACATTCCAATCCTGGTCACAGTGGAGAAACCTAGCGATTTCGTTGAGCCCGACAAGCGCACATTCGTGAACTACAACAAAGCCAACTGGCATGGCTTCATGAATTTCATTGACGACTCCTTACGTCACTTGCCGTCGCCCTCATGTGCCAGAAAGGGTGAGAGAATACTAAGGGAAGTAATCCTCAAGGCGGCAAAGCGCTTTATTCCAGCGGGCAGAATTCCTCTCATGAGACCAAATTATCCATCCAGGGCATCCCGTTTGGCACAACAGCGCGATCAAAAACGTGTCGATGACCCAGCTGACGAAAGAATTGTGCAATTGAACGCGGAAATTGAGAACCTGGTTCTCGAACACAGGCGTTCCAAGTGGATTCAACATCTCGACCACTGCACAATTAATTCCAAGCAACTTTGGTCCACAATTAAAAATCTATCTGGTTCCAACAAGAATAGAAATCTCCCTGCTATAGCCTTCAATAACATTACATATTCCGATGCCAAAAAGTGTGCAACACAGTTCTGCCGCCAATTTATTGAGCATCCATCTTCGCAGAACAGGTCCAGGCGAGCCGTTTTCCGGAGATGCAAGTCACTAAAGCGTGATTTGCAGCCCATCTCCTTCACATCCAGTGAAGTCGAGAGAATTATCTCCAAATCCAAACCATCTAAAGCCCTTGGGCCAGACGGCATATCCATGGTAATGTTAAAGAAGTTGGGAGCAGTAGGTTTGAGCTACTTGACAAAGGTCCTGGAACTATCAATTTCCCAATTGGTAATTCCGGACGTTTGGAAAGTGGCTCGTATAATTCCTATTCTAAAGCCAGACAAATCCGCTACAAATGGGGAATCCTACCGCCCGATCTCCATGCTTTCACCGGTAGCAAAGGTTTTAGAGTCCCTATTGCTCCCATCCCTGAAACAGCATTTCCACCTTGCTTCGCACCAACATGGTTTCAGGGAAGCTCATAGCGCAACCACGGCTTTGCAAGAGATAACCACAAAGATTGCGAACGGCCTAAATCAGCGACGACCACCCAAACGGACCATTGTGGCAGCGCTTGACTTGTCCAAGGCGTTTGACACGGTCGACCATTCCATGCTGATTTCTGACGTCATGAATCCACCCTTCCCAATGACGCCAAGCGTTGGATTGCCAATTTGTGGTCACATCCAGTTGAAGTAGCACAATTCCTTCAATTGCCAACATCAAATCCTGTTCACACAACTAATTAATAATATATTCCATTTTCTTTTCTTGTTCCATTCTTCCTTTATAATTTTCAGGAAAGAGCTTCCGAATACAACCGAACTGTTACAACAACAACAACGAATTTAAGTGCAACGCGACGGAATAATATTCAAACCTGTTGGAACACCGACCTGAAAACTACAACAGAGTGGCTCCGTATGTCATCAGTGGACCACCTGCATAAGTCGAAGATTTTATTATTTTTTGGGTGTGATGCATCGAATATTCCGACACGATTGGCGATAATTCACTTGTACAACAAGTGACCTTATACGAAGTCTCATATCCACCGACTTTAAGATAGGGCCACTTGAATTATTACTTTTTCATAACATTTTTGCAATTTTTAGTTGGAAAAACTTTATATTTAGTTGGGTGGGTCCCACTAGGAATAAATTTCTGAAAATGTTGATTGACAAGAAAACTTTTGGAAATATAAACTGGGAACTGATCTGTACCATTTTAATTAATATAGTCCAAAAGTTGACTTTAATGTGTTTGAGTTTCACATCTATACCAGTTCCGCCAATTCTAAATTTTCAGTTTATTCACTATTACAAAATGACGCCACCATTCAGACTTTAACAATCTGTTAAATTATTTGTCAATATTTACAATTTCACTACATAATTTTTTTACTGATTAACACATTTTATATTGTTTATTTCATAAATATTGTTATGTTTATTTTTCAAATCTTCCACAATAGCAACAAACCGTACCTAATCCACAATATTTCAGTTTCATTTTCTACCAAAATTTCAGTTAAAACTAAAGAAAGTTCGGCAAACTATCTAATATTTATAGATTGTTTAGCATACAACCAATTTGCTATTCACTTTCGATTTCTGAAGAAGATGATAGGTTGTTTGTCTCCCGGAATACATACATATGTATATTTTTAATAAATAATGTAAAAAAATTAAGTTTTATGAATAATAATTTAAATAGATATTAGCAAAAAATTGTGATGGAAATAATTTGTAAATATGATTGATTAATTATTGCTATTGGTTTGAAGTTTGTTGAACTCTGATGATCAATAAAAGTTGTTGGTTGTGTTAATACGGAGTTTCATTTTCATTCCCTGGGGTCATCATATGTATATTGAAGAGTAAAAAGTCTTCAAGAATTTAGAACACGGAATTCTAATTCTTATAAAAAATAACATCTTTGGGAAAAGTGTCACTTAAAAAAATGCTCTGTTCCAGAATCTGCAAAAATCAACTAATTTTACTACGATTACAAGTTTTCCCCTATAATATCGAAAAAATAGTAAAAATTGTTCACCTTTGAGTATCCTAAATCATACATCCGGGAGTGATCTTAAACTCAACTAAATAGGCACCGTAGACTTTTTAAACCTTTAAGGCCATTATAACAGGAAGCATAAACTTGGCCACAGAAAAAATGTTTCGTTAAAATCAGTATCATAAGGACTACCTTGGATAAAAAAATGAAAGCAAATCTCGAAAAGCCTTTAAGTTGCTCTAAGCGAAAGTTTTGAATTTTTGTGATTACGATGTACAAAGTTTGGACCAATGCCTGTTATCGTTATCATATAATATAGTAGAAATTTTTAGAGATTTTGGACCATTATGTTATAGATGACATGGCCTTGCCCACGAAAAAAATTATATTGTTGTATACAGGATCACAAGGAGCTCATTATCTCAGGAAGATTAGGGTAGCACAAAAAATATATATTCGAGACATTTCCTCTAACTGACTTTCGACAACAGACATGCAAAATATCTTGGTCCAACAGTTGGGAAATTCAGTTCCAAAGTGAAACATCTGACAATGGCTGATGGACTTTACAGCGGCAAAAAACTTAGTTGTTAGCAGCACCAGAATTAAGAATCTCGACATTCATAAGGGCACCTAGCTGTCTCAAGATCACAAAACAAGAAATCAAATTGACCACGTTGTGATAGGTTAGGTTGAAAAGAGGGGCGAGTAATCGCCACATGTCCTGGAGGACATACACATAAGCCATGAAGTAGGCCTGTTGTGCGCTCTAGTTTAAGTTTTTTGAAGAAGGAGACTCTACTATAATTTATTTAAGGAACTCTGTTCCCTTAACAAAATCCCGTAATAGTTTTAGGTCGTCTACAATCACCTGATTAAGATCTGGTATTGTGTCGTTCCCTAAAAACTGGGATCTGATATTTGCGAAAGCGGGGCATTGGCAGAGAAAATGCTCCAATGTTTCATCATCCTCTCCGCATGCCCTGCATACGCTGTTGTCTGCACAATTAATTTTTTGCAAATGAGCTTGTAAACCCAGGTGACCTGTAAGAACACCTGTAAGTCTACTCAACTCTGCTTTACCTAGTAGTAATAGGTTTTTAGTTTTTTCCTCATTTGGGTCTCTCCATAGGATTTTTGTGGTTTTCCCTAATTCCTCTCTATTCCATAGGGATAAGTGGGCATTTTTTGCCCAAATTTTTAACTCTAGCCGAGACGCGTTTAGTGGCTTTGCGTTCGCTAAGTTTACGGTTGCTAATTCCCTTCCCTTTTTTGCCAGAGAATTTGCTATCTCATTACCTCTATTCCCCGCATGTCCCGGTACCCATATTATACGCACCATGCCATGCTGAGTATAGCTGTTCATCGAATTTATGCAATCCAAGACTATTTGTGATTTTACTGTCTTGGATGTTATTGCTTTGGTTGCAGTTTTACTGTCCGTAAGGACGTTTACAGTAGTTGGCCTCGTGTTGGCATTAAGCCAGTTCAGACACTCTCTGATCGCTCGGATCTCCGCTTGATGGACCGTATTGTGATCCGGCAAACGAAGAGATATTTCGGTCTTTGGTTCTTCAATAAAGAGACCCAGTCCCGTTCTCCCACCTAGCATGGAGCCGTCTGTATAACAAAAGTTTCCAGCCGGCATTTGTGCTAGATTTCCGCCGATCCACGAGTCTCTGTCTGGAATTAATGACTCGCATGAGGCAGCTACAAAAGTTTCAGGTATACGGTCCGATACAATGTTATCCATTGACTCTCCCGTTGTTACCTGTAGAATGTTTTGATGGTATGTTACGTGGTCTTTATTGATCCACTCGTCCATCGCTTTAAGTCGAATAGCTGCGACAGCCGCTTCATACCTTATCTGGATTTCTATTGGGTGTATATATAGAATAGTTTCTAATGCCCTCGTTGATGTTGTCCTCATTGCGCCGCTTACACTTAGACAGCACATTCGTTGGACTTTCTGTAGTATTTTAATATTACACTTTTTATCCATAGCTGTCCACCAGACTACTGAAGCGTATGTTAGAATAGGTCTAACTACGCTTTTGTATAGCCAGTGTGTCATCTTAGGATTAAGACCCCACTTGGCGCCTATAGCCCTTCTACAGGTTGACCAACATCTATGAGCTTTATTGGCTCTTTCCTGAATATGGTCTTTCCATTTAAGTTTCCTATCCAGAATTACTCCCAGATATTTGACTTTGTTGGAAATATTGATCGTCTTGTTTAGGAAAACTGGTTCTTCAAAGTGTCCCGGTTTTGTTTTCCTAGTAAACAGACATATTTCCGTTTTTTCCGGGTTTACATTAAGACCTCTTGGTCTAGCCCAGTTGTACGCTAGTTTTAGGGCTGATTCAGGTCATCTGCATAGCAAGTTTGGATTCTTACCCCTTAGAAGTATTATAACTTCGTCTGCATAACAGACTGGGTCAAATCCCTCATCGGTTAAAGTCCTTAATAGGCTATTTATGGTAGTGACTCATAGGAGTGGGGATAAAATCCCCCCTGTGGCGTACCCTGACCAACTTTGTCCTTTATTTTTACGTCAAGTATCCCGCAGCTTATCCATCTATTCCTTAGCATGTGGCTTATCCAGCCCCTGAGGGCCCGATTCACCTGAAACTTATCTAAGGATTGGATAAGGGTTTCGGTGCTGACGTTGTTGAAAGCACCCTCGATATCAATGCATACCGCCAGTGTATACATCTTCCTGTCGAAGGTGCTCTCGATGTGGTGTACAACCTCATGTAATGCGGTTTCCACTGATCTACCTTTAACGTATGCATGTTGTTTGTATTTAAGCATATCATTTGGAATCCTGCTCTTAATCATGGTGTCGACTATTCGTTCCATGGTTTTAAGCAGGAAGGATGTTAGGCTTATCGGACGATAAGACTTAGGAATTGCGTAACTAGCCTTCCCAGGTTTGGGGATAAATACTACCCTCGCCTCCTGCCAGGCTTTAGGAGTATACGCAAGTTTTAAGCATGCGTTAAAAATTCCAGATAGTTTGGGCGCAATGTAGTCCATCTCTTTCTGGAGTAAGGCCGGAAATATCTCATCCGGCCCCGCTGCTTTAAAGGGTTTAAAGCTCTTGATGGCATACTTTACCATCGCTTCATCAATTGTTGGTGCTTCCTCTGTAACACATTCCCTAACTACCGGCACACCTGCATGCGTCGCAGTGTTCGGCGGGAAATGTTTATTCATCAAAAGCCCCAGCGTGTCCTCGATTGTTTCCATCTTATTTCCCATATCATTCACCATGATCTCGGTTTGTGTATGGGTTTTCGATAGAAACTTTTTTATTTTGGATACATCATTTACGCTGTCTACCTGTTCACAGAAAAGTTTCCAGGAATTGCGCTTTGCTGTTCTAGTCATTTTGTTGTATTCTTTAAGTTTTGTGTGATAGTTTTCCCAGAATACAGCTAAATTCTTTCGCCGAGCTCTGTTGTAAAGCCTTCGGACCTCTTTGCCTTTGTTACGAATTTCTCCTGTCGTCCAGGGTTTTTCGTAGGCAGATTTCCTCTCTCGAAGGGGACAACTTTCTTCGAATGACTTTACTAAGACCTCCGTTATAATGTTGACATTTCTGTCTATATCTTCCGTGCTTAGGCATTCAAAACTATCGTGCCCTAGCCTATCTTTTATTATTTTTCCAAATTTTATCCAATTGGTTTTGGATTTATTTCGGAAACTTTCGGCGGTGGCCGTGTTGTTCAAATCTTATATACCGATGATCCGAGAAGGAATGCTCTTCCGAGACCCTCCAATTCTGAACCTCGTTTATAAGATTTTCGGAACATATTGTTATATCTATTACCTCTTCCCTAATCTTGTTAACAAAGGTGGCTTTATTACCTTTGTTAAGGGTTATTAGATCGTTAGTATTCAAGAAATCTAAAAGGCTTGGCCCCTTTTGTTAGTATTAGTACTACCCCACGCAATGTGGTGTGAGTTAGCATCGCTACCTACTAGTACTTCGTTACCTGTTTGTTTTGCTTTCCTCACCAACCGCTGCAGCTCCGACGTAGGTGGTAGTGTCGGCGAGTCGAACGGTAAATATACTGACGCAAGGTATATATTGCCATTCCCCAGCTTCAGCACAGTTGCGTCCGATGTTGACAACTCTGGAGAGAAAAGAAAACATAAGTTTTTGTGACATATTATACAGGTTCTCGGTCGAGACCCCGCATTTGCATAAAAAAGTTGGTAGTTTATATGGTTTAGTCCAGAGACTTTGTTCTGAATAGTCCAAGGTTCCTGGATCAAGCCAATATGGATTTTACCTGTATTAATTTGCTCCATCAGGGCCATGGTTGCCGTCTCGCTCCGATGGAGGTTTATCTGGATGACCTCAATCATTGGTCATCCAGTAAACGGGCTTCTTGAGAGTCGGTGATTACGGCATCGACTCCCTTTTCACTTTTGCTAGGAGGTAAAACCTCTTCGCTATTTTGTTTGGCTTCCTCGCTTTCGCCGATTACCGCCTTTCCTGCTTTGAAGCGGACAGCGTTGGAGATATAGAAAGCCCTGCCCTTAGTCTTTGTCAGACTAGCCATGGAGAGATGGTCAATTCCGACCACAAGGAGAGTTCCGTCCTCCTGCTCCTCACTGTGGAAGACCTCCCATCTCTTCACGTCCAAGTCCTTGTTTTGGCGTCCAAAGACTTTGAGCATGCGTTCCGTCTCGAACTTGCTGCCCCATCCTCGGACGAACACCGAAGTTTTTGTTAGTTGAGGAATTTGGTCTTTCCTCACTAACTTTAGTTTGCCGCTTTCCCATGGAGGTATTATGCTGCTGATAATATCCTTGAGGGCGGCAACGTTTGCATGCTGGGCAAATTGGAACACCATCACGTCCCCTTTGACCCCGCTGCTGATAATTTGAATTGGATCACCTCCAATCATTATGTGATCCAATATCTTATTGTTGACCATTTCCTCAATTGCTGGAAGATGGTCTATGGGTAGCTTTCCGGAACCTCTATTGGTATCGATCACTGCATAGCAGAGTTCGTCCCTGTAGCGTTTCTTGCCTACCTTGGCGTAAGATGGCGGCTCTCTACCAGTCTTCGCAGCCCTCTTCCTCTTCTGCCGGGTCCGGGATTTCTTCGCAGAATCCCCAGGCACTGCAGCCGATTCCGCGGCTGGGCACACCCTCTTCACATTCGAGCTGATTTTGTCGCCCTCTGCCAAAGGATTCTCGGAACAGTCCCCTTTGCGTGGTACTTGGCGCGGTGCACTCGAAACGTTTGGGGATGTGGAGCTCTTTTTCTTTTTCGTCGGCTTTACAGTGTTCTGCTCTTCGGGTGATCTGATACTCTTCGCCGCTTCCGAAGAAGTGGAGGGAGTGTTCATGATCCCTGTGGGAGCATCCTTCGGTATAGCCTTTTTGCTTGCCCGTTGCTTCCTGAACTTGCGTCGTTGAGCACCAGACAGCTGCTTCTTGTGTGTTGTGAGCTTTGCAATGCTGTCGCTCACTTCGTCTACAATCTTGTGGACCTCCTCCTTTTCTGGGATTTCCATGACGGTTATATTATTTTTGTTTTCGCTATCGGATTTGGAGTCTGAGTCGCTACCTGTATCTGAAGGCTGGGTCGAGCATGAACTTCCCCTTAGCTTCTCAGTCTCTTCCTCCCTGTATCTGCCCTTAGGCTGTGTACTTGTCGCATTACATTCGACCACAGGTGCCAAAGCTCCCACAGAGAGATTTGCGCACGATCACATGATGACGACGGAGTGTGACTCGTAGGCAGATCAACATTACCCGCCGGTACTGGGTTTATTAGGCCCTGCACCGTAACTTTTTCGCTTTGTCCAACTTTCTTCATGTTTGTGTTTTTTGTTTTAGGGGAACACCCCCATAGTTAGTTTTTTGTCCGCGGGGAACATAAATTTCCCTGAGGCAGGTGATCGTACTAATCTGATCCGGAACAGGTTTAGTCACAAATTAATTCCCTAGATCTAGAACAAATTAGTACAGCCATCCGCCTCCCCCTATCCGCCGGTGGGGACGCGCCCGGTAGGAGAACTAACAAACCCCCTTCGGGATAGATGGAAGACATTCATCGAGCGTATTGGATGTTCGATCGTTCCGAAGAGAAAACATAGACTCGCACCACCACCTTGTTGCAGCAAAGGACTTGTAGTGCTGCTACCGAAGAGAAAAATGTGGCATATATGGCTACTATACAACAGACGTGCACACGAATAGCATCATCTAGCAGGAAGGGAGTACCCAACGATTGGAACCTGAGCATCCTGTGCCCTGTCCACAAGAAAGGAGACAAGACATTAATGCTCTAACTATAGGGGCATAGGTCTTCTCCCTATTGCCTTCAAGGTAGTGTCAGGGATATTGTGCAAACGACTAAAGCCTATGGTCAACGAATTAATTGGGCCACACCAATGCGGCTTTAGACCTAACAAATCCACATTGACCAGATATTTACCCTGCGGCAAATCCTGGAGAAGACCCAAGAGATGCAGAGGTATGGAAATCTTTTCTTAGTTCGGCTTATAGGACAAATGTTCTGTAATAAACCAACTAAGTTCGTAAGATGCACCTATTTGGATTTAGATCATATATGGGCAAATCCCAGAAACAGTCTACCAGCCAATTTTTTTTTATTTTATCCAAAATAATTTATTTTCTGACAGAAGATTAGACTGGATATCTAATTTTAGAAATATGTTAAAAACTTTTTTTTCTGTCATTATTAACACAAAAATTATTACAAAATTCTACCCTACCTCAGGTTTTTTAATTTTATACAAAAATTGAAAATTTTTTACATGTTCATATTATTACTTTAGTGTTAACATAAGTGGTAAACTCGAAAGCCATATTGTTATTCACTCAATTCTCTTAGATTTTGACAGAAAATATAATCTTTTACTATTTTGGAAAAAGTGAAATTAGGTATGAAAAGGCAGATCCAAGTGGTGTAGCGTTCGTCTCGAAAAATTATGTTTTTTTTTATACGGTGGGCAGAAATTTCTTTTTTTTTTTAAATTCATCTATAAATTTAAATTAAATTAATATCCAGCTATTAAGGAAATAGAAAAAAATCTACAATAACAATAAAAAAAATTACAGCGCATTAATTTCTGTAGCGTTCGTCACGATTTGAGTTCTCCCAAAAAATAAAAAAAAATCGTGTTTTCACTTTCTCTTGTATTCTATTTTTGTTTTATTCTGTTTTCGTCACGATTTGAGTTCAGTTAATTGTTAAGAAATTTTTTCCGCTAATTATACTTGTTAAAATTTTTTATAGCATTCGAAAGTGCTCTCAAATTCTATCAAATACCATGTATAGATACAATGCATCTGGAAAGTACAAATAATAATATTTAATATTAATGCCCGAAAACGCGTACAAATGTAGCGTTCGTCACGCAGGATTTACCCATATACATATATGTATAATCCTCCGATTTGAGGTATATTTGTAAAATTTTGATGAGATTTGTGAAACGTGGAGGAATTTGGTCTAGAAATATTTTTTTCAATTTTGAAGAAATCGGTATTGAGGTATTTAACACACCAAACACACTATGTCTGTCTAATTTTGATGAAATTTAGAAAATATGAAAACGATTCAGATTTTAATATATTTTCGGCTGATTTTATGTGTTTAACGCACAAGATCATGTAGTCATCCTTCCTTACTGGGGTTCGCAGTTGATGTACGGATTACTGAAAATAAATTCAGATAAACACACCTCATCTCAGTGAAAACATTGAATAATTGAAACAAACGTGTTGTTATTTTTACGTTTTCGCATTCAACGTTTTTTATGAATTACCCTGTGTATTAAGTACCTACATCTTTATTTTATAACGAATATAACGCTGGCTTATGTCTCCGCTTAGCATAGTCGTTATGGTCATCTATATGTAAAATTGTGAACAACGGCAAGTCATAGACTAATTAAATATAGACAACGGAAGATGTTGTCACCTTATTCCGCCAGATGCCACACCAGCATATTTTGCGGATGGTACATACTCAAAGTGTTGAGTCTTTTAATTTTCCGTACCATAGCTACTCAATTCGAAGTTGATGGGTACAGTTTGTTTTTGTGTTTGCCGGTTTTTTAACTTATCATCACATGTCTGAAGCACTTACAATGATAAATAATCGTTCGCAGTATGAAACATTTTAGTTTCCGCGGCTTATTAGCAAATATATTTTTATATATAGTGCCTTATAAGTGTACGAATACGAACTTTGCCACCCACACAGGCGCCATCTGTACCGAAATGACGAAATAAATTAAAAATTTGGTTAGTTATTCTTAAATATTTCTTCGTTATGGTAAATCCCATCAATTGTTTCATATTTGCACATAAAATAACGATTAATATAATAAATAACGAATTAATAACGATTTTATTAAATTTTTAGTGGTGTACGAATATGGACTTTGCATACTGCATGTCTATATCACACCATATGCTTTTTCACATGTATGTTGTCACTTTGGGTATACTAATATACAGGCCAGCTGATGTCATACATGTGAAAAAGCATATAGTGTGATATATCCTTTAATTAGGATGGCGTTGGTGTGCAAATTGATTTTCCCCTTAAGAATAAGTGAAAACATTAATGTTCGAAGAAACATAAATTTACACTATGATCATGGACTAATGAATTTATAGACGACGGAATGCTCTACCCGAGTATGTTCGAATTGAGTATGGTAACTAGGAAACCATGGCAGAACTACCAGGTAGTGGTATCACACCAGCTTATCGAATATGAAAAGTCAAATTCCTTTATAAAAAAATATTTTTGTTGTAATTTCCCCAACAACATAAAGAAAGTTTTGACATAACATGTTCAAAATTTTACGATGCCACTACCTGGTAGTTCTGCCATGTAGGAAACTCAACATAAAATGCCAAAAGATACAAGTTAATAAATGCTTTGTTCTGGCAAAAGACTACATGGGGTTAGTTTTTGATGGGAACTATGTTCTCAGATAAAAATATCCATGAAAATATTGTTATTTTCCCCAAAAATCGTCTTGGGAGTGACTGGTTTGAGTGACTTGACCGCGAAAAAATTGAGAAATCCGTCGTCTATAAATTGATTAAATAAACTCATGGAACAAGTTCAGTACAATCTATGTATGTACAGTATAGTCTGGATAATCCGGACACTAGTTAATCCGGACAACGCGGTAATTCGGACACTAGAATTTTTTACATTGTAGACTCTGTAATGCGGACATCACATATTGTTCTTACCTCGATAATCCGGACATCAATATTTTTTCTTATAAAGCACATTAGATTCTTATTTATTTCATTGGCATTTTCGTTCTTAACAATATCAATTGACGTACAAATAAGGAAAAATAAGTTTTTCAAGGTTTTTGGTCCAAATCTCGACTTTCTAGATAGTCAGTGTTAACTCAGTTATAGAGTCAATATGGAATTAACTATTTGAATCTGTCAAATGATTTTCCTACCGTTCAAGAATTGATGACTGGCTATGATAAAGCACAATATTTAAAACATAGTGTTGGGTAAACCAGTAGTGGAATTCTGTAACTCGTTTTTCGGTAAAAATTAAACTGCTTTTAATTTCGGTAATTAACAATTTTTAAAGCTGTCGCTAAGTCCTACCGATAACAAAAGAGTTGTTAACTTTTAATGATACTTTCCATTCATAATTTTGCGTTTTAATTTTTCCGATTTTTGTCCGTAACTCGAAAAACGTCCCTTGTATTCCAAAGATATTTTATCAAGAAATGTTTAAATCCTTTAAAGCATAGGGATTAATAGTTAAGTTTTTATTGGGATTTTTAGCTAAAAGAAGAAACGACTAGGGATACCTTATATAGGAATTTCAATAAATTAAAAAAACGCGTGGCCCCTTTTATGTTCTTTCTTTGACATTCTTAATCACCGGTAACTAAAGATTTTTGTATAGCATTCTCGTAATTATGCAACCAATAGATTTAAATCACATTTGTCTTTATTTATATAAAGACGAGATGAGGTGATTTGGTGTTGTTCATAGAAATGGCTAAATATTGACTAAAATGAGATGAGTGCATTTGAGTTCTACAGTTCTATCAATAGTCATAAGAGGCTTATGTCCCATGGACAAGCGAAATCAATAAATGTACATGGACTACGAAGCTTATATAATTAAAAAAAAACTATAAATATACCCAAGTTTTAGAGAAGTTTTAGATGAAAAAATACTCACCAAAAGCCACTTAAATTATGCTGGATGAATATAAGAGTAAATTTGGTAGCCAGGGAAGTTGTTCCGGGTCATAAAATGGTCGCAACCCATGATATTTACTCAATATGAATTTGTTTGCCTTACATGCCAGTTCGTTGCATAGTAAAAGTCCCTTATTAATGATTATAACGTACTAAATTATATATTTTTGTTGCTACTCGGTAATCCGGATAATTCGATAATCCGGACACCGTCAAAACATGTGGTGTCCGGATTATCGAGACTATACTGTACATATATAATATATAGGAAGTCAATTGGTTATTTTCGCGGGTATGACCCTTGTAAAAGTTTTCAGTTGATTGCACTGTGAGTGATTCGACAAGTTTTTAATACCGAACTAGTTCATCTTGCTAGCGGGTAGTAAGGAAAGGGTCAAAGTCGGGCGGGGCTGACTATATGATACTCTACACGCGAAGAAAAAGTATGATTGATCCAACAATATTCGTAGAGCAAAATATGTATTTTAAAGATATTGGTCGATTCCGCATGTAGTATTGTGAGTCCAACAATCGTTTTTGTTAATTGCAACAATTGTTTTTGTCATATCCAACATAGTTATATTCATATCCAATAATAGTTTTAGTATGCTGGACAATATTATTCTGTTTTCTTCGACAATTTTATTCTCTTCTGAAAAAAAAACAATTTTCGTGAGTTTGTTTTGCATGAGTTCCCCTTATCTTTGTTTTTATACCCTCCACCATAGTATGGAGGGTATATTAAGTTTGTCATTCCGTTTGTAACACATCGAACTAATCATTTGCGACCCTATAAAGTATATATATTCTTGATCAGGATAAAATTCTAAGACGATCTAGCCATGTCCGTCTGTCCGTCTGTTGTAATCACTCTAGCGTCCGCAATAATTGAGATAGAGTGCTGAAATTTTGCACCCGAGGGTCTTTTTTCTATAGGCAGGTCAAGTTCGAAGATGGGCTATATCGGTCCACTCTTTGGTATAGCCCCCATATAACGGTACCTCCGGATTATAGGTATTTTGACGTTCTTCGCCACATTTGCAGCCCGAATTAGCTATAATTTGGCACTTAGGGTTCCTAGTGATCAACAAACTTATATTCCAAAGGCATAGGTCCATGGTTTGGTATAGTCCCCATATAGCCAAAATTTTTAACCGAACTATCTGCAATTTGCCATTTGAGGTTCTCAATGGTCATGAAACATCTCCACGAAATATCGTCAACATAGGTCCATGTTTTGGTATAGCCCCCATATATCGGTACCTCCCGGTTTTCGGTATTTTGAAAATTTTAGCTACAATTTTTAACCGATATAGCTGTAATTTGACATTTGAAGTTGTCAGTGGTCATAAAACATCTCCAACGAAACATCGTCAATATAGGTCCATGTTTTGGTATAGCCACCAAATAACGGTATCTCCCGATTTTCGGTATTTTGAGATTTTTAGCCAAAATTTGTAACCGAACTATCTGCAATATGACATTTGAGGTTCTCAGTGGTCATGAAACATCTCAACGAAACATCGTCAACATACGTCCATGTTTTTTTATGGCCCCCTTATAACCGTACCTCCCGATTTTCGGTATTTTGAGCATTTTAGTTACAATTTTGAACCGAACTAGCTGTAATTTGCCATATAAGGTTCTCAGTGGTCATGAAACATCTCCACTAAACATAGTCAACATAGGTCCATGTTTTGGTATAGCCCCCATATATCGGTACCTCCCGATTTTCGGTATTTTGACAATTTTAGCTACAATTTTTAACCGAACTAGCTGTAATTTGCCATTTAAGGTTCTCAGTGGTCATGAAATATCTCCACCAAACATCATCCACAGAGGCCTATGTTTTGGTATAGCCCCCATATAACGGTACCTCCCGATTTTCGGTATTTTGAGAATTTTAGCTACAGTTTTTAACCGATATAGCTGTAATTTGACATTTGAAGTTGTCAGTGGTCATAAAACATCTCCAACGAAACATCGTCAATATAGGTCCATGTTTTGGTATAGCCACCAAATAACGGTATCTCCCGATTTTCGGTATTTTAAGAATTTTAGCTGCAATTTTTAACCGAGCTAGCTGTAATGATCGGTATTTTGAGAATTTTAGCTACAATTTTGTCTATTCAAAAATAATTGTCAATATAGGTCCATGTTTTGGTATATCCCCCCATATAACTGTACCTCCCGATTTTCGGGAATTTTCGGTGGTCACGAAATTTCTTCACTAAAATTCGTCAACATGGGACCATTTTTGAGGGTCTACATTGTTTTGATGAAACTACCCTCAATTTGACTGCAGCTATAAAACTTTTCCGCCAAAAAACTTAAAGATAGGTTGACTCTTTGATATAGCCCCGTAGGTGGTACCTTTTACCTAGCTGAACACATTTTTTTTATACCCTCCACCATAGTATGGAGGTTATATTAAGTTTGTTTTTCCGTTTGTAACGCATTGAAATACTCATTTGCGACCCTATAAAGTATATATATTCTTGATCTTTGAGATAGAACGCTGAAATTTTGGGAAAATGCGTCTTTTGTTTGCAGGCAGGTCAAGTTCGATGATGGGCTATATCGTTCCACGTTTTGGTATAGCCCCCATATAACGGTACCCCCCATTTACGGTATTTTGCCGTTTCTAGCTACATTTTCAGACCAATTTAGCTATAATTTGACATTTAGGATTCTTAAGTGTCAATAAACTTATAGAACAAAAGTTGTGGACATAGGTCCACGTTTTGGTATAGCCCCCATATAACGGTACCCCCGATTTACGGTATTTTCACGTTTTTAGCTACATTTTCAGACCAATGTAGCTATAATTTGACATTTAGGGTTTTTAAGTGTCAGTAAACTTATATAACAAAAGTTATGGACATATGTCCACGATTTGGTATAGCCCCCATATAACGGTACCCCCCGATTTACGTTATTTTGACGTTTTTAGCTACATTTTCAGGTCAACTAAGCTATAATTTGACATTTAGTGTTCTTAAGTGTAAATAAACTTATATAACAAAAGTTGTGGACATAGGTCCACGTATTGGTATAGCCCCCATATAACGGTACCCCCGATTTATGGCATTTTGACCTTTTTAGTTACATTTTCAAACGGATTTAGCTATAAATTGACATTTAGGGTTCTTAAATGTCAATAAACCTATATAACTAGTGGACATAGGTCCATGTTTTGGAATAGCCCCCCATATAACGTTACCGCCCGATTTCAGGTATTTTGACGTTTAAATTCACATTTCTAGACCGAATTAGCTATAATTTGATATTTAGGGTTCTTAGTGACCAAAAAACTTATATTCGAAATAATTATGAACGTAGGTCCATGTTCCATGTCCATGTTTTATTATAACCCCTATATAACGGTACCTCCCAATTTCTCGCCCACCAAAAATTGTCAATATACATAGTTAGCTAAAGGCACCATAAAAAGGGCCTCCCGAATGAAGCATTTTATGTACATTATCTGACATTGTAACGTACCCACTTAAAGTTGGGGACAGGAATGAAAACTAATTATTCCATTTTAGTTCAGAACCCAGCAAAATGTTCGATGCCAAAGAAGCTATTCAAGAATGGGTACAAGTGATATGGAATGTCATTTTTTTAGCATCTTCATTCATTCTTTTTACAAGAGCGTGACCCCCAAAAGATGCAATTCCTTTTCAGATCCTAAGCATGTCATCTTCACTAACCCCGTGGAATGGCATTTTAACCAATTCTTTGGCATGACATCTTAACCAATTCCTAGAATAGCATTTTCACAAACCCTTTGGCATGTCATCTTTACCAACCCTTTGGCATGACATCTTAACCAATTCCTAGAATAGCATTTACACTAACCCTTTGGCATGTCATCTTGATGAACCCTCTAGCATGGAATTTTTACCAATTCCATAGAAGTACATCACGGCTATAGAAGTACATCACTACCAATGAGTTTAAAATTGAATCGAGGTATATTAATTGATGTGGGATAAGCCTCCTTGTCCACGAAGGCACGTTTGTAGAAAAATACTACATAATCAGGTCATGCTTAACTCGACCTTCCCTTACCATTCATTTTCAGAATCCTGTTCTTCTTCGATTCGGGCTTTTTGGTCAAATTTCGAAAACAAAATTTGATTGATTTCATTCTAAGTCAGAGTTAGTCGCATATCCAACGTTTCATCTTGATTCGACAGATTTTGCATATATTTATGTACTTGAAATAGGATTCAAGCAAACATTTGCAAGAAATGTATAAGGACATACTACTAATTAAAACCTTTTATAAAATATACTTATGTATTTACAAATAAGATCCTAGCACAGACAAGGAAACTCTTTTAGTATCAAAGAGTGCAGTTCGATTATATTTTTTGACTCCATATTGGAGACTTCCTATAAATAACACTGTGAACAAAAATTTTGGGGCATGGACGATTCTCTTTGGGGATAAAAGCCCTTGGTAAGTATATTAGGAACCCCGAAGGACAGATCCGCCCTATGTCGAACTTTCGCATTATGGCGTTATATCTTTGTTCAGGAAATAGCGTTATATCTTTGTTCACTGTTGTTTTAGCTTATTTTTGAGATAATATGTCTTCAGTCAAATCGAATGAGGATTATTTTCGTAGAGTACTTCGACCTTCTAACTCGCTTCCTTCGATGTCCTCATCGTCCTTCATTTTAAGAGCTAAAACATAAGTGAACAAAGATACAACGCTAATTCCTGATGACTTACAGGGCCTCTAGCAAAAAAATCCATCACGCCATAACGCGGAAGTTCAACTCACGGCGGGTCTGTCCTTCGGGGTTTTTCGGGGAATTTCCCGTGCCCCAGATTTTCACATTCATTTTGTTGCACAGTGTAATAAATAAAAGAAAATATACCTAAAAATAAACTTCATCCCAATTGGATCGATGGAATGGGTTCAAATACCGATGAAAATGTCGGATCTTTCACGACTTCCTTTGAATGGGTTTAAATGTTGAAGAAAAGATCGGATCTTTCACGAGTTGATTTATCATTCGTGGAATTAATTCAAATGCTGAAGAAAAGATCGGATCTATCACGACTTCAATTGAACCAATGCAAAAGATCCAGTGAAATCATGGCATCTCATGGAACCACTTCCATAAAATTTTGCTGGGAATATTTTATGGTGGAGGGTATAAAAAGTTCGGCCCGGCCGAACTTAACTCTTTTTTACTTGTTTTATTTTATCTTTGTTCTTTTTTGTGTAGGTACACTATGAGATTCTTGTTTTTATACCCTCCACCATAGGATGGGGGGTATATTAAATTTGTCATTCCGTTTGTAGCTTCTCGAAATAATCATTGTAGACCCCACAAACTATATATATTCTTGATCAGCGTGCAATTCTACATCAATATAGTCATGTCCGTCCATCTGTCCGTCTATGGAAATCACTCTAGCGTCCAAACGGATTGAAGTAGGTGGATGAAATTTTGGTAGAATCTATTATATGTACGTAGGACTTTTGGTATTGAAATCGGGCTATGTATGTCCACGTTTTCGTATAGCCCCCATACAAAGTGACGCGGGACGCGTCGTCGTTTTAAGGAATTTTTTAAAATATTTGCCCCATTTTACCAGCGGATTGGTTGTAATATGGTATTTTGTGTCTCCAGAGGCTAAAAAACATTTCCACCAAAGTTTATTTATATAGGTCCACGTTTTGGTATAGCCCTCATATAACGCCCCATATATAGTAAGCGTCACTTTAAGATATTTGGAATATAATAGTCTCATTTGACCACAGAATCGGTTGTATCTTTGTATTTTGTGTTTACAGGCTAAGAAATATATTTCTACCATTAAATGTTTATATAGGTCCACGTTTTGATATAGCCCAGATAGGACGATATCTCCCAGTATTTTGAAGGTTTTAGCCTCATTATAACTCCGAAATGGCTGAAATTTGGTATTTAGTCTTCATTGGGCGTATAAAACTTTCCTCCAGAAATTTGTATGTATAGGTCCACGCTTTCATATAGCCCCCATAAAACTGTTCCTCCCGATTTTCGGTATTTTGAAGTTTTTAGCCCCATTATGACGCCAAAATGGCTAAAATCTGGCACTAAGTCTTCATTGCGGGTATAAAAGTTTCCCCCAGAAATTTGTAGGTATAGGTCCAAGTCTTCATATAGCCCCCATAGAACGGTTCCTCCCGATTTTCGGAATTTTGAAGGTTGTGGCCACATTAATCCACCGAAATGGCTGAAATTTGGTATTTGGTCTTCATTTGGGATACTAAACGTTCCATACGAAATTTGTTGGTATAATCCATGCTTTTATATAGACCCCAAAGAATTTACCTCCCGATTTTCGGTGTTTTGAAAGTTGTGGCTTCAATATTCCTCAGATATGCCTGATATTTGGTATTTAGTCTCCGTTGGGGATATACAACTTTCCAGCTGAAATTTGTCGGTATAGGTCCATGTCTTAGTATAGCCCCAGAGGACGGTAATTCCCTATTTTCGGTATTTTTAAGGTTGTGGCCTCAATATTCCACCGAAATGGTCGAAATTCTCTATTTAGTCTTCGTTGGGGGTATACAACTTTCCAGCGGAATAGGTCGGTATAGGTCCGCGTCTCCACCCCCCCCCCCCCATAGAAGGATACCTCCTGATTTTCGGTATTTCGAAAGTTGTGACCTAAATATCCCACCGAAATGACTGAAATGTGGTAGTAAGTCTTCGTTAAGGGTATACAACCTGAAATTTGTCGGTATAGGTCCACGCCCTCATATAGCCCCGTTAGGACAATTTTCGGCATTTATGAAGATTTTAGCTTACTTACTTACTTAGCTGGCCCATTACAGAACATTTGTTCTATAGGCCGAACTAAGAATAGATCTCCATTCCTCTCTATTTGTTGCTTTGCACTCTGGAATACCGCGCCTTTTCATCTCATCATCCACTTGTTTGCGCCATCTATTCCTTGGCCTGCCAATTCTGCGTGCACCGCCATGTGGCATGTATTCATACGACTTTTTAGCGGGTTCATCATCGCTCATTCTTATGATATGGCCTAGCCAACGCAATCGCTGCATCTCGATACGTTTAACTATATTGATGTCGTTGTATAACAGATACAGCTCGTGGTTCATGCGACGTCGATATTCACCGTCGACGCAGATTGGTCCGTAGATCTTTCGAAGAATTTTTCTCTCAAACACACCAAGCACTGCCATGTCTGCTTGCGCAAGTACCCAGGCTTCGGAGCCATACATGAGCACGGGTAGTATCAGTGTTTTGTAGAGCGTTATTTTTGTTTGACGAGATGTGGCTTTGTTTTTAAACTGCTTACTTAAACCAAAGTAGCATCTGTTGGCCAATACAATTCTTCTTTTTATTTCACAACTGATGTCGTGTGTTGTGTTTACGGAGGTGCCGAGGTAGACGAAGTCTTTTACTACCTCAATATTATAGGAACCAACTTCCACAGTCGGTCCGAGCTCAATGGACGCATTGCGCGTCGACACCATCAACTTGGTCTTCTCACCGTTTACCGCCAGACCCACTTTAGCAGATTCTCCTTCGACCTTTATAAAGGTATCAGTTACTTCTTTTATTGATCGGCCCATGATGTCTATATCATCAGCATAAGCAAGTAACATGTGACTATTGGTGTAGATTGTGCCACTTCTTTTGACGTTTGCCTCTCGTATAACCTTTTCTAGCAGGATGTTAAAGAGGTCACACGAAAGGCTTTCTCCTTGTCTGAAACCTCTTTTGGTACCAAACTCTTCGGAGAGGTTCTTTCCTATTTGAACTGAGGACCTCGTGTCAGTTAAAGTCATTTTACAAAGCCGGATGAGCTTTGCGGGAATACCAAATTCAGACATAGTTTGGAATACCTTTGAACGCAGCGGGCTGTCGAAGGCTGCTTTATAATCGACAAAAAGGTGGTAGGTGTCGATCTGCATCTCTTGGGTCTTCTCCAGGATTTGCCGCAGGGTAAATATCAATGGTGGACTTGCCAGGTCTAAAGCCGCATTGGTATGGTCCAATTATCTCGTTGACCATAGGCTTTAGTCGTTCGCACAATATCCCTGACACGATCTTGTAGGCAATAGGGAGTAGACTTATGCCCCTATAGTTAGAGCATACAGTCTTATCTCCCTTCTTGTGGACGGGGCACAGGATACTCAGGTTCCAATCGTCGGGTACTCGTTCTTCCTGCCAGATGGTGCTAACTAGCTGATGAATACACCTTATCAGCGTGTCGCCTCCGGTTTGAACAGCTCGGCTGGTAAGCCATCGGCCCCTGCTGCCTTATTACTTTTCAGCCGATTTATTGCTGTCTTTACCTCATCTTGGCTGGGCGGTATACATTCAATACCATCTTCTGGGATTGGGACTGTGGTATCTTCGTCGTCTTCGCTGCTATTGGATACCAACAGATTTGAAAAATATTCTTTCCATATCCTGAGTACACTATCTGTATCAGTTATCAAATTACCTTGCTGGTCTCTACAGGAGGATGTGCCTGTACCAAAGCCATCAGTTTGATGCTTGACTCTTTGGTAGAATTTTCGGACTTCATTCTGGCTCCTGTACATCTCGATTTTTTCACACTCCCGCTTTTCCATCTCTCTCTTTTTCCTGCGGAAAAGACGTTTCTCCTCTCTCCTTTTCTCCCTGTATCTCTCTCGTGCGCTACGCGTTGCTACGGATTGTAAAGTAGCCTTATATGCCGCATTTTTCTCTCCGGTGGCAGCACGACACTCCTCATCATACCATGGATTCCTTGGTGGAGGTCTCTGGTATCCAAGTATGGATGTTGCGGCTGTTTGCATCATGATGAAATAATAAGGTGGTGTAAAACGACCAGCTGATTGGTTTCAATCTGTCAAATTTTTTGTTATTGTGAATGAATTGTATGAAAACGTAAACAAACATTTTGACATATTGAAGCATTTTCAGCCAAAAAGAAGTTGTTGTTGTGCTACTTACGTGACCTGTTAAATAGATCTTGGTTTGCATGGAGTGGGCAATGCTTTGCCATTGCGCTGATATGTTATCGGGATGAGGAGTGCTTTGATTAAGCAATTGGGCTAGTTGAGTGGAATATGCTGTGGCTATCTGTTGTGATTGCAGCTTACCGATGTCTAACTTTCGTGTTGTGTCTGTTCGTACTTTGTTTGCTGCGTTTAAGCGGGTGCGTACCTTTGCTGCAACAAGGTAGTGGTCCGAATCAATGTTTGCGCCTCGGAACGATCGTACATCCAACACGCTCGATGAATGTCTTCCATCTATCACAACATGATCAATTTGGTTTCTTGTTTTCTGATCTGGAGACAGCCAGGTGCCCGTATAAATATCGTGATGATTAAATCTGGTACTGCTAACTACCATGTTTTTTGCAGCTGCAAAGTCTATCAGCCTCATACCATTGTCAGATGTTTCACTGTGGAGACTGAATTTCCCGACTGTTGGGCTAAAGATATTCTCCTTTCCAATTTTGGCATTAAAATCGCCTAGAATGATTTTAATGTCATGGGCAGAGCAACGGTCATATGTTTCTTCTAAGCGCTCGTAAAATATATCTTTGGTCTGTTCGTCCTTTTCTTCAGTGGGAGCATGAGCGCAAATAAAGCTGATGTTGAAGAATTTAGCTTCTATTCGAATTGCAGCAAGTCTTTCATTCACTGGGGTGAAGCTGGATACCAGATGTTTTAGTCTCCGACTAACTACGAATCCACAACCAAACTCATGCTTTACGTCATGGCAGCTATAATACAGTGCGTCACCTTTAGGTGTTGTTGTGACGCCTTTCCCAATCCATCGTATTTCCTGTATGGCAGTAATATCGGTCTTGTACTTTTCAAGTACGTCTGCCAATGCGAAGACTGCACCTTCTCTATAAAGAGTGCGAACATTCCAGGTGCAGATTCGCAGATCATGGTCCTTAAAACGTTTGCGGGGGTTGGCCAATTTAAAGGGATTTGTTTTTCTTTTTTTTGTTTTTTCATAGTAGGCTGCTTTTTCTAGGGGAGAGTTACTAACCCTGCGCCCAAACCCAAGTTTTTAACGTTCTTATGAGTGAACGCGCGGCACATGTTAGCTCACTACCTTTAATGGGTGTTAAAGGCAGTTCCCCAGGTGACACCACGGGGAGGTCAGTGCCCACTTGAGATGAAAGAGGGACCAAGATAAATCCTGGGCTTTGCCATGTTAAAACCGGTCAGGACCGTTGCTTGGTATCTTCCATCCCCTACGTCACTTTCCTCCAGAAATTTGTATGTATAGGTCCACGCTTTCATATAGCCCCCATAAAACTGTTCCTCCCGATTTTCGGTATTTTGAAGGTTTTAGCCCCATTATGACGCCAAAATGGCTAAAATCTGGCACTAAGTCTTCATTGCGGGTATAAAACTTTCCCCCAGAAATTTGTAGGTATAGGTCCACGTCTTCATATAGTTCCCATAGACCGGTACCGCCCGATTTTCGGTATTTTGTAGGTTTTAGCCTCATTGTTCCACCGAAGTGGCTGAAATTGTTCTTTTGGTCTTTTTCTAGGCTACAAAAATTTCCCTCCGAAATTTGTCGGTATACGTCAATGTATTGATTTACCCCCATAGAACGGTATATCCGAATTTTCGGTTTATTGAAGGTTTTAGCCTCATTATAACACCGAAATGGCTGCAAGTTGGTACCGAAAACTTTCCACCTGAAAATTTTCGGTGTAGGTCCATGTCTTCGTATAGCCTCCATAGAACGGTACCTCCTGGTTTTCGGTATTTTGTAGGTTTCTGCTCAATATCCCATTGAAATGACTGACATTTGGTAGTTAGTCTTCGTTCCCCACCGAAATAGCTGATATTTGGTATTAAGTTTTTGGTAGGGGTATGAAACATTCCACCCGAAATGTGCCGGTATAGGTCGACGTCCTCAAATAGCCCCCATAGGACCGTACCTCCCGATTTAAGGTATTTTTAAAGTTGGGGCCTCAGTATACCACCGATATGACTGAAATTTAGTATTTAAACTGCCATGGGCATATAAAATATTGCAGAAGAGAATTATCAGTACAAGCCCGTTGCTTCAAATAACGCCCATAGAAACTTACTTCCCGATTTTCGGTATTTTGAAGGTTGTGTCGTCAATATCCCATCGAAACGGATGGTATTTAGTAGTCCGTTGGTGGTCTAAAACTTTCCACTCGAAATTTTCCGCTATTGTTCCATGTTTTTATACAGCCCCCATAGAAAGGCCCCTCCCAATTTTCGGTATTTTGAAAGTTTTAGCCACATTATTCAACGGGAATAACTGAAATTTGGTATTTAGTCTTCGCTGGAGTTACGAAACTTTCCTCCAGAAATTTATCGGTGTAGGTCAACGTTTTATACGGCCTCCCTAGAACGGGGCTTCCGATGTTGTTAACTATCCAATTCCAGAATATCCAGGTTTAGGCCTAGTCGGTATTACCCAATTTTATGTATTTCGCTCAATTCGGAAAATTGTAAATATTAGTCCATATTTTGGAAAGAACAAAAATTTTGCCCCATATGAGCTGTTTTGAAGGGAGTACTATCAGTTGAGATATATGTACTACTCCTGTAATAAATCGAAATCTTATTTGTTTTATTATAGCCCTAATGTATATGTATGCATGCATATCTAGATTCTAGACTCTGTTACTTTGAATAGAACTTCTTTTAAAAGCATATATTTTGGTGGCGACTATATGAAGTGTTTAAATATTATGTTTCATATATAATTTTATTAAAAATTCTTTTAAGCCGTCTACTTTGATTTTTCTTAATTAAAAACGAAAATGACATTAAACAAAGAAAATTCGACAATTAACTTTTAACGTTATTAAGATTTCATCTTTTACCGTTGCTCGAGCATTTTAAATGTTTAACTTAAGCCAACATTAAACAGATTGTGAGACATTGGTCATATGTCATTCTTTGTGTCGCACCATTTGTCATTATTAAAGAGGCATGTCTGACAACAATTTGCCATTTATCTGTTTGTCGACACACACAAACACATACATATGTACAACCACAGACATGCCATTATTCAATGGGGGCCCTCATCTTAAAGGATTCCCTTTGTGATGGGAATGCAGCTTTTAATGTTAACTACCAACAAGAGATAAATTCACACACACAGAGACACAAATGCACACACGCAGCCAACAAAAAGCATCATTTCAATATTTTCATTAAGGAAACGTGTAGAATACCATTTACCAATAACTGCAATTTCCCATTACTTTTCCAACCCAATGTTTTTCTTCTCCTGTTTTTTCCAATTGGCAATTTTCTTTATTGTCTTAAAAGCAAATAACAATGAAATTAAATGCATTTAAATGAACGAATGAATGGCTGAATGAATGACAAAAGAACCGGAGGTGGTGTTAAATATGCAAAATGTAAAAAAGGATGCTGTCAGGACATCACAAGGAAAAAAGAATACTAAAAATCAATGTTTTTAATCAGACAATTATGAGTAAAAAGCAATGCCAAGAAAAAGCAGTAAAAAGAGGACAAAAGAAATAAAGTCAATGTTTGTATTTGCACAGACAGTCATGTCAAGTCAACCCATTTATGTTGAATCTTTGTCATAATGATATTAAATGGAGTTCAAAACTTGTTTCGAAGGCGGAATATGAAAAGATGCTTGGAGGAGGATTCTTTTTATTCCTTTTTTTCGTTACATTTTTGCTGTTACTTTTACTCAAAAGTATATGTTGAGCCTAAGGATATGTTAATAGGGGATCCTGATCATGAATGTCATACCTACAGTTTTCCAAAAATCGGATTGATTTCAACTTATAAGCTGCTAAATATAACTTACCGACTCAAAGATGACGAGGGGGATGAGAGTTGCCAAGCAGTGGCCCCCCTTTCATCTCAAGTGGACACTGAAATCACCATATTGTTACGGAATTAGATTTAACTAATCTCCGTGTAGACGTTGTTTTATTCCCCAGTACGATTTGTACCAAATAAAACAGGGTTCGTTTTAGTTTACGTTTCTACAATGCTTTATTTACTTTATTACACTTATTCGGAACCGACTTTAATTACTAAGCACACAGCAAGTCTCTAGTTAGCACGCAGCTATTCTTTAACCGATCTGTTCAGTTCAACGCTTAAAACACAACTCACTCGTCATTGCCAGTTCCCCTGTATTTATATCCCATAGTCTCCCTGTTCGAGAAATATCTAGAGCATATGGCAACACCTCGAATCTGTGCAGCGAACACACAGACGCACATTCGCACTAAGCGAACAACCATACTCATATACATACATGGGGGGAATACAATTGGACGACAAGCACAGTAATGACGTAACTACAACAACAAACAGATGCAAGAAATAAAGAGGTGACAAACTAAACAATAATTACATGACTTTGGCAAAACAAACAAAAGAACATTAATAAA
This sequence comes from Musca autumnalis, assembly GCF_047663935.1. NCBI lineage: Eukaryota > Metazoa > Arthropoda > Insecta > Diptera > Muscidae > Musca > Musca autumnalis. Next base: position 191,668,873 of record NW_027411977.1, on the reverse strand, counting down.
AGGTAATGTAACGACTAGAATTATGAAGAGAGTTCTACATGGTAGTTGTTGTTGCTTAAATAACTGCGTAATAAAACGTTACGTTACAATTCAAATTTTTAAATTAACGGAAATTAAACTAAATTAACTTAAACCTATCAGTTACATTCGTAACAATATTTTTGTTGGGTTTTTTGCATTTTGTTATAGTATTATCTGTTATCTATCATTCCACACTTATAAAGCTTCATTTAGTTCATGCATTTCCACGGAATTGGCCTAAAACGCAAGCAATTCAGAAAAATCGACTTTTTTGTAATTTTCGACTTTTGAGGAAATATTTAAATATGCGTTAACAATTTAATCATACATAAATGTTACATTCATATAAAGTGAGGGATTTGTTAGGAATATAGTAAGTCCATATTAATATTAGGCAATTTTCCTTGCGGCAATTGTCAGTTTGATGGAGAGAGAGGTGAGGCATATGGTAACCCTTTGCCTCTCAACATCCTCTCTCAACCACAAAAGGACAATTGCCGCAAGGAAAATTACATAATGTAAATATGGACTAAGAGTCTTCTCTTCATCAAAAACCAAGGGATTGTCATGTAAGAATGCACAGATACAACCTTTTAAGTTTTCGGCATTTTTAAAAGAAGGCCCGATTACAGGAAAACTATACGTTATAAATAAAAAAATATTTATTAAAAAATGCTTAGAAAGCCTCAAAAATATCATTTCCCTATAAAATTTTAAGTTTTCATGCAAAAAAAAATTCTCGGCGCTAAGTGGGTTAACAACCATTATTGGTAGTGAGCTAACATGTGCCGCGCGTTTACCCATAAGAACGTTAACAAGTATGAACGGCGTTAAGTTGGGCCAGTTCGAACTTGTTATACCCTTCACCACGAGTTGTATTGAAGTAAAATGGAACAATTAGTTTCCTTTCTTTTATGAAGAAGATTAAATACCAAAGTTCGGTAAAACAATGTGGCTAACCTTCAAAATACCGAAATTCGGGAGGTACCGTTCTATGGGGGCTACATTAAAACGTCGATCTATACCTACAAATTTCTGGTAGAAAGTTTTTAGTCTCAAAGAAGACTAAATACCAAATTTCCGAAATTTCGGTAAAACCTTAAAAAAACTGAATATCAGGAGGGACGCTTCTATGGGATATAGGAAACCGCGGACCTATACTGATAATTCCCTTCTGAAATATTTTATAACCCCACGGAAGACTAAATAGCACATTTCAGTCTTTCGGTGTGATATTGACGTCGCAACCTTCAGAATTACGAAAATCTGGAGGTACTGTTCTATGGGGGCTTTATCGAAAAGTGCACCTTAATCGACAAATTTCAAGTGGAAAGTTGTATACCCCAACGAAGACTACATGCCAAATTTCAGCAATTTTGGTGGGATATTGGGGCCACAACCTTCTAAATACCGAAAATCGGAAGGTACCATTCTATGGGGTCTATATGAAGACGTGGAACTATACCGACAAACTTCAAGTGGCATATATATAAATGCCAAATTTCGGTGGAATATTGAGGCCACAACCTTCAAAATACCGGAAATAGGGAGGTACCGTTCTATGGGGTCTTGGATGAAGAAGTGGACCTATTCCGACAAATTCCAGGTGAAAAATTGTGTAACTCCAGCGAAGACAAAATTCCAAATTTATTCCATTCCGAAAATCGGGATGTACGGTTCTATAGGGTCTACATGAAGACGTAAAACTATACCGATAAACTTCGGGTGAAAAATTTTATACCCCCTTGAACACTAAATGCCAAATTTCAGCGATTTCAGTGGGATATTGAGGCCATAACCTTCAAAATACCGAACATCGGGAGGTATCGTTCTATGGGGGCTATGTGGAGACGTGGGCCTATACCGAGAAATTTGAGGTGGAAAGTTTTGTACCACCAACGAAGACTAAATACGAAATTTCAGCCATTTCGGTGGGATATTAAGGCCGCAACCTTCAAAATACAGCAATTCGGGAGGTACCGTTCAATAAGGGCTATATGAAGGCGTGAATTTATACCAACAAATTTCAGGTGGAAAGTTATATACTCCCAACGAAGACTACATACCAAATGTCAGTCACTTCGGTGAGATATTGATGTCACAACCCTCACAATACCGAAATCCGGAGGTACCGTTCTATGGGGGCTATATGAAGACGTGGACCTATACCGGGAAATTTCAGTGGAAAGTTTTATACCACGACTAAATACCAAATTTCATTTCGGTGGGACATTGAGGCTGCAACCTTCAAAATACAGGAATTCGGGAAGTACCGTTCAATGGGGTCTATATAAAAACATCGATCTATACCGACAAATTTCAGTTGGAAATTTTTATACCCCCAACTATGACTACATATCAAATTTCAGTCATTTAGGTGGGATATTGAGGCCACAACCTTCAATATACCGAAAATCGGGAGGTACCGTTCTATGGGGTCTATATGAAGACGTCTATCTATACCGACAAATTTCAGGTGAAAATTTGTGTACCCCAAATGAAGACTAAATGCCAAATTTCAGCCATTTCGGCGGGATATTGAGGCCAAAATCGAGGGATACCGTTCTTTTGAGGCTATATGAATGCGTGGACCTACGAAGATAAGGTACCAATTTTCAACCATTTCGGTCGAATATTGAGGCCACAACCCTCAAAATACCGAATGTCGGGAGGTACCGTTCAAAGGGGGCTATATAGGGTCTCCGACGAATATTTCGATATGTTGCAAACGGAATGACAAACTTATTTATACCCTCCATATTATGGCGGAGGGTATAATAAGGCAGCAGGAGGCGATGGCCTACCAGCCGAGCTGTTCAAAACGGGACGCGACACGCTGATATGTATGCATCAGCTAGTTAGCATCACCTGGCAGAAAGAACGAGTATACGCGAGGGGAGATAAGACTGTGAGCTCACAAGAAGGGAGATATGACTGTGAGCTCTAACTAGAGGGACATAACCCTGCTCCCTATTACTTATAAGATAGTGTCAGGGATATTGTGCGAATGACTAAATCCTACCACCTATTTTCGTCGGTTATAAAGCAACCTTCGGCAGCCCTCTACGTTCATAGGTATTCTGAGCCATATCTGAATTTGGTATCCCCGCAAAGCTCATTCGGCTTTCTAAGATGACATTAACTTATGCTTTGTACATCTTTAAAATAGGAAAGAACCTCTCCGAAGAATTTAGTACCAAAGGAGGTTTCAGACAATGAGTGATTTATTCAAAATTCAGCTGGAAAAGTTTATACGAGATGCAGATGTTTAACAAAAATGGCACAATATTGACATCATGGGCCGATTAGTAAAGGAAGTTACTGATAGCTTTAAGAAGATCGAAGGAGAACCTGCTAAAGTGGGTCTGACGCTAAACGGCGACAAGTCGAAGTTGATGGTGTCGACGCGCAGTTCGTATGTATAGCACAGACTAACTGTGGAAGTTGGTTTCTATAATTTTGAGGTAGGTAAAGACTTCGTCTACCTCGGCACAGCCATAAACAAACCGAACAATATCAGTTGTGAAATAAGATGAAGAATCGTACTGGCTAACAAATGCTAGTTAAATAAGCAGCTTAAAAATAAAGCTTATGTATGGCTTCGAAGCCTGCCTAATTGCGCATGCAGATAAGGCAGTGTATGCTTGGTGTGTTTGAGAGAAAAATTTTTCGATATACGGACCAATATGCGTTGACGGTGAATATCCACGTCTTATGAACCATGAACTGCATCTGCTATACAATCACATCAGTATAGTTTAACGTATCGAGGTACAACGATTGCGGTCATGTCATAAGAATGAACGGTGATGAACACGCTAAAAAGCTATTAATACTGGCCGCATGTTGGTACACGCAGAACTGTCAGGCAAAGGCCTCGATGGAGTAAACAAGCGAAAGACGAGATGGAAAACACGGTATTCCAAATTGGTGAAATAAAGCAACAAATAGAGAGGAATGAAAGCTTTTCTTAGAGGCCCAACTTAGTATGTGTGTAAGACTCTGAATTTGCTATTGAAATACGGGGAACAGTAAATTTTTTTACTCAAAAGTACTACTGTCCTAATCTTTACTTACAAATAAGGGCTCTTTTACCCCTCTTCCAGTTATATCCCCATCACAAAATTTCAAAAATCTTCCGACTAGCGTGTATTGCCAGAAATAATTATATCGAAGGAATGATTGAATAAAACGGTAAAGTTTCTTTGAATTCATTTCTTCTTTGCATACTTCCGTTATTGATAAAATGATGAAGAAATAAAAAACTCACAACTTAAACAAATCTAAAATATTATATTGCAACAAGATGCCATAAACCTTATCGCGAACATAATTTAATTTCAAAAGTGAAAAATTTATCGCAAGCAAGACCATTTAACTTTTTTGTGCAACAAGAGGCAGAGTGAGAGGGGAAAAGAGCAAACGAACAGATAAAACCCGCATCATTGCAATACTCAAACACCCATCTCATCCGTATTTGTAAGAAAACCAAGAACATCTTCAACTTAAGAATTGCATGGCAACGAAGGAATGAATGAATAAGTAAGTAATAAATATTTGATAGGAAAAAAGCAATATCTTTAAGTTTTCTATGCCACACCTTTCAACTACCCACCCTCCACTACCCCAGACGCTTCGTTGTGTCATCACCCTTTTCCTCCATTATGTCTTTAAAACATTCGTCAAATGTTAACAAAAAAAATGGAGAGAAGAAAATTCAATTCTTCTGCCACTTTTAAGTTCAATATGTTTGCTTCGGTTTCACCACCCGCATCTATTTGACAGTTTGGCAAAGGATGCGAGCAAAGGAGGCAAGGCATGGCATGGCGCAAAAAAGTATATGAAATCATTCAAACTCCGTTAAAACGAAAATGTTTGGCATTGACAAATGTTTGTGGGCACAGTGTTTTGAAACTATCCTGCATCTACAGCAACTTTTAGGGGTTTTTAAACAAGAATGTATGGAAACATATCTGGGTGCCACAGCGATACTATGATATGTACACCTGACTTGCACTTCGATTCCCATACCAGAGAACATCGCATTTTCAACGATAGCAAAATATTCCTAAGCTAAAATTAGCGAGATTTCCTGAGCTTTACTGCCATGTAAATTCTATAGGGCCACTCTTTCATATACCTCCCGCAGAATAGAGTGGTTAAGTTTAGATTTGTAATTGACCACGGTGGAAGAAATAATACTCGGATAAAAGCAGAACAATCAATAGTCACGTCCACCATTCTGCAGTACGGTCGCGCTAATATTCTTATCCACTAGATCATAAAGCCAGGGTCAAACATCCTCAGCCAGCTGCATTGCACGCTTCATCTTGTACAGAAGGTCTACTAGGGCTACTACATCTCGCAGTAAATCAAGCGACGCGGTGTCAAGTAGCATTTGCAGTGCATTCGTGGACACAGCCAAACAGATAAGCTAACATAACGACTCCCTGACACGAAAAGAGCATTTTGCGGCCAGGTATTTGGAGATGCCATGGCATGTTCACCATTATGCTCCAGTTCGACACGAGGCTCTCTTTCAACAATGATCCACATACTGATTTAGAAAGTTATACAAAGTCCAGCAACGGAGAATACATCATGATGTATGTATAGATAGATCCCTGAGGGCAGTATTGCCCCACATCTGCCCACACCTTCACACTGGGTCAATTGATACAAGCTCTCCTAATGGATGATGGATGGATTTATCAATCCTTTTAGTCATATAGTCGATTTTCTGGCCCACAGTCAGCGAGCTTACACTGGAAGTTAACAGGTGTGTCGCTGAGCATATGCGGAACAAGTGGCTAAATCATCTGAAGAGTTGCAACATTGGAGCAGGAAAAAAATAATTTTGGGCAACGGTTAAGTCTCTCGAACGTTGGGAAGAAGAAATATAGGACCTCAGCCACGTTTGGCGGCGGTACACTGTCTGATCCGAAGAGGTGCGCAAGTTATCTTAATAGACAGTTTGTCGAGCACCCAGGGAGTGACAGAGCGAAGTTTAGAGTACTATGTTGCATCAGGGTAACAAATGCATATAAAAATGCTTTCAATCGGTCGGCATCCGTATATGGGGCCATATCAATGTGTGGGCCTATGTTGAACATTTTTTATGGAGCTGTTTTGTGATTACTAGAAACCTCAACTGTCAAACTATAGGTAGTTAGGTTAAAAATTGAAGCTAAATCAAAATAGCGATAATCGGGAGGTAGCAATATAGGGGGCTATACCAAAACATTTACCTATGTTTACAGTTTTTGGCGGATATGTTTTTTTGGCGTCTAGGAACCTTAAATCTCAAATTACAGGTAATTAGCTTAAAACTTGTATCTAAAATCCTGAAAATACCGAAAATTGGGAGGTACCGTTATATAGGGGCTATACCAAAACATGGAACTATGTTGACAATTTTTGGTGGAAAAGTTTTGTGACCACTGGGAACTTCAGACGGAAAATTGCAGATAGTTTAGTCATAAAATGTAGCTAAAATCCTCAAAATACCGAAATCGAGAGGTACCGTTATATATCGGGGCTGTTACAAAACATCGACCTATGTTCACAGTTTTTGGTGGAGTAGTGTTGTGACCCCTAAGAATCGTAAATGTCAAATTACAGCTAGTTCAGTTAAAAATTGTAGCTAAAGCCCTCAAAATATCGAAAATCGGGAGGTACCGTTATATGGGGGCTATAACAACACATGGCCTATGTTGACGAGAAGTTTTGTGATTACAAGAAACCTAAACGGTCAAATTACACCTAGTTCGGTTAAAAATTTTAGCTAAAATCCTGAAAATACCGAAAATCTCTTTTTCCACTTGTTTGCTCCATTTAAGCCAGTTCTGAGTGTACCACCATTTATACGCCTTTTTAGCGGGTTCAGCATCGCTCAGTCTTATTATATGGCCTAGCCAATGTAGTCGTTGCATCTCGATACGTTTATCTATAGTGATGTCATTGTATAGCCAATACAGCTAGATAGTGGTTCTGGCGACGTCGCATATTGGCCCGTAGATCTTTCGAAGAATTTTTCTCTCAAACACACCAAGCACTGCCTTATCTGCTTGCGCAAGTACCCAGGTTTCGGAACCATACATTAGCATGGGTAGTATCATTGTTTCGTAAAGCGTTGTTTTTGTTTGACGAGATGTGGCTTTGCTTTTATACTGCTAAATTAACCCAAAGCAGCATATTTTGGCCAATACCATTTTCTTTCTTATTTCACAACTGATGGTGTTTGTTGTGTTTATGGAGGTTCCGAGGTAGACGAAGTCTTTTACTACCTCAAAAACTGAGGATCAAGTGTCAGTTAAAGTCATTTTACAAAGCCGAATTAGTTTTGCGGGGATACCAAATTCAGACTTGGCGTGGAACGTGGAACTTGAACGTAGGTTACTGCTGAAGGCTGCTTTATAATCGACAAAAAGGTGGTAAGTGTCGATCTGCATCTCTTAGGTCTTCTCTAGGATTTGTCGAAGGGTAAATATCTGGTCAATGGTGAACATGCCAGGTCTGAAGCCGCTTTGGTATGGTCCAATTAATTCGTTGCCTATAGTGATGTCATTGTATAGCCAATACAGCTAGATAGTGGTTCAGGCGACGTCGACGTCAACGCATATTGGCCCGTAGATCTTTCGAAGAAGTTTTCTCTCAAACACACCAAGCACTGTCTTATCTGCTTGCGCAAGTACCCAGGTTTCGGAACCATACATTAGCGTGGGTAGTATCATTGTTTTGTAAAGCGTTGTTCTTGTTTGACGAGATGTGGTTTTGCTTTTATACTGCTAAATTAACCCAAAGTAGCATATTTTGGCCAATACAATTTTCCTTCTTATTTCACAACTGATGTTGTTTGTTGTGTTGATGGAGGTTCCGAGGTAGACGAAGTCTTTTACTACCTCAAAAACTGAGGATCAAGTGTCAGTTAAAGTCATTTTACAAAGCCGAATTAGTCTTGCGGGGATACCAAATTCAGACTTGGCGTGGAACGTGGAACTTGAACGTAGGTTACTACTAAAGGCTGCTTTATAATCGACAAAAATGTCGTAAGTGTCGATCTGCATCTCTTGGGTCTTCTCCAGGATTTGTCGCAGGGTAAATATCTGGTCAATGGTGGACATGCCAGGTCTAAAGCCGCATTGGTATGGTCTAATTATTTCGTTAACTCGCACAATATCCCTGTCACTATCTTGTAGGCAATAGGGAGAAGACGTAAACCCCTATAGTTCTTGCGGACAGGACATAGGATGCTCAGGATCCAATCGTCTGGTACTTGTTCTTCTTTCCAGGTGGTGCTAACTAGCTGATGAATACACCTTATCAGCGTGTGGCCTCCGTTTTTTAACAGCTCGGCTGGTAGGCCATCGGATCCTGCTGCCTTATTATTCTTCAGCCGGATTATTACTGTTTTATCCCATCTTGGCTGGGTGGTATATATTCAATACCAATCTGGGATTGGATCTGTGGTATCATCGTCGTCTTCGCTACTATTGGATACCAATAGTTTCGGAAAGTGTTCTCTCCATATCCTTAACACACTATCTGTATCAGTTATCAAATTACCTTGCTGGTTTCTACAAGAGGATGTACTGGTACCAAATTTTCGGACCTCATTCTGGCTCCTGTACATCACGATTTTTTCACACTCCTGCTTTTCCATTTCTCTCTTTTTCTTGCGGAAAAGACGTTTTTCCTCTCTTCTTTTCTCCCGATACCTCTTTCGTTCGCTACGTGTTGCTACTGATTGTAAAGTAGCCCTATATGCCTGATTTTTTCTGCGGTAGCAGCACGACACTCCTGGTCATACCATAGATTCCTTGGTGAAGGTCGCTGTTATCGAACTACTGATTTTGCTGCTGTTTGCATGAGGTGGGCAACATTTTGCCATTTTATTGATATGTTATCGGGACGAGAAGTGCTGGTCTGTTCGTACTTGTCTTCGGTTGTAGCATGAGCGCCGATAAAGCTAATGTTGAAGAATTTTGCTTTTATTCGTATTGTAGCAAGTCTTTCATTCACTGGGTGAAGCCGGGGATGTTTTAACCTCCGACCAAACTCATGCTTTGTGTCATGGCAGCGATAATACGAGGGTCACTCGAAAACAATCTGGCCTAGGCAACACGCAGTGTCGCCAGGTGTCACTTGACTTTTTTTTTTTTTGGAAAGTTTGACAGTTTTTAGCCTAAGCGTACTCAGGACAGTTTGACATACGATCATGTGTTGGGTTGTTCATAGTGGCTTGATTGAGACACCTCCAAAACATGGCTTTTGAACGCTTTTGCAACAACTTCTGGCGACGAAAATCGTTCTTGATGTGCTGGAATCAAATGAAGTCAGGACTGTATGGCGTATGACCCATCAATTCCACGTTTTGTTCGGTCAAACAGGCGTTGGTTAGAATCGATGTGTGAGAGCTCGCATTGTCATGATGCAGAACGATTCGTCTTCTCTTGTTCGTCACTACAAACAAATTATAGTGTACCACTCAGAATTAACCGTCCTACATTTCTCAAGCCATATAGTCGCCACACGGTCAGTTTTGCCAAAGAAACAGGCGACCATTTGCTTCGAAGATCTTCTTCAATGAACAACTTTCGTTGGATTCGACTCGTTTTCGAAGACCCAAACGGTCGATTGCTGTTTTGTTTCGGGCTTCTAAGCATAGATCTGAGATTCGTCATCTGTGACGATCTTATAAATGTCGTTTGAAGCGCCGCGATTGTTTTTATTCCCAATATCTTTGCGCTAATCCACAAGAGCCTTTTTTTGAGCGATTGACCAACTTTGCTTGATCTAGCGAGAAAAAAATCCATTTTTGCGGCCAGGTGTTCATGCAATATCAAATCTTAGTTGGTGGAAGAAATGCCCAAGAATGTCTCCATCTCACGGTATATAACATGGCGATTATGCATTATCCGTTCCTACACGGCCTAATTTTGTTCTGGCACAACTGCCGATTTTGGGCGACCCTCACGACCTTCGTTTTTTTGAGAGTTTCGGCTGCGATTGAATTCATTGAACCAGTTTGGCATAGTCCTATAGGATGGTCCTTTATCAACATATAAATATTTAGTTTGATCGATGCACTTGCCGTTATTATCCACGTCGAAAGTTATGAAAAATTATCGGACGAAAATGTTCAAAAGTAAATTCCATTTTTTTGCAAAGTAATTTTTTCAAGTCAATGTAAACAACCCAACACATGGTTATATGTCAAACTGACCTGAGTACGCTTAGGCTAAAAACTGCTAAACTTTATAAAAAAATTGTCAAATGACACCTGGCGACACTGCGAATTGCCTAGGCCAGAAGGATTTCGAGTTAACATCGTACTTTCCTTTCCGCCTTTCCCAATCCATCGTATTTCCTGTATGGCAGTAATGACGGCTTTGCACTTTTCAAGCACATCTGCCAATGCGTAAACTGCACCTTCTTTATAAAGAGTGCGAACATTTCAGGTACAGATTCGGAGAGAATGGTCCTTAAAACGTTTGACAGCTATCAGGGAAAAATCGCAGTAATCGTCAACAAAACCTACTTTTGGAAAATATTGACGTTTTTTTTGACGATTTTCCAAATTCTAATGACGATTTTTTCGACGATGGCTCACTACCACCCTTCCCCCCGAACCATCACCACATCTGATCCAAATGAGTATACCTCTAATCTTTCGGTTTGAAAAGTGGTATACTCACATTGGACGTTGACTCAATATCCAAATATACACCACATGTCTCAACAGCTGGTCAAAACTTACCAGAATTTCACTTATCATTTATAGCCACAGTAGAGAGGTAAGTACATGGTAAATTGTTTTGTCTTTTGTTTCGTGCCACTGTTCGTATAAACATTTTGTCAAATGAATTAAAAAAGTGATGCATTTATTGTCGCTGGTACGAGTACTGCTGCTGTAGCTAGTGCTGCCATAGCTTTATGCTGGTAGAGCTTCTTTTTCAATCTCCTTCTTCGTCTGCCCATCTTACTACAAACACCAGCCAGGATTGAGTTGACAAAATGCATTGTGTAGAGTGCTGACAGATGTCAGCGTTTATGCTGAAAGCAAAATGTGCTGGTGTTTGTTTTTCGGAGGAGTTTGTACGCATTGCAAAAACAAAACGTACGAACGGCGAACGTACGAATGCGATTGAGTGATTTGGGTGAGGTGATGATGGAGTTACAGCTGCTGGCAAAGATGGTAAATGATTTGCAAGAGAAAGAGCTGGTTATTTGGATGGTTTAAGCCAGCAAACGAAGGATCTCCACCACCACCAGCATCAACATCTCAACATCTCACCATCTCGTCATGTTGTTTGTAGTCAAATTTCCATTGTCGTCAGACATTTCGCAATTGCAATTTGAATGTCATCACAGAACAGAATATGCGACGTAAATCGATCTGTAGCTGGGTGGGATAGGATTGGATAGGATATCATAGGATAGGTAGGTGTACTTATGTATGTATGACCAAGAAAATTCATTGAGTTTGCATTTCGCAAGCAATCGTCAAAGCCAAAAACATCTGTTTAATGTGGTTACGACGTTGAACTGTCGAACTTTTCAGCTATGGTACAATGAATCCGTTAACAGGGTCTATGCGAACGACTACAACTACATACGACGATGACGACAACGACGATGAAGAAGAATACATGCATGGCGGCTGTATATTTTGTGGCATTGGAATGTCAATTCCAATGGCATTCGTTTTGTGTTAAGTGAACGATTTAAGAAATTGGTGGTTTTTAAGTTCTGCTTTGCATGAATGGCAAGGCAGGGAATTTCGAAGGCAATGAAAATAATTTATAAATGTGAAATATGTTAAGGACACTGTGGGGAGATGATTTAAACATTTAAGCAACTAGCTTAAAAATATATTAGTTTTGGTTTAATTTTGAATTGCGGTAAGAAAAGCTTTATTAGTTCATTTTATGTTCCGACGACCCAGAAACTTATTTACAGTTGTTGTTGTTGTATCAACGCATATATGCTCGTTCTTATATTTATACCCTCAGCCTTTAGGCTAAAGAGGGTATTTACACTTTGATACGACCAAAAATGTGCCTCATCGAAATAATGGTTTAAGACCCCAAGTATGTTTGTACGATATCCTTTTCAGACAATTTTGAGTAGATCTAGCAATGTCCGTCCGTCTGTCTGTCTGTCCGTCTGTCTGTCTGTCTGTCTGGCTGGCTGGTGCGCACGATAACTCTCGAACGGATCAATCGATTCGGTTCAAATTTTGGGTATCGAAATATTTTGTCCAGATTCGATTTAAGTTCGAAGATGGGCCATATAGGTCCACTCCTTCAGGTACCTCCCCCACAAATGTTCAAAAATTGTCGCAAAACTTGTGCGCACGATAAATCTTGTAGGCAATAACCGATTTGGTCCATACTTTGCACATCGTGTAATTTCTACCAAATTTAGATGAGGTTCCAATATAGACTCAATCGGTCCACTCCTTCGGGTACCTCCCACACAAAATTTCGTTAAAGTTCAGTTTAGGACCTGGTCTCGAATCGCTTTGATTTTTGTTTACGCAAGTTGTATTCGTTGTCCTCTATACGACGCTGTTAGTTTCATTAGGGGCAAGTCCATACTTCCTGAGAAAATAGCCTGAAAGTTACAAAAAAACCCTATGACACCGTGTGTAGTGGTTGGAGCGCAAGATAACTCTCGAACGGATCTGCCGATTCGGTCCAAAATTTGGCTATCGTAATATTTTGTCCAAACTTAGTTCAAGTTCAAAGATGGATTATATCGGTCCACTCCTTCCGGTACCTCCCCCACAAAAGTTCGAAAATGTTCGGAAAATTTGTGCGTACGATAACTCTTGAAGGAAGTAACCGATTTGGTCCATACTTTGCACATTATGAAATTTCTATCAGACATAGATGAGGTTCATATATGGACTCAATCGGTAAACTCCTTCGAGTACCTCCCACACAAAATTTCGGAAAAGTTCAGTTTAGGACCTGCTCTCGAATCGCCTTGGTTTTTGTTGTAACATCTTGTATTCACTGTCCCCTATACGAAGGTACAAGTTTCCTCAGGGGCAAGTCCATACTTCCTGAAAAATAGCCTGAAAGTTGAAAAACAAACCCTATGACACCATGTTTATGGTTGGAAGCGCAAGATTATTCTCGAACGGAAATACCGATTCCGGCCAAATTTTGGCCTTCGTAATATTGTTTCCAACCTTAGCTTAAGTTCGTAGATAAGCCATATCGGTCCACTCCTTCAGGTACCTACCCCACAAAAGTTCAAAAATATTCGGAAAAATTGTGCGCACGATAACTCTTGAAGTGCCGGAACGATATGATCCATACTTTACGCATCCTAATATATCTACCCGATATAGATCGGGTTTGAATGTGGACTATATTTGCCCATTCCTTCGGGTACCTCCCACATAAAATTTCGGAAAAGTTCAGTTTAAGACCTGCTATTGAATCACTTTGATTTTTGTTGAAGCAACTTACATTCGCTGCCTCAATTACGATGGTAAAAGTTGTTTAGGGGCAAGTCCATACTTCTTGAGAAAACAGCCCGAAGGGGGTATATGTCGGTCCATTCCTTTAAATACCTTTTCCGCAAAATTTTTGAACTTTAATCCTAATCAACATTTTTGTCGGTTCATACGACCAAAATTTCGAAACCCCCTAAATACATAAGTTTTTTGTGAAAAAAGTATTTCAATTTGCACAACTGAGGGTATATCTCTGTCGGCAAAGCCGACTGATACTTTTTTACTTGTTTATTCAGTTATCGGTCTCTGTATCCAGATTCAAAAATTCTGCAACCTAAACTGGCCGCATCCATTAAGAATCAGAAGACAGGAGAGTTGGGTTAGCTGGACAGCTCAAAATTCAGCATGGCCTGCGGTCCCATCTACATGCGGGACATGTGCTGGGTATCGTGCCATCAATTCGAGCCACATATGAATTGAGGCGGCTGGCGTGGGATGGGCATTCACACTGTAACTGAGAGGCTCGTTGATCTAGGGGTTCTCGCTATTACCTTAAGACCTCCCTCTCTCTCCAGATCATGAATATCTCTCCTGACGTGTCTGGGTGGGGGATGCCTGTCCACTAGACAGTGGCAGGGAAGCTCACGGCGGTAACATCCAAGCACGTACACCATCGACAACATCTTGTTGTGTAGATGTACCAGTAATATCTTCGTCACCCCATAATGTTGGTCCGGGGGTGTCATATAGAGGTACCCTGGTACCCTTGCAGTCGTCAGGTCGGCATTCTGACAGGTTTGAATTATCTTCCACACTGCATACCACACTGGCGCCCCATAGCTTACTACAGACCGACCTATTGCTTTATAAGAGGTCAACAAGGTTTCTTGGTTAGCAGACCAAGTGCTGCTGGCCAGCAACTTAAGAATCTTGTTCCTACTTCTGATATTGTCGCAAATAGTTGTGGTTGCACAGGCAGCTTAGACATGCTGACGAACGTTACACTCAATGTCTTCGGAAAACTTGCACACCATTGACCAATATGTTGAGTGGGAAGCCTCATTTTAGCAGTCCAGGTGGTGTCGGTGAATTACACTGCAAATATTTTCAAATTTCCTCTGAAGGAAGAGCTGCAATAAATCAGCGATTGAACCTAACGCAAAGATCGTACAATCATCCACATACTATGCCGTCTGGAGGGTGTCGAATTTCAGAAACGTAGAAGTTTAACAGTTCCAGGGATATCAACCCGTCTTGGAGAACACCATGTTTCACGCTACGGGTATTAGACTTCTTACTTCTGAATTCCAAAACGACTGGCTTCCACACATGTCGTTAGTTATACAATGTTTGAAACGCGGCTGGAGAGAAAAGCTGGACATGGTTGATGATATCTAAGGCCTTTGATAGGTCACACAGTCGAACATCCTGCCTCTGGTCCTCTACTGATATGCATGGATATGGTGTTTAATGCTGTTATGGTGCTATGTATTTTCCGGAGTCCATGCTAATGTTGGGTAAAATGTTTCTCATCATGGCGATGAGCAGTGTCTCTAGACTGGACCATTTGCCTTTGCTGGCATCTTTTCCTGGCTTCAGTTGCGTGACCACTCTGCCAACTTTCCTGGGTGGCTAAAGATAGATTGAGGACCCTTGTCAAATACTCAACTCCGTGTACTTCCTCTTGCTTAAATTTTGGGTGATTTCTCGTTTCGGATGACATCTGCAACATCACCCATCGTAAATTGTGATGATACGTCCTCGGATGAGAGACCTTTTATACGACGTAACACGCTCCTTATCGACCTATCTCTCTCGTGGTGTTCTATAAATTGTTAAAATAACATGCGCACCTTTGCGGATCAACCGCTGCCACGCCGTTGAAAGTAACTATCTATCAAATATTCTTTTTTCCCATATTCGAGAATGATTTAACGCTGCCCACAATTTACTTGATCCTATACCAATTTTGCACTGCTTCGGATGGTCTAGCCACTTTTTTCCGCTTATGTTCGCCTACTAGCCTGTTAACTTCAAGAGTAAGTTGGGTCTTCCATGAGCCATTGGCGAAGACTAAATAACAAATTTCCGATTGAATAATGTGGCTAAAACTTTCAAAGTACCGAAAATCATAGGGTGCCGTTCTATGGAGGCTATATGAAGAAAAACACCTATACCGACCAATTTAAGGTGGAAAGTTTTATGCCGTCCAACGAAGACTAAATACAAAATTTCGGCCATTTTGTTATGATTTTGATGCCACAGCCTTTTAAACACCGAAAATCAGTAGGTACCGTTCTATGGGGGCTATATGAAGGCGTAAAGATATACCGAAGACTTAATACCAAACTTCAGCAATTTCGGTAGGATATTGTGGCCACAACCTTCAAAATTCATAAAATGTGGAGGTACTGTTCTATGGCGATATACCAACAAGTTTCAGGTGGAAAGTTTTGTACCATCAAAGGAGTCTAACTACCGAATTTCAGTCATCATTTGCAACCTTCAAAATACCGAAAATTGGAAGGTACCGTTCTTTGGGGGCTATATGAAGACGTGGATCTTTACCGAAAAATTTCAGGGGGAAAATGTTGTGCCCCCAACTAAACTAAGACTAAATACCAAATTTTAGCCATTTCGGTGTGATAATGAAGCTAAAACCTTCAAAATACCCAAAATCGGGAGGTACCGTTCTATGGGGCCAATATGAAGGCGTGAACCAATATAGCCCATTTTCAATACCAAACATCCTAGGAGTAATAGAATCTTCTTTACCAAATAACAAAGCTCTATCTTAAAAATTGCGAGCTTTATCTTGATTTTAACAGACGGACGGACATACCGAAATGGTATATCGACTTAGAATTTTATGCTGATCGGGAATATATATACTTTATAGGGTCTCCGACGAATATTTCGATGGGTATAAAAACAAACCGTTGCAACGAGCATATATCCTACAATTATGTATTACATTAAATTTATTTTTGAAAATTTATAAGTTGAAACAATTTTTTTATCTGTTAAAAGTTGAAGGTCTTAAAGCCGAAAACCAGCCACCACCACAAACTATATTTACGACATATTTGTAACGCATTGATTGTGCTCTAAACGCTTTGTTTGATTATTTGATACAAATTAAATTATTCCGTAAAGTGAATTTAATATTTAATCTATATTATTATCCACACTCATTTAATGACAAAAATTAATTACATTTTATAATAGGATTGCAATATTTATGCAAATTCTTCAGTCATAAAAAATAGGTAAGAGGTGAGTAAGCCAGTCATTTCATTCGGTTATCGTTAATTAATTTATTGATGTTGGTGAGATATTTAAGAAAAAAAATACAGTCAACACCGCACAATTGAACCTGATAAAATGCATTTTTGAGTTTTTGGAAAGATTTTTAGATTTCAATTGCGTTGAAAGCATGAATTGTTGTTTATGCGATTGCAAATATACGAAAAGTAAGAGAAACAATTAAGAAAAATCTATAGAGGGCACCGTTACAATTGGGAAGTAATTGTTACAGATAAAAATTTATGTTTTAAAAAAAATACGCCTTCAAAGGATGTTTAAAAATGCTTTTATTTTAAAAAAGCTAATATATAACCCTAATTTGTAAGTGTGTTTATTTTAGGTTAGAGTTCAGGAGGTCTTCTTTAATAAGCATGTTAATTTGTTTGAGTTTTACCTTGACAATCACAACATATAGCCGCAGTATACTCGACACAACTAACGCAATTATTAAATATAAGCCTTCATTGTCCCGAAAACATGTGACAGTGAACGACCAGGAGTGTCATTCTGCCGTAGAGAAGAATGCGGAATTTAGGGTAGCCGTATTTCCCTACAATGGGAGAAAAGAAGGAAAGAGAAATGTCTTTTCTGTTGGAAACAAGTAAGAAAGTATCAGTCAGCTGCGCTGACGGAAAAATAGCCTCAGCCACTGACAACAAAAAAAACCAAACCAATCACAATAATTATGCCGTTAATAAAATATATTTATTTTGTATCACGAGTCTGCATTAAAATCTGTATGTACCCTTGTGTGGGGCTATACCAAATCATTGACATATACCAAACATTTTTAATAACCAAAAGGACTCGAAATATTAAATTACGTTAAACTAGTTTAAAAAGAAATTTTTGAAAAAGTTTCAGAGTTATCTTGCACAATAGCCATTTTAGTATGTGCCGGGAGGGTTTTGGAGCTTGGACCACATTATCTAAGGAAGTATTGACTTATTGACTTACTCCGGAAAAAGATTGTACCGTTGTAAATGAGGCCGCTAGAACAACCTACTGAGAAAAGAATCAAAACGATGACAGAGGACCTCTTAAACTTCACGTTTTTTCGAATTTTGTGTGGGAGGTACCCGAAGGAGTGGACCGATATAGTCCCCCTTCGAGAGTTATCGTTCACACCTTTTTACAGACAAATTTTGAACTTTTGGGGGGGAGGTACCCGGAGGAGTGGACCGATATGGCCCATCTTCGAACTTAAACTAAGTTTGGACAAAATATTACGATACCCAAAATTTGATATGAATCGGTTAATCCGTTCGAGAGTTTTCGTGCGCACCAGCCAGACAGACAGACAGACGTACGGACATGGCTAAATCGACACCAAATTGTCTGGAACGAACTTCGTCCAAACATAGTTGGGGTCTAAACCCGTTATTTCGATGAATCACATTTTTGGTCGTATCAAAGTGTATATACCATTTCTAGCCTAAAGGCTGAGGTTTAAAAATATTCGCTTCATTTCTTGGTGCAGGCCCCATATAACCGTATCTCCCGATTTTCGGCATTTTGAAAGTTTTAGCTTTATTTCTTGACCGAAATACCCCATTTTTTGGCATTTGAAGTTCCCTGAAGTCACGAAACTTCGCCACCAAAAATTGTAAACACAGGTGCATGTTTTGGTATAGCCTCAATATAACTGTGCCTTCCGATTTTAGGTATTTTGAACATTTTATCTATATACATATTTATTTTACCAAGCTAGCTGTAATTTGACATTTGAGGTTCTGAATGGTCACAATACCTATCCATCAAATACTTTCAATATAGGTTCAAGATTTGGTGTATGCCTCAATAACGGTATTTTGATATTTTTCGATATTTTGAGGATTTTATGTCCCTTTTTTGACCGAACCACCTGCTACATGTTTCGACAGAACTACCCGTAATTTGACATTTAATATTGTCATTGGTCACGAAACTTTTCCAGCAAAAACTGGCAAAGTAGGTTCATGTCGTGGAATAGCCTCCATATAACGGTACTTTTCGATTTTCGGTATTTTAATGTTTTACCTACATTACCCGTCCTTTGACATTTGAGGTTACGAAACTTCTCAACCAAAAATTTTCAACATAGGTATAGACCTCATTTAACGGTTCCTCGCGATTTTAAGTATTATGAATATTTGAAGTATATATATTTTTCTTACCTAAATAACGGTAATTTGACATTTGAGGTCAAAACGTCTACACCAAAAAGTGTCAACGGCAGTGTTCACAAAACTTCTCCATGATAAATTATACCGATACTTCCCAATTTTAGGTGTTTTTATGAATTTACATTTGTACAACCTTTTCTTGTTTCAAATTATTTAAGGGATTACCTCTAATTATCACTTTAAAACAAGTAAGAATGGCGTTAAGTTCGGCCAGGCCAAATTTGTTATACCCTCCACCACGAGCTGTATTGAAGTAAAATGGAACAAATAGTTTTCTTTCGCTTGTGAGGAAGACTAAATACCAAATTTCAGCAAGTTCGTTAAAGCAATGTGGCTAACCTCCAAAATATGGAAATTCGGGAGGTACCGTTTCTTGGGGCTATATCAAAACGTTGATATATACCTACACATTTATGGAGGAAAGTTTTTAGACTCAAATAAGACTAAATACAAAATTTCCGATATTTCGGTAAAACCTTCAAAATACCGAAAATCAAGAGGGGTAAGAGTATATAGGAACTCGCCGTCCTATACTGATAATTCTATTCTGGAATATTTGATAACCCCATGGAAGATTAAATGACTAATTTTAGTTTTTCGGTGGGATATTGACGTCACAACCTTCACAATTACGAAAATCGGGAGGTACCGGTCTATGGAGGCTATATCGAAACGTGGACCTATACCGACGAATTTCTGGGAGGAAGTTTTATACCCCATCGAAGACTAAGTGCTAAATTTCAGCCATTTCGGTGTGATAAAGAGGCGAAAACCTTCAAAATACCGAAAATCGGGGCTATTTGAAGGCGAAGGGAGGTACGTTCTATGGGTGCTATATTAAGGCGCGGGCCTATACCGACAAATTTCATATGGAACGTTTAATACCGCAAATGAAGACCAAATTTCAGACATTTCGGTGGAGTATTGAGGCCATAACCTTTAAAATAACGGAAATAGGGAGGTATACGGGGGCTATACTTAGGCGTGGACCTGTACCGACAAGTTTCTGGGGGGAAGTTTTATACCCAACGAAGACCAAATACAAAATTTAAGCCATTTGTGAGGAATATCGAAAATCGGGTGGTACCGTTCTATGGGGGCTATATGAAGGACCTATGTATATCGACAAATTTCTGGGGGGAAAGTTGTATACCCCCGTCGAAGATTAAGTACCAAATTTCAGCCATTTTGGTGTGATAATGATGCTAAAACCTTCAAAATACCGAAAACCGGGTGGTACCGTTCTATGGTCCCGTTTTTCGGTATTGTGAAGGTTGTGGGCACAATAGTCCCCTGATATGGCTGAAATTTGGTAGTTAGTCTTCGCTGGGGATATAAATCTTTTCCACAGAATTTGTCGGTATAGGTCTACGCCTTTATATAGCCCCCATAGAACGGTACCTCCGGATTTCCGGTATTTTGAAGTTTGTGGAATAAATATTCCACCGAAATTTTTGGAATTTGATATTTAGTCTTTCCATTTCCATATTAAATTTGTCGGTATAGGTCCACGCCTTTATATAGCCCTCATAGAACAATACATCCTGATTTTCGGTATTATGAAGGTTGTGGCTTCAATATTCCTCCGAAATGGCTGAAATTTAGTATTTAGTCTTCTTTGGGGGTATAAAACTTTTTCCCAGAGTTTTGTCGGTATAGGTCCCCGCATTCATATAGCCCCCATAGAACGGTACCTCTGGATTTCCGGTATTTTGAAGTTTGTGGCATCAATATTCCACCGAAATTGTTGAAATTTGGTATTTAGTCTTCAGTAGGGGTATACAACTTTCCATATTAAATTTTTTGGTATATATCCACGCCTTTATATAGCCCCCATAGAACAATACATCCCGATTTTGGGTATTTTCAAGGTTGTGGCTTCAATATTCCTCCTAAATGGCTGAAATTTGGTACTTCGTCTTCGTTGGGGGTATACAATTTTCCATATGAAATTTGTCGGTATAGGTCCCCGCCTTCATATAACCCCCATAGAATGGTACCTCATGATTTTCGGTATTTTTAGCCACCGAAATGGCTAAAATTTTATATTTAGTCTTCGTTGGGGGTATAAAACATTCCATATGAAAGTTGTCGGTGTGTGGCCACAACCTTCAAAACACCGAAAATCAGAAGCCGAAATGGCTGAAATTTGGTATTTAGTCTACATTGGAGGTAAAAATGTTCCGACTGAAATTCTTCGGTATAGGTCCACGTTTCGATATAGCCCCCATAGAACGGTACCTTTCGATTTTCGTAATTCTGAGTGTTGTGACGTCAATATCCCTCCGAAATGACTGAAATTTGTTATTTAGTTCTCCATGGTATTATAAAATATTCCAGAAGAGAATTATCAGCATAGGTCCACGTCTTTCTGTATCCCCATAGAATCGTACCTTTTGATCTTTGGTATTTTGAAGGTTTTAGCCACTTTATCTTACCGAAATATCGGAAGTTTGGTATTTAGTCTGATTTGAGTCTATAAACTTTCCGCCATAGAACGGTACCTCCCGAATTTCGGTATTTTGAAATTGCTGAAAAGTAGTAGGAGGCACTGTGTTCTGGATCAATTAAAAACTTAAATAAATAAACAATTGTAACTGAAAGTATCAAATTACATATCTTAAAATAAACAACCCTTTAACTCAATCAATTAAAAACTTAAAAAACTAATTAGTGTCAAATTACACCAAAATAATAAAACTCTTTGATGTTTATGTTTAAGGTAAAGTCTATGGGTAAGATGAGATGGGGTGACCGTGAGAAATTCTTGGAATTCTTTATGCTGGGGGGGAAGCATGTCCACTATCAACGTGGGTGGCCTCGTTTGTCCGTCTGTCTGTTGATTGATCTAATTATGAAGCATTGACCATTGTTGAGCTTTACTAGCTTTATTATATGTTTGTGTGTATGTCGTTTGGTTCCTTTTGCTTAGCATTGGATCAGCAGCCACGATAGCTTTATTGTATGTTTGTGTGTATGTCGTTTGGTTCTTTTGCTTTACTTTAAGTCAGAGGACAAGTGTACTGAGTATATGCTGTGTGTTTGTATATGAATTCGATCGATCTTCTCGATTTGTTTACTATTATTATTATTATTCGATGAAGGCGACAAAGTCTTTAATATTTAATTGAAGGGTGGATTGAATTTTTGCTTGTTTCAAATTGATTTTGTCAATGGATTTGGATATGAATGCAAATATGATTGGGAGAGTTAAGGGGGAAAGGGGAACCAATGTGTACAAATGAGAAATCGATGACCATTGTTGAGACATAGCCTTTAAATTTATGCTGTGTATGTTTGCATTAAGCCTAGATTCAATATTACTCAATATTCAATTTGTTTTGATTAAATGTTATGAATCTGGGTTATTGAACTTTTTTAAAGACGACACCACGTCTGGTTATTTAAACCCTATATGTATGTATAAATGTATGTATATTTGTCTTCACATTGACCTTGAAAAGGAATATGTTTAGGTTATGATGTTGATTTCCTTACTTCTGTGGGTATCGAAAATGAAGTTATGTGTATTCTAGGTGAGTGAAGGGGGGAAAGGGGAATAGCAGCGCAAAAATCAATCTTTACAAATAAGAAATGGACAAGAAATTTCTGTTAGCTTAACATATGTATGCTTAATGAATTTCACAATATTGTGAAATTAATGTTAATCAAACTACAATTTTAGTATAAAAAGGAAATAATTGTAAAAATATGTTTTATTAAAACAAAAGGATGAATCATTGGACTTCACTATTACTTAATATTCCATTTATTATGAATGTTAAAAATGGGTTATTTAGCTTTTTTTTTAAGATAAAAAATATAGACAAAAGTATGCTTGAACATGAGCTTGAAATAATTATGAAAATATGATATCCTGCTTTTGCTTTCTTTTTTTTTTTGTCACAACGTTTGACACCCTTTTCCCTTGCTGATAAATATAAAAACACGAATATGAAGAAAAAAATCTTACTCTTCATTAACATTTAAGATCTATAAATGGGCATCTAGTTTAGAATAATTTTATTCAGTCTGAAACTTACTTTCAAGTTATTTCAATATGGACTCTGAAAATGTCATTCCTGTAAGCATCAAGGACTCCAGCCTCTTAATGTACTTGGGAGTTGCTATGCTATGGACGATCATGCTATTTTGTTGTGAGGGATGATTGTGTGTCATTGTCAATGAATCTTTTTTAGATCGCATCCAATAACATTTCAATGGATTTTTTTTTTGTTTGGCTTATATTATTGAAAATGTGTGTTTATGAATCCTACAATGGATTATTTTTCTGCAGTGTTTCGAGTTTTGGGGTTTGAGTTTGTAAGGTGACATATTTTAGAAATGTTATTAGTATCAAGTCATGTATTATATGTGTTTTGTTATGAAATACCATAAATTCAGTTTTCCTTGGCTGTGGAATTTTCTGAAATATTTGTTTGAAGTAATGTATTCATTGCCTTACATTTTTTTCTTATTGGCGGCAACCAAGACAATTAGGATTTCTGTTTTCTAAACAATTGTGTTTGGGGTTTGTAATGCATAAATATTGGATTTGTGGGTCATGTATTAGAAGCAGATTTTAAAAATGTTGTTAATATTAAGTCATATGCTGGCTGTGACATTTCCCAAAATATTTGTTTGGAGTAATGGGTTCATGGTGGTCTTCATGTGTTAAGAGTTTTTCTTATTGGCGATAATTAAAGATTTTGTGTTTTAGTGGCGACCTTTAGGTATTTCTGTGTGCTTTAAGTTTGATTAAACATTTTATTAGGTCTTGCAATGAAAAATTATGTATTAAATATTGTTACAGTTTTTAATGATGGATTCTGGTCTACAAGTGTAAAGAGCGTTTCTTATTGGCGACAACCATGGAATCTAATAATGGAATCAACTGTAGCGTTTGTATGCCACTTGAGTGGTAGGAGAGCTAAATGTATTAATTTATGTAGATTCAATTTATTATAGCTCTGTTCCTCTACGTGAAAAATCTTAAAAGTTGACCACTTTTTACTCGAAAAGCGTTCCTTTACTTCAGACACTATACAATTCATAGAACTTTTACTACTTTACATAGTTTACCGACAATTAGAGATTTAGTTTTTGGTGACGACAATTGGGGATTTATGTAACCTATACAATTATATTTGAGGTTTAGAAAGCATAAATATTGGATTTGGGAGTTATGATTAGGAAAAATATACATATAATAAATATTTTATTATGTGTTTCATAAACTCTGACATTTCTTCACATATTTGTTTTGATTGCTGGATTGATAGTCTTCAAGTTCAATGTGTTTTTTATGGGTGACAACCATAGAATCTTTTAATGCAATTGTTTGTGCATGTTTACATAAACATATTAACGAAATTACTTAAAATTTTAAAGGGATTATATTGGAAATTGATGGGATGCAAGTGGATGAGGTCTGTTGTGAATGAAGTCGTCTTTTGTACATACATTTGGATAGGGTGACTGTTCATAGTAAGTTGTTGGTGTTGTTGTAGTGAACAAATATTGCAATGAAATGCAGGTGGATGGGTGTGAGGTCGTACTAAATACCTCATTGTATTGTGTATGCGATTTGTATAGGCATTTTGTAGATATGGATGGTTATTGTTGAGGACGCATATTTATAGGCGATATATAAAATCGTCTAACATACAAACAGTGTCAATACAATAACAATAACTTAACCATTAACATTTCAATATAAATGTTTTTGTGTATAATTATGCATTTATATTTCCAGAGGTTGACGACAATTGTAGGATTTTTTAGTGTTATGGTGACGACAAATAAGGATTTCTTCATCCTAAACAATTGCACTTAATGTTTTGAGATTTATATATTGGATTTGTGGAATATGAAAAAGATATATAATTCAAATTTTAATAATAGGTGTGTACGACAATCTAAAAAATATAAATTAGTACAAAAATACTATATGTTGTTCGATAAAAAAAATTGTGAATGATAGAAGAAACTTTTTAGTAGTTTTGTGACAGAGAACTTACACATTTTTTGGCTGGAAAAATTTGTACGTTTGGACAGCTAACTTTTAATCATTTGGTTAATGTAAACAACTTAAAATGTTTACATGTATGACCAAGAAAACAACACAATTTAATTTTTTGGAATCATTTCAATAACTAAAATTCAATTATAAATTAATGTTTTATGCTATTTGGTTGAAAAATCGATTTTTTTTGCTTGAGGGAGTAAAATTTGTTGAGAGTAGTTACTGAAATTTACTAAGTAATTATTGCTGGAAAAGTTATCGTACATACCTAATAAGAAGTCCAGTGTTACGTATGTTTTATTTTGAAAATTATGAATTAAATATTTTTTAGATTTGGCATTCCCTTGAGTGATGAATTGTTGGCTGTCTTCAATATCTTTGTTACTTTATAGAAAACAAGAAAATAAGTTATATATTCATATAAGACCCCACCACCACTTAATTTGAAAGCACATGGTTTAAGAGCTACAGGTTTAAAAACTACCGCTTTAAGAACCACATGGATTAAAGCCCAACCGGTATAGAAACCACCTGGTTTAAAAACCACACGGGTTTAAAAAGCCCGTGAGATAAAATCTGTTTATCATAAAAAGGATGGATTTGCCGTTCAACTCCAATAATAAGAAAGTTGGAAGTGTCAAAAATGTTGTAATTTTTTTGCATGTTAAGCAAAATGATTTTCTACAAATTTGTTACCACTGGAAACCATGAAGAACGTCGATAAAAGAATTACTTGGGACCTACATATATCTATAAATTCCTAAATAAATTTAGCACGAGAATTCTTCAACATTTTTAGGGTTTCAAATGGAAAGATTGGATGCTATGTACAATATATGGATATTGATATTAGGTTCTTACTTCAATTAACCAAATGCAAAAAGAATAATTTTAAATTTTATGGATGTTTATGAAGAAATGAGACGTTAGGTTAATAGTTTCATCGATACATCAATGTCTACAACATACCTTGTTGTAATTAAAAGGTTATTGTAATGGTAAAAAGCGAAAATAGTAGAAAAATTATGACAGAGATGTGCGACTGTGTGTTTAAAGAAATTATATCCACCGATTTAAATATTAAATTTATATCTAACACACAAGAACTGTATGCTAATAAGTTGCAAGCTTTGATTTTAAAATCCTTTGTGACCAACGTTGCTTGTGAACAATTTTGAATGTTTGTGGAGGTATGTTTCCCACACCGGTTGTAATATTTACGTATTCTAAGTGGGTGTTGGTAGATTGTCATCAGAAGAATAAATCTGAAAAGAGTCGTTAAAGAAAGAGCTGGTTTGGCGGTGTTATGTTTTTTAATTATAAGTGTTAAAGACAAATTTGGAGAAATTATACAGAGATGATAATGAAATAACATTAAAAAAATTACAATTAACACATCCAATTAGTAATTGTAATTTTATTGGTATTCAATGAGAAAAACGTGTGATGGGGGTGTACGAGTATATGCTTGTGAAAATATTGTACTTATATTGCTATTTGATAATTGGACTTTAATTTAGAGGAAACTAGCACTTTTGGTACAATCTGAAGTAATATATTAGGGATTCGTATGTTATCAAATGTTGTTGATGATAATATTGTGTATCAGATTAAGGGTAGTTTATGAGTTATAGAGTCGGAAAATAAAAATAAAATATATTTGCAGGCGTTTCGAGCATATCTACTGCAACTATGAACATTTCATATTATACAGACAAATTACATCCCATTTTCCTCTAGAATTATTCGAACTCACATTTATGAGATTTCACGACATGAATAATGAAAATATATAGGAAAATAAAACTATATTGTAAATATATAAGAAACACTCTTTTCAATTTTGCCCTATTCACAATATTCCAATATTGCCAATATGGTTACATTTGATAACTCCATAACAGCATAGACTTGTTAAACTTTTTTATCAAAGCTCTTTCTTTGTGGTGTCTAATTATAATAGACATAGAAAATATTTAGTTTTATCTCAACGGAAAAAAAAATAATTCGGAGACCAAAGTGTATCTTTAGCGCTAAAAAGAAAGTAAAATTAGGTAATGTGAATAACATATGCTTGAGGTCAGTATGGTACTGAGGATAAATTCAGTAATGTACTTAATGATTTTGCATCAATTAAGCGATCATAAATAATCAAATAATATGCCGACGTTTTAGATGGTATTGGTGCATTTGTTTCAATTTCTTACTTCACATCTATTGGTCAGCTTTTATGACTACTTACAATAAGCGGTACGTTTGAAATATTTAGGATTGGTTTAAAAATGATACAATTGGTTGAGGTTCTTTAAAATAGTAGTTTTGTTGAAACTTTACATTCATGTCACAGAGTACTGCATATCTGTGATCTTCAAATTTTAGGTTTAAATCATCATATGGATGTGCTTCGAAAAAATGAACCTTCATACTTACTAAATTGGAATGAATAATATTCTAATTAGTTTCTAGATCTAAGAATAAAAGGTGGGTCTTTTAATCGAATAATCCCATCATAGAAATGCAGTAGGACGCGACTTTCCGATATTTGTGGTTTGCATTATTTGTTTTTACCCCAAAATATAAATGAGGCATTCCCCATATTATATGAGTGATTGAAAAGGACGCATATCGATCCGCTTCACTGCATAGTAATATAGCTATTAATAATTTAAACAATCATTTAATTCATTACGGTCATCCCAGTACATAAAGTTTGGTTTGTTGAGATTAACAGTCATTAAACCTGTGAGTTGATTCGAAGAGTTTTTTTAATTTTCTTTTTTTGTATACTTTGAACCTATGTTTACATATTTCCATCAGTTTGGTTATCTTTACAATGTACGCATGTATTCTCTTAAATGTTTCTACTATATTTAATTCATACGTATCAAAGTCTTTAGAACTTTTATGAAATAGTCTGGTGTAAGACCCAATGTTTTGGTTTCCAGTTTGTTTTCTATCATCATCGACGTACATCTTGTTATTACTGAAATTCCAATCACTTTTTTAACCTTTGTGAGGACCATATGCTATATCAATTAAATTTATTTCTAGTAATGAATATAAACTCGTGACTCCATTCGCTTATACTTTTTTAGATTAATCTTCAGAGTAAAATATTTCATCGTTAGATTCATCTTGATCTTTGCTCTTAATATTAAACTTGTAGTTTTAAACCAGTGGTTTTAAACTGGTGGTTTTAAACCAGTGGTTTTAAACTGGGTGGTTTTAAACCAGTTGTTTTAAACCAGTGGTTTTAAACTGGTGGTTTTAAACCAGTGGTTTTAAACTGGGTGGTTTTAAACCAGTTGTTTTAAACTGGGTGGTTTTAAACCAGTTGTTTTAAACCAGTGGTTTTAAACTGGTGGTTTTAAACCAGTGGTTTTAAACTGGTGGTTTTAAACCAGTGGTTTTAAACTGGGTGGTTTTAAACCAGTGGTTTTAAACCAGTGGTTTTAAACCAGTGGTTTTAAACTGGTGGTTTTAAACCAGTGGTTTTAAACTGGTGGTTTTAAACCAGTGGTTTTAAACTGGGTGGTTTTAAACCAGTTGTTTTAAACCACTGGTTTAAAACCCCCCAGTTTAAAACCACTGGTTTAAAACCACTGGTTTAAAACCACTGGTTTAAAACCACCAGTTTAAAACCACTGGTTTAAAACCACCAGTTTAAAACCACTGGTTTAAAACCACTGGTAAGCATCAAGGACTCCAGCCTCTTAATGTACTTGGGAGTTGCTATGCTATGGACGATCATGCTATTTTGTTGTGAGGGATGATTGTGTGTCATTGTCAATGAATCTTTTTTAGATCGCATCCAATAACATTTCAATGGATTTTTTTTTTGTTTGGCTTATATTATTGAAAATGTGTGTTTATGAATCCTACAATGGATTATTTTTCTGCAGTGTTTCGAGTTTTGGGGTTTGAGTTTGTAAGGTGACATATTTTAGAAATGTTATTAGTATCAAGTCATGTATTATATGTGTTTTGTTATGAAATACCATAAATTCAGTTTTCCTTGGCTGTGGAATTTTCTGAAATATTTGTTTGAAGTAATGTATTCATTGCCTTACATTTTTTTCTTATTGGCGGCAACCAAGACAATTAGGATTTCTGTTTTCTAAACAATTGTGTTTGGGGTTTGTAATGCATAAATATTGGATTTGTGGGTCATGTATTAGAAGCAGATTTTAAAAATGTTGTTAATATTAAGTCATATGCTGGCTGTGACATTTCCCAAAATATTTGTTTGGAGTAATGGGTTCATGGTGGTCTTCATGTGTTAAGAGTTTTTCTTATTGGCGATAATTAAAGATTTTGTGTTTTAGTGGCGACCGTTAGGTATTTCTGTGTGCTTTAAGTTTGATTAAACATTTTATTAGGTCTTGCAATGAAAAATTATGTATTAAATATTGTTACAGTTTTTAATGATGGATTCTGGTCTACAAGTGTAAAGAGCGTTTCTTATTGGCGACAACCATGGAATCTAATAATGGAATCAACTGTAGCGTTTGTATGCCACTTGAGTGGTAGGAGAGCTAAATGTATTAATTTATGTAGATTCAATTTATTATAGCTCTGTTCCTCTACGTGAAAAATCTTAAAAGTTGACCACTTTTTACTCGAAAAGCGTTCCTTTACTTCAGACACTATACAATTCATAGAACTTTTACTACTTTACATAGTTTACCGACAATTAGAGATTTAGTTTTTGGTGACGACAATTGGGGATTTATGTAACCTATACAATTATATTTGAGGTTTAGAAAGCATAAATATTGGATTTGGGAGTTATGATTAGGAAAAATATACATATAATAAATATTTTATTATGTGTTTCATAAACTCTGACATTTCTTCACATATTTGTTTTGATTGCTGGATTGATAGTCTTCAAGTTCAATGTGTTTTTTATGGGTGACAACCATAGAATCTTTTAATGCAATTGTTTGTGCATGTTTACATAAACATATTAACGAAATTACTTAAAATTTTAAAGGGATTATATTGGAAATTGATGGGATGCAAGTGGATGAGGTCTGTTGTGAATGAAGTCGTCTTTTGTACATACATTTGGATAGGGTGACTGTTCATAGTAAGTTGTTGGTGTTGTTGTAGTGAACAAATATTGCAATGAAATGCAGGTGGATGGGTGTGAGGTCGTACTAAATACCTCATTGTATTGTGTATGCGATTTGTATAGGCATTTTGTAGATATGGATGGTTATTGTTGAGGACGCATATTTATAGGCGATATATAAAATCGTCTAACATACAAACAGTGTCAATACAATAACAATAACTTAACCATTAACATTTCAATATAAATGTTTTTGTGTATAATTATGCATTTATATTTCCAGAGGTTGACGACAATTGTAGGATTTTTTAGTGTTATGGTGACGACAAATAAGGATTTCTTCATCCTAAACAATTGCACTTAATGTTTTGAGATTTATATATTGGATTTGTGGAATATGAAAAAGATATATAATTCAAATTTTAATAATAGGTGTGTACGACAATCTAAAAAATATAAATTAGTACAAAAATACTATATGTTGTTCGATAAAAAAAATTGTGAATGATAGAAGAAACTTTTTAGTAGTTTTGTGACAGAGAACTTACACATTTTTTGGCTGGAAAAATTTGTACGTTTGGACAGCTAACTTTTAATCATTTGGTTAATGTAAACAACTTAAAATGTTTACATGTATGACCAAGAAAACAACACAATTTAATTTTTTGGAATCATTTCAATAACTAAAATTCAATTATAAATTAATGTTTTATGCTATTTGGTTGAAAAATCGATTTTTTTTGCTTGAGGGAGTAAAATTTATTGAGAGTAGTTACTGAAATTTACTAAGTAATTATTGCTGGAAAAGTTATCGTACATACCTAATAAGAAGTCCAGTGTTACGTATGTTTTATTTTGAAAATTATGAATTAAATATTTTTTAGATTTGGCATTCCCTTGAGTGATGAATTGTTGGCTGTCTTCAATATCTTTGTTACTTTATAGAAAACAAGAAAATAAGTTATATATTCATATAAGACCCCACCACCACTTAATTTGAAAGCACATGGTTTAAGAGCTACAGGTTTAAAAACTACCGCTTTAAGAACCACATGGATTAAAGCCCAACCGGTATAGAAACCACCTGGTTTAAAAACCACACGGGTTTAAAAAGCCCGTGAGATAAAATCTGTTTATCATAAAAAGGATGGATTTGCCGTTCAACTCCAATAATAAGAAAGTTGGAAGTGTCAAAAATGTTGTAATTTTTTTGCATGTTAAGCAAAATGATTTTCTACAAATTTGTTACCACTGGAAACCATGAAGAACGTCGATAAAAGAATTACTTGGGACCTACATATATCTATAAATTCCTAAATAAATTTAGCACGAGAATTCTTCAACATTTTTAGGGTTTCAAATGGAAAGATTGGATGCTATGTACAATATATGGATATTGATATTAGGTTCTTACTTCAATTAACCAAATGCAAAAAGAATAATTTTAAATTTTATGGATGTTTATGAAGAAATGAGACGTTAGGTTAATAGTTTCATCGATACATCAATGTCTACAACATACCTTGTTGTAATTAAAAGGTTATTGTAATGGTAAAAAGCGAAAATAGTAGAAAAATTATGACAGAGATGTGCGACTGTGTGTTTAAAGAAATTATATCCACCGATTTAAATATTAAATTTATATCTAACACACAAGAACTGTATGCTAATAAGTTGCAAGCTTTGATTTTAAAATCCTTTGTGACCAACGTTGCTTGTGAACAATTTTGAATGTTTGTGGAGGTATGTTTCCCACACCGGTTGTAATATTTACGTATTCTAAGTGGGTGTTGGTAGATTGTCATCAGAAGAATAAATCTGAAAAGAGTCGTTAAAGAAAGAGCTGGTTTGGCGGTGTTATGTTTTTTAATTATAAGTGTTAAAGACAAATTTGGAGAAATTATACAGAGATGATAATGAAATAACATTAAAAAAATTACAATTAACACATCCAATTAGTAATTGTAATTTTATTGGTATTCAATGAGAAAAACGTGTGATGGGGGTGTACGAGTATATGCTTGTGAAAATATTGTACTTATATTGCTATTTGATAATTGGACTTTAATTTAGAGGAAACTAGCACTTTTGGTACAATCTGAAGTAATATATTAGGGATTCGTATGTTATCAAATGTTGTTGATGATAATATTGTGTATCAGATTAAGGGTAGTTTATGAGTTATAGAGTCGGAAAATAAAAATAAAATATATTTGCAGGCGTTTCGAGCATATCTACTGCAACTATGAACATTTCATATTATACAGACAAATTACATCCCATTTTCCTCTAGAATTATTCGAACTCACATTTATGAGATTTCACGACATGAATAATGAAAATATATAGGAAAATAAAACTATATTGTAAATATATAAGAAACACTCTTTTCTATTTTGCCCTATTCACAATATTCCAATATTGCCAATATGGTTACATTTGATAACTCCATAACAGCATAGACTTGTTAAACTTTTTTATCAAAGCTCTTTCTTTGTGGTGTCTAATTATAATAGACATAGAAAATATTTAGTTTTATCTCAACGGAAAAAAAAATAATTCGGAGACCAAAGTGTATCTTTAGCGCTAAAAAGAAAGTAAAATTAGGTAATGTGAATAACATATGCTTGAGGTCAGTATGGTACTGAGGATAAATTCAGTAATGTACTTAATGATTTTGCATCAATTAAGCGATCATAAATAATCAAATAATATGCCGACGTTTTAGATGGTATTGGTGCATTTGTTTCAATTTCTTACTTCACATCTATTGGTCAGCTTTTATGACTACTTACAATAAGCGGTACGTTTGAAATATTTAGGATTGGTTTAAAAATGATACAATTGGTTGAGGTTCTTTAAAATAGTAGTTTTGTTGAAACTTTACATTCATGTCACAGAGTACTGCATATCTGTGATCTTCAAATTTTAGGTTTAAATCATCATATGGATGTGCTTCGAAAAAATGAACCTTCATACTTACTAAATTGGAATGAATAATATTCTAATTAGTTTCTAGATCTAAGAATAAAAGGTGGGTCTTTTAATCGAATAATCCCATCATAGAAATGCAGTAGGACGCGACTTTCCGATATTTGTGGTTTGCATTATTTGTTTTTACCCCAAAATATAAATGAGGCATTCCCCATATTATATGAGTGATTGAAAAGGACGCATATTGATCCGCTTCACTGCATAGTAATATAGCTATTAATAATTTAAACAATCATTTAATTCATTACGGTCATCCCAGTACATAAAGTTTGGTTTGTTGAGATTAACAGTCATTAAACCTGTGAGTTGATTCGAAGAGTTTTTTTAATTTTCTTTTTTTGTATACTTTGAACCTATGTTTACATATTTCCATCAGTTTGGTTATCTTTACAATGTACGCATGTATTCTCTTAAATGTTTCTACTATATTTAATTCATACGTATCAAAGTCTTTAGAACTTTTATGAAATAGTCTGGTGTAAGACCCAATGTTTTGGTTTCCAGTTTGTTTTCTATCATCATCGACGTACATCTTGTTATTACTGAAATTCCAATCACTTTTTTAACCTTTGTGAGGACCATATGCTATATCAATTAAATTTATTTCTAGTAATGAATATAAACTCGTGACTCCATTCGCTTATACTTTTTTAGATTAATCTTCAGAGTAAAATATTTCATCGTTAGATTCATCTTGATCTTTGCTCTTAATATTAAACTTGTAGTTTTAAACCAGTGGTTTTAAACTGGTGGTTTTAAACCAGTGGTTTTAAACTGGGTGGTTTTAAACCAGTTGTTTTAAACCAGTGGTTTTAAACTGGTGGTTTTAAACCAGTGGTTTTAAACTGGTGGTTTTAAACCAGTGGTTTTAAACTGGTGGTTTTAAACCAGTTGTTTTAAACTGGGTGGTTTTAAACCAGTTGTTTTAAACCAGTGGTTTTAAACTGGTGGTTTTAAACCAGTGGTTTTAAACTGGTGGTTTTAAACCAGTGGTTTTAAACCAGTGGTTTTAAACCAGTGGTTTTAAACCAGTGGTTTTAAACCAGTGGTTTTAAACTGGTGGTTTTAAACCAGTGGTTTTAAACTGGTGGTTTTAAACCAGTGGTTTTAAACTGGGTGGTTTTAAACCAGTTGTTTTAAACCACTGGTTTAAAACCCCCCAGTTTAAAACCACTGGTTTAAAACCACTGGTTTAAAACCACCAGTTTAAAACCACTGGTTTAAAACCACCAGTTTAAAACCACTGGTTTAAAACCACTGGTTTAAAACCACCCAGTTTAAAACCACTGGTTTAAAACAACTGGTTTAAAACCACCCAGTTTAAAACCACTGGTTTAAAACCACCAGTTTAAAACCACTGGTTTAAAACCACTGGTTTAAAACCACTGGTTTAAAACCACCCAGTTTAAAACCACTGGCTTAAAACCACCAGTTTAAAACCACTGGTTTAAAACAACTGGTTTAAAACCACCCAGTTTAAAACCACTGGTTTAAAACCACTGGTTTAAAACCACCCAGTTTAAAACCACTGGTTTAAAACCATCAGTTTAAAACCACTGGTTTAAAACAACTGGTTTAAAACCACCCAGTTTAAAACCACTGGTTTAAAACCACCAGTTTAAAACCACTGGTTTAAAACCACCAGTTTAAAACCACCAGTTTAAAACCACTGGTTTAAAACTACAAGTTTAATATTAAGAGCAAAGATCAAGATGAATCTAACGATGAAATATTTTACTCTGAAGATTAATCTAAAAAAGTATAAGCGAATGGAGTCACGAGTTTATATTCATTACTAGAAATAAATTTAATTGATATAGCATATGGTCCTCACAAAGGTTAAAAAAGTGATTGGAATTTCAGTAATAACAAGATGTACGTCGATGATGATAGAAAACAAACTGGAAACCAAAACATTGGGTCTTACACCAGACTATTTCATAAAAGTTCTAAAGACTTTGATACGTATGAATTAAATATAGTAGAAACATTTAAGAGAATACATGCGTACATTGTAAAGATAACCAAACTGATGGAAATATGTAAACATAGGTTCAAAGTATACAAAAAAAGAAAATTAAAAAAACTCTTCGAATCAACTCACAGGTTTAATGACTGTTAATCTCAACAAACCAAACTTTATGTACTGGGATGACCGTAATGAATTAAATGATTGTTTAAATTATTAATAGCTATATTACTATGCAGTGAAGCGGATCGATATGCGTCCTTTTCAATCACTCATATAATATGGGGAATGCCTCATTTATATTTTGGGGTAAAAACAAATAATGCAAACCACAAATATCGGAAAGTCGCGTCCTACTGCATTTCTATGATGGGATTATTCGATTAAAAGACCCACCTTTTATTCTTAGATCTAGAAACTAATTAGAATATTATTCATTCCAATTTAGTAAGTATGAAGGTTCATTTTTTCGAAGCACATCCATATGATGATTTAAACCTAAAATTTGAAGATCACAGATATGCAGTACTCTGTGACATGAATGTAAAGTTTCAACAAAACTACTATTTTAAAGAACCTCAACCAATTGTATCATTTTTAAACCAATCCTAAATATTTCAAACGTACCGCTTATTGTAAGTAGTCATAAAAGCTGACCAATAGATGTGAAGTAAGAAATTGAAACAAATGCACCAATACCATCTAAAACGTCGGCATATTATTTGATTATTTATGATCGCTTAATTGATGCAAAATCATTAAGTACATTACTGAATTTATCCTCAGTACCATACTGACCTCAAGCATATGTTATTCACATTACCTAATTTTACTTTCTTTTTAGCGCTAAAGATACACTTTGGTCTCCGAATTATTTTTTTTTCCGTTGAGATAAAACTAAATATTTTCTATGTCTATTATAATTAGACACCACAAAGAAAGAGCTTTGATAAAAAAGTTTAACAAGTCTATGCTGTTATGGAGTTATCAAATGTAACCATATTGGCAATATTGGAATATTGTGAATAGGGCAAAATAGAAAAGAGTGTTTCTTATATATTTACAATATAGTTTTATTTTCCTATATATTTTCATTATTCATGTCGTGAAATCTCATAAATGTGAGTTCGAATAATTCTAGAGGAAAATGGGATGTAATTTGTCTGTATAATATGAAAT
This sequence comes from Musca autumnalis, assembly GCF_047663935.1. Classification (NCBI taxonomy): domain Eukaryota; kingdom Metazoa; phylum Arthropoda; class Insecta; order Diptera; family Muscidae; genus Musca; species Musca autumnalis. The sequence goes on along the minus strand of NW_027411977.1, from coordinate 191,632,666 downwards.
GTTCATAGTTGCAGTAGATATGCTCGAAACGCCTGCAAATATATTTTATTTTTATTTTCCGACTCTATAACTCATAAACTACCCTTAATCTGATACACAATATTATCATCAACAACATTTGATAACATACGAATCCCTAATATATTACTTCAGATTGTACCAAAAGTGCTAGTTTCCTCTAAATTAAAGTCCAATTATCAAATAGCAATATAAGTACAATATTTTCACAAGCATATACTCGTACACCCCCATCACACGTTTTTCTCATTGAATACCAATAAAATTACAATTACTAATTGGATGTGTTAATTGTAATTTTTTTAATGTTATTTCATTATCATCTCTGTATAATTTCTCCAAATTTGTCTTTAACACTTATAATTAAAAAACATAACACCGCCAAACCAGCTCTTTCTTTAACGACTCTTTTCAGATTTATTCTTCTGATGACAATCTACCAACACCCACTTAGAATACGTAAATATTACAACCGGTGTGGGAAACATACCTCCACAAACATTCAAAATTGTTCACAAGCAACGTTGGTCACAAAGGATTTTAAAATCAAAGCTTGCAACTTATTAGCATACAGTTCTTGTGTGTTAGATATAAATTTAATATTTAAATCGGTGGATATAATTTCTTTAAACACACAGTCGCACATCTCTGTCATAATTTTTCTACTATTTTCGCTTTTTACCATTACAATAACCTTTTAATTACAACAAGGTATGTTGTAGACATTGATGTATCGATGAAACTATTAACCTAACGTCTCATTTCTTCATAAACATCCATAAAATTTAAAATTATTCTTTTTGCATTTGGTTAATTGAAGTAAGAACCTAATATCAATATCCATATATTGTACATAGCATCCAATCTTTCCATTTGAAACCCTAAAAATGTTGAAGAATTCTCGTGCTAAATTTATTTAGGAATTTATAGATATATGTAGGTCCCAAGTAATTCTTTTATCGACGTTCTTCATGGTTTCCAGTGGTAACAAATTTGTAGAAAATCATTTTGCTTAACATGCAAAAAAATTACAACATTTTTGACACTTCCAACTTTCTTATTATTGGAGTTGAACGGCAAATCCATCCTTTTTATGATAAACAGATTTTATCTCACGGGCTTTTTAAACCCGTGTGGTTTTTAAACCAGGTGGTTTCTATACCGGTTGGGCTTTAATCCATGTGGTTCTTAAAGCGGTAGTTTTTAAACCTGTAGCTCTTAAACCATGTGCTTTCAAATTAAGTGGTGGTGGGGTCTTATATGAATATATAACTTATTTTCTTGTTTTCTATAAAGTAACAAAGATATTGAAGACAGCCAACAATTCATCACTCAAGGGAATGCCAAATCTAAAAAATATTTAATTCATAATTTTCAAAATAAAACATACGTAACACTGGACTTCTTATTAGGTATGTACGATAACTTTTCCAGCAATAATTACTTAGTAAATTTCAGTAACTACTCTCAATAAATTTTACTCCCTCAAGCAAAAAAAATCGATTTTTCAACCAAATAGCATAAAACATTAATTTATAATTGAATTTTAGTTATTGAAATGATTCCAAAAAATTAAATTGTGTAGTTTTCTTGGTCATACATGTAAACATTTTAAGTTGTTTACATTAACCAAATGATTAAAAGTTAGCTGTCCAAACGTACAAATTTTTCCAGCCAAAAAATGTGTAAGTTCTCTGTCACAAAACTACTAAAAAGTTTCTTCTATCATTCACAATTTTTTTTATCGAACAACATATAGTATTTTTGTACTAATTTATATTTTTTAGATTGTCGTACACACCTATTATTAAAATTTGAATTATATATCTTTTTCATATTCCACAAATCCAATATATAAATCTCAAAACATTAAGTGCAATTGTTTAGGATGAAGAAATCCTTATTTGTCGTCACCATAACACTAAAAAATCCTACAATTGTCGTCAACCTCTGGAAATATAAATGCATAATTATACACAAAAACATTTATATTGAAATGTTAATGGTTAAGTTATTGTTATTGTATTGACACTGTTTGTATGTTAGACGATTTTATATATCGCCTATAAATATGCGTCCTCAACAATAACCATCCATATCTACAAAATGCCTATACAAATCGCATACACAATACAATGAGGTATTTAGTACGACCTCACACCCATCCACCTGCATTTCATTGCAATATTTGTTCACTACAACAACACCAACAACTTACTATGAACAGTCACCCTATCCAAATGTATGTACAAAAGACGACTTCATTCACAACAGACCTCATCCACTTGCATCCCATCAATTTCCAATATAATCCCTTTAAAATTTTAAGTAATTTCGTTAATATGTTTATGTAAACATGCACAAACAATTGCATTAAAAGATTCTATGGTTGTCACCCATAAAAAACACATTGAACTTGAAGACTATCAATCCAGCAATCAAAACAAATATGTGAAGAAATGTCAGAGTTTATGAAACACATAATAAAATATTTATTATATGTATATTTTTCCTAATCATAACTCCCAAATCCAATATTTATGCTTTCTAAACCTCAAATATAATTGTATAGGTTACATAAATCCCCAATTGTCGTCACCAAAAACTAAATCTCTAATTGTCGGTAAACTATGTAAAGTAGTAAAAGTTCTATGAATTGTATAGTGTCTGAAGTAAAGGAACGCTTTTCGAGTAAAAAGTGGTCAACTTTTAAGATTTTTCACGTAGAGGAACAGAGCTATAATAAATTGAATCTACATAAATTAATACATTTAGCTCTCCTACCACTCAAGTGGCATACAAACGCTACAGTTGATTCCATTATTAGATTCCATGGTTGTCGCCAATAAGAAACGCTCTTTACACTTGTAGACCAGAATCCATCATTAAAAACTGTAACAATATTTAATACATAATTTTTCATTGCAAGACCTAATAAAATGTTTAATCAAACTTAAAGCACACAGAAATACCTAACGGTCGCCACTAAAACACAAAATCTTTAATTATCGCCAATAAGAAAAACTCTTAACACATGAAGACCACCATGAACCCATTACTCCAAACAAATATTTTGGGAAATGTCACAGCCAGCATATGACTTAATATTAACAACATTTTTAAAATCTGCTTCTAATACATGACCCACAAATCCAATATTTATGCATTACAAACCCCAAACACAATTGTTTAGAAAACAGAAATCCTAATTGTCTTGGTTGCCGCCAATAAGAAAAAAATGTAAGGCAATGAATACATTACTTCAAACAAATATTTCAGAAAATTCCACAGCCAAGGAAAACTGAATTTATGGTATTTCATAACAAAACACATATAATACATGACTTGATACTAATAACATTTCTAAAATATGTCACCTTACAAACTCAAACCCCAAAACTCGAAACACTGCAGAAAAATAATCCATTGTAGGATTCATAAACACACATTTTCAATAATATAAGCCAAACAAAAAAAAAATCCATTGAAATGTTATTGGATGCGATCTAAAAAAGATTCATTGACAATGACACACAATCATCCCTCACAACAAAATAGCATGATCGTCCATAGCATAGCAACTCCCAAGTACATTAAGAGGCTGGAGTCCTTGATGCTTACAGGAATGACATTTTCAGAGTCCATATTGAAATAACTTGAAAGTAAGTTTCAGACTGAATAAAATTATTCTAAACTAGATGCCCATTTATAGATCTTAAATGTTAATGAAGAGTAAGATTTTTTTCTTCATATTCGTGTTTTTATATTTATCAGCAAGGGAAAAGGGTGTCAAACGTTGTGACAAAAAAAAAAAGAAAGCAAAAGCAGGATATCATATTTTCATAATTATTTCAAGCTCATGTTCAAGCATACTTTTGTCTATATTTTTTATCTTAAAAAAAAAGCTAAATAACCCATTTTTAACATTCATAATAAATGGAATATTAAGTAATAGTGAAGTCCAATGATTCATCCTTTTGTTTTAATAAAACATATTTTTACAATTATTTCCTTTTTATACTAAAATTGTAGTTTGATTAACATTAATTTCACAATATTGTGAAATTCATTAAGCATACATATGTTAAGCTAACAGAAATTTCTTGTCCATTTCTTATTTGTAAAGATTGATTTTTGCGCTGCTATTCCCCTTTCCCCCCTTCACTCACCTAGAATACACATAACTTCATTTTCGATACCCACAGAAGTAAGGAAATCAACATCATAACCTAAACATATTCCTTTTCAAGGTCAATGTGAAGACAAATATACATACATTTATACATACATATAGGGTTTAAATAACCAGACGTGGTGTCGTCTTTAAAAAAGTTCAATAACCCAGATTCATAACATTTAATCAAAACAAATTGAATATTGAGTAATACTGAATCTAGGCTTAATGCAAACATACACAGCATAAATTTAAAGGCTATGTCTCAACAATGGTCATCGATTTCTCATTTGTACACATTGGTTCCCCTTTCCCCCTTAACTCTCCCAATCATATTTGCATTCATATCCAAATCCATTGACAAAATCAATTTGAAACAAGCAAAAATTCAATCCACCCTTCAATTAAATATTAAAGACTTTGTCGCCTTCATCGAATAATAATAATAATAGTAAACAAATCGAGAAGATCGATCGAATTCATATACAAACACACAGCATATACTCAGTACACTTGTCCTCTGACTTAAAGTAAAGCAAAAGAACCAAACGACATACACACAAACATACAATAAAGCTATCGTGGCTGCTGATCCAATGCTAAGCAAAAGGAACCAAACGACATACACACAAACATATAATAAAGCTAGTAAAGCTCAACAATGGTCAATGCTTCATAATTAGATCAATCAACAGACAGACGGACAAACGAGGCCACCCACGTTGATAGTGGACATGCTTCCCCCCCAGCATAAAGAATTCCAAGAATTTCTCACGGTCACCCCATCTCATCTTACCCATAGACTTTACCTTAAACATAAACATCAAAGAGTTTTATTATTTTGGTGTAATTTGACACTAATTAGTTTTTTAAGTTTTTAATTGATTGAGTTAAAGGGTTGTTTATTTTAAGATATGTAATTTGATACTTTCAGTTACAATTGTTTATTTATTTAAGTTTTTAATTGATCCAGAACACAGTGCCTCCTACTACTCTGAAATTTGGTATTTAGTTTTCTTCATAAACGAAAGGAAAATAATTGTTCCATTTTACTTCTTTACAATACCTGGTGGAGGGTATAACAAGTTTGGCCCGGCCGAATTTAACGCCGGTCTTACTTGTTTTCGTTGAAATCGAAATTTTGACTTTAATGCTTCGCATTGGTTTTTATCGATTTTTTAAAATTCGTTTTCGCTTACAGACAATATTATTAGGTTCTTAAAAAGCCCACAAAGATATACGAAGATCGGCCTATCCGTTTTCGAGCTATCGTTGGCACCGCAAAACGCTTTTACAAAAAGGGTTTCGCAGGTAGCCATTTACCACGAGACTATGCAATATTTTTCAACAACAAAAATTTCAAAAGTAGTATAAGATGTGCTCTATTAGTTGAAAGAAAGAACTACTTAAAAATATTGGTATTTTCTTTGAAAAAAATCATGAAAAATTTGGTTTTTTTGGTGTGGACAACTAGGCTTAACCCCTTAATACATTTGCATAAATTATGATTGTTTAAGCTCCACATCGCTTTAAGTTTGTTATCTCCACGTAAATACTTAAACATACCGTCTAGTCTACGGCTATATTGCTTTCTTGAAGAAATCTGCGTCATAGTAAACATTTCCTAGACATCACCCTTAATTGTATTTCCTTATAAGCGAATCGATTGTATCGGTTTCTGCTTATATTGATTAGTTGTTGTTGTCCTTGTGTTTTATGTCCTCAAGTATGAATGCATAAATTATGGTTGCTTAGAAACCACCATCCAATTATGTCATTATTAATTTATACATCTATCCATGCATTCATTCATTGCTTCATTCGCCAGATAGCTCTCTCTGCCGCTCCTTCATTCATTCATCCGTGCACACAAAAATCCATAGAAATCTTCTTTTTGGACGGACGACAATCTAACTGACCAAATGTTCACAAGTGTGGTTCTATATTTCGCAACAAGAAGTATTGTTGTCATTGTCATACTTGTCTAGGCTATGGCCAGTAAATGCTTTGCTTCTATTCTACTACTTCTTTTCCTCTATTTCACTTTTGCCTCTCTTTCGCCCGTTTCTTCTCTTGCATGGCATAGTTGTGGTCGATGTTTAAATCCTTGTTAAATGTATTACTCTAATTGGATTCTCATTGATTATCTTTATTTCCGTTTCCTTTCGCAATTTGATTTTGTTCATTTTCCTGTTTTCTAACACCACCACCATCATCATCATTGTCGCCATCATCACAACCAACATCACTGCCATTTTAAAAAGCGCCAACAAACATATTTTTCACTTAAATTAAATTCTTAATATGATTCTTTGCTCAACTTCTGTGAAGGATTTTCATGTGAAAATTATTAAGTTCTTCTGTATGAAATTTGCTGAAGGACTTTTGTTGTGAGATCTTGAGGCTGCTTTGAGGTTTAAAAATAGTCCTTTAGTGATTATAAATAATCTATTATTTTAAATTGTCGACTAATATTCGCAGCAATGTTATTGTGAGTCAAAGCAGTAAGTAGCCTTAATATGCCTCCAAGGCAGATTTCTTAAGACGTTGCATTGAGAATTTAAATTAAAATGAAAGATATTTTTAGCCATGCGGATTTGGATTCAATTAAAATGCAATATTTATCCATTAAAAAACATTTGAATTCTGAGATACAAAATGTAGGATACAAGAAAATACCTATTTGCAGGAACTACATTGGATTAAAATTTGATTTCATGGGATTATTTCAGAAGAGGGTGTCGGTACGAAGACACGCAAAAAGTGTATGTTTATGAATTCTGGCTAACGGGGGGTCTATTAGAGCTGGCAAACTATCGTTTTAATTGCTGTCCTAAAACAAAAGTTACATTGGTCACCAGGACGAACGAACATACGACCGCTGTCCTGCCCATGACATTAAAATTATTCTAGGCGATTTTAATGCCAAAATTGGAATGGAGAATATCTTTGGCTTAACAGTCGGGAAATTCAGTGTCCACAGTGAAACATCTGACAACGGTATGAGGCTGATAGACAGCGGCAAAAAACATGGTAGTTAGCAGCACCAGATTTAAGCATCTCAACATTCATAAGGACACCTGGCTGTCTCCGAAAACAAGAAATCAAATTGATCACGTTGTGATAGATGGGAGATATTCATCGACCGTGTTAGATGTACGTTCGTTCCGAGGAGCAAACATAGACTTGGACCACTACCTTGTAGCAGCAAAAGGTACGTACCCGGTTAAACGTAGCGAAAAAAAGTACGAACAGACACAACGCGGAAGTTCGACATCGATAGGCTGCAAACACAACAGATAGCCACAGCATATTCCACTCAATGAAGTCCGAAAGTTCTACTAAAGAGTACAACATCAAACTGATGGCTTTGGTACAGGCACATCCTGCTGTAGAGACCAGCAACGTAATTTGGTAACTGATACAGATAGTGTGCTCGGGATATGGAAAGAGTATTTTTCCAAACTGTAGCGAAAAAAAACTTCCAATAGTAGCGAAGACGATGAAGATACCACAGATCCAACCCCAGAAGATGGTATTAGATGTATACCGCGCAGTCAAGATGAGGTAAAATTAGCAACAAACCGGCTAAAGAATAAAAAGACAGCGGGAGCCGATGGCTTACCAGGCGAGCTGTTCAAAACCGGAGGCGACACGCTGGTAAGATGTATGAATCAGCTAGTTAGTACCATCTGGCAGGAAGAACGCGTACACTCTTCTCACCTGTGCCGTCCATATGGTATACAAAGTGGCCGTAGGTTTAGTGGCGGACATCTGCATATTCCTCGCGGGAAAAAAGGTGGTGAGCTCGGTTTAATAGGAGTTCAGTCTTTCACATATTTCATTAGGGAAGGTACATAACGCCAGGATCGTGCGGTGGTGAGCTATGAGGTGAGCGATGAGCTGGGTCCGCGAATATAAGTGCAACGCAATATATAAACATTCAAACTTGTCAGAATATCGCCAAGCGAACTGCAACACGGTGCCTCTTCAAGTCTTCAGTGGACCATCTACAAAAGGAGACAAAGCTTCTTTTAATACAGCAACACAATGGCATTCTTTCGTTGCAGTACGTGCTCGGGTGTTACCGTGAGAGCCTTCCTAATCACCATATGGTGGATAGGACCCCCATAGGTATGTCAGGAATTTTCTTAATGATCTAGAAAGAGAGGTTCAACGATATAAGAGAGACAGCAGTTTTGGCCCAACTACGCTCGGGATGGTCCAGCCGTCGGAATTCCTATAGATAGGCAAGGATCGATGACAACGTGCAAAAGATCTGCACACAGCATGCGGCACAGGCCCACACGAAATTTCTAAAGAATATTTTTTGAATTGCCATCAGACCAATAAAGGTCAGATTCAGATCCATAAACGGGTATTTTTAAAGAATATCTTTTGAAGGACCATCAGATCAATAAAAGTCACATTCAGATCAATAATCGTGGATCCTTAAAGAATATTTTTGAAGGACCATCAGATCAACAAAGGTCACATTCAGATCAATAAACGTGGATCCTTAATAATATTTTTGAAGGACCATCAGATCAATGAAGGTCACATTCAGATCAATAAACGCGGATTTTTAAAAACTATTTTTTAAGGACCATCAGGTCAATAAAAGTCGCATTCAGATCAATAAATGTGGATCAGATCAATAAAGGTCACATGCAGATCAATAAAGAATATTGTTTGAAGGACCATCAGATCAATAAAAGTCACATTCAGATAAATAAACGTGGATTCTTAAAGAATATTTTTGAAGGACCATCAGATCAATAAACGTGGATTTCTAAAGAATTTTTGAAGGACCATCAGATCAATAAACGTGGATTCTTAAAGAATATTTTTGAAAGACCATCAGATCAATAAACGTGGATTTCTAAAGAATTTTTGAAGGACCATGAGATCAGAAAAATGGGTTTTTATACCCTCCACCATAATATGGAGGGTATATTTAATTTGTCATTCCGTTTGTAACACCACGAAATATTCATCGGAGACCCTATAAAGTATATATATTCATGATCAGGGTAAAGTCTATATAACCATGTCCGCCTGTCCGTCCGTCCGTCTGTTGAAATCAAGATAAAGCTCCCAATTTTTAAGATAGAGCCTTGTAATTTGGTACAGAAGTTTCTATTAGTCCTAGGATGTTTGGTATTGCAAATGGGCTATATCGGTCCCCGTTTTGATATAGCCCCCATAGAACGGTACCTTCCGATTTTCGGTATTTTGATGGTTTTAGTTTCATTAGCACACCGAAATGGCTAAAGATTGGTATCTAGTCTTCGTTGGGGGTATAAAACTTCGCCGCCAGAATTTTGTTGGTATGGGTCCACGTCTTCATATAACTCCTATGGAACGGTACCTCCTTATTTTCGGCAGTTTGAAGATTGTGGCCTCAATATTCCTCCAAAATGGCTGAAATTTGTTATTTAGACTTCGTTGTGGGAACGAAAATTTGCCCCAGAAATTGTCGGTACAGGTCCACGCATTGATATAGTCCCCACAGAACGGTACCTCCTGATTTTCGGTACATTGAAGGTTATGGCCAAATTGAAATGGCTGAAATTTGATATTCAGTCTGTATCGTGACCGCTACATTGCATAACCGCTTATTAAATATTACCCCTCATCAACACAAAACTATCATTTTATTACCAAACTTCAATGCACACTCGATTAATTATGTTCTGGAGTAATTCTCAATCACTTCAGACAACCAGACTGATATAATATCTGGTTTTGGTGGCCGAATTTGTCGAAGTGCAAGATAAGACGTGTGGCATTGACCGCAGTCACTTGAACTGAATCTAGCAACAGCCGTCGGCCCTGCGATTCGTTCGCTCCTGTAGATCCGTTTGCTCCTGCCGATTCGTTCGCTCCTTGCGATTTGTTCCCTCCTGTCGATCCGTTCGCTCCTGCCGATTCGTTCGCTCCTTGCGATTTGTTCGCTCTTGCCGATTCGTTCGCTCCTGTCGTTAAACGAAGTACAACATAAGACGTGTGGCATTGACCGCAGTCACTTGAACCGAATCTAGCAACAGCCGTCGGCCCTGCGATTAGTTCGCTCCTGTCGATCCGTTCGCTCCTTGCGATTTGTTCGCTCCTGCCGATTCGTTCGCTACTGTCGATCCGTTCGCTTCTTGCGATTTGTTTGCTCCTGCCGATTCGTTCGCTCTTGCCGATTCGTTCGCTCCTGCCTATTCGTTCACTCCTGCCGATTCGTTAGCTCCTACCGATTCGATCGCTCCTGTCGATTCTTTCGCTCCTGCCGATTCGTTCGCTCCTGCCGATCCGTTCACTCTGTTGTCTAACTATATCCGACTCTTTTCTTTACAGAACAGCAATCCGAATAGGATCGAACCGCACTCAACACCCGAAGACTACAGAGCCGAACTCAATACCCGAAGACTACCGAGCCGAGCCTAACACCCGAAGACTATCGAGCCGAACTCAACACCCGAAGACTACCGATCCGACAGCAATCCGAATAAAACAGAGCCGTGCGATACCCCAACAACGGGAACTACCGACCAATTGTCAATTCGAGTATTGCCGAGCGAGGGCTGACGATCAGGAGATTGCCGATTTCAATAATGCCGAGCCGAGTGTTATCGACCGACTGTCAACGACCAACCCCATCTTGTATCCGCCGATTACCACCTACTTTGTACCGACAAATTCGAAGCGATTCCACCCGAGGGTGTTCCCCAATTTTACCAACATATACTACAACATCAACTAATCTCCATACTATCTGAAACTTATGTTTACGAAATTATATAAATAAAACTGAAGCACAGTTTCATCATGTCTCATCTTACTTAAGGTTTGTGGGTCCTTGAGTCGACCCTGGCAGCGGCTGAGCTAACCTCAGCCTTTGGTAAAACCATTGGTTATAAGTCTTCGTTGGGGGTATTAATCTTTTCCCTCTAAATTTCTCGGTATAGGTCCACGCCTTCATATAGCCCCTATAGAACGGAACCTTCCGATTTTCGGCATTTTGAAGGTTGTGGCCTCAACATTCATCCTAAGTGTATGAAATTTGGTATTAAGTCTTCGTTGGGGGTATAAAACTTTCCCTCAGAAATTTGTTGCTACAGGTCCACGCCTTAATACAGCCCCCATAGAACGGTACCACCCAATTTTCGGTATTTTTAAGGTTTTAATTTGGTGCTTAGCATTTGTTGGGGGCATACAATTTTCCCCAGAATTTTGTTGGTATGGGTTCACGGCTTTATATAGCCTCCAAAGGAATTTGGTATTTGGTCCTCATTTGAGGTATACAACTTTCCATATGAAATTTGTCGGCATAGATCGACGTTTTGATATAGCCCCCATAGAATGGTACCTCCCAAATTTCGGTATTTTGAAGGTTAGCGACATTGTATTACCGAAATTGCTGGCATTTGGAATAAGCCTTCTTCCTAAACGAAAGGAATCTAGTTGTTCCATTATACTTCAATACCACTCGTGGGGTAGGGTATAACAAGTTCGGCCCCGCCGAAGATAACTACGTTCTTACTTGTTACAGTATATTTTTGGAAGGACCATCAGATAAATAAAAGAAATTTTTTGAAAGACCATCAGATCAATAACCTGGGATTTTTTAAGAATATTTTTTGAAGGACCATCAGAAATATCTATGGTTATTTAAAGAATATTTTTTTAAAAGGACAATCAGATCAATAATCTTGGATTTTTTAGAGAATATTTTTTGAAGGACCATCACATCAATAAACGTGGATTTTTAAAGAATATTTTTTGAAGGACCATCAGATCAATAATCGTGGATTTTTTAAAGAATATTTTTTGAAGGACCATCAGATCAATAATCGTGGATTTTTTAAAGAATATTTTTTGAAGGACCATCAGATCAATAATCGTGGATTTTTTAAAGAATATTTTTTGAAGGACCATCAGATCAATAATCGTGGATTTTTTAAAGAATATTTTTTGAAGGACCATCAGATCAATAATCGTGGATTTTTTAAAGAATATTTTTTGAAGGACCATCAGATCAATAATCGTGGATTTTTTAAAGAATATTTTTTGAAGGACCATCAATCAGATCAATAATCGTGGATTTTTTAAAGAATATTTTTTGAAGGACCATCAGATCAATAATCGTGGATTTTTTAAAGAATATTTTTTGAAGGACCATCAATCAGATCAATAATCGTGGATTTTTTAAAGAATATTTTTTGAAGGACCATCAGATCAATAATCGTGGATTTCATAACGAATATTTTTTGCAGGACCAGCAGATCAATAATCGTGGATTTCATAACGAATATTTTTTGCAGGACCAGCAGATCAATAATCGTGGATTTTTTAAAGAACATTTTTTGAAGGACCAGCAGATCAATAATCGTGGATTTTTTAAAGAATATTTTTTGAAGGACCATCAGATCAATAATCGTGGATTTTTTAAAGAACATTTTTTGAAGGACCATCAGATCAATAATCGTGGATTTTTTAAAGAATATTTTTTGAAGGACCATCAGATCAATAATCGTGGATTTTTTAAAGAATATTTTGTAGGACCATCAAATCAATAATCGTGGATTTTTTAAAGAACATTTTTTGAAGGACCATCAGATCAATAATCGTGGATTTTTTAAAGAATATTTTTTGAAGGACTATCAGATCAATAATCGTGGATTTTTTAAAGAATATTTTTTGAAGGACCATCAGATCAATAATCGTGGATTTTTTAAAGAATATTTTTTGAAGGACCATCAGATCAATAATCGTGGATTTCATAAAGAATATTTTTTGAAGGACCATCAGATCAATAATCGTGGATTTTTTAAAGAATATTTTTTGAAGGACCATCAGATCAATAATCGTGGATTTCATAAAGAATATTTTTTGAAGGACCATCAGATCAATAATCGTGGATTTTTTAAAGAATATTTTTTGAAGGACCATCAGATCAATAATCGTGGATTTCATAAAGAATATTTTTTGAAGGACCATCAGATCAATAATCGTGGATTTCATAACGAATATTTTTTGAAGGACCATCACATCAATAAACGTGGATTTTTAAAGAATATTTTTTGAAGGACCATCACATCAATAAACGTAGATTTTGAAAGAATATTTTTTGAAGGACCATCACATCAATAAACGTGGATTTTTAAAGAATATTTTTTGAAGGACCATCTGATCAATAATCGTGGATTTTTTAAAGAATATTTTTTGAAGGACCATCAGATCAATAATCGTGGATTTTTTAAGAATATTTTTTGAAGGACCATCAGATCTATCTATGGATATTTAAAGAATATGTTTCAAAATGACAATCAGATCAATAATCGTGGGTGTTTTAAAGAATTTTTTTGAATGACCATCAGATCAATAAAAGTAAGTTTCTAAGTATATTTTTTGAAGGACCATCAGATCAATAAACGTTGATTTTTAAAAGATATTTTTGAAGGACCATCGATCAATAAACTTGGTTTTTAAAGGATTTTTTTGAAGGACCATCAGATCAATAAACGTTGATTTTTAAAAGATATTTTTGAAGGACCATCGATCAATAAACTTGGTTTTTAAAGGATTTTTTTGAAGGAACTCACATCAATAACCATGTTTTTAGAGGATATTTTTGAAGGACCATCACATCAATAACCGTGTTTTTTAAAGGTTATTTTTGAAGGACCATCATTGGATTTTTTTTTAGAATATTTTTTGAAGGACCACAACATCTATTAAGGTGGATTTTTAAAGTAAGGGTGTGGATTTTTGAAGAGCCATCTTAATCAGCATATGGTGGATAGGACCCTCCGCAGGCATGTCAGGAGGGATCAATAACGCTTGGTATGGGGCAACCGTATGAGTTCTTATTGGGCAAGGATCGATAACACCGTGCCAAACATCTGCACAGCATGCGGCCCTGGCCCGCTAATTCTAATTCCAGTAGGTCTGTTGTTACATGACATCGTAGCTCACGGTGCTCTTGAAACAATTTTAAATGGAAGGTGCTTACACCTTAGAAGTTTTTACGGATTCTGAAACTACAATGTTCGTAGATGAGAAAAATCAAAAAGCAAAAAAAAATCGCCGGAGCGGTTTTTAAATAAATCGCGATTTAAGTTGACATTTTTAGGGGTTGTTTTGGTTATCACGATTTTGCTTAGAAACCATTCCTATCAAAATGGGACTAAAGAAAATATTGTAGCTATGAAAATTCTCTACAAGATCGAACTTTACGGTGTTTTCGTAGTTTTTACCGTTTTTGAGATATAGAAGTTTAAATTGGGACAATGCACTGACTGTATCGCCCCCTTATATAACAATGTCATGAAGGGTGCGCCTTAACTAACTTTTGATGATAATCTCTTACACAGGGAAAGTTTTTGTGAATTCTGAAAGAGCTGTGTTCATAGATGAGAAAAATCCAAAAACAAGAAAAAATCGCTGTAGGGATTTTTAAATAAATCGCGGTCAAAATTCACATTTTTAGGTGTTTTTTAGGTTTTCACGATTTTGCTTGGAAACCGCAAGTCCAATCGAAATGGAGCTAAAGAAAATGTTGTAGCTGTGAAAATTTTCTAGAGGAGTGATGTTTATCATTTGTTCCCAGCCTGTACCATTTTTGAGATAAAGAAGCTCAGTTTAAATTTTTGGATTTTTTTGTTAGGGTTTCGCGATTTTACTTGAATACGGTAAGTCTTATCGATATGGGACCTGAGAAAATCTTAAAGTCTACAAGACTACAAGTAACTTATCCTAAGTTGTAACAGTTTTTTAGATATATAAGTTTAAGTTGGGAATTTGCAGTCATGACATTGCTTTATAAGGGGGCGATACAGAATTGAATTGAATTTGAATGGTCCCAATTTGAACTTCTATATCTCAAAAACGGTAAAACCGACGAGAATACCATAAAAGTCAATCTTGTAGAGAATTTTCATAGCTACAACATTTGTTTAAGTCCCATTTTGACAGAACTTGCGGTTTCTAAGCAAAATAGCGAAAACCTAAACAACCCCTAAAAATTTCAACTTAAATCGCGATTTATTTAAAAAGCGCTCCGGCGATTTTGTTTGTTTGTTGATTTTTCTCATCTATAAACATTGTAGTTTCAGAATCCGCAAAAACTTCCGAGGTGTAAGCACCTTCTATTTAAATTTGTTTCAAGAGCACCGTGAGCAGTCACATTCCTAGAAGCTGTTTTTTATTTTGACAATATTTACAGCAGAGGTTTCCTATCACCTCAAAAACAATGAAGCAGAAAAAGAAGGGGTAAAGCTACTTCCCCTATTGACTTTATATGCTGATTTTACATAATTTAACCAAGCCAACCAACCCAATACTGACCCCTCCACGCAATAAACTAAAATGATTTTTAAATGAAATAACATCTGACCTTGTTGTTTGTTTTACATAAATAAACTTTTCCCTAAAAATTACCAAAGCCAACCAAAAAAGCCAATTTGTTGCCAATTAAATACAATATTTGAATAATCAAAGTACAATATTTTTGAAATGCAAACAAACAATATTTTGATGTACTACACTGTTTTTTCACGTTTATATTGAAAAGTCGATTTTAAATTAAAATCCTTAGCCATCAACAATAAAAACCATTTGATTGTTTGGTCTCTCAATGTAAAAAATTAAATAGTAAAACAAAATTCACACTACAGGAAATTCGTTATCACGAAAACTAAATTAAAAAAAAAATGTTCCAAGGGAAGCCGCGGCCCAAACGACCAAACCCTTGTTTCAATTGCTGTTGCTGCCAATGTTCACTGCAATTGAGCAAACAAATTAAATTGAAGTCAACCATGATTGATTGCCATTCACAAACCAAAAGGCAATTGTTGTTGTTTTTTGTTTTGGCGTTTTTTTTCCACGGCCATGACGTTTTTTCCCAGTGTTGCAACGAAATTTCTCTCTTTTTTTTGTTAAAGAGCAATAAAATCCAATATATTCGTAATAAATTTGAAATAAATTCATCATCACCTCCATCAGTGTCGCCATTCACACACACAGAAAGGCGGAGGGGTTGTTGTAAATCGAGTGATTTAAAATACAATAAATGAAATTAAAGATTAAATTGGTTAGATAACATAAATTTGGTCATGGTTTAATTAGTGTAAACCCTCACTTCTAATGTAAATCTGGGTTTTATTTTTAATTAAACATAACCTTGATAAAGGAAATAATACATGTTAGATGAATGGAAACATCCTTCAGATTTGTATGTATATCTCATTTGAAAATTCAAACAGTGGAAAAAATATAAAACACACTAGAAAATTCTAACACCACTGACGATGACGATGATGATGACAAAGTGCCACTTTAACATTGAAATGTAATATTTATTTAAATTTCATGTCACGAAATACGAAGCCAATCCAAAGTCATAACCTTTTTAAATCCCCAAATGCCAAAAAGGTATCCTCCTTGTGTGTAAAATAATGTTTGCGTTCAACTTCCACCGACATGTCCCTGTGATGGTAATCTATACAATTATTATTGTACGGCTCACCCTGCCATAACTTTTTTTCTCTGTTCTTCTGGTCGATATTCTCATAGAATTCTCAAAAGTCATCATTGGTATTTACTTATGTATGTACATATATCGTTCATTGTTTCGTTCGTTCATCGTTTTAAAAGAAACGGAAAAAGGAGTTCTCAGTGTCACACACATACATCCGTATAAGTAACGGAGCATGTATTTGTGTGTGTAATATAGCCATAAATATAGGTTTTGACCTCAATAATTTTACGCACAACAAAATGTAATATGACATCCTCAAGGGTATATACAGCACACAATACAAGCACATATTTACTGTAACCTTAATATACACACACATACATACATTTATCCATAGCTAAAGACAATATTTTCCGATAGCATTGGCTACAATATGTTTACAAGTAATGAGAAAATACCTTTTATGGACGCTAATCTGAACCCTATATCTGCGTATATTAGGCAGGAGTGAAAATTGAGGTGTTACAATACGGATTTTTATACCCTCAGCATTTATGCGAACGAGGGTACATACACTTTCATACGGGTAAAATGTGCCTCATCGAAATAATGGTTTTAGACCCCAAATATGTTTGGACGAAATCCGTTTCAGACAATATGGAGTCGATTTAGCAATGTCCGTCCGTCTGACTTTGGTCCAAAATTTGGCCTAATATTTTGATCAAACTTAGTTTAAGTTCGAAGAAGGTACCCCTCCCACAAAAGTTCGAAAATGTTCGAAAAATTGTGCGAACGATAACTCTTAAAGGTAGTAACCGATTTAGTCCATACTTTACACATCGTGAAATTTCTACCAGACGTAGATGAGATACCAATATGGACTCTATCGCTCCACTCCTTTGGATACCTCCCACATAAAATTTCGGATATGTTCAGTTTATGACCTGCTCTCGAATCGCTTTGATTTTTATTGTATCAACTTGTATTTGCTGCTTTCATTACGCTAGTACAGTTTTATCAGGGGCAAGTCCATACTTCCTGAAAAAAATAGCCCGAAGTTGTAAAAAACAACCATGGCACCAAGTGTAGTGGTTGGAGCGCACGATAACTCTCGAACGGATCTGCAAATTGGGTCCAAAATTAGGCCATCGTAATATTTTGTCCGAACTTAGTTTAAGTTCGAAGATAGGTCATGTCGGCCCACTCCTTCAGGTACCCCTCCCACAAAAGTTCGAAAATGTTCGGAAAAATTGTGCGACTATAACTCTTAAAGGTAGTAACCGATTTAGTCCATACATTACACATCGTGAAATTTTTACCAGGCATAGATGAGGTTCCAATATGGACTCTATCGGTCCACTCCTTCTGGTACCCCCCACAAAATTTCGAAAATTTCAGTTGAGGGCCTGCTCTCAAATCGCTTTGATTTTTTTGTAACAACTTGTATTTCTTGCCCCATTACGACAGTACAAGTTTTTTCAGGGGCAAGTTCATACTTCCTGAAAGAAATAGCCCGAAGTTTAAAAAAAACCATGGCACCAAGTGTAGTAGTTGGTGCGCACTATAACTTTCGAACGGATCAGCAGTTTGGGTCCAAAATTTGGCCATCTTTGAAGATGAGCTATATCGGTCCACTCCTTTAGGTACCTCCGCCACAAAAGTTGAACATTTTTCACTAAAATCGTGAACATGATAACTCTCGAAGGTAGTACCCGACTTGGTCCATACTTTGCACATCGCTATACTTATTTTTACGAGATATAGATGAGGTTCGAAAATCGGCTATATATGTAAACTCCATCGAATGCCTTTCACACAAAATTTCGGAAAAATGCAGTTTAAGGCCTGTTATTCAATCGCTTTGATCTTTGGTGTAACAACTTTTATTCGCTGCAATTTTGACGGTACACGTTTTTTCATAGGCAAGTCAATATTTCCTGAGAAAATAGCCCAAAAGTTGTTAAAACGCTCGATATTATGTTTTTCGTGGGCAAGTCCATGCGTTCGGACCAACTGAAAAGAGATCCACTTCTGGACTATGTCGGTCCATTCCTTCAAGTACATCCTCCGCACTACTTTTGAGCTTTAAACGAATATATTTTTGTTGGCAAATTCAAAATTCCAAAATCCGTAATCCGTAGATTCGATATTGTCAATAGATAGTCGTTTCAATTCACACAGGCTGAGGGTATACATATCTCTGTCGGCAAAGCCGACTGATACTTTTTTTTACTTATTTTCACCATCTACCATACGATTGGCAGAATGGTTGTTGTAGCAAGGACTTTTTATACCCTCCACCATAATATAAAGGTTATAATTATATTTGTCATTCCGTTTGTAACACATTCAAATATTGGTCGGAGACCTTATAAATTATATATTTTCTTGATCAGCATAAAATCCTCCATCCGTCTGTCTGTTGAAATCAAGATACAGCTCATAATTTTTCAGATAGGTCTTTATAATTTGGTATTTAAATTTATATTACTCCTAGGATGTTTGGTATTGAAAATGGGGTATATCGGTCCACGTTTTGATATAGCCCCCATGGAACGGTACCTCCCGATTTTCCGTATTTCGAAGGTTATGGCCTAAATATCCCACTGAAATGGCTGAAAGTTGGTACTAAGTCTTCGTTGGGGATATACAAATTTCCCGATTTCGGAATTTTGAAGGTTCTGGCCTCAATATCCAACCTTAATGGCTGAAATTTGGCACTTATTCGCCGTTTTGGGTATAAAACTTTCTAGCTGAAATTTGTTCGCATAGGTCCGCGTTTTGATATAGTGCCCATAGAACGGTACCTCCCGATTTTCGGTATTTTGAAGGTTTAAGTCACAGGATCTTACCGAAAAGGTTAAAATTTGGCATTTAGTTTTCCTTGGCGCTCTTGAATGCGTGGACATCGAATGTGACCCCTACAGTTTTTGGCTTATTTGTTGTCGGAATTTCGCTACCATCGACCAAGGCATTCGACTTTGTTCTCACCTCTGCCGCGCATGTGGTGAACATAGTGGCCGTAGATTTAGTGGCGGATATTTGCATATTCCTCACGTGGAAAAAGGTCAGTCAAATAGGAGTTTCACAAATTACATCAGGGATGGTACCTGACGCCAATATCGTACAATTATCTGCATTCGTTCGATCTCAGTGCCGCCTGGAAGGGGCGTCGGAATACAGAAGAGGTAGAGGTTAAGCAATTCCGGAGATATCACCTCACCTTGGGAAACTCCCTGTTTTACTTACGTTTCAAACTTGGCCGGAGGGTTGTCTGCTCGATGTCCACAAACAGCGTGGAGTGCTTGACAGTATCAAAGGCTATTGATAAGTCGATCACCACCAACACTCTTCTATCGCACGGGTTGTTATGGGTGAGTCCTCGACTGATATGTGAGAAGATGGCGTTCAGCGCAGTTATCGTGCTGTGCTGCTTACGGGACCCATGCTGATGATAGCCAACATGATAGCTATTTCTGACGCTGGGGAGGATCAAGGGTCTTTGCTACGGGCGACAAAAGCGAAATTGGTCTATACGATTCACATATGCTGACATTCTGCCAAGCCACCCTACCCATTTGCAAGACTTCAAGAACAATAAGTGTGGCTGGCGACAGGTTGAGAACTTTAGTGAGCTACTCCACTCCCGGCTCATCCAGCTGTTTCAGCAATACTATGGAGATTCCATCAGGGCCCAACGTTTTGGATGATTTAGCGTTCCTGATGACATTCGCAACATCATTTATTGGAAATTGTGGTGGTTCATCCCTGACAGGAAAAGTTCTTATTCGAGAAGATTACACTCTTCGCCCTGTTACCACTGGAGTGCTCGACAAACTGTCGATTACAACAACTTGTGCACCACTTCGGATCAGTTAGCGTAACGTTGCCAAACGTGACAGAGATCCTATCTTCCTTCCTTCCAGGGTTCGCGAGTGACTTAACCGTTGCCCACAATTCACTTATTTCGGCTGCAATGTTGCAACTCTTCAGATGGTTTAACCACTTGATCCGCTTATGATCTCCGACCAATCTGTTAACTTCAGTGTCAGTTCCCTGATTCTAGGGTAACTGGGATTGGCACGCCGAAGCTCATCACGCTCGTTAACCATTCTTGTCGTCTCTCACTTTGGGTATGCGACCAGCTGGTATATGGCTAGCGGCTGTCACAGTGTCTCGGGATGTCCTTTCTGCTACTCGAATATCAGAAGGTTCGGGCAGATTTCTGAAGCGGTGATCAGTGAACTTTCTGTAACTCGGTCAGAGTTACAGAAAGATCATCCACCATGATGCAAGTTCGGCGTTTGGAGGTGATGAAATCGGGTGGTCGGCTGATTGAGATAATTATCGGGAGATGGTCTGTTCCATGAGAAACGACAGTTTGCCAGGTGACGAGATTTGGTACGGGTGTACTCATTCAATCTGCTCGGTCAGCACTATACCCCTCTGGTTGTTTCCGAGGACCGAATGCCATTATTCATGATGCACATTAAATTCCCCCAAGTCCAGACGGTTATGACCTTCCAAAAGCGGGCTAATCTTGGGCTTATAACCTGGAGTACGGCTATTTAATGGCGGCATGTATACGTTTAGAACTATACCTCAGCAGTTCCCCAACTACATTCCAAGCATGGGTCATGAGGGCCAGGCTGAAGCGAGATAAGTCTGTATCGAACAGACTGGTGCAATAGGAAAGATAATCATCCACTTCTTGTGAAATCCTTCCTCAGTACGTTGTAACCATCACAACGCTGTAAGCTGCAGTTGTTTTTGAGCTTGGTTTCCTGCAACGCCGCGACCATGATATTCGCACACGGCTATGTCCACGCAGCATGCAGCAACATAGTCCCTGTCGCTGTCCCTCACATGGATGAGTCCAGAACAACCCCTGATATGCACTTACTCCCGACATCTTTTGCATCTCACCAAAGTTTGGGTGTGGTGGATGCAGATGTGACAAACTGAGCACAAATTGGTCCTGTGTTTTCCTTCGTCCCGGCACAGACTAATAGTATGCGAAGCAGTATTTCTGATGCTAATGTCAACACAGAAAGATATAAATACAGACATGTGTACACTGAGGTGGCAGCCGCTGGCCGAAATACGGTTGTTGAGTGGTTCTGGGTCAATCCCGTATCTAAAAGCCCGCCAAGTGGTATTGAAGCCATCAGTAGTAGTGCGATCCTGTAAATATTTATTCTGAAAATTTTTATTTTTATCTACCCCGAACTTTGGGGTTTGCCGACAGAGATAATCCTTAGCTTCGGACCTAAAGAAAAGTAGCAAACACAATACTTCTGACGTCTATAAGGGTTTTAAGTGTTTGGGTATTCTCCTTGCGGGACATGTTACGACGGCACAATTTTTTTCGGGGGCAAGTCCACACTTCCTAAGATAATGACCCAAAATCTCAAAAAACTCTGCCGGTACCAATTAAATTGGGTAGAACGTAAGATAACCTTCGGAGGGAGGTACAGGCAGGCTTTTTTTGGAGATTTTTGGCCATTATTGTGCTGGCGTAACAGGTCCCGCAAGAAGAACTTTTTGGAAAAAAGATTCAAAATGATCCGAGGTGAGCTGTTAAACTGCACTTTTCCCAAATTTTGTGTGGGATGTACCCGAAATACTGGACCGACATAGTCCTTATTCCAACCTGACTAGGTGAAATTATACGATGCGCAAAGTTTGGACCTATCATAAACTATCTGCAAGTTATTTTGAGGATTTACCATTTTAGTTGGTGCCGCCAAGGTTTCTTGGAGTTTCAGGTATTTATCTCAGGAAGTATGGACTTTCCCCGGAAAAAATTTACTGTCGTAAAGGGCCGCAAGGACAATCTGCTGAAAAATTCCAAAATGATACGAGAGGAGATCTTAAACTTCACTTTTTCCTAATTTTGTGTGGGAGGTACCCAAAGGAGTGCACCGATATAGTCCATATTCGAACCCGATGTACGCATGAAAGTAATATAGTGCCCTCAATATTCCACCGAAATGGCTGAAATTTGGTATTTAGTCTTCGTTGGGGATAGAAAACTGTTCACCTGTACGGTACTTCTCGATTTTCGGTATTTTGACTTTTGATAAGTCAAGTGCCACCATTACAGTTCTATCGCACCGCTTGCTCTGGTTGAGTCCTCGACTAATATGTGAGAAGATGGCGTGCAGAACAGTTATCGTGCTGCGCTGCTTACGGAACCCATACTGATGATCGCCAACACAATAGCTATTTCTGGCGCTGGGGAAGATTAAAGCCTCAAGGGTCTTTGCTACGGGCGCCAAAATCGAAATTGGTCTATACGACGTTTGGACGAAAGCATTTTCTTCGAGGGTTATTTTACGTTCTACCCAATTTAGTTGGTACCGGCCGGCTTTTTTGGAGATTTTTGACCATTATCGCAGGATGTACAGACTTGCACCCGAGTCAATCGACTCCAAGTTGTCTGAATATTAAGGAATATTAACGTTTTTTTGGCGTTTAATATCATCAGATGTGTTAAAGTGTCGAAATAAGGATCCACAAAGATGTTTTCAGGCGAAATATTCTATCGTTTGTTACTAAGACGCTTATATTTCAAAATGCTATATTCTATTTTTCGGTCTACCTTATGTAACGCATCACACCTATTTACTGTGTCCTACTTGCCTATAAAATGTACATATGTATGTGAATGTGTGTATGAATCTATGAAATAAATGGCCATGACCACTTTGGGATAAGGATTTCCTTAACACGTTCAACACTAAACAGGAAGACAAAAAGGGGCGATAACTTACGTGTATTGTGAACCTAAAAACATTGAGGCCATGGAATTTCCGTTCCTGTTTCTTTGCGTTTAACAAGGAATAATAGGAGTTGTTGTTGGCGGTGTTATGATTTTTGTTTATCGCCGGCTAGATTATGTTTGCGTCGTTATGTAGTAATGGAGTTGGTGTTGGCTTTGTCGGTGTTTCTGTTTTGTGCTACGGCGGATGGAGCGGTTGTTATGCACCAATAACACGAACTAACAGTCATCAACAACATTGAAGCGTCGTCATCACATGAAAGAACAAAGCCTAATTTTCAATTAGCAAAATACGTTGATGTGTTTGGAATATTGAAATATTTCTTAAAGTCGATACTGAAATTTCTGCAAAACAACACGCCACAAATTTCGAAGGTTTCCATTACGACAAATACGTACATACATAGATTACAATGTGTCTTTTGCGTGTGTAATTTGTATTGGGAGTCACTCCAGGAATATAAGTGTGTATATTTGTCTATCCATGGCATAGTAAATTTGTTTTGTGTGAAACTCTTTTGTGTTTTATTTTGCTTGTTGAGATTTCCTTCCGGTTTGACATAGAATTATGTGTTGTATAGTGAGTGGTTGTTGTTGTGGCGCACAATGGGTTATGTTACTTAAATAGTTGACTTAATATTCTACACACAAAGTTTTATTCCATAAGTCGGAATAATAATTGATTTCCAAACGGATCGATATTCTACTTTATTTTTTCAATTTTAGATACCATGTTTTTAGATATTATCTTTAATTAGTTCCTTCCATCGGAGTCCTGACCTTACCCTGGTATGTACAGCTTCAAATGGTGGCGGCCTTACGATTACGATACATTTTACTATGTGCGCATGTTGATCTTAGATTTTAAATCGATAAAAATATGAAGAAGAAAAGAGGTCCACCCTAAATGGATAACCGTCGCATGAGTACCCAACCCTGCTATTGCATACAACAAGACAGTTGAGTTCAAGTAATGATCTCAATCGAGCTGTATTACCTGGTTCAACAAGAATGCAACCTTGCCTGGGTGGTCATAGATACTTGACGGTCAAATTAGTGGGCATTACTGCACAGTTAAAGAGGTGTGGCGTATCTTTTATTCAGTTTGCACACACACTGGGCAAATGCGTTGTGTCGTATTTTCAACTCTAGCCCAGTAAGAACTGAGGTGACTGCACCATCCAGAACACAATTACGATAATACCAATCTTGTCTGTTTCTTTGATGGCGGATGGTCTCACAATAACTTAGCAGACCACACCGAAGCCGGATAGCATACCACACTCTGTCCTATAGTTTTGTATGTGGTAACAATTAAGAAAGTATCAGTCATCTGTGCCGACAGAAATATACCCTCAGACTCGAATCCAAAGAGAAGACGCGAACACAATACTTCTAACAAATACTTCTATAGGTCCATTTCACAGGAAGTATGGATTTGCCCTTGAAAAAAAAAAAAATTAACCGCCTTAACTAGGACCGCATACACAACATGTTGACAAACATTTAAAAAATATCCCTGACGGGTCCTAAATCTACACCCTTTCCAACTTTGTGTGGGAGGTACCCGAAAGAGTGGTTCGATGTTGTTAATATTCGGACATAATTCGAGGCTTTAAGAAATAATACGATGTAAAACGTTTGGACCAAATGGGCTTTTCCCTTAGAGGTTATCTTACTTACTACCCATTATCTCAGGAAGTATGGACTTGCCCCCAAAATTGCCCCCAATTAAAAATGATACGAGGCGAGCTGTTAAACTTCAGTTTTCCCAAATTTTCTGTGGGAGATATCTGAAGGACGGGACCGATATAGTCTATATTCCAAACTGATACATGACCTAATGGAATAATACGATGTGCAAAGTTTGGACCAATCAGAGACTCCCTGCGAGAGTTATCTTGCGGATTAGCCATTTTAGTTGGTACCGTCAGGGTTTCTTGGTGCTTTTAAGTCATTATCTCAGAAAGGGGACCGCAAGGACAACCTGTTGAAGAAAATTTCACAACGATCAGAGATGAGCTGTTACACTTCGCATTTTCCGAATTTTGTGTAGGAGGTTCCCGAAGGAGAGTTATCGTGCGCACGAGTCAGCAAGGTAGACAGACAGATAGACGGACATGGCTAGATCGACTCCAAACTGTCTAAAACACATTTCGTCCAATCATACTTGGAGTCCAAAACCATAAGGCATATTCTTGGTCGTATCAAAGCGTATATACCCTTTTTAGCCTAAAAGCTGAGGATATAAACAATGTTACCTAATAATAATAATTGTTCCACAAACATCCCAGATGGGACAAGGGAGACTTCTCTCATATCAATGAGTGCTCCCCGATTCATATTAACTCAATGATATGGGACCTACTGTTTATCCCCAAGTCCGAACAGCGTGTCTTAAGACACCACATGTAGAGAAGTTTTACATGGCATATTCAGGAAATGTCGCCAACATTACTGAGGGGTATTTTGCCACAGTTGAAAATTTTTTGATGTTGCTTGGTCGGGGAATAGAACCCACGACCTTCAGCGTGCAAGGCGGGTGTGCATTAGGGTTATGACTTTTTGACATTTTTCCTCAAAAATGATTTCCTGTAGCAGGGATGAATGAACTTTTGCCTATTAATCACTATGCTATCGTTTATTCCATTGAAATATAAAAAAAGTTGACGCACGAATCGATTTTAAAAAAATAATTTTTTGAAAAAATATATGAAATGAAAAAATTTTTTTTTCAACAAATTATTTTTTGTTGCACGATTGAATAAATATAAACCTACTAATAAATATAATAACGTTTATTTCATTCAAATATTAAAAAAGTCGCGAAAAACGTCACTTTGAAAAAATTTTAAATTTTTTGTTTTTTGTTAAAAAATTATATTTTTGAATAAAAGCGTTTACGACATTTTTACGATTCTCAGAATTGAAGAAAAATAGTGAGAAATAAATTTTATGTCATTTTAATTATCTCATGTGGCTCTAAAGTTTATTTTCAATTATATATCTGTTTTCAGTGACTTCAAAAAATTGTCCATAATTTTGATAAATTCAAATTTTAAAATCATTTTGTGCGTGAGGTTTTTTCACCGAATCACCTTATAATTAAGATTTAATGTAATCTTATGGCAAAACTCATCACGCTATGATACAGGGATATGAGGTTGTAAAAAAGTCATAACCCTAGTGTGCATACCATTGCACCACGGTGGCACCCATAAACAATAAAACAATGTTACCTAATCTGATCTCAATTGCTACCAGCTTTAGACCTTCTTCCTGATTCTTAGCTTATCGCAGACATTTTGGAATTCACTGATGACCTGAATAGGCTTTCGAACGTGACCCCTAAAATTTTGGGATAATTTACTGTCGGAATTCTTAATCCGTCTATCTATACATTCAGGCGCCTACCCATCTCTGATGTCCAGTGTGAATGTAAATTTATCAGCTGATATTGTCGGTTCCCTGAAGGTGGAAGGAACTTAAAAGGGTAATGGTGTAGTCATTTAGTTTACCACATACATGTATGTATGTACCATCTATAATTGGACCTGAAGCCATTCTCTTGCAATCATCCCCATATGACACAATTATTTGCCTTTCGATGGTTTTGGAAGTCCAGACAGTATGAGGCTGGCTAATTCCAGAGATGTCAATCCACATTGGGGGACTCCCTGTTTCTCTGTACGGGGCTTTGACGTCTCGTTCCTGATCTCTACATATAACTGTACCTCTCTCCATAGATCGTGATAACTTGTCTTACTTGGGCGGAGGGTGTCTATTCAGAAGTTGGTGACATTGATGACAGGGTCGATAACAACCAAGCGGATATTGCACCGACTGCTTTTATGAGCAATCCTGTAAATGAGCAATTAGTGACCTGAGTAGACCCCCGTTTGCAGTTTTAAGGGCAGCATTTTGTCAGGTTTGGAGTTTCTTCGCTTCCGCCCTATAGCGTTGTATGTTGCCAACAATGTTTCCTACCTTTTCGTAGACAATTTTGGCATTTTCGGTTGACCTGAGTAGATTGTCGAATGTGACCCTTAATATATTGAGGAGATTTGTGGGCGGAATTCTTACTCTATCGACCTGTACATTCAAGCATCTGTTCATCTACGCTGCCCACTGTTGTGAAAAGTGTGGATGTAGGATAACACGCTGATATTGCCATTTTCATTGAATGGAAGAAACCAACGATTTTTGCAATGTAGTCATTTATTTTAAGGCATATATCATATACAATTGGACCTGGCACCATTATCGTACTTTCATCCGCATAACCACCGCCCGGTGGTTATGGATGTCCAGTGAGGTGGATGTTGATTAATTCTGCAGATATCATTCTACCTTGGGGAACTCCCTGTTTCTCCTCGCATCGTTTCTAGGTTATAGTAGAGGAACCACACTGCCCATTTTCAGTGCTTCGGGTACTATGTGGGTAGCTAAAGACAAATTGAGCATCGTAGATTGATCTAACTGCTCAACATGTCAACACGACAGTGGAGATCCGGTCTGGGCCAATTGTATTGGATGATATTGACTTTTGCAACTTCAGAACTGGTTGGAGGAGTTCTACTGTAACGCGAAACTCCTCTCTTTGGCGTTTTAATCCTCAGGTCTTCAACAAACTTCCTGGTGAGTTGCCTGCCGATTCTCCTTCGGCAGATGTCCAGTCATTCTTCCTACCAATCACACATAATCTTTGTGTGGGCGTTCGCGTTCACCGTGTACACCTCCATGGAAATAGGAGATACCCATACTGATTTTATTTTCCTTAACGGTATGCCGGCAATAGTTACGGCCGCCAAAATGAGCAAATGCCATTAACTGTATATTCTTGCAGTTTAGGAGCTTGACCCCTTTGTATAAGGCTGACTGGCCAAGCCGTACTTTGCTCTGATTCACAACGTCTGAGATGAGGATCTCCCTGTCAAGACCCTTGACCAGCAACTATCTCTTATACACCCATGGGGATCAGTATTGTTAATGATTGCCAATCTGAGTTATTAATATGCTTCGTGTTGGACGAGAACTAGGCTTACGAAGATACACAGACTAAAGAAATATTATACTCTCTTGGGGGCCGCCGTGGTGCAGTGGTATGCGCACTCGCCTTGCACTCAAAAAGTCTGCGGTTCGATTCCCAGCCTTGACAACTTAATGTTGGTTTAATTTCCTGAGTATTTTAGACATATAAAACTTCTCTATAAATGGTTTCGCGCCGATAAACAGTAGGTTCCGTATCATTGAGCTAATATGAATCGGTATGCACTCACTGATATATTAGAAGTCCCCTTTGTCACTTCTGGGATGTTTGTGCAACAATTACTATAGTAGTGATCTCCAACCTTCTTTGTCACAGAGGCATACTACACACTCGACTGAACCGGCTGTGACAGAGTGAACTTCTTCGCGGCCAGTTGCTGTTTCTTCCTTCACAACTAGTGGTTATGATTTTGGATTGGTTATGTGAGGACAAACGACCTTTGAAGTGGTGGATGCTGTCACAAACCCATCATCCGTCTGCTCGGGTTTGTACCAAAGCCGCATAGGTTTCCCTCTAATCATCATCCGATTCACCTCCTTAGAGACTTATCCTTCTTTTTGGCTTTTTCTCAGTCTTTTTAGAAGACTGGGACTTGCCGCCTTGGGATTGGAACAACAGGTAGTCCTTAGGGTCTTTGACATAGGTTCATTAAGAAAAATTTGTATTTAATTAGCGAAGATACAAACCAATCTAGCGGGGGCACAAAGTGCTCTGTTAACGCTTTGTTAATGCGTTAGCATAGCACGGTTAAAATTAACGGAGCTATTCAAAAATGGGGTTCTTTGTAAAAATATCTTTTTAGAATCTTTAAGGGAAATTCTGCCAGGATAACATGGGTACCATTGGAACACTAATCGACACAACCATCCCCTGAGCTAATAACATCTTAAAAAATATTGCCCTATGACGCGATAATTACCGTTTTTGGAAAAGACCCTCCAATAAAGATACTTATTTAGGCCACAGATCCTTTAAGAAAATTCTGCCAGGACAACATGGGTACGATTGGTAAGCTTATCGAGACAGCTATCCCATGAGGCACTGTCGTAACCTATGTCATCCTCCTCTATCAATGATATCGTCCAAGGTGCTATCTTCCCTGAGACTTTTGGGGACTTACATACATAACTACAGTATGTTTCTTGTCACACAAGAGCTTGAACTTCTGACGATAGTAGTGAGGAATTTGTTGTCAATCTCCAATCGAATATTTTTAATAGTCGTAGAGAGTGAGGTTAATCCTCTGGTGTAAGTGAAGACATTTTGAAGATTTATTTTCTAGTTCCTTGGGGTTTTTTAGTAAAAGTTAGTATGTCCATCAGATATTGATTTGAGAGACTGATGTCGACCGCGGCATAGTTGTCAAGTCTACACAAGGACTTGCCAACTAAAACCTAAATACGTAGAGGCGCCTAGGTATCAATGAGACTCTGCTCAAATACTCTTGCTATCCTACCTCAAACCTTTGAAAACACCGATAGGCGCGTGGTAGCTTAATACCCTGGGTATAGGGGATCTTTTTTGAGGTAGGAAATCATTACTTGGATAACCTTTTATTTTGTGAGTTAATATCCCCTTACCATCAATTGTAAACAAGAACAAACAAGCAGAAAAGTATCAGCCAGCTGCGCATACAGGGATATACACTCAGCCTCGGATCTGAAGAAAAGAAGCCTACACAATATTCTGACGTCTATAGGCCAATTTCACAGGAAGTATGGATTTGCCTCGGAAAAAATTGAACCGCCTTAAGTAGGGCAGCATACCCCGCATGTTTACAAAATTGTTAAAACGATCCCAGACGAGTCCTTAGACTACACTCTTTCCAAACTTTGTGTGGGAGGTACCCAGGAGGACTTCATTCGAGGCTGTAAGAAATAATACGATGTAAAATGTTTGGAGCAAATCGGGTTTTCCCTTAGAGGGTTATCTTACGTTCTACCCAGTTTGGATGGTGCTGGCAAGATTGTTTTGTAGATTTTGGGCCATTATCTCAGGAAGTATGGACTTACCCGAAAAAATTTCGCCGTCGTAACAGGGTCCGCAAGACGAACTTTTCGAAAAAATTCAAAACGATCCGAAGCGAGCTGCTAAACTGCAGTTTTCCTAAATTTTGTGTGGGAGGTACCCGAAGGACGGGACCGATATAGCCCATACTCCAACCTAATACATGATTAGATGGAATAATACCACGTTCAAAGTTTGCACCAATCAGAGACTCCATGTGAGAGTTATCTTGCGAATTTGCCATTTTTGTTAGTACCGTCAGGGTTTCTATTACCTCAGGAAGTATAGACTTGCCCCGAAAAAAATGTACCGTCGAATATATGTATGTACCCTCTTTAGCTGAAAGGCTGAGGGTATAATTACAATTTACCGGTTTATGCTTTCTTCGACTAGATGCTCCTTTAGACGGAGAAATGTCACCTAATTACTGCTCGAAAGTTGTAGATAAGCATTTCTGAAACACTCCAACAACAATCTTAACAATAATATTTTATTTTAATTTTCCGAAAAAATCCCACAATTTGTTGCCAAATAACCCATCGTGATTTTAAATTCGTTGCCCATGTTCGTGTTGAAATCAAATTCACAACAAATTGCAGCAAATTGTTACACTGTGTGCGTGTGATAGACTTATTTTTTCTACTACAACATTTTCCCCTGTTGATGTTCTAGTCCAAGAGTGTGTCATAAACGTGACTATTTTATTGATTTGAATTCAAACGAGAGAAATGAAATGGACAAAAAACATGCAAACCATCGAACAAAATAAGGACACATACACGCACACACAAACACCTACAAAAGATCTATGTTTCAATACACAAATGGAGGAAAATTAGTATTTCACTGCAACATTGACATAACCAATACAAATAACAATGGCCACGGGCAACAACAACAGCACAAATAACAACAAAGTGGCTAAAATTGGAGCAAAAATAGAAAAATAACAGTAAAAATAACATCAATAATGTGAAATATAAGAAATGAAGTGGATGGGTGGTGTGTATACTCGCTGCTATCCACTCAATCATGTGACTGTGTTGCGAAAATAAGTCTCAAGCGATGACTTGCCAGTTTTGAGAAGTACCCCTGCCATCAATTGGAAGTGAGTTTCGCACTCCCTCGCCTAAGAGGTCACTCCGGAGACACCCCAAGGAAGATCGTCGATGAATTACACAAACAATTTCTATAGCCTTATTGTGATTACGTTTTATCGCGTATGCCGACACTTCGGAGTGACTTCCAAGGCGATTGTTTACATTTATTTAATGATTCAACACATTTGAACAAATATAGAACATTTTCTATTTGATGATTATATGAGACGATGGTGCAGTGGTAAGCACACTAGCTTTGCACTCTGAAGGTCCGGGTTCGCTTCCCAAGTCAGGCAAAAAACATCAAATTTTTAAAATGACAAATTAATGTAGGCGGAAATTGCAAAGAATAATTTCGCTAAAAGAGAAGATAAATAAATAAAAACAAAGATAAAAAATATTAAAAAAATAAATAAAACTAAAAAAATAAAAAATTTAAATAAAAATAAATAGAAAAAAAAATAAAAAAATTTTATTTTTTAATTTCGCGGAAACGATCTTCTAGAAGTGTCGCTGGAGTGACTTCCAAGACGACACCCCGGCGTGGTTCATTTCTTCACAACGGAGGTCACTTCAGGGTGACTTCTGCGACTATCGCCGCTACTGTTTTCATCGCCCTGGGCGACACGCCTAAGTCACTTCCGCGATAGTTTTTGCTTGCAGGGACGTATCGTGTATGAATGTTTGCGTTTGTATCATATGAAAGCACAAGAAAAAGGTCAAATTTTTGGTCTTACGCATTTTATGCACGCAACTCTGACCCAATGAAAAAAAGGACAACTAAGCAACCGTCCATTTGGAATGCTAACAAATACATAAAGGAACAACAGCAACAACACGAGCAACATCAAGACAATTTTGAAGCTCTTTGTGCTGACTAAGACGGCGATTCATCAAAATAAGAATGAAGTGTAAATGCGAGCTAAAATGCACAGAAGAAATGAATGCGGGTTCAATGATAATCCTGCAAAACGTGACACATGAATATCAATGAAGTTCTTTTGGTGGGTTGGGGTTTTTATACATTTTTTTTGGATGTTGTGAAAAAAAAATTATGCAACATTAGATATATGTATGTTTAAAAGTGATTAAAGTTTTACAGTACGTGAAATAATAAGAATGAAGCTAGGGAAATAAATAAGGCTAAGGAAGAAAATAAATATTACAAATTATAACAAGTAAGAACGGCGTTACCCTAAACTCCGAACTTTGAAGTGATTAGGAACAAACTAATATTTCATTCGCTTATGAAAGTACATAGCTTTTCCTTTTATTCCTTGCAGGAGAAGAATATCTTAACCAATAATACTCCTTTTGAAAGAGTTCATATGGGGTGTTATCGCTGTTCTTTTTAAAACATGGACCAATATTTACAATTTTCAGAATTGAGATTTGTATCATCTGGCAATGCACAACATTAAATTAAATTACAGCAATTACGATTCGAAAATTTGATAAAACCCCTAGAAATACAAACAATTTAGGATTAACGGCTAGACTTAAACATAGTGGAAAGTTGTATACCTTTAACAAATATCAAATACCAAATTACAGCCATTTCGGTGGGATATTGTGGCCACAAGCTTCAAAGTACCGAAAATCGGGAGGTATCATTCTATGGGGACTATGTGAAGACGTAAACCTATACCGACAAATTTCTGGTGCAATAAAAACGAAATAACAAATTTCATCCATTTTGGTGGGATATTGAGGCAAAAACCTTCCAGATGCCGAAAATCGGGAGGTACCGTTCCATTTCAGGTGGAAAGTTTTATACCACCAACAAAGAATGAACACCAAATTTCAGCCATTTCGGTGGGATATTGAGGCCACAACCTTCAAAATACCAAAAATCGGGAGGTGCCGTTCTATAGGTGTTATATGAAGACGTGGACCTATACCGACAATTTTCAGGGTGAAAGTCTTATACCCCCACCGAAGGCTAAATACAAAATTTCAGTAATTTCGGTTTGATATAGAGGCCACAACCCTCAAAATACTGCAAATCGGGAGATACCGCTCTCTGAGGGCTATATAAAGGCGTAGATCTATACTGACATATTTCTGGTGGAAAGGTTTATACCCCACACGAAGACAAAATACTAAATTTCGGCCATTTCGGTTGGTTATTGAGGCCACAACCTTCAAACTACCGAAAATCGAGAGGTATCGTATAGCCATACATTTCTGGTGGAAAGGTTTATACCCCAAACGAAGACAAAATAGCAAATTTCAGCCATTTTGGTGGGATATTGAGGCTAAAACCTTTCAGATGCCGAAAATCGGGAGGTATGGGGCCTTTATGAAGACGCGGAGCTATACCGAAAAATGTCAGGTGGAAAGTTTTATATCCTCAACTAAATACCAAATGTCCGCCATTTCGGTCAGATATTGAAGCTACAACCTTCAAAACACCAAAAATCGGGAGGTACGGTTCTATGGCGCTATAAAAAGGCGTGTACCTGTGCCGACAAATTTCAAGTGGAAAGTTGTATACCACAAATGAGGTCCTAAAGTTCAATATACCGAAAATCGGAGGTACCGTTCTATGCGGGGCTATACGAAGGAATGGACCAATATAGCCCATTATCAATACCAAACATCCTAGGAGTGATAGAAACTCCTATACCTAATTATAAAGCATTGCGAGCCGTAAACAGGCAGCCCGACTTCATAACCTCCTTTTTTTCTACCGCCGTACTTTTGGGAACCATGGGAAAACGGTTACTCCGTCAGATCGTCGGGTAACTGAGAGAATTTGCCGGGACATCATCACTGCAGCAGCCGCTCGCTACATACATGTTGATCGAATACCCGAAATCAAGTTTGAATTCAGTGTTAAGCTGCTCAGCAGTCTTGATGATTTAAAATAAAATCGGTTTACAAAAATTGATTTGCACCCTTTGGAAGAAGAAATTTGAATTTATGAGTTAGTATAGGGCGATGTTGCAAGTTAGAAGTTTTTCTCAAGTTGCCACTACCGATGAGATGCGTAAAGACAGCTTAAGTAGGTATTCAAGACAATTCGAAAAAAATTTTCTCACATACATAAAAATTGAAGTTGCTTTGGAATGTTAAGATTCCAAACACTTCTTACAATTTTTAAATCGATAGATGCAAGGAAATTTATATACCGGACGCACTAACATTGAGTCAAAAGCAATTATTTAAAAACATTCCTTGATAGTAGTAACAAAAATGAGAAACGTCGTGGATGATCTACCAGTAACACCAAGCAGGGGGTGGATAAATGATCGTTTTCGTGAAAAACCCGGCAATAAAGTCGACGCCTCCAAACAATAGTATGCTAAGTCGACTTAGCATGTTTTCAAGTTCTTTACATTTACATATATTTAACGTCCTTTAACTTAAATTGTGTCAAATTTTGGTAATGATCGGACAATCCAAACAGGAGTTATAAACAAATATTTACTTAGCATAGTACTGAAGATCAAAGAAATCTCCAAATTTTAGAGTCTGTCCTGCAAAACGCGCTTTTCAGAATTAGCAAACTATTATTTGGAGGTGTCGAACGTCCTTTAACTTAAATTCTGTCTAATTTTGGTAATGGTCGGTCAATCCGAACAGAAGTTATAAACAAATTTTGACTTAGCATAGTAGTGAAGTTCAAAAAAATTTCCAAACTTTGAGAGCTTCTCCTGCAAAACTCACTTTTTAGATTTAGCATACTATTATTTGGAGGTGTCGAAGTGAAATATTAATATAATTATTAAAAATTTTCACTAGTTTTGTGCAAATATTTCTTGGGGATTTTTCTTGGGAAAAAGGAATACATTTGGGGATTTTTGGGGATGAACGACTCTGATTGTGTGGATGAGGCACAGAAAATTACTGGCAAGACTGGTTAGTGAGAATATTACTACTAGAGAGAGAGAGAGACCGAAATCTGTGAAGGCGAACAAGGGTAACGCGAAGCTCAGCTCTTTGCAGACAACAGTGGCATATGAAGATGTAGAAGAGTTAATGTGGTAATCGGGAGGTACCGTTATATGCGGGCCATACCAAAATATGGACCTATGTTTTTGTTGGAGAAGTTTTGTGACCACTGGCAATCTCAACTGTCAAATAACAGCTCGTTTGGTCAGACAAAAAAAAAAAAAAAAACAAGTAAAAAGTCGTTAAGTTCGGCCGGGCCGAACTTTTTATACCCTCCACCATAAAATAGTCTTAATTAAAAAGGAATAATTAGGGTCCTTTTAGAATTTTAGGTGGAACAACTTTTCGACAATGGTTAGACTCCTACTGCCTCCCACTATTGCTTAAATTACACTGTGAACACAAATGTTGAGACAGAGATAATTCCTTTTAGAGATGAAAGCCCTTGGTGTGTGTATATTAAAAACCCCGAAGGACAGATGCGCCGTGAATCGAACTTCCGCGTTATGGTGAGAGGAAATTTTTGCAAGAGACCCTGTAAGCCATCATGAATTAGCATTATATCTTTGTTTGTTGTTTTTGTAGAGCACTTAAGCAACAGTGAACAAAGATATAACGCTAATTCCTGATGGCCCACAGGGTCTCTAACAAAAATTTCATCACGCCATAACGCTGAAGTTCGACTCACGGCGGATCTGTCCTTCGGGGTTCATAATATACTCACCAAGGCCTTTCTTCCCCAAGAGGAATTTTCCGTGCCCCAGACTTTCACCTCCATTTTGTTGCTATCTGATCTAATCTAAAACAATGTGTTCAGCTAGGTGAAAGGTACCACCTACGGGGCTATATCAAAGAGTCAACCTATCTTTAAATTTTTTGGGGGAAAAGTTTTATAGCTGCAGGGAACTTCAAGAGTCAAATTGAGGGTAGTTTCATCAAAACAATGTAGACCCTCAAAAATGGACCCATGTTGACGAATTTTAGTGAAGAAATTTCGTGACCACTGAAAATTCCCGAAAATCGGGAGGTACAGTTATATGGGGGGATATACCAAAACATGAACCTATATTGACGATTATTTTTGAATAGACAAAATTGTAGCTAAAATTCTCAAAATACCGATCACTACAGCTAGTTCGGTTAAAAATTGCAGCTAAAATTCTCAAAATACCGAAAATCGGGAGATACCGTTATATGGGGGCTATACCAAAACATGGACCTATGTTGACGATGTTTCGTTGTAGATATTTTATGACCACTGAGAACTTCAAATGTCAAATTACAGGTATTTCGGTTAAAAACTGTAGCTAAAATTCTCAAAATACGGAAATTGGGAGGTACCGTTATATGGGGCTATACCAAAACATGGACCTATGTTGACGATGTTTGGTGGAGATGTTTCATGACCACTGAGAACCTCAAGTGTCAAATTGCAGATATTTCGGTTACAAATTGTGGCTAAAATTCTCAAAATACCGAAAATCGGGAGGTACCGTTATATGGGGGCTATACCAAAACATGGGCCTATGTTGACGATGCTTGGTGGAGATATTTCATGACCACTGAGAACCTCAAATGGCAAATTACAGCTAGTTCGGTTAAAAATTGTAGCTAAAATTCTCAAAATACCGAAAATCGGGAGGTACCGTTATATGGGGACTATACCAAAACATTGACGTATGCCCATATCCTTTGGGATATAAGTTTGTTGATCAATAGGAACCCTAAGTGCCAAATTATAGCTAATTCGGTCTGCAAATGTGGCGAAGAACGTCAAAATACCTTAAATCCGGAGGTACCGTTATATGGGGGCCATACCAAAAAGTGGACCGATATAGCCCATCTTCGAACTTGACCTGCCTATGGAAAAAAGACCCTCGGGTGCAAAATTTCAGCACTCTATCTCAATTATTGCGGACGCTAGAGTGATTACAACGGACGGACAGACGGACATGGCTAGATCGTCTTAGAATTTTATACTGATCAAGAATATATATACTTTATAGGGTCGCAAATGATAAGTTCGATGTGTTACAAACAGAATGACAAACTTAATATACCCTCCATACTATGGTGGAGGGTGTAAAAATCGCCGGAGCGTTCACATTATTAGGGTTTGTTTGCTGGGAAACCGCAAGTCCTATCAAAATGGAACTAAAGAGAATGTTGTAGCAGTGAAAATTCATTCAATACAACATGGGCCTTTATGATATATTCGTTTGCTTTACCATTTTTGAGATAAAGAAGTTCAAATTGGGACAATGCACTGACTGACCTGGGAAATTTTTGCGGATTGGATGAATTTTTAAATAAATCGCGGTCAATGATAATCAGCATCACCACACCAAAAAATAAAGGAAGTCAAAAGCCTCATTTTGAAAAAGTGTCCGATTTCACTCAAAAATCAGAGCTGACGAACTATCGATAGTCCGACTATCGTTTTGATTGCTGTCGTAAAACAAAAGTTATGGCGGCCACTGAAACAAGTTATTGTATAACAAGTTAAAGTTATAGTTGCATCCGAGTCCGTTATAAACAAGGCTTAACGACAGTGATCAAAACGATACTCTGACTATCGATTGTTTGCCAGCTCTATCAGAAATCCCCCTATATACTTTATAGGGTCGCAAATGATTATTTCAATGCGTTACAAATGGAAAGACGGAGGACATAAAAAGTCGAAATATGCCTGATGACGGAACGATCGTCGCATATTTTATGATTTTTTAAGACTTCGTCTTATCGGGCTTTTATCGGGCCTTTATGATATATTCGTTTGCTTTACCATTTTATAAAACAATGCCATGTATGGTGCGCCTTAGCTAACTTTAAATAAAAACCGCTTATACTTGGGAAATTTTTGCGGATTCTCATCGCTGGATGGATTTTTAAATAAATCGCGGTCAAAGTTCACATTTTAGGGTTTATTTTAGGTTTTCGCAATTTTGCTTAGAAACTGCAAGTCCTATCGAAATGGGGCTTAAAAGAATGTTGTAGCTTGGAAAATTCTCTAAAGGATTGACCGTTATGATTTGTTCCTAGGTTTTACCATTTTTGAGATATAGAAGTTTAAGGGCCTAATTACGACATTCGATTCGATCGAGCATTTGTTCGCGAATGAAAAAAATCGAAATATTAAACCCTATTCGCACCACCAATCGTACATTTACTTAGGAAGATGCATTAGCAATTTGTTACAACAATGTCAAAAAGTTTTACAAAAATAAATCATTTCTTACCTTTTTCTAGCACAACTTCATTCCGAAATTATTACCCAAAATATTATTCAACAATTTCAGCAAATATTTACATTTTTTCATTAATAAGTTTGTTTTTTAGGTTTTCGTTTAAAATTAAACACATCCTTACCATCTACTTTCTTAATGTTCTTTGAAGAACACAGGTTTTCATAGTTCGATTTTTTCATTCACGAGCAAATGCTTGATCGAATCGAATGTCGTAATTAGGCCCCAGGGCACATTTGTAGGATTTTTTTTAGCGATTTTTCTTTTCACTGCTTTACGTTACATTTATTAACATTTGTCTTGTTGTTTTATTTGGGAATTTATATTAAACATCTAAAAAACTTCTTCATTTTGCTGGTACAATAATTGCTAATCTATTTTCAAAATCGAAAAATAACTCCGGCTTTACGAAGTTTAAGATAAATTGCTAACTAAAACAACAAAACAAATAATAAAAATTGACTTTTTTAATTTTTTTGTATAAAAAAATAATTGTATTGACAAATTTTTAAAAAAAAATAAGAAAAAATAGTAATTATTCGAATCCCTCTACCAGATAGGACCAAAAATTTTTGTAATTAATCGTAGTTTAATACAAACTAATTTCAAGACCTTCGAAAAGCACAATCATTGATAAAAATTGATTTTAAATATTAACTCGCAAAAATTGCATCCAAGCCCACTGTGTAACATTTTTTCAATTTTTTATTAGATAGCTGATAAAAAAATAAAATAATACAAAAAGAGATTTTTTATTTGGATTAATATTAAAGTAGTTATGATATCTCTGGAACCTTTAGCCAAAAAAATTAAAATATACTAAACAACAACAGCAGTGTACTAAAATATTTTGCTGATAAGCACCATCACCACAGCAAAAAACAAGTAGGAAAAGTCTATAGTCGGACGGAGCCGACCCTATACCACTATCCCTGGACAATCGCTCTCCACGGAACTTCTTTTCAATGATTGTGAAAATTTGATTATCAAATATCAGAGATGTAATGTATAATACTTATGACCAAAACCAAAAAGTTATCTGGCATGAGCAAAGACATTTTTGTAGCAGGAAAGGAAAATTTAGTTCACACAAACTAAAATGTAATGAAACCCACTTACGGTTCGGAAACTTCTTAGCCTATCAATGAAAGAGAATAGTTAGTTTTTCAAAAATATTTTTATTTTTCAATATAATCTCCTGAAACTTCAATACACTTTGTCCAACGCTTTTCTAGCAATTCTATCCCTTGATTAAAGTAGTTTTCCTCAAGGTCTTCAAAATAGTGGTTTACATCTGTTATTACATCTTCATTTGACGTAAAACGCTTGCCAGCAAGGAATTTTTTTAGATTTGGGAACAAGTAAAAGTCACTGGGAGCTAAATCAGGAGAATAAGGGTGGTGGTCAAGCAACTCGTACTTTAATTCGTTGATTTTAGCCATTGTTAAAACACTTTTGTGCGCTGGTGCGTTGTCTTGATGAAAAATTATTTTTTTGTGTTGTAAGCCAGGACGCTTTTCTCGAATTTGTACATTTAATTGATACAAAGGTTGCAATAGTACTCTGAATTTATTGTTTTACCCTTTTGCAGATAGTCAATCAATAAAATACCTTTGAAGTCCCAAAAAACCGTTGCCATAACCTTACCAGCCGATTGAATTGTTTTTGCCTTCTTTTGGGCACTTCCTCCAGCCTCAGTCCATTGTTTGGATTGTTCTTTTGTCTCTGGAGTATAGTGGTGAATCCATGTCTCATCAACAGTTATGAAGCGACGCTTAAAATCCATTTTATTTCGCTTAAAACGATCCAAACAAGCTTGAGAAATGTTCATTCTTATGCGTTTTTGATCGACTGTTAACAAATGCGGCACCCATCTTGCAGAAAGCTTTTTATCTGTAGTTCTTCATGCAAAATTAAATGGACTCGACCATTCAAGATGCCCATGATGATTCACGCACTTTTATTCGTCGATCATTTAATACCATATCATGCACTTTGGCTTCAATTTCTGTTGTTGTTGCTGTTTTTGGACGTCCACTACGTGGTTCATCTTCAATGCTTGTACGACCACGTTTAAATTCAGCAACCCAATTTTTTGCTGTTGCATATGCAGGAACAGTTTCACCTAACACATTCACCATATCATTATGAATTTCTTGTCCCGATAAACCTTTTTTATGTAAATATTTAATGACAGCAGGCATTTCTAATTTTTCCATTGTAAAAAAATTGCGGATGCGTCTTTTTTGAACACCTGTTTCTATATGAAGGAGTTGCCAGATCGAAACAAAATTTAACATGTGTTCATAACAGAGATGGAAGTTTTCAAAACACTTAACTTTGTTCTGTTTATACCGCGATTTTTGTGCTAGGCTAAGAAGTTTCCGAACTGCCCTCGTATGTAGTACTACTACTTCCGTTGTTTAACCGCTACGTTATTGAAATTTTTACCAATTTCACACAAAAGTTTCAGTCCATTTAACCCGCTAAGTATTATCTGATCTTCACGTTGGTTCGTACGCTTCTTCTTCATCATAAACTCAAACTTTGTTTAAAATTTTGCGGGTTATTATTTTGACCTACAGAGTCGCTACAAAATTGGTTAAAATTTTGTTTTTGGTCCATTTCATCCCCTGAACATTTCACGGTCATCACCAAAAATTAATCATTTCTATTCTGGCCCGAACCCAACCTCCTAAAAAAATCCGTTACAACGGCCCATAATTGCGGCCTTAAGCTTGCTTACAATTTTTAATGGACGGACACACATCGATATATCGCTTTATCTCGTTGA
Organism: Musca autumnalis; assembly: GCF_047663935.1. Classification (NCBI taxonomy): domain Eukaryota; kingdom Metazoa; phylum Arthropoda; class Insecta; order Diptera; family Muscidae; genus Musca; species Musca autumnalis. The sequence goes on along the minus strand of NW_027411977.1, from coordinate 191,591,128 downwards.
GATATGAATTTCGGCATACCAAATAAGTTGTCTAAGACGAAAATTTCGTGGTGTTACATAAACTTTTGGAGAGACAATAAGTAGCATGGGTTAAAAATGTGGTTCTCTACAAAAACAACAAAAAAACATTGTTCAACAACATCCCATACGGGACAAGGGAGACTTCTCTCATATCAACGAGTGCATCCCGATTCATATTTAGCTCAATGATATGGGAGCTACTGTTTATCGCGAGTCCGAACGGCGTGTCTTAAGACACCACTTATGGAGAAGTTTTTCAAGGCTGAAATACTCAGGAAATGTCGCCAACATTACCGAGGGGTATTTTGCCACCGTTGAAAAAATGTTTGATGTTGCCTGGCCGGGGAATCGAACCCCCGGCCATTAACATCCACGGCCATAACATTGCACCACGGTGGTTCTCTACACAGAACCCATTATATATTAGGCAGTAGGTCCGTTATCTAGCAAACACTTTATTGCAATTTACATCAGAGGAAAGGTCAGTGGTTTTTATTTATATTATATTATCGACCAAAAATAAAATGTTTATATTTTTCATACAAAAATAATGGTCCATTTCACCATTTCAGATCATCATTCACAATTGTAGGCATCTTTTTCGACCTATTCTCTTACCCGGTGCAATATTTCGTGACTATTGATGTATAATTGCGACTTCTAGCTAGTTTATTATTACACTACAAACAAATAACGGAATATATTAGGCTGTAACTCTGTTATCTGATCAGGCATACCAACATAATTGGCATCAATTGAAAGGTCAAGCGTTCCACTTTCAAGTATATCTCACTTGTCCGGAATGTCACTTCCAGGAATTAAGATATAAGCTGTATATTAAAAATTTTCATAATTTTCACACAAAAGTTTTGGTCCATTTAACTCTCTAAATATTATCCGATCGCCATCTCAAATTGCAAGCTTCTCCTTTGTGATACACTCTTACCTTATTTAAAATTACGCGTTGATCGGACTATTAATGAGACCTTCAGAGCCGCTAGAAAATTGGATAAATATTATGTTTTTGGTCCATTTCACCCGCTAAATATTTCACGATCATCACCAATAAGAATAGGGATCTATTCTGATCTGAACCCGACCTCCATATAAAATTTCGTGACGATCGGTCCATAATTGCGGCCTGGAGCGTGTTTACAATTTATAATGGACAGACGGACGGACGGTCAGACACACATCTCAAAATCGCTTTATCTCGTCGAGATATGAAGATTGGTATACCACATTGGGGGTCTCCGACGAATATTTCGCGGTGTTACATGAATTTTTACCAAAACAAACTTATAATACCCTTTTCCACATTGTGGTATAGGGTATAGTAAAGGAAGTGAAAAACCTCATTTTGAAAAAGTTCCCGATTTTACTCAGAAATCCCCCTATATAATTTATAGGGTCGCAAATGGTTATTTTAATGCGTTACAAATGGAAAGACGGAGGGCATAAAAAGTCGAAAATTGTCTAGCCACATATAATATGCCTGATGATGTTAGCCTAACAAATATAGGTTGATATTATTTCTCAATAAAAACTCTTAGGTCATATAGCTCAATTTATTTATTTATGTAAATACTTATCTTTTTCATGTTAAAAGTGATCAATTCCGTTTCTTGGTATCGTCCTTCCCCTATGTCAATTTCTATGATTCACAATTGATTATAGTTCTGTTAAAACTAATTTCATTTTTTAATAGATATTTTCGATTTTTTAAGAGATTTTTTTCAATTTCTTCATTTTTTTTTACAATATGGGAGTATAAGTTATATTAAATTATTATTCATCATACGTTCATATGTGTACTCAAATGCGTATGAATCATAATAATTTAATTAATATTCATCATTCGTATGAGTATGAATAAAAAAATCACCTTACTTAACTTTCTTTTTCGTTCTTCACAAACAAAAAATTCCTTTGCAGCTGTGAAAATCCCAGTTTTTGTTATGCAAATGGTTTGGTATTTGTTAAAGATTCTTTGATGAATAATTAATGAAATTCTTCGGAATTAGGCATTCCATAAAGTGGCCATCATCATTATCATCGTCTAACCATGACCATACAAATTAATTTGCTGTAATAAGAATTCCGTCCCTCATCACACAATATAGGCGGTTATTCTCATCAAAACAAAAATGGGGATAATTGATTTTCTCAATTTGTATTGAACTCCTATCTTAGGGCATTTTTCCCCATCGCCGTTTCACAATTCTCAAGAGCTATTATTAGCTGGCAAATAAATCTTTTTGTTTCGCCGTTTCTCTTAGGTCGGCTTGTCCAAAAAACATATTGCCTTTGGGTCATTGTTGGGGAGTTGGAAGAACTTGTTTTGTTTATTTCTTCTCGACCAGTCAATGAATTATGGCAAGTAATCAAAGAAAACAAAATGATTTCGTTTAATCATTGCTAATTTATCATTTTGTTAATACTTTAAGGAGTAACTTTTTCTTTTAGTTTCGTTTAGTGTTATTATTATTTTTGTCTAGGCATGTTTTTTTCGTCTCCGTGCTTGGGTTTTTCTTAAATTCTCCTCGGATATTGTGGGCATTTTTTCTGTTGTTATTTTGCCGTCCAGTTTTTCGTTTATTCATTAGGAGGACCAAATGTTTTCATTCTCATTAATAGTTCACGTTTGTACACATGTTTCCTTCGTGCGTGTATTCCGTAAATTTTTGTTTATTTCAGAGAATGAGTTTTCAATAAAATATTAAGCAATAACTAGTAGGTCACTTATACTTGCTTGAAAATTGAGGTGAGTTTACCAAAAGATTAAGACATAGTTTTACAGCGTGTTTTTGTAAAAACTTTTTGCCCATTCGTTCGTCGATTTCATGAACGAAGACACAATTTGGTTTTCATAGCGGTTGACGTTTGTATTCGTGTGACAAACAAATGAAAGCTTTTTATTTTCGTAATTTTTTTGGTTTTCGTAACAAAATCAGACGAACGAATACGTCAAAAATAAACGAATGGAAAAGACCCATCGTTTTGAATGAAAATTAAATAACACTGTGCAACATTTTTAAGGTGATCTTGTGCAAACAATTCGAACTGAGGATTTTTTGAAAGTACATACCCAAACGACAAGAAATCCTAGTTGGGTTTTGTTGTGTCAGATCCGGCTTGGATTTTATGGCCCCATCTAAACATGGTTAAAAATTGAGTTTTTAAAGAAATTCGGGGCTCTATCTCTGAAACCAATGCGAATCTTCTTCTGACCTCTGAAGCAAATTTGTAGATAAGGACAAGAATAAAAAATTTGGAGAAATAATGAACTCGAAAAACTACATATATTGCCTCAAATTTCAAAATATATGCAAAAATTCCACAATTTTTATACATTTCGCACCGTATCTCCAAAACCGTTAATTTTATCTGAATATTTTATTTTGGAAAAATATTCCCTGGAATATAATACACAACTCTTTGGAATATGTCATTGTTGTAAAATGCCTCTATGCTGTTGTTTTCAGTACATTTTTCAACGACGATTTAATAAAAATGTCTATAATGTAGTGAAATCCGAAATGCGAGAATAAACTGTTGGTGTGAACTGTGTTTGAAATACGTGTTGTAAAAGATATGATGCAAAATACCGCTTAAACAACATGAAGGAAGCATTTTAGAGTTTCAGAATGTTCTAAAGAATTGTTGAGAACTTTATTTGGAAGATTTTTGCAAAAGGTTACTTGGTTCAACTCCCAATAGTTTAGCCTATACTGACCAGAATTTCAGCAATAATGTAAAATTTTCTATATTTTATAGATTTTGATGTCCTAGATGGAGTTTTTCTTATGTGGTTCTTTCAAAAGATAAGTTTTACTAGTTTAGGGCTACAATATTGCCAAAGACAGCAAGGCAAAATTCCTATTCGTTTCTGAGATAAAGGCCTGATAAATGGAAAAAAGTGTATATTTAGCCCGGTTTAGATGAGGCCATAAAATCCGAATTGGATCTGACAGGACAAAACCCTACTAGGGTTTTTGTAGTCTAAATATGTACTTTCAAAAAATGCATGCTAGAAGTTGTTTGCATTTTCAGTGTTGCATAGTGTAATTTGAGTAATAAATGGCACAAAACACACGAAAACTGAAAGGGAATGCAATTTTATTTATTTCCACAGAAGCACACGCGTATATGTACATCCGTTTCTTCATATTATCACAATTATTTTTGGGCACATTTGATTACATTTTTTTCTTATTTTTTCTTTTTCATCTGTTTATCGGGGTTGCCATCAAGTAACACATTTTACGTGCAGATGCCTATGCAAAATTCACAAAATAAGTATAATGGAAACCCTAAAATATAAAAGCTTTTATGAAATAGACGAAAGCTTTCAGATAAAAACGAATGGTTCGTAAAATTTTACAAGAACCAAATTTTGAACGTATACGTTTTAGTACGAACGGTTCGTGTGACAGGCAAGCATTTTTACAAAAACACCCTGTTACTTTTATGCTTTTCATTGGACAGGCGGTCAGTGTATAGGAGTAGAATTATATTATTACATTATTTGAAACAATAGCCAGTTTTAACCGTCAAAGAGTTGTAAATGTATTAAAAATATTTTTACTTGGCCATTCAAATCGTGAATTTATTAAGGAATATTTTTACTTGGCCCTTGAAGGCGTAGATTTATTAAAGAATATTTTTACTTACCCTTCAGTTATGTGTAGGTTAGTTAGGTGTGTAAATACGTATGTCGTAAGCTTAAGCCATTTCGGTGGGATAATAAGGCTAAGTCCTCCGAAACACCGAATATCGGAAGATACTGTTCTATGGGAGCTATATCAAAACGTGGACCTATACCGAAAATTCTTTGCAGGAACTGTTACCAAATTTGAGCAATTTCGATGGGATAATGAGTCTAAAACTTCCAAACTATCGAAAATATGGAGGTGCCGTTCTATAGCGGCTATATCGAAGCGTAGGCATATACCGACAATTATACGAGTATATGACACCCAACGTAGACCAAGAACTTCGAGGAGAACTAAACACCAAATTTAATGTCGAATGCCGAAATACTGTTCTAAGGGGGCTATATCAAAAGGGAGGTAAGCTTCAAAACACCGAACACCGAGAGGTACCGTTCTACATCAAAATGTAGACCTTGGGAATGTTTCATATACCTAATGAAGAATAAATACAAAATTTCAGCTATTTCGGTAAAATATTAAATGGAAGCTTACACCTTACATAGATGAGAAAAATCAAAAAAGTATGAAAGCATAAGTCAGCTGTGCTGGCGGAGATATACCCTCAGCCACTGACCAAAAAAACCAAACCAAACACAATAATTATGCCATTATCTTAGAAAGTATTACTCCGGAAAAAATATACCGCTGTAAATGAAGCCGGTCGAACAACCTACTGAAAAAAAGAATCAAAACGATGCGAGAGAATCTCTTAAACTTCACTTTATCCGAATTTTGTGTGGGAGGTATCCGCAGGAGTGGACCGATATATTCCATATTTCCACCTGATGCATGACTGGATGAAATAATACGATGTGCAAAGTTTGCAACAATCAGAAAATTTCTGCGAGAATTATTTTGCAGATTTGCCATTTTGGTTGGTGCCGTCAAGGTATCTTGGAGCTTTTAGGCCATTTTCTCAGGAAGTATGACCTTGCGCATGAAACAAATTGTACCATCATAGAGGGAGCCGCAACGACAACATACTAAAAAAATTTCAAAACGACCCGATAGGAGCTTTTAAGCTTCACTTTATTCGAATTTTGTGTGGGAGGTATTCCGAAGGAGTGGACGGATACAATCCATATTCCAACCTGATACATGACTGGATGAAATAATATGATGTGCAAAGTCTGCACCAATCAGAAACTTCCTGCGAGAATTATCTTGAGTATTTGCCATTTTTGTGGGTGCCGTCAGGGTTTCTTGGAGCTTTCTGGACAATATTTTAGGAATTGTAGACTAAACAAAATTCAAAACGCTCTGAGGGGAGCTCTTAAACTTCACTTTATCCAAATTTTGTATCTGAAGTACCCGAAGGAGTGGACCGATATAGTCCATATTCGAACCCGATATATATGTATCTGGAGGGAATAATACAAGTAAATTATTATGCAGTTTGCTGTCTTCTACGCAGCCTAGAGCACGTGTTTTAATGCGTTTTTGTCACACTTAAATCACTATAACTTAACCTTTCACCTTTTAAATAAAAAATAAGCTGTAAAAGTCCGTTGTGGAAAAAAGAAGTTATGTCCGTTTTAAGTTGAAAATCCAAGAAACGCCGTTTTTCACTACATTTGCCGTTATAAAATCAAAAAACGAAGTGACCCAAAGAAATCAAAGGTATATTTTCGTCTTCCATGGACTCACACAATACCGAATTTATGCATCAGAACCCCTGCAAATTTTCACTGTAGCACAGTGTTATTATCTTGCGTATTTGCCATTTTGGTTGGTGCCGTCAGGGTTTCTTGTAGCTTTCAGGACAATATCTCAGGAAGAGTGGACTTGCGCAAGAAAAAAATTAAACCGTCGTAAAGGGAGCTGCAAGGACAAGTTACTAAAAAAAATTCAAAACAATCCGAGGGGAGCTCTTAAACTTCATCTTATTCGAACTTTGTTTGGGAGGCACCCGAAGGAGGGAACCAATATAGTCCATATTCGAACACAATCTATATCTGGAGGGAATAATACGACGTGCAAAGCTTGGACAAAAACGATTGCTTCCTTTGAGAGTTATCGTTCACACCACATTACAGACAAATTTTGAACTTTGATGGGAGAGGTACCCGACGGAGTGAACCGATATGTCCCATCTTCGAACTTAAACTAAGTATGGAGAAAATATTACGATACCCAAAAATTGGTTTGAATCGGTTGATCCGTTCGAGAGTTATCGTGAGCACCAGCCAGCCAGACAAACGGACAGACAGCCAGGCAGACAGACAGACAGACGGACGGACATGACTAAATCGACTCCAAATTATCTGAAACGAATTTCGTCCAAACATACTTGGGGTCTAAAACCGTTATTTCGGTGAGGCACATTTTTGGTCAAATTTCACATTTTTAGGATTTTTTAGGTCTTCACGATATTGCTAGTAAACCGCAAACCCTATCAAAATGGGATTAGACAAAATGTTGTAGCAGTAAAAATTCTCTAACACCGAACACCGAGAGGTACCGTTCTACATCAAAATGTGGACCTTGGGAATGTTTCATATCCCTAATGAAGAATACATGTGTTATATATAAACAGAATAATAAAAATACTATACCCTCCATATAATGGTAGGGTTTAAAATTTTTTGATTATTATTTTTTAAATGGAGAACCAAAAAAAAAAAAACAAGTAAGAAAAGTCTATAGTCGGACGGAGCCGACCATGGGATACCCTATACCACTATCCCTGGACAATCGCTCTCCACGGAACTTCTTTTCAATGATTGTGAAAATTTAATTATCAAATATCAGAGATGAATTGTATAATACTTATGACCAAAACCAAAAAGTTATCTAGCATGACAAAGACATTTTTGTAGCAGGAAAGGAAAATTTAGTTCACACAAACTAAAATGTAATGAAACCCACTTATGTAGTACTACTACTTCCATTGTTTAACCGCTACGTTATTGAAGTTTTTACCAATTTCAGAAAAAAGTTCACGTTGGTTTGTACCAGAGGTCCGCAAAATGCATATAAAAGGCACACTCTATTGCCTTTTCCCAAAAGCGAATAGTGCAGTGCCTTGCATATAAAAAATATGAATGTGCAAAAAGCAGATTCACCCCAAAAAATGATTCACTGCTTTAGTGCATGCTTGCTTGCTTTTACATTTGTATTCACACGATTCGCAAATGCAGTATGCACAATACGGCATACCACCACACAGTATCGTACCACCTTCTGTTTGAATAAATGAATACATTTGCCAAATTTCGCTTTTTCTTTGAGTTTCTTTAATAATAGGATAACCTAACCTAAACTTGTAATTGTTTTTATTGTCTCAACATTAATTTTTTTATATTTATTAACATGTAAATTTGACCAGAAATATCTACTGCTTTTTGTAATGCAACGTGCTTTTTCGAAGGCAGCGTGCAAAAAAAAAGGCAACGAGCTCTTGTAGTGTGTTGTGTGTGTGCAATTGGCACACACCCATGAAAGTAAAGGCAAAGCAAGCAATAACATTAAACAGAGATGGCAATAGCAAGCAATGAAAAAAGCACGAAATCGCGAATGGCATTTTGCGGACCTCTGGTTTGTACGCTTCTTCTTCATCATAAACTCAAACTTTGTTTAAAATTTTGCGGGTTATTATTTTGGCCTATAGAGCCGCTACAAAATTGGTTAAAATTTTGTTTTTGGTCCATTTCATTCCCTGAACATTTCACGGTCATCAGCAAAACTAATCATTTCTATTCTGGCCCGAACCCAACCTCCTTAAAAAATTCGTTACAATCGGTCCATAATTGCGGCCTTAAGCTTGTTTACAATTTTTAATGGACGGACACACATCGCTAAATCGCTTTATCTCGTCGAGATATGAATTTTGGCATACCAAATAAGAGGTCTAGGACAAATATTTCGTGGTGTTACATAAACTTTTGGAGAAACAATATGTAGCATGGGATAAAAATGTGGTTCTCTACATAGAACCAATTATATATTAGGCAGTAGGCCCGTTATCTAGCAAATACTTTATTGCAATTTACATCAGAGGAAAGGTCAGTAGTTTTTTCTCATATGTAGGTTACTTTGCGAAATATATATGTCATCAAGGAATTAAAATATCGACCATAAATAAAATTTTATATTTTTCATACAAAAGTAATGGTCCATTTCACCCGCTAAAGAATGTCAGATCATCATTCAAAATTGTAGGCATCTTTTTGGACCTATACTCTTACCGGTGCAAAATTTCGTGACTAATGATGTATAATTGCGACTTCTAGCGAGTTTATTATTACACTACAAACAAATAACGGAATATATTAGGCTGTAACTCTGTTATCTGATCATGCACACCAACATAATTGGCATCAATTGAAAGGTCAAGCGTTCCACTTTGAAGTATGTCTCACTTGTCCGGAATTAAGATATAAGCTCTATATTAAAAATTTTCACAATTTTCACACAAAAGTTTTGGTCCATTTAACCCTCTAAATATTATCCGATCGCCATCTCAAATTGCAAGCTTCTCCTTTGTGATATACTCTTACCTTATTTAAAATTACGCGTTGATCGGACTATTATTGAGACCTAGACAGCCGCTAGAAAATTGGATAAATATTATGTTTTTGGTCCATTTCACCCGCTAAATATTTTACGATCATCACCAATAAGAATAGGGATCTATTCTGATCTGAACCCGACCTCCATACAAAATTTCGTGACGATCGGTCCATAATTGCGGCCTGGAGCGTGTTTACAATTTATAATGGACAGACGGACGGACGGACGGACTGACGGACGGACACACATCTCAAAATCGCTTTATCTCGTCGAGATATGAAGATTGGTATACCACATTGGGGGTCTCCGACGAATATTTCGCGGTGTTACATGAATTTTTACCAAAACAAACTTATAATACCCTTTTCCACATTGTGGTATAGGGTATAAAAACGGGCCAGCAACGCAGACCCGGGTCAGGTAGTAATTTAATTTTATTAACTATTAGCTCTCTGATAAAAAATAGAAAAAATGTTACCCCGTAGGCTGTGATGCAATTTTTGCGATATAATATTTAAAATCAATTTTTATCAATGATTGTGCTTTTCGATTTAGAAATGCACTTAAAACTTGGAAATAAGTTGTCGCTTATCCTCAATAAATATATTCTTTCTCATGATGGAATCTCTCAAATAAAACGTTTGCCGTTTAATTTTACCACCATTTATAATTTAAATGCAAGCGTTTTATTTGAGAGATTCCATCATGAGAAAGAATATATTTATTGAGGCTCAGCGACCAATTATTTCCTAGTTTTAAGTGCATTTTTAAATAAAACACTGAAACTTATTTTTTTTTTATACCCTCAGCCTTTAGGCTAGAAAGGGTATATCGACAAAAATTTCTAAAATCGTCTTTTCCATTTCAAAAAAATCAAAAAAAAATTTTGATACTACATCTATGATTTTTGGTACATAGATTAAGAAAAAAATCGTCATTCCAAATCTGTTTTCGTTACCAACTTTGATTGTTGCGCGCAAAAGATATGACCGTTTTAATTATGCTAATTAGAAAAAATTCTAAAAAAATCGCGGCTTAATATAGTAAGCTGTTATATCCAATTGTCGTTAACTGAATTCGCAGCCTTTGAGAATATGCAAAAAAAAAAAAAATTCAAAAAGTTTCAATGGATTCGCGAAAAATTAAATTTATTAAATAATTTCACGTATTTACAAACATATTTTTGAAACAATAGCGCTTATACTTACAAAAAAATATATAAAAAAAATTATAGCAGCATCCAGACATTGTGAGGAATAAAATGAAACCTAAGTCGTGAAGTTTGGAGCGATAGTATTCGTGTTATTTGCAAAAATATAATGAAAATGTGACGAAAAAAATAAAAATTATGTTACTCTAATTTTATTTTTTTATGGTTTTATAGGAAATGTTGAAGAAAAAATGATTGAGTTCTTCGTCATTTTCGTCCAAATTTCGTCTTTTCCATTTCAAAAAAATCAAAAAAAAATTTTGATACTACATCTATGATTTTTGGTACATAGATTAAGAAAAAAATCGTCATTCCAAATCTGTTTTCGTTACCAACTTTGATTGTTGCGCGCAAAAGATATGACCGTTTTAATTATGCTAATTAGAAAAAATTCTAAAAAAATCGCGGCTTAATATAGTAAGCTGTTATATCCAATTGTCGTTAACTGAATTCGCAGCCTTTGAGAATATGCAAAAAAAAAATTCAAAAAGTTTCAATGGATTCGCGAAAAATTAAATTTATTAAATAATTTCACGTATTTACAAACATATTTTTGAAACAATAGCGCTTATACTTACAAAAAAATATATAAAAAAAAATTATAGCAGCATCCAGACATTGTGAGGAATAAAATGAAACCTAAGTCGTGAAGTTTGGAGCGATAGTATTCGTGTTATTTGCAAAAATATAATGAAAATGTGACGAAAAAAATAAAAATTATGTTACTCTAATTTTATTTTTTTATGGTTTTATAGGAAATGTTGAAGAAAAAATGATTGAGTTCTTCGTCATTTTCGTCCAAATTTCACGCGATAATGAAGATATTCCGTTGCAACAACTTTTTCACTTATAGTTTTCCTATGGGCGAATATTTTTAGAAGATTATATTAAATCACAAGGAATTCCAATTGTGGCATAACATTAAAGTAATGTTATATTGAATATTACAACATTTGAAACGCATATAAACCGCGTAATAGTGAAAATGACATGATGCGCATCCGATTTTCCAAAACAGCGAATCAATCCCTCTTATTTGATATACACTTTGTGAAATTCCATTTGACGACCACGATGTAGCATCAGTTGCATGTTAGGGTGCAAAAAACAGTAAAATGCCCATAATTTCCACGAAGTACATTTGCATTTTATGCGCATCCGATTTCAATGATCACCATTTTTTTTCGTTCGTTCCCACGCCACTCACACCCGCCCCTGCCGACCGAGGGGGCCACCTCCCCTTACGTAGGGAGCACGTACACACCATGGACCGGTCAATGGCGGGTTAGTTGGGGATAAAACTACCGGCTACAAATTATATCAGCCGATATAAAAATTTAATTACAAACAAAATTACAACAACATAATTTAATTAGGGAAATTAATATGTATTTACATTAAAGGCTCTTTAGGCTGAATACTACTGGTTCCGCTGAGGGAGATGTAGTTTGCCGTTAAACAGAGCTCAATTTTTTAGAATGAACGACGGTGATAGATATAAATTAAAAATAATTTCTGCTCATTAGCTGTGTTCTACTGTTCCGCAGAGGGAGTTGTAGATATACATATGCTGAGCTGAAGGGTTCCTAACAGGCACAAGTAGTTTACAGAGCAATAGATTCTAAACTAAGTTACTAAAAATGTTAATACTACATTAAAGAGGATTGGCAACCTGCTTGTTTATACATTATGAATGCAATATTAATTTTTTTAAAGTATGTAATGGTTTAGTTAAAGGTATCGTATTATAGATGTTATTGTATATGTCACACAATGAACGTAGTGGGTTATTATCTTCATAATTAGTTTTCACAGTTGGCAAATTAATTGGCAAGAAATTACGGGTTATACGTGAAGGAACATTAAATCTTATTTCTCCTATCAAGTACGGACAGTCAATTAAGCCACGTAACAGTTTAATAAACAGTTTAATAAAAAACCATTAAAAAATACATCATCCTATGTCATTTCAATGCGATCCATCAAGAACCGTGGATGTAGCATCGCACTCAGTTTTTAGAAAAAATCTATTATATCTCCGGATTCGCGAACGTTTTTCAATATCTGTTTTCGCACATTTTAAATATGCGTTTCGCTCTATATATCTAAGTAGGAAATACACATCTAAAACGCGTCTAAATGCGCGATATTTTAAAAAATATTTTTTGCATATTTTCGAAATTTGAGGGGTATCATATCCGCCGATCTAGTGGATGGATTTAGACGCGCAAAGGCTTGTTAGATTCAGAACGTAAAAAAACTAAATTCACGCGGGTTTCCACTGAAATCGAAAGGCATTTGTAAGTTTTAAATCCAAAAAACTGGTTTTTTAAAAAAAAATACGCACAAAAATTTCGACTTTAAGCTGAGATTGTTGTGAACCTTTGAAGGCTACACGCCCTAGTTATACATCAAAAAATGCGTAATCGCGAGTACTACAATCTCATAATCAGTTTTTAAACGAGTACAGTTGCGCGTTCCGATTAGAGCAAAAATTCAAAAAACCCAATTTTTCAGTCTTCAAAATGTCAGCATCCGTTTGAGATTGATGCGGTGGTTATATTAAAAAATCATACATAAGAAACTTCCTCTCTGAAGTGTATTCTTTAACTTCTTCTTTGAACATTATACTCTACATTGTATTGTACAGCCACTAATTGAAAACTGACTTAAAAAAACTCGTTTCCTTCAACGATTTTTTTCTATTTTTTTACATTAATATGACCACAGCTTCCGCTCAAATTATAATTTTAAGAAATCCATCGGTGAATCGTGCTAAAACAGTTTATTTTACCTAAATGCGTTCAAAAGTTATGGTATATTACAACAATTCGCGAGATACAATACCCCATACCTCAGTTTCAACAGAAGTAAATTTTCTACAAAAAGGCCGATATACACTTTCATACGGGCAAAATGTGCCTCATCGAAATAATGGTTTTAGACCCCAAGTATGTTTGGACGAAATGTGTTTCAGACAATTTGGAGTTGATTTAGCAATGTCCGTCCGTCTGTCTGTCTGTCCGTCTGTCTGGCTGGCTGGTGCGCACGATAACTCTCGAACGGATGAACCGATTCGGTTCAAATTTTGGCTTTCGTAATATTCTGTCCAAACTTAGTTTAAGTTCGAAGATGAGCTATATCGGTCCACTCCTTCCGGTACCTCCCCCACAAAAGTTCCAAAATGTTCGGAAAATTTGCCGGCATGATAACTCTTGAAGGGAGTAACCGATTTGGTCCATACTTTGCACATCGTTAAATTTCTACAGGATCAGATCAGGTTCCAATATGGACTCAATCGGCCCACTCCTTCGGGTACCTCTCACACAAAATTTCGGATAAGTTCAGTTTAGGACCTGCTCTCGAATCGCTTTGATTTTTGTTGCAACAGCTTGTATTCACTTCCCCCACACGACAGTACAAGTTTCATCAGGGCCAAGTCCATACTTCCTGAGAAAATGGCCGGAAAGTTGCAAAAAGCCCCTATGACACCTTGTGTAGTGGTTGGAGCGTAAGATAACTCTTGAACGGATCTGTCGATTCGGTCCAAAATTTGGCCTTCGTAATATGTTATCAAAACATAGTTTAAATTCGAAAATGGGCTATATCGGTCCATTCCTTTAGGTACCTCCCCCACAAAACTTCAAAAATGTTCCGAAAAATTTTGCGCACTATAACTCTTGAAGGGAGTGACCGATGTAATCCATACTTTGCACATCCCAATATATCTACCAGATATAGATCAGGTTCGAATATGGACTATATTTGTCTACTCCTTCTGGTACCTCTCACACAAAATTTCGGATAAGTTCACTTTAAGACCTTCTCTCGGATCACTTTGATTTTTGTTGAAGTGATTTGCATTCGATACCTCCATTACGACGGTAACGGTTTTCTTGGGAAAACAGCCCGAAAGGTGTTAAAAACCCCTATGTCACCATATGTGGCGGTCGAACTGTTCAACCTATTTGGTCCAACATTTAGTCTTCGTCATATTATATCCAGTTAGTTTCATGGGCAATACCGGTCCACAACTTTCGGTACTTCTCCCCAATATTTAAAAAATTTCACTAAAATGCTAGGATGATATCACTTGAATGAGGCAACCAATTTGGTCCAAACTTTGGATATTTGTAATATTTTACAAAATTTAGTTTAACTTTTAAAATGGCCCTATCCGTCCTCCCTAAGGGTACCTGCCCTATAAAAGTTCAACATTTGTGTCTTAGTGCAGTTAATTCCTAATCTACATTTTTGCGGCAAGTTCAAATGTCCAAAAAGGGCCACAAAATTCTGAAGAGGCCTTAAATACATTCGATCGGACAAGTTTCGCTTCACATTGGCTGAGGGTATATATCTGTCGGCAAAGCCGACTGACACTTTTTTACTTGTTTAAATTATATTTTATTTTTAAGTTTTTAGTAAATACATTTTTTGGCCACTGAGAACAAAATTATAGTCAATTTAGGCTGAAAATTTAGATAAAAATTTTAAAATGCCTGAAATCGTGTAGTACCGTTATATAAAGGCTATACCAAAACCTGGACTTATATATGTCCATAATTTTTGGTGGGGAAGTTTCTTTACCATTGGGGACTCCAAATGCGAAGTTACATCCAATTCTGGCTAAAAACGAAGATAAAGTCCTTAACACACTTGAAATCGAGTGGTACCACTATATGGGGGCTATATCAAAACCTGGACCTATGTCAACAAGCAATTGTTATAGTTTATTTCTGCACCAAAACCGATTAAATGTCAAAAAGGACAATGAAAACGGGACAAAATCGATTAGTTGTCAAAGAGAACCGTACCTAAAATCTTCTGAGCAACATTTTTATAGAATATTTTGATGCTGAAAAATCTCATGTTGTGGCACTTTCACTACGGTTCAAGAAATAAAGGACGAAAAGGCATTGAGTTAGAAGAATGAAATGTTCTTTAAAATGATTCGCCAATCGATTTCACTGAAGACATGTCACCTCAAAACGAAGCTACAACAACGCCAAACAGAGATATGGAGCTATTTTCCCAAGTATTATAGGGAAATAATCAAAAACTTCATCGCGCGATATCTCAGAAACTTGACATATGGCGCAAAATTTTCTTTTGGCTTCTTAGTATACTCATCAAAGGTTTTCATCTCCAAAAGAAATTTTCCAACCCCCAAAAATGCTGCTGCACAGTGTTATAATTAGGCCCACTGATACTTACCATAATCGTCTAAACATTTATGCTGGAAACATTCAAAACTTCATTTGTTACATATGAAATATCGATGCCTAATTTCTCAACCTCGTATCTTAAAAATAAACATTTTCGGAAGGTATAAAATTACAACCTGGCAACGACCCACGGCGACATGCCAAGCTGTCAAAGATGTCATAATTATCATTCCGTTTATTTCTGACATTCAGTCGCCAAACCATGATCTGTTGATATTATCTATTTTTTAAAAATGGAAAATACGGGTAATGGTATGTAAATAAAGATTATTATTAAAAGTGTAAATGTAATATTAGATGTGGTCAATAACTTGTTGTGTCAGTAATTGACGGTTTTTGATGTAGTCTGTGGTATCGTCCATGTGTTCTTTGGAGTAGAACTTTCGGCTTCACGGTGCTTTCTCGTAAAAATATATATCTGGTGAAAGGTGACAATATCGGCTAACAGATTTTGAAAAGAATTTTTGCGTATACTTGCGAATAATTATAGTGAAGGAAGAAAACTTGCTTCGGAAGTCTGCTATGAACACGGCAACAATACCAAACCCTTGATTCATGCCGCTTCTGTTTCGGCCAATTTGTCAAAAGAAAAATATTTAAACTATGTTCTCAAGGAAGTTCGGTATCAACCAACTAAATTGAGAAAACAATTAACTTCGACAGAGAAAATTTATGAACGATATATCCAAATCTGAACCGATTTCAATATGATGTCTCAATAATTTTTCTAGACCAAATTCCGTCACACACTTTAAATTTCATCACAATTGGACATATATAGCGTGATTGCTGCACGAAATATCTAAAATCGGTTGAAAATATATATGGGGGCTATATCCAAATCTGAACCGATTTCGATATAATTTGGCATACTTTTTTTTCTAGACGTAATTTCGTCACATATTTTAAATTTCATCGAAATGGGACAGAATTTGCGTGTTTGTTGCACCAAATATCTAAAATCGGGTGAAAATATATATGGGAGCTATATCCAAATCTGAACCGATTTCATTATAATTAGGCAAACATATTTCTAGACCAAATCCTGTCACACGTTTCAAATTTCTTCGATATTGGACAGAAATTGCGTGTTTGTTGCACGAAATACCTCAAATCGGGCGAAAATATATATGGGAGCTATATCCAAATCTGAACCGATTTCAAAATAACTTGGGAAACTTATTTCCAGTCCGAATTCCGCCACATATTCCAAATATCATCATAATTGGACAGAATTTTCGTGTTTGGTCCATCAATTACTCGAAATCGGGCGAACATATATATGAGAGCTATATCTATATATGAACCGATATCAACCAAATTTGGCAGATTAGCTTCTAGGCCGATTATAAACATCTGCACGAAATTTTGAAGGTCTAGCTTGCCCCTGTGATTTTTTGCCTCAAAAACATATCATCGGTCCCATCGTGAGACGCTAGAATGGAGAACACCTCTTTATTTAGTTTTCATAGACTTCAAAAAAGCCTTTGACTCGATAAGAAGGTCTGAAATATGGAACGCACTAAAAGCGAAAGGCGTGCCTATGAAATTAATTAAAATAATCAAAGGCCTATACAATAATGCAGAAACTTGCGTTCTACACAGAGGCAGAAAAAGCGAATCCTTTTATACCAATGCAGGGGTTAAACAAGGATGCCCTCTCTCACCTCTCTTATTTGCAGTAGTTCTCGATGAAATTATGATTAAAATATGCGAAAAGAAACGTGGCATTGTATGGGGTTTCAACAATCGCCTTGAAGACCTGGACTTCGCGGACGATATATGTATGTCTCTTGTCCCATAAATTCAGCGATATGCAAATTAAACTGGACGACCTGAAGACCTGGACTTCGCGGACGATATATGTCTCTTGTCCCATAAATTCAGCGATATGCAAATTAAACTGGACGACCTGTGCTTGCAAACAAAGCTGGACTGGAAATAAACATTGATAAAACAGAGGCAATGCGAATAAACACCACCAGCGACAACGCATTTAATATCAAAAACAAACTATGTCATCAGAAAATGGTGTAGAAGAGGATGTTGACAATAGACTTAAGAAAGCTAGATCCGCATTCGGAAGACTCAGCAAAACTTGGCGATCAAACCAAATATCGTATAAAACAAAACTGCATTTGTTTAATGCATGTGTGAAATCCACATTGCTTTACGGAAGCGAAACTTGGCCGTAACAAACGCCATAACACAAAAACTCCAGGTATTCGTCAACAAATGCCTCCGGATAATAAGCAAAATATTTTGGCCCAACAAAATCTCAAACCCTGCACTATACCAGATGGCAAATGAAGAACCAATCGCCCGGCAGATTGCAAGGAGAAAATGGAAATGGATAGGGCATACGTTGCGAAAACCACACAATAGCATTTCCAGGATGGCCTTGGAATGGAACCCACAAGGAAGCAGACGCCCTGGCCGCCCAAAAATTACATGGCGCAGAACCATACTCAATGAGCTGAAGAAAGCAAACACAACTTTAGATGATATTAAAATATTATGTAACGATAGAATAAGTTGGAACAATCTTGTAGAAGCCCTATGTTCCCAAGTGGAATAATAAAGGAAAAAAATAATATAAATAATAAGTGTTGGTAAAGAAAACATATAGATAGGTTACCAAATACAAGGCAACAAAGCCCTAATAAACATGTGCCTTTTGATTTCAAAAACAAAAGACTGAAACAGCTTCACCTTTTTCAATGAATTTTCAGCGATCCCAAAGATTTTTGCAAGAATTCTAACTTCTGTGAGAAATTATCCATTTATTGGAATGATATGGAAATATTCAAATTGAAAATGAAACGAATTTTTATTGATGTTTTTCAAAATATTTAATGAAATGTGCAAAAATATTATTTTACTTTATAGGCATTTCCTTCTTTGGTTTACATATACCGGTGACACTAAAATTATAAACAAAAACAATTTTCTATGTGGTTGTTGTTGAGTTGTATTTGTTGTAGTATTTACTTTACCTTGTTTGTTCTACCATGAACTTTGTCTTTAAAAACATCAATAGTATGAAAAAATATTCATGTCAGTCTAACAAAGAAAGCACACACAACCTGTCTATCAATCAAATACTTCGGAAATCAAAACAAATTGCTAAGATGTGATTTACCATTTTATCGTTCGATTTGACCTAAACCATTAGCTCTCCTCTGAGGAGTTGGTCATTGTATCGGAAGGAAAAAAATTCGAAGCCACCTGACTCAAAAGGGATCAAAGATGTCAACAGCAATACTCGAAAATGTTAAGCAATAGGCAAATATAGAATATCCCTTCTTCACTCATATTCATGTCCTTTAGTCGTACACATGAAGTATACGCTATGAGCGTTTTGCTCCTTCTTGAATACCTCACACCGAAGAATGAACAGGTGTTGATTTTAACAGATGATGCCTAGGAAATATTGAATATTCGTTTAGTAAAGCCAATCTTTTTCAGGGTGATGGCAGGAATATGGACAGTGGGTAAAATTGTAGAATTTTACATTCAGCAAAAATTCTATTATATTGAACATTGTCTCCTTTAAGAACGAACAGTAAGTTGTGATAACAGATGCAGCCTGTTATGGCTCTGGAAAGTTCAGTTCTCAAAGCTGTTGATATCCAGAGAAGCAAAAAAGTAAATTTGTTGAAGAAGGTCAGCTGGATTTATATCGATTTATAAAAAAACAATTGTTCTGGATCATAATACAAACCTATGCTGACACACTTTTATATCCTCAGCTGTTACAACATTTTCCGACGAACCAAGTAGTTGAAGAATTTTCCATAATCATCTATTTGAATTCACTCAAACTTCCTAAAAACAAGTAGAATGTGAGACAAATGTTTCCAATATTTTTCTATTGGCTGATATAGAACTAATATGCTTATATACATATGTACACATCCCCTCCACATGTCAATACTATTCAAGTTGGATGGATATTAAAGTTATTTTTCTTTTTCTGTTGTGATTTTCCAAAACAAATAATCTTTTCTTTAGAGTTTGACACATTTTTATGCTTGAGAAAATACAACACATACACATTTTTAGTTTTATTTTTCGTCACTTTTTCCAATATAACCACTTCCGGATTTCATCAATCGATAAATGGGAATGGTAAGGTGGAAGAAGTTTATATATTTAAGGAAGTAGTAAAAAAATTCATGGGTGTCTAAATGAATGTTGTTATTTCATCTCTTTTGTCAGATGGTGTTGAAAAATGGTTAACATGAAAAATTGGATTTTTTTTTTGTATTTTTGTTATAATTTAATATGTTTGTGACACGTGTCAAGTGTGTGCGGAGGCTGGCTTCATTTTGTTTAAATCTCATTTATGTGATTGTAAAACTTTTAAGTTTACCATAAATAAATATGGTTCTTTTTTTTTGTGAGGAAAACATAACATATTTGCCAGAAGTTTATTTTATGCCTGATGCCGCATAAAAAATGATTTCTTGTTTCGTGAAAGTAATTGGATGTTAAAATTGTCATTTTCATTATTCATAATGGATATACATGGTGAATGTACATACATATATACACAGTTATACTTAATGATATGTAGTTATGAAATAAGATTATGGGGGTATGAATATCTTTATGGTATATCATCGTCTTAAATAAATCTAGTTAACGTAAGAACGGCGTTAAGTTTGACCGGGCCGAAACCTCCATATGGTGGAGGGTATAATTAATTTTTAACACATCAAAATATTCGTCGGAGACCCTATAAAGTATATGGAGAAAAACAAAAATTTTTTACAATCGATGAATCCGAGTTTCACCCTTTCAGAATTCGCGAACTGTTAACATATTTTATATAGTATGATATACATTCTTTAAACTGAAGTGTTTTAGGAGGAATCCCATAAGGTCGACCATTAAAATTAATTTACGTGGAAGCTGTGTTGGCATCAATGTAGAAAAATAGGTAAAAATGGGTTGAAGCCAACAAGTTTTTTTATGCTCCCTTCCGATTTTAGGCTTAACCTTACATTTTATAGACATATGCCCAAAGAAAGACTCAAAGAATACTTCATGGGCAATATGATACTAGTGTATCATTTTTCGATATATCCACTGCATCCACCTAAAATTGATGCTGACATTTTGAAGCCGGAATTTCGGGGTTTTTTGAATTGTTTTAATAATTCGGACGCGCAACATGATAATATTCAAAACTCACATTAGGATTATAAAATTCGTGATTCTACGTCGTTAAATGCATATCTCATGAGTGTGCTCCTTACAGCATCCTAGTAATTGGAGTCTAAAGGCCAATGTTTGATGCGTGATTTTTTTTAAAAAACCTATTTTTTGCGTTTAAAATTTACAAGTGCCATTCAATTTCCTTTGTACCCCGCGTGAATTTAGTTTTTTTACGCGACGGATCTAATGAGACCTTCCGCGATCGAATCCATCCACTAAAACCGCGGATATAGATACCCTGAAAATAGGAAAAGCAGCAAAAAATTATTTCGACAAATCCGCGTACTAAACCGCGATTTTCTTGAAATTTTTTTACGTAAATGGAATCCTTTATACGCGATTATAATATTTGCGAAAACGCGTGTAATAAATTACAGAGATTCGCGAGTAATATGGGTTTTTCACCAAAAATAGAATGTGGAGGCACATCCGCGGTTCTTGAAGAATCTAATTAAAATTGGTATATTTGGAGGTATTTATGATAGGCGCTGACGAAACCGGATGCGCATCAAAATCGTATGCACATTGCGCGACTTTTACCAACTTTAAGGTTTTTGCAGTGTATGATGCAACTGGCGGCACACAATGGCCCCTGAGTGAAACATCGAAATATGCATAAATTTTGAAAGAGATTGATTCGCTGTATCCAAAAACGGATGCGCATCATCCGACTTTAACTAATTCTCGAATAACAGGCTTTTTAATTATAATATTAATTGAATGATTGTAATTTCAATATTACTCTTAATTTCCTACCCTTATAAGTTATCACAGTAATCAGTTAAACTCTCGCGATGGTAAACCATATGTTTTGATGAAGTTTTAACTGTATACATTCATTATTCTATGGGATTTTAGCAAAATAGTTGGAGAACTCCCAAATATTTTTTTCTAATTTTTAGAATCAAACCAAAAAAATATTTGCAACAATATTTTCCAACAATAAGTTTTTCTCTTTTGTTGTTGCTATAATATGCAATTTATGTACCCAATCTCTATAAATTTGGTATCATATTTTTCTACTCATTGTCTAGATTCCGCATATATTTTTGAATTTATTTTTTGAGGGTTTTTACGGACACTGGGACAGGATAATTTGGATTTACTTCAAAATTGTTTTATTATTCGTTGATTTTCCGCGAAATAATAATAAATTTAATAACTTTTTAAACATCTACGAATAGATATGGAATGCTGTTAACGATTTATGTATACATTTTCTCATAACAATAAATAAGATATTTTTAATTATTTTTTCTTTATATGAGAATAAAAACCGCTATAACATTTGCGCGCATCGTGCAATTTTGTGAACGCGAACAGATTTGAAACCAGAATTTTTTTCTTAACCCCTATGCCATAAATTGTAGATGTGCTCGCAAAAAATTTTTTTAATTTTTTTCAAATGGAATTGCAACGGATTTTTGGTTTTCGCATATGTCCATACACAGTTATACTTAATAATATGAAGTTATGAAATAAGATTATGGGGTATCTTTATGGTATATCATCGCCTTAAATAAATCTAATTAAGGTAATAACGGCGTTAAGTAAATAGGAACAGTTAGTTTCCTTTCGTTTATGAAAGTATTGAAGTCTTCCTCTAAGTAAAGGTTTATTACTTGGTTGAACAGAATATATTAACTGATGATAAGCCCTTTATATTAATCTTTTTTCCGTAAAGGTTTTCTATCCATTGAAATTACAAAATACCAAGTCACATCTACTTCAGAAGGAAAAATAATTCACATGAGGTGTCGTCGTTGTTCTTTCCTAAACAATACTTACAATTTTCCGAGTTGATCTTTTGTATCCTCTGGCAACACACTCTACTAAATTACAGCACACTGTGCGCCTGGGAATTGTTTGCGTATTCTGAAGCTACAATTTCCATAGATGAGAAAAATCAAAAAAAAAAAAAAAAAATCGTCGAAGTGATTTTTTAATAAATCGCGGGCAAGGGTCACATTTTTAGAATTTTTTTTGAGGTTTTCAGAATTTTGCATGGAAACCGCAAGTCCTATCGAAAGGCGGTTAGAAAAAATTTTGTAACTGTAAAAATTCTCTTCAAGATTGACCTTTATGAAATTTTTATCATTTTTGAGATGTAGAAGTTCCAATTGGGACAATGACCGATTGTATCGCATCCTTAAAAAAACGATGTCATACACTGTGCTTAAGTATCTTTAAGTGAAAAATGCAAAACACCAAAAAAAAAAAGAAAAAAATAACCGTAAGGATTTTTAAATAAATCGCGGCCTAAGTTCTCATTTTTAGGGTTTCTTAGGTTTTCAAAATTTTGCTTGGAAACCGCAAGCACTATCGAAATGGGACTAAAGAAAATATTGTGAGAATTTTCACTGCTACAACACAAAAAAAAATCAAACCTCAAAATACACAAAATTAGCCAAAACTGGTTCGTGAGGACCAGACCAACCCTTATATAAACAAATTTCCTTTGCAATTCCATTTGAAAAAATTTAAAAAATTTTCTTGTAGCACATCTACGATTTTGGTATGGAGGATATGGAAAAAATTTGGTTTCAAATCTGTTTGCGTTCACAAATTGACCGATGTGCGCAAAAGATATAGCGATTTTTATTCTCTAATAAAGAAAAAATATTTTAACATTTCTTTTTATACCCTCAGCCTTTAGGCTAAAGAGGGTATTTACACTTTGATACGGCCAAAAATGTGCCTCATCGAAATAATGGTTTTAGACCCCAAGTATGTTTGTACGATATCCGTTTCAGACAATTTTGAGTCGATCAAGCAATGTCCGTCCGTCTGTCTGTCTGTCTGTCCGTCTGTCTGGCTGGTGCGCACGATAACTCTCGAACGGATCAATCGATTCGGTTCAAATTTTGGGTATCGAAATATTTTGTCCAGATTTGATTTAAGTTCGAAGATGGGCTATATCGGTCCACTCCTTCAGGTACCTCCCCCACAAAAGTTCAAAAATGTTCGGAAAAATTGTCCGCACGATAACTCTTGAAGGAAGTAACCGAATTAGTCCATACTTTGCACATCGTGACATTTCTACCAGACATAGATGAGGTTCCAATGTGGACCCTATTGGTTCACTCTTTCGGGTACCTCCCACACAGAATTTTGCTTAAGTGCAGTTTAAGGCCTGCTCTCGAATCGCTTTGATTTTTGTTGCAGCCACTTGTATTCACTACCCCCATTACGACGATATAATTTTTTTCAGGAGCAAGTCCATATGTCCTCAGAAATCAGCACGAAAACTGCAAACAACCCATATAATACCATGTGTCGCAGTTAGAGTGCACGATAACTCTCGAACTTCTTCTTCTTCTTTATTTGCTAATTCGATTTTCGAATGTAAGCGACCATACAATACAATACATATCGAGGTACATTTCATTTACTTATTTATATACATATTAAATTTGATATTATTTAGTACTATATATTTATAAATTATTAACAATTATCTCAAAAGTGTTTCTATTTCTTGCCGCATTTAGAAGGTTTGCCGAATTATTATATTTTGTCCATTCTTCTATGTTCTTTAGCCAGGTCATCTCTTTTCGGCCTCTGGTACGCCGACCTTCAACTGTTGCTTTCAGGATTTTTTGTAATAATCTATATTTTACATTTCTCATGATGTGTCCCAGATATGAGGTTTTTCGTTTTTTGATTGTAGCTATGAGTTCTCTTCTTTGATTCACTCTTGTCAATACTTCGACATTTGTCACGTGCGCAGTCCATGGTATTTTTAAAGCTCTGCGGTAGACCCACATTTCGAAGGCTTCCAATCGTCGTATATCAGCAGCTTTAATAGTCCACGTCTCCACGGCATACAGTAGAACTGACCAGATGTAGCATTTTATAAACCTTGCTTTTGTTTCGATGTTTATATCATGATTGACAAGGATTTTCTTATATTTAAAAAATGTATCTCTTGCCATCTCTATCCGACATCGTATTTCCTTCGAGCAATCCCATTGGTCATTAATACGTACACCCAGGTATTTGAAGGTATGTACTCTCTCGACATATGCATTATTTATTTTTAATTTAGCTTCATTATGTTGATTTTTCTTACTAACAATCATTAGCTTTGTTTTGTTAGTATTAATTTTTAGTCCTTATGATTCGCTACATAAGGTGAGTTGGGTTACTAATTTTTGGAGTCCTGATATACTATCAGCGATTATAGTAGTATCATCTGCATATCTAATGTTGTTTATAAAGGTGCCGTTTATTTGTATTCCTTCCCGGATATTTGTAGTGGATTCTTGGAAAATTCTCTCTGAGTATATATTAAATAGGAGTGGAGATAAAATACATCCTTGTCTGACTCCTCTCGATATTGATATCTCATCTGTCAGACTTCCATTGACATTTATCTGTGCAGTTTGCTGCCAGTATAAGTTTCTAATGCACCGGATTTCTTTATCATCAATTCCGATAGACACAAGTATTTCCATTAACTTATCGTGTTGCACTGTGTCAAACGCTTTCTCATAATCTATAAAGCACAAGAAAATGTCCTTGTGAACATCTCGGCATTTTTGTATTAGGACCTGGACACAAAGTAGAGCTTCTCTCGTCCCCATCCCTTCCTTAAAGCCAAATTGATTTGATCCCATAGCTTGTTCGCATTTTTGATATATTCTTTTGTGAATAATTCGTAGAAATATTTTCAGGGAGTGGCTCATTAAACTGATTAGGCGGTAGTCGCTACACTGTTTAGCGTGACTTTTTTTAGGAATCGCTATAAACGTTGATTTTAGCCAGTCTTGTGGGTAAAAGCCTGTATTGTATATGTGGTTCATCAAACTTGTCAAGAGATCAATGTTATTTTCGTCAATCATTTTTAGCAATTCAGCGGGAATTTCGTCTGGTCCCGTTGCTTTCCTATTTTTCAGTGATGTTATAGCACTTTCAACCTCCATCTTCGTAATACTTGATCCAGTCAACGGTTCTGGTGTTTGGTCATTAAAACATGTTCTGTTATTATCAGTAAATAGATGTTGGATATACTTCTTCCAAATTACTTTCTTCTCTGATTCTTCAAACACTGCTTCATTTTTGTTGTTGTAAAGAATTGGCGAAATTGTTCTGCGATATATTCCTGCTGTCTCTTTCAGTTTTTTGTGCAAATTAAAATCGTCGTGCAAGCTTTGCAATTTTTCTATTTCCTGGCATTGGTTATTTAAATGTTTATTTTTTGCAGCTCGAATCTGTATTTGAATTTCTCGGTTCAATTCCCAATACTTTTCATAGTTCGAGTTTTTATATTGCCGTCTTTCGTTTAATAGTTCCTGAATTTCAGTTGTCATCCATTCTTTTGTTTTTGGTCTTACGAAATTTCCCAGCGTATTTTTTCCGATGTTATGTATAGTATTTTTTGATTTTATCCCATATATTTTCCACATTTTCCCTATGGATGTCACTTAGTTCCGAATTAATAAGACTTTTTACATGTACTTTAGTGGCTGGATCGTCAAGTTTGCCAAGGTCAAGTTTTCGATGTTGTTTTTTCTTCAGCGGAGCCCTAATTTTGATGTATATATTGGCCATAAGGAGATTGTGGTCAGATGGTACGTCTGCTCCTGGATATGTAGATACTTTCGATACAGAAGTGGAGTAACGTTTGTTAACCAGAATGAAATCGATTTGGTTTCTTATTACGTTTCCAATGCTATCCTGGGGGGATTTCCAGGTGTAGAGTCTTCTAGCTGGTAGACAGAACATCGTGTTTGTTATCTTCATCTGGTATTCTTGGCAGAACTGTATGAGTCTGTCACCTTTCTCATTTCTTTCTCCCAATCCATATTGTCCAGTAACTCCTGTTACTGCCTCTTTTCCTACTTTAGCGTTAAAGTCGCCTTGGATGATGGTTATTTCATGTTGTTTTGTCAGGTGTAGCAATTCTTCGATTTCACTGTAGAACGCCTCTATTTCTTCATTGCTTTTGTCCGACGTTGGAGCATAAACTTGAATAACATTGATGTTGAGAGGTTTCGCTTCAATTTTTATCATCATTGTTCTATCGGATTTTGATACAAATCCTAAAACATTTTTAGCTATGCGGTCTGTTACAATTATTCCAACCCCATTCCTATGCGTTTTGTTGAGATTGCCTGAGTAAAACATTTTCGAGTTTTGCGATATAAATTCTCCGCAATCTGGCCACCACGTTTCGCTTATACCAAGTATATCAATGTGAAGTCTATTCATTTCGTTTAGAGTATTAGCTAGTTTTCCAGCTTCGTAAAGACTGCGTACATTCCATGTACCGATGTTAAGTTTTGATTTTGTTTTACCTCCGGGGATTCTTAGCACCCTTGTGATGCCGGAGACTAAGGGCCGTTTGTTTTTGTTTGTATTCATGATTGTATGGTTTTCAAGGGATAGTACTTCAGTGGTTTCCCGTTGCCTTCTGAAGGGTTTAGAATTTTCCTTTTCTGTATTCAGCCGCTCCTCCTGGAGTTCAGACGCTGTTTGTTGCCGCTCAATATGAGACAGACG
The DNA here is from genome assembly GCF_047663935.1 of Musca autumnalis. NCBI lineage: Eukaryota > Metazoa > Arthropoda > Insecta > Diptera > Muscidae > Musca > Musca autumnalis. The sequence continues at coordinate 191,563,718 of NW_027411977.1, read as the reverse complement.
CCGCTTTGATGTGATCAGTTCATTCGCCGCAGTTGTAGATAACACGCACCGTTGACTTCCCACGTTGTGGATTGTTCTTAGCTTCAGCGTTCACCATCGACCTTACCGACATGGGTGGCCCTACCAGTAGCTACGCTACCGCCGGTATCGCTCTTAGGATCTTCACGCTTACTAGACTCTCGAACGGATCAACATATTTGGTTAAAATTTTGGGTCTTTCAATATTTTGTCCAAACTTAGTTTAAATTCGAAGATAGACCATATCGGTCCACTCCTTCCGGTACCTCCCCCACAAAGGTTCAAAATTTTTCGCCAAGATTGTGGGCATGATAACTCTAGGAGGGAATAACCGAATTGAGCCAAACTTTGCTATTGGTAATATTACTTTCAGGCATAGATCAAGTTCTAATATGGACTATATCGGTCCAGTCATTTGAGTACCTCCCACGCAAAATTTGGAAAAAGTATAGTTTAACAACTCCTCTCTGATCTTATTAATTTGTGACGCAACAGGTTGCGCTAGCGGCCCCTGTTACGACGTTGTAATTTTTTTTTCGTGGGAAAGTCCATACTTCCTGAGATAATGACCCAAAAAGGTCCAGAAAATCCTACCGGCGCCAACTAAACTGGCTAATGTGTAAAATAACCCTTTAAGAGAGAAATCGATTTAGCTCAAACTTTGTAAATTGAAAAGTAGAATTTTAATATATTTAAATTCAGAAAATTAATTACAACATATTTAATTATATAGTCTGCCAGGAAAATATCCATAGACTAATAAAGAAAAAATATTTCCTACAGATTTGTATTAGGTCCGAATATGTACTACATCTAATCTCTCCTATGGGTACACCCTACCCAAAGTTTGGAAAAAATGCACTCGTCTTGGATCATTCTGAATTTTGTTGCAACATGTTGTTTTTGTTTGTTTTGTGTTAACTTTTTTTCTTCGGGTACGTGGCTGAGGGTATATCTCTGTCGGCTCAGCTGACTGATACTTTACTTGTTTTATTGAGAAAATGTATGCATATATCTGTAACAGCAGAGAAAAAATTATTGTTAAAATATTATTCCAAAAATATTTTTTGGTTCTATTATAAAAACAAGTAAGCAAAGGCTATAGTCGGACGGGGCCGACCATGTGATACCCTACACCACAACCTTTCCGGGTTCGATTCCCATCAAATTGTCTACTTGAACTAAAATACCAACTATTTTCAATGACCTTTCTAATTTATCGATCCTAATAAAATGGCTAAACTTGGTATTTGCTTTCATACAATTTTCGAAGCCCAGAAGAGATCTAACGAAACCAAAAAGTCATTTAAAGCAAGTTTATAAAACGTTTTTGTTTGAATATTTCTTGATTTTATCTGAAAGTTCTTGGTAACTTTTCCATGTTGAGAATTGAACCCACGTACCTAATAAAGCGGGCCAAATTTGTTGTAGGATTTATCAGAATGTTCCATTTTACTAAACTAAACCAAACAAGTAAAAAAGCATTAAGTTCGGCCGGGCCGAACTTTTCATACCCTCCACCATAAAATATTCATTCCTGTCCCCAACTTTAAGTGAGTACGTTAAAATGTCAGATAATATACATAAAATGCTTCATTCAGGAGGCCCTTTTTTATGGTGCCTATATCTAACTGTTGACAATTTTTGGTGGGCTAGAAATTGGGAGGTACTGTTATATAGGGGTTATAATAAAACATGGGTCTATGTTGAGAGTTTTTGATGGGAGCCTTTAATGTCAAATAACTCCTAATTCGGTTAAAAAATTTAGCTAGAATCCTCAAAATATCGAAAATCGGTACATAACGTGGGAACTTCAAATGTCATTAACAGCTAGTTCGGAGGTATCTGGGCTATACGAAAATATGAACTTAAATGAACAATTTTTGTTGCAAAATTTTTGTTGACTTTTAAATTTCAAATTACAGAAAGTTCGTCCAAAAATAAAGCTAAGGTACGGAAAATCGGGAGGTTTGTTTTGGGGCTATACAAAAACATGGACCTACGTTCGGTTAAACATTTTAGGTAAAATCCTCAAAGTACCGAAAATCGGGAAGTATCGTTATATTGGGGCTATGTTGAAAATTGTTGATGCAGATGCGTGGTGACCACTACAACCTTCAAATGTCAAATTGCAGTTAGTTCTGTTAAAAATTGTAGCTAAAATGGCCAAATTACTGAAAATTGGGAGGTACATGGGAGCTATATCCGAACATGGACCTATGTTGACAATTTTTGATGGAGAGGTGTTGTGACCACCAAGAACTTCAAATGTCAAATTACTGCCAGTTCGGTTTAATATTGTAGCGAAAATCATCAAATTACTGAAAATCGGGAGGTACCGTTATATGGGGGCTTTCCTGACAATTTTTGGTGGAGGGGTGTGGTGACCACTAAGAATTTCAAATGTCAAATGTTCAAATTACAGATAATTCGGTTAAAACTTGTTGGTAAAATTCTCAAAATACCTGAAATCGGGCGGTAACGTTATATGGGGGCTATTCCAAAACATGGACCTATGTCCACTAGTTATATAAGTTTATTGACATTAAAGAACCCTAAATGTCAATTGATAGCTAAATCGGTCTGAAAATGTAGATAAAAACGTCAAAATGTCGTAAATCGGGGGTACCGTTATATGGGGGCTATACCAACACGTGGACCTAGGTCCACAACTTTTGTTATATGAATTTAGTTATACTTAAGAACCCTAAATGTCAAATTATAGCTATATCGGTCTGAAAATGTAGCTAAAAACGTCAAAATACCGTAAATCGAGGGGTACCGTTATATGGGGGCTATACCAAAACGTGGACTTATGTCCACAAGTTTTGTCACATAAATTTATTGACACTTAAGAACAATAAATGTCAAATTATAGCTAAATCGGTCTGAAAATGTAGCTACAAACGTCAAAATACCGCAAATCGGGGGGTACCGTTATATGGGGGCTATACCAAAACTTGGACCTATGTCCACAACTTTTGTTATATAAGTTTATTGACATTTAAGAACCCTAAATGTCAAATTATAGCTACATCGGTCTGAAAATGTAGCTAAAAACGTCAAAATACCGCAAATCGGGGGATACCGTTATATGGGGGCTATACCAAAACGTAGACCTATGTCCACAACTTTTATTATATAAGTTAATTAACACTTAAGAACCCTAAATGTCAAATTATAGCTGCATCGGTCTGATAATGTAGCTAAAAACGTCAAAATACCGTATATCGGGGGGTACCGGTATATGGGGGCTATACCAAACCGTGGACTTATGTCCACGCCTTTTGTCATATATGTTTATTGATACTTAAGAACCCTAAATGTCAAATTATAGCTAAATCGGTCTAAAAATGTTGCTAAAAACGTCAAAATACCGCAAATCGGGGGGTACCGTTATATGGGGGCTATACCAAAACGTGGACCTATGTCCACAAGTTTTGTTATATATGTTTATTGACACTTAAGAACCCTAAATGTCAAATTATAGCCAAATCGGTCTGAAAATGTAGCTAAAACCGTCAAAATACCGTAAATCGGGGGGTACCGTTATATGTGTTTATACCAAAACGTGGACCTATGTCCACAACTTTTGTTATATAAGTTTATTGACACTTAAGAACCCTAAATGTCAAATTATAGCTACATCGGTCTGAAAATGTAGCTAAAAACGTCAAAATACCGCAAATCGGGGGGTACCGTTTTATGGGGGCTATACCAAAACGTGGACCTATGTCCACAACTTCTAATATATAAGTTTATTAACACTTAAGAACCCTAAATGTCAAATTATAGCTACATCGGTCTGATAATGTAGCTAAAAACGTCAAAATACCGTATATCTGGGAGTACCGTTATATGGGGGCTATACCAAAACGTGGACCTATGTCCACAACTTTTGTTATATAAGTTTATTGATACTTAAGAACCCTAAATGTTAAATTATAGCTAAATCGGCATAAAAATGTAGCTAAAAACTTCAAAATACCGCAAATCGGGGGATACCGTTATATGGGGGCTATACCAAAACGTGGACCTATGTCCACAAGTTTTGTTGTATATGTTTATTGATACCCTAAATGTCAAATTATAGCCAAATCGGTCTGAAAATGTAGCTAAAAACGTCAAAATACCGTAAATCGGGGGGTACCGTTATATGGGGGCTATACCAAAACGTGGACCGATATAGACCATCATCGAACTTGACCTGCCTGCAAACAAAAGACGCATTTTCCCAAAATTTCAGCGTCCTATCTCCATTTTTGTGGATGCTAGAGTGATTACCACAGACGGACGGACGGACGGACGGACGGACGGACGGACGGACGGACGGACGGACGTGCTCAGATCGACTTAGAATTTTACCCTGATCAAGAATATATATACTTTATAGGGTCGCAAATGAGTATTTCAATGCGTTACAAACGGAAAAACAAACTTAATATACCCTCCATACTATGGTGGAGGGTATAAAAACTGCGCAATATTTGCATGGGTAGTACAATTTTTCAATTTTATTTGATTCAACCTATTCTGATGATCGCAAAATTTGGACAGTTTTTTGTACATTTTTTTATTATAATTGGGATATTTTCCGAAAATATGGCAACACCCTCAAGTTTTTTCTTGGGAATGTTGGCATAGTATAGGACTCTCAAAAAGTATATGGTATGGATCTGTAATAGGAACACATCAGAAGATACCTTAACATATAAAAAGAAAAAAAATCAAACCTATTCAAATGACCGCTAGTGTATATACAATGCAATTTGGTATATTTGATAATTGGGAAAATTGCGTGTTTATTGAAGATCTATCGTCCAAAAATTGCGGATCTTGCGGATTTGCGGCGCAAGTACAAAAAAATTCAAAACAATTCGAGAGGACTCTTACATACATATGTTCCCACAACATCCCCGAAGGGACAAGGGAGACTTCTCTCATATCAATGAGTGCATGCCGATTCATATTGGCTCAATGATATGGAATCTACTTTTTATTGCCGAGTCTGAACGGCGTGTCTTACGAAACCACTTGTAGAAGTATTTCATGGCTTAAATACTCAGGAAATGTCGCCAGCATTACTGAGAGGTAATTGTGCCACCGTTAAATTTGATGTTGTTGTTTGATGTTGCTTGGCCTGGGATTCGAACCGCAGACCTTCTGAGTGCAGGGCGGACGTGCTAACCATTGCACCACGGTGGCCCCTTAAATTAAATTTCTCTTTTCCGAATTTTGTGTGGGAGGTACCCTAGGGTGTGGACCGATCTAGTCTTATCAGATCTATATCTGGAAGGAATAATAATATATGGAAAGTTTGGAGCAAATTGATTGCTCACTTCGCCAGTTATCGTTCACACAATTTTTCGAAAACAATTTTAAACTTTTTTGGCGGAGGTGTGGTCCGACGTAGCCTACATTCGAACTTAAACAAAGCTTGGACAAAATATTACGAAGTATAAAATTGGGTTCTAATCGATAGATCCGTTCGAGAGTTATCGTGCACATCAGCCAGCTAGACATAAAGAGAGACAGATGAACGGACAGGGCTAAATAGACTCCAAATTTTCTGAAACGAATTTCCAAACATACTTGGAGTTTAAAACCAATATTTCGATGAGATACATCGTTGGTCGTATTTTCTTTGTATCCCCTTTACCCTAAATCCTGAGGTATAAAATAGGTGACGAAGCGACCCCATGCAGCAACATTTGTATAAAAAATCCAATTTAACAACTAAACTGAAATTTTCTCTGTTACACAAAACCCATTATATACTAGGCAGTAGACCCATTATCTACCAGGCACGTTATTGCAATTTGCATCAGAGAAAAGGTCAGCAGTTATTATTCCATATGTAGGCTACTTTGCCGGTATACGCCCTCCAGGAATTAAAATTTGGACCAAAAACAAGTAAAAAAGTGTCTGTCGGCTCTGCCGACAGATATATACCCTCAGCCAATATGAAGCGAAACTTTCACCTCCGGACAGATAGAATGTATTTAAGGTCTCTTCAGAATTTTTTGGCGTTTTTTGGACATTTGAATTTGCCGACAAAAATGTGGATTAGGAATAACCTGCAGGGCAGGTACCCTTAGGGAGGACCGATATGGGCCATTTTAGAAGTTAAACTAAATTTTGATAAAATATTAGGAGATCCAAAGTTTGGACCAAATTGGTTACCCCATCCAAGTGATATCGTCCTAGCACTTTAGTGAAATTAATTAAATATTCGGGAGATGTACCGAAAGTTGTGACCGGTATTGCCCATGAAACTAAGTTTGGAAATAATATGACGAAGACTAAATATTGGACCAAATCGGTTGAACAATTCGAAAGTTATCGTGCTCTCCTTTGGGCCCAGTAGTGCCTGAGTACTTATTAAGGTCTCTCGCAACCCATAACCCCGTAGTGCTTGAAATGCGTGTAAATCGCGAAATCCTTAAAATCACTTGATGCGCATGCGTTTTACCAATACAGCGAATTCTTCTCTTTTAATTTGTACACATTTGCCAGGATTTACTTTGGCCGCTAAGATGTAGCATCGTCAGCAGTTTAGTATGCAACAAACTGTATTACGCTTATATTTTGCACAAAGTGCATACACTTTTTATGCGCATCCGATTTCACTATCAACCGTGAAAAAATACATCGATCTAAACATATTTCAATAAAATCCATCAAGAACCGTGGATGTAGCATCACACAGTATTTTTTGGGTAAATCGGATACAGCTCCTATGCCACTAAATTTGTCAAACCGCTGTTTTCGCACAAACGCGAGTGATGATTCACTTTCTTCATTGAAATGGAAACGATCCACATTAAACGCGAATTAGTCAGCGATATTTTGAAAAACATTTTTCGCAAATTTTTCAATTTTTGCAGTAGCCATTTCCGCCGTTCTAGTAGATGGATTTTTACGATCTGTGATTCATATGATCCGGATCGTCGAAAAACTAAAATATCGCGGGGTACCAGCACACTCAAAACGATATTGTAAATACTGTACCCAAAAAATAGGTTTTTTAGAAAAAATATCGAACTAAATTTTTGCCTTTGGCAGTAGATTACTCTGCTGCTGTGTGGGCTACATACTTAATATACATATCAGATTATGCGAAATCGCGAGTTCTTTAGTCCTATAATTGGTTTTTCGAAATATCCGAATGCACGTCCCAGTTACATAAAAAATACAAAAAACACCTGAAATCCGGCTTCAAAATGTCAGCATCCATAAAAGGTGGATGCAGTGGAAAGTTTGGAAAGTGGTACATTAGAAGTGTAATCTTCATTTTGTATTCTCCAACTTTTACTTTGGACAGATGTCCGTCATTTGAATGGTTTAATCAGAAATCTAATAGCAATGTAAAAAACCTGTTTAGATTCAACGTGTTTTTACCTATGGTTTTTCCTTTACGCGGTCGTAACTACCACGTAAATTAAAATTTTCTGCTAAATTTTTGAGCTTTGTACAAAAACATCTAAATTAATCCAGCAATAGTCATAGTTACTGGCAAACTACAATAGTTCGCGTATTATAATAGTGCAAACCTTGGCTTCATGGAAACTAAAAAATTTTGACTTTTCCTCATATACCCTTTCTAGCCTAAAGGCTGAGGGTATAATAAAATTTGTATATTTTTCATACAAAAGTAATGGTCAATGTCACCCGCAAAATAATATCAGATCATCATGCAAAACTATAGGCATTTCTTCTACTTAAACTCTTACCTTGTGCAAAATTTCGTGACGATTGAGCTATAATTGCGACCTCTAGAGTGTTGTTATGTAAGGCTGTAGCTCTGTTATCTGATCACGTACATCAACGTAATCGACATCAATGCAAAGGTCAAGACATCGTCTTCCTAACTCACGAGGGAAGAATGTGCCTTTCAGGAACAATGATATATGCTGTATATTAATTTTTTTTACAATTTTCACACAAAAGTTTTTGTCCATTTAACCCTCTAAATATTATCTGATCGGCATCTCAAATTGCAAGCTTCTTCTTTGTCATATACTCTTATCTTATTTAAAATTTCGAGCCGATCGGACTGTTATTGCGACCTACAGAGCATCAAAATCGGAAAAAAAATTATATTTTTGGTCCATTTCACCCGCTAAATATATCACGATCATCACCAATTAAAATAGCGATCTATTCTGATGTGAAACCGACCTCCATACCAAATTTCGTGACGATCGGTCCATAATTGCGGCCTGGAGTTTTATTACAATTTATAATGGACAGACGGACGGACGGACGCACATCTCAAAATCGTTTTATCTCGCCGAGATATGAAGATTGGTATACCACATTGGGGGTCTCCGACGAATATTTCGAGGTGTTACATGAATTTTTACCAAAACAAATTTATAATACCCTTTCCACATAGTGGTGTAGGGTATAATTAGAAAAAAAAATTGGGAGTTCGTCAACTATTTCGCTAAAATCCCATACAATAATTAATGTACTCTTCTTAAACTTCATCAAGAAATATGGTTTACTATCGCGAAAGTAATATTGAAATTACAATTATTCAAAAAATATGAAAATTAAAAACGTTGTTATTCGCTAATTAGTTAAAGTCGGTTGATGCGCATCCGATTTTGGATACAGCTATTCAATCTCTTTTAATATCTATGAATATTTCCATGTTTCACTCAGCGGCCATTGTGTGCCATCAGTTGCATCACATCACACCACAATGGGTGGGTAAAAGTCGCGCAAATGGCATACGATTTTGATGCGCATCCGGTTTCATTAGCGCCCATCAAGACTAACTAAACATGGATCTACGTTAATAATTTTCGGTGGAAAGTTTTTGTCACTGCAGAGGTTCGCAAATGTCATGTTGCAGGTAGTTCAGTCGAAATATGCAGGCCAAACTCTCAAAATATCGAAAATCGGGAGGTACGGTTAAAATGGGCTATTCCTAAACAATGGGCCTATGTTGACAATTTTTGGTTTAGAAGTTTCGTGGCTGCAACTCAAATGTCAAGTTAAGGGTAGTTTAGTCAAAGAAGTAGCTATATAGTTAATCCGGTCTGAAATGTAACCTCAAATCGGGCGGTACCCTAAATGCCAAATTATAACTAATTCCATTTCTAAGTATGTCTAAAAATTTAAAAATACCTCAAATCTCGCTGTACCGTATAATGAGAGCTATCCCAAAACATATTCATAATTTTTAGAAGATATGTTTTTAAACTTCTAGGAACTTTAAATGTCAAATTATGGCTAAAACTCCACACCAACAATAGTAATAATTAAATTTAGGATTCCACCTTTATCCACCCACCTTGACCAAAAATCATGAATGTTAAAAATGTCGTGTAGCGTTAAGTAAAGCTATCTTAAGGGTTTTTTCAGCTGATTTTATTTATTCAATAGCGATCGTTCAGAATAGTTTATATACTAGTTTGAAATTTGGAACAGAGTAGCCTCAGCCTAATATATTAATCGTTGCATGGTTAGAAATGAAAATGAACCATATCAGACCACGTTCGTTCCCCTTACAAAAGTTCCGCCCGGTATTTTGAAGTTTTTAACCAAATTTTTCAAAAGAATTGACGCAATAACCAAAAAATATTTCAAATATATTACTCATATAGGTTTATGTTTTGGTGTATCCCAGAATTTTCAACTACATTAGCTCTTATTTGGCATTTCGGATTCTAATTGCTGCAGAGATTTGCAATATAGGTCCACGTTTTCTATATCGAATGATATTCAGTATTTCGAAGTTATTAGCCCAATTTTTAAAAATATTGTCTGTAATATGGATTTTGGAAATCTTTTGGTGGGAGAACCTCCATACAAAAAGTGATCACAATAGATCCACATTTGAATACGGGGATTCCATTTGTGAATATGTCGAATAGAGATATACAGTGTTTTGATACGGCGGAGGATATAAACAGTTCGGCCAGAACATAATGCATTTTCTTCTTGTTTAAAGTACATATCCATTAATCACACACTAACTTCAACATCCAGATTCTACTTCATAACATATGTGTGTACATATAAACATCCACAATTCTTAAAGTATTCTCATTAGACCTGCTCTTTGAATATTTCCTAATATTCGTCTCATTTAAACAATCTTCAAAACGTTTTATACGTTTTATAAATATCCTATAAACGTCAAACTTTCTTTACTACTTTGCTGTAGTAATAAAAACGAAATTAACCACAACTGAAATCCCCAAAAAGTTCCACAAAGAAATTTCTTTCTAAGCTGGTAGGTATTATAACTTCCCGTAGCAAAAATATTTAATCTAATTTTTGCTTTTCGATAAAAGCTGAAGCTGAAGAAATTAATCTCATTACGATAGGCAATTAGTTAAACATCACTTAATGTTATGTGGCGTATGAGTAATATTCATGGATGATATTGTGATATGGGATGATGGTTGGTTATTGTCGGCGTATCAGTAATACTGACATTATGTTCATGTGGCACGTATACGTACAAAGAACTTTGTTATTGTTACTTTTTACTTTGACTTGAAAAATGCCACAATTGATTTAAAATAACATTACTTTTTGTGGGAGGAGAACGGAGAGGAAAAGTAACATTTGGCAGATAATCTACAGAAGTTATTTTGCTAAACTTTTTTTCTGGCTAATGAAAAATCCCATTTGAATTAGTCAGTCTATTTTGGGGAGAGGGAAAGATAAGACAAAAATGTTTTGATGGCAAATTGCGGGTAATGAGAAAAAGCAATGAAACCAAAACACTGAAGTGAGTATTACCCATCCCTCCTATAATTCTATACTTTCAACACCATTTAGTTTTTATGGCATGTGAGAAGGGGAGTATACAATTTCCAGAGCATTGGTGTGAAAATGGTATGAGTGAATATAGCTATTAGTTAGCTATTTACAGTAACATTAAAGTTATCACCTCGGTATTTGACATGTACACATGTTCTATCTGTCTGTCTGTCCTACTAAAAGAAACATATTTCTTATTTCTGGTCCCTCTGTATTTATACGCACTTAGTCACGTCTTTGCACACACCCAGGATATGGTACATATGTAGTTCCTTGGCGAAATAAATGAACAATGAAGATGATAGAAAAACAACATGCGATGTAAAAGAATCACATCTGCTGATAAGGGAATTAGTAAAATGGCTAATAAAACATGCTCGAATAACAATTTATTTAGTCAATTGTTTGTTACAATACACACATCGACTTATCTTTTATGTGTTTATTTATGAGCGGAGATTCGTGTCTCCTCTAATAGAATAGTAAATCATAATAGAAACATAAAGAGAGAAAAACACAAACTACATACAGCTATGTAAATTATAAATAACTTCCGTTTCCGGGCAAAAAAACTCAAGTTCGTTAATTTTTATTAGAATGCGAAAATACTTACATAGTTATGTTCAGATAGGTATATTTTTCTATTTAGGGGATAATCCATCGCTACAATTGTGTTTGGCTTTAGTCGCTACACTTTAAACGTAAATTTATGTTTAAATGGGAAAGATGATGGCAATTGTCGACAAGTTGAGGACATTTATAAGACATTTTGATATTTTAAGAATTTGTTCTTGTTAGACAGGTGACTTTCTCTATTTTTATACTAGTAGCCTAAGCATGCAAAAAATCATTACCAAATTTGTTTTAAAAAAACCCTCAATAATGTTGGCGATATTTTCTGAGTATTTCACCCATGAAAAACTTCTCTACAAGTGGTGTTTTAGGACACGCTGCACAGTGGATCCACTTGTTTGGAGAAAGTGGCCAAAAATATTTCCAGTGTAAATATCAAGCTAATGCACTGTGTACAGCTTTGTGCTGCCGCTATGATTGTTATACGAAACCATGAGCGTATCATTCTCCCCTCTTTCCCCTCTGGAGGGGGTAAATAGTATGAACTGTTTTATGCTGTTAATACAAAATGTCTTGAACAGAAATACCGATTATCTTATGCTGCAAAAATAGGCATGGGTAAACTAAACAATCTACAAAACATCATAAAAATGAACGAATTTACCGGGTTAAATATACCAAAATTTTTGTCTGAAAATTAGTAACATTTTTAATAAAGATATTATAGCATTCATCCTGGAAGACGCGCACCTTGCACGTATATGGAAGGAAAAATTCTTGGCCTTTCCATTGGTGCCAAATATGTTAATGTACGTGGTCAGATAACAGAGTTATACAGTAAAATATCTACAGTAACCATGTTCTGGGGCAACTTTATTCTGTGGCCCACCATTTAAAGTCTGGCACTAGATGGCAGCTCATATTAATACTGGATAATCTTAAACCCTAGACCTGCATTGGAATATTATTTCCGAGGTGGACACTGGTGGGCATCATGACTAAAACCTTAGGTCAAATTTAAATATATGATCGAATTGACATTACAAAATTACACTAAGAAAACATACATCTAACTGGAATTCTAAAACACGTTAAAACACTATCTGTTAAAAAAATTAAGCTATTACCTCCTTCTTCAAAATCCATTATAATATTTTGCAATACGTACGAGGGCGGTTCGGAAACTTCTTAGCCTATCAATGAAAGAGAATAGTTAGTTTTTCAAAAATATTTTTATTTTTCAATACAATCTCCTGAAACTTCAATACACTTAGTCCAACGCTTTTCTAGCAATTCTATCCCTTGATTAAAATAGTTCTCCTCAAGGTCTTCAAAATAGTGGTTTACAACTATAATTGCATCTTCATTTCAGGTAAAACGCTTGCCAGCAAGGATTTTTTTAGATTTGGGAACAAGTAAAAGTCAGTGGGAGCTAAATCAGGAGAATAAGGTGGGTGGTCAAGCAACTCGTACTTTAATTCGTTGATTTTAGCCATTGTTAAAACGCTCTTGTGCGCTGGTGCGTTGTCTTGATGAAAAATTATTTTTTTGTATTGTAAGCCAGGACGTTTTTCTCGAATCTGAATTTATTGTTTTACCCTCTTGCAGATAGTCACTCAATAAAATACCTTTGAAGTCCCAAAAAACCGTTGCCATAACCTTACCAGCCGATTGAATTGTTTTTGCCTTCTTTGGGGCACTTCCTCCAGCTTCAGTCCATTGTTTGGATTGTTCTTTTGTCTCTGGAGTAAAGTGGTGGATCCATGTCTCATCAACAGTTATGAAACGACGCTTAAAATCCATTTTATTCCGCTTAAAACGATCCAAACAACCTTTCATTCTTATGCGTTTTTGATCGACTGTTAACAAATGCGGCACCCATCTTGCAGAAAGCTTTTTCATCTGTAGTTCTTCATGCAAAATTAAATGGACTCGATCATTTGAGATGCCTATGATATTAGCAATTTCACGCACTTTTATTCGTCGATCATTTAATACCATATCATGCACTTTGGCTACGATTTCTGTTGTTGCTGCTGTTTTTGGAGGTCCACTACGTGGTTTATCTTCAATGCTTGTACGACCACGTTTAAACTCAGCAACCCAATTTTTTACTGTTCCATATGAAGGAGCACTTTCACCTAACACATTCACCATATCATTATGAATTTCTTGTCCCGATAAACCTTTTTTATATAACTATTTAATGACAGCAAGCATTTCTAATTTTTCCATTGTAAAAAAATTGCGGATGCGTCTTTTTTGAACACCTGTTTATATATGAAGGAGTTGGAGTTGAATGATCGAAACAAAATTTAACATGTGTTCATAACAGAGATGGCAGTTTCCAAAACACTTAACGTTTTCTGTTTATACCGCGATTTTTGTGCTAGGCTAAGAAGTTTCCGAACTGCCCTCGTATTCGTTTCGCGAACTTTTGAATATATTTACTTGCACGTAAATTGTAAGTTGTACTTACAACAAAAAATATTAGTCAAATGTTCCGACTTTTGGAGCTATTTTTTAACAAGAGCACGTTCGAATGAAACAAAAACTAATATATTTTAAAAAAAGGTTATGTCATACCTTTCGGAGTTGCCAGATGTTGTACCAAAATATTGACATTTAGTTTTTTATGTTTGGTCAATGGGTGGAACCACTGTGCGCTGTTCGAACTCGGCGATAAACTGTAGGTCGCATATCATTGAGCTATTTTATTTTTATACCCTCCACCATAGTATGGAGGGTATATTAAGTTTGTTTTTCCGTTTGTAACGCATTGAAATACTCATTTGCGACCCTATAAAGTATATATATTCTTGATCAGGGTAAAATGATCTGATCTGAGTCGATCTGTGCACGTCCGTCCGTCCGTCCGTCTGTGGTAATCACTCTAGCATCCACAAAAATGGAGATAGAACGCTGAAATTATGGGAAAATGCGTCTTTTGTTTGCAGGCAGGTCAAGTTCGATGATGGCCTATGTCGGTCCACGTTTTGGTATAGCCCCCATATAACGGGGCCCCCCGATTTACGGTATTTTGACGTTTTTAGCTAAATTCTCAGACCGATTAAGCTATAATTTTACATTAAGGGTTCTTAAGTATAAATAAACTTATATAAGAAAAGTAGTGGACATAGGCCCACGTTTTGGAATAGCCTCCATATAACGTTACCGCCCGAGTTCAGGTATTTTGACGTTTTATGTCACATTTCTAGACCGAATTAGCTATAATTTGATATTTAGGGTTCTTAGTGACCAAAAAACTTATATTCGAAAAAATTATGAACATAGGTCCATGTTTTGGTATAGCCCCATATAACGGTACCTCCCGATTTTCGGTATTTTGGGAATTTTACCTACAAGTTTTAACCGAATTTTCTGTAATTTTAACATTTGAAATTCTTAGTGGTCACCACACCTCTCAACCAAAAATTGTCAAGAAAGGTCGATGTATTGATAAAGCCCCCATATAAAAGTACCTCCCGATTTTCAGTAATTTGATGATTTTAGCTACAATATTAAACCGAACTAGCAGTAATTTGACACTTGAAGTTCTTAGTGGTCACAACACCTCTCCATCAAAAATTGTCAACATAGGTCCATGTTCGGATATAGCTCCCATATAACGGTACCTCCCAATTTTTAGTAATTTGGCAATTTTAGCTACAATTTTTAACCGAACTAACTGTAATTTGACATTTGAAGGTTGTAGTAGTCACCACACACCTGCATCAACAATTTTCAACATAGCCCCAATATAACGATGCTTCTCGATTTTCGGTACTTTGAGGATTTTACTTAAAATCTTTAACCGAACGTAGGTCTATGTTTTGGTATAGCCCCAAAACAAACCTGCCGATTTTCCGTACCTTAGCTTTATTTTTTGGACGAACTTTCTGTAATTTTAAATTTAAAAGCCAACAAAAATCCTGCAACAAAAATTGTTCATTTAAGTTCATTTTTTCGTATAGCCCACATACCTCCGAACTAGCTGTTAATGACATTTGAAGTTCCCAAGTTATGTACCGATTTTCGGTATTTTGAGGATTCTAGCTACAATTTTTAACCGAATTAGGAGTTATTTGACATTAAAGGCTCCCATCAAAAACTGTCAACATAGGTCCATGTTTTATTATAACCCCTATATAACGGTACCTCCCAATTTCTAGCCCACCAAAAATTGTCAACATACATAGTTAGATATAGGCACCGTAAAAAGGGCCTCCCGAAGGAAGCATTTTATTTACCTTATCTGACATTTTAACGTACCCACTAAAAGTTGGGGACAGGAATGAAAACTAATTATTCCATTTTAGTTCAGAATATTTTATGGTGGAGGGTATGAAAATTTCGGCCCGGCCGAACTTAACGCTTTTTTACTTGTTTATTTTATTTCGCTCTTTGCTGGATTTGTTCATGCGAACTTCTGATTTGTAGCCAAACACACGGCACACTATTTTACGCGTATGAATATTAAGGATTGTTTAAACGATTACATGTGCACCAGCAATTGTTTTTTATGTTGTTAACAAAAACTCGCATGCCGACGGTGAGCATTGAACACACAACCCTAGGACACACACGCCCTGTGGCACCGTACTCATTACTTAGTAAGTAGTGAAGTACGTAGTTTTAACTTATTACATTACTTTGTAATGGTTACGGATCCGAATATTTGCTGGGTGGCAATCCATACCCATAATTTTAGTTAATTCGTTCTGATAGAAAATACCTGAAAACGGTCGATACCGCTATATCGGGGATATACCAATATGTGGACCTCTGTTCTCAATTTTTAATTGAGAAGTTTGTTGACCATTGGGAACCCTAAATGTTAAATTACAGACATTTAAGGCCGAGAATTTAGATAATAAGTTCCAAATACTTGAACTACAAAATTTTAGTTACATCGGTCTGAAAATGTAGCTTAAAACGTCGATGTGCCGGAAATCTGGCGATACTGTTATGTTGGGGCTATACCATGGACCTATGTTTACAATTTTTGATGGCGAAGTTTTCTGACCACTAATGGGGTCCGAAAATATACCAAAACGGGGGCCGCATAGTCTACCTTCGAACTTGACCTAACTGCAAAAAAAAATTAACGTCCCATCCAATTTTTTGTGGATGCTAGAGTGATTAAGACATGTGAACAGACGGACGGATATGCATAGATCGTCTCAGAATTTTACCCTGCCGGGTATATTTTTTCCATATGCAGGCCAATTTCGATACCACTCGATTTTCGGTATTTTGAGGATTTTAGCTACAACTTTTAACAGAACGAGCTGTTAATTGGCATTTGAAGTTCTTAGTGGCCACTTCATTTCTCCACCCAAAATTGCCAACATAGATCCATGTTCAGGTATACTTACTTACATACTTAGCTGACGCATTACAGAACATTTGTTCCGACCGAACTAAGAAAAGATATTCAATTCTCTCTGTTTAGTGCTTTGCTTTCTGGAATACAGCTCCTTACCATCTCTTCATCCACTTGTATGCGCCATCTATTCTTTGGCCTGCCAATTCTGCATGCTCCACAATGCAGCCTGAATTTATACGCCTTTTTAGCGGGTTCATCATCGGTGATTCTTATGATATGACCTAGCCAACGCAATCGCTGCATCTCGATACGTATATCTATACTGATGTCGTTGTATAGCTGATACAGCTCCTGGTTCATGCGACATCGATATTCACGGTTAACACAGATTTGTCCGTACATCTTTCGAAGAATTTTTTTCTCAAACACGCCAAGCACTGCCTTATCTGATTGCGCAAGTACCCAGGCTTCGGAACCATACATCAGCACGGGTAGTATCAGTGTTTTGTAAAGCGTTATTTTTGTTTGACGAGTTGTGGCTTTGTTTTTAAAGTGCTTACTTAAGACAAAGTAGCATCGGTTGGCCAATATAATTCTTCTTTTTATTTCACAACTGATGTCGTTTGTTGGGTTTGCGGCGGTGCCGAGGTATACGAAGTCTTTTACTACCTCAAAATTATAGGAACCAACTTCAACAGTTGGTCCGAGCTCAATGGACGCATTGCGCTTCGACACCATCAACTTGGTCTTCTCGCCGTTTACCGCCAGGCCCAACATTAGCAGAATCTCCTTCATAAAGGTATCGGTTACTTCTTTTACTGATCGCCCATGATGTCCACTCGTATATCATCAGCATATGCAAGTAACATGTGTCTATTGGTGTAGATTGTGCCCCTTCTTTTGACGTTTGCCTCTCGTATAACCTTTTCTAGCAGGATGTTGAAAAGATTACACGAAAGGCTGTCTCCTTGCCTGAAACCTTGCCTGAGAGGTTTTTTACTATTTTAACTGAAGATCTTGTGTCAGTTAGAGTGATGTTTAGGTATAGCCCCCATATAATGGTATTTTCCGATTTTCAAGATTTTAGCTAAAAAATTTCAACATAGCACTATAGGTAATTTGGACAGGTTTTTAGGCAAAAAGTAGATTTTTGCACTTTTAATAACCCGAGTTTTCTAATTTGATTCGGAGAAAGAACATGTCAAATTCTATGAATGTGCAATTTGTTTTCAAAAATATTCAAAACTCGCGGTATAATTCGAAGATTAAAATTAAGATTAAGATTAAATTTATTGAGCCTTTTTTTACAAACGTTATAATAATATAGAGTTGTTATAAAATTATGTAAAACTTAAGATTATAATGTATGATCAAAATTTACAATATATTGTGTATACAGCACCGTGCTTTTAGTGAATAAGTAAAAAGTACATAAGTAAATCATGACGTAATTTAAAATTCCTTGCTCCCGGGAATATAATGATTTAAGTGTTAAAACTTAATTAAACTTACAAACTAAAATAAAAAAACTAAACTAAAAAAATCAAAGGAAATATATATCAAAATAAACAGCCTGCATGTTACCCCCTGTGTGTACCAGATAAAGCTTTTCCGTAAAATGCATACCGAATATTGACATTAATGTCAAAGTTCGGAGGCATTTCATTTATATATCCAATTGGAGACAAATAATTTGTATTAGACCAGCTATAGTGTTTTTGTGTGTCATAGATGAGTGATATATAGCTGTTTTCATGATCGCGAATTCGCTGAATAAATTTTGAAATAATGTCACAAATATATAAACCAACAGGTGTAATATTGGATTCCCCATAAATTACCCTATTGTTTATTATTGATTCAAAATATTTCCCAATACAGTGTCTAAGAACGTTTCGTTCCAAAATTTCAATTTCACCGATAACTACAGGGGATATGTTAAACCATATCGGAAAAGCATACATAAAAACTGGTCTTATACTTGTTTTATACAACAGTAATTTGGTCTTAGTTGGAAGATCTTTATTTGTTAATATTTTAGAAAAAGACCCAAGTATATTATATGCCCTTCCTAAAACCTGCCTGGCATGTTTATTAAATTTTAATAAATTATTAAATGTAATGCCTAAATATTTCATAGTTTTTCCTACATTAATATCAACCCCATTTAGAGATAATTTTAAAGATTTACTTTCGGGAACCACAGTTCTTTTGCATTTCCCGGAAGCGTTCCTTATGCATATGGCCTCGGTTTTAGAAGGATTAATTTTGATGCCCCAATCATGGTAAAACCTTGAAACTTTTTCTAAGTGATGTTTTACTTTGCACAATGCCGTGTGCGGTGACTCATCGTGAGCATATAGAAGGGAATCATCAGCATATAGAATCCCACAAGAATCTGTATCTGTATGAGGGAAATCATACATAAATATACTATATAAGTGTGGCGCCAAGATAGATCCCTGAGGAACGCCACATTTAACGTCCCCCAACCCAGATGTTACTTGATGAAATTGCACGCAAAACTTTCTATTTAAGAAAAAACTGTAAAATAATTTAATAACAAATGGGTCAAAGCGAATTTGAACCATCTTATACAATATTCCTATGTGTGATGTGTGATCAAAAGCCTTTTCGACATCCAGTGAGAGAGCTACCGTACACTTCCGTTCTCGCAGTTTACAAACAATATCGTTTTGAAATTTCAGAAGAGCGTCCGTCGTAGAATGACCTGTTTTAAAACCGAATTGAAGTTCTGGGATATATGATGTACTAATCCCATGATCCATCTTAATACGAACAATTCGCTCGAGTAACTTTCCTAAATTGGATAGTAGAGAAATGGGTCTTAAATTGTTAACGTCAAAATTGTTTGGTTTTTTCACCACAGGGACTATTTTAGAAATTTTCCATTTATCTGAAAAATATGAGTTGTTCAGGCAATTATTAAATATAATAGTTATATATTCTACAGCTTTAGCAGGGAGCTTTTTAATTATAAAATTGGATACATTATCTAGTCCACAGGATTTCTTATTATTTATGTCCTTGCAAATGCCGGCAATTTCATCCATTGTTGTTAATCTAGGGTTTCCCATATTATTAAACGATGTTTCAGTAACATTAAAAGTAAATATATTAGACTCGTTGGCTACATAACTACTGACAACATTCTCCATTTCGCTAATGGTTTCACTTGTAGGCAAATGATTATACACATTGCCAAAGTATTGCTTTAAACATTCGCATGCTACTGAATTATCAATTTCAGAGTTAGAAAGATTTATGTTTGGATTGGGAAAATTTATCAGTAACTCATCCCTTACATCATCTCGGAAGGTGTTCCAATTAGTAATTTTATATGACGTATAATATCTTGGTGGATTTAGGAGTATTGATAGGGAAGATAACTTTAAATGTAATTTGAGGGGAAAATGATCTGAAAACGTAGGTAGTGTATTTATATGGAAATTTCGTGACACTGGATCAACCAAATTTGTACTTACTAAGAAGTGAACTAAAAATGAATCTCCATTAGGAAAAGATGGAATTGTATCTGAGATTCTTACAAAATCTACCGATTGTTGAAGCCATGTATGCAAGATATTACCATTTACATTGTTTAATGTGTCACCCCAAAAGGAATGCCTAGAGTTAAAATCACCACCTATTACTAATCCGTAAAAATTTTTGGAAGCATTATACAGAGCTGTTAAACTATCTAAATATTGCGCCCGATCTGCATTGCAAGATATATAAATTGATCCAATTAATATATTCCGTTCAATACCATTTAAAACAATGTTAATATTTAAAAACAAGCTTGGGAAATTAAAACTTAATACCTGAACCCTACGAAATTTATAAGACTTTTTTAAAGTTATAGCAACCCCCTGTGAGCTGTTGTCTCTAATGAATGTGTAATTTTCTAGTGTAACTCTATGATTATCTCTTAAATGCGTTTCTTGTATAAAACCAAAATCAATTTTGTTTGCATTTAGTATGTTTGTCAATTCAATTCTCCGGCTCACTTCTCTAAGTGACCTAACGTTAAATGTGAGAAAATTTAGTGAATTACGACCCATATTTATGTTTAATTTCTTCTAGAATTTCTAGACATTGACTTTTTGCCTCTTCTTTTTCTAAAGTTCTAAAATTTCTAAGGAATGTTTCTATCTTGTCTTCTAATGTCGGAGTATCAGGTTGACAAATAGAGTTTGCAATTTTCAAAAATTCTTCAATTAAGGGCGGCTTGCGTCTGATTTTAGTCGAATCAGTAAAACAATCTGCAAATGTTCGTCTAGGTTCTATAGACCCAAGATTATTCATAACATTATTTTTAGCTAGAAAAAGTTTTTCCCTCGCATGTGACTTCATTTCTTCCATTTTCCTTACGTACTCTTTATATGCAGGACAACCCCTGTAATTAGAAGGATGTCCAGTCGTTTTGCAATTAGCACAATGCTTTTGATCACATTTTATACAAACATTCACTCTGCTACAATTTTTAGAAATATGACCCCATTGCTGGCAGCGATAACACTGGACAACCTTTAAATTTGATTTAGGGGTTTCCCAAGTACTTTTTTGTTCACAAACATATCTTATACCCTTGAGCTCATTGGGGGATTTTCCGGGTAATAGTGTAATTAGAAACAAACCAGTGTCAGTATTATTTTTCCGTGAAAATTCGGTGGTAAATTTTGTAACGGTGTCCACCGTATAATCAATATCTTCTTTAATGTAAATTAAATCTGTCTTATAATGAAGTCCCCTTAGGACTAATCTGGTGCGTTTTAGTTGCTTGGGTGTATATGTGTATGCAGGGATTTCTTTATGTTTAAGAAGTTCAAACATTTCTGCATGAACAGAAGGATCTTTTAAGTAAAGTTTACACTTCCTTTGACTTCTGTTGACAATTTTGAAAACTACATTTTTTTGTTTCAGTGTATGTATGAGATCTGTTACGTTAATATTAAAAAGAAAAATTGGCGGACAAAATCCCTTAAGGTTAATGATTGATTTAGACGTGGACTCACTTCTAAGTGGTGTCTTGTTTTGTTCAATTGTCACATTTTCAGTTCGTGTTTGAGAAGGTTGGGCCCTTGGAACTAAGGGCTCAAAAAGAATATCAATGTCTCCAAACAGAGAAAAACGATTTTGAGAGTTTTGATTTAAATTTAGTGGAACTTCTGAGGCTTCATTGATTCTTGGCCGTTTAGTGTGAGATTGGCCAAAATCGTTCGAAATAGAATCTTTATTACTAAACTTTTCAATCGGACAAGTCGCCGAAATTTCAGTTTGAGAATCATCTTCATGGAATCTTCTTTCGTCAATATCTTTGTGTTTGGTCCTTGATCTAATAATATCATTTTTGCCTTTAAATTATTGATGGAAACTTCAGAATTATTCGTTAATTCATCTTGAGAAATATCTGCATTTATCTTCGTGTTGATTCTTTTTGACTTTCTGATATCTCCGGATTTGTCAAGAGGCACGTTTTCAGATGATATCCATTCATCTGCAGGCAATGGATCAGCGATATTGGTATTATTTAACGGTTTTTAGATCCAATATAAAAATTGGGTTTTTTTAAATATTTTTTTCTCTATTTTTCAAGACACAGAAATATACGTCTATTCAGTTCGAAAATATAAAATGGAAATCCGTATAATTCGAAGTTAAAATCAAAATTTCGAAGACAAAATAAAAAATGTTAAAAAAGATTAAAACCCAGAGCAGAATTTAAACGCTATTTGTAAGAGTTTGGTAATAATCAAATAGAAAGATATGATATTCATTGGAATGGTGGCGGGGTATACTTTATGTTTGAAGAAATAATTTTCTTCAAAATATTTTTTACAGCAGAAGAAATCGTCATATAGGATACAACCTAAGAATTATTTTTTTTTTAAAATTATAGTTTTATATTATAGACTTTTACAAAATTGTCCAACTTTGTCCGAAAATCCGCTACCGGGAATATCTTCAGCAAAGGGCTCTGAATCAACTACATAATTAACAAATGCGTTTTTTGAGTTATATCACATTTTTGAAGGTGCTCTCCCTGCAGAAAAATATATATATTTTTAAATGGTTTTATTTAGCTCACCCCGTTTGTTTTATTTATTCATGGGTCAAATTTAGTAATTCAAATTTCA
The DNA here is from genome assembly GCF_047663935.1 of Musca autumnalis. Lineage (NCBI taxonomy): Eukaryota > Metazoa > Arthropoda > Insecta > Diptera > Muscidae > Musca > Musca autumnalis. Next base: position 191,540,852 of record NW_027411977.1, on the reverse strand, counting down.
CCCTCTTCCTGTCAACCGATTAATCTGAAATTTTGTATACATTTTGGATTTTGGTGACAATACAATTATGTTTATTCATTATCATTATAAATCCAAGATGGCGGCCGCTACAAAATGGCGGATAACTTAGGTTTCATCAATCCCATCAATGTGGGTATCAAATGAAAGGGCTCAACAAGCAGAATACAATATACTATAAAAAATTGAAATCCAAGATGGCGGCCGCTACAAAATGGCGGATAACGTAGGTTTTATCAATCCCATCAATATGGGTATCAAATGAAAGGGCTCAACAAGCAGAATACAATATACTATAAAAAATTGAAATCAAAGATGGCGGCCGCTACCAAATGGCTGATAACAATTTTTTATCAATAGCACCAATATGAGTGTCAAATAAAAGGTGAAAGGTTGAAACCAAGTTAAGGTGAAAGGTTAAAACGCGCCGAGAACTGTATGGCATTAGGGTGGATAAAAATGATATGTCGTTAGCGTTGTCCCCTCAAGACTCAGGCGCATCTTGTTGTACATAGCCTTGCCCCATTATTGGACCTCTGGGGGGTCGACCGTTTAAATGTCCATTACTCGTGGGAACAAAATGGTAAAAAAAAATATAAAAAAGTAAAAAAGTATCAGTCAGCTTTGCTGACAGAGATATACCCTCAGTCTGTGTATATTGAAACAATTTTTTCCCAAACAACGTATGTATTTAGGGTTTTTTAAAAATTTTGGACGTATGAACCGACAAAAATGTTGATTAGGATTAAAGACCAAAAGTGTTGCGGAGGAGATATTTAAAGTAATGGATCGACTTTGACCATTATGGAAGTGGATCTCCAGCCACTACATATGGTGCCATAGGGTATGGACTTTCCCCTGAAAAAATTTTTACCATCGTAATTGAGGCAGCGAATACATGTTGCTTCAACAAAAATCAATGTGATTCGATTGCAGGTCTTAAAGTGAACTTATCCGAAATTTTGTGTGGGAGGTACCGGATGGAGTGAACAAATATAGTCCATATTTAAACCTGATCTATATCTGGTAGATATATTAGGATGTGTAAAGTGTAGACCAATTCGGCCACTCCCTTCAAAAGTTACCGTACGAACAATTTTTCCGAACATTTTTGAAATTTTGTGGGGGAGGAACCTGAAGGAGTGGATCGATATGACTTATCTTCGAACTTTAACTATGTTTGGACAAAATATTACTAAGACCAAACTTTGGACCGAATCGGCAGACCTGTTCGAGAGTTATTTTGCCCTCCAACCTCCTCACACGGTGTCATAGGGGTTTTTTGCAACTTTCAGGCTATTTTCTCAGGAAGTATGGACTTGCCCCTGATGAAACTTATACCGTCGTATGGGGGGCAGTGAATACAAGTTGCTAAAGCAAAAATCAAAGCGATTCGAGAGATGGTCCTAAACTGAACTTTTCCAAATTTTTGTGTGGGAGGTACCCGACAAAGTGGACCAATTGAGTCCATATTAAAACCTGATCTAAGTCTGGTACACGCTCCACGATGGGCAAAGTATGGACCATATCGGTTACTCCCTTCAAGAGTTATCGTGCGCACAAATTTTCCGAACATTTTCGAACTTTTGTGGGGGAGGTACCGGAAGGAGTGGACCGATATAGCTCATCTTCGAACTTAAACTAAGTTTGGGCAAAATATTACGAAAGCCAAAATTTGAACCGAATCGGTTCATCCGTTCGAGAGTTATCGTGCGCTCCAGCCAGCCAGACAGACAGACAGACGGACGGACATTGCTCAATCGACTCCAAATTGTCTGAAACACATTTCGTCCAAACATACTTGGGGTCTAAAACCATTATTTCGATGAGGCACATTTTGCCCGTATGAAAGTGTATATACCCTTCATAGCCTAAAGGCTGAGGGTATAAAAATACAAACACAAATAAAACAGAAACTGCAACACAACGTAAACGAAGGCTTCAAAAAGCGAAAGAAAAGTATAAAGCAAAACGAGCTAAAGAAAGTGAAGGTGATAGAAATAGTCGTTTACAGAAACGCCGGGAACAATTAGCGTCAAAAACACCTGAGCAATATGAGGCCAGGTTAAAAAGCAACGTCAGCGATATACACAAATGACGGCGTCAGAAACGCCTGAAGAATATGAAGCCTGGTTAACAAAGCAACGTGAGCGATACACACAGATGATAGCGTCAGAAACACCTGAAGAATATGAAGCCAGGTTAACAAAACAACGGGAGCGATACACACAGATGTGTGTTGCCTTTAATACTATCATGGGTTTCTACAATACATAAAATGCAGGGCAGCACTGTGAATCACGCAGTCGTACACTTAGGTGCGAAACTGTTTGAAGAAGGTCAAGCCTACGTGGCTCTTAGTAGAGTAAGATCTTTGCAGGGACTACGTATGGAGGAGTTGGACTGCAATAAACTAACGGGCAAGAAACCGTGCAATAATGAAGCACTAAATGAATTAAACAGAATGCGAAATAAAAACTAAAAACAAGAAAATAAAAATAGGTAAAAAACTTTTTAAGTTAAACGGTTTTATGTTAAACATACATTGCAATGTTTAAGATAAATGTACTAAAAACCAAAAAATAATAAAATAGATACAGTCGTGGGAATTATAAACATATGCATAGACTAGACTAAAATAAAACCGTGGGGCATGTCAATTGTCTACAAATTATCGACTTAATGTGCGATAGAAGAACCGTTTAATTCGTCGTTAGGCAGTTGGCCCGCAGACGGTGAGGAAATTACTTACTATTTTCTTGCTCATGGAAATTCCAATAGTTATACACTCCATGTAAATAAAAGAGATGTTTCAACTAGTTTATCGTTGGACATTCACACTGCTGGCTGGCGAGAAATCGTTTCACTGCTCGTAGTTTGTCTTTAATCGACAAAGTACTACTCGCTCACCACTATGAAACCCTAAAACTCGCTTATAATCGAGCTTGCTAGCTTGTTTCCACATTCTAGCCCTACTTATCACACGTCCATCGTTGTCGGTTGAACAACTGCCTAATTATAGTGTAACATTACAAAACAAACATTTTAATCAACGATTGTAGACAATTGACGTGCCCCACGGTTTTATTTTAGTCTAGTCTATGCATATGTTTATAATTCCCACGACTGTATCTATTTTATTATTTTTTGGTTTTTAGTACATTTATCTTAAACATTGCAATGTATGTTTAACATAAAACCGTTTAACTTAAAAAGTTTTTTACCTATTTTTTTTTTAATTTTTTGTTTGGTGAAAGAAATATTAAACACAAAAAGCATCCGATTTGAACTAAAAATATGTACATTTTCTTTAAAGAAATATTCACCATGTGTTAAAAAAATGTACAGACGTGTTGTACATGATTGCGTGGCTTATTGGGTCCTTTAAAAAATAATATTTATAAAGATCGAGTCAATATTTTAAACATATCAATGTTTATAAAAATCTTTCGGCGGATCAGTACTTAATTAAGTTCATTGTAAACGTTTTTCTTTTGTTTTAACCGCGTTCATTGGGTTGGAACAAATAAAATAGGTAAAATGAGAATAGGGGGTAGGAAAAAGAAAAGTTGTTCGTTATATCCGGCATTCATTATAAACGTGTTCGTCTGTAAAATTCTTATTAAAGCCTACTTTTAAATATCATTTGTTAAAATATTTGAAACAGTGCATAAATTCGTCGCTTTCCGCTTGTGCTTTAAAGCGGGCCTGAAAATCCTAACAAATTGTAAAAAATTCTACTCGCGGGGTAACAATTTTTGTTTGTTATAATCGTGGTCGTTGTAAGAAGTTGAATGTGTGTACAAATATTAAGAAAAATTCTTTGGAAACATAAAACTTTGTTCGCTATAAACGTAGTTTCTTATAACAGATGTTCGCTATATCCGAATTTTACGTTGTAATTCTTTGTTTTATCTTACTTTTGCATATATAGCAATAAAAATGTATCAAAAGCCCACATATCTACCGCTATTAATTTTTGCCTCAAAAACAGGCCAAATTACCTATAGTGCATAGGTATATGTTTCGGTATGGCCCCATATAGCGGTAACTCCAGTATTTTGAGAGTTTAGCTGCGTTTTCAAACTAAACTTTCCGTAATTTGACATTTAAAGTTCCCTGAAGTCACGAAACTTCTCCACCAAAAATGTTAAACATAAGTCCATGTTTTGTTATAGATCCCATATCATCATATCCCTCCCCATTTTCGGTATTTTGATTATTTTAGCTACATTTTTTGGACCAAAATTGTCAACATAAGTACATGTTAAGCTATTTTCGGTATTTTTAGGGTCTTAGCTGCATTTTTAGACTAAACTAACCGTAATTTGACATTTGAGATTCCCTGCAGTCACGATTACTCAAAGACTGATTTAAAGTGTTTTAGTGTTTCATAAACTCAAAAAACAATTTTGTTGAATTATGTCAAGCTTGTAAAATTGTCAACAAAAGTTTATGTTTTTGTATAACCCCCATAGGTACCGCCCGATTTAATAAATTTTTTAGATATATTTTCTGAACTAATTTAAGTATTTTTTGGTATCCGTGGTCGAAAAACCTCTCCACCAAAAATTGTGGACACGAAAGGAAACTAATTATCCCATTTTACTTTATACTATTTTATGACGGAGGATATAAAATGTTCGCCCTGGCCGAACTTAACGATTTTTACTTCTTTTTCTTTCTTACACACTGTTCCCTGTAAATTTTATCAACATTACACAAACAACGACAGCGCTAACTTTTGATGCGATGGTGGCTGGCATCATCATTGAACGTTGTCATTTTTATCTTCATCGACAAAAATGTACAACGAAATTGATCAACAGCAATTAAGTGAAGAAAAGTTTCAATTAAAACTAACATTCTTCGACTTATTGTTCGACTTTTCCATTGTTGGCATTTTTTTCATGTTATTGTTATTATTGGCCAATGTCTTTGTTATTATTGTTATTATTACTCGTACTGGTTGGTATTGGTGTACTGGCAGGGATAATGTCAGCAAGTGTTTCAAAACTGTTCATAAGATCAAACTGTATGTACTTATGTGGCAGAGTGGCAGTGGAAGTATAAACGATACAATAGAAAATCGCTTTTTTGTTAGTTAAGAAAGTACCAAAGAAAGAAAAATGTTAAAAATCATGAGCTACAGCAAAAGTTTATCTTTACAACGAGAAAAAAAAATCCCTCAGAGTGGGAAGAACAAAACAACAAAATTTCTGGGTTTTGTGTGAGGGATTTTGTTCAGATCTGCTTCAAGTGAAAATTGAACATGAATGTTCATTGAATGTTCACTCAGTCAGCTAGTTATCCAGTTGGCAGAGTGCTTGTTGGACTATTGGCCCCCCCGAATACCATCATCAACCACATACAGCCACATTTACTCAAACAAAATTAAACCGATAACATTCTGATACTTTTTTCTCTCCTAAGTTCTTTTGCTGTTCTCCGAACTTGTACTTATATTTTCTTTTCTCGCTTTTATCCTCTTGCTTAGCCTTTTAATAACACTAATAGGATATTAAATACCCAATAGAAGAAAAAAACGCAACGCCAAAGAAAACTCTTGGGCCACTGCCATTGCCACACGTTTACAATTGGACAGAACCTTAGTTGGCTGCTGCTTTAAGGCTATTTCAGTTGATTGTTACGAACAGTACATAAGAAGCACTAGCATGCATTTGTTCCTGCTTGCGCCGATGACGATGATGAAGCTATTAAAGCATCAACCATTCTCTTCTAAGTACACCGCTGTTACACAAAAGCTTGGGGCCATATAATGGAAACAAAAGAATCTGGGGTCAAATACAGAGAGTAATACTTTGCACAATAGTATCCTGCAACACACGCGCACACACACATGCATATAGTAAGGCTCAAGAAATTGTTACACCCTAACAATGAAGAAACTACTGACGGAAAAGGAAATAGCCTGCAAGAGGTCCTGTAAATGTAATACAGGAAGTAAAGGATTATTTGTAAGTAGTAGTCTGTAAGTGCAGTGAATAGTGTGTAAGCAGTTTTTCTTTTAGCGGAAGTTCACATATAACTTAAGAATATTATTTATAAAAAACATAAACTAAGTATATGGGTCTTTCCGTATGAGAATAAATTTTCCATTGTTAAGGAGCAACAAAAATGTGTGGACGATTTTTTTTCTTTTATCAGTTTTGATTTTTTGTTGTTTTTGTTTTTTTTTTCAGCTTCGCATAATCATCTGGCACATCGAGCCTCTGATAATCACATTTTGTCAAAATGAGCCCAAGAGATTTTGAGGGGTTCAGATTAAATTGATTAAAAAAGAAAGCACTGAGATGTTAAATGATTAACACACCCTTAGATATAGAAACTTTCTATGAAACAATTGAACAAGTTTCAGTGCATTTGGCAGGCGGTCTTTTAACCTCCTTAAGTTCCACCTGGCTGATCTTTTTAAACGCTCTACCATAAAATAGTCTTATTAAAATGGAATAATTAGTGGAAAAATTTTTCGACCATGGATAAAATTATCTGGTCTAACCTAAAAAAATTTTTCCAGTCAGGTGAAAGGTACCACCTACGGGGCTACATCAAAGTGTCGACCTATCTTTACAATTTTTGATGGAAAAGTTTTATAACTGCAGGAAACATCAAATGTGAAATTACAGCAAGTTCGGTTAAAATTGTAGCTAAAATCCTCAATATACCGAATATCGGGAGGTACCGTTATATAGGGACTATACCAAAACAAGAATCTATGCTGACAACTTTTAGTGAAGAAGTTTCGTGGCCACTGAGAACGTCAAATGTCAAATTACAGCTAGTTCGGTTAAAAATTGTAGCTGAAATCCTCTAAATACCGAAAATCGGGAGGTACCGTTATATGAAGGCTATACACAAAAAATGGACTTCAAATAAATCACTGGTATTTCGGCCAAAAAATGTAGTTAAACCCCTCAAAATACCGAAAATTGGGAGGTGCCTTTATATGGGGACTATACCAGCACGTCGCTTGCCTATCTTTAAACTTGACTGGCTATGAAAAAAACACACTCGGGTGCAAAATATAGCGTTCTAGCTCAATTTTTGTGGACGCTAGAGTGATTACAGCAGACGGACAGAGGACTCAGGATTTTATCCTGATTAAGAATATATATATTTTATATGGTCACTACTATGGTGGTGGGTACTAAAATCCTTTCCCGCAATAATTATGCATTTAAGGGTTTTTCAGATCTTAGGGCTCTTCGTGAACATATGTATGAACTTGTCGAAAATATATAATTGGATTAAATCTCAAAACTGTTGGAGAGGAGGTACCTGATTGGAAGGGGATCTTATTTTGGGAGCCATTTGTTTTCGATAAACAGCGCGCCCTCCAGTCATTTCAGTTGGTCACCGTATAATTTAGAGTTTTTGGACCACTGCACAGTGGTCCCACTTGTATGGAAAGGAGTGCCAAAAATAGTTCTAATCGAGTTAACGCCTCGAAATTTTAAACATAGTTTTATAACGAGCCCAAAAGGTAGAAAAACAAATTTAATGGATGTAGGTCCACATTTTGGAGTAGCCCCCATATAAAGGTATCCCCCGATGTTCTATATTTTGAAGATTTTAGCCAAATTTTCCAGTCGATTTGGCTGTAATTTTGCATTTTGTGTTCTGGGGGAACAACATACCACCTTGCAAGAAATGTTCAATATAGGTAAACGTTTAGGTATAGCTCCCATGTAAACATACCTCCCTATATTCGGTATTTTGACGGTTTTAGCCAGATTTTCTAACTGAGTTGGCTGTAATTTTGTATTTTGACTTCGGAAGGAAGATCATACGTCCGTGCAAAAAATGTTCAATATAAGTAGAAGTTTAGGTATAGCTCTCATATAAACGTACCTCCCGATTTCGGTATTTTAATGATTTTATCCAAATTTTCCATACGATTTGGCTGTAATTTTGCATTTTAAGTTCTGAGGGAACACCATACCTCCTTGCAAAATCTTAATATAGGTCCACGTTTCGGTATAGCTCCCATATAAACGTACCTCCCAATTTTCGAAATTTTGACGATTTTACAGGCGTGGTATAAGGGGAATTACTTACAGCGTGGCAGATGGTGGCAGCTGGATTTCTTTTTATCGTAAACTAGAGACTTTCCCCTGTATTTTAATAAAAAATATGGACTTGCCCTTACGGGGCCAATATTAGTAAAACACAACATAAATTTATAGCAACAAAGAATTTATTTTTAAGGAACTTAGAAAACGAATTATGAATTTGTTTTTTTTTTAATAATATTCACGGTGCTCTTGATCAAATTTAAATGGAAGGTGCTTACACCTGGGAAGTTTTTGCTGATTTTGAAACTACAATGTTCATAGGTGAGAAAAATCAAAAAAAAAAAAAACAAAAAAAATCGCCGGAGCGCTTTTTAAATAAATCGCGATTGTTTAGGTTTTCACGATTTTGGGGTGTTTAGGTTTTCACGATTTTGCTTAAAAACCGCAAGTCCTATCAAAATGAGACTGCAAAAAATGTTGTAGCTATGAAAATTCTCTACAAGATTGACCTTTACGGTATTTTCGCAGGTTTTACCATTTTTGAGATATTGAAGTTCAAATTGGGACAATGCACTGACTGTATCGCCCCCTTATAAAACAATGTCGTTAAGGGTGCGCCTTAACTAACTTTTAATGAAAACCGCTTACACAGGGAAAGTTTTTGTGAATTCTGAAACAGCAATGTTCATAGATGAGAAAAATCCTAAAACAAGAAAAAAACGCTGTAGGGATTTTTAAATAATTCGCGGTCAAAATTCACATTTTTAGGTGTTTTTTAGGTTTTCACGATTGTGCTTGGAAACCGCAAGTCCAATCGAAATATAGCTAAAAAAATGTTGTAGCTGTGAAAATTCTCTACAGTATTGACGTTTATTATTTGTTCTCAGGCTGTACTATTTTTGAGATAAAGAAGCTCAGTTTACATTTTTAGGTTTTTTTGTTAGGGTTTCGCGATTTTGCTTGAATACTGCAAGTCTTATATGCATGGGACCTGAGACAATATTATAGCTGTAAAAATTCTCTACAAGACTGGCTTATGTAATTTTTCGTAGGTTGTACCATTTTTTAGATATGTAAGTTTAAGTTGGGAAATTGCAGTCATGACAATGTTTTATAAGGAGACGATACAGAATTGAATTGAATTTGAATTGTCCCAATTTCAACTTCTATATCTCAAAAGTTGTAAAACCTAAGAAAATATCATTAAGGTCAATCTTGTAGAGAATTTTGATAGCTACAACATTCTCTTCATTCCCATTTTGATAGGACTTGCGGTTTCCAAGCAAAATCGCAAAAACGTAAGCAACCCCTAAAAATGTCAACTTGAATCGCGATTTATTTAAAAAGCGCTCCGGCGATTTTTTAATTTTTCTCATCTATGAACATTCTAGTTTCAAAATCCGCAAAAACTTCCCAGGTGTTAAGGTACCACATAAAAATCTCAACTTCTTCGTCTTAGTTTGGCATATTAGCGCTGGTAATTGGCACAAATAATACTGGATAATAAAATTTTAATGTGTTTGGAGAATATTTATTTCAATCACAATCAAATTTGTCGGCATACATTTTTCGATTTTTGTCCACGGGCGGAACCACAGTGCACTGGGCTTGCCCGCGAAAAACATAATATCGCTATAAACAGGGCCAAAAGGAGTAGCATCGGTATAAATTTCCAATGGATCTTCGAACAGACCGTAAATTGCACTTAAACAAAAATGGTGGACTATTGTTTAGTGACTTTTTGTTAACTTTTGAGGGGAGGTACCGAAAGTTGTAGGCCAATTTGACCCATCGTCGAACTTAAACTAAGTTTGGACAACATTTTTAAAAGACCAAATTTTGGTCCGAGTAGCGGCGCCCCAGCGTCACTAGCCCTTTGGTTTAACAGGCGCGATATATATATATATATATATATATATATATATATATTCTTGATCAGATATATACACATCGCTACGTAGGTCTGTGTTAATCCCTCTAGCATCTAAACAAATTGAGATAGGACGGTAAAATTGTGCACAGATGCATCTTTTGTTTTCAGGCGGGTCATGTGTTGGTAGAGCCCCCATATGAAAAAACGGCCCGATTTTAGGTATTTTATATTTTTAATATTTTATTTAATATTATTTTTTCTGACGGAATTAGCGGATAAGCTGGCATTTAGTGTTTTAAACTTCAACACCAAAAATTGTGGGCATATATAGGTCCTCGTTTTGGAATATCCCCATATAACGGTTTAGCTACATCTTTGGACTGAACTACCATTACTTTGATATTTTTGACTGCCCTACCTGTGCTCACAAAAATTTGTCTAACAAAAATTGTCAAGAGAGGTCCCTAGTTTGGTATAGTACTACTCAATTTTAGGTATTATGAGGATTTTAGCTACTTTTTTGATCCGTAATTTGACATATGAGATTTCAAATATCTACGAAACTTCTCTTCCCAATTTTGTAAACATAACACAGTGGTTCTACCCATTGGCCAAAAATAAAAAAACTGAATGTCAAATTTTTGGTACAACATCTGGCAAAAATGACAGCTATGACATGGACCTTTTTTAAAATATATTAGTTTTTTTCATTCGAACGTGATCTGGTTAAAAATCGCTCCAAAAGTCGGATCATTCGACTAATATTTTTTGTTGTGAGTACAACTTACAATTTACGCGCAAGTAAATATTGAAAAGTAAATATTGTAAGTATTGCAACATATAGTTTATTTTTTTAACAAATAGTGTTTCAACTTTTTGTGGAATTCCAGTTGGCGATATGTTTTCGTAGTGTATTTTGAAATGCCAATTCGATCATATACATACTTAACTTTGACCTAATGTTTAGTCATAATGCCCACCAGTGGCACTTTTTCGTTCAAAGGCCATGTGAATTTTTGGTGAAGCCGTTTAATATTTATACCCTACACCACAATGTGGAAAAGGTATTATAAGTTTGTTTTGGTAAAAATGCATGTAACACCGCGAAATATTCGTCGGAGACCCCCAATGTGGTATACCAATCTTCATATCTCGACGAGATAAAGCGATTTTGAGATGTGTGTCCGTCCGTCTGTCCATTATAAATTGTAAACACGCTCCAGGCCGCAATTACGGACCGATCGTCACGAAATTTTGTATGGAGGTCGGGTTCAGGACAGAATAGATCCCTATTCTTATTGGTGATGATCGAGAAATATGTAGCGGGTGAAATGGACCAAAAACAAAATTTGTATGTCGCAATTATAGTCCGATCGCCTTGAAATATTAAATAACGTAAGATTATATGACAAAGAAGAAGCTTGCAATTTGAGATGGTGATCGGATGATGTTTAGAGGGTTAAATGGACCACAACTTTTGTGTGAAAATTGTGGAAATTTTTAATATACCGGTAATATCTTTATTCCTGGACCACACATTCCGCCCACATAAATAATATTTGGGAGGACAACTCTTTCCCTTTCAATTAATGCCAATTATGTTGATTTATGTGGTCAGATAACAGAGTTACAGCCTAATATATCCAGTGTTTTGCTTGTAATGTAATCAAAAGCACACTAGAGGTCGCAATTATAGATCAATAGCCACGAAATTTTGCACGAGGTAGGGGTTTAGGTCGAAGAAGATGCCTATAATTTTTGATGATGATCTGATATTATTTAGCGGGTGCAATGGACCATTACTTTTGTATGCTAAATAAAAACATTTTATTTTTGGTCCATATTTGAATCCCTGGAGGCCATATACCGGCAAAGTCGCCTATATATGAAAAATTAACTACAGATCTTTCCTCTGATGAAAATTGCAATAATATGTGTGTTTGGTAACGGACCTACTACCTAAGATATAATGAGTTTTGTGAAGAGAACCACATCTTCCTCCCATGCTACAAATTGTCTCTATCGTGACAGACAAATTCCCAGTTCTTACAAATTGCGTGGAACCCTATAATATTACCTGTCCAATTGTCCAACATTTAAAGATGTAGCAGAAATTGCTGAACAACAACAATTTTCAAATTTAAGAATATTTCTTAAAATGTACTGTATATAATTCTTCCACAAACATCCCAGTAGGGACAAGGGAGCCTTCTCTCATATCAATGAGAGCACCCCGATTAATATCAGCTCAATGATATGTAGACAGCGGAATTTTATGCAACACCTATTTTTGTAAAATTTGCATATTTTTGGCTTCTAATTAAATTCCAATCGAAATATATCACATATGCAAAAATATGCGAAATGTATAAATTATGCATCTGCAAATATTATTTTTGCATATGGAAAATTTCTGTATTTCACATATTTTCGTATGCTACATATATTTCAATAATATCTTCTAAAATGTTTATGTGTACATTTTTCTCTTTGAAATTCACTTCAGACAAGTCAATAAAATAGAGAAATCTGTAACCAGAGCTACAATCTTCAAAATGTCGAAAATGGGGAGCTTTCGTTGTATGGGAGCTATATGAACGCCTAGACCCCAATGAAGACTTACTACCAAATTTTAGCCAATTCGGAGGGATATTGAGACCATAACCTTCAAAGTACAGAAAATCGGTAGGTTCTGGTTATGGTACCTATATGAAGACGTGAACATATAACGATAAATTTCAGGTGGAAAGTTTTTTTTTACCTCCAACGAAGACTTAATACAAAATGTCAGCCATTTCATTTTGATATTGATGCCACAACCTTCAAAATACCGGATATCGGGAGGTACGGTTCTATGGGAGCTATATGAAGACTTGGACCTATACCGATAAATTTCAGGTCGAAAATTGTGATGAACGAATACTTAATACAAACTTTCAGCCAATTCGATGGGATATTTAGAACACAAAGTCTTTCATATGGTTTAGCAAATATGTCAAAATATGCAAACATATAAACAAATATGCGACATTTTCTGAGTATTTCAACCATGTACAACTTTTCTACAGGTGGTGTTTTAAGACATGCCTTTCGGACTTGGCGATAAACAGTAGGCCCCATACTATTGCTGTAATATGAATCGTGGTGCACGTCCTGTCCCTTCTGTGATGTTTGTGGAACAACAAGGTTGCAGACTCCAAAAATTTATTTCTTACAATGAGCTTATTTGTCCAAAAGAAACTTTGATTTGCTGAAAGCTAACTCGCAGGGTAGTGGTGTAGGGTATCGTATGGTCGGCCCTGTTCGACAATAGCCTTTGCTTACTTGTTTTATTTTTTTATTTTTAAACAATAACAATTTGTAATTTTATATTTTTACCATGTTACGGAGGGTGTGTTGCAAATACATCAAATATTAAATTTCTTTATTACAATTTGTTTACTAAAATCCGTTTTGCAGAAGGCCTTTTTTTTAACTAAATAATGAAATATGTATCTTCTTTTATTATTAATATGTTGTACATTAAATAAAAAATAGTGTTAAAAAATTAAGTTTCAGTGTTTTATTTATAAATGTACTTAAAACTAGAAAATAATTTTTTATTTTTAACTTTTTAGTAAATTATTTTTCTTGACCACTGAGAACACAATTATTGTCAATTTAGGCCGAAAATTTACATAAAAACTTTAAAATGCCTGAAATCGTGTAGTACCGTTGTATAAAGGCTATACCAATACCTGGACTTATGTCCATAATTTGTGGTGGGGAGTTTTTGTACCATTGGGAACTCCAAATGCCAAGTTACAGAAAACTCTGGCTGAAAATTAAGATAAAATCCTTAAAACACTTGAAATCGGATGGTACCACTATATAGCCACCAAAACTTAGACCTATGTCAAAAATTTTTGGTGGAGAAGTTTCTGTACCATTGGGGACTCCAAATGCCAATTCAGCCTAAAAATGAAGATAAAATCCTTAAAACACTTGAAATCGGGCCGTACCGCTATATGGGGGCTATACCAAAACCTGGACCTATGTATGTCCACAATTGTTGGTGGAGAAGTTTCAGTACCATTGGAAACCCCAAATGCCAAATTAGAGCATATTCGGGTTAAAAATGAAGATAAAATCCTTAAAACACGTGAAATCAGGTGGTACCGCTATATGGGGGCTATACCAAAACCTGTACCTATGTCCATCATTTTTAGTGAGGAAGTTTCTGTACCAATGGGTGTCCAAGTTACAGCAAATTCGGCCTAAAAATGACGTTAAAATCCTCATACTACTTGAAATCGGGTGGTACCGCTATAAGGGGGCTATACCAAAACCTGGACCACAATTTTTGTTGGGGAAATGTCGGTATCATTGGAAATCCCAAATGCCAAATGACAGCTTATTCGGGCAAAAATTAAGAAAAGATTCTTAAAATACCTGAAATCGAGTGGTACCGCTATATGGGGGCTGTAGGAAAAAATTGGCCATATTCATGTATTGTCATCCAAATCTGAAAAGTGTGCAAAGTTTTAGTTCGATTGGTCAACTGCAACTGTGTCAGATGTGAGACCAGATTTGAAATGCAAGTTAAAAAACAACGTTAAAACACTATAACATGGACCAATCTTTGTTTTAATTTCATATTCATGTATTGTCATCCAAATCTGAAAAGTGTGCAAAGTTTTCGTCCGATGGGTCGACTGCAACTGTGTCAAAATTGAGTTACCAGATTTGAAATGCAATTTAAATAAAACACCGTTAAAACGCTATAAAAATGGACCTATATTGGTTTTGATTCCATATTCATGTATTGTCATCTAAATCTGAAAAGTGTGCAAAGTTTCAGTTCGATTGGTCAACTGCAACAGTGTTAAAAATGAGTTATCAGATTTGAACTAAACAGACACCAAAGCAAGTTAAATAAAACTCTGTAAAAATGAAATGTCAACTCTAATCACAAAAACATCCCCGGTTGTCTATTTGCTGCGACGAATGGTTAGTCGAGTGTTAAATATGTAGTGTGATTGCCGATTATGCGAAGCGAAAAAAGCTTAAATGCTTAAAATACGAAATAAGCTAAGATGCACAAAAATAAATATTCGTTTTTTGCTATTTAGCCTTGTGGATGTGTACAGCTAATGATAATGTTTTAAATGTTGGCTTTTAAATCCTGCTTGTAAACATTTTGTTTAGAATTTTTTAACTTTTTAGGAACTAACATTTTTTTAATTTTATCACCCATATGCTGATAAAAAACACAACGAAACTATTCTTCATGTACTTGAATTACTTGTATATCGTTCAAACAGTTAAGCTTAGTTCATTCCTTTTTTTTCTTCTGCTTCTGTGTTTTTTGAGCAGTTTCTTCTTGTCCTAGTGTTGTTGAGTATTCTTTTCAACAACGACAAAAGTTAGAGCGGTTTCAAGAAATACAACAACCACGAAAAAAAATGGTGAGAAACACTGGAGATGGTGAAGGGCAATCGCTACAACTACAGCGGTAAAAAAAGTGTAAAGAACGTGTAAACGAATGTCCAGGGTTAATTGAAATTCTTCAACTTTCTCAATTAAACTTTTGCTACGTTTTCTCCTGTTAAAACTTTAAAATGCTGCCAAAGCTGGCAATAAGACCGATTCGAAAAAAAAAAATAACAACAATAGAACAAACACATTTTGAGAAGCAACAACGAAAGGTGATGAAATAAAGAAACATCAACGGCTTCAACATCAACGCCAAACCAAACAAACCTTAAAATCAGAAAAAAAACAACACACAAGATAGGGAGCCATTCACAATATTGCAAGTTCTTAAGATGCATTGGGAAAAAAGTAATGCAGGCACTACGTGCTTTGAAGTAAATTACTTTAATTTTAAAGTTTTTGTGGTGTCGGGTTTAATGGTCACCTTCAATTTGTTAGAGGTATAGTTGAATGTGTAATTAAATTTTTTAGTAGGACCTATAGTTATAATGAGGAATACTTTAAAGAATGCTCAGCATTAATAAAGACAACATTTAGATTATTTAAAGTTGCGTGGCGGAAATGGTTCGGAATTAAATCAAAATAAAACAAGTAAGAACGGCGTTAAAATCGGAAGGGCCGAACTTTTTATACCCTCCACGACAAAGTGTATTGAAGTGAATAAGAACAATTAGTTTCCTTTAGTTTATGAAAGTAAAAAGCTCTTCCTCTTATTGCAGGAGTATTATATTCCAACTGATAATAATATCTTCAAAAGAGCTCATAGCGTCATCGTAATTATTTCCAAAACATGGATCAATGTTTACAAAATTCCAAATTGAGATTTTGAACTTCTGGCAACACACAATATTAAATTACAAATACATAAAACTGGGTAATACCTATTAGACTTAAACCTGGATATATATGGACAGTTTCTTTGCGAGTAAGTTTTCTATCTTCTGGGAACACAAAAATCTAATTAACGACCACTTCGGCAGGAAAAATGTGACTTCAAAAAAACTTAAATGGTGGCTACACTTATATGGAGGCTATACTAAAAGGTGCCACCGTGGTGCAATGGTATGCACGCCCGCCTTGCACGCAGAAGGTCGGGGGTTCGATTCCCCGGCCAGGCAACATCAAACATTTTTCAACGTTGGCCAAATACCCATCAGTAATGTTGGCAACATTTCCTGAGTATTTCAGCCTTGAAAAACTTCTCCAAAAGTGGTGTCTTAAGACACGTCGTTCGGACTCGGCGATAAACAGTAGGTCCCATATCATTGAGCCAAATATGAATCGGGGTGCACTCATTGATATGAGAGAAGTCTCCCTTGTCCCGTATGGGATGTTGTGGAACAATGTTGTTTGTTTTATACTAAAAGGTAAACCTATACTGTCTGATTTTTTGCAAGGGATGTTTTATACCTCTATAAATGTCTTGTACCTGTCGCGTAGACTAAATACCAAATTTCAGTTACTCCGGTTGAATAATGTGGTTAAAACTTTCAAAACACCAAAAATCGTAGAGTACTGACAATTTTCTGGTGGAAAGTTTTATGCCCCCAACGAAAACTAAATAATAAATTTAAACCATTTTGGTGGGATATTGGAGCCAAAATCTTCAAAATACCGAAAATTTGTAGGGACAGTTCTACGTCTTCTATATGAAGACGTGAAGCAATACCAAAAAATTTCATTTTGAAACTTGTATACACAAAAGAAAACGACATACCAAATTTCAGCAGCTTCGATTGGTTATTTGGGGCCCAATCTTCAAAATGCATACCAAAAATCGGGAGGTACCGTTCTATGGGGCTATATGAAGATGAGGACCTATATAGACCAATTTCAGGTGCAAAGTTGTATACCCGCCATTTCGGTGGCGTATTGAGGCCACAACCCTCAACTTATGTTGTACCGAAAATCGGGAGATACTGTTCTATGGGGCTATATGAAAACGTCGCCCTATAATTATACCCTCAGCCTTTAGGCTAAGGAGGGTATATACACTTTGATACGATGAAAATGTGCCTCATCGAAATAATGGTTTTAGACCCCCCGAAAATCGGGAGATACTGTCCTATGGGGCTATATGAAAACGTCGCCCTATAATTATACCCTCAGCCTTTAGGCTAAGGAGGGTATATACACTTTGATACGATGAAAATGTGCCTCATCGAAATAATGGTTTTAGACCCCAAGTATGTTTGGACGAAATGTGTTTCAGACAATTTGGAGTCGATTGAGCAATGTCCGTCCGTCTGTCTGTCTGTCCTGCTGGCTGGAGCGCACGATAACTCTCGAACGGATGAACCGATTTGGTTCAAATTTTGGCTTTCGTAATATTTTGCCCAAACTTAGTTTAAGTTTGAAGATGGGTCATATCGGTCCACTCCTTCCGGTACCTCCCCCACAAAAGTTCGAAAATGTTCGGAAAATTTGTACGTACGATATCTGTTGAGGGGAGTAACCGATATGGTCCATACTTTGCAAATCGTGAAATGTCTACCAGGCTTAGATGAGTTTCCAATATGGACTCAATCGGTCCACTCCTTCCGGTAGCTCCCACACAAAATTTGGGATAAGTTCAGATTAGGACCTGCTCTCGAATCGCTTTGATTTTTGTTTTAGCAGCTTGTATTCACTGCCTCCTATACGACGGTACAAGTTTCATCAGTTGCAAGTCCACACTTCCTGAGAAAATACCCCCAAAGTTGCAAAATAACCCTATGACACCGTGTGAGGTGGATGGAACGCAAGATAACTCTCGAACGGATCTGCCGATTCGATCCAAAATTTGGCCTTAGTAATATTTTGTCCAAACATAAATTAAGATCGAAGATAAGCCATATCGGTCTACACCTTCAGGTACCTCTCCCACAAAAATTAAAAAAATTTCGGAAAAATTGTTCGTACGGTAACTGTTGAAGGGAGTGGCCGAATTGGTCCATACGTTACACATCCTAATATATCTACCAGTTATAGATCAGGTTCAAATATGGACTATATTTGTCCACTCCAGCTGGTACCTCCCACACAAAATTTCGGATAAATTCACTTTAAGACCTGCAATCGAATCACGTTGATTTTTGTTGAAGAGACTTGCATTCGCTACCTCAATTACGACGGTAAAAATTTTTTCATGGGCAAGTCCATACTTCTTGAGCTAACAGCCCGAAGGGTGTAAAAATCCCCTATGGTACCATATGTAGTGGCTGGAGATCCGCTTCCATTATGATCAATGTAGATCCATTAAGTATCTCCTCCGCAAAACTTTTGATCTTTAATACTAATCAACATTTTTGTCGGTTCATACATCCACAATTTTTAAAACCCCCTAATTGTTTCAATATACACAGGCTGAGGGTATATCTCTGTCTTTTTTACTTGTTTTTTTTTTTTTTTTTTAATTTCAGGTGGAAAGTTATACACCTCCAACGAAGACAACATACCAAATTTCAGCTATTCGGGTGTGTTAATGTGTCTAAAATTTACAAAATACCGAAAATCGGGAGGTACCGTTCTATGGGGGCTATATGAAGACGTGGATCTATACGGACAAATCTCAGGTCATAAGTTTTGTACCCTCAACCAAGACTAAATAACACTTCGTTGGGATATTGTGGCAATAACCTTCAAGATACAAAAAATCGGTTGGTTCTGTTCTTTGGGGGCTATATGAAGGCGTAGATCTATACCGACAAAGTTCAGGTGGAAGTTTTTTACCCCCAACGAAGGCTTAATACCAAATTTCATCCATTTCGGTGGGATACTGTAGGTACTGTTCTATGGGGGCTATTTCAAGGCGTTAAT
Source organism: Musca autumnalis (assembly GCF_047663935.1). Lineage (NCBI taxonomy): Eukaryota > Metazoa > Arthropoda > Insecta > Diptera > Muscidae > Musca > Musca autumnalis. The sequence continues at coordinate 191,521,652 of NW_027411977.1, read as the reverse complement.
AGAAACTTCACTCCCAAATTACAAAGCTCTATCTTAAAAATTGCAAGCTGTATTTTGATTTCAACAGACGGACGGACAGATAAACAGACGGACATTGCTATTTCGATCCAGAAGCGGGAGATATAAAATACCATCATTATTTTCAAAGCCTTTAGCAGGATGTAGTTTGTTGTTATTAAATCAGCCCCCAATTAGGATGGATCAGTTGACAAGGTTATGCTTATTAATGTTCGCAGTTTGTTGGTACCCTGATGCAGCATTTTGAGTTTTTAGAGATGGTTTTTACCGGGTATTTACCCGGTAAATACCCACACGGTGGGTAAATACCGGGTAAATACCCATTTGTGGATATTTATTTGGGTATTTACTATATTGAATGGCAAATACAACATTTTACACCCTATTCCTGGGTTTAAGTTGTAAATTCGTTTCAAATGGATAGTTTTACAATACTTTATACTAGTGGGTAAATACTTGGGTATTTACCCAAGTATTTACCCAAGTGTTGGGTAAAAACTCATTAACTGCCGAACCACTTGATGTAGGCTGACAAAATTTGGCTTACATCTTTCTTATGTCAACAGAACTTCTGGTACTGAACATGGGGTCTCTGGGTCCATGTTTTGATATAGCCCCCATATAGCCGTACCTCCCGATTTAAGGTATTTTTCATCTATTAGCCACATTTTACAACCAAATTGGCTGTAATTTGGCACAGTGAGTCCTCAAGAAGCAGAAAATATCCTTGCAAAAATTTGTCAATATAGGTCCACGTTTTCTAATAGCCCCCATATAAGGGTACCCCGATTTCGAGTATTTACCCAAATTTTGGGTAAAAACTCCTTAACTGCCGAACCACTTGACGTAGGTTGACGAAATTTAGCTCAATTCTTACTTATGTCAAGAGAAAATCTAGCATTGAAAATGGGGTCTCTGGGTCCATGTTTTGATATAGCCCCCATATAACCGTACCTCCCGATTTAAGGTATTTTTCATCTATCAGCCACATTTTACAACCAAATTGGCTGAAATTTGGCATAGTGAGTTCTCAATATGTAGAAAATACCCTTGCAAAAACTTGTCAACATAGGTCCACGTTTTCCTGTAGCCCCCATATAAGGGTACCCCGATTTCGAGTATTTACCCAAAATTGGGTAAAAACTCATTAACTGTCGAACCAGTTGACGTTGGCTGACAAAATTTGGCTCAAAACTTTCTTATATCAATAGTAATAAGGGTATTGAAAATGTAGTCCCTGGGTCCATGTTTTGATATAGCCCCCATATAGCCGTACCTCCCGATTTAAGGTATTTTTAACTATTAGCCACATTTTACAATCATACTGACTGTAATTTGGTACAGTGGGTTCCCAATATGTATAAAATATCCTTGCAAAAAATTGTCGACGTAGGTCCACGTTTTCTTGTGGCCCCAATATGGGTTTCTGAAATCGGGAGGTACGGCTATATCAAAAAGTGGACCCAGGGACTCCATTTTCAATACCTTTAATACTATTGATATAAGAACGTTTCTAGCCAAATTTTATGAGCCCACGCCAATGGTTCGGCAGATAAAGTGTTTTTACCCAATATTTGGGTAAATACTTGAAATCGGGGTACCCATATATGGGGGCTATAAGAAAGCGTGGACCTACGTTGACAAATATTAGCAAGGATATTTTATGCTCATTGAGGACTCACTGTGCCAAATTACAGCCAATTTGGTTGTAAAATGTGGCTAATAGATGAAAAATACCTTAAATCGGGAGGTACGGCTATATGGAGGCTATATTAAAACATAGACCTAGAGACCCCATTTTCAATGCTAGGTATTCTCTTGACATAAGTAAGATTTGAGCCAAATTTTGTCAGCCTACGTCAAGTGGTTCGGCAGTTAATGAGTTTTTACCCAAAAATTGGGTAAATACTCGAAATCGGTGTACCCTTATATGGTGGCTATTAGAAAACGTGGACCTATATTGATAAATTTTTGCAAGGATATTTTCTACTCCTTGAGGACTCACTGTGCCAATTTACAGCCATTTTGGTTGTAAAATGTGGCTAATAGATGAAAAATACCTTAAATCGGGAGGTACGGCTATATGGGGGCTATATTAAAACATGGACCTAGAGACCCCATGTTCAGTACGAGAAGTTCTTTTGACATAAGAAAGATTTATGCCAAGTTTTGTCAGCCTACGTAAAGTGGTTCGGCAGTTAAAGAGTTTTTACCCAAAATTTGGGTAAATACTCGAAATCGGGGTACCCTTATATGGGGGCTATTAGAAAACGTGGACCTATTTTGACAAGTTTTTGCAAGGGTATTTTCTACATATTGTGAACTCACTATGCCAAATTTCAGCCACTATGATTGTACAATGAGGCAAATAGACAAAATATACCTTAAATCGGGATGTACGGTTATATAGGGGCTATATCAAAACATGGACCCAGAGACCCCATTTTCAATGTTAGATATTCTCTTGACATAAATAAGATTTGAGCCAAATTTTGTCAGCCTACGTCAAGTGGTTCGGCAGTTAATGAGTTTTTACCCAACACTTGGGTAAATACTCGGGTATTTACCCAAGTATTTACCCACTTGTTTAAAGTATTGTAAAACTATCCATTTTGAATCGATTTCATAGCCTAAACCCAGAAATAGGGTCTAATATGTTGTATTAGCGATTCAATATAGTAAATACCCAAATAAATACCCACAAATGGGTATTTACCCGGTATTTACCCAATTTACCCAATTTACCGGGTATTTACCCATTGGGTATTTACCCACTGTCCATCTCTATGAGTTTTAACGTCGCACAGTGGTTCAGAATCGTTTTTTCCTGGTCAAAACTCTGTAACTTTTGAACGGATAAAGATATTTTGAATAATTCTTTTTTTGTTCGACAGATAACACTTTCAGCTTTCCGACACATTAAAAGACATCAAATTCGGTCTGGCGGTGGCAGAGGAATTCAAGGTCAAAGTTAAAAATTTGAGTTTTTTCATATCTTGCATCAAAATATGAGTGTTTTTGAGTTTTTCATATGTGCTCAGCAAAATTTGTAGGAAGGGGTTCCATGCGATGACGTGATTTCATGACATCTTTTGCATTGTTTCAAATGAAGTCGTGAAGGATCCGATCTTTTCATTAGCATTTGAAACAATGCAAAGGAAGTCGTGAAAGATCCGATCTTGTCATCAGCATTTGAACCCATGCAAAGGAAGTCGTGAAAGATTCGATTTTTCATCAGCATTTGAACCCATTCCATCGATCCAATAGAGATGAATTTTGTGTTTTTATTGATACACATTTTTCTAAATATATAAGATTAATTATTTACAATAGGCTTGATGTTGTCGGAGACTCGAAATCACAACCAACGTTGTTAAAACTCTCGTCGTAATGATAATGTCATTGCAAAGGGTTGGTCAAAATGACATGCCAAAGCATTGGTGAAAATTACATGTCAAGCATTGGTGTAAATGACATGCATTGGATCCAAAAATGAATAGCATCTTTTGGGGTCCACGCTCATATAAAATTCATCGATGAAGATGCTAAAAAGATGACATGCCAGATCACTTTCATCCATGATTGAATGGCATCTTTGGCATTGAACATTTTGCTGTGTTTTTACTATTTAAAAAAGGTCAAACCACAATAAACAAACCATAAAACTACAAAATTTAATTTTTTTCCACAATTTAAAATAGGCCTGCTCACACACACCCAGATAGCATTTAGAAGACTGTTTTTTCAAAAATCACATTGAGGAGTCTTTTTAGAGTCCTTTTGGTGATCAAAAATTGATTAAGTCGCTTGTGTGATCAGAAAGGGACTCGAAAGTGACTCCCTGTAATGATTAAAAAGAGTTCAATTTAAAATACAACAACAAATGTGTAGCAATCACAAATAAATCATTGAGGTGTTTAAAATGTGACAATTTTTTGTTATTTATTGTCACATTTTGATCATCTGGAAGATTGAAAAATGCTTAATCAAAAAAGGGTCATACAGGTGTTTGAAAAGTGATTATAATTATGTATACTCTGATCATATTTTGAACAGTTAGGTGATTAAAAACTGATTGTTTTGTTTTATTTTTATTTGGTTGTAAATAAAAAAATAAAATTCTCATATACACTTTCTACAAAATTTTGATATAAATGTAACGTATAATATTAAAGGTACAGACAAACACAACACAACAGGTTTTGCCAAGTGAAATGAAGAAGCAGTATACTAACCACCAAGCAACATAAAGGATAATTAAAAGACATAACAAAGCAGAAAAGACTATAAAACAAAGGAAAGAAACAAAGAAGAATAAAAAGAAAATTTTTTTAATTTATTTCGTCTAACAAAAAGACTCATAAATGACTCCCTAAAGACTCATAAATGATTATAAACATGACTCTAAAAAGACTCGAAAAAGGGTCCAAAATTAATCAACAAAACACCAATAAATGATTGAAATACGACTCGAAAAAGACTCATTTGTGATTTGTTTAGAAGAGTCGCCTGAGGTTATGTTTTCCTACCGACAAAGGAGTCATTTATGATCAGAAAATGAGCTCATATTCTAGCTTTTTAATCGTGCAGTCGGATCAAAAAAGACTCGAATTTGATTAAAATTTTCAAAAAATGCTGACTGGGCATACAAACACATTTTGTTATTGTGTTGGTTTTGAAACACAAACATTTTGATAGTTTCCCAACATACCATTCAGTCTGGTTTTATAAAATTTACGAAAAACAATTAGTATAAATACATTCTACAATTACACGGATAAGCTAATAATTAGCAAACACATTTATTATTTTCAAGAGAATCAAGTTTCGTTTATTCTCCAGTGGCTACACAAGAATTTATAATTCAAATATGATGTTTTGTTCGAGTAATGTTGGTTTGTTGGGTTGCCTTGTGTAATGGAAAAAATGTGTGTATTGAAAATGTTCCCAGTCAGCATTTTTTGAAAATTTTAATCAAATTCGAGTCTTTTTTGATCCGACTGCACGATTAAAAAGCTAGAATATGAGCTCATTTTCTGATCATAAATGACTCCTTTGTCGGTAGGAAAACATAACCTCAGGCGACACTTCTAAACAAATCACAAATGAGTCTTTTTCGAGTCGTATTTCAATCATTTATTGGTGTTTTGTTGATTAATTTCGGACCCTTTTTCGAGTCTTTTTAGAGTCATGTTTATAATCATTTATGAGTCTTTAGGGAGTCATTTATGAGTCTTTTTGTTAGACGAAATAAATTAAAAAAATTTTCTTTTTATTCTTCTTTGTTTCTTTCCTTTGTTTTATAGTCTTTTCTGCTTTGTTATGTCTTTTAATTATCCTTTATGTTGCTTGGTGGTTAGTATACTGCTTCTTCATTTCACTTGGCAAAACCTGTTGTGTTGTGTTTGTCTGTACCTTTAATATTATACGTTACATTTATATCAAAATTTTGTAGAAAGTGTATATGAGAATTTTATTTTTTTATTTACAACCAAATAAAAATAAAACAAAGCAATCAGTTTTTAATCACCTAACTGTTCAAAATATGATCAGAGTATACATAATTATAATCACTTTTCAAACACCTGTATGACCCTTTTTTGATTAAGCATTTTTCAATCTTCCAGATGATCAAAATGTGACAATAAATAACAAAAAATTGTCACATTTTAAACACCTCAATGATTTATTTGTGATTGCTACACATTTGTTGTTGTATTTTAAATTGAACTCTTTTTAATCATTACAGGGAGTCAGTTTCGAGTCCCTTTCTGATCACACAAGCGACTTAATCAAATTTTTATCACCAAAAGGACTCTAAAAAGACTCCTCAATGTGATTTTTGACAAAACAGTCTTCTAAATGCTATCTGGGTTCATTTCAAAAACAAAAGCTCTCTTTTTCAATTGTGTGAGTGAGCAAATTGACACACACCGACAGGAGAAGTGTGCACTTTGAACAGCCTTGATTTACAAAAATAATTCCTTGGGTTTTCATAAAAGTTTTATAACTCTTATAAAAACTTATATGTTAAAAATGTCCATTTGTGTAAAAAAGCTATCATTTATATGGGAAACTAGCTGAACCCGGTGCGCTTTGCTGCCCCGACTACGAACGATCGAATATAATGGAATGCATAATTATATTAACGTTTTTAATATTATAACGAATAAATATAGGAGATATGAAGGCGTTATATACCTAGTGGTTATGGAGCTACTATGGTATTGTATGTTTCAGGAGGTAACACTCCTCCGATTTAGGTATATCATAATAAAACATAAATCTTAAGAAGTCTCTCAAAGATATGATACTTAAAAGCTGTAGCCTTGGTCAATTCCTTCCCAACTATAAGTACTTGTGTAACTAATGATGACTTCTACTGACTGCTAAGTCTTCAAAATTTTATTGAAATTGAATATACGTAACAAAAACATGAAATCGATCGAAAATATATATGGGAGCTATATTCCTATATAAACCGATCTCGATATTATTTGTCAAATTTATTTTTAGACCAAGTCCCGTCTCACATTCCAAATTTCATTGAAATTGAACATACATAGCGTGTTTTGTGCATAAAATACGGAAAATCAGCCGAAAATATATATGGGAGCTATATTCAAATCTGAACCGATTTCGATATAATTTGTCCCATTTATTTCTAGAGCGAATTCCGTCACGCTTTCCAAATTTCAGTGAAATTGGACATATATAGTGTGTCCAAATTTGAACCGGTCTCGATATAATTTGTCACATTTATTTTTGAAACAAATTCCGTCACACATCCTAAATTTCAACGACATTGGACACATATAGCGTGTTTGATGCATCAAATACAGAAAATCGGCCGAAAATATATATAGGAGCAATATCCAAATCTGAACCGATTTCGATATAATTTGGCACATTTATTTCTAGACCAAGTTCTGTAACACATTCCAAATTTCAGCGAAATTGGATATATATAACGTGCTTGGTGCATAAAATACAGGAAATCGGCCGAAAATATATATGGGAGCTATATTCAAATTTGAACCGATCTCGACATAACTTAGCACATTTAATTCTAGAACAAATTCCGTCAGACCCTCAAAACTTCAGCGAAACTGGACATATATAGCGCGTTTGGTGCATCAAATGTGGAAAATCGGCCGAAAATATATATTCGAGCTATATCCAAATCTGAACCGATTTTGATATAATTCGGCACATTTATGTCTAGACCAAATTCCGTTACACATTCCAAATTTCAGCGAAATTGGACATATACAGCGTGTTTGGTGCATCAACTGCGGAAAATCGGCCGAAAATATGTATGGGAGCTATATCCAAATCTGAACCGATTTCGATATAATTTGGCACATTTATTTCTAGATCAAGTTCTGTAACACATTCCAAATTTCAGCGAAATTGGACATATATAGCGTGTGTGGTGCATCCAATGTAGAAAATCGGCCGAAAATATATACAGGAGCTATATCCAAATCTGAACCGACTTCGATATAATTTGGGACATTTATGTCTAGACCAAATTCCGTTACACATTCCAAATTTCAGCGAATTTGGATATATATAGCGTGTTTGGTGCATCAAATGCGCAAAATCGGCCGAAAATATATATCGGAACTACATCCAAATCTGAACCGATTTTGATATAATTCGGCACATTTATGTCTAGACCAAATTCCGTTACACATTCCAAATTTCAGCGAAATTGGACATATACAGCGTGTTTGGTGCATCAACTGCGGAAAATCGGCCGAAAATATGTATGGGAGCTATATCCAAATCTGAACCGATTTCGATATAATTTGTCGCATGTATTTCTAGACCAAGTTCAGTCACACGTTCCAAATTTTATGGAAATTGGATATAAATAGCGTGTTTGGTGCCTCAAATACATGAAATCGACAGAAAATATATATAGGAGCTATATCCAAATCTGAACCGATTTCGATATAAATTGGCACATGTATTTCTAGGCCAATATCCATAACACATAGGCCAATATCCATAACGAAATTGGACATATATAGCGTGTTTGGTGCATAAAATAAAGAAATCGGCCGAAAATATATGTATATGTGAGCTATATCCAAATCTGAACCAATCTCGATATAATTTGGCACATTCGGAACAAATTCCGTCAGACATATAACATTGAACATTGCTTGGTACATAAAATAAGGAAGTCGGCCGAAAATATATGTGTATGGAAGCTATATCCAAATCTGAACCGATTTTGATATAATTTGGCACGTTTATTTCCAGACCAAGTTCTGTCACACATTTCAAATTTCATTGATATTGGACATAAATAGCATGTTTGGTACATAAAATAAGGAAATCTACATCAAATTCCGTCACACATACAAAATTTGGAGATTGCATCTGTAATAGTTCTAAAGATATTTGCATACAAAATCTAAATTTTTTGGAGGTACCTCCGGTTTTGATGCTATATTTCCAGATCAACGGGAAATTTCAAAAAATGATATAGCCTATTTTCATTCCAGGCCATGTAGCAATGTACCCTAAAAGTTTCAGTATGATCTGTTCAGCGGTTTGCGAGTCGATAAGGCACAAACAAACAAACGTACAAACAAATTTCAATTTTATATATATAGATGGTATGGAAAATGTAATTTCAAAAAAATTAAAAAAAGTGTTAAACGGACGGAACGGGACGTGTACAAAAGTATATATGGGCTGAAAGAAGACACTTTCACCATTCTGTGAAAACGGGACTTTGTTCCAAGTGTTCCCTAAAAGTTCTAGTCCACTAAACTTGGAATATCACTAAAATGTAGTGCCCGAGGAAAAATAAAATAGCTTCTTCGTGTAAATACTACGGTAATTTGTTAAAACGACTCTTAAAGGCAACAATCAATCTACCTAACAAAACAATCAATCTACCTAACAAAACAACACTGAACACAATATCTGTTTTGGTTTCTGAGAAATAGCTGTAGCTCCAGAAGTTTGCAAAAATTACGTATTTTTCAAAATTGGGAAACATTTTTCGTCTTTAGAAGCACGCCACACCCTCATCTTCCAATATTTTGATCTAATTTTTTGCTTTCCTTAATTTCAATATGTTTACTGTCGAATCCCATATAGAAATTAACAATCGATTTCTGAACCATTGTGCGTCGGTATGATGCTAGAAAATTAATTCAAAGTTTTGAGAATATTGCACTTTATCGAAACCACTGCAGCCCATTGCTTATTAAACGGAACTATGAGGGAATAATACCAAAAGTCTTACAATGATTGCCGATTTTATCCCATTTCCTTCATTATTTTCTTTATTTAACACCCCAGATTCTTACTTTATTCAAACAAAATGTAATGTCTCATGACTCCTCCCACAACTTTGATAATCAAATGATTGCTTTCCCTACAGTTTCAGATAGGAATCTGTTAGGTAAACCGCAACAGAACTATCTTGGTAATTGCTAACCACAATATTGTCCCCCCGAAGTTGTTGACTGCCAAAAAGAACAGCCCAACAAGGAAAAATGAGAACTTTTGATGTTTCCTCATCACTTAACAATGCTAGCCACAAAAACATCAACATCAGCTGCAGCAGCTTCAACCACTTTTGTCGGGAATCTAGCTTTGTTTCTACAAAATGCCTAGACTGGTATGCATTGATGCAAAATCACACATTCTATTTTACATACATTCATTGTAATATCGATGTGAGTGTGTGATTCAAATCGCCAATTAACATGTATGGTTGTAAAATGTTTTGTCGTTGGCCATAAGCCAAGCACATTTTTAAATGGCTAAATGTATGTGTTACCACAACGTAGCGGAAATTTTGATTGTTAATTTAAAATAAGGGAAGCTGGGCAACCAATAGAAATACTTTGTACACGAATCGAAAGAAGTCTTTATAGAAGAGTCGAAGGCAATCTTTTGTAATGTTCAATTCTTAAATATAAAATATTCTAATGCGAAGTGTTTTCCATAAGGATACACTCTTTTAAGATTGAACCAGGAAGCATACTACGATGGGAAATATAATATTTGTTATGAGCCGCAATAAAGACAAAGGGAGCCATTTACTTGACTAGCTAACAGTCGTGGGGGGATTCTGGTCTTCATTGGTCTCAGTTTTTAACACTTCCTGAACACAAACAAACAATATTATAGACTCCCGATTGCAAGAAAAAAAAAGAATTAGCTTTGGATGGTCTAAACTCTGATCAACGCCTGCACCCTCATTGATTCAGATATCAAGTGAAATGAAAATAAAAATGAAAAAACGAACGATCAATCCTAGAACAGACTAAAGGAACTCCTGATGTCGTTTGGAGTCCCAGCCTCTACCCAACCCTACCATGGTCTCGATGGCTTCAGATTTTGTCGAGACCCCCAAAGGCAACATTTACCTTACTAGATTACCTCACCACGTTAAGGAATATAATTTACTTAGCTGGCCATCTTGTATCTAACAAGTTTACTTCGGAAAAAATAATTCAGTTTTTATACATTTTTCAATTTATGATATTTGATAATCACAATAAATGATTAATCCAATAAGACACGAAGTAATAATATTAACAGGCTAAATACATTATATAATCATTTATAATTCAATAAGTTCTGATCATGAAACAATTCTACCTTCAGATTAAAATTGATAAAATTCACACAATATGTACTTTAAATTACTTTTTTATCAAAAGAGAAATCTTTAGATTTAAGGATGGATATAATCGTAGGACAAGGTGTTTCTATCCAGATTATACCGGAGTAGACAACTAGGAGAATTTAAATGAAATTTAATTTATCAACAACTAATTTTATATACTTGATATATATATATATCTATAAAAAGCACCAACAATGGTATATATGTGTTCCAATAACTCTAGAATGAGTAATATTCTTGTACTGATATCTATATTACCACAGAATAAACCGGATTAGGCAAACAATGAACTCTATTTTTTACAATAGATTTCAGAAATTTATATTAAAGCGTCTGAATCCTTGGGGGAAAGGATTCTTTTTTTGTTGGCCTAGATCCTTTTTCTTCCTTGAGGGTATAGTATGTAAAATGTTCTAGGTTCTACCTTGGTTCATATGCAATAAGATTATAATTAAATTAATTTGTTTTGTATTTTTTTTTATAACTCACTCTTGATGTTTGAATTCGGTAATATCCTTTTCGGAAAGTTAGTATTCCACAGTGACGATGATGATTCCTCGGAGGCCTCGTTGGACATGTACGTATGTGTAAGGATTTATGTAGGCGTAAAGTGTTACTTAACAATGATGAATGACATGATATGATGTAATATTCGATCGGGGGATGTTTGCTGTAAAGCTGTTGGGAATTAGTTAATTATAAAATTGTTGCATATGAATTTAGATTTACAAGTTTTAATATTCGATACTAAAAGTTTACCAATGACTGGGTTTACTTATAATTATAAATGATTCGGCGGAGCTGGGATTTGAACCCACGTTCTATTGACGACGAAGCTGTTTAATAGCGCAACACCCACTTGCCATCTGGGCTACTGCTGGCTTATGCGAATATTGTGCTAAAGGTTATTTTGTATCGGCCGCTCTTGTGGTGACCGCACACTGTCTTGGCTTTGTGCCCAATCAGACCAAAAACTCTGTTCTATTTTTAGCACAAGCAATTGTAAGTTGGGGTTTTCGAGGGGTAATGTTCAATATAAGAGCTGGTTGTGTTTTATGTTCAGCATTCAGCATTTGGGGGAACAGCAAAAGCCTGTAGGAAGTTATTGCCGTAGGACTTGGTATGTTTCTTATCAACAGCTTTGTTCAAACGCTTTTATATGGCAAGTGCACAGCACCTAATGGTAAATTAGCCGGACCAGCTGGAGTCCACTACCACACATTTTTTTATACCAATGGGATCCGGGATAGAAAACAATTGTGCACGATTTGGAATTCTTTACCAATGACCGTCAAAATAATAAAGGGGAATGGTCGTCATGTGTACTATAACCGACCAAAAAGCTCTGATTCCCCACTTACGGCAATTAATAGTGGTGCCGTAAAGGAGGGAATAGGGGTAATTATCTTATTATAAGGGTTATTTCGCATAAAATGGCGAACTCTTTGGTTAAAATTTAGGTTAGAAAAATTAAATTTTCCCGAATTTTACACCGTTCTTGGGAGGGTATATTTAAAAACAGTTCGGCTTATTTTTAAGCACTTTGGCAATGCACTTGTTTAAAATATTAAAATATATTAGAAAACACCGTCACAAGCACAGTTTCGGTATAGGGAGAAAAAGACACTTTAGTTTCTTCATAAAATATGTGTTGACGGTTCCAAATCGAAAAACAAAAAGAATTTTTCTCACATCGGTCAGTACAAGCAGAGCTAAATCTCAATAAATGCATTTTTTCACCACTAGTTATAAATAAATAAAGTAAATTAGAGTAAACTACTAGAAAATAATACAGTCAATGTACATATAGTAGCTCTCACTAATACTTTGGCACTTGGTGGACCCGCCCAAGTCTCCAAAAAAATACAAACGGTAAATTCATTTGAGCGCCAACAAATAAAAAAAAACTAAAAAAATATTTTGCTCGGATCGGGACTCGAACCGACTACCTTTCGACTGGGAAGCGGGCGCTCTACCATCGTGCTATTCCCGAACGTGTCAGCGGCTTGGCTGAATATATACGTCAGCTGAATTTGATGAGTTTAGTAGACAGTTTTGATGTTTCCCCTTGTAACTGGGTAATAAGAAAAAGGAAATTAAAAAAGACAACCGAGTATCAAAGAGGGGAAAAATACTGGGGAATTACATGTGGCATCCCAGCAAACGTTTTGTTCGGCGTGCTAGATTTATTAACATACTGGTGGGGGGAACCATAATTTATCACACTTTATAGACCAGACAAAGGCAGTTTTTATAGACGAGTTGAAGGTTGTTTTTCTAGACGAGCTGAAGGGAGACTTGGTTGACATCGGAAAAGGGTCTTTATTGACAATCTGAAGGGAAAGCGGCTAAATTAGTAAGTTATCATGGCATTCTTCGCCTTACAAAATACGTGAAGGAGTATGATAACCAGGAGATGGGAGAGCATAGTTTATACCCTCCAACATGAAGAAGAACAAGTTAAAAAGTATCAGTCGGCTTTGCCGACAGACATATACCCTCAGCCAATGTGATTTGAAACTTTCATCTACGGACAGATCGATCGGGTCTTTTCAGAACTTGCCGACAAAAATGTGGATTGGGCTTAAAGTTCAAAAGTGTTGCGGAGGTAGTACTTGAATGAAAGGACCGACATAGTCCATTATGGAAGTGAATCTTATTTTGGAAGTAATATATATTCGATAGATATCGTACACACTAGTCATTCAGTGGGTCATCGTATAACTTTTGGATCAGTATGGACCAAATGTTGTACCAAATGTTGATCAGTTCGCGAGTTATGGTGGTCTCCACCCACTAAATATGGTGCCATAGGGGTTTTCGACCTGTTTTCTCAAGAAGTATAGACTTGTCCCTGACCGTCGTTATGGAGGCAGCGAATACTAGTTGCTTCAATAAAAATCAAAGTAAAACCAGAGCAGGTCTTAAAGTGAACTTGTCCGAAATTTTGTGTGGGAGGTACCCAAAGGAGTAGGTAAATATAGTCCATATTCGAACCTGATATATATCTGGTAGATATATTATGGACCAAATCGGTAGCTCCCCTCAAGAGTTATCGTGCGCACAATGTTTCCGAACATTTTTAAACTTTTGTGGGGGAGGTACCTGAAGGAGTGGGCCGATATAGCTTATCTTCAAACTTAAACTAAGTTTTGACAAAAGATTACAAAGGCTAAATTTTGGGACCGAATCGGCAGATCCGTTCGAGAGCTCTTCTGCGCTCCAACCACTACACACGGTGTTATAGGTTTTTTTGCACCTATTTCCTGAGAAAATAGCCAGAAAGGTGCCCCTGATGAAACTTGTACCGTCGCACAATGGTTCAGGAATCGATTTTCCTGGCCAAAAATCAAAATTTTGTTTTGTCAAAGATATTTAATTTCTATATGGGTTTCGATAGTAAACATATCGAAACTAAGGAAACCAAAAAATTAGGCTCAAATATTGGAAGGTGTGGGCGTGGTGTGCCGCTAAAGACGACCATTTTCCCCATTTTTGGGAAATACGTAATTTTTGCAAATTTCTGGAGAAAAACGAAGCTATTTATCTGAAACTATTCATTGTTTTTTTGTAATGTAGGCAGGATTGTGGCCTTTAAAAATAGTTTTAGTAAATTACCGTAGCGTTTACACAACATGATCTATTTTATTTTTCCTCGGGTACTAAATTTTAGAAATTCCAAATTTAGTGGACTAGAACTTTTGTGGAACAACATGAAACAAAGTTCTGTTTTCACAGAAAGATGCCCAAAAGTCTCCTCTTTCAGCCCATATATACTTTTGTACCCTTCTCGTTCCGTCCGTTTAACACTTTTTTCAATTTATTGAAATTACATGGGTAAAAATGTGTGTTTTTCTATACTGTGTCCATATGAATTGCAGTTTTTTTGACACAAATTACAATTTTTTTGAGTATATGAGTTTTTATACGAGTTATATAAGTTTTATTTAAACCCAAGAAGAATTTTTTTAAATTTTGAAAAAAATTAAATTTTTTTGTAAAAATTTTTTTACAAATTATTAAAAAAAAATTTTTTTTCGAAATTTTTTTAGTTTTTTTTGGTAATTTTTTTGTTTATTTGTTGGTATTTGACCATCTTTAATAAAGGGTGTTTTTTAAGCCCGATAGAACTTGAAATTGTAAAAAATAACACAAAAAAAATAAATTGTAATCAAAAATTTTTTTATTCGAAAGATCAATACGTGACATTAACATTTGAAAATGATTTCGGGCATATGGGCACCGCGGCTGTTCTTGACGAAGTGCATTCTGGACGTCCAATTTTTGGCCACTTTTTCGAGCACTGCTGGCCGTATGTCACGTATAACACGAACAATGCTGGCCTCCAAGGCATCAATTGTTGCTGGTTTATCAGCATAAACCAGTGACTTCACGTAGCCCCACAGGAAATAATCGAGAGGTGTCAAATCGCACGACCTTGGAGGCCAATTGACAGGTCCACTTCTCGAAATCAACTTATCGCCAAATTTTGATTTCAATAAGTCGATGGTTGCGTTCGCCGTATGGCACGTAGCGCCATCCTGTTGAAACCACATCTCCTCCGGATCAATGTCATCCATATTTTCAAACAAAAAATCATTGATCATGGTGCGGTAACGATCTCCATTGACCGTAACGCGAGCTCCGGCCTCATTTTTGAAGAAATAAGGTCCGATGATGCCACCAGAGTGAAAAAAAATTTTTTTCTGGATGTAATGGAGTCTGTAGGGTCTCTTGTAGATTGGTCTCACTCCATATGCGGCAATTTTGCTTATTAACAAACCCGTTAGGCCAAAAATGCGCCTCATCGCTGAACACAATTTTTCGATAAAACAACGGGTCGAATCGACGACTGATTTTCAAGCGTGAGTCTATTCATGATGATTTGTCAGAGTATACTGAAACAAATAAAAAAAAAGTTT
Source organism: Musca autumnalis (assembly GCF_047663935.1). Taxonomy (NCBI): domain Eukaryota; kingdom Metazoa; phylum Arthropoda; class Insecta; order Diptera; family Muscidae; genus Musca; species Musca autumnalis. The sequence continues at coordinate 191,506,046 of NW_027411977.1, read as the reverse complement.
CATAAAAATTTAATTTGTTGTGTTACTTTTTACAATTTAAAGTTCTATCTAGCTTAAAAAAACACCCTGTACATAGGAAGATATAAAAACCACAAAAACACTCATATTTTGATGAAAAATAGTTAAAAAACTCAAAAGTCTCCTCTTTCAGCCCATATATACTTTTGTACCCGTCTCGTTCCGTCCGTTTAACACTTTTTTCAGTTTATTGAAATTACATGGGTAAAAATGTGTGTTTTTCTATACTGTTTCCATATGAATTGCAGTTTTTTTGACACAAATTACAATTTTATTGAGTATATGAGTTTTTTTACGATTTATATAAGTTTTATTTAAACCCAAGAAGAATTTTTTAATTTTTGAAAAAATTTAAATTTTTTTGTAAAAAATTTTTTAAAAATTTTTAAAAATTTTTTTTTCGAATTTTTTTTAGTTTTTTTTGGTAATTTTTTTGTTTATTTGTTGGTGTTTGACCATCTTTAATAAAGGGTGTTTTTTTAAGCCCGATAGAACTTGAAATTGTAAAAAATAACAAAAAAAATTAAATTGTAATCAAAAATTTTTTTATTCGAAAGATCAATACATGACATTAACATTTGAAAATGATTTCGGGCATATGGGCACCGCGGCCGTTCTTGACGAAGCGCATTCTGGACGTCCAATTTTTGGCCACTTTTTCGAGCACTGCTGGCCGTATGTCACGAATAACACGAACAATGCTGGCCTCCAAGGCATCAATTGTTGATGGTTTATCAGCATAAACCAGTGACTTCACGTAGCCCCACAGGAAATAATCTAGAGGTGTCAAATCGCACGACCTTGGAGGCCAATTGACAGGTCCACTTCTCGAAATCAACTTATCGCCAAATTTTGATTTCAATAAGTCGATGGTTGCGTTCGCCGTATGGCACGTAGGGCCATCCTGTTGAAACAAAAAATCATTGATCATGGTGCGGTAACGATCTCCATTGACCGTAACGCGAGCTCCGGCCTCATTTTTGAAGAAATAAGGTCCGATGATGCCACCAGAGTGAAAAAAAATTTTTTTCTGGATGTAATGGAGTCTGTAGGGTCTCTTGTCGATTGGTCTCACTCCATATGCGGCAATTTTGCTTATTAACAAACCCGTTAGGCCAAAAATGCGCCTCATCGCTGAACACAATTTTTCGATATAACAACGGGTCGAATCGACGACTGATTTTCAAAGTAAATTTGGATAATTTCGTAGCGTTGTTCAAGCGTGAGTCTATTCATGATGATTTGTCAGAGTATACTGAAACAAATAAAACAAGTAAAAAAGCGTTAAGTTCGGCCGGGCCGAACTTTTCATACCCTCCACCATAAAATATTCTGAACTAAAATAGAATAATTTGTTTTCATTCCTGCCCCTACTTTAAGTGGGTACGTTTAAATGTCAGATAATGTACATAAAATGTTTCATTCGGTAGGCCCTTTTTTATGGTGCCTATATTTAACTTTGTATGTTGACAATTTTTGGTGGGTTAGAAATTGGGAGGTACCGTTATATAGGGGTTATAATAATGGTGATGGGAGCCTTTTATGTCAAATAACTCCTAATTCGGTTAAAAATTGTAGCTAGAATCCTCAAAGTACCGAAAATGTTTAAAATTGTTGATGCAGATGTGTGGTGACCACTACAACCTTCAAATGTCAAATTACAGTTAGTTCGGTTAAAAATTTTAGCTAAAATTGCCAATTACTGAAAATTGGGAGGTACCGTTATATGGGAGCTATATCCGAACATGGATCTATGTTGACAATTTGTTATGGAGAGGTGTTGTGACCACTAAGAACTTCAAATGTCAAATTACTGCTAGTTCGGTTTAATATTGTAGTTAAAATCATCAAATTACTAAAAATCGGGAGGTACTTTTATATGGGAGCTTTATCAATACATCGACCTTTCTTGACAAATTTTGGTGGAGAGGTGTGGTGACCACTAAGAATTTCAAATGTCAAATGTTCAAATTACAGATAATTTCGTTAAAACTTGTAGGTAAAATTCTCAAAATACCGAAAATCCGTTATATGGGGATACCGAAATCCGTTATACCGAGGTACCGTTATATGGGGCTATACCAAAACATGGACCAACGTTCATAATTATTTCGAATATAAGTTTTTTGGTCACTAAGAACGCTAAATATCAAATTATATCTAATTCGGTCTAGAAATGCGACTTAAATCATCAAAATACCTGAAATCGGGCGGTAACGTTATATGGGGGCTATTCCAAAACATTGATCTATGTCCACTAGTTTTGTTATATAAGTTTATTGACACTTAAGGACCCTAAATGTCAATTTATAGCTAAATCGGTCTGAAAATGTAGCTAAAAACGTCAAAATACCGTAAATCGGGGGTACCGTAAATCGGGGGTACCGTTATATGGGGCCTATACCAAAACGTGGACTTATGTCCACAACTTTTGCTATATAAGTTTACTTACACTTAATAACCCCAAATGTCACATTATAGATAAATCGGTCTGAAAATGTAGCTAAAACCGTCAAAATATCGTAAATCGGGGGGTACCGTTATATGGGGACTATACCAAAACGTGGACCTATGTCCACAACTTTTGTTATATAAGTTTATTGACACTTAAGAACCCTAAATGTCAAATTATAGCTAAATCGGTCTGAAAATGTAGCTAAAAACGTCAAAATACCGTAAATCGGGGGTACCGTTATATGGGGGCTATACCAAAACGTGGACGTATGTCCACAAGTTTTCTTGTATAAGTTTATTGGCACTTAATAACCCCAAATGTCACATTATAGATAAATCGGTCTGAAAATGTAGCTAAAACCGTCAAAATATCGTAAATCGGGGGGTACCGTTATATGGGGACTATACCAAAACGTGGACCTATGTCCACAACTTTTGTTATATAAGTTTATTGACACTTAAGAACCCTAAATGTCATATTATAGCTACATCGGTCTGAAAATGTAGCTAAAAACGTCAAAATACCGTAAATCGGGGGGTACCGTTATATGGGGGCTATACCAAAACGTGGACCTATGTCCACAAGTTTTGTTATATAAGTTTATTATTTATTATAGCTAAATCGGTCCGAAAATGTTGCTAAAAACGTCAAAATACCGTAAATCGGGGGGTACCGTTATATGGGGGCTATACCAAAACGTGGACCGATATAGCCCATCATCGAACTTGACCTGCCTGCAAAGAGACGCATTTTCCCAAAATTTCAGCGTCCTATCTCCATTTTTGTGGATGCTAGAGTGATTACCACAGACGGACGGACGGACCGACGGACGTGCACAGATCGACTTAGAATTTTACCCTGATCAAGAATATATATACTTTATAGGGTCGCAGATGAGTATTTCAATGCGTTACAAACGGAAAAACAAACTTAATATACCCTCCATACTATGGTGGAGGGTATAAAAAAGTTTCATAAAAATTTAATTTGTTGTGTTACTTTTTACAATTTAAAGTTCTATCTAGCTTAAAAAACACCCTGTACATAGGAAGATATAAAAACCACAAAAACACTCATATTTTGATGAAAAATAGTTAAAAAACTCAAAAGTTTAACTTTGACATTGAATTTCTCTGGAACTACCATACCGAACTTGACCACTTATAATTTGTCTGAAAGCTGATTGTGTTATCTGTCTAACAAAAAAAGAATTATGTATATATCTCTATCCGTTCAAAAGTTACAGAATTTTGACCAGGAAAAAACGATTCTGAACCACTGTGCGTCGTATGGAGGGCAGTGATTACAAGTTGTTATAACAACAAGTAAAAAAGTATCAGCCGGCTTTGCCGACAGAGATATACCCTCAGCCTGTGTGGATTGAAATACTTTTTTTTTCAAAAATTCCCAAAGGATCCTCGAAAAGACCCCAAACCACACAAAAATGTTGAACATTTGTGGGTGGACCAAATCGGTTGCCACGTCTATGAGAAATCGCGCGTACCATTTTAGCGAATATTTTCGAACTTGGAGGAGGGGAACGTGGGGGAGGTACCGGAAGGAGTGGACCTATAAGCACCGCCTTCGAATTTCATCTTATATTCGAAGAAATATTACAATACCCAAAGTGGGGTTTTTTACAACTTTCGGGCTGTTTTCTCAAGAAGTATGGACTTGCCCCTGAAAAAACTTTTACTGTCATAATTGAGGCAGCGAATGCAAGTTGCTTCAATAAAAATTAAAGTGATTCGGGAGCAGGTCTTAAAGTGAATTTATCCAAAATTTTGTGTGGGAGGTACCCGAAGGAGTGGACAAAGATAGTCCATATTCGAACCTGATCTATATCTGGTAGATATATTAGGATCTGTAAAGTGTGGATCAAATCGGTGACTCCCATCAAGAGTTATCGTGCGCACAATTTTCCGAGCAGTTTTGAACTTTTGTGGGGCAGGTACCTGGAGGAGTGGACCGATATGGCTTATCTTCGAACTTAAACTAAGTTTGGACAAAATATCCAAAAGGCAAATTTTGGACCAAATCGGCTCATCCGTTCGAGAGTTATCGTGCGCACCAGCCAGCCAGACAGACAGACGGACGGACATTGCTAAATCGACTCCAAGTTGTCCGAAACGGATTTCGTCCAAATATACTTGGGGTTTAAAACCATTATTTCGATGAGGCACATTTTGCCCGTATGAAAGTGTATATCAGCAAAAATGTCTAAAATTGTCTTTTCCATTTCAAAAAAAATCAAAAAAAAATTTTGGTACTACATCTATGATTTTTGGTACATAGATTAAGACAAAAATCGTCATTCCAAATCTGTTTTCGTTACCAACTTTGATCTTTGCGCTAAAGATCTGACCGTTTTAATTATGCTAATTAGAAAAAATTCTAAAAAAATCGCGGATTAATATAGTAAGCTGTTATATCCTATTATCGTTAACTGAATTCGTGCCCTTTGCGATGATGCAAAAAAAAAATTCGAAAAGTTTCAATGGATTCGCGAAAAATTAAATTTGATAAATAATTTCAGGTATTTACAAACATATTTTTGAAACAATAGCGCTTATACTGACAAAAAATATATATAAAAAAATTATAGCAGCATCCAGACATTGTGAGGAATAAAATGAAACCTATGTCGTGAAGTTTGGAGCTATAGTATTCATGTTATTTGCAAAAGTACAAAGAAAATATGACGAAAAAAATAAAAATCATGTTATTCTAATTTAATTTTTTATTGGTTTTATAGGAAAAGTTGAAGAAAAAGTGTTTGAGTTCTTCGTCATTTTCGTCCAAATTTCACGCGATAATGAAGATATTCCGTTGCAACAAATTTTTCGCTTATAGTTTTCCTATTGGCGAATATTTTTAGAACATTATAATAAATCACAAGGAATTTCAATTGTGACATAACATTAAAATAATATTATATTGAATATTACATCATTTGAAACGCATATAAACCGTGTAATATTGGAAATCACAAGATGCGCATCCGATTTTCCAAAACAGCGAATCAATCCATGTTATTTGATATACACTTTGTGAAATTCCATTTGGCGACCACGATGTAGCAGCAGTTGCATGTTAGGGTGCAAAAGAGAGTAAAATGCCCATAATTTCCACGAAGTACATTTGCATTTTATGCGCATCCGATTTCAATGATCACCATTAAAAAATACATCATCCTATGTCATTTCAATGCGATCCATCAAGAACCGTGGATGTAGCATCGCACTCAGTTTTTAGAAAAAATCTATTATATCTCCGGATCCGCGAACGTTTTTTAATATCTGTTTTCGCACATTTTAAATATGCGTTTCGCTCTATTTATCTAAGTAGGAATAACACATCTAAAACGCGTCTAAATACGCGATATTTTCAAAAACATTTTTTGCACATTTTCGAAATTTGAGGGGTATCATATCCGCCGATCTATTGTATGGATTTAGACGCACAAAGTTAGATTCAGAACGTAAAAAAACTAAATTCACGCGGGTTTCCACTGAAATCGAATGGCATTTGTAAATTTTGAATCCTAAAAAGGTGGTTTTTTAGAAAAAATTACGCACAAAAATTTCGACTTTAAGCTGAGATTGTTGTGAACCTTTGAAGGCTACACACCCGAGTTATACATCAAAAAATGCTTAATCGCGAGTGCTACAATCGCATAATCATTTTTTAAACGAGTACAGTTGCGCGTCCCGATTAGAGCAAAAATTCAAAAAACCCAATTTTTCAGTCTTCAAAATGTCAGCATCCGTTTGAGATTGATGCATTGGTTATATTAAAAAATCATACATTAGAAACTTCATCTCTGAAGTGTATTCTTTAACTTCTTCTTTGAACATTATACTCTACATTGTATTGTAAAGCCGCTAGTTGAAAATTGACTTAAAAAAACTCGTTTCCTTCAACGATTTTTTCCTATTTTTTTTTACATTAAAACGACCACAGCTTCCGCTCAAATTATTATTTTAAGAAACCCATCGGTGAATGGGGCTAAAACAGTTTATTTTACCGAAATGCGTTCAAAAGTTATGGTATAGTACAACTGTTCGCGAGTTACAGTACCCCATACCTCAGTTTCAACATAAGTTAATTTTCTACAAAAAGGTCGATATGGTAAATTTCAAATTTCCTTTACAATTACATAGAAAAAAAATTAAAAACTTTTTTGGTGAGCACATCCGCCATTTTTGGTACATGGGTTACAAAAAAAATCGTGGTTTCAAATCTGTTCGCGTTCACAAAATTGGATGCTGCACTCAAAAGTTATATGCGGTTTTACTCTCTTGTAAAGAAAAAATATTTAAAAATTCCTATTGTGTTGTAATAAGAACATGTATATATGAATCGTTAGCAGCATTTGATATCTATCCGTAGATGCTAAAATAGTTGCTAAATTTATTTTTATTTTCGCGGAAAATCAAAAAATATTGAAGAAATCTTGGAATAAATTTTATTTATTCTAAATCAGAGTCCAAAAAATCTCTAAAAAAATAATTTAAAAATACGTACAGAATCTAGACAACGCGTAGAAAAATGTGAGACCAAAATTATAAAGATCGCGTTTATAACTTGCATATTACAGCAACAACAAAGAACGGAAACTTATTGTTGGAAATTATTTCAAAAATATATTTTTGGTTAAATACGAAAAATTTTAAAAATAAATGTTGGGAGTTATTCTATTATTTCGCTAAATTTCGATCCAAATCCTGAAGTATTTTGCTTAAACTTCTACGAGAAAAGTAATTAGTCATCGTGAAAGTATATTTGCTTTCTGTGATAAGCAATAGAAATAAGAAGTAGAGAGTAATATTGAAATTACAATCAAAGAAAAAACATAGAAGTTAAAAACCGAATAATTCGCGAATTGGTTTAAATCGGTTGAGGTGCATGTGCTTTTCGGATACAGGGAGTCCATGTCTATCAATATGCATGGATTTTCCCATGTTTCATTCAGCGGCCAAAATGTGCCATCAGTTGCATCTTACTATTCAAAAAACATTCATGTGGGCAAAAATTACGCGATGTGCATATGATTATAAGGTGCATCCGATTTCAATGGCCGCCTATTAAAAATACGTCAATATAAATTATTTTAGACAGATTCGTCAAGAACTGCGGATGTGCCACCACATTCTATTTTGGGATAAATAGGGATATTACTCCCGAATCTTTGTAATTTGTGGCGCATATTTTTGCCAAATATTATAATCGCGTATAAAGGATTACAGTTATGTAAAAATAATCAAAGAAAATCGCGGTTAAATTCGCGGAATTGTCAAAATATATTTGTGCAGATTTTCCTACTTTCAAGGTATCTATATCCGGCGTTATAGTGGATGGATTCAAATGCGGAAGGGCTTATTAGATCCGGCACGTAAAAAAAACTAAAATCACGCGGGGTTCAGGGGTACCTGTACGACAGTTGTAAATTTTAAAGCCAAAAAATAGGTTTTTTCAGAAAATTTACGCACCAAATTTTCGCCTTTGGACTCCTATTACTAGGAAGCTGTATGGAGCACACTCATGAGATATACATCGAACGACGTGGAATCGCGAGTTCTACAATCCTATAAACTAGTTTCGATTATTATCTAGTTGCACCATCTAATTATAAGAAAAATTCGAAAAACACTGAAATCAAAACTTCAAAATGTCAGCATCGATTTTAGGGGGATGCAGTGTATATATCGAAAAGTCATACACAAGAACCATATTGCCTAAGGGGTATTCTTTAGTTCCTTCTTTGAGCACAGGTTTGAATTTTACGTGGTTTGGCCAGAAATCAAGAAAGAACACAAAAAAACTTGTAAACTTCAACACATTTTTCCCATTTTTTTATATTACCACCAGCGCAGCTTCCCCGAAAATTATTTGTTATGGTCCATATTATGAGATCGTAGCTAAAACACTTCAATATACATAAATGTATTCATATTTTATAAAATATATTAACAGTTCGCGACTTATTAAATGGTGAACCTCAACTTCAACGATTGTAAAACTTTTTTGAATATTACCATATACCCTCGTTAGCATAAATGCTGAGAGTATAAAAAAGGCGTTGGCACTGTCCAGCACTCTACGCTGTTTGAGGGCATCGAGCAGGCAACGCTACGGCCAAGTTTGAAACGTTGGATAATCAATTATATGTGTGAACGCCAGTTGTACGTGGAATTCAGAAACAAGAAGTCCAAGGACCGTAGAGTGAAACAGGGAGTCCCCCAAGGTGGATTGATATCTCCGGAACTGTTCAAACTCTACCTCTCCTGCATTCCGCGTAACGTATGCGGATAATTGTACGATTTTGGCGTCATGTGCCTTCCCTGATAACAATTGTGAAAGGCTGAACTCCTATTGGTCTGATATTATCACAATTTCCACCAATATATAAACAAATATCCGTCACTTAATCTACGACCACTCTGCTTACAACATGGACGGCAGAGTTGAATGAAATGGTCGTTAGTAGCAGAATTCCGACCACAAGTTACCCCAAAATTCCAGGGGTACATTTGACAGCATGTTCCCGTTGTCTGCACACGCACAGCTATCTGCGACACGTCGAGATGTAGAAACAAGTTCCTCAAGTCCCTAGCCAGCAGCACTTGGGTTTTAAATAAAGCAACCATGTTGGCCACTTATAACTTGATAGGTCCGTCTGTGGTAAGCTATACGGCGCGAGTTTGGTCCGCGAATATACTGCAACGCGATGGAAAAATATTCAACCCTTCAGAAACCCATCTAGCGCTGATGAGGAGCTTCAGCTGCCACGACAAACCAGAGTTGCTTTGGCTCAACTACTTTCGGCATGGTGCATCGTCTGAATTCCTATAGTGCAAGGATCTATGTCACCGGGCAAAACATATTCCCAGCATGTGACACAGAGCCGCACGAAACACTAAACCCTTTCAACTGCCCTGACAAACCTACTCAACTAACTCCAGTAGTACAACCCACCGAAGCAACCGAACTTACAAACATATAATAAATAACATGTCTCAAAACAACAACTTCAGAAACCGAAATACCATGTTACAGTGATTCCATTTGGACAATGCGTGTACAATAGAGTGACCCAAAAAAATTAATTTTAATACCCTTCACCATAATATGGAGGGTTTAATTAAATTTGTCATTCTGTTTGTAGCACATCGTTATACATATATTCTTGATCAGGGTAAAATTCTAAGTCGGTATAACCATGCCCGCCTGTCCGTCCGTCCGTCCATCCGTCTGTTGAAATCAAGAAACAGCTCCCATTTTTTCAGATAGAGCTTTGTAATTTGGTATAGAAGTTTCTTTTACTCCTAGGATGTTTGGTATTGCAAATGGGCTATATCGGTCCACGTTATGATATTGCCCCCATATAACGGTACCACCCGATTTCCGGTATTTTTAAGGTTTTAGCTCCATTATCACACCGAAATGACTGAAATTTGGAATATAGTCTTCGTTGGGGATATTCAACTTTCCCCCAGAATTGTGTTGGTATAGGTCCGCGCCTTCATTTAGCCCCCATGGAACGGTACTTCCCGAATTTCGGTATTTTGAAAGTTGTTGCCTCAATATTCCACCGAATTGGCTGAAATTTGGTGTTTAGTCTTCATTTGGGGTACTAAACTTTCCATATGAAATTTGTCGGTATATGTCCTTGGCTTTATATAGCCCCCATAGAACAGTAACTCCCGATTTTCGTAAATCTAAAGGTTGTGACGTCAATATCCCTCCCTTTAGTCTTCCAGGGCGTTATAAAGTATTCCTGAAAAGAATTATTAGTATACGAGTATGTCCACGTCTTCCTTTATCCTCCGTAGAAGCATACCTCTTCATTTTTGGTATTTTTTTAGGTTTTAGCCACATTATCTTACCGAAATATCGGAAAATTTGTAATGATTCTTCTTTGAGTCTAAAAACTTTCCGCAGGAATTTGTCGATATAGATCGACGAAATTTGCTGAAATTTGGTAATTTGTCTTCTTCATAAACGAAAGGAAACTAATTGTTCCATTTTATTTCAAAATAACTTTTGGTGGAGGGTATAACAAGTTCGGCCCGGCCCGAACTTAACGCCGTTCTTACTTGTTTTAGGTATTGTACCCCAACAATTTTTCCATTTGATCCAAAAACCTTATATATGAACTTTTAAGACGATCGGTTAAAATTAATCCGTGCCAACCTAGCGATCTTTGTGTCCATAATAATTTGTATGGGGCCAAAATTCACAAAAATTCTCTGAATGCCACAATTATAGTCCCATCGATGAAAAACATTATCAGTTCATTATTGTGGCTAAGAAACGATTTCTACAACATTTTTTTAAAGTCGGATCGGATTTTGATATATGTATAGGGCCCAAAATACCTTAAATCGGCCAAATATGCATATTGAGGCTATATCAAAATCAAATCCGATTTTCAACATTTTTGCTCATGATATCTCATGAATGGATTAGCCGGTTCGGTCTACAATTTATCGTAATATTCTTTGCAAACTTAGATCAAGTTCGAAGATGGACCATATTGGTCCAACCCATCGGGTACCTCCCGCACAAAAGTTCAAAAAATCTCGAGGGAAGCAATGGATTTTGTTCATATTTTGCACATGGTAATAGTTTTACCAGACATATATCAGGTTCGAATATGGACTATATCGGTCTAGTCCTTCGGATACCTCCCACACAAAATTTCGGAAAATTTCAATTTAAGACTTCCTCGCGAGTCGTTTTAATTTGTTGAGAATTGTATGAAAGCTGTAAAAAGCTCCTAAGGCCACAATTTGTAGTGGCTTTGCATATCGTAATATTTCTGGGAATTTTAGATAAAATTCGATGAAGATGAAGAAGATGATGCTTATCGGTGCAGTCCTAGCGGTACCTCCCTCACAAAAGTTAAAAAAGCTTTCGCTAAAGAGGTTCACACGATATATCTTTAACGTAGTAACCGATATGGTCCAAACTTTGGATGTCATAATATTTTGCCCAAACTTAGTATAAGTTCGGAAATGGACTTTCTTATAATGGTCCCAAATCTCTTAATTATACGGGTACACACTGAAATGACTGGCTGGAACAAGTTTACGATTATCCAAGTTTTGTTGACGATTTCCTATCAAAAACTTTCGAGAACGCTGGTCCCGATTTATATTAGCTTATTGATATGAGACATATTGTTTATCGCCGAGTCCGAATGGCATGTCTTACGACACACATTGAAGAGAAGTTTTATATGGCTTAAATACTCAGGAAATTACACTAAACATTACACTGATGGGTATTTTGGCAAGTTTGAAAATTTGATGTTGCCTGACCTGGGATTGCCCTCTACCAATCTCAAATAACAGCTTATCCTTACGTATGTATGTATGTATATTAGGGTTATTTCTTTTTACAACCTCCTATCCCTGTATAACATTTCGATGATTCGATAAAAAAAAACCTTACGCAGAAAATAATTTGAAAATTTTTATTATTGAGAATTTTGACAACCAAAATGACATAACGTTTTGTGTCTCACTAGTTTTATCATCATATCATTATACCCTATACCGCAATGTGGAAAAGGGTATTATAAGTTTGTTTTGGTAAAAATTCATGTAACACCGCGAAATATTCGTCGGAGACCCCCAATGTGGTATACCAATCTTCATATCTCGACGAGATAAAGCGATTTGGAGATGTGTGTCCGTCAGTCCGTCCGTCCGTCTGTCCATTATAAATTGTAAACACGCTCCAGGCCGCAATTATGGACCGATCGTCACGAAATTTTGTATGGAGGTCGGGTTCAGATCAGAATAGATCCCTATTCTTATTGGTGATGATCGTGAAATATTTAGTGGGTGAAATGGACCAAAAACATAATATTTATCCAATTTTCTAGCGGCTCTGTAGGTCTCAATAATAGTCCGATCAACGCGTAATTTTAAACAAGGTAAGAGTATATCCCAAAGGAGAAGCTTGCAATTTGAGATGGCGATCGGATAATATTTAGAGGGTTAAATGGACCAAAACTTTTGTGTGAAAATTGTGCAAATTTTTAATATACAGCTTATATCTTAATTCCTGGAATTGACATTCCGGACAAGTGATATATACTTGAAAGTGGAACGCTTGACCTTTCAATTGATGCCAATTATGTTGGTGTGCATGATCAGATAACAGAGTTACAGCCTAATATATTCCGTTATTTGTTTGTAGTGTAATAATAAACTCGCTAGAAGTCGCAATTATACATCAATAGTCACGAAATTTTGCACCGGGTAAGAGTATAGGTCGAAAAAGATGCCTACAATTTTGAATGATGATCTGATATTCTTTAGCGGGTGAAATGGACCATTACTTTTGTATGAAAAATATAAAATTTTTTTTTTGGTCGATATTTTAATTCCCTGAGGACATATATATTTCGCAAAGTAGCCTACTTATGGGAAAAAACTGATGTAAATTGCAATAAAGTGTTTGCCTGATAACGGGCCTACTGCCTAGTATATAATGGGTTCTGTGTAGAGAACTACATTTTTATCCCATGCTACATATTGTCTCTCCAAAAGTTTATGTAACACCACGAAATATTCGTCCTAGACCCCTTATTTGGTAGGCCAAAATTCATATCTCGACGAGATAAATCGATTTAGCGATGTGTGTCCGCCCATTAAAAATTGTAAACAAGCTTATGGCCGCAATTATGGACCGATTTTAATTTTAACCAATTTTGTAGCGGCTCTGTAGGTCAAAATAATAACCCGCAAAATTTTAAACAAAGTTTGAGTTTATGATGAAGAAGCGTACAAACCAACGTGAAGATCAGATAATATTTAGCGGGTTAAATGGACTGAAACTTTTGTGCGAAATTGGTAACAATTTCAATAACGTAACGGTTAAACAACGGAGGTAGCTGTACTACATAAGTGGGTTTCATTACATTTTAGTTTGTGTGAACTAAATTTTCCTTTCCTGCTACAAAAATGTCTTTGTCATGCTAGATAACTTTTTGGTTTTGGTCATAAGTATTATACATTACATCTCTGATATTTGATAATTAAATTTTCACAATCATTGAAAAGAAGTTCCGTGGAGAGCGATTGTCCAGGGATAGTGGTATAGGGTATCCCATGGTCGGCTCCGTCCGACTATAGACTTTTCTTACTTGTTTTGTATTATATATAATATTTTTCATATACCATATCAATTAAAAGTGTTTTTTGTGAGAACTTTTTCAATATTTAAATGAAATAAAAGTTATTTCCGTCATTAGTAGAAAAAACTTCATTCTCGCAACAGGAAATGGTTTTTGAGAAAAAAGGCATAAAAAAATCATAGTCCTAATATACATATCACAACATCAGCTTTATGACGAATTACCACGCTGATGACGGACATATTTCAACTGCGGCTGGTGGTTTCAACTCTAAACAACAATGTGTTTATGTCGTTAATAAAACCAAAATGTTAACTTTTTGTGATACTCGAATTACATTGACAGCCTTTCGTCAGTTTGGGACTAATTTTAAAATATTACCATAGTGAGGATTACATGCAAAACAGAGGCGTTCATTTACATCAAATTGTGAAAACACTTTCGCTACAATTGCTGGAAATCATTGAAATCCCTTGTTTATTGCCCCTAACAAAGAGTTTCAGCTACAACTATGTTCCTAACCTCGAAACAATCAGTTTTCAATTGACTTTGCGTATCAGCTTTCCATACTATCGTTCGCTTTGCTAACTGATGAGCCATACCATTACCATTTTCGGTTGATTAGCATAGGTTTTGCTTCACTCAAATCACTGGAAAATTGTAACTGTTTAAATTGGAGAGCGTGGTTTCATTTGTTTCCTGTTGTCATTGGTCAGCGTTGATGGAAATTGTGGGTATGGTAATGCCACCATTACGTGTAGCTGAGGGGTGAATGATTGTATTCGAATTAACGAATATTTGGAAATTAAACTGTAAATTTGAACAATGGGATCATTGGAAAAAGTATATGGATTTCCATAGAAGATAAAGGACCATCTGAGGGCAGTAAAGACCAAAAGATGTGTTTAAAGCCAAAATTGTATCTAAAGTCACAAAACGTTTCCCCAACAGCTTTTGTTAATAAATAAGTATTTCTCAAGAAAAATATAAAATTTTAAGAATCTCTCATCCTTCCTTGCCTGATTGAGGACAATTTTCTTTTTTTATTTCTACGGGTTTTTCTCTTGTTATGACAATTTGTCTTTTTCTTTGCTTGCATTAATTAAATCACCAAGCCACAAATTATTCGTAGACACTCTTTAGAGCGGTTACACTTGCTTGCTCAACAAAGACCACAAAAGGACTACGAGTTGCTACTTTTAAGCCATGTTTTCGCCATTTGTTGATACTTCTTCGTCTTCATCTTAATTCCACATGTGCAACATTTGAATATCATAAATATTCATGTATGGTGTTTTCATGCAGTGCTGATGATTTCAATACTAGCTGTCTTTGACATGCTTTCGCTATACCCATTCGTTTTCGTCGTATCCTATGCAACAAATTGCAGTCATGTCTTCCAGATATTCAGTCGTTGTTCGTTATTCGTAAATATAAATTTCTTGTAAACAATCAAGTGAAAAGAATTGTAAACATAAAGGAAAACCAAATTCTTTTTCTTAAAAATTTAACAACTCTTAACGAACACGGCTTACACAAACAACAACCTTATGTACATACACAACTGCCACTACAAAGAACGGACAGGCGACACAGTCCGTTAAACTGAAATTGATTTCTTTGTTGCCATACTTTTGTCCTACCTTGAACGTCCAATGTTCACCTAAAAAAAGCTTAAAATTCTATAAAAAAAGTGAGAACGGCCGGGCCGAACTTTTTACACCCTCCACCACGAACTGAATTGAAGTGAACAGCAACAATTACTAGGGTCACTCAAAAACCTTCTGGCCTAGGCAACTTACAGTGTACGCCAGGCGTCATTTGACATTTTTTTTGGAAAGTTTCACAGTTTTTAGCCTAAGCGTACTCAGGTCAGTGTGACATATGACCATGTGTTGGGTTGTTTACAGTGACTTGAAAGAATCACTTTAAAAAAAATTCACGGACGGAAAAAAACGCTTCTCTAACATATGTCCCAAACATATTTTTCAGCAAACATATATTTGTTTGCAATCAGTCCCAAACATAACATATGTTTGGGTGCAAACAAATACAAACCCAAAGCCACAAAAAATACAAACACATGCAGCAGAGCGCGCTTTCTGCGAGCAAAGCGAGCGTAAATTTCAATGTGAAACACATTGAAATGTATGCGCTCTTGCTTTAATAAAAGAAAAACTGAATGAGTTAATTTATAAAAAGTCGCACTTCTAAAAAGGAAAATTTATATAGACACATCGGTGAACGATTCTCCTTAGTTGTGAAATAAAACACATATTCCTCAAAGTTGAAATCATCAGCGGGAAATCGGCATCTGGAATCAAATTATTATATAATGTAACTAGCTAAACCCGGTGCGCTTCGCTATCCCGACTAAGATAAAATATAGTGGAATGCTATAATTATATTCACTTTTTTATATTTTAACGTATAAATATAGGAGAGCCCATTCATGTCTGTCATGGAGCTACTATAATATTTTTGTATGTTTTAGTGGGTAACACTTCTCCTAAAGCCTATTAATCTTACACTATTAATTTCTCTTTACTTCTACAGATTGGATTTAGACATATTATCAAAAACATGAAATCGACCGAAAATATATATGAGAGCCATATTCCGATATGAACCGATCTCGATATAATTTGGCACATTTTCTTTTAGACCAAGTCCCGTCTCACATTCCAAACTTAATTGAAATTTAACATACATACATAGCGTGTTTGGTGCATAAAATAGAGGAAATCGTCCGAAAATATATATGAGAGCTATATTCAAATCTTAACCGATTACGATATAATTTGGCACATTTATTTCAGGAACAAATACCTCACATAGGTCGAAAATATATATGGGAGCTATATTGAAATCTGAAACGATTTCGATATAATTTGCCACATTTATGTCTACACCAAATTCCGTCACACATTCCAAATTTCAGCGAAACTAGACACATATAGCGTGTTTGGTGCATCAAGTGCAGAAAATCGGCCGAAAATATATATGGGAGCTATATCCAAATCTGAAGCGATTTCGATATAATTCGGCACATTTATGTCTAGACCAAATCCCGTTACGCATTCCAAATTTCAGCGAAATTGGACATACATATATAGCGGGTTTGGTGCATCAAATGCGGAAAATCGGCCGAAAATATATATGGGAACTACATCCAAATCTGAACCGATTTCGATATAATTTGGCACATGTATTTCTAGACGAAGTTCAGTCACACGTTCCAAATTTTATTGAAATTGGATATAAATAGCATGGTTGGTGTCTCATATACATGAAATCCAAATATCCAAATCTGAACCGATTTCTATATAAATTGGCACATATATTTCTGGGCAAATATCCATCAGACATTCAAGAAATTCAGAGAAATTGGGCATAAATAGCATGTTTGGTACATAAAATAAAAAAATCGGCTGAAAATATATGTATGTGGGAGCTATATCCAAATCTGAACCGAATTGGATATAATTTGGGAAATTAATTTCTATATCGAATTCCGTCACACATACAAAATTTGGAGATCTGTAATAGTTCTAAAGATATTTGCATACAAAATCTAAATTTTTTGGAGGTACCTCCGGTTTTGATGCTATATGTCCAGATTAACGCGAAATTTCAAAAAATGTTATAGCCTATTTTCATTCCAGACCATGTAGCAATGAACCCTAAACGTTTCAGTAAGATCTGTTCAGCGGTTTTCGAGTCTATAAGGCACAAACAAACAAACGTACAAACAAATTTCAATTTTATATATATAGATAAATAGGTACATCCATATTTCAAATATACATATGTATGCATGTATATGAAAAGTGTATTGATGTAATTACCAATATTAAATGCGATTTCTTCCTTGTCCAATAAAATATTTGGCATCTAATTTACTATAAAGCACAATTTCATTAAGAAAAGACAAAACACTGATTTATTCACTTACTTTATCGTCTTTACTCAACGATTGTATTTAGAAAACTGAAGAAAAAAAAAACAACATAATTAATACCATTTTTTTCTTTTCCTCTTTGCTTGCTACGTTGGTTAGCAACAACAAAGCACGAAGCACACGTGTTTCGCAGCAGCTCTTTATTATAAAACAGCATTCCGCAGCCGCGAGAGTCCTCTCTTTGAGAAAAATCCCCTCTCCACCCATAAAAAATATGTTCTTACATAAAAACAAGTGAGCCAAGGCTATAGTCGGTTTGGGGCCGACTATGTGATACCCTACACCACTGCTTATGCATAGGCATTGACTGGTAAAATTCAAAATATTAAAATTGGGATAGCTTAGCGCCTTTGCTCTGAATGTCTTCATTAATACAGGTCAATTTTGTTGAAACGATTTTAAGTGCATCGTCAGTACAATTCAAATAAAAACAAGTGAGAAAAGGCTATAGTCGGTACTGGGGCGACTATGTGATACCCTACACCACTACCTCTGTGCATAATCTTTTCACTCGAAAACATTTATTTTATGGAGATACGAAAGTTTTCACCTATTTGGCTTTTATACCAAATGACTTAAGGCGAACTGAACCATAATAATTAATATATATTTTATATTTGACTTCTATCGATATCACCAACATCAATAGGTTTCTATCTCTGTGAGAAAATTTCGTGATGATCCGATCAAAATTCCGACCTGTAGTTTGATTGCAGAAAAAGTGGAAAAAAGGGAATCATTAGCGACTATTGCGATATCTCTATTATTTGACTACCTACGCCAACCTACTTTGCATAATTTTAAAGATGGGATTTTCTACTTTCTTAGTCAGGCTTTGTTTTTAGAAGGTCACCAACCAAAGGTGTGATATCCGTCATTATTATTAAAATCGCAAAAATGAAAAGTTGGGTTCTATTAGCGACTATTGCGATATATTCGTTGTTTGACCTACGACAACCTACGTTACATCGTTGTAAAGTTGATATTTTCTACTTTCATTGCCAGGTCTTGCTTTTTGTATACCCCTTATAGACGCTGAGATATTTGCTTTGGAATAAAATGTTGACTTTTCCGATCCCTAAATATTATCCGACCATAACCAAAATCAATAGGCCTCTTCCTCTGTGAGACCCTTAGTAACCCTCGAAATTTCGTGACGATCCGATCAAAATTGCATTGAGCAAAAAATTGGAAAAATGGGATGTATTACCGACTATTGCGATATCTCCGCTATTTGGACACCTACGCTGACCTAGTTTGCATCATTGTAAAGGTGGAATCTTCTACTTTCATAGCCAGGCTTTGCTTTTGGAAAGTCCCCAGCCAAAGCTGTGATATTCGTCATTATAATTAAAATCGGAAAAATTAAAATTTGGGTTTTCTTTGCGACTATTGTGATATCTTCGTTGTTTGATCATCTACGAGAACCTACTTTACATCATTAGAAAGGTGATATTTTCTACTTTCATTGTCAGATTTTGCTTTTGGTATACCCCATATAGAAGCTGAGATATTTGGAAAAAACTTTGTCTTTTTATCCACATAAGTTTTTTGCCCATTCCGACCCCTAAATATTATCCGACCATCACCAAAATCAATACTCTTCTTCCCCTCCGGGACTCCCATCAACGCCCAAAATTTCGGACGATCCGATCAAAATTGCGACCTGTAGCGTGATTACAAGGTTTAGATGGACAGACGGACGGACACACATAGCCAGATCGACTCAGCTCGTCGAGACATTCATTTTCGTATATATAAGTATGGGTCTACGACCATTATTTCGATGCGTTACAAACTTTTTGGCCAAAACCAACTTATAATACCCTCCCCACATACTCGTAGTGGTGTAGGGTATAAAAATGGAAAAGTGGGATGTACGCCAACCATCAATAGGCTTCATTCTCTGTGAGAACCCCATTAACACTCAAAATTTCGTGATTGCACACAAAATGAAAAAAGGGTTGCATTACCGACTATTGCGATATCTCTGTTGTTTGACCACAGCCTACATTACATGGTTGTAAAGGTGATATTTCTACTTTCCTTGCCCGGTTTTGCTTTCGATATACGTTTTACAGAAAAGAGATATTCGCTTTTCACACAATAAGTTTTTTTTTCACATTCCGACCCCTGAATAATATCCGACCAAAATCAATAGGTTTTTCCCTCTGTGAGACCCCCATTAACACCCAAAATTTGGTGACGATCGGATTAAAATTGCGACTTGTAGCGTGATTACAAGGTTTAGATGGACAGACGGACGGACGGACACACATAGCCAGATCGACTCAGCTCGGCGAGACATTCATTTTGGTATATTTATGTATGGGTCTACGACCATTATGCGTTACAAACTTTTTGGCCAAAACCAACTTATAATAGTGGTGTAGGGTATAAAAATTCTGACTTTTCCTCATATATAAAAAAATTGAGTGATGATGACTGACAGATCTACAACGCCGAGACGAAGCGGCTTAAGCTAGAATCCTGAATTTTGGGCAGTGTTCGGAAACAAACAGTACCTTATCATACGGTTCCGTACATGTTACACAAACACTAAAAAATTTATAAAGTTTATGTACACGTACACAAACTTTAAAAATCCATTTAGCGTTTATGTACATGTACCCAACGAGACTCGAAAAGTTCGTCAAACACACATATTTGGTACGCCACCACCATCGTAATGTAACAACCACGTACCCAACCGAAATGGTTGCGTACAGAAGCGCGTACAATAAAAACCACGTAGTGTACATCATAACGTACCTTTAGAAAGAAAGTGGTGGTAGGGTACACATTTGTTTGGTTAATAAAGTATTAGAAAATATTAAGTTTAATTTTTGTGGAATAAATATAAATGAATATTTATCTTCTATTTATTAGGACTATAATGATATTATTTAAATGTCATAAATACATATGCAAGAATTGAGTAATGCCTAAGCAAAACGCTCCTATATAATTTTTAAAATCTTGACAATTTGTAAATGGTTTGCTATGGGTGTTAGAGGTATATTTTTGACGATTTGAACTTTAAGGGTACGAAGAGTATTAAAATTGTTCCATTTGTATTGTGAAAACAAGTGGAACCATAATTACAAAATATTCTTATACATATTGTCCGACGTTTTGCATGTATTCCAATTGGTAATTAGAGTTATTTTTAATATTTTTTTAGCAACGTCAAGAAGATTATTTGTAAATAATTTATTTTGAGTTTGATACTAATACACTAATATAATCAAATATCTTGTCGTTTTATGATTTCAGAATAAAAATAAATTCTAAATCACTATAAGAATTATTTTTTTGTGTTTTTCCAAATTATGAATTGCCGTAGATGTACTTAAGGACTGATACCTAGCTATGAATTCAACATCCGTTCTTTGGGTCTGCTCTATTTTTACAGTTTCTTGTATAGGTATAGTTTGAAAATCAGAAAATCATCGAAAAGTAGGTAGAAGCAAGGCACATTTATAGAAGGTAGAAGTAACAATCTGCTGTATTTTTACTTTTTTGTAAATTTGGTTTTCAAAATGTAATAGGTTCTACTCATGAAATTTGAAACTTCGAAATTTGCTACCATAAAATACTTCTTTCCGTCCTATACGTGTAATAAAATGACTACGACACTTCTGAATGCTTTATACATACCACATTTTGGTTTAAATTTGTTCTATCATTAGGGATTTTCCAAATATATTTATGTTTTTCCTGAGAAAATTTTTAGGACGACCCTATTATTCAATATTTTCTTTTACATTTACTTTTCAATAACAACAATGTTGTTAGTCGTAGTAATTCATGCATCTACCATATATTAATGTACCTTGGGTGGAGGTATTTGTATAAGTGACAATTGCCACTAAAACTATAAAGCACCTGTTCGTTTTTATCTGATATCATTAAGAGGAAACCCCACCAACAAGCAGACAACATGCACCCAAATCTTTTTGGAACTCTCGGAAAACCATAATCAGCGAGATTGCTAATATTTTACAAGTAAGCGTGGAACGTTTATTTTCTGCTATGAAGTACATTTTATCTGATTAGCACAACCGCATGTCAGCAATAAATCTTGAACATATATTAATGGTAAAAGTCAATAGGGATTTCAATTACGAAAGTTGAGCTTTCTCCGGTCAAATTCTAAATTCTTTAGTATTTTATATAATCTGTTATATACTCGTATGTTTTCGCATGTGAAACTTTTATATATTCGTTATGTTTTTATAAAATAAATAAATGTTTTCATATTTATTGGTTAAATATAAATGTGACTACTTTTGTATTTTATTTATACGACATTCACTCTTATTTTTATGGTTGTATTTTCCCTCATACCACTCATATTTAATATTTCTTTTTAAACACCACTCAGGTGTACACAACCTCTTTTTGTTTTTAGGGTACATAATGATGTACGCTACGTGTTTTTTTAATGTACACGCAACCTTTATAACGTAGGTACCCAACCATTTCGGTTGGGTACGTGGTTGTTACTTTACAATGGTGGTTGCGTACCAAACATGTACGCTACGATTTTCGTTGGGTACATGCACATAAACACTAAAACATTTGTTAAAGTTTGTGTACATGTACGGTACCTTATCGTAGTGTAACTTTTCATGCTAGGTACGGTACAAAACGTTATTGTAAGGTACCTTAATGAAAGTTTTCGAACGCGGATTTTGGGTGGGGGTTAGTCTTGGGGCGAAGGTAGTCGATAAGGCTGGGTTTTTGGAAATTTGTCCTAGAAGAGTGCGAAAATACTAAAATGAACAAAAAATGGTATAATTTGTGTGGTGGGCCGACTAATAATCGACGACCAGACGAAACGGTTGAAGCTAAAATCCGAAATTTTGGGTGAGGGTTAGTCATAGGACGAAGGTGGTCGATAAGGCTAGGTTTTTGAAAATTCGTCCTAGAAGGGTTCGAAAAGTACTAAAATGTACTCAAAAATGTACCACCTGTGTGGCTGAGACTAATAACACTGTGAACCGAAATTTTGGGGGGTGGAAAATTCCTTTTGGGGATGAAAGCTCTTGGTGAGTATATACAGAACCCAGAAGGACAGATCCGCCGTAAGTCGAACTTTTGAGATATGGCGTGATGAATATTTTGCTGGAGACCCTATAAGACCTCAGATATTAGCGTCATATCTTTGTCCACTGTTGTTTTAGCTTATTTTTGAGATCACACTTCTTCAGCCAAATCAAATGAGGATTATTTTCGTTTATTTACATTTACCCCTGTTTGCTCAGAAAAAACTGTGTTCTGTGTTTTTGTATGTTCTGTAACGAATATACAAAAAACAAAATATAGTATTTTTCTGAACAAAAACAGGGTAAATGCCCAAAACGACCACGAAAACGCGACAAAATCGATTTGTTGTCAATGAGAGCCGTACCTAAAATTTTCTGGTCGACATTTTTGCAGAACATTTCGAAGCTGAAAAACTTCATCTTGTGGTACTTTTATAGCGGCTCTTAAAATAAAGAACGAAAAGGACATTGAAGGAAGCGAGATAGAAGGTGAAAATGCTCTACGAAAATAATCCTCATTTGATTTCTCAAAAATAAGCTAAAACAACAGTGGACAAAGATATGACGCTAATATCTGAGGTCTTATAGGGTCTCCAGCAAAATATTCATCACGCCATATCTCAAAAGTTCGACTCACGGCGGATCTGTCCTTCTGGGTTCTGTATATAATCACCAAGAGCTTTCATCCCCAAAAGGAATTTTCCACCTCCCAGACTTTGAGCTCCATTTTGTTGCACAGTATAATCAACGCAAAGGCAAAACGACTCTTACTCTTGGTCCGAAGTGTCAAATATGTCTGGGTTTTTGGAAATTCTTACTAGAATGGCACGAGAAGTACTAAATATGGTACCATTTGTATTTGGCGAACTGTACTAAATTTGGTACCATTTGGTAATAAGTGAACGAATATACGTAAGCTTGAAATTGGAATGAGAATCAAGGTTGAGAAGTAGGTTTGATATAAGGAAGTAATTTTGGAAATGTGTACGAAAAGTGCTAAATGGTATTAAATATGGAACAGTTTGGATTTTGACGAACCAATATAATTGGAATCCTGAAATTTGGAATTAATATTACTGTTAAAGATACGAAGTTGGAAATTCATAAGCTAAATCGGTCTGAAAATGAAGCTAAAAACGTCAAAATACCGTAAATCGGGGGTACCGTTATATGGGGGCTATACCAAAACGTGGACCTATGTCCACAAGTTTTCTTATATAGGTTTATTGGCACTTAAGAACACTAAATGTCATATTATAGCTACATCAGTCTGAAAATGTAGCTAAAAACGTCAAAATACCGTAAATCGAGGGTACCATTATATAGGGGCTATACCAAAACGTGGACCTATGTCCACAAGTTTTGTTATATTAGTTTATTGACATTTAAGAACTCTAAATGTCAAATTATAGCCACTGAAAATGTAGCTATATATATAATTGTTCCACAAACATCCCAGATGAGACAAGGGAGACTCACTCTCACATCAATGAGTGCACGCCGATTCATATTGGCTCAATGATATGGGACCTACTTTTTATTGCCGAGTCCGAACGGCGTGTCTTACGACACCACTTGTAGAAAAGTTTTTCATGGCTTAAATTTTGCCACCGTTAAAAATTTGATGTTGCTTGGCCTAGGATTCGAACGGCAGACCTTCTGAGTGCAAGGCGGACGTGCTAACCATTGCACCACGGTGGCTCCCATGAAATGGGGCTGAAAATGTAGCTAAAAACGTCAAAATACCGTAAATCGGGGGGTACCGTTATATGGGGGATATACCTAAACGTGGACCGATATAGCCCATCATCAAACTTGACCTGCCTGCAAACAAAAACGCATTTCCCATAATTTCAGAGAATTTTGGTGGAGAGGTGTGGTGACCACTAAGAACTTCAAATGTCAAATTACAGCTAATTCGGTTAAAACTTGTAGGTAAAAATCTCAAAATACCGAAAATCGGGAGGTACCGTTATATGGGGCTATATTAAAACATGTACCTATGTTCATAATTTTTTCGAATATAAGTTTTTCGGTCCCTAAGAATCCTAAATATCAAATTATAGCTAATTCGGTCTAGAAATGTAATTTAAAACGTCAAAATACCTGAAATCGGGCGGTAACGTTATATGTGGGCTATTCCAAAACATGGACCTATGGCCACTAGTTGTGTTATATAAGTTTATTGACACTTAAGAACCCTTAATGTCAATTTATAGCTAAATCGGTCAGAAAATGTAGCTTAAAACGTAAAAATACCGTAAATCAGGGGTACCGTTATATGGGAGCTATACCAAAACGTGGACCTATGTCCACAACTTTTGTTATATAAGTTTATTTACACTTAAGAACCCTAAATGTCAAATTATAGCTAAATCGGTCCGAAAATGTAGCTAAAAACGTCAAAATAGCGTAAATCGGGGGTACCGTTATATGGGGGCTATACCAAAACGTGGACCTATGTCTTAGGACTTAAAATGTTTATAATTGATCGCAGTTTAATGCAAAAAAATCCAAGGGGTCAATCATTGTTAGCATTTTATTTTAAATTTAATATCACGAAAATTGCATCCAAGCCCACTGTGCAATTTTTTCTATTTTTTGTGTAATAGCTGATAAAACAACAAAACATACAAAAAAAGATTTTTTCAAATTGGACCAATATTAAAGAAGTTATGAGTATTTCTTTGCATATAGTTCTTACAGAATTCGACTTTTTCAAGGCACGATATCTCTGGAGCCGTTGGTAAAAAAAATCTGAAAATATACTGAAATGTTTTGCTAATAAGCAGCATCACCACAACAAAAAATAAAGGAAATCAAAAACCTCATTTTGAAAAAGTGTCCGATTTCACTCAGAAATCCCCATATGTATATGAAAAGAACTATAATTGGTTTTAAGGGAACAGATAGATAGAGCTGGGAATAAACGGATAATGCTGGAATTCAGAGTTTTTGTTCACCATTTCCCTATTAAATATTGTTTTAATGTAGATATATGTAGATAGAAATAGAGATATTTTCAGCTGACATTTTGAAAGTTTACATAATTTTTGATAATATTCGAGTTACGATTCTTTGGAATCTAGTGTCCATTACTTTATCCCTGAATATGTTTTTATCTGCTACAATTATTGTTTATGCCAAAGTTATGGTCGCATTGCTTGTTACAATACTAATACTAATACAATCAACTAATTAACAATAGCTTTTTAAATATTTACCACTCTATTGGTTATATGTTGATGTGATTTTTGGCATAAAACAATTCTGATGATCACAATATGCGGGCAGGGTATAATGAAACATATAAAGATGCCTCACACCAATAACAATACATACACGCTCTTTTTCATATAATTAACCTTAAAAAAAACTTAGTTGACAAATATCGAATTAGCAACTTATCCGTTCTTTACAAATCGTTTTTTTTTTTCAAATACAGATTATTTCTTTAACCCTTGACTGCAAAGTAGCTACTTATTGCGGATTTGCCAAACACATAATGTCTTTCTTTTCCATCTGTAATCCTACTCCAAGTCAACTGTCAATGTTGTGGCCATAGAAGAAATGCATTTGAAGGAGCTTAACATTAAAGTGGCTGTAGAGTAACAAACCAGCAATTTACAAATACTTATAACACAAAAGTCACACACGTATACACACTCAATGAGAGAAAATCATGTGTGGTGAAAGAAGAAGGAAGGATGATAGTTGTATAAAAAAGTATAAAAAAGATGAAAATAAAAAGAACGCATAGAAAGCCAATAAGTAACAAGCATGAAGTTCTAAAATACAATTTATTCTTTTTTCCCCTTTTTCTGACTTTTAGATGTTTAGCGGGCCGACAGACAATCATTGTCAAGAGTATGGCAGCAAACCGTTGACAGGATGTGAAAACCATGAGCCACTCTCACATCAATGATGCTGCCTGTTTATTTCTGCAGTGATGATGATGAAAACCGTGCAATACAACTTCACGCTCACACACAAACAATCAGTCGTCACTCATGCGTTCACTTGTTGTACATTCTTTCAATTCATAAAGTTATAGAAGCAGGAGCAGCAGCACTGCACTGCTTGCTACTCATAACTCATTGAATATGTTAAGTGGAAAAAGTCGTGATCGAAATTCATAAATTGAAATGGAATGGCAAACAGTGAATATTTGCAACAAAAGTACTGAAGGATAACACAAGGAATAACAAATATTCTTCTTCGTTCAGAACAAAAGCCCACGACAAAGGAGGAGAAATAATAAAAGGAAAACACAACATGAAACTGCAAAAAGTCACCGATGCGTTACAAGGAATAAAATATCAGTGTACCGGGTTGTTTCTTCGTCTTTTTCTTCGTCGTTAAAAGAAAATAAAGTTGGGCAAAAATGTTGAAGGACCAGAAAGAAAGAAAATTTGCATTTGCAACAAAAGAGAAGTGGCAAAGAATTGTCACCGAAAGGCATATAATCAACAATAAAAAGCGAAACTGTGACAAATTATCGGTAGTGGACGAACTAGTCTTTCGTATGTTGCAGGAGAAACCCTTAAGAGGGAGGCTACGGTAATCTGAAGTTTCTTGCTAAGATTCGTTTAGGGAACATACTAGTTTTCTAACCATTCCCATCCATTTCTTCTATCAATTCGAAGGCGTACCGTCCGCACACCTCAATAATTATTGATTCATATTTGTGTGTCTTGTCACCATGGAAGCCACACTATATCTAATTCAAACTCATTTGCGTGAAGTGATAATGTGAATCCGTTTCGTTTGTCATATCCGCTTTAACCACATGCAAATATCGGATAGCATGCTACTGCGGTTTGATCCAGAATTATTGTCACCGCAAAATGGGAGACACTGTGGTGCTGTGTAAAGCACGTACTCCTTGCACTGGTCTGTTGTTCAATTCCAGACCAGAACATCGAAATTTTCGGGGGTTGCAAATCCTCTCAGGATAATGATGGCTTACGTTTCCTGAGCATTTATGCAAGGAAGACTTCTCTACCAATGGTCTCCTATCATGGAGCTAATATGAATCGGCGTGCACTCATTGATATAAGAGAAGTCTCCCTTGTTCCCTCAGGGATGTTTTAGGAACATATGTATGTACATATATATGCAACAAAGTAAGCGAGATTGTAGAATCTATGATTCGGAAAATCATCATGATGCGATGGTTGTAATGAAATGATCGTAGAAGAAGTGTTGAAGGGGAATTATTATTTCTGTAATTTCTTTTGACTCCGACCATATAGCGTAGTTTGGATCAACAAACCACTCGACTTCAATGAAAAAGTTGATAGGGAGGTATTCTGATCTACAAGTAGCTATGAGAACTTTCCGGGACCTCGTCACTACGGTCGCTATATACCTGCTGGTCGAAAGCGTGTACGAGTTTCCTAACAGAGACGGTGTGAATAGCAAATGAGAGCAAACTAACCCTGAGAACGCATGAATGAGGGAACTTACTCTTGAAGTCAACAGATTAGTAGGCAAGTAGCGGAAAAAGTGGCTAGGCTACCTGAAGCAATAAAATCTTGGCACGGGATAAAGTAAATTATGGGCTACGGTTTAATGACTCTCGAATGCAGGAAGGATGGATAGTATAATGGTTGTTACTTTCAACGGCGTGATAGTAACAGATACGAAAGGAGCTTGTCTTATTTAAACTCGAAGTTTATAGAACATCCTGGGAGTGATAGGGTGAAGAGAAGTGTGCAACGGCGTATAAGAACCTTTCAAGCCAAGACAGATGTCATTCCAAATAAGCCTGGGGTGAGTATATAACAAGTATCCACGATTTTATTAGCAAACTATAGTTTAGCAAACCACTGGAATATTGACATGGACGTTCCGCTTCTGAAACCATGCAAGAATGCCTACGGAGACGAATCCTGCAGGCTAATTTCCCTTCTGTCGCCAAGAGCAAAGATTCTTCAGAGTCTACTCGTAATGAGAAGCAGCTTACCATTTGTCCAACATCCATATTGACACATATCAGTCGAGAGCTCAACCAGAACAGATCGTGTGATAGAAAAGTCGTGGTGGCAGCAATCGAAGATCTTCAATACCGTCCCCCGTTCGATGACAAAGAGAAAACTTTCTACTGCTGAAGACTTCCTGAATGCAGTAAGTGGAGAACATCGTCTATCAACCTCAGTCGAAGAACACCAGGTACCAAACAATCCCACGGCTGCGGGTTCTTCGACACCGGATTGACCCGGAACCACACAACACCAGTTTTCCAGCAAGGGGCTGCAACACCATTGTATACATGTTTATATTTGTATCGTTTTTCTGTGTTGGATCAGCATTCCCGGAATGCCAACTCCGATTTTTTTGCCCATGCCGGGACGGAGGAAAACCCCAGACCACTTTATATGTGCTCAGTTTGTCACATCCACCACACTCAATCTTAGGTGAGATGCAATAGATGCCGGGAATGGGAGCATCAGAGGCGTTGCCCTGGACTCGTCCTTGTGAGGGACTACGACTACGTTGCTCCATGCTTCATGAACACCACCCAATCCCCCGCAGTCCCAGTCCCCTCAACAACAGCCGCACACGCAGCTCTAAACACCAATCCCGGAAAAGGCATACTCTTTCGCAGTTTAATTGCAATGGACTCCGAGGTAAGATCGAGGAAATAGTGAAATTCATAAGTCGGAAGAAAATCATGGTCCCAGTGGAGCAAGAAACCAAGCTCAAGAACAACTGCAGACTACCGCGTTGCGAAGGTCACAACATACTTAGGAAGAAACGCACCAGAAGTGGGGTTTGGCAGGGCAGTTCATTAGCTTTTCTATTGCACCAGTTTGTTCAATGTAGACCTATATCGCTTGAGTCTGGCTCAAATGACCAGTACATGCAATATATGGGGGTAGCAGTTAGGTGTGGGTCTGCCGAGGTAGAGTTGATTAATGTATACATCCCACCGATAAATAGCTGTTCTTCAGGTAATAGATCTAACATTAGCCTGTGTTTAAAAAGTCGTAACCGTCTGGTCTTGGGCTCTGGACTTTAATGTTCATCATGAGTTGGGACATTCGGTCCTTCGGAAATGATTCATTTTCTTTATCAGCAGACCGCCCAATTTCATCACCTCAGAATGCCGCACTTTCATCAATCATGGGAGAGCTAATTGGCATAGTTTCAGAGAGTTCATTAATCACCACTTCAGAGATCTGCCCAACCCTTCTGATGTACGGTTAGCAGAAAAGACATCATCACTGCTGCCGCCGCTCGACATGTACCTGCTGGTCAATTGGCCTAGATCACGTTGTGTAGAAGAAAGGACGTTCCGAGACTTCGTCCCTGCTGCAGCCATTCGACATGTACGAGTATCTGCTGATCAAATGAAGTGTAACAAAATTTCCAGCAAAAGGCGACGGGATTGGAAAGTTAGCGTGATGAGCTTCGTCGTGCTAACACCAGTGATCCCAGAGTCATTTAAAGAGTTGAAACTTTGTAGGCGGAATAAGTTAATTTTGGGCGACGGTTAAGGTACTCTTGAATCCTGGAAAGAAGGAAGATAGGACCCCAGTCACTTTTGGCGACGTTACGCTGACTGATCCGAAGATCGACAGTTTGTCTAGCACCCCGGGAGTGACATGGCGAAGAGAAGTGTACTACGTTACATTAGTTCTCTTCCTGCCGAAGAAGAACGCAGCATATACGATGGCCGATGTTGTGAGTACCATCAGCAACGCTAAATCATCCGAAACGTTGGGCCATGATGGAATATGAACGGTAATGCTTCTAAAGTTCTAACATTCTTCCCCAAGTCTGGACAATTGTGAGGGTGGTCCCGCTACTTAGGCTAGGCAAAGATGCCGGCAAATGTGAATCGTACAAACCGATTTCTGTTTTGACGCCCGATATGAAATAGTTATTCAGTTGCCGAGCATCAGCATTGGTTCCATAAGCAGCACAGCAACAACAGCGCTGCACGCCATCTCCACACATATTAGTCACAACCATAGCAAGTCATTCACTCTACGCTGTTTGAAGACATTGGACAAACTACCATCCGGCCAAGTTTGAAACGTAATCAATTGTATGTGTGGGTGCCAAGAAGTCCAAGCCCCGCAGAGTGAAACAGGCACGGAACGTTTTAATCTTTCCTGTATTACACCACCTCCAGATGGCATCAATATTTTAACGTATGCGGATGATTGTACGATCTATTCGTCAGTTGCCTCAGCTGATGCCATTTTTCAACACGAGGAATGGCCACTCGGTCCATTACATGGACTGCAGCTATCATTTTCGATGATAGCAGAATTCCGAGCACAAGCTACCCCAAAATTCTAGGGTTCTCATTAGACAGCATGTTCATGTCGTCCGCGCACGACACAGCTATCTGCGACAATTTAAGATGTAGAAACCAAGTTCTCAAGTCAGAATGTCATCCTGAGAACTGCAACAGGGTGTCTCCTCATGTCTTCAGTAGACCATATACATGAGCAACAAGCAGTATTTGCTTGGGTGTTACCATGAGATCCATCCTAATCACCACGTTGTGGCTACGGCACCCCTCCACACCCAGGAATGTCGGGAGGGATCTTCATAATCTAGAATGAGGGGTCAAACGTTACAAGAGAGTTTAAATAGCATTCACACAAATGCAGTCGCAGATGCCATAAACAACTGAAGTGTGAATGCTATATTCGGAGAACATATGTTGGGGCTCAACTACGCTTGGCTCAACTACGCTTGAGAGGTGGAGCCTTCTAAATCGGGAGGTACCCTTATGTGAAAGCTATGCCGGAACATGGGCCTATCTTGACAATTTTTGGTGAAGAAGTATAGTGAACCCTAAGAACTTCAAATGTCAAAATACAGCTGCTTCGGTAAAAAATTTTAGCTAATAAAACCGAAAATCTGAAGGTACCGCTACACCAAAATAAGGGCCTATGCAGCTCATCTTCGAACTTGACCTATAGCAAAAAGATATTCGGGTGCAAAAATATAACGCTCTAACTCAATTTTTGCGGACGCTAAAATTATTACAACAGACGGACAGGGCAAGATCGACTCAGAATTTTATCTTGATCAAGAATGTGTATACTTTAAAGGGTCGCAAATGATTATTTCAATGCGTTAAGGCCTGGGTAAAAAAGCTGCCTCGTCTGCTTGCCTTGCTTGCCTACTTCATTTCTGACATAATGAAAATTAAAGAATAAAGAAGGCCGAGCCAATTTTCGAACTAGGTTTCCCTTTTCTTTTTTATTCTTTTATCAGAAGCAAGCAAGGCAAGCAGGGGAGCAGCTTATATACCCAGGCCTTTACAAACGGAAAACAAAATTAATATACCCTCACAAAAACAACCAGGTACCAAAGTTTAGTTAACATTGGGACGGCACACCCATATCAATTATAATTAGACCCCACTAAATTAAATACACAATCTTATTTGCTGTAAACGACGCATAGGATACTCAAGTTCCAATCATCGGATGTGCGTTCCTGTTGCCAGATGGTACTAGCACAGATTCCCCATATATTTCTATAGGGCGTTCCATAACCAGCAATCTATGGACACGCCCGTTAGCATTCAGCTTCTCCTTAGCATTCAGCTTCTCCTTTATGTTAATTGGTGCAATACTTAAGTATATGAAACCGCAACAACGATATGTAGGGCACTCGAAAAAACATCAGAAGCTCCTTTTCTTGTTCATTGCTTCGCATAATAGTGTCTTTATAGTTTTATTTCATTCTTTATATATTTATATTTATTTTCTGCTTTAGTTCAGTTCAAAACAATAAAAATGTTCACATTTTGCAAATATGACAACTACGGCTTGTCGTTGCTGAGGAAAACTTGCAAATTAAAGGAAAACTTATAAACAGCAAACACACCGACACACACATTGCTACTAAGCACACGAAGACAAATAACAAACAAATTGAAGTAAAAAGTAAACAATGTGACAACTTTAACACTTTATTTATACACTGAAGTACATGAAATGCTATATTTGTTTAAAGTTTTTCAAAGCTTTTCCACATTTTCAAAAAGCAGAACAAAAGTACGAAGTGTGTTCAACAACATGGATTATGAATAGAATTATTTGAGTTTAAGTAGAAAAGACAATGGGAAAAAAGCGAACAAATACTAAAATAGAATAAATGTTCTTTGGATGTTATGTATTGTATTAAAAGCTTTATTAATATTCAAAACCGTGTCTGAAATGTATCCAAGAAAATGTCAGTAGCGGAAAGAAAGAAAAATAAAAATAAAGAAGAATAATTTACAGTACACATATTTTAATAAAATAGTATTGTTTAACTATGAGAGGAAAGAATAAACTTTCATAAATGTTATAATAATATGTTCCAAACAAAATCGACAAATTTTTTTGAATTTTGAATATTTCTTCTAATAATAAGGTTCCATGTCTCCCTTTCTTCTCAAGACTATTGAAAGGTTTGTTGGCTTCGACATATAAATGTATGTAGGCCTATTAATACTCTTTGATGTACATCTCATAACGAAGAGTGTTTTCCTTACGCTCATATATAAAGCGTAAGGGATTTTAAATTGGGTATGTAACACTGTGGATCAGCCCACTCCAAATTATAGGCGACTTGTCTCGTGGTATACTTTGATTGAATTAGATAGCGTCCAATATTGGAACTTAATATTCATTGACAGGGAGTTCTAAGACAAAACGATTTGTTGGTGCTATGGACATGCATATAACAACAAGATGACTGAAACCGAAGTAACTTCTTCTTCTTCTTTATTTGCCAACCCGTATTCGGGTGTTAGCGATCGTACAATTATGTTTTACATTGTTAACAATTTAATTATATTTTTTATTCCATTATAGATAGGTTTCGATTCTTGGCAGCATTCAGGAGGTTTCTTTCGTCTTTTCTTTCGTAACATAAAACAAGTAAAA
Organism: Musca autumnalis; assembly: GCF_047663935.1. Taxonomy (NCBI): domain Eukaryota; kingdom Metazoa; phylum Arthropoda; class Insecta; order Diptera; family Muscidae; genus Musca; species Musca autumnalis. Next base: position 191,472,502 of record NW_027411977.1, on the reverse strand, counting down.
AGCTGTCAAGTTCGGCCGGGCCGAACTTTTTATACCCTCCAGCATAAACTATTCTTAAAAAAAGGAATAAGTAGTTTCCTTTTCTGTCCTCATTTTTAGGTGCAAAAACTGTTCGATCACGGATAATCCAAATGCCTAAAATATCTAATCTAATTTAAGAAATGTGTTCAATTAGGTGGTAACTTTATATGGGGGCTAAATCAAAGTGTGGACCTATGTAGACAATTTTTGGTGGAAAAGTTTTGTCAAATTACTGGTAGTTCCGTCAAACTTACTTACTTAGTTAGATGGCCCATTACAGAACATTTGTTCCATAGACCGAACTAAGAAAATATCTCCAATTCTCTCTGTTTAGTGGTTCGCTTCCTGGAATAACGTGTCTTGTCATCTCTTCATACACTTGATTGCGCCATCTATTCTTTGTCCTGCCAATTCTGCGTGCACCGTCATGTGGCCCGTACTTATACGATTTTTAGCGGGTTCATCATCGCTCATTCTTATTATATGGCCTAGCCAACGCAATCGCTGCATCTCGATACGTTTAACTATATTGATGTCGATGTATAGCAGAAACAGCTCGTGGTTCATACGACGTCAATCTTTCGGAGAATTTTTCTCTCAAACACACCAAGCACTGCCTCACTCACTTTAGCAGATTCTCCTTCCACCTTCATAAAGGTATCGGTTATTTATTTAACTGATCGTCCCATGATGTCTATATCATCACCATAAGCAAGTAACATGTGGCTATTGGTGTAGATCAGAGCTGAGCAAAATCGAGAGAGAGAGAAGCAAATTTAAGGGAGAATTAATATTTAATTTTTCTTGATGTTTCATTGCTTATTTCAAAATTTTTTAAACATTAGTGTTGTCTAAAATCGTCCACAATGCAAATTGTTAAAAAATATAAATAAAAAATTGCATAAACTTTTAATTGTTCATGGTTCACAAAAAAACTAAGAGTACGTTTTCACAATTTGCCTGTGCTAGTACACAGGCGTGCTCACCCCTGGTGTAAATTGTGCCACTTCTTTTGACGTTTGCCTCTCGCATAACCTTTTCACACGAAAGGCTGTCGCCTTGTCGCCTCTTTTGGTACAAAACTCTTCGGAGAGGTTATTTCCTATTTTACCTGAAGATCTTGTGTCAGTTAGAGTAATTTTACAAAGCCGAATGGGCTTGCGGGGACACCAAATTCAGACATGGCTTGGAATACCTTTGAACGTAGTGGGCTGTCGGAGGCTGCTTTATAATCGACAAAAAGGTGGTTAGTGTCGATCTGCATCTCTTGGGTCTTCTCCAGGACTTTCCGCAGGGAAAATATCTGGTCAATGGTGGACTTGCCTGAACTAAAGCCGCATTGGTATGGTCCAATTATTTCGTTGACCATGGCTTTAGTCGTTCGCACAATATCCCGGACACTATCTTGTAGGCGATAGGGAGAAGACTTATGTCCCTTTAGTTGGAGCATAAAGTCCTATCTCCTTTCTTATGGACGGGACACATGATTTACAGGTTCCAATCGTCGGGTACGCGTTCTTCATGCCAGATGGAGCTAACTAGCTGATTCATACACCTTATCAGCGTGTCGGCTCCGGTTTTAAACCGCTCGGCTAGTAGGCCATCTGCTCCTGCTGCCTTATTATTCTGCAGCCGGTTTATTGCTGTCTTTAACTCATTTTGGCCGGGTGGTATACATTCAATACCATCTTCTGGGATTGGATCTGTGGTATCTTCGTCGACTTCGCTACTATTGGATACCAACAGTTTGGAAAAATGCTCTTTCCATATCCTTATCTTATTCTATCTGTATCAGTTACCAGATTACCTTGCTGGTCTCTACAGGAGGATGTGCCAGTTCCAAAGCCATCAGTTTGATGTTTCACTCTTTGGTAGAATTTTCGGACTTCATTCTGTCTCCTGTAAATCTCGATTTGTTCACACTCCCGTTTTTCCATCTCTCTCTTTTTCCTGCGGTAAAGACATTTCTCCTCTCTCTTTTTTCCCGCGTTGCTACTGATGGTAAAGTAGCCCGATATGCCGTATTTTTCTCTTCGGAAGCAGCACGACACTCCTGGTCATATTATGAATTTCTTGGTGGAGGTCTCTGGAATCCAAGTATGGATTTTGCGGCTGTTTGCATGGAGTGGGCAATTTTTTGCCATTGTGTTGTTATGTTATCGGGACAAGCAGTGCTCTCATTAAGCAATTGGGCTAGTTGAGTGGAATATGCTGTGGCTATCTGTTGTGATTGCAGCCTATCGATGTCCAACTTTCTCGTTGTGTCTGTTCGCACTTTGTTTGCTACGTTAATCTGGTACGTACTTTTGCTGCAACAAGGTAGTGGACCGAGTCTATGTTTGCACCTCGGAACGATCGTACATCCAACACGCTTGATGCATGCCTTCCATCTATCACAACGTGATCAATTTGATTTCTCCTTTCCAATTTTGGCATTAAAATAGCCTAGTATAATTTTAATGTCACGGACAGGGCAACGCTCATAAGTTTCTTCTAAGAGCTCGTAAAATATATGTTTGGTCTGTTCGTCCTTGTCTTCAGTGGGAGTATGAGCGCAAATAAAGCTGATGTTGAAGAATTTTGCTTTTAATCGAATTGCAGCGAGTCTTTCAGTCACTGGGGTGAAGCTGGAGACCAGATGATTTAACCTCCGACCAACTACAAATCCGCAATCAAACTCATACTTTGTGTCATGGCAGCTATAATACAGTGCGACACCTTGTGACTTAAAATGTCAAATTCAGTCATGAAATAAAGCTAAAATTCTCAGAATATCGAAAATCGGTGCTACTAAACATTTTCAGTGAGAACGTTTTGTGACTTATGTGAATCTCAAATGTCAAATTACCGGTAGTTCCGTCATATATTGTAGCTAAAATCCTCAAAATACTGAAGATCGGAGGTACCCTTATACGAGGGCTATAGTAAAACATGAATCTATGTTGACGATTTTTGGCAGAGAAATTTCGTAACCACTGGGAACTTAAAATGTCACATTTCAGCTCGTTCGAAAAGTAAATCTCTTAAAATACCGAGAATCGGGATGTACCTTTATATGGAATTTTATCCTGATCAAGAATATATATATATTTTATAGGGTCGCAAATGATTATTTCATTGCTTTGCAAACGGAAAAACAAGGTTAATATACCCACCATACGATGGTGGAGGATATAAAACAAGTTAGAACTGCGTTAAGTTGTGCTAGGCCGAACTTTTTAAACGCTCCACCTCGAACTGTATTGAATAAATGGGAACAATAAGTTTCCTTTCCTTTATGAAAGCAATAAGCTCTTAACTGATGAAAATCACTTTATATTGAAAATTTTCAGCGTAAACGTTTTTTTATTTAACCATACGATGTTACATACACTTCATGAGGAAAATGTAGCAAACCCCTTTAAAAGGGCTATATTGGACGTCATCGTTGTTCTTTTCAAACAATGGAAGAATATTTCTAATTTTTCGAATTGAGCTTTTGTATCATCTGACAACACACAATTCAAAATTACAGAAATCTCGGTTAGAAATTTTACCAAACCGGTTCATAAGGGCTAGAGAATAGTTTTTTGAGAGTAAGTTTTTTATCTTCTGGGAAAACAATATTCCAGTTAGGAACCAATTCGGTGATAAAATGTGTCTACAATTGCCAAAAATAAACTTAAATCAGCTGGCATCTTTATAGGGGGCTTTACCAAAGCGTGTGCCAATACAAACAATTCTCTTCTGAAATGTTTTATAGCCCAATCGAAGACAAAATACACAAATTCAGCCATTCGGCTTGATAATGATGCTAAATTCTTCAAAATAGCGGGGGACATTCCGTTTTATGGGTGCCTATAGCCACAAACGTCAGTTTGAAAAATCTTACACCCATAAATTCTTTATTTCGGCCATTTTGGTGGGACAGTGATGGGGCTATAAAAAGTCCGACAAATTTCTTGTGGAAAATTTTATCCCATGAACAAGGAAAAAAAATACAATTTTTTAGGCTCTTCGGTAGGATATTGAGAGCACATCTTTCCAAGTACCGAAAACCGGTGAAGACGTGAACTTATACTGATAAATGTCTCCTGGAATATTTTATCCCTTAGGGAAATTTAATACCAAATTTCAGTCATTCCGGTGGTATACTGAGGCCACAACCCTCAAAGTACTAAAAATCGGGCGATACCGTTCTATGTGGTCTTTATGAAGATATGTCCTAAACCAACAAATTCCAGGTGGACTACATACCAATTTTTAGCCATTTCGGTGGGATATTGAGGCCACAACCTTCAATATTCCGAAAATCATGATATATGAAGACGTGGACCTAAACCGACAAATTACAAATGGAAAGTTGTATACCCCCAACGAATAATAATAAATACCAAATTTCAACCATTTCAGTGGTATATTGAGGTCACAACCTTCAAAATACCGAAAATCGGGAGGTACCGTTCTAAGGGGACTATATGAAGGCGTGGAACTATGTCATCAAATTTCAGGTGCAACATTTTATACCCTCAGCGAATACTAAATACCAAAGGCCACAACCTTCAAAATACCGAAATGGTAGATACCCCTCTGTGAAGGCGTAGATCGGTACCGTCTATTGGGGCTGTATGAAACCGTGAACATATAACGACAAATTTCAAGTGGAATGTTTAATACCCCCAACGAAGACTAAATATTAAATTTCAGCCATTTCGGTGGGATATTGAGGACACAACCTTCAAAAAACCGAAAATCGGAAGGTATTGGGGCTATATGAAGGCGTGGACCTATACCGTAAATAGGGAGGATTTAATTTGGAAAGTTTTATATCTCAAACAAAGACTAAATTCCAATTTTCAGCCATTTAGGTGGGATATGGAGGCCACAACCTTCTAAGTACCGAAAATCGGGAGGTACCGTTCTATGGGGACTATAAAAAGACGTGGGCCTATGCCGACAAATTTCTTGTGGAAAGTTTTATAACACCAACGAAGATAAAATACAACATTTCAGCCGTTTCGGTAGGATATTGAGGGCACAATTGTCTAAATACCGAAAACCGGGAAGTACGCTTCTAAGGGGACTATATAAAGAGGTGAACCTATACTGGTAATTCTCTTCTGGAATATTTTATACCCTCAGGGGAAATTAAAGCGCAAAGAAGTGCCATATTGTCCACTCCTACCGGTACCTTTCCCTCAAAAGTGCAACAAATTTCATAAAATGGTACGCACGATTATCTTGAACGGAGCAGCCGATTTGTCCAAACTTTGGACCTCCTAATATTTTGTTCAAATTTTTGTTTAACTTCTAAAATAGTCCACATCGGGCTTCTCCTTAGGGTAACTCAAAAGTTCAACATTCCGTTCAAAGATCCTTTGCTTATCCTTGTGACCCGATTACAGCGTTATTATGTTTTTCGTGGGAAAGACCATGCTTCCTGACATCGTATAAAAGCTCTTAATTATACGGTGATTAAATGAAATGACTGGTGGGTGCGATATTTATCCACTTCATCCGCAATACTTTTGAATTCTAATCCCAATATATAATAATAAAAGGTGAAAATTTCCTAGTACATAATTTTTGGGGAAAAGCATTTTGGTTACGGTATTCGATTTGATATTGTCAATAGATCAAAATTCTAATTCACACAGGCTTAGGGTATATCTCTGTCGGCAAAGCCGACTGATAGTTTTTACTTGTTTACAGAAAAATCTGTAATTACACAGTTGAGGTTCCCAGTGCACAATGGTCTCAAATCCAAATTTTCTGGCCAAAACTATTTTAACGTCCATTTTGTATTGAAATTAATTATTATTTATATTAAATTTGTACAAACAGCTATTCTTACGTTTTATCGACCAAAATGACCAAAAGCAGCCAAAATTTGTTGAACATGGTGGTCCCGTTGTGTGGGGTCTAAGCCAAAACATTGACCTATGTTAACAATATTTGGTACGAAGGATTGATATCTTCCAAGAGGTCGAAATACCAAATTTCAGCCGAATCGGTCATAAGGTGTCGCTAAAATCTACAAAATATCTAAAATCGGACGGTACTTTAATGTGGGGGCTATAACAAAAAATTTACCTATTTTCCAAAAAGTTGCACATACTTGTTTTCTACACTCTGAAACCCTCAAATATGAATTTTAAGAAAAATCGGTTGATAGATGTGGGTATTATCGTTCTATTTCAATTGGATACTACGTACAGTCACAACAGGTATTTACAAAAAAATTTCCCATCTTAAAATAGAAAAATCCACTTTATTTTAACCGTGGCAAGAATTTATTTCTCAATTTATTAGTTCAGACCCCCAGCTATCTTCCAAAATCAATTTGGAGGTGGACAAACTTGGACATTTTTTTAAAAGTTTAAATATATTTTAAAAATATTTGTTAAAAATTAATTTTAATATACATATAAACAGGGATTTTACTACTCCAATTTTTACAAAATTTTTAGTTCTTTTTTAATATTATGAAAGTACTCACCACCAGCTTCCCGATTCATTATAACTTTGGACTCACTTCTCTATATTTATGCAGCGACACAGCACAACAAAAATAATCTATTTTACAACAATTTTTGTTTTGTTTTTTTTTTACAATTAAGTGCCAACTTTGACACTGCTCCAACTAACAGCATCTATCGGTAATTACAAAAACTAATTATTTTCAGATGACTTGATGTGTTTTTTATTATTCTGTGCAAAAAAAAAAAAAAAAAATTCGAAACTTCAAAAATAGGGTTTTGGCCAAAAATTTCCTGATTGAAACCTACGTGCAGTGGTCAGAAAACTTCTTCATTAAAAATTGTGAACATTTTTGCAAATCCCCTTTTACGGTATTGTTTGGGCATAGCCTCCATAAAATGGTAACGCCCAATGGAAGAAATTTTTAGATACATTTTCTGACCTAGGCATTAGGTGTTATCCGTGGTCAAAAAGCTACTATACCTAAAATTGTGGACACGAAAGAATACAAGTTTTTTTATTTTAATTCAAAATATTTGATGGTAAAGGGTATTCAAATTCGACCCGGCCGAATATAGATAAAAGTAATTACAGTTATGACAATAATTACACTGTGTGTAATTTTTTGAGTCATGTTTTATTAAAGATATTCTGACACCGCAGTATGATAGAAGACCAAAAAAAGAAAATACACGTATCTCGCCGTTTTTCCTATCTCATCAACTTTCGCGGTTATAGGCCTCCAAACGTCCAATTTGTCTTCTAGGTCATAATCGTCAAGATGTAATTTTTTTTTACATTTTGGTCTATAGATAAAAAACCCGATCAAATTTGAAGCAAACAACCAACTACAGAAATATACCCTAGATCTCAATAAACATCTTTCTAGAAAATTCGAACTCTTCTTAAAGGTCAAAATAGCAAAGCAAATGGAATTTTTACCCCTTTTTCTTTGATTCTGTTCCACAGATACTAAACCGTTCAATATTCAAAACAACAATCAACTACAATAATGTGCCAAAGATATTAGTAAACAACATTCTCGAACCTACGAACTGTTCTCGAACCTACGAACTGTCACTTTAGAAAATATTCCATTTTTATACTTTTTTCTCCGATTCTGGTCCATAGATACCAAACCGTCCAAAATTTAAGAAATGAGTCAACTAAAAAAAATTTACCTAAGATCTCAGTAAACTATTTTCTAGAAAATACGAACTTTCTAGGAATGGTGATCGTCTTAACCTTTGGATGATACACAATTTGCAACGCGTTTTAATTTTGTTGCCTTATATATGTGTTTTAAAAACAAGTAAGAAAGTATCAGTCAGCTGTGCTGACGGAGATATACCCTGAGATATAGTGATCAAAAAAAAAAAAGAAAAAAACAAAGACAATAATTATACCGTATATAAAATATACTGATTTTGTATCACGATTTTGCTTTAAAATCTGTATTTACCGTAATGTGGGGCTATACCAAATCATTGAACCATACCAAAAATTTTTAGTAACCAAACTTCTTCATAAAGGACTCGAAATATTAAATTACGTTAAACTAACTTTGTTTTTTGATAAAAAATTTTGAAAAAGTTTTAGAGTTATCTTGCACAATAGCCATTTTAGTATGTGCCGGGAGGGTTTTGGAGCTTGGGCCATTATCTAAAGAAGTTTTGACATACTCCGAGAAAAATTGTGCAGTGGTAAATGAGGCCGCTAGAACAATTTACTGAAAAAAGAATCGAAACGATGCGAGAGGGTTTCTTGGAACTTTTTGGCCAGTATCTCATATGGTATGTATGGACTTGCACAGATGTATGGACTTGCACAGGAAAAAAATGGACCGTCGTAAAGGGAGCCACAAGTACAACTTACTACAACAAATTTCAAAACGAACCGAGGAGAGCTCTTAAACTTCACTTTATCCAAATTTTGTGTGGGAGGTACCCGAAGGAGTGGACCAATATAGTCCATATTCCAACCTGACACATGACTGGATGATATAATATGAAGTGCAAAGTCTGTACTAATCAGAAACTACCTGCGAGAATTATCTTGCGGATTTGCCAATTTGGTTGGTGCCGGAACTTTTAGGCGAATATCTCAGGAAGTATGGACTTGCGCAGGAAAATTTTTTTTTACCGTCGTAAAGGGAGCCACAAGTACAACTTATTGAAACAAATTTCAAAACGAACCGAGGGGAGGTATTATGCTTCACTTTAACCGAATTTTGTGTGGGAGGTACCCGAAGGAATGGACCAATATAGTCCATGTTCGAACCCGATCTATATCTGGATGGAAAAATACGATGTACAAAGTTTGGACCAAATCGATTGCTCCCTTCTAGAGTTATCGTTCACACAATTTTACAGACAAATTTTGAACTTTTGTGGAGGAGGTACCCGAGGTTGTGGAACGATATAGCCCATATTCAAGCTTAAACTAAATCTGGACAAAATATTACGATACCCAAAATTTGGTTAGAATCGGTCGATTCTTTCGAGAGTTATCGTGCGCACCAGCCAGACAGACGGACGGACATGGATAAATCGACTCCAAATTGACTGAAACGAATTTCGTTAATTCGATTAGGCACATTTTTGGTCGTATCAAAGTGTGTATACCCTTTCTAGCCTAAAGGCTGAGGGTATAATGAAACATTAATAATTTTAAAATTTATATTCTTGGGTTCTAAAAGGTTTGTTCTGACGATGACGAGTTCCACAAAAAAAACATATTTTAATAAAATTTAATTTTCTTTTCAATCACACATTTAAGGCATACTTTGTGGTGCTTTAAAACTTAAACCATTATTTACCAAAAAGCGAAACCGTAATTTCCTTATAAAAACCCAAGTGTTTGGCTACAGTGTTTGCTGCCGACAGAATGTAACTAAAAGTGCTTGGGGCAACACAATTATTTTTACCAAGCCAACCAAGATGTAAGTGAAATCTGGCTAGAAATACAACTAAATATTTACATACACACTCATACAAAATACAATTTGCACTAAACATATCTACATATACATGTAGTAGAGATGTCAATAATAAAAAACTATTAAAAGAAGATGGTAACTTTTGGAGCTTTCCCTTACTAAATCGAATATTTCCGGAGATTGGTATACCTACAAATCTTCAAGTAGACAATCGTCTAAGTTTAAATTCGAATTTCACAACCCTGATACATACTCATATTAGTTTCTATATGCTCTAAACTGCATTATTGCTACTTACTTTAGTGCATGAATTCTAGGCGATAAAGACAAGTTTTTATATTTGTTTGTATGCGTGTATCTTCTTTTGTGTGTGTGTGGAAGTAATGGTTTTCCATCTTTGTTGTTAAGATAACAGGATGCAATTTAATGTGAATGTTACTAACAAGGAAAAAGTATATGTACATGTGTATGTACCCAGCAAAGCAAATGTCGGAAGTTCGACACATCTGAACAATTTCGTAAGCAAAATCGTTCAGATTTCGTTCCGATTTCTATACGATTTTTCATAGGGGTATTCATTCCTATTTCGGAGAGAATGTGGGAAGTAAATTTCCCTTCGAATATACTAAAGTTTTTCATCCGATGTCGGTACGAATTCGGAGCGAAATGTCGGATAAAAATTTCCTTTCTCACAACATACACCTTTTGTATGTATTTGTTGTCGAAATACAAAGTTGTTGGTTATAAAATTCGCAAATGCAATTTTTAAATATTTTACATATAAATGATAGACTCAACATTTTCGTACACAAATCATTAGAAAAGTTTGAAATTACATTCTTCCAAAAAAAAAGACAATAACAATAAAATAGGCGTCAGAGAATTTTTTTCCTACGATATTCATAGGACATTATTCCAAAATCGTTCATAAATCTGTAGGAAAATTCGGAAAAAATTCACCTTCCGAATTTCCCAATTTCTTCCGACTTCGTTCCAAATTCTAACCGAAATCGATCCGATATCCCCCCGATATTTCGTTCCGAAATTATGTCAACCACTTCATACAACTTTCGTTAAGATATCGTTACGATTTCGGATCAGACATCGGACGTATCGTCCGAATTTTGTTCCGATTTCGTTAAGATGTCGGTACGATTGGTTTGCTGGGTACGTATTGCTGTTAGTGTGTAATTGTGTCTCACACACACCTACAAAATTAATACCAAGATGTTTTTTCTTTTATTCGTTTTTGTAATCATGACGAAGAAATAGCACAGAGAACAGAACTTTAACTTTTCTCAATTTAAATCTTAAATTAAGTAGAACATATTCCAGACATAATGGACACCCACACATTATCGCCTACATGCAATTTGCTGTAATGGTGTTGTCTGATTGTTGAAATTACATAGTAAATTCGAACAGAAAGAACTTTTGTTGTGTATGTTTGAAAATAAGAAATTGTGGTTGAAATTTTAAAATTTTCAACTGAATAATAGGATATTAAATACTTAGAACGGAGGAGATTATTTATGTGTATTGTATGTTCAAACCGTAACCCAAATATAGGTGACATAAGTAACAATAGAAGAGAATGTATCTTAAATAAAAAGTAGAAAGTCGTTAAGTTCGGCCGGGCCGAACTTTTTATATCCTGAACCATAAAATATTCTTGAATAAAATGAGTACTTAGCTTCCTTTTCTGTTCAAATTGTATGTGACTTATTTATGTCAAAAAATATTCGGTCCATATTTTGATATAGCCCCCATATAAAGGAACTACCTGATTGAAGACATATTAAAATATGTCTTCAATCAGGTAGTTCCTTTATATGGGGGCTATATCAAAATATGGACCGAATAAATTTATAGAATATTTTGATCTGATACGATCACATTTTATAGGAGAAGGGACCAAAAAGACCCCGTTTAATGACCATCTGAGTGTTAAAAAATGTGAAAAATGAAATCAGCGACCCAAAAAACATAAGAACCCAAGGTTAGGCTTAAATCCATTCATTTTTGGGGTTTGGCCAGGTTTTTCGTAAAATTGGCCACTGTGTTATGTGATAATTTTGGATGGAGAATTTTCGTGACTGCAGATAACCTCAAATGTCAAATTACGGTTAGTTCTTTGAACAAATGTAGCTAAAACTTTCAAAATATAGAAAATCAATAGGATCTTCAAATGTCAAATTACAGCAAGTTTGGTCATGAACAGCTATATTTCTCAAAGTACCGAAAATCGGGATGTACGCCTAGAGGGGGCCTATATAAAAAACTGGGACTATATTGAACATTTTTCGTGAAAACGTTTTGTGACCACTAGAAATCTGAAATACCACATTACGGGTAGTTCCATCAAACAATGTAGCCAAATCCCTCAAAATACCGAAAATCCACAGGTAACATTATATGGGGGCTATACCAAAACATGGACCTATGTTGACGATTTTCGGCGAAGAAGTTTCGTGACCACTGAGAATTTTAAATATCAAATTACAGCTTGTTTTGGTTAAAAATTTTAACTTAAGTCCTCAATATACCAAAAATCGGGAGGTGCCGTTATATGGAAGCTATAGCAAATCATGGACCTATGTTGATGACTTTTAGTGGAGAATTTTCGTGACCACTGAGAGCCTAAAATGTCAAATTACCGCTAGTTCGGTTAATAATTGTGCATAATACGGTTAAAATACCAAAAATCTGGAGGTATCTTTATTTGGGGACTATACCAAAACATGGACCTATTTTGATGATTTTCGGCGAAGAAGTTTCCTGATCACTGAGAACTTCAAATAACAGCTTGTTTGGTTAAAAATAGTAGTTATTTGTATACCAAAACGCGGACCGATGTTGAATCTTCGATGAGTTTCTTCATGGTAAGGTCAATATATTCTAAAATGTCTATGTGTAGCTCTTTTGGTCCATACCGGGATAGAGAAGAACCCCGAACCAAGGATATGTTCCGGTTGACTGATCCGCATCCACCACATACCAACATCGTTGAGATGTAATGGACTACTATGATTGGTGTTATATTGCTGCTTACCGTGCCAGAACATCTCTCGGCATGTCTCTAACTTCCTAGTAAGATTCATCGTCGGAGTGGGTAGAACTGACCAGGTAGAGTTACATAATGTGATCATAGCGCCGATGACTAATTGTGCTCTACTTATACGCCTTATACTAGTTCGCTGTTGGAGGACAATAACAGTCTGGTGCTGGGGAACCTCGATGATCACCATGAGTTCTGGCATTCCGACCTAGGCAATGACTCTAGTGATGCAGCGCTTGCCGAACTCCCCATTTTGCACTTTGAACCAAGATCTTTCTAGGAGGATAACAGCACATTGTCACAGTTCGCCACATCACCATTGTGGAAACTGCACTGATAAATGACGTGTAGTGCTCCCCTTGCTGAAGCCGAGCAGGGATATCAGCAGAGGCTAATCCAATAAATAAATTTTTCACCTGTCGCCAGTTGCGAAGATTCTAGAGGCAATACTCTTCTTCAGGATGAGAAACTGTTTCCCAATTGCATTACACGTCATAACCACCAATATCAGTGAACCAGAACGGACCGTGCGACCGAACACTCTTGACCTATCGAAAGCCTTCGACACCGTTAAAAATCCCAAGCAGTTCGAGGACGTGGAGAAGACTTCCCTCCAGCCGTATTTGAAAAGTTGGATAATCAAGTATAAGTGTGGACGCCAATAGTTTGTGAAATTCTATGACACGGGGAGTTCGTCACAGCGGGATGATAACTGTGAAATCTCCACTTTTCTGAAATTCCACACTAATCCGACGATATAGAGATCGTAATACATGCGAATGATTGCGCCATCTTGAATAATTTAAATATTAACAAAGCTTTTTTTCGATTGTGTGAGTGGAGTATTCCCCCATTGGCTCAACTTCATTTATTACTCTCTATTACAGAGAGTAATGTTTTTCAAAACGAACTGACAGTGTTGCAAAATTTTACTGATCGCTACCAATATCATGATTTCATCCCGGCGAAGGGAATTATCAATTGGCTTCTCAGTTTTTGAAATGATGCCTTTTTAGCGAAAAACCGAACTCTTTAAGTGTCTAGTATTCTCATATGAACGAGAATCACACTCACTTTTCGGCTTTTCCAAAGAAACACCAAAATCAAAATATTTTGCAACATGTCAGCACGTATCAACTAAGAATTCTTCGAATTCTGTGAGTTGAAAAGAACACCAACACAGTTGCCTGTGAGGTTGTTTATTGGAATTTTGTTTTTAACAAAGCTCCAATTCGCCCGTGCCTCGGCTGTTTTTTGTTTGTTTTGTTTATTGTTGAAGTTCAATCTCATTTTCGATTGTGTGAGTGGAGTATTCCCCCATTGGCTCAACTTCATTTATTACTCTCTATTACAGAGAGTAATGTTTTTCAAAACGAACTGACAGTGTTGCAAAATTTTACTGATCGCTACCAATATCATGATTTCATCCCGGCGAAGGGAATTATCAATTGGCTTCTCAGTTTTTGAAATGATGCCTTTTTAGCGAAAAACCGAACTCTTTAAGTGTCTAGTATTCTCATATGAACGAGAATCACACTCACTTTTCGGCTTTTCCAAAGAAACACCAAAATCAAAATATTTTGCAACATGTCAGCACGTATCAACTAAGAATTCTTCGAATTCTGTGAGTTGAAAAGAACACCAACACAGTTGCCTGTGAGGTTGTTTATTGGAATTTTGTTTTTAACAAAGCTCCAATTCGCCCGTGCCTCGGCTGTTTTTTGTTTGTTTTGTTTATTGTTGAAGTTCAATCTCATTTTCGATTGTGTGAGTGGAGTATTCCCCCATTGGCTCAACTTCATTTATTACTCTCTATTACAGAGAGTAATGTTTTTCAAAACGAACTGACAGTGTTGCAAAATTTTACTGATCGCTACCAATATCATGATTTCATCCCGGCGAAGGGAATTATCAATTGGCTTCTCAGTTTTTGAAATGATGCCTTTTTAGCGAAAAACCGAACTCTTTAAGTGTCTAGTATTCTCATATGAACGAGAATCACACTCACTTTTCGGCTTTTCCAAAGAAACACCAAAATCAAAATATTTTGCAACATGTCAGCACGTATCAACTAAGAATTCTTCGAATTCTGTGAGTTGAAAAGAACACCAACACAGTTGCCTGTGAGGTTGTTTATTGGAATTTTGTTTTTAACAAAGCTCCAATTCGCCCGTGCCTCGGCTGTTTTTTGTTTGTTTTGTTTATTGTTGAAGTTCAATCTCATTTTCGATTGTGTGAGTGGAGTATTCCCCCATTGGCTCAACTTCATTTATTACTCTCTATTACAGAGAGTAATGTTTTTCAAAACGAACTGACAGTGTTGCAAAATTTTACTGATCGCTACCAATATCATGATTTCATCCCGGCGAAGGGAATTATCAATTGGCTTCTCAGTTTTTGAAATGATGCCTTTTTAGCGAAAAACCGAACTCTTTAAGTGTCTAGTATTCTCATATGAACGAGAATCACACTCACTTTTCGGCTTTTCCAAAGAAACACCAAAATCAAAATATTTTGCAACATGTCAGCACGTATCAACTAAGAATTCTTCGAATTCTGTGAGTTGAAAAGAACACCAACACAGTTGCCTGTGAGGTTGTTTATTGGAATTTTGTTTTTAACAAAGCTCCAATTCGCCCGTGCCTCGGCTGTTTTTTGTTTGTTTTGTTTATTGTTGAAGTTCAATCTCATTTTCGATTGTGTGAGTGGAGTATTCCCCCATTGGCTCAACTTCATTTATTACTCTCTATTACAGAGAGTAATGTTTTTCAAAACGAACTGACAGTGTTGCAAAATTTTACTGATCGCTACCAATATCATGATTTCATCCCGGCGAAGGGAATTATCAATTGGCTTCTCAGTTTTTGAAATGATGCTGATGATAAATGAAGTTGAGCCAATGGGGGAATACTCCACTCACACAATCGAAAATGAGATTGAACTTCAACAATAAACAAAACAAACAAAAAACAGCCGAGGCACGGGCGAATTGGAGCTTTGTTAAAAACAAAATTCCAATAAACAACCTCACAGGCAACTGTGTTGGTGTTCTTTTCAACTCACAGAATTCGAAGAATTCTTAGTTGATACGTGCTGACATGTTGCAAAATATTTTGATTTTGGTGTTTCTTTGGAAAAGCCGAAAAGTGAGTGTGATTCTCGTTCATATGAGAATACTAGACACTTAAAGAGTTCGGTTTTTCGCTAAAAAGGCATCATTTCAAAAACTGAGAAGCCAATTGATAATTCCCTTCGCCGGGATGAAATCATGATATTGGTAGCGATCAGTAAAATTTTGCAACACTGTCAGTTCGTTTTGAAAAACATTACTCTCTGTAATAGAGAGTAATAAATGAAGTTGAGCCAATGGGGGAATACTCCACTCACACAATCGAAAATGAGATTGAACTTCAACAATAAACAAAACAAACAAAAAACAGCCGAGGCACGGGCGAATTGGAGCTTTGTTAAAAACAAAATTCCAATAAACAACCTCACAGGCAACTGTGTTGGTGTTCTTTTCAACTCACAGAATTCGAAGAATTCTTAGTTGATACGTGCTGACATGTTGCAAAATATTTTGATTTTGGTGTTTCTTTGGAAAAGCCGAAAAGTGAGTGTGATTCTCGTTCATATGAGAATACTAGACACTTAAAGAGTTCGGTTTTTCGCTAAAAAGGCATCATTTCAAAAACTGAGAAGCCAATTGATAATTCCCTTCGCCGGGATGAAATCATGATATTGGTAGCGATCAGTAAAATTTTGCAACACTGTCAGTTCGTTTTGAAAAACATTACTCTCTGTAATAGAGAGTAATAAATGAAGTTGAGCCAATGGGGGAATACTCCACTCACACAATCGAAAATGAGATTGAACTTCAACAATAAACAAAACAAACAAAAAACAGCCGAGGCACGGGCGAATTGGAGCTTTGTTAAAAACAAAATTCCAATAAACAACCTCACAGGCAACTGTGTTGGTGTTCTTTTCAACTCACAGAATTCGAAGAATTCTTAGTTGATACGTGCTGACATGTTGCAAAATATTTTGATTTTGGTGTTTCTTTGGAAAAGCCGAAAAGTGAGTGTGATTCTCGTTCATATGAGAATACTAGACACTTAAAGAGTTCGGTTTTTCGCTAAAAAGGCATCATTTCAAAAACTGAGAAGCCAATTGATAATTCCCTTCGCCGGGATGAAATCATGATATTGGTAGCGATCAGTAAAATTTTGCAACACTGTCAGTTCGTTTTGAAAAACATTACTCTCTGTAATAGAGAGTAATAAATGAAGTTGAGCCAATGGGGGAATACTCCACTCACACAATCGAAAATGAGATTGAACTTCAACAATAAACAAAACAAACAAAAAACAGCCGAGGCACGGGCGAATTGGAGCTTTGTTAAAAACAAAATTCCAATAAACAACCTCACAGGCAACTGTGTTGGTGTTCTTTTCAACTCACAGAATTCGAAGAATTCTTAGTTGATACGTGCTGACATGTTGCAAAATATTTTGATTTTGGTGTTTCTTTGGAAAAGCCGAAAAGTGAGTGTGATTCTCGTTCATATGAGAATACTAGACACTTAAAGAGTTCGGTTTTTCGCTAAAAAGGCATCATTTCAAAAACTGAGAAGCCAATTGATAATTCCCTTCGCCGGGATGAAATCATGATATTGGTAGCGATCAGTAAAATTTTGCAACACTGTCAGTTCGTTTTGAAAAACATTACTCTCTGTAATAGAGAGTAATAAATGAAGTTGAGCCAATGGGGGAATACTCCACTCACACAATCGAAAATGAGATTGAACTTCAACAATAAACAAAACAAACAAAAAACAGCCGAGGCACGGGCGAATTGGAGCTTTGTTAAAAACAAAATTCCAATAAACAACCTCACAGGCAACTGTGTTGGTGTTCTTTTCAACTCACAGAATTCGAAGAATTCTTAGTTGATACGTGCTGACATGTTGCAAAATATTTTGATTTTGGTGTTTCTTTGGAAAAGCCGATTCTCGGGGGAGGCTGTAATCCCTAGAGAACGCGTCGCAGGTGGCGGATAGCGAATGCTTCCCAGATATGGGTGGTAGGAGGGAAATGAAATACCTCCCGCGGACCAAACAGCCCGGAGAGTTTACTTCGAAAAAAAAACACAGCAAAGAAGCGTCTGTACCCCAGAGGAGCGGCTTGTAATATAGAAGGAAAACTTTAAACCCTTCAGAAGGCAACGGAAAACCACTGAAGTATATTTCCTTGAAAACCAAACAATTTATGGATTTAAGAAATAACACATGGCCCTCAATCTCCGGTAATACGAGGGTGCTAAGAATACCCGGAGGTAAAACAAATCAAAGCCTAAACATTGGCACATGGAATGTACGGAGTCTCTATGAATCTGGTAAACTTGCGAATACTATATCTGAAATGGAAAGGTTAAATATTGATATCCTCGGAATAAGTGAGACATGGTGGCCCAATAACGGAGAATTTTCTTCTAGAAACATGAAAATCTACCACTCAGGTAATAGTAATCAAAATCATAGGAATGGAGTGGGAATAATCGTAAAGAATACAGTGGCGCAATGTATAACAGGTTTCATCCCGAAATCTGACCGATCTTTGCTTATAAAACTAAAATGCAAGCCTATTAATATAAATATTATTCAAATATATGCACCCACTGCTGATAAAAGCAATGCCGAAATTGAATTTTTCTACGAAGAAGTAGAGGATCTTTTAAAAATGACAAAGCCACACGAAATAACTATAATTCAAGGCGATTTTAATGCTAAAGTAGGGAGGGAAAGAGTTCCGGGAATTACAGGATTATACGGACTAGGTGAAAGGAACGAAAGAGGCGATAGGCTAGTTCAGTTCTGTCAAGAACACAAAATGAACATAGCTAATACAATGTTCTGTCTCCCCCCAAGAAGGCTGTACACTTGGAAATCACCCCAAGATAGAAGAGATCACATTGTACGTAATCAAATAGATTTTATTTTAATCAACTCGAGGTATGGGTCATCTGTTTTAAAAACCTCGACCTACCCGGGAGCAGACGTTCCATCAGACCACAATCTTCTGATGATGAAGTTGCGAACAAAGATTGCTGTAACGAAGAAAAGAAAATCTCGACGAAAGCTCGACGTGGAAAAACTTAACGATATCTCTCTGAAAACAAGCCTAAAAGACCGGATAAACCAGGAATTAAATGCAATCAATAGCGAAACCATTGAAGACATATGGAACGATGTCAAAAATAAACTCAAGCTCATAGCAGAAGACGCTCTAGGATATTATAAACGATCCAAAAACAAGGAATGGATGACACAAGATATATTAAATTTGATGGATCAGAGACGAAAATATAAAAATAATAATTATGAACTATATTGGGAGCTGAATAGAGAGATTCAAACATCTATACGCGTTGCAAAAAATGAATATTTAAAAAGCCAATGTCTGGAGATTGAAAGATTACAAAAACTTCACGACGATTTCAACCTCCATCGAAAATTAAAAGAAACTGCCGGAGCATACCGAAAAACGCCAGCGAATGTAATATATAATAAAAACAATAATCCCGTATTCGATATCAATGAAAGGAAAATTCTATGGCGAGACTACATAAAAGATGTTTTTACCGACGACAACAGATCAATCTTTGAACAGCACAACCAACAACCACTAACAGGAACAGCAATAAATAGAAGAGAGGTGGAAGCAGCAATAAAGTCGCTAAAAGATAAGAAAGCGTGTGGCCCAGATGAGATTCCCTCTGAAATCTTGAAATTGATTAATAATGACAATATAGATCTCTTAACAGAATTATTTAACAAGATATATGATACAGGTCAATATCCACAGGAATGGCTAAAATCAACTTTTATTACCATCCCCAAAAAATCTCACGCCAAATATTGCCATGAATTCAGACTAATTAGTCTTATGAGCCACGCATTAAAAATATTCCTTAGAATTATTCATTCAAGAATATATCCTAATTGCGAAAATGTAATGGGAACGTCCCAGTTCGGCTTCAAAGAAGGTATGGGAACCAGAGAGGCTCTGTTCTCCATACAAACTTTGATACAGAAATGTAGAAACGACCAAAAGGATGTATTTCTATGTTTCATAGATTACGAAAAGGCCTTCGACAATGTCCGACACGATAAACTGATAGATATTCTGAAAACTTTAAACATACAGCAGAAAGAAATTCAATGTATAAAGAGCCTTTACTGGCATCAGATTGCTCAAATCGAGGTGAACGGAGAAATGACAGAATGTGTACCTATATCCAAAGGAGTCAGACAGGGATGTATACTGTCTCCCTTGCTTTTCAATATTTACTCTGAACAAATATTTCAAGAATCGGTCAACAGACTTCGATATGGTATAAATATAAGCGGTTCGATTTTAAACAACATTAGATATGCTGATGATACAACCTTAATGGCACATAGCATATCGCAACTTCAGAAACTTGTGGCTACCCTCGCAACTTGTAGTGAAAAGTATGGCCTAAACATTAATATCCAGAAAACCAAGTTTATGGTTATAAGCAAAAAGCAAGGACATAATAACTCAGTATTAAAAATTCATAATTTAAACGTAGAGAGAGTTAAGAGTTTTAAATATCTCGGAGCCACAATTACCGAGCAATGGGACTCGTCGAAGGAAATAAGATGCCGAATAGAATTGGCGAGGGATGCATTTTTGAAGTACAAGAGAGTTTTTACCAGCCATGACGTTAATCTTGACACGAAAACTCGATTTATTAAAGCATATGTCTGGTCAGTCCTACTGTACGCAATGGAAGTATGGACCGTAAAATCTACTGACATTAAAAAGCTAGAAGCTTTTGAAATATGGATATATAGGCGGATACTTAAAATTCCTTGGACTGCCCATGTTTCAAATGCTGAAGTATTGAGGAAAATGCATTGCGAAAGAGAACTAATATCAAACATAAAAAGGAGAAAAACTGCGTATTTGGGTCATATCATGAGGAACCAAAAATATAAATTATTACAAAACATAACCCGCATAAAAATTGAAGGAAACCCGATTAGAGGAAGGAAGGAATTAACATGGCTTGATAACATCAAAGAATGGACTGGTATTCGAGATGAGACAAACTTATTCAGCATGGCGAGACACAGAGAAGGATTTGCGGATTTAATAAGTAATTTATGAAATCAAATTATGTACAATTTTGAAATGTAACTAAATTGTATTGGTCGCTAATATTCGGAAAACGAATTTGCAAATAAAGAAGAAGAAGGAAAAGCCGAAAAGTGAGTGTGATTCTCGTTCATATGAGAATACTAGACACTTAAAGAGTTCGGTTTTTCGCTAAAAAGGCATCATTTCAAAAACTGAGAAGCCAATTGATAATTCCCTTCGCCGGGATGAAATCATGATATTGGTAGCGATCAGTAAAATTTTGCAACACTGTCAGTTCGTTTTGAAAAACATTACTCTCTGTAATAGAGAGTAATAAATGAAGTTGAGCCAATGGCGGAATACTCCACTCACACAATCGAAAATGAGATTGAACTTCAACAATAAACAAAACAAACAATTAACAAAGCTGCCATAGTGCCGTTTTTCCATCTGAGGTTCTAAGGAACCAACGGGAACCTCTAGATTAATGACTTTATCAGCAGGCTTGTACAGCATTCACATTGATGTAGCTGCATCAGGCAGTTTAGAGATACAATGTAAATTCTGTAATCGGGTCAAGAATCTTCTCCACCGAAAATTGTGGACATTGGCCCAAGTTTTGGTATTGCCCCTATATGACGGTACCACCCGATTTCAGATATTTTGATAATTTTATTGAAATTTTCGGCTCAAAGTAGATGTAATTTGGCATTTTGACATAGGTCCTCGTTTTGGAATAGTCCCCATATAACGGTACCGTTCGATTTCATATATTTTGAAGTTTTTGTACCTTCAGCCTTTAGGGTAACAAGGGTATAAATAAACACTTTTTGCCTCATCGAAAATACGAAAGAATGTATTTTTAGACGAAATTAGTTTTAGGCAATTTAGAGTCGATGTAGCCATGCCCGGTCTTCGTAATATTTTGTACAAACTAAGTTCATATTCGAACATGAGCTATATCGGTTCACACCTTTAGTTACCTCCTCCGCAAAGTTCAACAATTTTGCTGAAATGGTGCGCTCGATAGCCCTTTGATTTTTGTTGCAACATCTTGTATTCGCTGCCCCTATTACGGTGGTATACGTTTTATTCAGGGGTAAGTCCATGGACCTTAAAAAGTATGCGTCGATCGTCAAAATTTAGGGGGTTCACCCACCATAGTTCTGTGTCGATATAGCCACGTCCATGCCTGTCCGTCTGTTGTAATCACTCTAATATCCACAATAATTGAGCTAGATGGCTATATTTTTGCACCCGATTATCCTTTTTCCATCGACAGGTCAAGTTCGGGCCACGTTTTGGTATAGTCTCCATATAACGGTACCTCCAGATTTTCAGTATTTTGAGGATTTTAGCAAAAAATTTTAACCAAACTGGCTGTAATTTGACATTAGAGGTTCTTAGTGGTCACAACACTTTTCCACCAAAATTTTTCTATACAGGCCAACGTTTTGGTATACGCCCCTTATAGCAGTACCTCCCAATTTTCGGTATTTTGATGATTTTAGCTACAATTTTAACCAAAATAGCTGTAATTTGACATTTGTGGTTCTGAGTGGTCACAAAACTTCTCCACCAAAATTTTTCTATATAGGCCAATAGTGTGGTATAGCCTCATTTAGCGGCACTTCCCGATTTTCGGTAATTAGGGGTTTTTTACTACAAATTTTAACCAAACTGGATGTAATTTTACGTATGTGGTTCTCAGTGGTCACAAAACTTTGGCACCACAAATGGTGTATAACGGTACGTCCCGATTTTCGTTATTTTGAGGATTTTTGCTACAAAAGTTAATAAAACTAGCTGTAATTTGACATTGGTGGTCCTTAATGGTCATTTCACTTTTTCGCCAAAAATTGTTCATATAGGCCCACGTTTTGGTATAGACCTCATATAGAGGTACCTACCGAATTTCGGTATTTTGGGGATTTTAGCTACATTTTTTGACCAAACTACTTGTAATATCCCAGTGGTCATCTTCACCAAAAACCGTCAACGTAGGTCCATGTTTTGGTATAGCCCCCATATAACGGTACGTCCCGATTTTTGGTATTTTGAGGATTTTTGCTACAAAAGTTAATCAAACTAGCTGTAATTTGACATTGGTGGTCCTCAGTGGTCACTTAACTTTTTCACTAAAAATTGTTCATATAGTCCCACGTTTTGGTATAGACCCATATAGAGGTACCTACCCAGTGGTCACTTAAGTTCTTTACTAAAAATTGTCTACATAGGCCCACATTTTGGTATAGCTTCAATATAGCTATTTTCGGTATTTCGAGAATTTTTGTTGAAATTTTTAACTGAACTAGCTGTAATTTGACATTTGAGGTTTCACTAAAAATCGCCAACATAGGTCCATGTTTTAATATAGCCCCCATATAACGGTACCTCCTGATTTTCTAAATTTTGTGAATTTTAGCTAAATTTTTGAGCGAGCTACTCGTAATTTGATATTTGAGATTCCCAGTGGTCACAAAACTCCTCCATCAAACATTGTCAAAGTCCCTGTTGTGGTATAGCTCCGTTCCAAATGACCTTCCGATTTTAAGTATTTTGGGCGTTTAGGTACATATTTTAACTTAACTTCCTGTAATTTAACATTTGAGGTTCCCTGCAGTCAAAATAGAATCACACTTTGAACACATGTTTAGATATATTTTCTGACCTGATGTAGGTGTACCCCACAAGTGGTCGAAAAACTGATCCACCTTTAATTGTGGACAGAAATACCTTGAGTGTGAATATCGATATGTAAATTTGTCAACCTGGTCTTTAAATAACCAATTAGGAAACATTAAACCCATTAGTCGACTATAACACTGAGCTCAAGAGTCTAGAAAAGTTGGCTGAAAAACTTGTCTTAAGGTTCCAGCTTTCCAAAGCGATATTCACTTTTCCACCATAACACTTAAATCCTTTAGAATAAATTCAATTCTTATCCAAAAGCTAGGTATTCCGGCCAACAATCTATCATGTATTCTTACAAATAAATTGTGTGTTCGTAAGTTCTCGCTTCCATTTGAAAATTTTTATTTCAATTTTTATTGTTGGTTTTGTTTTATCTTATCATCATCCATGAATAAATTTTTGAGAAATAAAAAAGAAAGAAAAACTTTTGCTCTGTTTCACATCCACTTTTTCAAAAACTTTGTGTTTTCCTGTCATAATCTTTCGTAACTTTTCAACGTTGAACTGCCTGCTAAACATGCAGCCATTTACTTTAACGTTCAAGTCATCAGCCTAGCCGGGCCTCTCTCTATTTCTCTGTCTAATGCTTCCAACCCATTCCTTTCACTTTGTTTGCTGTGTGTGTGTGCCACTGAGTGACATCCTCTAAAGTCTAAAGTGATTGTAAGAGCTTAGTTTTGCATTTTATAGTTTAATTTAATGTTTATGCTAAAAAGTTGCTAACATCATAGAGCGACAGACCAACCTAGCGGGTAGTTAAGTATGTTGATAGGTGGCCAGTAGTATGGATAACATAGTAGCAGCATTAGCAGCAGGATGGCCATGGGGGTCACTTGAATGCATTTGCAAGAAGAAGATGTAAAATAATAAAATATAGAGCATAAAAAATCAGTTGCAACTGAAAGCGGGAGGAAAGTTCTGGAAAAGAAAAACTACTTCTTTAGTGATGATGTTCCGTTTGTCAACGGATATACAGCAGACTGATGATGATGATACTTTTTGTTAGCAAAAAAAAAAAAAAAAAAAAAAAAAAAACAAAAAACGAAAAAAGGGAAGAAAGAGCTAAAACACATTTTAAGTCGATCTTAACAGAAGAGTCAAGTATTTCGAACAGTGGAGAGGAACTGGCTGAAAATCGGTACTAGCTACAGATAGAAAATTTTAATATCTTCGTCAGACTTCAAAGTAACAGTAACATGGTGCGTCAAATGTCAATCAGTGACCGTACGTATTGGGCTGTCAAAGGCAGCTGTTCTAAGCTACGCCAAGTAATACGCGATAAGTTATACATAATTCACAGTCAAATAGAAAATAATATCTTCGATCTTTTCAAAACTATACGAGGTTCTGACAAACATTCCTGTAATCTTCTTAATAATCTAATGCTACGATAACGATGCCTATGTCGATGAAATTGACATCATGGATAGAATCCTGAGAGAGGTAGTGTATTATAGCAAACGTTTAAAAAGGCTCTGTTCTCTTTCCCCGAGAATGTATTTTTATTTTGCAGCCAACCAATATACATTAGGGTTATATTTTGTAACGACACCTAAGGCCCCTTTTGCCGAGGTTAGCTCGCGGTGGCCAAAGTCCGTCACAGAAATTTATTTCTGTCAGTGACAGGAGTAAGGAAAGACAAAGGTATTTCTTTCAAAGGAAGGATAATCCGCTTTATTGCTACTATTTTATATGCGGCGGCCTTAACGGGGTAACCCCAGATGTCCGTCCGCCGGTGAATCCGCACAGAGTCAAGACGGGCTCGTATGCCAGTGGCGTTGGACAACTCACTGGTCTCGGACGGCTTCTTTATCCCGCTCCGCCTGTTGTACTCTCGAACAATGGTCCCTTGGGATTTCTTGGTGGACGATGTTATCCTGGTGGCGTGTGACAACTCACCAGGTTTCTCGCTTGCGGCTCTGCGGCGTCACTATGTTGGTTCCGGGATTTCCTGGGGGACGATACTCCTCTGGTGGCGTGGGACAACTCACCAGGCTTCCTGCTCCGAATCGCGTCAGGTATGGGTTCCCGTGGCGTGGGACAACTCACTGGGCTGGCAGCTGTATGTGGACGGAAGTGGCGTTTCTACTCACTTCTCCGATTCTAGTGGCCTGGGTTCTTGGTTTGCCTTGTACTTCTTGCTGTGATTTTCCTGCTGACGTAGACTCTACGTTCTGGATTCGCAAACTGATCCCTGTCCTAATTTCGCCACGTCCTTTTATAGTACGCTGTAAACAACTCCAACTACCTTGTTTACTTCGCGGGGATTTTCAAAGATTCTCCGCGCATGCACCGTGTTGTTGGTTGTTTACGATCCAGCAGAGTCGGAATGCACAAAGGTTCTTGATGCATTCATCGTGTTGTTGGTTGTTTACAACCAAGCGGAGTCGGAATGCACAAAGGTTCTCGGTGCATACATCGTGTTGTTGGTTGTTTACAACCCAGTAGAGTCGAAATGCATCAATCGCAGGCGCATTGTTGTTACATGTTTACGCGCATATACCGAGTTGTTCACATGCAAGTGCATTTCGCCAGCCATGCAGTCGCCAATAGAAAGCCTATGGACGTACGTTTTGTTGCTAGATGTTTACTTGCAAGTGCATTCGTTGCAATGCATTCGCCACTAGCAACCCTATGGACGTGTGTTTTGTTGCTACATGTTTACAACGATCAACTCATTTGAATATCGTTGGACGTTGTTTTTAAAAATCTACGCAACGGTAAGTTGTTTTGATCCTTAGACTACGAAAACAACTTCGAGGGTCAGTTGGACAATGTAGAGAAACATGAAATTTTGGTAATTCATTTTATGTTATATTACAAAGTATTCAATTCAAATTCATTACTATCATATTAATATAATACTACTATAGTACCATCCTGTGGTACCAGTCTGTGTAGCCGGAAACGAGCCGGCGACTTCCGGCGTCACACTTCTCCCCCTCTTCGATTGCAAAGTAGTCAAAGGCTCTTGACAAAGACTTCCTTCTGCCGATTAATTATTATTCGATAACGGCGTCCGCAGACTTCCACGACCTGCTTGTACTGCTTACGGGGAACTTGCAGCGCAAGTCCCAACCGGATATGCCGTTGAAGCCCTACCTGTACTTCCCTGGGAAATTCCTCCCGGCTGGCAAATCGACACCATGAGTCCCTGGCATCCGGCACCACCACCACGCTGCGTAACCTCCCTGGGCTATCCGGCCCACTCTGGCTGCTGACGGGGCTGGGATTCGGCCACAGACCGCTAACTTCCGAATCGGACAATTCGCCGTACCTGGGACTCATGTTTAGCTCGAACGTGTCCAGGTTCACCTCAACTCCCTCGTTACCAGGAATCATCGAATCCGCAGCATCCCCGTCGGAATCCGTATCTGTCCAAGCGGTATATCTGGGCGAAGTTCGCACTCGGGACGTGACTACGTTGTCCGGTTCTTCGATCACACGGTCCTCCTCGTCAGAGACCGTCACCACACTGTACACGTCACCTAACTCCTCGAACTCGGACATCTCGCCGGTTGAAGTGTTTGCTTCGGACGCGGCTACCTCCAACACGGAGTCCTCATCCAGGATGATGACTGGGGATCCAGGTGACACGAAAGGCGACGGCGTATGTGGGTTGGGTGGCAAACGTCCCGGGCGTAGAGGCGTAATAAGGTCATCAGTGTTCAGTACAACACCCAGGTTAGCCGAGACCCAATTCGAGCGCGGGGGGGTAACCGGCTCCTGGTTCAAAACCTCAGCTATATCGGCTGTTCGCACTTGGGACTCTGGCCGGAAGGGGTGAACAATTGCCACGGGTCGCTGCACCGGTTCGGCTGTTGTTTTCCATAGCCGGGGCAGGTGGTTTGAAGTTACCACTGCTGCCGTATCCGACGTCCCGCCGCAAACTCGCTTGCTGGGCCCGGCCTCCTGATTGTCTTGCCACCGCTGCTTATAATAAGCCTTCGTTTTCAAGTGGGGCCTCTGGTGTTCCATGTCGCGGATGGGACTTGTGATCACTGTAGAAGAAAGAATAGACAATTTGTTATTAGGCGGTATATGTACCGGGTCGACGGTGCGTCCTGTACGGGTACTGTCTGTCGCAGTGAAGTGTTTGAGTTCGCTGACATGGGCCGATCGGACGTCTTTCCGGTATATACCACGGACGCTTACGATTACCGGTGATGAATAACTCAGTACTTCGTAGGGGCCATCATATTTTGGGGCCAACTTTGCAGCAAAGTTCTCCACGGCCTTTGACAGGGGATGCTGCCGAACCCACACCCATTCCCCCACTGCTGGTTTCCACTGACGGCGGCGTAGGTTGTAGTACCGTCTTTGATCCTCTCCGGCTTGACCTATTCGATGACGCACCATTTTGAATATGTCCTGAAGCTCCTCCGCCTTATCCTTAGGCCCCCTGTTCGTGGCCCCAGTGCCCGTCGTTACCTCGTCGTAGAGATTACCAGGTAGTCGAGGCTCACGACATTGCACTAGATACGCAGGACTGTAGCCGGTAGTTTCCGATACACTGGTGTTGACTGCTAGGTTCATTTCCGGCAGGAATTCATCCCATTTATGGTGTTGGTTCTGACAGAGCTGTGCCATCATCGTCTTGAGGGTCCTGTTTGCCCTCTCCGTGGGGTTTTCCTGTGGAGTGTAAGGTGCAGTGAACTGATGCCTTACTCCAATTTCGCACAAGTACTTCTTTAATTCCCGGCTGGTAAACTGGCTGCCATTGTCCGTCAGGAAAACTTTCGGCGTCCCAAACCTGGCCAAGATACGCTCCCTGAACGCCTTAACCACGGCGCACGAAGTTGCCTTACGAAGTGCCACAAGCTCCACCCACTTAGAAAAACGATCGATGAACACTAACAACATCGTGTTGCCATGTTTCGTGCGGGGTAAGGGCCCAACGAAGTCCGCACAAACGGTGGCCCATGGTTCCTCCGGGATGCTTATCAGCATTTCCCCTGCCGGTGCCATCTGACTAGGCTTATACCGCTGACACGACGTACATCCCTTGACATACCTAGCAATATCTCGCATCATTCCGGGCCAGTAATAACGCTCATGGACCCTATTCGCAGTCTTCCTTATTCCAAGGTGACCCGCGGCCGGTTGATCGTGGTTCTCGCTCAGTACCCTCTCCCTTAAATACGTCGGCACGCATAGTTTCCAGGTAATACTCTCGACGTCATTCGCGTGGTGAGGGATGTGCCGATAGAGCTGGTTTCCGACGACGGCATAGTCGGGAAATTTCTCGGGGTTCTTCTTGATCTCATCCAGTCTAGTCCTTATCCAGGGACACTCTTCGGGCGTTTCCGTCACCGCCCTTTGTAGGGACTCCATGGGTTGTCTAGACAATGCGTCCGCGACGACATTCAATCCCCCTTTCCGATACTTGACAGTGTACCTATACTGCTGGAGCTCCAGCGCCCATCTTGCCAAACGACCTGTAGGGTTATCGAGCGAGTTCAACCATTTGAGGGCTAAGTGGTCAGTTAGTACTTGGAACTCGTAGCCTTCCAAGTATTGGCGCATCTTCCTAATCCCCCATACGATGGCCAGACACTCCTTCTCCGTCGCCGAGTAGTTCCGTTCAGCGTCATTGAGGGTCCGGCTTGCGTAGGCGATCACCCGCTCTCCTTCGGGAAACTCCTGGGTCAGCACTGCGCCAAGGCCACAGTCACTTGCATCGGTTTGTAACAGGAAAGTACGACCGAAGTCCGGACAGGCTAAGACCGGTGCCTGTGTCAATCTTGTCTTCAACAGCTCAAACACGGTTTGCTGTTCCTCCGTCCATCGCCAATGCTTGCCTTTCTTCAGTAGCGACGTCAACGGGTGTGCCACAGTCGCGAACTCGGGTACGAAGCGGCGGTACCAGGACGCCACGCCCAAGAACCGTCGTAACTCCTTCAAAGTCTGTGGTTGCTTCATATCCCTTATAGCCGCCACTTTGTCCGGATCCGTTTGTATGCCTTCCTCGGAGATCACGTGTCCCAAATATTTAGTCTCCTTCTGGAAAAATTGGCACTTCTCGGGGTTGATGCGTAGATTGGCAGCCCGTAGCCTTCGAAAGACCTCCTGTAGTTTCGCCAAGTGCTCGTCGAGAGTCCTCCCTATGACAACGATGTCGTCCAGATACGCAAAGGCGAATGGCTCTAAATCCGGCCCTATGACGCTGTCTAAAGCACGCTGGAACGTTGCGGGTGCAGAGTGCAAGCCGAAAGGCATCACCCGCCATTGGAACAGGCCTCTCCCTGCTACCGTAAACGCCGTGTATTTCTTACTGTCTTCCTCCAGAGGAATCTGCCAGTATCCATCCTTGAGGTCTATGCTACTGACGTACGTTGCCTCCCGTAGTCGATCTAAGATGGATTGGATTCTGGGAAGGGGATATGCGTCGGGGTCCGACTTGCCATTGAGGTGTCGGAAATCCATACAGAGACGCCATGTTCCGTTCTTCTTTCGGGCGAGTGTGATTGGCGAGCTGTACGGACTCCGTGAGGGTTCAATAAACCCGTTTGCCAGCAGTTCGTTTATCTTGGCATCGATGATTTCCTGCATCGCGGGATTGCGGGCTGCATACCGCAATTTAAATGGCCGGTCGTCGGTCATAACTATGCGATGCCTTGCCACGGTAGAGGGTCCATGAACCTCTTGAAATTTTTGTAGTTCCTGGTCCAAAAACGCTTGAATCCGTTGCTGGTCCTCATCCGAGTGGGCGCTTACCGGTAAAGGTCCTGCGGCAGCTAACCTGTTATCGGTGGCCCGGCGACACTGCGGTTTGTCTACCTCGCAGCTACAGGTTGTGGCGATGGAACGATGCCGTTCTGGTGGACTTGGCCCTCGGGAGTCGTTATCCACCGTGAAGACGCACGACAGCCCCGCCATCGTTATGCGGGCCCCAACCGTTGCCAGGAGATCCAATCCGATGATTATGTCTTCGGTCGCCCTCGGCATGACAAGGAAGCGAGTGGCTACACGTTGGTGGCCCAATCCAATGATAGTTTCAACGGCATGCTCCAAGCTCCGCTGAGATCCATCGGCCAAAGTTACTCTGGAGCTGAACGGTACCAGCTTGACCCTGTCCTCGAGCGCCGACGACAGAGATTCGCTGATGAATGAGGTGGTGGCCCCCGTATCGATCGTGGCTGCGACTTGCTGTCCCCCTACCTCAATAGTAACCACCAACCTGTTGGGTTCCATACGGAGTGATGTGTTTAATTTAGGGGCTTGTTGATGACCTGTGGACCCGTCTCCCCCTGTTCCCTGCGGGTCCGCCGCTCGTTTCCCGACGTACGCCTACGACAACAGTCCACGGTACGACTACCTCTCCGCCCGCACTCCCAACAGAATAAAATCGCTTCGTTCCGGCAGCCCGTGGCAAAATGTCCATCTTGGCCACAACGGCGACACGCCGTTCGCGGATTGATAGGTGCGGAGTGCGACCCGGACGTTGAAATTTCGGGCTCAAGACGCCTGTGCTGTTCCTTGGTCGGTGTAGCTAACGGGGGCAGGTTCTCCAAATCCTCGGCCATGGCCATAAGCTCGTGTAGGGTTTTGAAGTCGCGGCGTCGGATATACCACAGGTACTCCGGGAGAGCATTTTTGAAAATCCGCTCCAACTTCTGCTCCTCGGAGTATTTGCTATGTCTCATCATGTTCTGCAAACTGAGTGCATAGTCGCGGAATTTTTCACGGGGACGCTGAAGCCGTTTCCGAATATCGTCCTCCAGATGATCCAAGAAGCGCGTTGGGAGGAAGAACTTCCGGAAGTCCTCCCGAAAGTCCGCCCAGGATTGCCATCGTTGGTTGTTGTTCCGGAACCAGATCAGCGCTTTACCCTTCATCATTTCTGGCATCATCTTTGGCAGCGTATCTATCTGTATCGCGTACATACTCGCTAGCTCCTCGACCCTTTCCAGGAACTCTAGCGGGTCCTGCTCGCCATCAAATCCCAGGTTCCACTTCCGGACTTGATCGGCCATTGTCCTAATGTCGTTGCTAGGGGAGGCTCGGGGTCTACCATTTGGGGACGGAGGTCGCGGTGGATTGTTCCCCGGAATAAGGGTTGTGGCCCCATTAGGATTCGTAATGGCCAAGCTCGGGGTTGTTTTCGGCGAAAGACCGGTCTTGCTGTCCTGCTTTGATGTCGACTGTTCATGCATATCCTGATACCGAAGCAGCTTTTCCAACGCCTCTGCGGTATGTTCTTCGCCCAAGAATTGTCCGAATCTCTTCCGGAGTTCTTCAACCGTTCCGCTTACGTCGAGGCCAAACTCAGTCAAATAATTCCCCAGTTCCTCTTTACGTAGGCTATAAGCCCATGATGTGCGCAGCGTTACGGGCATCCCTCTACACTGGTGATAGATCCTTCCTTTTTATGTCGACGGTTTGTTCCTTACTCTTGTCCCTGCTCGGGCGCCACTGTAACGACACCTAAGGCCCCTTTTGCCGAGGTTAGCTCGCGGTGGCCAAAGTCCGTCACAGAAATTTATTTCTGTCAGTGACAGGAGTAAGGAAAGACAAAGGTATTTCTTTCAAAGGAAGGATAATCCGCTTTATTGCTACTATTTTATATGCGGCGGCCTTAACGGGGTAACCCCAGATGTCCGTCCGCCGGTGAATCCGCACAGAGTCAAGACGGGCTCGTATGCCAGTGGCGTTGGACAACTCACTGGTCTCGGACGGCTTCTTTATCCCGCTCCGCCTGTTGTACTCTCGAACAATGGTCCCTTGGGATTTCTTGGTGGACGATGTTATCCTGGTGGCGTGTGACAACTCACCAGGTTTCTCGCTTGCGGCTCTGCGGCGTCACTATGTTGGTTCCGGGATTTCCTGGGGGACGATACTCCTCTGGTGGCGTGGGACAACTCACCAGGCTTCCTGCTCCGAAT
The DNA here is from genome assembly GCF_047663935.1 of Musca autumnalis. Classification (NCBI taxonomy): domain Eukaryota; kingdom Metazoa; phylum Arthropoda; class Insecta; order Diptera; family Muscidae; genus Musca; species Musca autumnalis. The sequence goes on along the minus strand of NW_027411977.1, from coordinate 191,440,279 downwards.
CGCGTCAGGTATGGGTTCCCGTGGCGTGGGACAACTCACTGGGCTGGCAGCTGTATGTGGACGGAAGTGGCGTTTCTACTCACTTCTCCGATTCTAGTGGCCTGGGTTCTTGGTTTGCCTTGTACTTCTTGCTGTGATTTTCCTGCTGACGTAGACTCTACGTTCTGGATTCGCAAACTGATCCCTGTCCTAATTTCGCCACGTCCTTTTATAGTACGCTGTAAACAACTCCAACTACCTTGTTTACTTCGCGGGGATTTTCAAAGATTCTCCGCGCATGCACCGTGTTGTTGGTTGTTTACGATCCAGCAGAGTCGGAATGCACAAAGGTTCTTGATGCATTCATCGTGTTGTTGGTTGTTTACAACCAAGCGGAGTCGGAATGCACAAAGGTTCTCGGTGCATACATCGTGTTGTTGGTTGTTTACAACCCAGTAGAGTCGAAATGCATCAATCGCAGGCGCATTGTTGTTACATGTTTACGCGCATATACCGAGTTGTTCACATGCAAGTGCATTTCGCCAGCCATGCAGTCGCCAATAGAAAGCCTATGGACGTACGTTTTGTTGCTAGATGTTTACTTGCAAGTGCATTCGTTGCAATGCATTCGCCACTAGCAACCCTATGGACGTGTGTTTTGTTGCTACATGTTTACAACGATCAACTCATTTGAATATCGTTGGACGTTGTTTTTAAAAATCTACGCAACGGTAAGTTGTTTTGATCCTTAGACTACGAAAACAACTTCGAGGGTCAGTTGGACAATGTAGAGAAACATGAAATTTTGGTAATTCATTTTATGTTATATTACAAAGTATTCAATTCAAATTCATTACTATCATATTAATATAATACTACTATAGTACCATCCTGTGGTACCAGTCTGTGTAGCCGGAAACGAGCCGGCGACTTCCGGCGTCACAATTTTTTGCAATTTTTGCAAATATCAAACACGCCACCGAATAGCAGTGTAGGGCATGAAAAACTAATATGAACTTTAATTTTATTTGTTGTGAAAGACTTGCTGCAATTCGAATAAAAGCTAAATTCTTCAACATCAGCTTTATTTGCGCTCATGCTCCCACTGCAGAAAAGATCGAACAGACCAAAGATATATTTTACGAGCGCTTAGAAGAAACATATGACCGTTGCCCTGCCCGTGACATTAAAATTATTCTAGGCGATTTGCCAAAACTGGAAATTTGGCTCAACAGTCGGGAATTTCAGTCTCCACAGTGAAATATCTGACAATGGTATGATGCTGATAGACTTTGCAGCTGCAAAAACCATGGTAGTTAGCAGTACCAGATTTAATCATCTCGATATTCATAAGGGCACCTGGCTGTCTCCAGATCAAAGAACAAGTAATCAAGTTGATCATGTTGTGATATATGGAAGACATGCACCGAGTGTGTTGGATGTACGATCGTTCCGAGGCGCAAACATTGATTCGGACCACTACCTTGTTGCAGCAAAGGTACGTACCCGTCTAAACGTTGCAAATAAAGCACGAACAGATACAACGCGGAAGATGGACATCGATAGGCCGCAAACACAACAGATAGCAACAGTATATTCCACTCAACTAGCCAAATTGCTTAATGAGAGCACTCCTTGTCCCGATAACCTAACAACACAATGGCAAAATATTGCCCACTCCATGCAAACAGCCGCAAAATCCATACTTGGATACCAGAGACTTCCACAAAGGAATTCATGGTATGACCAGGAGTGTCGTGCTGCTACCGAAGAGTAAAATGCGGCATATAGAGCTACCTTACAATCAGTAGCAACGCGTAGCGCACGAGAGAGATATCGGGAGAAAAGGAGAGAAGAGAACAAGAACAAGTGGGAAAAGCGTTAAGTTCGGTCGGGCCGAACTTGTTATACCCTCCACCACAAATTTCAGCCATTTCGGTGGATTAATGTGGCCACAACCTTCAAAATACCGAAAATCGGAAGTTACCGTTCTATAGGGGCTACACGCAGAGAAAAAAAATATGTTTGATCCAACAATATTCCAAGAGCAAAATATGTATTGTTAACATATTGTTGGATTCCTCATGTAGTATTGTAAATCCGAAAATAGTTTGAGTCAACTGAACAATATTCCTCTCTTTTCTTCGAAAATTTGTTTCTCTTCTCTCGCTATTCGATGCCGTGTTGAAAAAACAATTTTGGTGAGTTGTGGTGTGTTTGTATGACATGCTGCCTTTACCTTTGTTTTTGTGTGAGACTCTTGTTATACCCTATACCACAATGTGGAAAAGGGTATTATAAGTTTGTTTTGGTAAAAATTCATGTAACACCGCGAAATATTCGTCGGAGACCCCCAATGTGGTATACCATTCTTCATATCTCGACGAGATAAAGCGATTTTGAGATGTGTGTCCGTCCGTCCGTCTGTCCATTATAAATTGTAAACACGCTCCAGGCCGCAATTATGGACCGATCGTCACGAAACTTTTTATGGAGGTCGGGTTCAGATCAGAATAGATCCCTATTCTTATTGGTGATGATCGTGAAATATTTAGCGGGTGAAATGGACCAAAAACACAATATTTATCAAATTTTCTAGCGGCTCTGTAGGTCGCAATAATAGTCCGATCAACGCGTAATTTTAAATAAGGTAAGAGTATATCACAAAGGAGAAGCTTGCAATTTGAGATGGCGATCGGATAATATTTAGAGGGTTAAATGGACCAAAACTTTTGTGTGAAAATTGCGAAAAATGTTAATATACAGCTTATATCTTAATTCCTGGAAGTGACATTCCGGACAAGTGAGATATACTTGAAAGTGGAACGCTTGACCTTTCAATTGATGCCAATTATGTTGGTGTGCATGATCAGATAACTGAGTTACAGCCTAATATATCCCGTTATTTGTTTGTAGTGTAATAATAAACTCGCTAGAAGTCGCAATTATACATCAGTAGTCACGAAATTTTGCACCGGGTAAGAGTATAAGTCGAAAAAGATGCCTACAATTTTGAATGATGATCTGATATTCTTTAGCGGGTGAAATGGACCATTATTTTTGTATGAAAAATATAAAAATTTTATTTTTGGTCGATATTTAAATTCCTTGAGGACATATATATTTCGCAAAGTAGCCTACACATGGAAAAAACTACTGACCTTTCCTCTGATGTAAATTGCAATAAAGTGTTTGCTAGATAACGGGCCTACTGTCTATAATGGGTTCTGTGTAGAGAACCTCATTTTTATCCCATGCTACATATTGTCTCTCCAAAATTTTATGTAACACCACGAAATATTCGTCCTAGACCCCTTATTTGGTATGCAAAAATTCATATCTCGACGAGATAAAGCGATTTAGCGATGTGTGTCCGTCCATTGAAAATTGTAAACAAGCGTAAGGCCGCAATTATGGACCGATTGTAACGAATTTTTTAAGGAGGTTGGGTTCGGGACAGAATAGAAATGATTAGTTTTTGGTAATGATCGTGAAATGTTCAGGGGATGAAATGGACCAAAAACAAAATTTTAACCAATTTTGTAGCGGCTCTGTAGGTCAAAATAATAACCCGCAAAATTTTAAACAAAGTTTGAGTTTCTGATGAAGAAGAAGCGTACAAACCAACGTGAAGATCAGATAATACTTAGCGGGTTAAATGTACTGAAACTATTGTGTGAAATTGGTAAAAATTTCAATAACGTAGCGGTTAAACAACGGAAGTAGTAGTACTACATAAGTGGGTTTCATTACATTTTAGTTTGTGTGAACTAAATTTTCCTTTCCTGCTACAAAAATGCCTTTGTCATGCTAGATAACTTTTTGGTTTTGGTCATAAGTATTTTACATTACATCTGTGATATATGATAATTAAATTTTCACAATCATTGAAAAGAAGTTCCGTGGAGAGAGATTGTCCAGGGATAGTGGTATAGGGTATCCCATGGTCGGCTCCGTCCGACTATAGACTTTTCTTACTTGTTTTTATTTGTTTCTGTTTTGTTTCATTCTTCTTTCCTTTTCATGTTTGTTATGGTGTTTAATTATTCCTTATGTTGTGGTGGGTTCTTGTGGCTTTTTGTTTGTCTTTGTTGTCAGCCAATGCAGCAAACCATGTATTGTGTTCATCAATGATTGCAATATTATACGCGACATTTATATCCAAGTTATGCGAAAAGTGTATATGAGAAGTATATGCACTCAAATCAAAAATTTCTGGGCTGGTTTTCTGTATTGACAATACTTTTTGTAAACAAAATTAGATTATGATAGTTCCTACAATCGGTATTGTTAACGATTTTAACAATATTGCGGAAATTCGAAAGTTGTTTTTGTTTTCTATGTTTGCAACAAAAGATGGTATTTTTGGATTTGGATTACAATGTTTGAACAAAACAAATACATTTTTTGAAACCAAAACATATATTTTTGTTCCAACAAAAGCGAAAAATATTTTTTCTCTGCGTGTATATGATGGCATGGACCTATACCTACAAATTTCTGGGGGAAAGTTTTATACCCCAACGAAGACTAAATACCAAATTTCAGCCATCTCGGTGTGATAATGAGGCCAAAACCTTCAAAATACCGAAAATCGGGAGATATCGTCCTATGAGGCTATATCAAAACGTGGACCAATATAAACATTTTATGGTAGGAATGTTTCTTAGCCTCTGGAAACACAAAATACAAAGTTGCAACCGATTCTGTTGTCAAATGGGACTAATACATTCAAAATATTTTTAAATAAGCGTACTTTCTATAGGGCGTTATATGGGGGCTATACCAAAACGTGGACCTATATAAACCAACTTTGGTAGAAATGTTTTTTGGCCTCTGGAGACACAAAATACCAAATTACAACCAATTCGGGACAAATATCTTAAAAATTCCTTAAAACGACGACGCGTCACGCGTCATTTTGCATGGGGGCTATACGAAAGCGTGGACCTATATAGCCCGATTTCAATACCAAAAGTCATACGTACAAATAATAGATTTTCCCAAAATTTCATCCACCTACGTCAATCCATTTGGACGCTAGAGTGATTTCCACAGACGGACAGACAGACAGACGGACAGACAGACGGACAGACGGACAGACGGACAGACAGACGGATAGACGGACGGACATGGCTATATCGATGTAGAATTGCACGCTGATCAAAAATATATATAGTTTGTGGGGTCTACAATGATTATTTCGAGTAGTTACAAACGAAGTGACAAACTTAATATACCCCCATCCTATGGTGGAGGGTATAAAAAGAGAGAAATAGAAAAGCGGGAGTGTGAAAAAATCGAGATGTTCAGGAGCCAGAATGAAGTCCGAAAATTCTACCAAAGATTGAAACATCAAACAGATGGCTTTGGTACATGCACATCCTCCTGTAGAACCCAGCAAGGTAATCTGATAACAGATACAGATAGCGTGCTCAGGATATGGAAGGAACATTTCTCCAATCTGCTGGCATCCAATAGTAGCGAAGACGATGATACCACAGATCCAATCCCAGAAGATGTTATAGAATGTATACCGCCCGGCCAAGATGAGGTAAAAACAGCAATCAACCGGCTGAAGAATAACAAAGCAGCAGGAGCCGATGGCTTACCATCCGAGCTGTTTAAAACCGGAGGCGACGCGCTGATAAGGCGTATGCATCAGCTAGTTAGCACCATCTGGCAGGAAGAACGCGTACCCGACGATTGGAACCTGAGCATCCTATGTCCCGTCCACAAGAAAGGAGATAAGACTGTATGCTCCAACTATAGGGGCATACGTCTTCTCCCTATTGCCTATAAGATAGTGTCAGGGATATTGTGCGAACGACTAAAGCCAATGGTCAACGAAATAATTGGACCATACCAATGTGGCTTTAGACCTGGCAAGTACACCATTGACCAGATATTTACCCTGCGGCAAATCCTGGAGAAGACACAAGAGATGCAGATCGACACATATCACCTTTTTGTCGATTATAAAGCAGCATTCGACAGTCCCCTCCGATCAAAGGTATTCCATGCAATGTCTGAATTTGGTATCCCCGCAAAGATCATCCGGCTTTGTAAGATGACTTTAACTGATACTAGATCCTCAGTTAAAATTGGAAAGAACCTCTCCGAACAGGTCAGTACCAAAAGAGGTCCCAGATAAGGAGACAGCCTTTCGTGTGACCTATTCAACATTTTGCTGGAAAAGGTAATACGAGGTGCAAATGTCAAAAGAAATGGCACAAGTTACACCAATAGCCACATGTTACTTGCTTATGCTGATGACATAGACATCATGGGACGATCAGTAAAGAAAGTAACTGATACCTTTAGGAAGGTCGAAGCGGAATCTGCGAAAGTGGGTCTGGCGTAAACGGCGAAAAGACCAAATTTATGATGTCGACGCGCAAAGCGTCCATAGAGCTCGGACCAACTGTGGAAGTTGGTACCTATAATTTTGAGGTAGTTAAAGACTTCGTCTACCTCGGCACTGCCATAAACAGAACAAACAACATCAGTTGTGAAATAAGAAGAAGAATTGTATTGGCCAACAGATGCTACTATGGTTTAAGTAAGCAAAGCCACATCTCGTCAAACAAAAATAACACTATACAAAACGCTGATATTACCCGTGCTAATGTATGGCTCCGAAGCATGGGTACTTGCGCAAGCAGATAAGGCTGTTCTTGGTGTGTTTGAGAGGAAAATTCTTCGAAAGATCTACGGGCCGATTTGCGTTGACGGTGAATATCGACGTCGTATGAACCACGAGCTATACCAGCTATACAAAGACATGAATATAGTTAAACGTATCGAGATGCAACGATTGCGTTGGCTGGGCCATATCATAAGAATGAGCAATGATGAACCCGCTAAAAAGGCGAAGGAATACATGCCACATGGGGGTGCACGCAGAATTGGCAGGTCAAAGAATAGATGGAGCAAGCAAGTTGATGAAGAGATGAGAAGGCGCGGTATTCCAGAAAGCGAAGCGAAAAACAGAGAGAATTGGAGATCTTTTCTTAGTTCGGTCTATGGAACAAATGTTCTGTAATGGGCCAACTAAGTAAGTAAATTTTTTATTTGTTATAATGACATATACGCTTTTTGTAAGAAATTATTAATAGTTTTAATGTAATTTAAAATCAATATCGAACCATTCTGGACCAATTTGTTATCAAATCGCGATGTTTCAGAGCATTTGATGCACCTTTGACAATATTGCAGTTTTTCGTTTTTCTTTATAATAATTGTTCCACAAACATCCCAGGCGGGACAGGGGAGACTTCTCTCACATCAATGAGTGCACACCGATTCATATTAGCTCAATGATAAACAGTAGGTCCGTACGGCAATTTATAAAGGAGTTCTGAAACAGACATATCCAGTAGTGAGTAACATTTTTGGATATCCCGTGTTGAAATTTCATCACGATTTTATAAACTTTTGTACACTTCGAGTCATAACAACTTAAAATTTTGAAAAGAAATGCGAAAATCCTTGCTGGTTCGCCATATTGTACAGTGGTAAATATTCTCTAAAATGTATGGGAATGATTTATGCGTAAAATATACGACTAAAGGAGACAGCACGCTTCCAAAAATAAACTTGTTGAATGAAAAAAGCAAGCTTTGTTGGGCAATACACCCGATTATTTAAAGAATCCTTGCCAAAGCAGGATATACGGGTGTATCCTTAATCAGGAGGGATATACTTTTACTGAATATTACTGAAAGTACTTCGTTTTCAATATAGAGTAAATATGCATAGATATTCTACTACAATCTTTCTGTATTCCCAAGTTTTAAAGGGGGGTTCTATTCAAATGAGCCAATTTTTTTACTTCAATTTTTTACTTTATTTTGTTTTCCTTGCATAATTCTTATAAAAATTTGATTTGAATGCAAATGAATGACTAAGTTTACCACAAACACATGAAGCAAAATATAATAAAACTTAAAAATTTCATATCTTGTATAATTCGGAAAAAATTTAGGTTGAAAGAAATTTTGCAGGGGGGTTCTATTCAAGTGAGCGGTAGTGTATATACAAAGCATTCCACTATGCGCATTCCAATACCACTGCGGCGGGTTTTTCGATATCGAATTAGCTGAACCAAACAACACCCGGGTTCCCGCCAGCGGCTGCCACCTCAGTGTACACATGTTTGTATTCGTATCGTTTTTCTGTGTTGGGAGCAGCATATCCCGGATTGCCTGTTACGGATTCTTCAGAGAGATGGCGGGAGTGAGTGCATCTAAGAGGATGTTCTGGACTTGTCCATACGACTTAACACCAGCCGTTGTTGTTCCAATCCATGCAAAATGCATCCTTTTTGCAGTGGACTCCGAGGTTTTTAGATTTTTCTGTTGCACCAGTCTGTCAACCCAAGTGACCCCAGAGTCAGGTTAAGCCACTCTCTAGAAAGAAGAAAGACATGACCTCAGTCTCGTTTGGCGACGTTGCGTTGACTGATCCGAAGAGGTGCCCAAGATATTTCAGTCGACAATTTGTCGAGCACACCGGGAGTGAAAGTGAAGAGAAGAGTTATATGTCGAATAAGATCTCTTCCTGCCGAGAATGAACCACAACAATTTACAATGGATGATGTTGCGAATGTCATAAGGAACAGCGTTGGGTCCTGATGGAATTTCCATGGTTATGCTGAAGTAGCTGGATGTGTCGGAAGTCGAGTATCTCACTAAAGTTTTCAACCTGTCGTGAGGAACCCACATCGTTCCCGAAGTCTGGAACATGGGCAGAATGGTCTGGAAAATAGACAGCCGGGCAAGAATGTCAGGAAGGATGAATCGTACAGACCGATCTTTGAGGCTATAGTCCTCCCCAGCGTCAGAAATATCTATCCACTTGTCGATCATCAGCATGGTTTCCGTAAGCAGCATTGATGGTGGTGCTTTACTTATCAAAAGCCTTTGATACTGTCAAGCACTCCACGCTGGTTGAGGACATCGGTCAGACAATCCTCCGGTCAAGTTTGAAACATTGGATAAACAATTATATCGTCACTTAAAATGGCCGAAGACGAAACCCTCACGCAAATCGAAATTCGTTTTTTGATGGGATCTGATACAAAATTTTCTGGCAATATTTCAAGCTTCTACGTTCAAAAAAACGATCCTATTTAAGAAATGTCATTTCGGAAAATGGGATAATATTGCAGATTTTGTTGTAATGACGGATCTCAAACCCAAGCGTTTCCGCTGTTTTGGGTTCATTTATTACTCCCATTCGTATCGGATTGATAATATCCCGAATACTCGCCCTCATAAAAATTATATTCCATAAAACAGTTTTTCATTTTAAAACGTTTTTGCTTCTCCTGTAAAGTTTTGATTATGTGGGTTACGTCTTCGGTCATTTATGGTCACGATATGTATGGACGTCAGAAATAAGAAGTCCAAATCCCGGATAGTGAAACAGGGAGTTACCCAAGGTGGGTTGATATCTCCTGAACTGTTTAACCTCTACCTCTCCTGTATTGAGATCGTTACGTGAGCGGATGATTGTACGATCTTGGCGTCAGGTACCTTCTCTGATATCATTTGTGAAATACTGAACTTATATTTGAATAATCTTACCACCTTTTACCACGCGAGGAATATGGATATATCCGCCACCAAATCTACGGCCACTCTGTTCACCACAAGGGCGCAGAGGTATGTAATGGTCGAGGAGAGTAAATTTCCGACTACAAACTGACCCAAAATTCTAGGGGTTACATTCGACAGTATGCTCATATCGTCCACGCATGCCACAGCTATCTGCGATAAGTTTAGATGTAGAACAAGTTCCTAGCCGGCAGTACTTGGGGCGTAGATAAAGATCACATAAGGTGCCAATATGGTCAACGAATAAAAGTGCAAACTTATCGGAGTGCGCCCTGAGAACTGCAACAGGGTGCCTCCTTCTGTCTTCAGTGGACCACTACATGAGAATACAATGATTCTTCCGGTACAACAACATAATATCATGCTTTCGTTGCAGTACTTGTTGGGGTGATACCGCGATAGCGATCCTAATCACAATGTGGTGGATAGGACCTTCCACCCACTGATATCAGCAGGGATATTCATGATCTATAAAGAGAGCTCCAACGTTACAAGAGAACCCCTAGATCCAAAAGCCTATCAAGCAGGTTTCAAAAACATTCGAGCGAATGCAATCGCGTATAAATAACCATCGTTTGAACGCGGTTCTAGGAGAACATCCCCCATCTATCGCAGCTGAGGAGTGCCAACTGTCACGACACACCAGAGTAGTCTTGTGCGTATGTGAGCCGCTCAAGATCGTGCAGCCATCTGAATTTCTGTAAGGCAAGGACAATATGGTGTGTAGGACCTCTCACCCAAGCATGTCAGGAGGGATCTTCATGATCTAAAAACAGTGGTTCACCGTTACTAGAGAATCCCTAGATGGACAAGCCTATCAAGTAGGTTTAAATAACATCAGAAGGGATCCGATCACGTATAAACAACTATCGTGTGAATGTGGTTCTGGGAGAAGATCACCCCTCTATCGCAGCTGAGCAGCGTCTGCTGTCACGGCAAATCAGAGTAGTTTTATCTCAATTACGCTCAATATTGTGCAGGCGCCTGAATTCCAATAGGGTCAAGAATCGATGACACCGTGCAAAACATCTGCCCAGCATGCGGCACAGGTCAGCACGACCCACTGTACCTTTTAACTGTCCTGCCAAACCTACTCAACTAACGCCATTAGATCTGTGGTTAGATCCCATCGAAGCAGCCACATTCCTAGAATTGGAGATAGACCCCGAGGCAGATTAAGCAGAAAATGAACGTACCAACATAAAATAAAACCAGTAAGGAAATAAGGGTGCCATCGTGGTGCAATGGTATGCACGCCCGCCTTGCACGCTGAAGGTCGTGGGTTCGATCCCCCGGCCAGGGAACATCAAAACATTTTTCAGCGGTGCAAAATACCCCTCAGTAATGTTGGCGACATTTCCTGAGTATTTCAGCCATGTGAAACTTCTCTAAAAATGGTGTCTTAAGACACGCCGTTCGGACTCGGCGATAAACAGTAGGTCCTATATCATTGAGCTAATATGAATCGGGGTGCACTCATTGATATGAGAGAAGTCTCCCTTGTCCCTTCAGGGATGTTTGTGGAACAATTATAAGGAAATAATCGACGTCAGGCGAGGCCGACTGTATGATATCCTACACCACTGTGAAAAAGTCAAATATATGGGAGCTATATCCAAATCTGAACCGATTTTTACCAAAATAAATAGGGTTCGTCGTTTGGCCAAAAAATTAAATTCCCCGAGTTTTACCTCTCAAATATGTTTTTCCGAAGACCAAGTAACATAGTGACATTATCCCTTAAACAGAATAACTCTTCAAAAAATCTCGTTTTCTGATTACTGTATTTCCTCGTTATCATTCCCTGTTCATTGTACTATATCTGTAGCATTTGCCGCTGATGATGTCCAACACTCAGAGTTGCTAAAATAAGAAATATTCTTAGCCTAATGCATCATTTTAGAAGATTAACGCCATTTAGGGTATAAGGAAAACTTTCTCTTACGCTGGTGTCATCTTTTATCCACGTCCTGTTGTAAGGATTTCTTACATTTTCCATCTCTCGTTCTGTAAGCCAATGCGGAAACTGACCAGGGGGTTTCGAACTAATACATAAAACTGCAACTGCAATACCAGTAGCAATGGCTAAAGCTACATCAACTTTTTTCACTTCCAGTGAAAAGTGTTAATAACAAATGTTGGCATTACACAACGAGATATCAGAAAATTTTCTATTCGGTATTAACTTTTGCAAAAGTTGCATCAACTTCATGCTGGTCTATGATGATTCGCACGAAAGCTGTGGGTTCTAAGATGATAGTTAACAAAACGAAATTTTTGGCTAGCTTGTGAAGAAGAAAATATGAGTTCTAAAAATAACATAAAAATGTTCATGAGATAAAATGGCCTTTGGTTAGTTTGGTTTATGTGTGGGTGGTGTAGGTGTATGCGTGTTCGGAGACAAGATAATAAAAATTGTGTTTGGATAGAACAAAATTTCGCTCCTTTCTTTCCTTAAAGATAAAAAGTATTTGCTTTCGTTGTTTCCTGTATTAATGTAGAAGAGTGTGACTGAAGGGAATAATTACTATTTTATCTCAAAAATTACAAGTTGAAGACATCTATATTACCTTTTAAATTCTAATAAAATATTTAAAACCTGCTTACTAAGAACCTTTTCAACTAAATTTAATAACTCAGCATTGGAAGCATAGAAACAAATAACAAGTAAGAAAAGCGTTATGTTCGGCCGGGTCGAACTTTTTATACCCTCCACCACGAACTGTATTGAAGTGAATAGGAATAATTAGTTTAATTTCGTTTATGAAAGTACTAACTCTTTCTTTTATTGCAGAAGTAGTACATATGTATATATGTATGTATATGCAAAAAATATGCTAAATATGCAAGTATTTTTTTGACAAAAATCGCCAATTAAATTTAGAAAATCATCAAAAAAGCATTCTAAATTAAGTTTTTTGACGTTTAACATAGTTTTTTCCAGATTATTATGTTATTGAGACTCTCCAGATATTCCGCCACAGCAATAAATCTAGACTAACAAGACTTAAATCCGTTTTCACAAGGTGAGAAAATGTCAAATAACCCAGCATTCCTATTACAACATAATTTGCCTTCTATACAAATGTAGATAGATAATGGAAAATTTAAAAAACTCAATCAGAAATGTCAAAATCAACATGTCCAAATATGGTAATAGTTTCTAATCGGCCAAAATTGTCTAGCAAAAAAAAAGTAGCTAGAGTTAGTCATCGCTATTTTTCTTTAGATAAAAGCGCAATTTTTTCTAGTTTTTTGAAAAATGGTTCGTTTTTTAGCGCAAAATGGGAAAATGTACTAAAGTACCATTTACGATTCCAGGATTTCCAGGAATATAACTATAATCAGGAGTATACGTTTTGAATATCCACATATTACAATGTATCAATGATTTTTGGTACATACATAGATAAAGAAAAAATCGTCATTCAAAATATATTTTTGTTAATAACCTTGACAGTTGCGCGCAAAATATATGACCCTTTTAGCTTTAATATTTAGAACAAAAAACCCTAAAATAATCGTGGCTTGATATAATAAGCTGTTATACCTTATTACTGTTAACTGAATTTGTACCCTTTACGATGATGTCAAAATACTCCTAAATGTTTCAATGGATTAGCGAAAAATCAAATTTATTACAAAATTGTTCTTATTTGCAAATATATTTTTGAAATAAAAGCGCTTATGCTTACAAAAAATATGTAAAAAACATACAACAGCATCCAGACATTGTAAGAAATAAAATGAAGCCAATGGCGTGAAAGTCGGAGCTATAAAATTCATGTTATTTGCAAAAATGCGAAGAAAATATGAGGAAAAAAATAAAAAATTATATAATTCTAATTTTATTGTTTTATGATTTTAAAGGAACAATTTAAGAAAAAATGTTAGAGTTCTTTCTCTTTTTCGTCAAAATTCCTGCAATAATGAATATATGCCGTTGCAACCAATTTTTGCTTTATAGTTTACCTTTTCGTTGATTTCTTCGACCTTTCTATTGGCAATAAAAATACAAGTTTTTTTATTTATAGTTTACCTATACGAGAAAGTGTTTAGATCATTATATTAAATCACAAGGACTTCGAATTGTGGCATAAAATTAAAATAAAGTTAAAGTAAATATTACAACTTTTGAAGTGCATAGAAACCGCAGAGTGGCTGAAATGATATGATGCGCATCCGATTTTCGAAAACAGCGGATAAATTCCTTTTATTTGATATACACTTTGTGAAATTCTATTTGGTGTAAATAACAGTAAAATGGCTACGATTTCCACGAAGTACATTTACATTTTATGAGCATCCGATTTCAATGATCGCCATTAAAAAATACAACATTCTATGCTGTGTAAATGCGATCCATCGAGAACCGTGGATATAGCATCGGACTCAAATTTTAGGAAAAATCTATTATATCTCTGGATTTGCGATAGTTTTTAAATATCTGTTTCCGCACATTTTAAACAGGCGTATAGTTCTATTTATTTAAGCAAAAATCGTAAGACAGTTGTAAAATTTGGACCGAAAAAATAGGGTTTTCACAATTTTTAATTCAAATGCAAGCGTTTTATTTGAGAGATTCCATCATGAAAAATTATTTTCTACTTTTAAGGGCATTTATAAATAAAACACTGTTACTTATTTTTTTTAATTATATACCTATTTTCTAGTTTTTAGTGCATTTAAAAATAGAACACTGAAACTTATTAATTTTATAATTATTTTTATTTTTTTTTTTGTAAATACATATTTAAGATTTTCAATTTTATTTGTATATACTTGAGATTATAAATGATATTTAATGATGGACTTACATTTATAAAATAAATGTGTAATGTTAGTAAAAATTTATTTAGGTTGGTAGTTTCTCATCCTATTGATTTCAGTTAACGCTTCGTTATTGCATGGCTTCTTTCCTCTTAGTTTCGAGAAATCCAGTTCTTCTATACTTAATCCATCCAGCGATCTTACACGAATCAATGCCACATAATCAATTTAGGCCGAAAATGTAGATACAAACTTTAAAATGCCTGAAATTGGGTGGTACCAGTTATAGGGGCTATATCAAAACCTGGACCTTTGTCCACAATTTTTGGAGGAGAAGTTGGGAACTCGAAATCAAAGTTACAGCCATTTCGGCCCAAAAATTAAGACAAAAAACACTTGAAATCGGTTGGAGCCGTAATATGGGGGCTATACTAACACCTGGACCTTTGTAACAATTTTTGGTGGAGAAATTTCTGTACCACTGGGACTCCAAATGCCAAGTTACATGCAATTCGGTATAAAAATTAAGATAAAATCCTTAAAACGCTTAAAATCGGGCGGTACCGCTATATGGGGCTATACCAAAACCTGGACCTATGTCCATAATTTTTAATGGGTACGTTTCTGTACCATTGGATACCCTAGTTGTCAAAAAACAGCCAATACGGGCTTAAAATGACGATAAAATACCTTAAATCGAGTGGTACCGCTGGATGGGAGCTACAGGAAAAAATGGACCCATATTGGTTTTGGTTTCATATTCATGTATTGTCATCCAAATCTTAAAAGTGTGCAAAGTTTAAGTTCGCTTGGTCAATTACAACTGTGTTAAAAATGAGTTACCAGATTTTAAAAGCATGTAAAATTGAACACTGTACAACACTGTAAAAATGGACACATATTGGTTTTGATTTCATATTCATGTATTGTCGTCCAAATCTGAAAAGTTTGCAAAGTTTTAGTTCGATTGGTCAACTGCAACTGTGTGAAAAATTAGTTACCAGATTTGAAAAGCAAATTAGATAAAAAAACTGTAAAACAGTGTAAAAATGGACACATATTGGTTTTGATTTCATATTCATGTATTGTCATCCAAATCTGAAAAGTTTGCAAAGTTTTAGTTCGATTGGTCAACTGAAACTGTGTGAAAAATGAGTTACCAGATTTGAAAAGCAAAATACCGAAAATCGGGTGGTACCGTTATATGGGGGCTATAGGAAAAAATGGACCCATATTGATTTTGGTTTCATATTCACGTATTGTCATCTAAATCTGAGAAGTGTGAAAAGTGTTACTTCGATTGGTCAACTGCAACCATTTTAAAAATCAGTTACCACATTTGAAAAGGGGGTTAAGTTAGACACCGTAAAAACACTGTAAGAATGCACCAATATTGGTTTTGATTTCATATTCATGTATTGTCATCCAAATCTTAAATGTGTGTAAATTTTAAGTTCGATTGGTCAACTGCAACTGTGTGAAAAATTAGTTACCAGATTTGAAAAGCAAATTAGATAAAACACTGTAAAACAGTGTAAAAATGGACCAATATTGGTTTGGATTTCATATTTGTGTATTGTCATCCAAATCTGAAAAGTGTGCAAAGTTTTAGTTCGATTGGTCAACTGCAACAGTGTTAAAAATGAGTTACCAAATTTGAACTAAACACACACCAAAGAAAGTTAAATAAAACACTGTAATAATAAAAAAAAAATAGAAAAATCTTTGTACGTTTGTTTGTTTGTTTGAAGTTTATGGACTCAAAACCCGCTGAACCGATATTCCTGAAATTGTCAGAGTATATCACTACATTGCCTGAAGGTAACATAGGCTATTAAAAATTCTGAAATTCCGCGTTGATCCGGAGATATAGCAGCATCACAATCGGAGGTACCTTCAAAAAATTTAGATTTTTTATGCAAGTATCTATACACTGAAAGAAAAATGCTTCGCTGTATCAATGAACGGGTTTCATTGATTATTTTTCATTGATGCTATGAAATGTTACATTAATACAATGAAATGTTTAGTTAATGCTATGAAACCTTACGCTAACTAAAATTTAATGACTTTTGGTTTCATTGAATAAATGAAACGTATTTCATTGATGTAATGAAACTTTTTATTTCTTTAAATTTAAAAAAAATATGAGCGTATTGAAACTATGCTAAATAGTATGTGCTTAAAAAACTAGAATTCAGACATCTTTTAAGAAAATGGTGGAAAATTGAAATTTGATGTTTTTAGTTGGCTCGAAAAATTAATGATATAGTTTCATCAAATAAATGAAATAGTTTCATTAAATAAATGAAACATTTTCATTAAATAAATGCAACAGTTTCATTAAATAAATGAAACATTCCCCAATACCATTTTGCGGAATGAAAAAAGGATCTGAAATTTTATCTATATTATGACCCTTATATTATCATTATACCCTATACCACAATGTGGAAAAGGGTATTATAAGTTTATTTTGGTAAAAATTCATGTAACACCGCGAAATATTCGTCGGAGACCCCCAATGTGGTATACCAATATTCATATCTCGACGAGATAAAGCGATTTTGAGATGTGTGTCCGTCCGTCCGTCCGTCTGTCCATTATAAATTGTAAACACGCTACAGGCCGCAATTATGGACCGATCGTCACGAAATTTTGTGTGGAGGTCGGGTTCAGATCAGAATAGATCCCTATTCTTATTGTTGATGATCGTGATATATTTAGCGGGTGAAATGGACCAAAAATATAATATTTATCCAATTTTCTAGCGGCTCTGTAGTTCTCAATAATAGTCCGATCAACGCGTAATTTCAAATAAGGTAAGAGTATATCACAAAGGAGAAGCTTGTAATTTGAGATGGCGATCGGATAATATTTAGAGGGATAAATGGACCAAAACTATTGTGTGAAAATTGTGAACATTTTTAATATACAGCTTATATCTTAATTCCTGGAAGTGGCATTCCAGCCAAGTGAGATATACTTGAAAGTGGAACGATTGAACTTTCAATTGATGCCAATTACGTTGGTGTGCATGATCAGATAACAGAGTTACAGCCTAATATATTCCGTTATTTGTTTTTAGTGTAATAATGAACTCGCTAGAAGTCGCAATTATACATCAATAGCCACGAAATTTTGCACCGGGTAAGAGTATAGGTCGAAAAAGATGCCTACAATTTTGAATGATGATCTGATATTCTTTAGCGGGTGAAATGGACCATTACTTTTGTATGAAAAATATAAAAATTTTATTTTTGGTCGATATTTTAATTCCTTGAGGACATATATATTTCGCAAAGTAGCCTACATACATATGGGAAAAAACTACTGACCTTTCCTCTGATGTAAATTGCAATAAAGTGTTTGCTAGATAACGGGACTACTGCCTAATATATAATGGGTTCTGTGTAGAGAACCACATTTTCATCCCATGCTACATATTGTCTCTCCAAAAGTTTACGTAACACCACGAAATATTCGTCCTAGACCCCTTATATGGTATGCCAAAATTCATATCTCGACGCGATAAAGCGATTTAGCAATGTGTGTCCGTCCATTAAAAATTGTAAACAAGCTTAAGGCTCAATTATGGACCGATTGTAACGAATTTTTTAAGGAGGTTGGGTTCGGGCCAGAACAGAAATGATTAGTTTTTGGTGGTGATCGTGAAATGTTCAGGGGATGAAATGGACCAAAAACAAAATTTTAAGCAATTTTGTAGCGGAAAATAACCCGAAAAATTTTAAACAAAGTTTGAGTTTATGATAAAGAAGAAGCGTATAAATCAACGTGAAGATCAGATAATACTTAGCGGGTTAAATGGAATGAAACTTTTGTGTGAAATTGGTAAACATTTCAATAACATAGCGGTTAAACAACGGAAGTAGTAGTACTACATTATTGGGTTTCATTACAATTTAGTTTGTGTCAAAAAAATTTTCCTTTCCTGCTACAAAAATGTCTTTGTCATGCTAGATAACTTTTTGGTTTTGGTCATAAGTATTATACATTACATCTCTGATATTTGATAATTAAATTTTCACAATCATTGAAAAGAAGTTCCGTGGAGAGCGATTGTCTAGGGATAGTGGTATAGGGTAACCCATGGTCGGCTCCGTCCGACTATAGACTTTTCTTACTTGTTTTTTTTTTTTCTAATTATTTTTCTTTATTAAACAAATGTTTTAAATTTTCCACAATCACAAACAGAACACATTTATAAATCTGCCACATACATACATATGTGTGTATAGAATCACATACATCAAACATACATATCGTCACCATAAATGCCCGAAGACGTAACCCACATGAAAATCGAAATTCGTTTTTTGATGGAATCTGATACATAAAGCTAAAATACATGCTCTTTCAAAATTTCAAGCTTCAAAGTTAGAAAATAAGGATCCTATTTAAGAAATGGCTTTTCGTAAAATGGGATGAAATTGCAGATGTTGTTGTAATGACGGATCCCAAAACCAAGCGTTTTCGCGGTTTTAGTTTCATTACTTATTCCCTACGTACATGATTGATAATACTCCAAATTCTCGCCATCATAAGATTGATATTCTATAAAACAGTTTTTTATTATGTAACGTTTTTTGCTCTCCTGTAAAGTTTTGATTTTGTGGGTTACGTCTTCTGGCATTTATGGTGACGATATGTATGTACATATGTATGTACGAATATTAGCAGAAGAGTCACTAAAAGCGTAACTGTACAAAAATTCCTTACTTGCTTTACTATCGATTGGCTTTGATATACATACATATTCATTCTCATTAAAATGTTTGTCTCATCTTTTCTACTTATGTATCAAGACTTTTTTTCTGTTGTTCCTTGTTATGTATTTCATTGTTGTTATGAAGTAAATTATAGTTGTGCGGTGTGAATGTTCGTGTGTGCGTTTAACAAGCAGAAAACACGATTAGGCAAAACAACCCTGTCTGCCAAAAAGGTGATCAGCAAATTTTCAACAACATTGTTTTAGTTGACATTATAACGCCGCCAAGTGCGGATGAATAAAAATTTTACGATTCGTGCTTCTAACTTAGAAGAGTAAGTATGTAAATATTGGACAAACTATTTCTGTTAAGTTTTATGTATTCATTTGTTTGTTTATATAAGTGAATTTTCATTTATTTGGTTTTTTCTTTGTAATAGATGCAAGCAACAGAAAATCTAAAGAAGAGAGGAATGACGGAGAAAATGTCAAGAGTTTGGTGTCCAGCGACAAAAGACAATAAATAAAAAGACAAATAAATTACTACAGTTTTTATGATTTTCAATTTTACTTAATGGTGACAACGCCCAATAGGATCATAAACTTCGTTGAAAGTAGGTATGAAGTGTTTAATGTGAAAAGAAAATACAAATATTAAACTAAAACTCTTTCATGTAGTTTTTATATGTACAGTTGTTTTATGTGAATTTTGTATGCTGTATCCCAACATCATGGAAGTACACAGGGGATGCCTGAGCGGTAAAATATGAAGGTAAGTTATTGTGTAGGAAACCAGTTATTTAGTAACAAATTGTTTATTTATTCTTTCACTTTTACATACAGATGACAACGACCAATGGTATCATTAATGTATTTAGATAATACCTGAGCAATCAAAAATGACGTATTGTATCCATGGTCAAAACTAATTGCAATAAAATGAATTAAACATATTTAGCGTTGACTTAATTTTTATGCATTACGTGAGTATGAAATGACTTCATAAAAAAAATATAATCTTACGTTACATCAATGAAATGTATCATTGATTTTGAACCAACGTAAGGCTTCATTGCATTAATGAAAGTATTTCATTACACTAATGAAAATATTTCATTAATGAAAGTAGTTCATTGTATTAATGAAAGTATTTCATTATATTAATTAAAGTATTTCATTGCATCAATGAAGAAGTTTCATTGCACTAATGAAGAGGTTTCATTGCATCAATGAAAATGTTTCATTTTATTAATGAAGGTATTTCATTGCATCAATGAAGAAGTTTCATTGCAATAATGAACAAATTCGTTAATTTTACTTCAATGAAACTCAATGAACATTTTTTCGTGTATTTAATGAAGCTCTACGTTGGCTCAAAATCAATGACAAATTTCATTGATGGAACGTGAGATTTCGTTTATATTATGAAGCTTTTTCTTTCAGTGTAGAACGGTAACAGATAACGTCTCCAAATTTTGGATGTTTGCAGGAATTTGGTCTAGAAATAAATCGGTCTAAAATGGTCTAGGATTGAAATCGGTTCAGATTTGGATATAGCGCCTATATATCGTCACCATAAATGCCCGAAGACGTAACCCACAAAACCAAAACTTTACAGGAGAAGCAAAAAACGTTATAAAATTAAAAACTGTTTTATGGAATATTAATCTTATGAAGGCGAGTATATGGGATATTATCGATCATATACGAAGGGGAATAAGTAGTGAAACCAAAACCGCTGAAGTGCTTAGTTTTGAGATCCTCCATTACAACAAAATCTGCAATATTATCCCATTTTCCGAAATGCCATTTCTTGAATAGGATCGTTGTTTTTGAACGTAGAAGCTTGAAATTTTGCCAGAGCATGTATTTTAGCTTTATGTATCAGATGACGTCAAAAAACGAATTTCGATTTTCATCTCGGTTACGTCTTCGGGCATTTATGGTGACGATATATTTTCGGCCATTTCATGTATTTTATACATTAAACAGCTATGCATGTCTAATTTCAATGAAATTTGGAATGTGTGACGGAATTGGGCCTATAAATAAATTTTTCAAATTATATTGAAATCGGTTCAGATTTGGATATGGCTCCCATACATATTTTCGTCCGATTTCATGTATTCTATGCACCAAACACGCTATATATATACCCGATTTTAATGAAAGTTGCAATGAGTGACGAAAATTGGCCTACAAATAAATTTCTCAAAATATATTTTACCTTATTCGGGGTAGCGAAGCGCACATTGACCTCAAGCTCAATAATCTTGATTATATTAGCATTCGAAAGGTCGAACAAAACATAAAAATTCGACAGAAAAATCCTTTTGTCCAATAGACATTTACGACACTGCGTTGGAACAGAAATTATATCATAAAAAATGGTTGATATATATACATATTTTTTTTATTGCAAATTTCAAACATAATAAACAATTTGTAATTGTTATGAATTTCAAAGTAGTTCATTATAAAAAAATGTTATAGAAAATATACAAACACTTAAAACCACAAAGATTAAACAACGCTTTTACATTTTATTGTTGAATTGCTCTTATAAAAAATTTCAAAAACAAATGTCGCAAAAATGTTTTTTCTGGATGTTGTTTATAAGCCAAAGTATTGGACCTAATATGTTACAAATGGTCAATAAATACAAATAAACGTATTGTTCTGAACTCAGTAACACAGTCAGCCTATAATTCCGATTTAACGCTTAAACAACACCTTAAAACTTAACAATAACTATGCATAAAATTGCTAAAAAAAGCGTAACTTGTTCTTTATTTGTATATTTTCTAATAAACAATTCTTTGTAATGCTTCCAACTACTTTACATATTTCTTGAACAATTTAAAACAGTTTAAAATTTTACTCAAAAATTAAAAAATTTGTAACATAAGCTAATATCCTATGGGAACTAAAATCATTTCGGGGAGCTATATAAACATTTTACGGTAGAAATGTTTCTTAGCCTCTGGAAACACAAAATACAAAGTTACAACCGATTCTGTGGTCAAATGAGCTAGTTAGCTAACATGACGGCCTGCCAGCAGACGAGAAAGCCATAGGTCGAGATAGAGCAGATCACTGCCCTATACAGCCAGTATATTTGTCTTTGCCACAGCAAGGCAGTTTTACCCAGCGGGAGAGTTTTACTAGTGCACCTTGCATCAATGCTGACAGCGTAGAGAATAATTTCCCACTGATTAGAAAGACTACGTCATCTGTCTAGCCAACTACCCTAGTTAATATTCTATCAAATTCCTTGATTATCCCATTCACCTAGTGACTGACTTCCTTACGGAATTCTCTTCAATGGTTGAATTTTTTAGTCTACATTCCAGCCTTCTATCAATTCAATTAGTAAGGATAGAGGGGACAATCAGTTGCTCTAGAGCTGAATGGATGCTTCGAATTGTTGAACGCTTCTTCTATGCCTAAAAGTTCGAGTCGTCCATATTTTCAATACAGCCCTTTTTCAATACAGCCCACGATCTTATGCAACGCTGTTTCTGCAGATTTACGTATTACATGAGGATGTTGCGAGTTGCTTAGAAGGTCAGGGTTTATGTAAGATCGTATTTCCAAGTCAAACAACCTTTCTAATATTTTCTATAGAAAGAAGGAAAGACTAACCAGTCTGTAGCCCTTCGGCAACAAGTGGCTTGGCTTCCCAGCATTGTGCAGACCAGTATGTGCGTCAATAGCCGACAACCTCTGAAAATCGCTTTCAATATGGCGATCAAGACAGGTGCTGCATACTGAAGCATCGCCGGAATTAAACCATCTCGTCCAAGAGATTTATATGTGACTTATTAACAATGTCCCTCTCATCAGGAGTGTATGTTGTATTCGCATCCATACTAGGATAAGAATCGGCATCTTGTACCACGGAAAGTGGATCATCTTTGCCAGTAGGTCTGGAGTATCTATAGCGGAATTCATTCACTTGCCGTCACTTCGGTTAATGCTCCCAATAGGTTTTGGATCCTTTGAGATGATGTAGCGAAATCTTGCCGCAGCATTAGCTCCCTCTATTGCTTCGCCAAAGTTTATCCAAGAATTCATGTTAGCTTTCCTGACCTCACTCTGATAATTACTGAAACTATAGATTGTATAGATCCCAGTCTGCACTACGTTTGGTACTACAAGCCTTGTTATATGCCCTGCTGGTGACTTTCCTGAGGTTGGCCAGATCTTTACTTCTTCAAAATGGTTGTGCTCTCCTACCTGCATATGATAATGGACAAGACTTCTCATAGCAATCCAGCAGTAGGGATGTGAGATCTTCAACTTGGCTGTCAACATCCTTCTGTATGTGAAGTTCTGGAATTTCACAGAGTCTTGAAGAAGCTAGAGAGTTGAATTCCTCCCAGTTGGTCATTCTGGAATTCCTATGAGTCAGTTGCCTTTTACATCTATAAGATACGCTAATGTATACGTATCCTCCGTATTTTTAAGAGTGGATCTATCACTTTCTTCTGAAAAGTGGCCGTATTTTCTCTATTACATAATCGCAGATTATTAGTCAAAAAATTAAAATTAAAATTGAATATGGATTGACCTCTCACGTCGGTGTCACGGCTCCTTGAGATTATAAAACTTTCCACCTGAAATTGGTCGGTATAGGTCAACGTCTTCATATAGAACGGTACCTCCCCTTTTGCGGTATTCTGAATATTGTGGCCTCAATATTCCACCAAAATGACTAAAATTTGGTAATTAGTCTTCATTTGGGGTATAAAACTTTCCATATGAAATTTGTCGGTATAGGTCCACGCCTTCATGTAGCCCCCATAGGACGGCATCTCCCGATTTTCGGTGTTTTGAAGGTTGTGGCCTCAATATCCCACCGAAATGGCTGAAATTTGGTATTTAGTCCTCATTTGGGGTATAAAACTTTCCATATGAAATTTGCCGGTATAGGTCCACGCCTTCATATAGCCCGGTACCTCCCGATTTTCGGTATTTTTAAGGTTATTGTAACAATAATCCATCGAAATGGCTGAAATTTTGTATTTGGTCTTTGTTGGGGGTATTCAACTTTCCCCTATTAATATGTCGGTATAGGTCCACGCATTCATGTAGCCCCCATAGAACGGTACATCCCAGTTTTCGGTATTTTGAAGGTTGTCAATATTCCAAAATTGCTGAAATTTTGTATGCAGTCTTCTTCATAAACGAAAGGAAACCAACTGAAATGTGTTTATTCAGCAGCATAGAAGTAAAAGCGAAAGTTATGGATAATCTTGAAAAGACAAAAATTACAAATGTGAGTTAAAATAAAAATCGTGTTAACTTTTGGTTCATGCTAATGTCTTGGAAATGAGTTAAATTCGTTTATGAGAAAATAAACACATTTTACATATACGAATGAAATTGCCAGTGCTTTGCTGTATAATTATGTGATTTTATTTGCTCTTTCATATTTATATTTGCATTTATGCACATACACATAAATATGTGCATACATACATAAGTACGTATACACATTAATGCATATTTCGGTAAATATAAAATAAAATGTTTATATTCATCTTTGTCAGGGTGTTTAAGCATAAATGTATATGCCCAGCAAACCAAATTTCGGAAGCAAAATCGTTCAGATCTTCATACGGGCAAAACGTGCCTCATCGAAATAATGGTTTAAGACCCCAAGTATGTTTGGCGAAATCCATTTCAGACAATTTGAACTTGATTTAGCACTATCCGTCCGTCCGTCTGTCTGTCTGGCTGGAGCGCACGAAAACTCTCGAACGGATCAACCGATTAGGTTCAAAATTTATTTTGTAATATTTTGTCCAAACTTAGTTTAAGTTCGAAGATGGGTTATATCGGTCCACTCCTTCCGTTACCTCCCCTACAAAAGTGTGAAAATGTTCGGAAAATTCGTGTGCACGATAACTCTTGAAGGGAGTAACCGATGGGCCAAATCGTGAACTTTGCACATCGTAAAATTTGTACCAGACTTAGATGAGGTTCCAATATTGACCCAATCGGTCCACTCATTCGGGTACCTCCCACATAAAATTTTGGATAAATTCACTTTAGGACCTGCTATCGAATCACTTTGATTTCTGTTGAAGCAACTTGCATTCGCTGCCTCAATTACGACGGTAAATGCTTTTTCAGGCGCATTTTCTTGAGAAAACAGCCCAAAAGGTATCCAAACTTAGTTTCGGTTCGAAGATTAGCAACAACTTCCTGTACTTCCCTCCAATATTTAAAAAATGTCACTAATATGGTATGCCCGATATACCTTGAACGGGGCAACCAAATTTATCCAAACGTTGGATCTCCTAACATTTTGTCCAAATTTAGTTTAACTTCTAAAATGGCCGCTATCGATCTTCCCTTTATGTTACCGCCCCCACAGAAGTTCAACAATTGTGTCGATCTGTCCGTAGATGAAAGTTTTAGTTCATAGAGGCTGAGGGTTAGTCCGGGGCGATTTGTTTGGAAGGAAAAAACCTTAATAGGCCCTTCGCGTTTCTGATTCTTGGGATTAAACTGAGCAAAAAAGTCTACTGGACCATATATCTACGATGAAAATCGAGCCTCCCGATTTTGACTTTATGTTTTTATCTACGTTTTTTTGACATCTTGGCATATAACAGCCAAACCATTGAGATTTTCGAGCAAACACAAAGACAAAAATCGTAGCCAAGACAGCAATTAAGAACTCTCTAATACATCGCAAAAGCATTGGAACGCTTTTTCAGGCAGTATTGTATTTCATACAACATTCGTTAAGATATCGTTACGATTTCGGATCTGACATCGGACGTAGCGTTCGAATTTTGTTCCGATTTCGTTACGATGTCGGTACGATTGGTTTGCTGGGTGCATACATACATATGTGAATATGTATTTTGTATGTGTTTATATTTGCTTTATAATTTTCAACATTATTTTTATTGTTGAACTTGGCTGACGTACAACGAACGCCTTTTAATTTATCCAACTGCCATTCAAATATTTAAATGCTGAATGTGTTGAGGCACACACACATTGTTTATATTATACATATGCAGAATGTACATTCCCAGGTCAAAATAAAATGCATTAAAATGAATGTCATGTTCTTTGAAGTCATTGTAAGAAATTTTTTATTATTTTTTTGATTGGGGGCTTATGCGAAATAAAAAAATATTTTTTAATCAGATATACTGCATTGTATTGACAATATTAAAAAATACATTTTCTTGTATCTTCTCATTCGATCTTTATTTTCTGGTGTTTAATAATTGTGAATATAAAATAGTGAATATCTTTCCTTTGATCATCTTTCCAATTTTTAAATTCACGGTGTAGAAATAGCTTGGAGTGTCTATCCCTTCTTGGTGTTGAGTGTGTATTTGTCTGCTGATGGACATACCCGAATAACAACAGATAATTCAAATATTTTGCAATACGGAAACGGAAATATACACTAAATCAACAAGACAAGGCAAGCACGAGCAAAGCAGTCAAGTAGAACTTTTGTGAATGTGAGTAGTTTTATTAAACTATGGGATATACAATTGTGCAGTCAAGAGAATATATGGCTGGCTGACTAACTGACAGGCAGATATTACATAACATCACCCCCATTCCATCAACATATATTTACATTCCTTCCACTTCAATGTAGTACATGTGGCGGCACTCACACACGAATTCCCAAAAAAATTTATGTGTATGTGTTCGTTTTTTTTTCTTTTTCTTGAAGACAAACACTAAACGATATGTGTTGGGAGTTTTAAATAAGCCAAAGCCAAGTGGAAAGCTATAAGATAAGAATAATACCAATTCAGACAAACAGACAGCCAGATGTTCGCTAAGAATCATGTTCGCCTTTTCGGTGAGATACTCATCTTAAGTATATTTGCCTGGGGTGTATTGCTAGCTGTGTATTATTTTCAGGGCATGATAAAAGTGTCTCTAGTTTTTTTTCTTAGACAGACGAACGTGACCTGAATTTGGCTGAGAATATTTATATTTGTTTTCTCCCTTATATTCTCTGCCTGATTTCAGGTCTTAGCCAGTGAGCGTAAATTCGTTTTTCCTTATTTCCTTTTTTCGTTTTGTAAATGTTTTTGAATTTAAATTTGAATTGCATGTTTTCGAGGAAAGTAAATGCAATGCTATTCGTTTTTCCCAAAAATCAAAAATAAATCATGTAAGAAAGTATCCGTCATTTGTGCCGACAGAGATATACCCACAACCTTGGACCTAAAGAAAAGAAGCAAACGCAATACTTTTGGCGTCTAAAGGGGTTTTTGAGTTTTTGGGACAATTTCTTAGGAAGTGTGGATTTGCCTCCGAAAAAATTGTACCGTCGTAGCTGGGGCCACATGCCAAAAACTTAAAATCGATCCCAGGCAATACCTTAACCTGCACTCTTTCCAAACTTTGTGTGGGAGGTACTTGAAAGCGTGCTCCGATGTAAACAATATACGGACCTGTAATAAATAATACGGTGTGCAACGTTTGGACCAAATCGATTTCAAGCTTCGAAGGTTATCTAACGTAATAACCAGCTTAGTTGGTACCGGTAGGTACCAACATAATTCGAAGTTGTAAGAAATAATTCGATGCACAACGTTTGGACTAAATCGGTTTCACCCTACGAGGGTTATCTTATATACTACCTAGCTTAGTTGGTACCGGCGTGCTTTTTTGGAGATTACTGGACATTATCTCAGGAAGTATGGCCTTGCCCGCGAAAAAATTGTGCCATCGTAACGGGGTCGGCAAGGAGAAAATTTTGGAAAAAATGTCAAAACGACCGGAGATGAGCTGTTAAACAGCACATTTCCCAAATTTTGTGTGGGAAGTACCTGAAGGACGTGACCGATATACTCCATATCCCAACCTGTTACATGACTAGATGAAAAAATATTATGTGCAAAGTTTGGAGCAAACAGAAACTCTCTGCGGGAGTTATCTAACGGATTTACCATTTTAGTTGGTGCTGTTAAGGTTTCTTGGAGCTTTTAGGCCATTACCTCGGGAAGTATGGATTTGCCCCCGAAAAAAATGTTCCGTTGTAAAGGAGGCGGCAAGGACAACTAGCTGAAAACTTGTTCAAACCGATCCGAGAGGAGATCTTAAACTTCACATCTTCCGAATGTTGTGTGGGAGGTACCCGAAAGAGTGAACCGATATAGACCATATTCGAACCCGATCTATGCCTAGAAGTAATATTACCATACGCAAAGTTATGACCATTCGGTTACTCCCTTCGAGAGTGCGCACAATTTTAGCGAACATTTTCGAACTTTTGTGGGGAGGTACCGGAAGGGGTGAAACGATATGGGCAATATTCGAATTTAAACTAAGTTTGTACAAAATGTTGTGAATGCCGAATTTTAAACCCGAGCGGTTACCAGGCCGCCAGACACACGGACTAACGGGCGGACATGTCTAAATCGACTACAAATTTTCTGAAACAGATTACGTCCAAACGTCATTGGGGTCTAAAAACCATTACTTTGATGAAGCACACTTTTGAACGTATCAAAGTGTGTACACCCTCTTTAGCCTTAAGGCTGAGGGTATAATAAGACAGGTTTAGATGCAATTTTAAGTATATTTTGGAATTTTCAAATACCCTACATTATTTATGAAAATATTCAACCCCTTCAACACTCTTCAACTATGGGTCGTCATCTCAAGAATTATGCGTTTGTTTTCGTATATTTTGTTGACCATCGGAGCGGCAACATATCCCGGAATGCCTGCTCCGAGCACGTTTAGTCGGTGCACGGATAGAAAAGAATTCTTTATCTGTTCCGTTTGTCAGATCCACATTCACCACATGTCAACATCAGTGGTATGTAATCAATGTATGGAATGGGTGCATTTCTAATGGTGTTCTGGTCTTAATAGCCTCAAGGACTATTGCGATTGGAGTTATTTTGCTGTTTGCTGCTCTAGATCATCTGCAACTTCGTCGTCGACGTCGGGTGATATTTTGTAAGTAAAAAATATTATTATGCCTAAAAATTTACCATTTCTGTGTAGGCCCGGGCTTTACGTCGGTAATACATACCTATCTATGGGGTGGTAGTAAAGTGTCGGAGAATAGCTGTGCCTTGCGTGATATGCCCGACATTAGTTCGCTTTTGAAGGGCAGAAATGTCATGATTATCGTGGGTACCTACCTTCCGGTCTAACCCCACGGTGTTCTCACAACACGGACTGCTTATAATGCGACCAATCGGCGCTCCTTGCACCGTAGTGAGGTACCAATTGTGTTCAAGTGTTTGGCCCTGTTCACCACCTTAGTTTGGTGTGGAACCCATCTAAAATTCCTGTTTTTCTATCAAAAGATCTAGAATTATGTCTCTGGTACGACGTCGTAGACATGAAGACTACTACCAGTTGGTCCCCAAACGGAGCCGGGACTTGTGGCCCAAGCTTTTGAGGGGCAATAAGCATATAGTCCTACAAACGTCAATGCTCATCATAAGCTTTGGCACTCCGTCCTAGACAATGACCAGGAGGATACAGCACTAGCCAAGCGAATTGATAGCCCCACATTTTGAACAAAGAACAAAGACGCTCCCATTAGGATAAGAGGTGATTGCCAAAGCTCTCCAGACATCACCATTGTGGCGCCCGTTTTAATAAATGACGCGTCCTGGCAACGTGTTATTTTCCTTGGCTCAGACCTTCTTCCCATCATCGTCTCCGTTAACAGACCACCCAACTTCGTAACATCTGATCGCCGTGCTTTTCTGAACCATTTACTATTCACCGCTTCAGAGCTGCCCATTCAGTCCGATCCTTGGGTAGCTAAGATAATATTTAGGGACATCATCACAGGGTGCCACGGTGGTGCAATGGTATGCACGCCCGCCCTGCACGTAGAAGGGTGAAGTGGGTTCGATTCCCAGGCCAGACAACATCAAATTTTCAACGGTGGCAAAATACCCCTCAGTAACGTTGGCGACATTTCCTGAAAATTATATTATTATCGTCGCAGCAGCAGCCGTTCGCTATGTTCCTGCTCATCGAATAACCGAAATTAGACCTAATTTCGCAACAGATACGACGGGGGATGTGTGAAGACTCTCGCCCTACGAACTATCAAGGCCCAAGAGGTAAGGAACTAAGTCTTGAAGTCAATAGGCTAGTAGAGGAACAGAAACGATGTTGCAGAATTCTTCCGAAACGCGAAATCATTCAAATCCTTGGGCCAACATGGAATGTCAATGCTTAATGCTTAATCAGAAGTATGGAAAGTTGGAAAGGTGATCCCGATACTAAAGCTTGGCAAGGAAGAATCGTACTGGCCGATATCCCCCGATATCTTGTCGCCAGTAGCAAAGATTCTAGAGGGGGCCTCCACACAATGAGCACCAGTTGGCCAACATCAGCATGGATTCCGGAAAATGCAGCACTTCAACAACATTACACACCATATCCACATATAGCACTCGTGGCCTAAACCAGAACAGGCCGTGTGACCGAACAGTTATGGTAGCTCTTGGCCTAGCTAATGTCTTCGATACCGTCAACAATACCAAGCTGTTCGAAGATATGGAGAAGACTTCTCTCCAGCATGTTTCAAACGACGCAAATCGTTTGTAAAATTCAGGAATAATAAGCCCAAGACCCGTAAAGTGAAACAGGGATTTCCCAAAGGAGAGCTGATATCTCCAGTGCTGTTTAGCAACTACCTCTCTGAAATTCAGCACACTCCAGATGACATTGAGATACTAATGTATGCGTATTACTGTACGACCTTGGCGTCGGGTCCTATGTCCATGACATTTGAGATAGGTTAAATGTCTACATAGCGGACTTAATGCTGTTCTTCCATGTGAGGAATATGGAAAAATTCTCCGCTAAATCCACTGCCACATTGTTCTTCACCAAGATAGTAGAAAAGAGGCTTCCCTGGTCGATGGTTCGGTGTATAGGGTGTAACGTTCGCAAGCCACAGCTAATTGCGACAAGATCAGAAGTAGGAACATGGTTCTCAAGTCGCTGGCCGGCAGCACATGGGATGCCGATAAAGAAAAGTTGTTCAACTCTTATAAAGTAATAGAGATGTCTGTGGTAAGGGGCGCCATTTTATTATACAAATGATATCGCTATGCACTGAAAGAATATTCAAACCTGCCAGAATTCCGCATTAAGGACTGCAACAGGATGAGAAGATTAAGATTTCACCGACTCAGTAAGATGTTGTCGTGTGTTGGTGTTATCGCCGTGAGCATCCACGTCTCAATCCAATGGACAGGGTTCCTACACCCAGGAACGCCCGGAGAGATCTTCATGATGTAGAGAGAAAGGTCCAAACGTACAAGCGAGAACCTCAAGATTAACGAGCATATCAGGCAGGCTGATTATCCTGATATCGCTACGCAATGAAAGAATATTCAAACCTGTCAGAATGCCGTACTAAGTACTGCAACAGGGTGAAAAGATGAATATTTCCCTGGTGCATCAGCACAATAAGATGTTGCCAATGTTTGGGTGTTACCTGTAGGCCTATTCTGTAACTTTTAAAAATTATCGATATTGTTTACATTTATTTTGTTTTTGTAGTAACAACAAAACATTCGTGCACATTGTTTACTCCCAAAAGTTCGTACCTTTTACCCAACGGACAAAAAGTCCTTTAAAATCGTCTGCTTGTCTGACTGGCCACTGAAGAAGTCTTTCACATGGTTTTGAAGAATATCAACGAACGAATTTTCTTTTCTGTTTCAATGGAACGTGCCAGTGAAACTTCAATCAAAAAACAAGGACGTAAATGCACTCCCACACATGAATATATGCATCCTCTATCGCACATCCCTCACACACACACATTAGAAATAAACAAAGTTGCATACACAAAATAACAAAAACAAAAAATAGTATCGAATTTTGTTGTTTAGTTACTTGTTTGCATGAAGGTTATGTATAGCTGAGAAGACAGTTCCATTATAGAAATGGAGTCACAAATAAATTGATATGGGTACATGTGTCTGTTTGGGTCGAATTTGAAAGCGGCCAGACTGGAGATTTCTATCATTCAAAAGATTGATGGGAACATTTTTCGTTGAGTTTGATAGGACATTTGGTTGGGCAAATAAAAGGGAATCAAAAAGAAAATAAATAAAGAAAATGGCAATTTTTGTGGGGCGAAATTTTTTTATAAAAAAGGTGGTCATTTCCCAAAAAATAGGTAGAAAATATCCGGATGGCATAGTAAAATCTAAGGGTGTATATTGTGTTATGTTGTTTTTATGGAAGAACGTCGGTTTGTGTAAAATTTTAGACCAAGGCACAAAGGCAAATTTTCCGAAAAACCTGGCCAAAAATCAAAAAACAGTTGTATCAAGTTACACTAAATAGTGTCAAATATTGTTTATAGGAGTCTACTGCGTGTAGTTGTACAAAAATATATACGTTTATTGTTTAAAGTGGGTATAAAAGCAGATCCAAGTGACCTTATAAAAAAAATTCTCAATATTTAAGTTGTTTATTAAAATCTTATAATATCCAAAATAAACAACGGTTTTATTTTTTTTTTTTTGTAATTGTAATGCAAGGTATGTGAAACGTATTTAAAACGTTCAGTGTCGCGAATGAAGTGCGCGTTTTTTAATAATTGATGTTCGTGTTTGTTGATTTTTTACGATCAATTTTCACAAAAGCGATGAAAATAGTTATGAGTAAGATCGAGTTGGGCTGTGTTACTTATCATTTCATAAAAAGGGAAGAGTTTTTTTACCAATTTTCATCGAAACATATTAGCACTATTCGTTTTTATGTGATATTTTGACTTGCAGATATGTAAAAAATGTCTTTGATCCCCAATGTCAGAATATAGTATATGGTCACATTCTGGTGTTTGGGTACAATTAAGAGTTTTGATGTATTCTAAGACCTATAGTAAAATTTTATGGCGAACAAATTTCTTTCAAATTTAAAGGGACCAAAAAGACCCCTTTTATGACTCGCACGAGGGTTAATTTTTTATTCAGTAAAGCTGCCAAAGACATTATTCATTTAAAGTACAAGGATTACAAGTGATCCTAACTAAAACATTTCCAAAACTGTAGAAATGGTACAAGCTTGCAACACTATTTTAGTTTCTTTAGACCAGGCGGCACCTTATGTTTAAATGTTTTTGTCACAAAAAAGATTCGGACCATTCTCAATTTACGTAGCCATCAAGCGATTTCTTGGATCATTTCCCCGACATAATTTTGTTCAAAATTCGTTGATTACTTCCTTAAATCATTTGCTATGTTCGCAAGTTAAAAAAGTATCACGGTGCGCCTTAACTAACTTTAAATGAAAACCGCTTACACCTGGGAAGTTTCTGAAGCATAAATGTTCATAGATGAGAAAAATCCAAAAACAGGAAAAATCGCTGGAGCTAATGTTTGAACTTTGTAGGGTACCTTCCGAAGGAGTGGACCGATAAAGTCAATCTGCAAACAGAAACTAAATTTGGAAGAATTATTACGAAAACAAAGTTCGGACCACAACGGGAGGAGGTATTTTTAAATAAATCGCGGTCAAAGTTCACATTTTTAGGCTTATTGTTAGACTAGCAAGTGCCCGCTACTTCGTATGCGGAAAGGGAACAAAATATATATAAACAATATTTAATACGGGAATGGTGAATACTGGAGATTCTGTTGTACTTACACCTATTTTTATTACCAATATTTTTTTCGATTGTAGTAAGAATTACAAAAAAAAAAAAAAAAAAAAATCTGCCATATCGCATCCCTACACAACTACCATATTTTTTATTTCGAATTTTCGAAACTACGTATCATATTGCAAATTTTAGATTTGACTCCTGGTTTTAAACCTTCAATAACACAGCATTCCCTTTCAGTACGAATTTCCAAACAATAAACTTTATCTCACCCCTTCACAACAACAATCACGCACATTTACAATGCAAGGTTCTAGCTTTAGCGGTTTCGCCCACAACCCGAATAGGTCCGTTAAATTTTCGGAATTCAAAATGAAAGGTTAGAAAAACTTTTTTACAAAAAATTGTACTTAATGCTTACGGGTATGTCAACCATATATAACGGAAAATTTTTTGGAGGCATTTCAATTTAGCCTTTTTTATTATCAGGGGGTTAATAAAATCTAGTTAGCAAAATTGTCGCATTGGACCACGTTTTCAAATTAACATACCAAAGCAGTCAGAACAAAAAACATTTTTTTGAAAAGATACTTCACGTTTGACTACTTAATTTCAGTACATTATTTAGAAACGCCTTGGCGTTAACATCAAATCAATGGAACAATATTCAGTACAATTTTTCAAACTCAAACAAATATTTTTCCATTTCGTATTTTTTGTACATATAGCGTATTTCCAAATTATATAATCCCAGCTTTGTTCCTACACCCAACACCCAATTTAGTACCTTAACAGTTTACACAATACCAAAATGGTTTTGGTACCAACATGTTACCCAACTTTTCGTACACATACATAGGTAAACGTTTCAAAAATTACTTCCTTATATTCAACATATATCCTCACCCCAATTCACTTTTCCAGCTTTATCTGTTCCCCTGAAACCCATTATAGTACTATAAAAAAGTACGAATTTTCAAAACCTCCTCCCTACCTTCACTCTAAACACCAATTGCTAATCTAATACCGAGTTTCGAAATTCCAGTTCTACCCTTTACAAAATCACAAATTGTACAAAATTATATACCATATAGCAAATACCAAAAGGTACCAAAATTTGTACCATTTAGCACTTTTCGAACACGATTTTCCGAAATGTACTTTCATATCTCAGCTATATCCGTTTACCTAAACCCAATTTATTGATAATGTAGTTCCATTTAGCACTTTTCCATAAGTACGAATTTCCAAAACTACCTCAATCCTACACTCCAACAGTAATCTGTTCACGCAAATACAAATTGTAGCGAATTCCGTACCATTTAGTACTGCTTCGTGCATATTAGTATGATTTTCCAAAGCTACCTCCATATCTCGATTCTATATTCCAACAGTAATCGTAATTCCAAATTTCAGGATTCCAGCTCTTCAAATCCAAATCATACTAAACTTACTACCATTTAGGACTTTTCGACCTTTGTTACACCTTTCTTACTCTTCATCAGTGACCCCCATTCCAAATTTCAGGATTCCGGCCTTATTCGTTAACCCATATCCAAATTGTACTATTTAGTACTTTTCGTATACTTTTAATTCGAATTTCCAAAACCTTTCTTTTTTACTCTCCATCAGTGACCTTAATTCCAAATTTCAGGATTCCAGCTCTACCCAAACCCAAATTGTACTAAATTTAGTACCATTTATTACTTTTCGTACACTTATAGTTCGAATTTCAAAAACCTTTCATTTTTACTCTTCATCAGTGATCCTCATTCCATATTTCATGATTCCAGCTCTATTCGTTCACCCAACCCCAAATTGTACTTAATTTAGTACCATTTATTACTTTTCGCACACTTATGGTTCGAATTCCAAAAACCTTTCATTTTTACTCTTCATAAATGATTCTCATTCCAAATTTCAGGATTCCAGCTCTATCCGTTTACCCAAATCCAAATTGTACTAAATTTAGTACCATTTAGTAATTTTCGTGCACTTATATTTCGAATTTCTAAATACCTTTCTTTGTTACTCTCCATCAGTGACCCTCAATACAAATTTCAGGATTCAAGCTCAATCCGTTCACTCAAATCCAAATTGTACTAAATTTAGAACCATTTAGAAATTTTCGTGCACTTATAGTTCGAATTTCCAAAAACCTTTCTTTGTTACTCTCCAGCAGTGACCCTAATTCCAAATTTCAGGATTCCAGCTCTATCCGTTCACCCAAATCCAAATTGTACTAAATTTAGTACCATTTAGTACTTTCCGTACCCTTATAGTTCGAATTTAGTTAAACCTTTCATTGTTACTCTTCATCAGTGACCCTCATTCCGAATGTTAGTATTCCAGCTCTATCCGTTCACCCAAATCCAAATTGTACTATATTTAGTACCATTTAGTACTTTTCGTGCACTTATAGTTCGAATTTCCAAAAACCTTTCTTTGTTACTCTTCATCAGTGACCTTCATTCCAAATTTCAGGATTCCAGCTCTATTCGTTCACCCAAACCCAAATTGTACTAAATTTAGTACCATTTAGTACTTTTCGTACCTTTATAGTTCGAATTTACAAAAACCTTTCATTGTTACTCTTCATCAGTGACCCTCATTCCAAATGTCTGTATTCCAGCTCAATCCGTTCACCCAAATCAAAATTGTACTAAATTTAGTACCATTTAGTACTTTTCGTATCCTTACAGTTCGAATTTCCAAAAACCTTTCATTATTACTCTTCATCAGTGACTCTCATTCCAAATGCCTGTATTCCAGCTCTATCCGTTCACCCAAATCCAAATTGTACTAAATTTAGTACCATTTAGTACTATTCGTGCACTTATAGTTCGAATTTTCAAAAACCTTTCTTTGTTACTCTCCACAAGTTACCCTAATTTCAAATTTCAGGATTCCAGCTCTATCCGTTCACACAAATCCAAATTGTACTAAATTTAGTACCCTTTTGTACTTTTCGTACACTTATAGTTCGAATTCCCAAAAACCCTTTGGTACATCTTTCTAGCTCTCCATCAGTTACCCTCATTCCAAATTTCAGAATTCTAGCTCTTACCGTTTGCCTAATACAAAGGGTACCATATTTAGTACCTTTTAGTACTTTTCGTACACTTCTAGGTCGAATTTCCAAAAACCCAGCCTTATCTCACCCCTACACCCCAACAGCAACCTACACTCAAAATTTCAACTTTCTAGCTTCAGCGGTTTCGTCTGGGCGCTGATGAATCAATCAGTCAATCAGTCAGTCAGGCAGTCAGTCAGTCACTCACCTCACTACTCTTTTATATATATAGATTTCACGATTTTGCTAGGTACTCGAAATGGAACTTAAGAAAATGTTGTATCAGTGAAAATTCTCCGTTTCCTTGTGGTTCTTATTACAACGATATACATACGTTTTTCGTGGACAAACTTATGATTTCTGATATAATGACCCGAATTCTCCACAAAATATCTGGTAGGAACAACAACTGTCGAAAAGAGTAACTCATACTGCTTCCGCCTTCAAAAAACATATTATTTTGCTCAAAGGCAAAAAGGTTGGGAGATGGACTATGTCGGATAACTCGTCCGAGTATTTCCCCCTTAAACCTTCAAATGTATTCGAGGATCCTTGTGAAGCTTTTAACGAAGATAGTCATTGTTGTCTTGTTTACTACGGTGCAATGTATTTGTCATCTATATTTGCTATTTCTACACAGAATCGGGGTGAACTATTTGAT
Organism: Musca autumnalis; assembly: GCF_047663935.1. Classification (NCBI taxonomy): domain Eukaryota; kingdom Metazoa; phylum Arthropoda; class Insecta; order Diptera; family Muscidae; genus Musca; species Musca autumnalis. The sequence continues at coordinate 191,402,839 of NW_027411977.1, read as the reverse complement.
ATGAGTTTGTCTTCACCTCATCTCTTACTAGGAAATTCAATTTGTGTATGATATGTTCAAATTGAATTGTTTTGGTTGTTCCTTAGTTTTAATAAAAGTAGATCTCCATATACATATGTATATGTAAGATATATTTAAAGAGTTGTTGCCTTCCACTTAGAATGCATGACATTTCTATCCTTGATCAACATACGATATATACAAGTTAATATGTTCTCATTGTTGAACTCAGTTCTGTAAATAGCCTTTGACAAAAATTCCATGTTTGGTATTTTAAACTAAATTTGCCTCATATGCATGATTTATCTATGTATGTAGTTTCTATTTGTCTAGTATCCCACATTCAGATTCTATTCTATTCTGCATGCATTCACTCAATCATTCATTTCGTTTTGTTCCTTATTCATGTTTTTGTAGGGCAGCTGTTGGGTTTCATTTGATTTTTTTTGCATAATCAAGTTAGACTTTATTTTATTTATTTGAGTTCTTTTTTCATTCTGCCTTTTCTTTGTTGAAAACGGACAACAAAGACAAAGGCCACTTAGACCCTGAATGGACATTGTGTGCTGTTAACAGGGGACATAAAAAATAAATAAATTTAAATTCGAAATGTATTTAATTTAAGAGAATACGGGGGTTTGACTAATGTGAAGATTTCGGTTTTCTTCATTGTTCTATAGTTTTGATCGTCTAGAACAAGAAATATGAATTCATTTTTCATTTAGCTTATTAAGTTGTTACCTAGAGTGATCTTTTTGGTAAAAGTGCTGAGAATTGCTTGTTTGTGTACAAGAAAAGCCGTTAAATGTCGTTAACGTAGATTTTTTTCGTAATTAGTTCGAAGGTTAATTCTCCAGCCTTCCCAGTAGAATAGTTCATAAAATATTTTAATTGAAATACGACCTTGACCTTTAAAAAACTGCAACTATATTAGCCCTGAAGTTACATTTATTGCTCCCAGATTGGAAGTTTTAATGTACCTGCAGACATTTATATTTGTCTATGTTTTAATGAAAAATAAAATATCTTCGTTTGTCCTTAAATGTGACTGTTGTTAGTTTCTATACTTTTTTGTTATTGTTGTTTATTTGTCTGTATCACATACAATTTATTATTGTTTAACTTTTTCACAGTCAAATTATCCCCGTGAGATATCATTAAGACGAAGTAGGCGAGACAGTTTAATTTGCAAGTTTTTGTCAAAAGTTGGAGATAAATTTAAATTGAATGTCTTTAACGCTATTTAAAGTTTCGTTTTTAGATAAAAATGTTCATATCAGATTAGAAAATTCAAATTTATGTGTGTTTTTTTATAAATGTTTTAAGGTTATTAAGAAATTTGTGCAGTTGTGTGGGCAAATTTCCACAAAATTAAGAATATGCTGCGTTAAGACGTTAATAGGTGTTAATAAACTTCACGTTGCAATCATAGACATACCATAATGTTCTCTCGTCTGTACAATATATACAAAAATATGTTTTAATGTGACAAACACCTAGTGCCAAATAAGAAGTATTTAAATTTAAAACCAGTAAGAAAAGGATCAAAGTGGGGTTGCGCCGACTTTATGACACCCTGCACCACTTTCGAATAATTTCGACATAATTTGGCACATTTATTTCTAGACCAAATTCTGTCACACATTCTTACTTACTTAGCTGGCCTTTTACAGAACATTTGTTCCATAAGCCGAACTAAGAAAAAATCTCCAATACTCTCTGTTTGCTGCTGTATTTTCCCAATCTGGGATATGTAGCTTACTGATATCTCGTTTCACTTGTTCGCTCCAACGAAGCTTTGGCCTTCCAGATCTGCGAGAACCTCCATGCGGCCCGTATTTATACGCCTTTTTAGCGGGTTCATCATCACTCATTCGTATAACATGGCCTAGCCATCGCAATCGTTGTATCTCGATTTGTTCAACTACATTGATGTCATTGTATAGTTGGTACAGCTCGTTGTTCATACGACGCCGATATTCGCCGTCAACACAGATTGGCCCGTAGATCTTTCGAAGAATTTTTCTCTCGAACACACCAAGCACTGCCTTATCTGCTTGAGCAAGTACCCATGCTTCGGAACCATACATTAGCACGGGTAGTATCAGTGTTTTGTAAAGTGTTACTTTTGTTTGACGAGAGGTGGCTTTATTCCTAAACTCTAATACCGCGGGAAATGCTCTGTATAATGATCAAATAAGATCGAATTACTTCATATATTTTCCCAACTCGTTTACAAGATTTGGCGAAAATTCCACTCCTGTCCAACCATCAGTGGTAGATATTGTAATATCGAATTCCTCTTTGTACATATCACCAATTGAATCTCACCCTGGTGAACTACATTCAGATCATGTCCCGATTTCCTGCCACATATTTGGATCAATTTTAGAAAATAATTCCCAAACTCCGCAATACAGAAATGCAGACTGGGACTACATTAAAAGATGGACAGACACTCAAATTAAAAACAACAATATACATTCTGCTGTTGTCTCTAGCATAAATGTGGAGAACTTATTAGAAAAATTAACCGAAATTACTCAAGGAGCAATTAAATTAATTCCGGTTGGCACGACTCCGCCTTGGCAGAAAAAACTATCAGAAAGTACACTCTATTTAATAGCCCAAAGAAACAAATATAGACGCAAATTGCAAAGGTGCAATAATTCTTCGGAGAGAATCACTATCTCGTGCATATTAAAACAGCTGAGAACACTAATAGATCACCAAGTTTTGAGAGACAGAAATAACAGCTGGTCCAAGTTTATCCAAGAGTTGCCACCTGGAAATAAAAAATTCTGGAAACTGACTAAAGCAATAAGAGGAACTAAGGTACAGTTAGAACGTTTGACGATAGATGGCGTTGATGTGTTTGACAACAATAAGAAAGCCAATATAATAGCTGACATTTTCGAATTAAATCATAGATCAACGTTAAATACACCGTCAATAATGGACCGTAAGGTTAAAATTCATGAAGATTGGCTATCCCGGCAAATTATATCAAATGATGTAAGTGAAACAACTATAGATGAGATAAAATTCTACACATTATCACTTCGCAATTGTAAAGCACCAGGAATTGATGGTATAAAACCAATTATAATAAAAAATATGCCAGCTAGTTTTTTCAAATCTCTAAATAAAATATTCAATTGGTGCCTAAAAAATGGATATTTTCCTGACATTTTTAAAAGGGCATATGTGGTACCTGTATTGAAACCTGGAAAAGAAGTTTGCTCACCAAAAAGTTACCGACCAATCAGCATGCTCACTTGTCTTGATAAAATATATGAAAAAAAATATTTTAAAAAGGTTAGAGGATTTCACTGATCTTAACAATATACTAATGAGGGAACAGTTCGGTTTCAGAAAAGAGCATTCAACTGTTCATCAAGTGAAGCGGATTACAAATCTTATAGAAAACAATAAAAGACACAGGAAAAGTACCGGAATCGTTTTCCTGGATATTGCCAAAGCCTTTGATACGGTTTGGCATTCCGGACTTATTTTTAAATTACACAAAATGGGGTTTCCCATTTACATCCAAAAAATTATACAAAGTTTTTTGACCAGAAGAACAATGGAGGTCGCTGTGGGGAATGTGAGGTCCACAATTAGAACTATCTCAGCTGGTGTACCGCAAGGATCAATTTTATCCCCTATATTGTACTCCCTATTCACATCGGATTTCAAAGTAAGAAAAGAAAACCACTCTGCTCTATACGCTGACGACACTGCAATTATTTCAAGTGGAAAGTTATCAAATGCAATCGTAAAAAATATGAAGAAATCCCTCGTACACGCAGAAAAATACTTTTCTAAGTGGAAAATTAAACTAAACGAAGATAAAACGCAAGCTATTATCTTCCCCTTTAACAAGTCTCCAAAGAGAATTCCTTCAATAACACTAGATGTACAAGGCAGAGAAGTTCCCCTCCAAAACAATGTAAAATATCTAGGAATAATACTATAGATGTTTTTGTCTTTTACTAGATAAAAAATTGACATTCAAGGAACACATTTACAAAACTTGTGATAAGGCTGTACGATGCGGAAGAGCCCTTTATCCTTTGCTAAATAAAAAATCAACATTAAATTCCAAAAACAAAATTTTATTATACAAAATGTGTATAAGACCTATCATGACTTACGGTTGCCAAGTTTGGTACAAAAAAGCAGCTAAAACATATAAAAAGAAACTACAAATAATACAAAACAAGAATTTAAAAATAATATTCAATTTGCATAAACGTTATTCCACATATTACCTGCACAAAAATTTCAACCAGAAAACCTTTGAAATGGTGGTTCATGACCTGAACAGAAGCTTTGAAGATCGAAACAGATGCTCAAACTATGAATTAATAAGAAATTTGCAGATATGACAATCTTCCCAACCTTCTTCTCAGAAGATGAAAGAAGCTGTCTTCATCATAAATTTTCTTTACTATTAATAATTGTTCCACAAACATCCCAGATGGGACAAGGGAGACTACTTTCCACTTTACTATTAAATTAGGTTTTTTACTATCTTTTTTGCCTAGATATGTTTTATAAAATACACTAAATGACTAATTCATAAATAAAATAAGATTTCAATTGATGCAATACTCTTAGTAAAAACTCAAAATATGTATATACAAAATCTATATTTTAAAATGTAAATATGATAGTACAAATAAAAAAAAAATATTCCTAAACTGCTTACTCAGCCCAAAGTAGCATCTGTTTGACAACACTATTCTTCTTTGTATTTCACAACTGATGTTATTTGTTGTGTTTATGGCGGTGCCTAGGTAGACGAAGTCCTTTACTACCTCAAAATTGTAGGTACCAACATTCACAAATGGTGCGGGTTTTGTGATAATATTACGCGTCGATACCATCAACTTGGTTTTTTCGCCGTTTACTGCCAGACCAACTTTAGCAGATTCTCTTTCGACTTTTGTAAAGGTGTCAGTTACTTCCTTTACCGATCGACCCATGATGTCAATGTCGTCGGCATAAGCCAGTAACATATGGCTGTTCGTGTATATAGTTCCATTTCTTTTGACCTTCGCGTCTCGTTTGACCTTTTCCAGCAGGATGTTGAATAGATCACACGACAGGCCGTCTCCTTGTCTGAAACCTCTTTTGGTAATAAACTCTTCGGGGAGGTTCTTTCCTATTTTAACTGAGGATCTCGTCTCAGTTAATGTCATTCTACAAAGCCAAATGAGCTTTGCAGGAATACCAAAATCAGACATGGCTTGGAACACCTTTGAACTTATAGGGCTGTCGAATGCTGCTTTATAATCGACGAAAAGATGGAAGGTGTCGATCTGCATTTCTTGGGTCTTTTCCAGGATTTGTCTCAAGGTAAATATCTGGTCAATGGTGGATTTGCCAGGTCTAAAGCCGCACTGATAGGGTCCAATAATTTCATTGACCATAGGCTTTAGTCTCTCACACAATATGCCAGATACTATCTTATATGCAATAGGGAGCAGACTTATGCCCCTGTAATTGGAGCACACAGTCTTATCACCCTTCTTGTGGACTGGACATATGATGCTCACGTTCCAATCGTCGGGTACGCGTTCTTCCTGCCAGATGGTGCTAACTAGCTGATGCATACACCTTATCAGCGTGTCACCTCCGGTTTTGAACAGCTCTGCTGGTAGGCCATCTGCTCCTGCCGCCTTATTATTCCTTAGCCGGTTTATTGCTGTCCTTACCTCATCTTGGCTGGGCGGTATACATTCAATACCATCTTCTGTGATTGGATCTGTGGTATCTTCGCCGTCTTCACTGCTATCGGATACCAACAGTTTGGAAAAATGTTCTTTCCATATCCTGAGCACACTATCTGTCTCAGTTACCAAATTACCTTGTTGGTCTCTACAGGAGGATATGCCTGTACCAAAGCCATCAATTTGATACTTCACTCTTTGGTAGAATTTTCGGACTTCGTTCTGTCTCCTGTACATCTCTATTTGTTCACACTCCCTATTTTCCATCTCTCTCTTTTTCTTGCGGAAAAGACGTTTCTCCTCTCTCCTTTTTTCCCGATACCTCTCTCGTGCGCTACGCGTTGCTACGGATTGTAAAGTAGCCCTATATGCCGCATTTTTCTCTTCGGTGGCAGCACGACACTCCTGATCATACCATGGATTCCTTGGTGGAGGCCTCTGGTATCCAAGTATGGATTTTGCGGCTGTTTGCATGGAGTGGGCAATGCTTTGCCATTGCGCTGATATGTTATCGGGATGAGGAGTGCTTTGATTAAGCAATTGGGCTATTTGAGTGGAATATGCTGTGGCTGTCTGTTGTGATTGCAGCTTACCTATGTCTAACTTTCGTGTTGTGTCTGTTCGTACTTTGTTTGCTACGTTTAAGCGGGTGCGTACCTTTGCTGCAACAAGGTAGTGGTCCGAATCAATGTTTGCGCCTCGGAACGATCGTACATCCAACACACTCGGTGCATGTCTTCCATATATCACAACATGATCAACTTGATTACTTGTTCTTTGATCTGGAGACAGCCAGGTGCCCTTATGAATATCGAGATGATTAAATCTGGTACTGCTAACTACCATGGTTTTTGCAGCTGCAAAGTCTAGTACTAGCCCGACGCCCAAACCCAAGTTTTTAACGTTCTTATGGGTGAACGCGCGGCACATGTTAGCTCACTGCCGTTAACGGGTGTTAAAGGCAGTTCCCCAGGTGACACCACGGAGAGGTCAGTGTCCACTTGGGGTGAAAGAGGGACCAAGATAAATCCTGGGCTTTGCCATGTTAAAACCGGTCAGAACCGTTCCTTGGTATCTTCCATCCCCTACGTCACCCATTCCAAATTTTATAAATATATAAGATAGATATAAGTTTGGTGCATCAAATCAAAAGCTACAAACTTGAAATTTTGAGTGTGGGTTGTTGTTGGTGTATAGGGTTGACATAAGGTTGGGTTTTAGGAAGTTCGAACTAGAAGGGTACGTATAGTATTGAAAGGCACTAAATAGGGTACCCTTTGTATTATGCAAACGGAAAGAGCTAGAATTCCTAAATTTGGAATGAGGTAACAACTGTTGGAGAGTTAAAAATTTGAACTAATGGGTTTTTGGAAATTCGAACTAGAAGAGTACAAAAAGTACTTAAATTCACTCAATTTGGAACCAATTGTATATTTTGAATGGGTATAGCTAGAATCTGAAAGTTGGTGCAGGAATCAAGGTTGGGAAGTGGTGTAGATATGAGGAAATGGTTTCGGAAATTCGTACTTATGGTACTAAGTTTAGTACAACTTGGATTTGGGTGAACGGGTAGAGCTGGAAATCTGAAATTTGGAATTAAGACTACTATTGGAGCGTAGGAATTAAATATTGAGATATGTTTGGAAATTCGTACTTACGCAGGGTACTAAATTTAGTACAACTTACAACATTTGGGTGAACCGATAGAACGGGAAACCTGAAATTTGAAATTATGATTATTGGATGTAGGGATAGAACTGGAGTGTAGCGTTGGTATATGGAAGTGGTCATACGTACAACAAATGTACAAAAACAGCACTAAATTGTTCTAAATAGTGTATGCACGGGCACTGGAATTTTAAAGTTTGGTATTGGGATAAGAAAAAGGTTTTGGAAATTCGTACTTATGTGTACTAAATGGTACCAAATTGGCTGCACTTTGGATAGGACAAAACGTCAGATATATCCAAATCTGAACCCATTTTCGATAAATATTTTAAATCGGACGAAAATATATATGGGATCTATATCCAAATCTGAACCGATTTCCATAACATTTGGTGCATTTATTTCTATACCGAATTCAGTCACACATTTCAAATTTCTTCAAAATCGGCCGTATATAGCGTGTTTCGTTCAGCAAATCGGCCAAACATATATGTATATGGGACCTATATCTTAATCTGAACCGAATTCGATATAATTTGGCACATTTATTTCCAGACCGAATATAGTCACACATTCCGAATTTCATCGAAATTGGACACATATAGCGTGTTTGGTGCAGCAAATACCTGAAATCGGATGAAAATATATGTGGGAGCTATATCCAAATCTAAACCGATTTTCACCAAGAGCAATGGCGTTCTTCCTATGGCTAAAAAAGTGATATTCCCCTGAATCGGACAATAAATGCGACCTGTGCGTTACGAACGGATGGACGGACATGCATAAATCGACTGAGAAAGTGATTCTACGTATATTCCCAACAGGAATTATGGGTCTATCTCGTTTCCTTATGGATGTTAGATGCAGATGAACAAAGACATAATACCCCCTACCACTGTGTGGTGCAGGGTATAATAAGTTAGAAGATGAAATTTTATCGGTCTACTTTTATTATAGGGCTTTTCTCATAAAATTCTTCTTATAGAAGTCGAGATATTCACCATTAAAATCAAAATTAAACAAATTGAAATTTTAGAACGGACAAGACGACATTTTTAACATCCAAATATTCTACACAACATTTTCTCAGATTCATTGTCCTCTTTTACCCGGTCCTTATTCAAATCTATGTAATATTTTTCTGTATATTATATATTTCGATATTAAACCAAGATTTTGGGCCGGTTTAAAGTAATAGATTGAACTTATATGTAAGCCGTGGAATTATCAATCGCATAAAAGTAATTCTCTGATTAAAAATTTTGTTGGTTCCAGTGCAAGAACAAACAAATAAAAAAGCGTTAAATTCCGTCGGGCCTAAATTTTTATACCAACATAAAATATTCTGAACTTATATGGATTTATTAATTTTCTAACAAAAGTGGACCTATGTATGTATGCCTACCATTTGTATGGAAAAGTTTTTTGTCTACTTTGAACCCTTAATTCCAAATTACAGCAAATTCGGACATATAAACCGTTATATGTGGTCTTTATCATGTGTCCAAAATTATTAGTGGACTAAGAAGTCCAATTGCTAAATTACATCTTATTCGGTCTCAAAATGTACCTAAACACTTCAAAATATCTCAAATGGGGCTGTATTATTTGTTATATGAAGGCTATAACAAAACGTGGACTTATATCCATAATTTTTGGTAGAGAAGTTTCTTCATAGTTAACTCGGGTTGAGAATACGATTAAAAACGACAAAATACCTGAAATCGGTCGTACCAATATACATAACGTGAACCGATATAGCCCACATTCGAACTTCAACTGCCTACAGGCAAAAGAGGCTGCATCTTTCCAAAATTGATTCGCTCAATCTCAATTTTTCTGGATGCGTACAAAGGGAAAACAAGTAAGAACGGCGTTAAGTTCGGCCGGGCCGAACTTGTTATACCCTCCATCTCAATTTGTATTGAAGTAAAATGGAATAATTAGTTTCTTTTCTTGTATGAAGAAGACTTAATACTAAATTTCAGCAATTTCGGTAAAACAAGGTGAGGCACCATTCTATGGGGGCTATTTCAAAACGACAAATTTCTGAAGGAAATTTCTTCGACTCAAAGAAGACTAAATACCAAATTTCCTATATTGCGGTAAGAAAATGTGGCTAAAACTTAACAAAATACCGAAAATCAAGAAGTACGCTTCTATGGGGATATAGAAAGACGTGGACCTATACTGGTAATACTCTTCTGGAATAATTTATAACTCTTGGAAGACGAAATAACGGATTACAGCTATTTCGGTGGGATATTGACGTCACAATCTTCAGTATTACGAAAATCCGGAGGTACCGTTCTATGGGGACTATATCGAAACGTGGACCCATACCGACAAATGTAAAGGGGATGTTTGAGTACCCCCAACGAAGTCTAAATACCAAATTTCAGCCATTTCGGTGGAATATTCAGGCCACAACGTTCAATATACCGAAAATCGGTAGGTACCGTTCTATGGGGGCTATATGAAGGTGTGGACCGATGCCGAGAAAAAGGGGAAAGTTTTATAGCCCTAAAGAAGACTACGTACCAAATTTCAGCCATTTTGGTAGGATAATAAAGCCTAAACCTTAAAAATACAGCAAAATCGGGAGGTACCGTTCTATGGGGGCTATATCAAAACGTGGACCGATATATCCCATTTTCAATACCAAACATCCTGCAAGTAATAAAAACTTCTGTACCAAATTTTGACTCTCTATCTTTAAAATTGCGAGCTGTATCTGTATCAACAGACAGACGGACGGACAGACAGACGGACATGGAAGTACCTTGCAATTTAATGTGATGATCAGGTAATATTTAGCTGGTTAAATGGACCAGAACTTTTGTGTGAAAATTGGTTTTTAGTGAAATGACTATATCTTTCGATTTATACATGTCCGTCCGTCCGTACAGGTAGCATTTATTGTCTGATTCAGCTGAAAATTGCGGTATATCATTTTTTAGCCACAGTAAGAACGCTATTGCTTTTGGTGAAAATCGGTTCAGATTTGGATATGGCTCCCATATATATTTTCGGCCGATTTCAAGTATTTGCTGCACCAAACACCCTATATCTGTCCAATTTTGATGAAATTTGCTATGTGTGACGGAATTTGGTCCATATTATATCAAATTTGGTTCAGATTTATATATATCTCCCACATATATTTTACATATTCACAGTGGTGTAGGGTATCATATAGTTGGCCCCGCCCGACTTTGATCCTTTCCTTACTGGTTTGATTTATGATTTTTCTCATCTATGAACATTGCTGTTTCAGAATCCGTAAAAATTTCCCAGGGGTAATCAAATCACACTTCATTTGAAGTTAGTTCAGACGCATCGTGTGGGCCTTCGTATTCCAATGACAAACCAAGTCTTATATTGCAAAATACCACATGAGTGAGGTTTTTATAACATTTGCATTGTGTAGCAGTCTGAAGGACTAGCTTTATTTCAACACGCGAAATTTTTTTGAACGTTTGCGGAGTTTGTACCTGAAAGAATGAAATGACGGTCTGTCTGTCTGTTCAATAATTATCAGTCCCGCTTTTTGACCGTTATGCCATTAAGAATCCATATGCTCACGAAAACCATTATATCTCTGTAAACAGGACCACAAAGACTACCTTCGAAAACTGTTCCTCGAACATCCCTAAAACTGTACCTAAAAGTAAAATTTTGAATTTTTGTGGGTACATGGGTCGAAACCACTGATCTAGCGGCGCGAAAGTCAAAAAATCAAACTATAAAATTGCGAAATATTTTCCATTGTATTGATTACAGACATTTTGCAGACAAAGATTTTGTTTTTTTTTTCGTTTTTGTTGTTGTAAATATTCACTCAGTTATTTACTATCACACACAAGAATTTTTGTTGCACCAGCTTTAAAAAATTGTTGCTAAACAATTAGCTTCATATTTGTTTAAATGTTAAATAAATTCGTAACAAAACTTCACAACATTTATTTTTAATTAATAGCATAGGGTGTGATTTAAATTATAAAAAATAGTAGGTACTTAGTTATATAGGAATAAATTTTTATTTTTTTTTTATTTTTTAGTGTTTTTATGGGTTGTACGAGCTTGTTCCATAGAGTGCATCTTGTAAACTTGGCTTCGAATATTTTTTGGGGAATTAAATTGGACTCTCTAGATACGGAATAAACACATTTGGGCTGCAAATATTTGCAAATCTTCTGATGACTGCACTTTTAAAATAAGGGATTTTGCATGAAATTCATACAAATTTAGCTGTGCATTTGTATGGGAGCTATATCAAAATATGGACATATCAAAAATTGAGACATGTTTGCAAGGAGGAGTTCTACCCCCGGAGACACTATAATACCATATTATAGTTAAATATGATAATAAATATGGGATAACAAGTACAAATTCAAAAATCGGGGGTACCATAAAAGTGGCTACATCGAAACATAAATCTGTATTGAAAACGGTTCTTTAAGAAAATTTTATATGCAGTGAGAAAACGGAATGGTTGAAAAATGTGGTCATTATATTCAAAATACCTTAAAACGAAAGGTACGGTTACATGAGGGCTATATCAAAACGTGCACCTATGTCCATAATTTTTGGTGGAAATGTTTTGTGACTAATAGGAACCCTAAGTACCAAATGACAACTTATTTACTACGAAAATGTGGCTTAAATCCTCAAAATACGGAAAGTCGGAAATAACCGTTATATGGGGGCTATACCAAAACATTAGCCGATATTGTTCATATTTGGCCTATTATTACTCACAGACGCAGACTAGGCTTGTGCAAAATTTCGTTAAGGTATCTCAATTAGTTTGCAAGTTTTGAATTTCGCGCCGCTAGATCAGTAGTTTCGACCACCGTGCGCTGGGAAGAAATTTTACGATTAGCACAGTTTCGACCAAATCAGACACTCAACTTGTGAGTGTTCGTGCTCATCAACCATTTGAGTTGGTGCCGGCACGGATTTTGGAGCTTTTTCTAATCAGGTATGACTCGAATGTACCCTACGAATGCCAACATTTCAAATTTAAATTTAGTGAGTCTTTTTATACCCTATACCACAATGTTGAAAAGGGTATTATAAGTTTGTTTTGGTAAAAATTCATGTAACACCGCGAAATATTCGTCGGAGACCCTCAATGTGGTATACCAATCTTCATATCTCGACGAGATAAAGCGATTTTGATATGTGTGTCCGTCCGTCTGTCCATTATAAATTGTAAACACGCTCCAGGCCGCAATTATGGACCGATCGTCACGAAATTTTGTATGGAGGTCGGGTTCAGAACAGAAAAGATCCCTATTCTTATTGGTGATGATCGTGAAATATTTATTTAAATATTTTAAGGTAATTTTGATTTTTCAAAATAGTCTGGCTTAATCCCTTTTGTTGTTTTAATATTTAAAACAACAAGTTTATTAGTGGAGAAGGTTTGGCATTGTTCGCACAAGGGGTAAGGCAAGGAAGACTAGTTTCGATCCACGCCACTGGATCTCATCAGTTCCCTTTGTTTCTTGTTTGTGGATATTCTCCACCGAAGTTATTTTTCAATAACTTCTTCAACAAGAAACTTTTTATACCCAAACATCAATCGTCAGCTCGAAGTATAAACGTAAACAAAGAAAAACCTTCAATGAGAAGTTTTTCTTTGGTAACCTAACACAACTCCGACGAAAGTGTTTACGAAACAAAGCAAACCTTCTTCACTCGTATGTGTCGTTGATTTTTCAACGAATGCACATACCCAAATGCTGTTTGGTAGCTTGGGTATAAAAAGTTTCTTGTTGAAGAAGTTATTGAAAAATAACTTCGGTGGAGAATATCCACAAACAAGAAACAAAGGGAACTGATGAGATCCAGTGGCGTGGATCGAAACTAGTCTTCCTTGCCTTACCCCTTGGCGAACAATGCCAAACCTTCTCCACTAATAAACTTGTTGTTTTAAATATTAAAACAACAAAAGGGATTAAGCCAGACTATTTTGAAAAATCAAAATTGTAACAGCTATCCCAATTAAATAAACGCCACCAATGTTCTATTTTAAGGTAAGAGTATATCGGCCTTTTTGTAGAAAATTTACTTCTGTTGAAACTGAGGTATGGGGTATTGTATCTCGCGAATTGTTGTAATATACCATAACTTTTGAACGCATTTAGGTAAAATAAACTGTTTTAGCACGATTCACCGATGGATTTCTTAAAATTATAATTTGAGCGGAAGCTGTGGTCATATTAATGTAAAAAAATAGAAAAAAATCGTTGAAGGAAACGAGTTTTTTTAAGTCAGTTTTCAATTAGTGGCTGTACAATACAATGTAGAGTATAATGTTCAAAGAAGAAGTTAAAGAATACACTTCAGAGAGGAAGTTTCTAATGTATGATTTTTTAATATAACCACCGCATCAATCTCAAACGGATGCTGACATTTTGAAGACTGAAAAATTGGGTTTTTTGAATTTTTGCTCTAATCGGAACGCGCAACTGTACTCGTTTAAAAACTGATTATGAGATTGTAGTACTCGCGATTACGCATTTTTTGATGTATAACTAGGGCGTGTAGCCTTCAAAGGTTCACAACAATCTCAGCTTAAAGTCGAAATTTTTGTGCGTATTTTTTTTTTTTAAAACCAGTTTTTTGGATTCAAAACTTACAAATGCCTTTCGATTTCAGTGGAAACCCGCGTGAATTTAGTTTTTTTACGTTCTGAATCTAACAAGCCTTTGCGCGTCTAAATCCATCCACTAGATCGGCGGATATGATACCCCTCAAATTTCGAAAATATGCAAAAAATATTTTTTAAAATATCGCGCATTTAGACGCGTTTTAGATGTGTATTTCCTACTTAGATATATAGAGCGAAACGCATATTTAAAATGTGCGAAAACAGATATTGAAAAACGTTCGCGAATCCGGAGATATAATAGATTTTTTCTAAAAACTGAGTGCGATGCTACATCCACGGTTCTTGATGGATCGCATTGAAATGACATAGGATGATGTATTTTTTAATGGTGATCATTGAAATCGGATGCGCATAAAATGCAAATGTACTTCGTGGAAATTATGGGCATTTTACTGTTTTTTGCACCCTAACATGCAACTGATGCTACATCGTGGTCGTCAAATGGAATTTCACAAAGTGTATATCAAATAAGAGGGATTGATTCGCTGTTTTGGAAAATCGGATGCGCATCATGTCATTTTCACTATTACGCGGTTTATATGCGTTTCAAATGTAGTAATATTCAATATAACATTACTTTAATGTTATGCCACAATTGGAATTCCTTGTGATTTAATATAATCTTCTAAAAATATTCGCCCATAGGAAAACTATAAGTGAAAAAGTTGTTGCAACGGAATATCTTCATTATTGCGTGAAATTTGGACGAAAATGAGGAAGAACTCAATCATTTTTTCTTCAACATTTCCTATAAAACCATAAAAAAATAAAATTAGAATAACATAATTTTTATTTTTTTCGTCACATTTTCATTGTATTTTTGCAAATAACACGAATACTATAGCTCCAAACTTCACGACTTAGGTTTCATTTTATTCCTCACAATGTCTGGATGCTGCTATAATTTTTTTATATATTTTTTTGTAAGTATAAGCGCTATTGTTTCAAAAATATGTTTGTAAATACGTGAAATTATTTAATAAATTTAATTTTTCGCGAATCCATTGAAACTTTTTGAATTTTTTTTTTTGCATATTCTCAAAGGCTGCGAATTCAGTTAACGACAATTGGATATAACAGCTTACTATATTAAGCCGCGATTTTTTAGATTTTTTTCTAATTAGCATAATTAAAACGGTCATATCTTTTGCGCGCAACAATCAAAGTTGGTAACGAAAACAGATTTGGAATGACGATTTTTTTCTTAATCTATGTACCAAAAATCATAGATGTAGTATCAAAATTTTTTTTTTGATTTTTTTGAAATGGAAAAGACGATTTTAGACATTTTTGCTGATATCCCAAAGGAGAAGCTTGCAATTTGAGATGGCGATCGGATAATATTTAGAGGGTTAAATGGATCAAAACTTTTGTGTGAAAATTGTGAAAAATTTTAATATACAGCTTATATCTTAATTCCTGGAAGTGACATTCCGGACAAGTGAGATATACTTGAAAGTGGAACGCTTGACCTTGATAACAGAGTTACAGCCTAATATATTCCGTTATTTGTTTGTAGTGTAGTAACAATCTCGCTAGAAGTCGCAATTATACATCAATAGCCACGAAATTTTGCACCGGGTAAGAGTATAGGTCGAAAAAGATGCCTACAATTTTGAATGATGATCTGATATTCTTTAGCGGGAGAAATGGACCATTACTTTTGTATGAAAAATATCATTTTTTTGGTCGATATTTTAATTCCTTGACGACATATATATTTCGCAAAGTAGCCTACATATGAAAAAAAAAAACTACTGACCTTTCCTCTGATGTAAATTGCAATAAAGTGTTTGCTAGATAACGGACCTACTGCCTAATATATAATGGGTTCTGTGTAGTGAACCACATTTTATCCCATGTTACATACATATTGTCTCTCCAAAAGTTTATGTAACACCACGAAATATTCGTCCTAGACCCCTTATTTGGTATGCCAAAATTCATATTTCGAGCTAAAGCGATTTAGCGATGTGTGTCCATCCATTAAAAATTGTAAACAACCTTAAGGCCGCAATTATGGACCGATTGTAACGAATTTTTTAAGGAGGTTGGGTTCGGGCCAGAATAGAAATGATTAGTTTTTGGTGATGATCGTGAAATGTAGGTCAAAATAATAACCCACAAAAATTTTAAACAAAGTTCGAATTTATGATGAAGAAGAAACGTACAAACCAACGTGAGGATCAGATAATACTTAGCGGATTAAATTGACTGAAACTTTTGTGTGATACTGATAAACATTTTAATAACGTAGCGGTTAAACAACGGAAGTAGTAGTCCTACATAAGTGGGTTTCATTACATTTTAGTTTGTGTGAAATAAATTTTCCTTTCCTGCTAAAAAAATGTCTTTGTCGTGCTAGATAACTTTTTGGTTTTGGTCATAAGTATTATACATTACATATCTGATATTTGATAATTAAATTTTCACAATCATTGAAAAGAAGTTCCGTGGAGAGCGATTGTCCAGGGATAGTGGTATAGGGTATCCCATGGTCGGCTCCCTCCGACTATAAACTTTTCTTACTTGTTTTATATCTATATTTTTGAAAATTTGATATAAGGACCGGCATTTGACGTCAATGTTGGTTTCGTTTATCCCAAAATGGGTTCACCAATACTAAGAAATGTTGTTTTTAATAGTTTTATGACTATTCTTGCGAATTTCAATCACATTTTATAGAAAAATGTCAAATGAGCAGTTTTCTCAGGACATCGTTAAGTATCTAAGTCAAAGCATAGTTGCACCAGATGCTTTTAGGTGATATACTCATTTGCAGAACCGCGTGATAAGATAAACATATCCTCAGTCGAAACGTTCAAATTGTAAAATTTATGTTATATCAATGACACTATACTAAAAATAAAAAATTTCAAAAATTTATTTTTTTTATTTTCATTTACTAATGTATGTGGATGCTGGGGGAAGGGGCCAAAGCAAGGATGCTCTGAATTGTTTTTTTAGAATATTTTCTATTTAATGAAGACAAATTTTAAAGTAAACCAAACTCGGTGGGCAATAATTACCAAACAACAAATACATAAATAAATATCCCAATTGGGGTGCCCCTTCATATTGGGGCTATAGCAAAACGAGGAAATACGTTGCTAATATTTCGCAAAACCGGTTTCTACCTACGGAGAACATAAAATGCCAAAATGCAAGCTAATAGATTGGTAAATGTGCTTGGAATCTGTAAAATATGTTATATTGGCTGGTACCTCTCAATGGGGGCTATACCAATACGCGAACAGATATTGACAATATTTTGTACACATGTTCCCCGCCCACTGAAACCCCAAAATACCAATTTGCAGCAATATCGGTTGAAAAATGAACCAAATATCTAAAAATGTTCACCACCAATACATGGGGGCTATAGGAAACCGCGGATCTATGTGGTCCATATCTATCCACATACGACCCACAAATATAAGAAACATTATTGGAAAATTTTAGTAACCTACGTCCTTTGCATCAAAAGTTATGAGTAAAGTTCCACTAAAGTGCCCATATTTCGCATTGTGCGCTGGGAAGAAATTTTACGATTTGCACAGTTTCTACAAAATCGGACACTCAACTTGTGAGTGTTCGTGCTCATCAACCATTTTAGTTGGTGCCGGCAGGGATTTTGGAGCTTTTTCTAATCAGGTATGACTAGAATGTACCCTGCGAATGCCAACATTTCAAATTCAAATTTAGTGAGTCTTTTTTTATCACATACAAGTTTAAAGGGGAGTACACACTATCATTCAAAACTGACAGTCAAGGTACTTTTAGGAAAATTTTCCGGCAAATAACAAGTTTTATTTAGCTAAAAACGTTTGAAATGCAATATATACGGTATTATTTAGCGATTACAAAAGAAATTTGTCAGTTAGTCTTTCTTCTTCTTCTTTATTTGCAAATCCGTATTCGGATATTAGCGATCATACAATGTTAATTATTACAGAGTTATTTGGTTATATGTTATAAAATTAAAAATTTCATTCTATAATAGCTAGTTCTCTGATGCTGGCGGCGCTTAAAAGGCTTATTTCATCTTGGTGTCCTGTCCATTCCAGAATGTTTTTGATCCATGTTATTTCTCGTCTCCCTCTTGGTCGGCGTCCTTCTATTTTGGTTCTTATGATTGCTTGGAGGAGATTATATTTGCTATTTCTCATAAGGTGTCCCAAATAAGCAGTTTTTCTCGTTTTTATCAATCTGATCATTTGACTTTCGGTGTTCATTCGTCTCAGTACTTCATTATTTGAGATGTGATCTGTCCAGGATATCTTTAAGATCCGTCGGTATATCCAAACCTCAAACGAGTGCAGTCTTCTTTCGTCTGCTGCTTTAAGAGTCCATGTTTCTGCCGAGTATAATAAAACGGACCAAATGTAGCATTTAACAAATCGTTTTTTAGTTTCCATGGTTATGTCATGGCTCGTTAGTATTTTTTATACCCTATACCACAATGTGGAAAAGGGTATTATAAGTTTGTTTTGGTAAAAATTCATGTAACACCGCGAAATATTCGTCGGAGACCCCCAATGTGGTATACCAATCTTCATATCTCGACGAGATAAAGCGATTTTGAGATGTGTGTCCGTCCGTCAGTCCGTCCGTCCGTCCGTCCGTCTGTCCATTATAAATTGTAAACACGCTCCAGGCCGCAATTATGGACCGATCGTCACGAAATTTTGTATGGAGGTCGGGTTAAGATCAGAATAGATCCCTATTCTTATTGGTGATGATCGTGAAATATTTAGCGGGTGAAATGGACCAAAAACATAATATTTATCCAATTTTCTAGCGGCTCTGTAGGTCTCAATAATAGTCCGATCAACGCGTAATTTTAAATAAGGTAAGAGTATATCACAAAGGAGAAGCTTGCAATTTGAAATGGCGATCGGATAATATTTAGAGGGTTAAATGGACCAAAACTTTTGTGTGAAAATTGTGCAAATTTTTAATATACAGCTTATATCTTAATTCCTGGAAGTGACATTCAAGTCAAGTGAGATATACTTGAAAGTGGAACGCTTGACCTTCCAATTGATGCCAATTATGCTGGTGTGCATGATCAGATAACAGAGTTACAGCCTAATATATTCCGTTATTTGTTTGTAGTGTAATAATAAACTCGCTAGAAGTCGCAATTATACATCAATAGTCACGAAATTTTGCACCGGGTAAGAGTATAGGTCGAAAAAGGTGCCTACAATTTTGAATGATGATCTGATATTCTTTAGCGGGTGAAATGGACCATTACTTTTGTATGAAAAATATAAAAATTTTATTTTTGGTCGATATTTTAATTCCTTGAGGACATATATATTTCGCAAAGTAGCCTACATATGAAAAAAACTACTGACCTTTCCTCTGATGTAAATTGCAATAAAGTGTTTGCTAGATAAAGGGCCTACTGCCTAATATATAATGGGTTCTGTGTATAGAACCACAATTTTATCCCATGCTACATATTGTCTATCCAAAAGTTTATGTAACACCACGCAATATTCGTCCTTATTTGGTATGCCAAAATTCATATCTCGACGAGATAAAGCGATTTAGCGATGTGTGTCCGTCCATTAAAATTGTAAACAAGCTTAAGGACGCAATTATGGAACGATTGTAACGAATTTTTTAAGGAGGTTGGGTTCGGGCCAGAATAGAAATGATTAGTTTTTGCTGATGATCGTGAAATGTTCAGGGAATGAAATGGACCAAAAACAAAATTTTAACCAATTTTGTAGCGGCTCTGTAGGTCAAAATAATAACCCGCAAAATTTTAAACAAAGTTTGAGTTTATGATGAAGAAGCGTACAAACCTACGTGAAGATCAGATAATATTTAGCGGGTTAAATGGACTGAAACTTTTGTGTGAAATTGGTAAAAATTTCAATAACGTAGCGGTTAAACAACGGAGGTAGTAGTACTACATAAGTGGGTTTCATTACATTTTAGTTTGTGTGAACTAAATTGTCCTTTCCTGCTACAAAAATGTCTTTGTCATGCTAGATAACTTTTTGGTTTTGGTCATAAGTATTATACATTACATCTCTGATATTTGATAATTAAATTTTCATAATCATTGAAAAGAAGTTCCGTGGAGAGCGATTGTCCAGGGATAGTGGTATAGGGTATCCCATAGTCGGCTCCGTGCGACTATAGACTTTTCTTACTTGTTTATATTTAAAAAAAGAGTTTCTTGCCATTTCAATTCGGCATTTTATTTCCTTTGATATGTCCCAGTGGTCATTAATTTGCACTCCGAGGTATTTGAATTTGGAGACTCTTTCTATTTGAGTTCCATTAATGCATAAGGGAATGTTGGATTCGATATTTCTTCTACTTATAATCATATACTTCGTCTTCATTATATTAATCTTTAAGGCATATGACGTACTAGAATGTTCTAGAGCATCTACTAGCTTTTGTAATCCTGCGAGGCTGCTTGCAAGTAATGTGGTGTCGTCGGCATAACGTATATTGTTTATGAATGTATTATTTATTCTAATTCCGATATTTTTCCCACATATTGACTCCTCAAAAATTTTTTGGGAATATACATTAAATAGAAGAGGGGATAGTATACAACCCTGTCTTACGCCTTTTGAAATAGGAACATCGTTGGTAAGTTCACCATCTATATGAATGTTGGCTCTCTGTTGCCAGTACAGGTTTCTAATGCATTTAAGGTCACTTTCATCTAATCCAATTGATATCAAAATTTCCATCAACTTGTCATGGTTGACCGTGTCAAATGCCTTCTCGTAGTCGATAAAGCATATGTAAACATCCTTTTGCACATCTCGGCAGTTTTGTATTAGTACATTCAAACTAAGTAGGGCCTCTCGAGTACCCATGCCTTCCCTGAAACCAAATTGAGTTTTTCCCATATGTGATTCGCATATTGGGTATATGCGCCTATGTATTATCTTTAAGAATATTTTTAAAGCATGGCTCATAAGACTTATTAATCTATAGTCTCCGCACGTCTTCGCATTATTTTTCTTGGGAATCGTTATAAACGTAGATTTCAGCCAATCTTGAGGGTATTGTCCTGTTTCATAAATTTGGTTGTATAATTTCAACAATAGTTGTGTGTTTCTTTCATCTAGTAATTTAAATAATTCAGATGGGACTTCATCCGGCCCGGTAGCCTTATTGTTTTTCATTGACCATATCTGACCAGTGACCAGTGACACAGGTCCCTATGTGACTTTTTACTATAATAGCAACGCCCTTTCTGTGAATTCCCTCTCTGTTTCCGGAATGATAAATTTTTACGTTCTGGGAAATAAATTCTGCATCCTCCGTTAGTCTTTAATATCCACGAAATAGACCTCGATGACTGTCAGTTTTGCTTGTCAGTGTGTACTATACTTAAAACGCACATAACGTGAAACACTTAAAGCTATTATGTTTTGTTTTAATGACATATTGAAAAATTCAGCATCTGGCTTGTCTGGACTGTTACATAAACTATTAATGTACCGAACTTCAGTATTTAGAGATCTTATCTCAATTTTCAATTTTCGTTGTATAGGGCTATACGAAAACATTGACCTATATGGTCGATTACCAAAAGTTATACGGATCTACAATACATTTCAGCAAAAGTTTGTTCACTTACTTCAATCCGTTTGGAGGCTAGGGTGATTTCCACAGAGGGACGGGCATGGCTATATTAATGTAGAATTGAACGCTGATTAAGAATATAAGTACATATGTATATACTTCTGGGTTTAAGGAGTTAGAAACGGAATGATGGAGGGTATACATAACTAAAATATTCATTCTACTCCGGAATTTTTCTCATCAATATTTTTGTGGTATCAATGAAACCCGTTCTGTTAAATTTAATAAGAATATGCAATTTATTTAATTAAATTCCTGTTTTAAATAATCTTATAAAGAAAAAAAAAAAAAAACGGTTACAGTTATAATTTGATAAATTACTCTTTGGAAATCTCACACCTTTTCTTGGTCTCTACATAACATGTGTGTATGTCCTTTTCATTTCCTTTAAGACATAATAAATCTTTTTACAAACCAGATAAAAATGACCTGAGCAATTCATTAAAAGAATAAAGAAAAAACGGAACAAAAAAGAATAGGAAGGAACATCAAACATATGATGCTTCAACTCAAACCTTTCGAATGAGTTCAGTGACAAAGAAAATGATGCAAAAAGGATCATAAATTTAAGGAATAATCTTAAAGTTAAATAAATACAGGGAGCACAAAAAAATGACAACCAACGATGACATTAACTAATGAAGGAAGGAAATAAAGCACAAAAAACGCTACAATAACGATGTGTGTTTCAAATGAGGATTACGGGTAAATGGATGGATGGAAAGGGGCGGATGAAAGAAGAAAAAGAAACAACAAGCTTACCAGTTTAGAAAATTTGAAATAAATGACCCCAGCATATCTTTACTGCCGTACAAAAAAAAACGCTGTAATGAGACAAGAAAAGGAAATCCTTTAAGAATTGAACAACAACATTGACGTAACGATAATAAATGAAATAACGTAACGTAAAATGCTGTAATGTTTAATCATTAAATCGTTACAGAAGAAGCCCGCTTTAACCTTATCCTTCAACGCCCACAAGGTAAAAGCATTTGTCTCCACCACCATCAATAACGAAGCATGCATGCAACCAACCAACCAACCCTCAAAGGCAACATATGCAAGCGTATCACACCTTATATTCTTTATGTAATTCTCCCCTACTTCCTTCATGTACACCCCATTTCTACCCACAATACCTTGATATGCTGCATTTATGAGTCCTTAAGACACATTTTTTTCCTTCTCGAAATCATAAAAATCTCTGGATAATAAGAATACATTATCACATCACACTGGGGAGTTTTGGCAAAAAGTATGCACACACCAACAAACAAACATCATGTGACTCCAGCAATATTGCAATCCTGGGTGAGTGAGTGGTGGGTGTAAAGGTGGTTAAGCTTTTCATGGTTGTTGCAAAATCTATCTTGGCAATTGGTAATGGTATTGGTGGTGGTGTATGTCCTTGTCTGCCTTATGTCAAAACGGGAACACAACAAATGACATAGACTGTCACACAAGATGTTCAAACTGTTCGATGGATGGGGCGTAAAATGATGTAAGCAATGCATCACGTTTTGCCATGTCAATATCCTGTAAATGGTGATATATTTTTTGTCAAAAGGGTCACAGAGAAATGGTATGATCGTTTTAACAAGAACAAGTAAAAGAGCATCAGTCGACTTTGCCGACAGAGATATACCCTCAGCCTATGTGAATTGAAACTTTAATCTATTGACAATATCGAATCTAATACCGGCTAGGCAGATTTTGTGGCCCTTTTGAAAGTACGAATTTCTTAACAAAAACATATATTTGGTTTGAAAGTGTTGCGAAGGAATGAACTTAAAGGAATGGACCGACGTAGTCCATTTTGGAAGTGGATCCTGTTTTGGGAGTCATTCCTTTCGATTGATATTATACCCACCTGTAATTTCAGCTGGTCACCGTAAAACTTGGAGCTTTTGAGCCACTATGTCAGGAAGCATCCATCGACTTGCCCACGAAAAACATAATACCGGTTAAACAGGACCATAAAGAGTAGCATCGATATAATTTTTCAAAAGATCGTCGAATAGATCCTAAACTGCACTTAAGCAAAAATGTTGAACTTTTGTGGGGGATGTACCCTAAGGAGAATACCGATATGGAGTATTTCTGCAGTAGAACTACATTAAGACAAAATGATTAGGAGATCCAAAGTCTGGACGGTTGCTCCGTTCAACAGATATAGAGCAAAATACTACAATGAAAAATTTTGGACCGAATCGGCTGTTATCGTGCGCTCCAACCACCACACATGGTACCGTAGTATTGTTTTACACATATCGGACTATTTTTTTAGGAAGTACCCTAAGGAGAAAACCGATATGGACTATTTCTGCAGTAGAACTACATTTGGACAAAATTATTAGGAGATCCAAAGTCTGGATGGTTGCTCCGTTCAACAGATATAGAGCGTACCATAGTGTCGCGCCAATACTTGAACTAAGTTCGAACTTAATACTACGATGACAAAATTTTGCACCGAATCGGCTGATATCGTGCGCTCAAACCACCACATATGGTGCCGTAGTGTTTTTTTACACCTTTCGGGCTATTTTTTCCGGACCTGCCCTTGATAAAAACCGGACCTGCCCTTGATAAAACTTGTACCGTCGTAATGGGGGCAGCAAATACAAGTTGTTACAACAAAATTAAAGCGATTCGAGATCAGGTTCTAAACTGAACTCCTCCAAAATTTTGTGGACCAATAGAGTCCTTATTGAAACCTCATCTATGTTTGGTATAAATTTCAAAGAATGGACAAAATCGGTTGATCCCTTCAAGAGTTATCGTGCGTATAATATTTCCGAACATTTTCGAAGTATTGTGCGTGAGCTGCCTGAAGGAGTGGACCGATATGACCCATCTTCGACCTAAACTAAGTTTAGACAAAATATTACGAAAGCCAAATTTTGGACCAAATCGGTTCCATATCCATATGTGCTTTCCATACAGTTGGGCAATCTCGTTCAATTGAACGATCCGTCCCATCCAGACAGACGGGCGGACATGGCTAAATCAACTCAAAATTGTCTGAAATGGATTTCGTACAAACATACTTAGGGTCTAAAACCATTATTTCCATGTGGCACATTTTGCCCGTATTAAAGTTGATATATCCTCGTTAGCATAAATGCTGAGGGTATATTAATCGAATAATATCCTACAACTTATGAATGTTTCATACGGAGTTCGATCTTTTTTTATTTGTCCTCTCAAATTTTAATAAGCCGGTTTTTTTATACAGAGAGAAACATGACATGACTTAGCATGAGTAATCTCTGAAACTCGTGATTCATAAAACTACGATTTTCACCGTTACCACATCAAATCATGCCTTAAGTAGTATCAGTGCTTGTGGTTCTGATGATAAAATTTGTTCGGGCGCAAGTTCATACCTAAAATGGTCCAATAGCTCTAAACCCCTGTAAGTATCAAATAAAAGGACTGATGGACACCGTAACTTAGTTTAGTATTCGATTTTGGCCAAACATTACAAATCAAGATATTTCTTCCAACCGAACATCAGTATCCATGAAGGTATACATCGCCGAATTTCTTTGGACACATGCTTGGCTGAAGTACAGTTTAAAAGGTTTTCGACTTTGGATATAAAATTTGTTTCGTGATTCCTGGCACAGCATCCTGACATAATGACCCCAACGCTCTAAAAATTCTTGGTCTACCAAATAAAATAGCTTGTGTGCACAATAATTATCGGAAGGCGTGACTGACATTAGTCCAAGTTATTCACATCATAATATTGCTCTAACAGATCAATTTCGAATATGGACTATCTCAGACTATTCCTTCAGATACCTCTTCCACAAAAGCCTTAATCCATTCTCGAATTATGATGAAATTTTAATATCGGGGAGGCCTTGTGGTAATTAATAAAAAAAATTTATTTTTTTCTTGGGCCTCGAAATGTTCCAAAACAGCTGTTAGCACTGTACCAAATTGAGCTTTCTCCAAAATGTGGGTGTTGAATTTTACTCGCTTAGACGCTGTTGCATAGGTTAGTCGTATATTTAAGGCCATTTCTTCATACACCTCCAGCAAAAAAAAAGGTCAAAATGTTAGCCCTTACGTGCAATCTGTTATAGGCTTTTATTTTAGCTACCCTTTATTTGGCAGTCATGACTTAATAAAGCCAAAAAACACTATCAACAAATCAATCAGCAAATAAATGATTCAAACGCTGACATGACTTGGTGTAATGACGAAAATACAGGTTCCCATTTTCCGATAAAGGACTTCTTCAACCTATTTCAATCCTTAAATTAATAAGCTTTCTATCATCACGCTAACCGAAGAGAAAAATTCGCGACCAATATCAACATGGACTCCCATAGACCCCCACGACCAAACCAGTGGCGACGTTGACTTAACTCAGCGAACTGCAAAGGATTCACCTGTTTCGACCACAGCACTTTATTCAAATGAAGGCCCTGAAACTCAGACGGGACAGCCCTCAAAGTCGAATGATGCCAAGTCAAAGGGGACGAATCAAAGGGAGACTAAACCAGAAGTGAAGAAAACTGGAAAGTCTGCCTACATACCAGGGCATGTGGTTCCTATAAAAGCAACCTTACTTCATAAAAAACCACGGTGAAGGGAGTTAGGTCCTACAACGTTTGGAACCACACTCCAAAGTCAAGAAACCCAACTCAAGCCAGGAACCTAAACCTTCCAACTCCTAATAACACCTAACAAAAGACACCGGGCCACAGGGTATCTTCCGGTTCTCTTCTCATGGGTACCAGCACTGAAATGAAAACTAGTAGATCAGTGGTACCAGAGAAGCTTCGATTAGCAGACATCGACATATCTGATCTTGATGGGAAAATCAATCATAGTCGATGGCTGCTTATCAAAGAACGTCTGCGCTACTTCGTATTCTCGGACACAATTTGGTAATGCTACCCCCCACAGAGGAGTTAAGGTCATCTATTGTGAAAATAAGGAATCCCTGAAAATTCTTACTTCTAGGGTAGGGTGCCAACTAGCAGTTGTTAGTAATAAGGAGATTCCCCTGACATTAGGACATTTTAATGCACACCATTAGCTAAGCCATTCAAGTATAGGAAATGACCAGAACAGCATTGTGCTGGTTAAGCAAATAGACAGCTTCACATAGTGCACGGTGAAAGAGGGCGCTCCCATCATGGTCTAGAAAAGACTGCAATAGTTTGTCTGACATCGTGTCACCTGGTTTCACGAATAATTTGCTTTGGCATCCCGTCATTTCCCTTGGCTCAGGCCATCTCCCTGTCCTCCCTTATCTCTGTCAATAGACCACCCGATTTCATAAACTACGTACGCCGTACTTTCCTTAACCATGATAAAGTCAATTGGCAAGGATTTACTTATCGAATTCACCGAACAACGCTTTAAAGATCTCTCCAATACCTTTGATGTTCGGGTAGTAGCGAGAAATTCTCGAGAAATTCATCACTGTTTCCCAAAAAAGAGGCGGGATTTGCGAATGAGAAGGATGAACTTCATCGGACGAACGCTAGTAACATCAGACTGAAAGAGCTGAATAAATAGGTTAGTCGGCAAGCACAAGCGGAAATTGTGGCCAGAAAATCTGAAGTGCTGCGACATTGGAACCGGTAGAATTAAATTCTGGACAACGTTAAAGCGTTATTGAACCCTTGACATCAGACATCTGTCATGTTTAAAGGTGAATTTGTGATAGATCCGAAGACGAGCGCAAGTTAATTTAGCCGAAAATTTTTTGAACACCCCGATTGCAACCGGGGAGAGAAAAAAGTGTTTTAGGTCGTTTGCGATCTCTTCCAGCAAAGGAGGAACCATCCAGGTGATGTGGCAATTGTTATCCGAAGCTCAAAATCGTCCAAAGCGCATTACCTGACGAAATTTTAATGGTGATGCTGTAGCACCTGGATGAACCATGAATCTAGTATCTAAGCAAAAGATAAGTAAGACAACCTTATAACTAGACAACGGATTTTGCATATTTGCATATTTTTTAATATTAAAGATACGAAGATTCTGATTGGACCAAAATTCGTTTCAAAGAAATCTAAATTCAATGGCAGGGTCATATTTCGTATTTATTTTGCATATTTGCATATTTTGCATATGCACAAAATATGCAAAAATATGCAAAATATGCAAAATATGCAAATAGATTTTGTCCGAAAATCGTCATAAAAGTCGTAAAATTGTCATTTAAAGTTGGAAAAACCATCAAAAAATACATAACAGTGTTCTAAACTAAGACTGTTGACCGTATAACATCGTTTTTTTCAGCAGATTATTATGTTATTGAGACCATTTACGACAAAGTGGTGTAGGGTATAAAAATACGGTATCGTAATACCATTTTTTATACCCTCAGCCTTTAGGCTAAGGAGGGTATATACACTTTGATACGATGAAAATGTGCCTCTTCGAAATAATGGTTTTAGACCCCAAGTATGTTTGGACGAAATGTGTTTCAGACAATTTAGAGTCGATCTAGCCATGTCCGTCCGTCTGTCTGTCTGTCTGTCCTGCTGGCTGGAGCGCACGATAACTCTCGAACGGATGAACTGATTCGGTTCAAATTGTGGCTTTCGTAATATTTTGCCTAAACTTAGTTTAAGTTCGAAGATGGGTTATATCGGTCCAGTCCTTCCGGTACCTCCTCCACAAAAGTTCGAAAATGTTCGGAAAATTTGTGCGAACGATAACTCTTGAAGGGGGTAACCGATTTGATTCATACTTTGCCCATCGTGAAATATGTACCAGACTTAGATGTGGTTCCAATATGGACTCAATCGGTCTACTCCTTCTGGTACCTCCCACACAAAATTTTAGATAAGTTCAGTTTAGGACCTGCTCTCGAATCGCTTTGATTTTTGTTTTAGAAACTTCTATTCACCGCCCCCTACACGACGGTAAAAGTTTCATCAGGGGCAAGTCCATACTTCCTGAGAAAATAGCCTGAAAGTTACAAAAAAACCCTTATGACACCGTGTGAGATGGTTGGAGCGCAAGATAACGCTCGAACGGATCTGACGATTTGGTCCAAAATTTGGCCTTTGTAATATTTTGTCCAAACATAGTTTTAGTTCGAAGATAAGCCATATCGGTCCACTTCTTCAGGTACCTCACCCACAAAATTTCAAAAATGTTCGGAAAAATTGTTCGTACGGTAACTTTTGAAGGGAGTGGCCGAATTGGTTCATACTTTACACATCTCAATATATCTACCAGATGTAGATCAGGTTCAAATATGGAATATATTTGTCCACTTCATCCAGTACCTCCCAAACAAAATATCGGATAAGTTCACTTTAAGACCTGCTATCGAATCACTTTGATTTTTGTAGAAGCAACTTGCATTCGCTTCCCAAATTATGATGGTAAAAGTTTTTTTCAGGGCAAATCCACACTTCGTAAGCAAACAGCCCGAAGGGAGTAAAACCCCCTAGTGGCACCATATGTAGTGGCTGGAGATCGACTTCCATAATGGTCAATGTCGATTCCTTTAAGTATTTCCTCCGCAAAACTTCTGCTCTTTAATCTAATCAACTCTAACTGCATACGTTTTTTGGGAAAAAATTGTTTCAATATACACAGGCTGAGGGTATATCTCTGTCGGCCAAGCCGACTGATACTTTTTTTACTTGTTATTATTAAACTATGTAAAAATATAAAATTTGATAAAATATCAAACGTGTTATGTAAAATTCAATATTTTCTTTTTTGTAGCATCTTAATTTAATTTGTAGCATTGGGCTAGTTTTAACCCAAAGGACCAAATCGATCTCGTATTTTTTAGCCGCGGAGCCGCCTAAACCTTTTAGTATTATTAGATTTTAATATTGCCAAAGTTTGAGCACAATTCGAATATGTTAACACGTGGTACTGGGGCCTCGAAGTTATGAAAATCTATTTTTTTGCTATTTGGCGACTTCGACGGCCCATATATGTGGAACGATTAAAGCTACTTGCCCGTATTACGCATTTAATTAAAAGCTATTCTGTTCTTAACATTTCTTGATGAACAACAATGTACGTAAGTGTTACTGAATTCGAATTAATAAACCCAATGTCCCGAAAAAGGACTTAGAGCAAAAATGGAGTCTATTTAAAAAAAAAAAAACTTTTTTCTTCCTATATTATCAAATTTTAGCGAATGAAAACTAATATATTTTACTTTATTTGAAAATGTTGCCTATTAGGGCGAAGATCTATTTTAATATTAATTTTAATTAATTTCTCGTTGGAGTCGAGCTTAATGACCGATGATGTTTGCAAGTGAAAAAGGAAAGGCAAGTGGAAAAGGAAGATTCGAACCCTCACAACCACCATTATGTGACATGTTTCGCCTTTTGTAGAGACTCATCAGACATATCGGCCGTGGAATGGCATCACTATCCATCAAACATTTCTTTTTCAAATGTAATTTTGTTTTTACAAAGATGGACATTTGTACATTCATTGTATGGCTTCAATGACAAACGCTTACATTTTGTTCATACATATTTTAACATACTTATGCCCGTAATTTCAACGTCTGGGTATACGGGTACGCAGCTACCTATCAGTTATCTTTGCCTACGCGTTTGAATTAAATTTTGAAATGATGTGGTAATATTGGTGATTTTCATTCATGATTTCGCAAAATTATTGCCACATAGAAGTGTTTTACAATTTTTAACACATTGGCAACGATTAACCCGGTAAAATCAGTAATGTTACCTATGCGTTGAAATTATAAAATGTTGCTTACACGGGATATATCTGTGAACATGAAGGGACTGACATAATGTGGTTTTGGAGCCATCTGGGTACAGATGACAACTTGGTGATGAACTCGACTCCTTGCTATGTCGCTCACAATTTTCAAGTTATTTACCATCCTTTACCCCTCCTGGTAATTGATGTTCTGTGGTCCAATTGCAGAATCTTTTTCAAGAAATTCGGAGTTAAAGTTTAATCTCTTGAACAACAATTAAGTCTCACTGGTAATTATGCCTGGTAAACCTTTTTCTAGGAATTTCGGCAGTTGATTTTTGTAAGTTTGGATCGATTATTTCTGGAGAAATTTCTATCTATGCTTTGTTAAGATTTTTGTCGTCTTTTGGATCTTTACGGTGTTTTGCACTATCAGTTCAAACAATGCCAGACCAATAAGTTCAGGACTAAGGTACCACATATGTTTTATCATTTTGCTATTTCCTTTATCTGATATTTGTTTGTGAATGCCTTTCGTATTAAGTAAATCTTCAATGCGGTTTAGGTCTTGTTTTGGACCTAAAAATATTTCTGAATATCCTTTTCACTATTTTTTGTATTAAACTCAATATATTGTCTCTATTTCCTTTTTAACCTATTGATAATGTTTACCCAATATATCCTATATTATATCTATATAAACATTATCTTGTTCATTATACGTTTTGTAAAATCAATAACCCAAACTCTCACTTATAACACTCAGTTGTTGTCGTCTGGGATACCAAATAAATAAATAAATAAAATAGAAAAAAATAATTCTGGGGCGTCCAGTCTCGAACGATTTAAACGCAAGGTGCTTCTACGGCCTCTTGTTCTTGGGAAGTGGGCTGGGCAGTAGTTTTAAAACACTCTCGCCTACTTCGATCTTGGATTTGTCAATCGCAGACTACTCTTCTAGAAATCGCTTGAATATGTTTGGTTGATGTCCGGATGTGCTTCCAAACTTGCAGTCAAAAATTCCTCTTAACAATTTTCTAACAAGTTTGTACGGTGCTACAGAAGCTCTCTAATATCTGCTCGAGCCCGTGGACCCCGTGACTCCCATGAGCTACTGTCAGTTTCAGGAACGCATAGGAGTTGTTCTTTACCCCCATGTGATACCAGAACAGCAGCCCGTTTTTTCTTCTCTGTTTTGAGAATATCTGGTAATAGTTTTCCATGCCAGTGCACACAAATATCCTCGTTCTTTGAAGCTGTTGAGTTTATTTTTCACTGTTTATTCTCCGCTGTTCACGGATAAAGCTTTTAGAGATCTTATATTTGTAGGGATCCTCTCCGATAGCTTTTACTGTAGCCATAGTGATACTAGTAACGTTCCTATACACCTTACAGGGGTCCAGCACCAATGACAATTGCATAGTTACGATTTTCTTGAAGCCACGCTTGATTGTTTTCGGCACAGATGGTTTTTCAGATTCTACGATACGTTTAGCATAAAAACAAGAGCTAGACCTCATTGAAAATCTATTAAAATACGAAAACATAGACAAACAAGTATCAGAAAAAGGAAAAAAACAAAATAATAAATCACCTGTGGATCTTAGTCCTGAACTTGTTGGCTTGGCATTGTTTGATCCAACGGTGCAAAACGCCGTAAAGAGCCAAAAGGCAACAAAAATCTTAACAAAGCAAAGATTCAAATTTCTTCAGAAATATTCGATCCAAACTTCCAAAAGAGCAACTGCCAAAAATCCTAGAAAAAGATCTGGCATAATTCTTGTTGTTCAAGAGATTAAACATTAACTCCGAATTTCCAGGAGGCGCAAAGTATGGTAAACAACTTGAAAGTTGCGAACTACATAGCAGAGCGTTCTTCAAGTAGTCAGCTGTACCCAGATAGCTCCAAAACCACATGATGTCTGACTCTCGAATAAATTTAATTTAGAACAAAATGTCAAAGACATTTGTTTTCATTCCAAAAATTGATAAAAATGAAGAAAAGGTTTTAATAGCCTCCATTTTCGCACAAAGGCGTACCTAGTCACGTTTTTAGGGACATTGCCTTTATTATCTCGAATTCTGTAATACGTACGTAGTTTGTTGTTCCGCAAGAAATGTTAAGAAAAGAATGGTCTTAATTTAATGCTTAATATGGACAAATAGCTTTAACCATTCCAGAGAAATGGGTCGCCGAAATCGCTAAATAGCCAAAAAATCGAGATTTTCATAACGCCAGGGACCCAGTGGCACATGTTAACATATTCCAATTGTGCTCAAACTTTGACAGTCTTAAAATCTGACCTAACTAAAATCTTTATGCGGTTGCCGCCTTAAAAAATCCGACGTCGATTTGTTCCCTTTGAACAATAACCAGCCCAACGCTACAAATTGTTACAAAGAAAGTATTGAATTTTACATAGAGCGTTTGATATTCCATCAAATTTTATATTTTTGCATAGTTTAATAATAAAAAAATTGTATTACAATACCATACTTTTATACCCTACACCACACTGTCGTAAATGGTCTCAATAACATAATAATCTGCTGAAAAAAACGATGTTATACGGTCAACAGTCTTAGTTTAGAACACTGTTATGTATTTTTGATGGTTTTCTCAACTTTAATTGAAAATTTTTCGACTTTTATGACGATTTTCGGCCAAAAACTGTTTGCATATTTTGCATATTTTTTGCATTTTTTGCATATTTTTTTTGCATATTTTGCATATTTTTTTGCATATTTTGCATATTTTGCATATTTTTTGCATATTTTTTGCATATTTTGCATATTTTTTGCATATTTTTTGCATATATTTTGCATATTTTTTGCATGTTTTTGATATGACCCCAAATATCGAAAAATTGACCCTTAAAACGCCTAGATCCAAAATTTGAGTCCAATCGGATGAGAAATAAAAAACATGCAAAAATCCGATGTCTACTTATAACCGATCTCACTACTCTGCATTAGAGCGTGTCATCCGATGCGGATAACCCACATATTAGCGAATGTCTCAAGCAGAATGAGCCATGTCACAGAACAGTGATAAAAGCATTGTATATGACTAAAGCATTAGAATCGGTCAGTCCTTTTATGCTGTTCGAGGACGTCGAAAATAGTAACCTTGTTTAAAACGTTGGGTCATCATCAGTCATATGTGTAATTCAGAAGCAAGAAGTCCAAACCTCGTGCTGTGAAATTTTGGAAATATACACATCTTTTGTTTGCAGCAGGTCAAGTGCGATGGTGGCCAAGATCGGCCACGTTTTAACGGTATCACTCGATTTCACAATAGTCAACGTTTTTAGTCACATTTTCAAACCCTGTTGGCTATAATTTTCCATGTAGGGCTCCTAGTGGTCAAAAACTTATCTTCCAAAAATTGTGGACATAGGCCAATGTTTCGGTATAGCCCCTATATAACAACACAATCCGATTTCCCCAAGATACTTCTCCAAGGCATATGTAGGTCTATGTTTTGGAATAGCCGCCTATAATGGTACCGTCCGATTTCAGGTAGTTTAAAGTTTTTGACCACATCTCCAGAACAAATTAGCTATCATTTGGCATATATGGTTCCTAGCGGACAAAAAACATATCTTCGCAATTGACAAAAGCGGTAAATTTTTGTTCCAAGCGCCATGATTTTTGGCAAGGAACAATTCGTTTTTGTCTCTTTTGTTCCATGCGCCACGCGGTATGGATATGGAACATAAAAGTTCAAAGTTGTTTTGTTGAATATGCCAGGCTTTATAGATATGGAACAAAAAGCCAAAATTTTTTGCGTCACAAAGCGAATATGGAACATTTTGACATCTGAATATCTCAACAACTATAGGAGATAGATGAAAATCTAGTAAGGTACCTTTTTCTCAAAATGTCAAAAATGGCGTATGGAACACTTAAGCATGACACCGACGATGTGGCATATAAGGTTCGAAGTAGTCAAGAAAACTTCTCCACCTAAAATTGAGGATTGGTATAGACCCCATGTGCGGTTTGGAATAAGCCCCATATAACGGTTCTGATATTTTTAACGTTCTTAGCTGCACTTTTCAGGCCGTATTAGCAGCGTTAGACCTTTTGAGGTTTGGTAAGAAAACTTCTTCATTCAGAGCTCCATGTTTTGGTAGAGCCCCCATAATACGGTACTACCCAAATCAGCTATTTTCAAGCATTTAGCTGATCGAATTAGTTAAAATTAGGTATTCGGGCTTCCCAGGTATTTGGGCTTTTCCAAATAAAATTGTCACATTGATACTTTCTTAACAGAAAGGAAACTAATTATTCCATATTAGTTCGGGATATTTCATTTCATATTTTCTACTTGTTGATTTAGATTCATAGACTCATTGCAAAATTTTATAGCCAATATATTTTTAAAATATATGTACCTGCTAAAATCCACATTTAAAGACATTTTAGGTGCTTTTTGGATTTGGACCTTTATGAATTTTGGTGACTCGATAGAAGGTTCAATCGTTAAATAAAATTGTTCCGCCGAATGTAACAAACAATACCACAGAACAAATTATTTACCAAAAATGCCAGGATTGTCGAGAATTTTAAGTAAATTATTTCCAAAATAGTACAGAATCAGGAATATGGTACCCCGTGGACCCTTCGACTTAACTTTCCCATAGGCAGGTCAAGTTCGAAGATGGACTACCTCGGTCGACTCTTTGGTATAGCTTCCATATAATGGTACCTCCGTATTTGAGGTATTTTGACGTTCTTCACCACATTTGCAGACCGAATTAGCTATAATTTGGCACTTAGGGTTCCTACTGATCAGCAAACTTATATCCCAAAGGATATGGGCATAGGTCCATGTTTTGGTATAGTCCCAATATAACGGTACCTCCCGATTTTCGTTATTTGGAGAATCTTAGCCACACTTTTTAATCGAACTATCTGCAATTTGACATTTGAGGTTCTCAGAGGTCATGAAACATCTCCACTAAACATCGTCAACATAGGTCCATGTTTTGATTTAGCCCCCATATATCGGTACCTCCCGATTTTCGGTATTTTGAGAATTTTAGCTACAATTTTTAACCGAACTAGCTGTAATTTGCCATTTGAGGTTCTCAGTGGTCATGAAATAAATCCACCAAATATCGTCAACATAGGTCCATGTTTTGGTATAGCCCCCATATAATGGTACCTACCGATTTTCGGTATTTTGAGAATTTTAGCCACAATTTGTAACCGAACTATCTTCAATTTAACATTTGAGGTTCTCAGTGGTCATGAAACATCTCCATGAAACATCGTCAACATAGGTCCAAGTTTTGGTATAGCCCCCATATATTGGTACCTCCAGATTTTCGGTATTTTGATAATGTTAGCTACAATTTTTAACCGAACTAGCTGTAATTTGACATTTGAGGTTCTCAGTGGTCATGAAATATCTCCACGAAACATCGTCAACATAGGTCCATGTTTTGGTATAGCCCCCCATATAACGGTATCTCCCGATTTTCGGTATTTTGAAAATTTTAGCTGCAATTTTTAACCGAACTAGCTGTAATGATCAGTATTTTGAGAATTTTAGCTAAAATTTTGTCTATACAAAAATAATCGTCAATATAGGTCCATGTTTTGCTATATCCACCCCTATATAACTGTACCTCCCGATTTTCGGGAAATTTCTTCACTAAAATTCGTCAACATGGGTCCATTTTTGGGGGTCTACATTTGACTCTTGAAGTTCCCTACAGCTATAAAACTTTTCCGCCAAAAATTTTAAAGATGGGTTGACTCTTTTATATAGCCCCGTAGGTGGTACCTTTTACCTAGCTAAACACATTTTTTTAGATAGTATTAGATAACACTGTGCAACAAAATGGAGATGAAAGTCTGGGGCAAGGAAAATTGCTCTTTGGAAGAAAGGCCTTGGTGAGTATATTATGAACCCCGAAGGACAGATCCGCCGTGAGTTGAACTTCCGCGTTATGGCGTGATGAAATTTTTGTTAGAGAACCTGTGGGCCATCAAGAATTGGCGTTATATCTTTGTTCACTGTTGCTTAAGTGCTCTACAAAAACAACAAACTAAGATAAAATGCTTATTCATGATGGCTTAAAGGGTCTCTTGCAAAAACTTCATCATGACATAACGCGGAAGTTCGACTCACGGCGCATCTGTCCTTCGGGGTTTTTTATATACACACACCAAGTGCAAAAGGAATTATCTCTGCCCCAACACTTGTGTTCACAGTGTAATTTAAGCAATAGTGGGAGGCAGTAGGATTCTATCCATTGTCGAAAACTTGTTACACCTAAAATTGTGAAAGGACCCTAATTACTCCATTTTAATTATGACTATTTTATGGTGGAACTTAATGACTTTTTACTTGTTCATATTTTTCTCGGGGTTTCTTGTAGTTTTTTTTTTGGCGTGAACAGTATTACAGTTGGATATATCCCACTACTCATGATTCCTTTACAGATATTTCAGTCTACAACATCCCCGAACATATTTTTATTACATATTTTATGATCATATCTTATAGTTAGTTGTTGGCTTCAAAGAATTCTCATTTGCTTTTATTTCCAAACCATATACCCTATTTCAGTGGAATTTTGTCAGTTTGTGTGTATATGTGAAACAAGAGTTGCAATAAAAGCTTAAACAATGTTCACTTACCAACGGACATTAAAACAAACAACTCCAAAAGCAGATGGAAGGAGGCATTTAAACCAAACCAATATATAGCATCATTCTCATCAGCATTGCCATAAATATCATCAAAAGAATCTCCGCTATTGCTGTCATCAAACCCCAACAAATTGTCGTCATCTAAGACACATTGTCGCCAAACGTTTTCGTTGTTGCTGTTATTAAAAACCATGCATCGCCATCATCATCATCATAGTCATTCTCATCGGTGTAGTCGTCATCTTTACTCCCAAGTACTCCACTTAAATCGTCTGTTTGTTTCTTCTTCTAACATACTCCTCGTACACTTAGTATTCTCATCAAATTTCACAACATTTACCTTTTAGCGGGAATGTGTGTTTAAGCCATAATGGACGTTTCTAATGTTACTCCCCAGCATTTGTTCATGGGGGTGCAAGTGGGCGAGTGTGTGTGGGTTTGTGTTTGAATCACCCACCTAAAATGAGTATTATCCTCTAAGCATCGCAACGAGCAACCGTACGACCGACCACATGCCTTAAAGATACCTAATGAAGGTGGTTATGGTGGTAACCACGTCATTTGACTGAAACATAGCTCTGTGTACTCCTGGCTCCTGGCAAATATGCGCTCATAAAGATGTTGCAAAATTTGTCACAGTCCTTAAGTTAAGCACTTCAAAATACCGACGTGCTCTTCTTCGTCCCAATCATGCATTAAGTTAACTTCCTTTGGGATGAATTTTCCAATGGTTATATATATTCCTGTTCATGGCTATGTGTAGGTTTTTATTGGTTCAACAATTACTACAAATCGTTTGTTAATAGGTATTGTGTATCAAGAGGGGGGGAGGGGGGATGTTGTTACAGTTTTGCGTGTTCATAGGGCTCACATTATAGTAATTGTAAGGATTGTGATACTTTATAGTTTTTTATTAAGATTTTAAGATTTTCGATTCAAAATTAGCGTTTGGGTTCAGATTCAATACCGTTGTTGTTGTAACATCTACTGGCAAAGTTGCGTCGGTGCTTGTATAAAAAAGAAAGAGAACAAGTAAAAAAGCGGCCCGGCCGAATTTTTCATACCCTCCACCATAAAATATTCTGAACTAAAATGGAATAATTAGTTTTCATTCCTCTCCCCAACTTTAAGTGGGTACGTTAAAATGTCAGATAATGTACATAAAATGCTTCATTCGGGAGGTCCTTTTTTATGGTGCCTATATCTAACTATGTATGTTAACAATTTTTGGTGGGCTAGAAATTGTGAGGTACCGTTGTATAGGGGTTATAATAAAACATGGTCCTATGTTGACATTTTGTGATGGGAGCCTTTAATGTCAAATAACTTCTAATTCGGTTAAAAATTGTAGCTAGAATCCTCAAAATACCGTAAATCTGGGGGCACCGTATTGTTAGATAAGTTTATTGACATTTAAGAACCCTGAATGTCAAATTGTAGCTACATCGGTCTGAAAATTTAGCTAAAAACAACAAAATGCCGTAAATCGGGGGGTACCGTTAGATGGGGGCTATACCAAAACGTTGTAGTTGTTGTAACAGTGTTTTTGTTATGTTTATTTGTACGTTCCTCTGTTCAATCTGGCTCTGGGTCTATCTCCAGTTCCGGAAAAGTGGCTGCTTCGATGGGATGTATCCACAGATCCACTGGAGTTAAAAAGGTGTTGTGTGTCGTGCGGGCCCATGCCGCATACTGGGCAGATGTCTTGCACGGCCCGATCGATTTCCGCCCAATAAGAGTTTAGGCGACTGCAATATCCCGAGCGTAGTTGAGCCAAAACTACTCTAGTTTGTCGTGGCAGCTGACGCTCCTCAGCTGCGATAGATGGAGGATGTACTCCGAGTACTTTATTCACACTATAATTGCTTAAGGCCTTGGCAACTGCGTCCGTGTGAATGCTATTCAATCCTGCTTGATATGCTTGTTGATCTAGGGGTTCTCTCCTGTATCGTTGGACCTCTCCCTCTAGAGCATGGATATCCTTCCTGATCTCCCTGAATGGGCCGGGCCTACCCACAAGATGGTGCTTGGGATGACTCACACGGTAACATCCAAGCAGGTACTGCAACGAAAGCATATCATTGTGTTGCTTTACAGGAAGAATTTTTGCCTCCTCATGTAGATGGTCCACTGAAGATTTGAGGAGGCACCCTGTCGCTGTTCTCAGGGCTGCATTCTGGCAAGTTTGAATCTTTTTCCAGTTCGAATCACACAATCTCGGGGACCAGACTGGAGCCGCATAGCTTACCACAGACCGGCCTATCGCGTTATATGTGGTCAACAAGGTTTCTTTATCTGCACCCCAAGTGCTGCCGGCCAGGGACTTGAGGACCTTGTTCCTACTTTTCAACTTGTCGCAGATAGCTGTGGCGTGTGCGCACGACGTGAATGTAGTGTCGAATCTGACCCCTAAAATTTTAGGGCAGTTTGTGGTCGGAATTCTGCTACCGTCGACCACGACATTCAACTCACGTCCAAACTGCGCTGTCCATGTGATGAACAGAGTGGCTGTAGATATTGTGGGGGAAATCTGCATATTCCTCGAATGGAAAAAGGTG
This sequence comes from Musca autumnalis, assembly GCF_047663935.1. Lineage (NCBI taxonomy): Eukaryota > Metazoa > Arthropoda > Insecta > Diptera > Muscidae > Musca > Musca autumnalis. Next base: position 191,363,204 of record NW_027411977.1, on the reverse strand, counting down.
GTAAGATCAGTTAAATAGTTGTTCAGTCTCTCACAGATGTCATCAGGATAAGTACCCGACGCCAAGATCGTGCAATCATCCGCATACGTCACGATCTCAATGCCGTCTGGAGGGGGTGGAATACAGGAGAGGTAGAGGTTAAACAGTTCCGGAGATATCACCCCACCTTGGGGAACTCCCTGTTTCACTCTACGGGGTTTGGACTTCTTATTCCTGAATTCCACGTACGACTGGCGTCCACACATATAGTTGATTATCCAACGTTTCAAGCTTGGCCGGAGGGTTGTCTGCTCAATGTCCTCAAACAGCGTGGAGTGCCTGACTGTATCAAAGGCTTTTGATAAGTCAAGCGCCACCATCACTGTTCTATCGTACGGCCGTCTCTGGTTGAGTCCTTTACAGATATATGTGGTAATGGCGTGCAGCGCTGTTGTCGTGCTGTGCTGCTTACGGAATCCATGTTGATGATCGGCAACTTGATAGCTATTTCTGATACTTGGGTGGATCAAGGCCTCAAGTGTCTTTGCTACGGGCGACAAAAGCGAAATCGGTCTGTACGATTCACTTTTGCTGGCATCCTTGCCTGGCTTCCGCAGTGGGACCACCCTGCCCATTTTCCAGACTTCGGGAACAACGAGGGTGGCTAGCGACAAGTTGAAGACTTTGGTGAGATACTCGACTCCCGGCTCATCCAGCTGCTTCAACATTACCATGGAGATTCCATCAGGGCCCAACGCTTTGGATGATTTAGCGTTCCTGATGGCATTGCCAACATCATCCATTGTAAATTGTGGTGGTTCATCCTCGGCAGAAAGATATCTGATGCGACGTAATACTCTTCTCTTCGCCCTGTCACTCTCGGGATGCTCGACAAACTGTTGATTGAAATTACTTGCGCATCTCTTCGGGTCAGTCAACGTAACGTCGCCAAACGTGACTGAGGTCCTATCTTCCCTTCTTCCAGGGTTCGAGAGTGACTTAACTGTTGCCCACAATTCACTTATACCGGCTCCAATGTAGCAGCTCTTCAGATGATTTAACCATTTGTTCCGCTTATGCTCGCCGACCAGCCTGTTAACTTCCAGTGTCAGCTCCCTGACCCTGCGGTCATTGGGGTTGATACGACGAAGCTCATCACGCTCGTTTGCTAATCCCGTCGCCTCTGCTGGGAAATTTGGTCTTACTTCGGGTATTCGACCAACAGGGATATGGCGAGCGGCTGCAGCAGTGATGATGTCCCGGAACGTCCTTTCCGCTACCCGAACATCTGAAGGATTGGGCAATTCTCTGAAGCGGTGATTGGTGAACTCTCTGAAACTCGGCCAATCAGCTTTTTTATGATTGACGAACGTGCGGCGTTCAGAGGTGATGAAATCGGGTGGTCTGCTAATGGAGACAATTATGGGGAGATGGTCTGATCCAAGGGAAATGACGGGTTGCCAGGTAACGTCATTTGTCAGACCAGGTGACACGATGGTTATGTCAGGCGAACTGTGACACTCTCCTCTAATTCTGGTAGGGGCGTCCTCATTGACCGTGCAAAACGTAGAGCTATCAATCTGCTCAGCCAGCGCTGTGCCTCTCCCAGGACCAGACGATTATGACCTTGCAAGAGCGGGCTAATGTCAGGCCTATAATCAGGGATACAGCTATTTCTCGGCGGGATGTATACATTCAGCAACTCTATCTCGGCAGCTCCACACCTGACTGCTACCCCCATACATTCCATGTATGGGTCATTAGAGACAGGCTCAAGCGAGATAGGTCTGTATTGGACAGACTGGTGCAATAGGAAAGCCAATCCCCCACCTCCACTTCTGGTGCGATCTTTCCTCAGAACATTTTAACCATCACAATGCTCTATGCTGTGGTTGTTGTTCAGCTTGGTTTCCTGCACCGCCGCGACCTTGATGTTCTTCCGACTCATAGAATCTACTATCTCCTCGATCTTACCTCGGAGTCCATTGCAATTCAATTGCAAAAAGGCTGCATTTTCGGGGATTGAGACAACAACGGCTGGTGTTAAAGGCTGCGTGTGAGGTTGTTGTCGAGGGGACTGCGGGGGAGTTTCGTAATCAGACGACGAGGGAGTCTCGTAATCCGACGACGACTCACTAGGAACTGTGTTCACACAGCATGCAACAACATAGTCCCGGTCGTAGTCCCTCACGTGGACGAGTCCAGAGCAACCCCTTAGATGCACCCACTCCTGACATCTATTGCATCTCACCGAAGGTTGGATGTGGGTGAAGATGCGAATGTGACAAACTGAGCACAGATATATTGGTCCTGGGTTTTCCTCCGTTCCGGCTCGGACCAATAGAATTCGGAGCAGGCATTCCGGGATATGCTGCTCCCAACACAGAAAAACGAAACAAATACGAACATGTACACACTGAGGTGGCAGCCACTGGCCGGAACATTGGTTTTGTGTTGTTCCGGGTCAATCCGGTACGAAAGAACCCGCTGCCGTGGGATTAAACCCGTCCGTCTTCCTACTTGCTTATAGCGGGGTAATTTTGAAAACGTTGTTTAACCATTGCATCAGACCATGAAATTTAATCTTCTCATAGGTGATCCGTTGAAATGTCCGTTGTCATTTATTTAATTTCCAGTTCAGTAATACTCACCCATACGTCCCCGATGGTCGCGTATTCATATGTTTTTACTTTATTTTTATGAAACCCCCTTCCGAAATACTTTTATATCTCAGTTATTCTAAAATCATATTCAATAACAAATCATTTCAAAATAACATTGAATTCTGAAATGGAAAAATATGTTTTCAAACCCTTCAAATAAAATAACAGTGATTTACAATATTTCATATGCACATGGGAGTATGTGTCTCTGTAGTTGTGATGATATCTTTAACGAAATCCATTGTGTGTTTGCCCCCCAAAGAGCTATTCATATATCATCATGAACATTATATTCACACACATATGTACATACATACATATGTTTTTATTTATTTACTTGCTTCAATTCCATTTTCAATAAACATTTACCATTGTTATATGTATGTATGTGTGTCTTACTATGTGCAATTCTGTGTGTCTGGCAGGCAACCTGATGGTATTGAAATGTTATTCCAATACACACCAATAATAATATTGTATGAATGTTGTTTTGTAACCTTAAACCCTACAACTGAATGAATGAACCAACCAACAACGTATATTAACAGGGATAACAGGGAGCAAATATCGTCGTTCAATTGTACATGTAAATGCTACGAATGGGATATGCATCATCATATTTCATATCATAGCTTCAATATCTATAACACATATTGTCTGGGTCTGTGATTCGATTTGTGTGAATATATATTTGATGCTTTTGGGAGGAAGTATTTATGTGGTAGATGAGGTGGTGTACAAAGGTGTTAATGCATGGCTTATGATATTTCTATTGTGACAATGGTTGGTTGTTATTTGCTCCGAAACTCTATAGAGTAAGGGGAGCATTGAGTGACCCACCATCTCTTGTTACACCACTTATATACCATAAATGCATCATCTATTGTATCTCTCAATCTCTACTAATTCCATGTGACAGCTAAATTGTTTTCATTCTTGTAATTGTTTGGTCAAATTGAGTTTGACAAGCAGACGACTAGAGAATGAAGAGACTTTTAATTGATTAAAAGGAACAAACAACATTTTAGGGCAAAAGATAACTGCTTCGTTGTTCGTAAATTCGCCCCCAGTGGAATGATGAGTGCATTGTGTATTCTGTTTCATCCTTGGGGAATTTTTGCAAAACATGTACATGTATCTGTGTGCCAAAAAATGTCAACGAAAATGACACCTTCTATGCCCATATCAATCTTCTTCTACCCTTAATTGAACACTTTTTCGGTTTGGGGATCATTTGTCTATTTTTTTTTTGTGATTAATTAAACGCAAATTTCAAATCCAGATAAATTAAAGAAAAGTTTCTTGTGGTGATGGATAAGAAATGTTGTGGCACTGAGGTAAGTCAGTAATTGACAGAATTATTTGAAGAAAAAGGTTAAATGTGTTATCAATTGCGTAATAAATAATGTATGACATATTAATTAATGAAAAAGTTTATGTACGTGGCAAACAATTTGGACTTTAGGGTAAGTGATTCATAAAGTGTGGGGAGGTCATCAAACAAAAGTTGCATAAGAAGTATAAAACCAATCCCGTAATTAACAATTATTACACCCTCCATCATAGTATGATCGGTATAATACGTTTTTCTGTGCGTAATCCGACAAAATATCTATATATGTTAATATTCAAAAAAAGTGTTATAGTACGTTTATATATAACCGGATTTAACAAACCCACTGGGTTTCAAATTTCAATTCCTTTGCGTATACCTAAAATAACTCCTCATTAAGAAGGTTAACCCTGCAAAAGGCTATAATATAAACATGGCCTTACAATCGTTGAAGTTGAGGTTTAATATTTAATAAATCGCGAACTGTACGTTTATTTTATACAATATGAATATATTTCCGTCGATTTAATTGTTTTAACCACGATCTTATAATATTTTACGTGAAAGCTGTGTTGGTGGTAATTCAAAAAAATGGGTAAAAATGTGTTGAAGTAAACTTTTTTTTTGTTCTTTCTTGATTTCTGGCCAAACCACGCCTCATTCAGACATGTGCTCAAAGAAAGAATTAAAGAATACACTGTCATACAGTTAGCCTTGAACCCCGCGTTATGTTAGTTTTTTTAAACGACGGATCTAATGAGTCCTTCCGCGTTCGAATTCATCCATCAACACGGCGGATATATGTAGATACCTTGAAAATATAAAAATCTGCAAATCCGTGTATAAAGGATTATAATTTTTGCAAAAAGGTTTGTCATAAATTGTAGATATTCGGGAGTAATATTCGCATTTAACCCAAAATAGAATGTAGTGGCACATCCGCGGTTCTTGACGAATCTGTTTAAAATTTGTTATATTGATGTATTTTTAATAGGCGGTCACTGAAATCGGATGCGTCTTACAAGCATATGCACATCGCGATATTTTTACCCACTTGAAGATTTTTTGAATGGTAAGATGCAACTGACGGCACACTTTGGCGGCTAAATGAAACATGGAAAAAATCATACATACCCAGCAAAATGTTCGATGCCAAAAATGCTATTCAAGAATGGGTGCAAGTGAAATGGAATGTCATTTTTTATACCCTACACCATTATGTGGTAAGGGGTATTATGTGTTAGTGCATTTGTATGTAACATACAAAAGGAAGCGAGATAGACCCATAGTTCCTTCTAGGGATTTACATAGAATCACTTTCTGAGTCGATTTATGCATGTCCGTCCGTCCGTCCGTTCGCAACATACAGGTCGCATTTGTTGACCGATTTCGCTGAAAATTGGGGAATACCATTTTTTTAGCCGTCGGAAGATCTAGTTCGAAGATGGGCTATATCGGTCCAAGTTTTGGTATAGCCCCCCCCCCGATTTACGGTATTTTGACGTTTTTAGCTACATTTTCGGACCGATGTAGCTATAATTTGACATTTAGGGTTCTTAAATGTCAGTAAACTTATATAATAAAACTTGTGGACATAGGTCCACGTTTTGGTATAGCCCCCATATAACGGTGCCCGCTGATTAATGGTATTTTGACGTTTTTAGTTACATTTTCAGACCGATTTAGCTATAATTTGACATTTTGGGTTCTTAAGTATCAATAAACTTATATAACAAAAGTTGTGGAGATAGGTCCACGTTTTGGTATAGCCCCCATAGAACGGTACCCCCCGATTTACGGTATTTCGACGTTTTTATCTACATTTTCAGACCGATTTAGCTATAAGTTGACATTTAGGGTTCTTAAGTGTCAATAAACTTATACAACAAAACTAGTGGACGTAGATCAATGTTTTGGAATAGCCCCCATATAACGTTACCGCCCGATTTCAGGTATTTTGACGATTTAATTTGCATTTTGACGTTTTTAGTTACATTTTCAGACCGATTTAGCTATAAATTGACATTTAGGGTTCTTAAATGTCAATAAACTTATATAACTAGTGGACATAGGTCCATGTTTTGGAATAGCCCCCATAAAACGTTACCGGCCGATTTTAGGTATTTTGACGTTTAAATTCACATTTCTAGACCGAATTAACTATAATTTGATATTTAGGGTTCTTAGTGTCCAAAAAAAATTATATTCGAAATAATTATGAACGTAGGTCCATGTTTTGGTATAGCCCCATATAACGGTACCTCGGTATATCGGATTTCGGTATCCCCATATAACGGATTTTCGGTATTTTGAGAATTTTACCTGCAAGTTTTAACCGAATTATCTGTAATTTGAACATTTGACATTTGAAATTCTTAGTGGTCACCACATCTCTCCACCAAAAATTATCAAGAAAGGTCGATGTATTGATAAAGCTCCCATATAAAAGTACCTACCGATTTTCAGTAATTTGATGATTTTAGCTACAATATTAAACCGAACTAGCAGTAATTTGACATTTGAAGTTCTTAGTGGTCACAACACCTCTCCACAAAAAACACACCTCTCCATAATAAATTTATGATTTTAGCTACAATTTTTAACCGAACTAACTGTAAGGTTGTAGTGGTCACCACATATCTGAATCAACAATTTTCAAAATGTTTAACCACGTAGGTCCATGTTTTGGTATAGCCCCAAAACAAACCTCCCGATTTTCCGTACCTTAGCTTTATTTTTTGGACGAACTTTCTGTAATTTGAAATTTAAAAACCAACAAAAATTCTGCAACAAAAATTTTTCATTTAAGTTCATATTTTCGTATAGCCCACATACCTCCGAACTAGCTGTTAATGACATTTGAAGTTCCCAAGTTATGTACCGATTTTCGGTATTTTGAATTAGGAGTTGTTGTTGTAACAGTAGTTTATATGTATGTTCATCTTTCTGCTTAAATGGTTTGTAATCAGAAATCTACATATTGAAGTGTGTTAGGTTCTGCTCTCATCGACCATGACATTCAACTCTATTGTTCTCAATTCTGCCCGCCCAGGTGGTGAACAAAGTGGCCGTAGATTTATTGGCTGATATTTGTATATTCCTCGCGTAGAAAAAGGTGATAAGATCAGACAAAAAGGAGTTCAGCCATTCACAAATGTCTTCAGGGAAGGCAACTGACACCAAGATCGTACAATCATCCGCATACTTTACGATCTCAATGCCGTCTGCAGCGGTTGGAATTTGCGAGAGGTATAGGTTAGACAGTTCCTGCAATATCACCCCGGACAACTCTATGTTTCACTCTACGGGTCTTAGACTTCTTGATCCTAAATTCTGCGCACTACTGGCGTCGAAACATATAATTTATTATCCAACGTTTCAAACTTGGCTGTTGCGTAGTCTGCTCGATGAACTCAAATAGCGTGGAGTGCTTGACAGTATCAAAGGGTTTTGATAAATCAAGCGCCACTATCACTGTTCTATCGTACGGCTTACTCTGATTGAGTCCTCGACTAATATGTGTGGAGATGACGTGAGGCGAAGTTGTTGTGCTGTGCTCCTTACGGAAACCATGCTGATGTTCGGCAAATTGATAACTTTTTCTGCCGCTGGGGAGAACTAAGGCCTCAAGGGTCTTTACTACGGGCGACAAAAGCGAAATTGGTCTGCACGATTCACCTATGCTGGCATCCTTGCCAGACTTCAGTAGCTGGTATATTTTCCAGACTTCGGAAACGATGTGGGTTGCCAGCGACTGGTTGAGAACTTTAGTAAGATACTTGACTTCCGGCCATCCTGATGTTGCAGTTTAAGCAGTTTACTTCTTCCGCAACTGATCATTCATCTTACAAAAGGTTTTTTACTTCCCATCACCAGTACAGATTTCGACACGGACTCTAACTGCAAATTACTATTTCCTGAATTTTATTTTATTTGGAAATGATTACTCTTTTGTTTTGTAGGGATCTACAAATCGACTTGAAGAGCAGGGTTCTCTAGAACAGGAAAGGAAACTTTTACAACACCAAAGAGTGCAGTACGACTCTATTGTTTGCTAAATGATTGGAACTTACATATGTAGCTTTAAACCAGGGACGAGCTTCTTTGCTTAGATCGTATAGTGAGGGCGCCCACTGAGTTGTTTTTGCATTTGCTTCTCTCTCTCACGAACAGTGTAAATGAATGAAAACAAACAAAAACATAATATGGTTGTTGCTTTTTTCACTCATACGTTCATACATGTCTTCGCTTTGGTTGTATTTCTGTGGTCGTCGCTGCTTTAAACATATTTAGATAACTAAAAGCAAATATACATGTGTATAAATAAAAACACAAAATTCATCTCTATTGGATCGATGGAATGGGTTCAAATGCTGATGAAAAGATCGGATCTATCACGACTTCCTTTGAATTGGTTCAAATGCTGATGAAAAGATCGGATCTTTCACGACTTCCTTTGAATGGGTTCAAATGCTGATGAAAAGATCGGATATTTCACGACATCATTTGAACCAATGCAAAAGATCCCGTGAAATCATGGCATCTCATGGAACCACTTCCATAACATTTTGCTGGGTATTAATAGAGATGCACTCGCTGTATCCGAAAAGTGCATGCATGATTTTAAAGCAATCGCAAATTACACGCTTTTTAACTTTTGTGTTTTTTCTTTGGTTGTGATTTCAATATTACTCTGCACTTCTTAATTTTATAGCTTATCACACTAAGCAAATATACTATCACGATGATAAACTATTTTGCTTTGAAGAATTTTTACAAAATATTTCTCGTTTTATATGGAAATTAAGCGAAATAGTAGAATAACTCCTAAAAATGTTTCTCCAATTTTTCGTATTAAACCAAAAAATATATGTTTGAAATAATATTCCAACAATAAGTTTTTGTCTTTTGTTATTGCTGCAATATGCAAGTTATAAACCCAATCTATATAATTTTGGTCTCACATTTTTCTGGACATTGTCTAGATTCTGTACGTTTTTTTAGAGATTTTTATGGACTCTGAGTTAGAATAAACAAAATGTACTCCAAGATTCCTACATAATTTTTTATACATATGTACATACATTTAGGTATTACAACACAATGGGCATTTTTAAATATTTTTTTCTTTATAAGGGAATAAAACCCCCCATAACTTTTGGGCGCAGCTTCCAATTTTGTGAACGCGAACAGAGTTGAAACCACAATTTTTTTCTTAACCAATGTATCAAAAACCGTGAATGTGCTAGAATGTGCTAGCAACAAAAATTTTAATTTTTTTCGATGGAATTGTACAGGAAATTTAAAATTTACCATATATCAAGGCTTCTGAAATGGAAATAGAGGGCAAATAACTCATTTTCTTGACCATTTTTTGATCAGTCCCAGTTTAGTTAGTGCTCTAAATCAAAATTGCCATGTTAGTACTTTAACTTCATTCTCTGACCAGTTTGCATTAAAATAAGAATTTTCTTTTAGTAACATTGAGTTAAGCATGAGACCTCCAGTGGAGTAGAAATCCTATGACAATACAAATTGGAATCAATACAAAGTGGATTTAAGCAATGATTTAGAAATCCATTTTCCTCCGATTGACAGAAATCTTTCGGATGAAGAGATTTATCAGTATATTGCGGATTTTAATACCACTGTTAATTATGTAAAACGATGCATTCGGAGAGGGTCAGCTTAAAAAATCGAAAGTACATTGTTTCAGAAGACATACAAAAGTTGTATAAATTGAAACATGGAATGCAAAGAGATTTAAAACGATTGTTTCATAGGAATACGAATAGACACAATCCGAATTATATGCTATTGTCTAAACAAATTCAGTTTTTAAAGAGCATAATTAAGGAAAGAGTAGAAATTGAACAATCACAACTATTTGAAGACAGATTGCGTAATATCAGACCTGGACCGAACGCGTTTCGAAAAATGTATAGTGTATTAGAGAAAGCTCAGAAATCAAGCGAAGTGGAAATATCGGTAAACGGAGTGTCTATGACTGATGAACATGGAAAAGTAGAGTGTATAAAAAATTTTGAACAAGTCTACAACGGCCCGCCTCCAAATAGGAATGTATATTCTATTGAGAGTTCTATAAATGAAGTATTACAACAAGTTCACGAACATTTAATCTTTTTTTCTGTAAATTCTTCGGCACTAAATAACAGTTTAGACCCAAGGTTCAATACTATAGAGGAAGTGAGTTTGTTAATATCTGATTTGAATAATAAGAAATCATATGGACAAGACAATTTTTCATTTTTTTTTTTTTTTTTTTTTTTGATTAGGAAGTTCCCGTTTGACGCTATAAAGTATTTGGTTATAATATATAATCACTGCATAAACAACTCTTATTTCCCTAAAAATTAAAAAATTGGAAAGATATTGTCAATCAAAAGAAACCGAATTGTTCTGATATTAATAACAATTTCTTTGTTGTCTAACTTAGGAAAATTTCTTCGGAGATATTTCTCCATTCCACATTGGTTTCAGAAAAGGTCATTTTACACTAGATGCTTTAACAAAATTTAATATTGATGTTATTTCGAATTTAAGAAAGAAATCTTGCACCTTTGCTGTTTCATTGGATGTTGAAAGGGCCTTTGATCACACATACCATGATGGCATTATTTATAAAATGATTCAGTTAGGTTTTTCGGCTTACATTGTAAAAATATTTAAAAGTTTCTTTTCGCATAGACAGTTTTTTATCCAAATTGGCGAGTTGAAGTCTGATGTGAGTACAATCTCTTGTGGGGTACCGCAGGGTTCGATTTTGTCCCCCCATTTGTTCAGTATTTCTATGCATGACTTTCCGCATCAGGTTAATAGCTCCTTAGGTGTTTTGAATGCAGATGATTGCCTCGCCGAAGGAAGCACTGTCCAAAGTCTCGCATCATTTGAAATCTATAGATGAATTTTACACAGAGTGGGGAACAAAAATTAACACGACAAAGAGTGAAGCAATTTGTTTAAGAAACGCTTCAGGAAAGTAAGTCTTTGAGGCTGTTTCTAAACGGTACTAAAATAACGTTTAAAAGTAGTATCAAATACCTGGGTGTGCGTTTTAACAAACTTGTTAAGTTAAACAAAAATGGGAAAAGCATATAATATTAAGACGTCGCTTAATGGACTTTTTAGTAGTAAAGCGTTGTCTGCAAGGACGAAATTACTATTATATAAAACATGCATTTGACCGGTCCTTCTGTATGCTTTTCCTATTTGGTTTTCTATTTCGCCAACTGTGATGAAGGTGATGTAAGTGCTTGAGAGAAAGGTGCTTCGGCTTTGCATTGGGAAAAATTTTCAAAGTTTTAACAAGCGTTTTTCAAATAATTATGTATATAATACCGCATGTGTTACGCCCTTATCTGTTTACTCACTACAACTGGTAAAAAATTATACCAGCAGACTTCTTAATCATTCGAACTACTTATTTCAGAAATCTGTTAGAGACCAATCGAATTTTAACTAGACAAATACATACTATATTTCTTCTCTCGGAATAGATCTAACAATGAACTTGGCTTCGGTTCAAAGTCCAGAATTTTACATTTGTGCATCCTCTGGAATTCACAGGGGATAAACTAATCATATATAACACTTCGTTCTGCAGGATTTTTATTACTTAAATATTCAGTCGGAAGGGATGGTATAGTTGATTAGTTTTTTTTAAACAATAGATTATGTGTAGGTTAAGTTTAGAAATAAGATAAAAACAAGATGAGACAAGCCCTCAAAATAGGAAATGGCCGGGAGCAAGCTCGATTAAAACATATTTACATATTATATTATGCACTATCCATATTAGTATATAAGTTTAAAACTGAACATTTGTAACAAAATCGCTTTTAAAACAACACATAATAGTTTTAAATTGTCCATACATATTGTACTTCCCAACTTGTAATATTTTTTTTAAAGTTAAGAATCAATAAACTTGAATTGAATTGTGCTGAAAAATCAATAAAACTTAGCTAATTTGCGCAGAGTGCATATAATTTTTGTCCGCATCCGATTTCAGTTTCCACCATGAAAATCTAATCTAAGGCTCGTCATGTTACACTCTAAGGGTAGTGGTTCCTAATTTTTTTTTAATCTTGATCTTTCGTTGGAGGACCTTTTTCGAGTTTTTTCTTAAACTGGACCCAACAAATTTTTAGGGGTTGATATCAGGATTTTGACCCGAGGTGTTTATCCGTTTAGTACTGTTATATTACATCAGAAACTTACACAAATGAGATTAATATATCATTATCTGGCCTTTGAAAGGTTGGTAGTTGAACATGTTTGAACTTTATGGATCCCTTTTACTGACTTTCAGAATAATGACTATTACATATTTCCCAATGATACCAGTGGGTATGTCTTCCCAGGAAAATGTTCGATGACAAATCATGAGTTGAATCATAGGTGCAAGTGACATGTCATAGTTGAAAATTTAGGTGAATCACCGATGACATTTACAAGGGAGTGACACATGATTTCACGAATTCATTGTCATAGCATTTTGCACCAGTTCATTGTCATAGCATCTTGCACCAGTTCATTGTCATAGCATCTTGCACCGGTTCATTGTCATGGCTTCTTGCACCAGTTCATTATCATGGCTTCTTGCACCAGTTCATCGTCATGGCTTCTTGCACCAATGCTTTGGATCCGGATTTTTGCCAATCAGAAATAAAATTCGCAATACAATTATGTAATTTGTTGAATTAATAAGAATACAATGCGCAGATGATTTGTATCGCCAGATGTTATTTTTCTTTATTTTGTATGTAATTTTCAAAATTATATATTATATTAATCGTTGTTGGCGTTTTTTATTGTTGGACTGCAGAATTTTACATCTTTGTGTTTATTTCAGCTCTAGTCCATATTTTGTTGTATTCAAGTAAAGTGTAAAACATTTTGTTGTTATTCAAATACTTGAATACAACAAAATATGGACTAGAGCTGAAATAAACACAAAGATGTATTATATTAATCTGCAATATCATATTTATCTCTTCCGATGGCTGCAAGATACTTCTTTCAACTTGGGGGTTCCGTTTTTCCAATATTCGATAAATTATGTGTCAATCTCTGAACCAAGCTCATCGTTTGGGAAATCTAGTATAAATTTGAATTCTGTTATTTTATTTCAAAAGAAAAAGCTTATCCTGTAATAGTTACCACGTTATGGTCTCTTTTATACTTATTTTACCGATCTTCTACTTTGCTTCTCTCACTTTGCATGCCATGCTTGTGATATCGTGATCTTTCCATTGGAGTTTTGTTCCCTCGGGTCGCATAACGTCAAATGGCTCGTATTCATATGCCGGTGGCATCTTTATCCATCCTGTTAACATGGCCCAACCAACCCAATAATTGCAGCTCGATATGTTTTACTATATCGGTGTTGGTCGGCTGGGGAAGCTCGTGGTTTATAGACCGGGTCTTTTTCATACTTCTTTTTAATATCCACAAAACGAAACAGGTTTCCAAACACAAAATATATTTTTCTTTTGTTTTATATCAATTTACATTGTATTTTTAATTAAAATATATAAATTTTGCCACTATCGACCACTTTCATCTGACTTTTATTTTCATTTTAACAATTACTTTTGCAAGTACACAATTATTCGGGTATATGAGTATTTGATAATTTATTGTGCGGTTACTTATCAATTTATTTGCACTCATGACAATATTATGACAAAGATCGGATCTTTCACGACTTCAATTGAACTCATGAAAATTCGATGAAAAAGATCGGATCTTTCACGACTTCGATTGCACTCATGAAAATTCGATGAAAAAGATCGGACCTTTCACGACTTCAATTGCACTCATGAAAATTCGATGAAAAAGATGGGATCTTTCACGACTCCTTTCGCACTCATGCAAAAGAACCAGTGAAATCATGATTTCACATGGAATCACTTCCATTTAATTTTGCTGGGTTCCTAATCATTATTACGCCCGTGAATCCGATTTCGCATAGCTTCTTCCTTGGTAAAGAATATACTATACTACTAAATTCGGTGTTCCAGCTTTTCTAGAATGTGTATAATTTCCATATTTGGTGGGTTTTATTAGATTTGGTGAACTTTTTGGGATTTATTATGATAGCAGACTATAATATCCCAGCAAAATTTGAAGGAAGGGTTTCCATGCGATGACGTGATTTCATGGCATCTTTTGCATTGGTTCAAACGAAGTCGTGAAAGATCCGATCTTTTCATTAGCATTTGAACCAATGCAAAGGAAGTCGTGAATGATTCGATCTTTTTGTAAGCATTTGAACCCATGCAAAAGAAGTCGTGAAAGATCCGATCTTTTCATCAGCATTTAACCCATTCCATCGATCCATTAGAGATGAATTTTGTGTTTTTATTTATACACATTTTTCTAAATATATAAGATTAATTATTTACAATAGGCTTGATGTTGTCGGAGACTCGAAAGCACAACTCTTGTCGTAATGATAATGTCATTGCAAAGTGTTAGTGAAAATGACATGCCAAAGCATTGATGGAAATGACATGCCAAAGCATTGGTGAAAATGGCATGTCAAAGCATTAGTGTAAATGACATGCTTTGGATCCAAAAATGAATTGCATCTTTTGGGGTCCACGCCCCTATAAAATTCATCGATGAAGATGTTAAAAAGATGACATGCCAGATCACTTTCACACGTGATTGAATAGCATCTTTGGCATCGAATATTTTGTTGGGCGGTGGATGTTGCATCAAACTCTATTTTTGAGATAAAAATTAAGATAGCTCCTTTATCAGTGAAATTTTTAAATCTCTGTGTCCGCAAAAACGAAAAAGTCCATTAGTGTTTTCATTGCTGTGGAAATGACCCGCAGAAAAAGCGATAAAATACGCGATATTTTCCCAGCAAAATTTTATGGAAGTGGTTTCATGAGATGTCATGATTTCACTGAATCTTTTGCATTGGTTCAAATGAAGTCGTGAAAGATCCGATCTTTTCATCAGCATTTGAACCCATTCAAAGGAAGTCCTGATAGATCCGATCTTTTCATCAGCATTTGAAACCATTCATAGGAAGTCGTGATAGATCCGATCTTTTCATCAGCATTTAAACCCATTCCATCGATCCAATAGAGATGAATTTTGTGTTTTTATTTATAAACATGTATATTTTACGTTTAAAGCTATAAGATTTATTGTGGAAGACCTAATCATTGAACTAAAAATAGAATCGGACTGCACTCTTTGGTATTATAAAAGTTTCCTTGCCTGGTCTAGAGAACCCTGCTCTATAGAACCTTAAAAACAAGTCGATTTGTACATCCCTACAAAATCAAAGAGTGTATATTTCCAAAATGTTGTAAAATTTAATTCACGAAATAGGCATTTGCCGCCGTTGGGTCCGTGTCGAAATCGGTGATGGGAAGTAAGAAACTCTTTGTAAGATTAATCAAAATCAGTTGCGGAGAAATTAAACTCTGTTGCGAGCAGCAGCGGTGCTTAAACTGCGTTGGAAGGCCGGAAGTCAAGTATCTCACTAAAGTTCTCAACATGTCGCTAGCCACCCACATCGTTCCCGAAGTCTGGAATATAGGCCAGCTACTGAAGCATGGCAAGGATGCCAGCGAAGACCTATTTCGCTTTTGTCGCACGTTGCAAAGGCCTTTGGGGCTTTAGTCCTTCCCAGCATCAGAAATAACTGTCCAGTTACCGATCAATAGCATGGGATCTGTGAGACGCACAGCAAGCCGTGCGATAGAACAGTGATAGTAGCGCTAGATTTATCAAACCCCTTTGATACTTTCAAGCACTCCATGGTGGGCTGATATTGCCGGAACTGTGTAACCTATACCTCTCCTGAGTTCCAACAGCTGCGGAGGGCATTGTGATCGTAACGTATGCGGATGATTGTACTCTTGGCGTCAGGTACCTTCCCTGATGACATTTGTGAACGGCTGCAAGCCTTTTTGCCTGGTCTAGCCACCTTTTTCCACGCGAGGAATATACAAATATCAGCCAGGACGGCAGAGTTGAGAACAATAGAGTTGAATGTCATGGTCGATGGTAGCAGAATTCAGATCACAGATCCAGGCGGGCCAGGGGGATCTTCATGATCTAGAACGACAAGATCAACAAGTTTATCAAGCAGGTTTAAGTAGCATTCACATGAGTGCAGTCGCAGATGCCAAAAACAACTATCGTGTGAATACTGTCCTCGGAGAACATACACCATCTATCGCTGCTGTCAGGACAAAACAGAGTAGTTTTGGTTTAAAGCGCTCGGTATGGTGCAGCCGTCTAAATTCGTATAGGATAATTATAGTTATTTCATAAATTCATTTAAATTAATAAAAAAAATTAATGAAATCATATTTTACTACATTTTCCATTTTCCGAACAAGACGTGAAAATTTCATGCCAAAGGGTTGGTGAAAATGACATGCTAAATAATAGTGAAAATGCTATTCTAGAGAATCGGTTAAGATGACATGCCAAAAGGATTGGTATAGATGTCATGCCAAAGAATTGTTGAAGATGTAATTCCACCGAGTAAGCGAAGATGACATGCTTAGGATCTGAAAATGAATTGCATCTTTTGGGGGTCACGCTCTTGTAAAAAGAATGAGTGAAGATGCTAAAAAATGATATTCCATTTCACTTGCACCCATTCTTGAATAGCATCTTTGGCATCGAACATTTTGCTGGGGCTGTATTGTTATGTTGTTTAGATTTGGGTTTAAATTGTTTTTGTTTTTTTTTCCAAAACCTGGACCTATGTTCACAATTTTTTGTTCATAAGGTTTGTGACTACTGGGAACCTTAAATACCAAATTACAGGCAATTCCGGCCGAAAATGTATATAAATTAAATCGTGTGGTACCGCTAAATGGGGGCTATAGGAAAAACTAGGCCCACATTCATGATTTTATGGCTAAAGTAGTTTTACTTATTTTAAGCATTTTCAGAAAAAATCAGATCGATATTCGTGCTTTTTTGGCTAACGTAGTTTTACTTATTTTAACATTTACAGAAAAAGTCAGATCGATCCGATGGTTATAAATATTTTTGTCGCACCTTTCCATACAAGTGGGACCACTGTGCAACAATATTTGACATCCATCTATAGTATAATAATATAGTGGAATATTTACGCACTATGCCCTTATTATCAAAAATCTTTATTTAAATAATGCGCAAATATTTTGTCACAATATCCAGCCCTCTTTTATTGTCAGCTACGATGAGCTTTAATATACGACCTACAACTCCTGAGTGTCAAAGCCAATAGACCTTGTCTATGCATATCCTGTTTTTGTGAACCCTTCATATTTTCCGATCAATATAATACAAAATTTGAATAAAAATTTTTATTACATTACCGGCCCTTTGTTGGTGAAACGAGTTTTTGTTTTTGCTGTTATTTGTGTGTCTGAGGTATCATGGCATTGTTGTCCTCCAGACTGCTATATGAACCATAACCCATGTTATTTGAGATCTCTGCACGGTTACATCGTCCTGTAAAAACAATTTTGTTTTTCATCTTTCACCCATACACTTATATGTACATACAAACATACATACAATGTGTTATGTTATGATATCCTTTTGTCACCTTTTTGGTCACAAAGTGTCATTTATAGCACTTTGTTCATGTGGGCAATGGTGGTAACAAGTATAGGTGCACCTATACCATGGTGGTGTGAATTGTGTGTGTTGGTTGGATGTGGTGGGGATGGTGATGATGGTTGGCCCTCGTGAAATGATGACGATAATGATAGCAACCTTTACTGTAATGGTAATAACATTGACAATGCGCCGGATGATGATAGTGTGTTATTGTCTCCGTCAATGGGCGTTGTACTTTGGCAGTGTTTAGTGGTCTTGGCTTGACACTATGCTGATATTACAACATTGTTTTGGTTTGTTTATGTTGTTGGGTAAACTTTATGACAATTTTACATAGAAGGTAAAATATGAGTATGTATGTATTGTGTATGTAGAATTTGACTAGGTTTTTCAAAGACTTGCTTGCTGTTTCATACAGCCATATCTTAATTTTGCTAGACTTGGCCGACAATGAGAGCAGAGTTCATATTTTTAGTAAGGAGGGGGAAAATGCTGTTGCAGATATATAAAATGTCTCTAGTCTAATAATAACATTGTAAGTAACGGATTAGTCAAAAGGGGAAAAGTGTTTTGGAATGATATAAAGTTGCATAATTAAAATTCATCGATTGGAATTTGTAAACATATTTATACCCCTTTTATGCTTAGTGTTAAGTTAACTTAGTAGTAAAGGCTACAATCAAAGAGCCTTAACTAACGGCGCCTCATCATATTGCCCTATTATGACGGGCACTTTAAAAGTTGACTTCAACTTAACCGTCCGTAGTCCGTAGTCACACGTTAAAATGAAATATCGATAATATCTAATGTTGGGAATATCGATAGTTTGTCAGCTCTAAAGTGACTGCAAAGGGCCCGACTCTACGAGAATTCTTAGATGTTTAAACCCTCCACCATAGCACAGGTGTGGCACTTCCCAGGGAAGGTGTGACAAAAATACTTCTATATAATCACGGTGCTCTTGAACCAAAATTAAATGGAAGTTACTTACACCTGGGAAGTTTTTGCGGATTCTGAAACTACAACGTTCATAGATGAGAAAAATAAAAAAACAAGAATAATCGCCGGAACGCATTTTTAATTAAATCGTGACTCAATTTGACATTTTTAAGTGTTTTTAGGTTTTCACGATTTTGCTTGAAAACCGCAGCGGTCGCCATTGACGATGAAGTCCTAACCGGCATCATTTTGTAGAATTAGGGTCTGACGATTTCACCCACCCACAAACCGTTATTTTTCCCGGATGAAGTGACAGCTCTTTAAACTCTTTAAGTTGCTCTTCTTCCAAAATGTGGCAATTTCGCTTCTTTGCATACCTTTAAAGCCAGAAGTGTGCCTCATCACTGAACAAAATTAGACTCAAAACACACTCCCCACATAAAGCGAACTTTCGTAATAAAGTTGAGCAATTTGTAAACGTTGTAGAGGCGTAAGCTTTCCCATGATAAAATGGCAAACTGTACTAAACAAAAATAACATGAACACGCGACTCACGCGTGATCTGTCAAAAAAAAAAAGGCTGTTGAAAAAAGTACCTCTTGTTGGATCACCCGTGGATGTAGCACCACACACTATTTTTTGGGATAAAATAAATATAGCTCCATTATCAGTGAAATTTTTAAATCTCTGTTTCCGAAAAAGGAATATGCTGTAACAGTTTTTTCATTGAAGTGGAAGTGATCCGCAGAAAACGCGATAAAATGCACGATATTTTTAAAGACAAATTTAGGTGATTTTCCTACTTCGAAAATTCTCGTATCTCAATTTTTAGTAGTTGGATTTCCACGAGTAATGTTTTATTAGCTCCGGAATGTAAAAATCTAAAAATTGCAACTAAGTACGAGAATGACAATTTTAAAAATTTTTCTGTTCCCAAATATAATTTCTACCATGTTATGCACCCAAGTGGGAAAGCAAGAGGTGGATCAGGTATTATAATAAGTGAAACCATAAAACACCACCAAGGTACTCACTATTGTACAAATGAAATACAGGCTACAAATATTACTGTACAAAGTGCGCAAGGTCCATTAACAGTATCATCACTTTACAGTCCACCAAGGCATAACATAACGAAAGAACAATATATTAGTTACTTCAATACTCTTGGCAACAAGTTCATTGCGTGCGGAGATTACAACGCAAAACACACTCTTTGGGGGTCTCGACTCACTACTCCCAAAGGTAGGCAATTGTATTTTGCTATACAAGAGCTGAATCTAAGTACGATTTCACCAAACTCTCCTACATATTGGCCCACTGACCAAAATAAGGCACCGGATCTTATAGATTTTTGTGTCTCTAAGGGTATTCCAGAAACTTCTGTAACCTGTCTAACTAGCTATGAGTTATCGTCTGATCACTCTCCAGCATTCCTGACATTGCATACACATCAGATTGAACAGTACCAAAAATGCAAACTACACAATAAGAGAACAAACTGGCACTACTTTCGTTATCTTGTTAGTAAAAATTTAAACCCAAAGCTATCTCTAAAAACAGAGGAGGAAATCACGGAGAGTATTGAACATCTTGTATATGTTATACAGAACGCTTCATGGAACTCCACCCCCGAAAAAAGTTTCAAAAATACACCAACAGTTCCGAACTCAGTTCGTAAAAAAATATCTGAAAAAAGAAAGGCTAAAAAGCGGTGGCAGCAAACCAAGTCACCTGAAGATAAACGTACTCTAAACACAGCTACATCAGAACTTAAAAAACTACTAAAAACTCTAAATGACAGGCAAATCGAGCAAGAGATTCGGAACTTGGGGCCAACTAGTTCATCAGATTATTCTCTATGGAAAATATCGAAGAGGACCAAACATCACAAAACACGAACTACCCAATTCGGAAGAGTGACAACAGCTGGACGAAAAGTAACTCGGAAAAGGCTGCCACGTTTGCCAATTACTTGTACGATGTTTTTACACCCAATAGTACTGAAAAAACTCCACCTTATATTGAAACTTTTCTAAATCAAACATACCAACTTGATCTACCTATAAAAAAGTTTACAAAAATTGAAGTTTCACAAGAATAAAGAATCTGAAAACAGCCAAAGCTCCTGGCTATGATTTAATTACACCAAAAGTACTGAAAGAGCTCCCACAAGAAGGTATAAATCTAATTACTTATGTCTTTAACGCTTGTTTAACCCGTAACTTTGTTCCACCACAATGGAAAGTGGCCCAAATTTCTATGATTCAAAAGCCTGGTAAACCAGTTGATCAAGTGACTTCTTATAGACCAATTAGTTTACTTCCCATTCTCTCCAAAGTTTTGGAATCATTGTTTCTCAAAAGACTAATGCCAATCATTGAAGATAAAAAAATAATTCCACCTCATCAATTTGGTTTCCGAAAAAAACACGGAACAATAGAACAAATTCACCGTCTGGTAGAAACAATTAATTCTGCATTTGAATCAAAGAAATATTGTACTTCTGCATTTTTGGACATTGCACAAGCCTTTGACAAAGTGTGGCATGATGGATTACTATATAAAATTAAAAGTCTCCTTCCTATAAACTATTTCTTATTTATCAAATCATATATACAGAACAGATTCTTCTATGTTCATGAGACAAATGAAATGAGTTCATTAAAAACCATCAGAGCCGGTGTTCCCCAAGGCAGCGTTATGGGACCAATATTGTACCTACTTTTCACAGCTGACATTCCGCAATCTGATACTACAGTTATCGGTACATTCGCCGACGACACTGCTGTTCTTGCCGTGGATAAAAATCCGTCAGTGGCAAGTGAGTTACTTCAAAATTACCTAGGTACACTTAGTAACTGGCTAAAGAGGTGGCGTATAAAAGCCAACGAAACCAAATCAACACATGTTACATTCACACTCAATCACGGAAGCTGTCCTCCAGTCCAAATGAATCAAATTGAACTTCCAAAGAAAAGTGAGGTCAAATACTTGGGCATGTACCTAGATAAAAAACTTAGTTGGAAAACTCATATCAAAACAAAAAGAAAAGCTTTGGATATTCAAATCAACAAAATGAACTTTCTTATTGGACAAAATTCAAAAATGTCACTTGAAAATAAGCTACTTATTTACAAATGGTTCCACAATCCTATACACGGCTTCAAAATGTAAGCATCATTTAATGGTAAACACAAATCAAATTTTGAAAAGTTATACATTAGTGAGGTGATTTTTATTTAGTTGGCTTCTACATTTACGTTGTCAAAAAAACGTGAAAATATGGTTTAATCTTAAATCGAGAGAAAACAATAATATACATGTTGGCTTTAACCCATTTTTAACCATATAGCCACAGCTTCCACGCAAATTAACTTTTAAGGCCAATATTTTTTGCCAAGTTTAAAAACATTTCATTTTATCCAAAAGCATTTAATTTGTATAATGTACAACCACAGTTATAAAAGGGTCATAAAAGGGTAAACGTTGGCTTCAGCTATGCTAAGTCGAGTATGTCCGTCTGTGATAATCACTCTAGCATCCATATCCGCTGAAATTTTTGAAAGAAGCGTTTTTGTGTACACGCAAATCAAGTTCTATGATGGACCATATCGGTCGACGTTTAGGTATAACCGCCCGATTTCAGATATTGTGACGTTTTCAGGTACATTTTCTGACCGAATTAGCTATAATTTGGCATTTAGGGTTCAATACATACATATGTTAAAACAACATCGCCGAAGGGACAAGGGAGACTTCTCTCATATAAGAGAGTGCACGCCTTTTTATATTGGCTCAATGATATGCACGGTGCGCCTTAACTAATTTTAAATGGAAGGTGCTTACACCTAGGAAGTTTTTGTAGATTGTTTTATAAGGAGGCGATACAGTCAGTGCATTGTCTCAATTTGAACTTCTATATCTCAAAAACAGTAAAACCTACGAAAATATCATAAAGTTCAATCTTGTGGAGAATTTTTAGAGCTAAAACATTTTTCTAGGCCCATTTACTCGTAAATCGGACTCGCGGTTTTCAAGCAAAATCGTGAAAACCTAAAGAACCCCTAAAAATGTGAACTTCAACTGCGATTTATTTGAAAATCCCTCCGGCGATTTTTTGTTTCTTGATATTTTTCATATATGAGCATTGTAGTTTCAGAATCTGCATAAACTTCCCAGGTGTAAGCATTCCATTTAAATTTGGTTAAGGCACACCGTGTATGGGAACTACTTTTTATCGCCGAGTCCGAACGGTGTGTTTTACGACTCCACTTGTAGTGAAGTTTTTCATGGCTGAAATAATCAGGAAATGCCATCAGGGATCGAACCGCAGATTGGACTGAGTGTAAGGCGGAAGTACTGACCACTGCACCACGGTGGTTCATTTAGCGTTCCTAGTGGTCAAAAAACGTATCTTACAAACATTGTGAACATAGTTCCATGTTTTGGTATAGTCCACATATAATAGTAGATTTCAAAAAATATACACATCTAAAAAAAACTTGTGAACATATCTACCAAAATTTGGGGGCATATGTCCACGTTTTGGTATAGCTTCCGTAGAATGGTACAGCCCGATTCCAGATATTCTGACGTTGTTGGCTACATTTTAAGACCGAATTAGCTGTAAATTGGCACTTAGTGTACCTAATGGCACAAACACCTATTATGTAATTTGGCATTTGATGTTCTTAGTGTTTAGAAAACTTCTCCACTAAAAATGTTGGACATATGCCAATGTTTAGGTATAGCCCACATATAACGGCACAGTCCAATTTCAGGTATTTGGAAGTTATTAACGATATTTTTGGTCAAAATTAGATTTAATTTGGTATTTACGGTTCAAAGTGGTTAAAAACTTCTCCAACAAAAAATTCGAACACGTTTTGATATGGCCTCATAAAACGGTAATAACAGTACGAACGGTTTCCCGTTTTTATACCCTCCACCATAGTATGGAGGGTAAATAAGTTTGTTTTTCCGTTTGTAACGCATTGAAATACTCATTTGCGACCCTATAAAGTATATATATTCTTGATCAGGTTAAAATTCTAAGTCGATCTGTGCACGTCCGTCCGTCCGTCCGTCTGTGGTAATCACTCTAGCATCCACAAAAATGGAGCTAGGAAGCTGAAATTTTGGGAAAATGCGTCTTTTGTTTGCAGGCAGGTAAAGTTCGGTGATGGGCTATATCGGTCCACGTTTTGGTATAGCCCCCATATAACGGTACCCCCCGATTTACGGTATTTTGACGACATTTAGGGTTCTTAAGTGTCAATAAAGTTATATAACAAAACTTGTGGACATAGGTCCACGTTTTGGTATAGCCCCCATATAACGGTACCCCCCGATCTACGGTATTTTGCCGTTTTTAGCTACATTTTCAGACCGATTTAGCTATAATTTGACATTTAGGACTCTTAAGTGTCAATAAACTTATATAACAAAAGTTGTGGACATAGGTCCACGTTTTGGTATAGCCCCCATATAACGGTACCCCTCGATTTACGGTATTTTGACGTCTTTAGCTACATTTTCAGACCGATTTATCTATAATGTTACATTTAGCGTTATTAAGTGTAATAAAATTATATAACAAAAGTTGTGGACATAGGTCCACGTTTTGGTATAGCCCCCATACAACGGTACCCCCGATTTACGGTATTTTGACGTTTTTAGCTACATTTTCAGACCGATTTATCTATAATGTGACATTTTGGGTTATTAAGTGTCAATAAACTTACATAACAAAAGTTGTGGACATAGGTCCACGTTTTGGTATAGCCCCCATATAACGGCACCCCCGATTTACGGTATTTTGACGTTTTTAGCTACACTTTCAGACCGATTTAGCTATAAATTGACATTTAGGGTTCTTAAGTGTCAATAAACTTATATCACAAAACTAGTGGACATAGATCAATGTTTTGGAATAGCCCCCATATAACGTTACCGCCCGATTTCAGGTATTTTGACGATTTAAGTCGCATTTCTAGACCGAATTAGCTATAATTTGATATTTAGGGTTCTTAGTGACCACAAAACTTCGAAATAATTATTAATGTAGGTCCATGTTTTGGTATAGCCCCATATAACGGTACCTCGGTATAACGGATTTCGTTATTCCCATATAACGGATTTTCGGTATTTTGAGAATTTTACCTATAAGTTTTAACCGAATTATCTGTAATTTGAACATTCGACATTTGAAACCTCTCCACCAAAAATTGTCAAGAAAGGTCGATGTATTGATAAAGCTCCCATATAACGGTACCTCCCGATTTTCAGTAATTTGATGATTTTAACTACAATATTAAACCGAACTAGCAGTAATTTGACATTTGAAGTTCTTAGTGGTCACAACACCTCTCCGTAAAAAATTATCAACATAGGTCCATGTTCAATATAGCTTCCATCTAACGGTACCTCCCAATTTTCAGTAATTGGCAATTTTAGCTAAAATTTTTAACCGAACTAACTGTAATTTGACATTTGAAGGTTGTAGTGGTCACCACACATCTGCATCAACAATTTTCAACATAGCCCCAATATAACGATACTTCTCGATTATCGGTACTTTGAGGATTTTACTTAAAATGTTTAACCGAACGTAGGTCCATGTTTTGGTATAGCCCCAAAACAAACTTCCCGATTTTCCGTACCTTTATTTTTTGGACGAACTTTCTGTAATTTGAAATTTAAAAGCCAACAAAAATTGTTATTTTAAGTTCATATTTTCGTATATCCCACATACCTCCGAACTAACTGTTAATGACATTTGAAATTCCCACGTTATGTACCGATTTTCGGTATTTTGAGGATTCTAGCTACAATTTTTAACCGAATTAGGAGTTATTTAACATTAAAGGCGCCCATCAAAAGCTGTCAACATAGGTCCATGTTTTATTATAACCCCTATATAACGGTACCTCCCAATTTCTAGCCAACCAAAAATTGTCAACATACATTGTTAGATATAGGTACTATAAAAAGGGCCTCCCGAATGAAGCATTTTATGTACATTATCTGACATTTTAACGTACCCACTTAAAGTTGGGGACAGGAATGAAAACTAATTATTCCATTTTAGTTCACAATATTTTATGGTGGAGGGTATGAAAAGTTCGGCCCGGCCGAACTTAACGCTTTTTTACTTGTTTAGTTTATGTTTAAATTTTCGGGCAACATTGGATGTTATTTGGCATTTATGGTTCTTAGTGGTTAAATGCTACTCCATCAGGTATTTTCAAGTTTTTAGCTGACCGAATTAGCGAAAATTCGGTATGTTCATTAGAGTTATGACTTTTTGACATTTTTCCTCAAAAATGATTTCCTGTAGCAGGGATGAATGAACTTTTGCCTATTAAAAAAAATTATTTTTTGAAAAAATATTTTTTTTTTTAAAAAAATATTTTTTGTTGCACGAATGAATAAATATAAGCCTACTAATAACTATAATAATTTTTTGTTTTTTGTTAAAAAATTATATTTTTGAATAACATTGAATGACATTTTGACGATTCTCAGAATTGAAGAAAAATAGTGAGAAATAAATTTTATGTCATTTTAATTATCTCATGTGGCTCTAAAGTTTATTTTCAATTATATATCTTTTTTCAGTGACTTCAAAAAATTGTCCATAATTTTGATAAATTCAAATTTTAAAATCATTTTGTGCGTGAGGTTTTTTCACCGAATCACCTTATAATTAAGATTTTATGTAATCTTATGGCAAAACTCATCACGCTATGATCAGGGATATGAGGCTGTAAAAAAGTCATAACCCTAATGTTCATAGATAATAGAAATCCCATAACATCCCGGAAGGGACAAGGGAGACATCTCTCATATCAATGAGTGCACGCCGACTCATATTGGCTCAATGATATGGGACCTACTTTTTATCGCCGAGTCCGAACGGCGCGTCATACGACACCACTTTTAGAGAAGTTTTTCCATGGCAGAAATACCCAGGATATGTCGCCAACATTACTGAGGGGGAATTTTGCCATCGTTGAAAATTTATTGATGTTGCTTGGCCTGGGATTCGAAACCGCAGACCTTCTGAGTGCAAGGCAGAAAAATCCAAAAACAGGAAAAAATCGCTGGAGGGAATTTTAAATAAATCGCGGTGAAAGTTCACATTTTTATTTATAGCCCACACAACAGAAATATCGCTTATAACGACATATCGGTAATAGCGACCCATTTAGTCGGTCCCTTGACATTCGTTATAAGTGATTGCGAATGTAGTTGTATTCAGAACCACAAAAACTACCTGCGAACAATTTGGAAAACTATCCTCGACCAGTTTTTGAACTAGACTCAAGTATTTTTGTTTTTTAACTGATATTGTCCATATTCAAACTTTTGTGTGTCAGAGTTTTTGTCATTAATTGGGGTCAAAACGATTGCCTTTGGTAAAAATCCAAAACTCGACATTGAACTTTTAAGGGAATAAATAGAGCGAATGAATATATCAATAAATTTCATTTATGAATTTGTTGGAAGAAATATTGCGATGTTTAAAGTTTGAACCAAGTCGGTTACTCCCTTCGAGATCTGTCGTCCTAGTCACCCAGACGGACGGCTAAATCGTCTTCAGATTGTCTGCAACGGATTTGGTGTAAAATACATATAGCTCATTTCACAGAGTGACACATTTAAAAACAAGTAAAAAAGTATCAGTCGGCTTTGCCGACAGAGATATACCCTCAGCCTATGTGAATTGAATTTTCAGAATTTTTGTGGCACTTTTTGGACATTTGAACTTGCCGACAAAAATTTGGAGGAGGAAGGAATGAACCGACAAAGTCCTGGATCTTCTCTTGTCATATCTTTCGATAGATATCGCACCCACTAGTCACATCAGTGGATCATTCTATAACTTTTGGACCAGTATGCTAGGAAGCATGGACTTGTCTACGGAAAACATAATATCGTTGTAAACATCGCCACAACGAGCAGCATCGGTATATATTTCCAAATGATATTCGAACAGGGCTGCTTAGTCGGTCGGTTTTCTCAAGAAGTATGGACTTACCCCTAAAACTTTTGTCGTTGTATTGGAGGCAGCGAATGCAAGTTGCAAATTTTTCCGAACATTTTTCAACTTTTGTGGGGGAGGTACCGGAAGGTGTGGACCGATATAACCCATCTTCAGTCTTAAACTAACATAAGTAAGTCCAAATTTTGGACCAAAATTGGTTCATAAGTTCGAGAGTTATCGCTCGCACCAGCCAGACAGACGGACGGACATTGCTAAATCGACTCCAAATTGTCTGAAACAGATTTGGCCCAAACATACTTGGTGACTAAAACCATTATTTCGATGAGGCACATGTTGCCCGTATGAAAGTGTATATACCCTCGGTAGCATAAAGGATGAAGGTATAACAAGTAAAAAAAGCGTTAAGTTCGGGCGGGCCGAGCTTTTCATACCCTCCACCATTAAATATTCTGAACTAAAATGGAATAATTAGTTTTCATTCCTGTCCCCAACTTTAAGTGGGTACGTTAAAATGTCAGATAATGTACATAAAATGCTTCATTCGGGAGGCCCTTTTTATGGTGCCTATATCTAACTATGTATGTTGACAATTTTTGGTGGGCTAGAAATTGGGAGGTACCGTTATATAGGGGTTATAATTAAAAACATGGACCTATGTTGACAGTTTTTGATGGGAGCCTTTAATGTCAAATAACTCCTAATTCTGTTGAAAATTGTAGCTAGAATCTTCAAAATACCGAAAATCGGTACCTAACGTGGGAACTTCAAATGTCATTAACAGTTAGTTCGGAGGTATGTGGGCTATACGAAAATATTAACTTAAATGAACAATTTTTGTTGCAGAATTTTTGTTGGCTTTTAAATTTCAAATTACAGAAAGTTCGTCCAAAAAATAAAGCTAAGGTACGGGAAATCGGGAGGTTTGTTTTGGGGCTATACCAAAACATGGACCTACGTTCGGTTAAACATTTTAAGTAAAATGGGGACTATGCTGTAAATTGTTGATGCAGATGTGTGGTGACCACTACAACCTTCAAATGTCAAATTACAGTTAGTTCGGTTAAAAATTGTAGCTAAAATTGCCAAATTACTGAAAATTGGGAGGTACCGTTATATGGGAGCTATATCCGAACGTGGACCTACGTTGACAATTTTTGATGGAGAGGTGTTGTGACCACTAAGAACTTCAAATGTCAAATTACTGCTAGTTCGGTTTAATATTGTAGCTAAAGTCATCAAATTACTGAAAATCGGGAGGTACCGTTATATGGGGGCTTTATCAATACATCGACCATTCTTGACAATATTTGGTGGAGAGGTGTGGTAACCACAAAGAATTTCAAATGTCAACTGTTCAAATTACAGAAAATTCGGTTAAAAATTTTAGGTAAAATTCTCAAAATACCGGTAACGTTATATGGGGCTATACCAAAACATGATCCTATGTTCATAATTTTTTCGAATATAAGTTTTTTAGTCACTAAGAACCCTATATATCAAATTATAGCTAATTCGGTCTAGAAATGTGATTTAAAACGTCAAAATACCTGAAATCGGGCGGTAAAGTTATATGGGGGCTATTCCAAATTATAGACCTATGTCCACTAGTTTTGTTATATAAGTTTATTGACACTTAAGAACCCTAAATGTCAATTTATAGCTAAATCGGTCTGCAAATGTAGCTAAAAACGTCAAAATACCGTAAATCGCGGGTACCGTTATATGGGGGCTATACCAAAACGTCGACCTATGTTAACAACTTTTGCTATATAAGTTTATTGACACTTTAGGACCCTAAATGTCAAATGATAGCTAAATCGGTCTGAAAATGTAGCTAAAAACGTCAAAATACCGTAAATCTGGAGTACCGTTATATTGGGGCTATACCAAAACGTAGACCTATGTCCACAACTTTTGTTATATAAGTTTACTGACACTTAAGAACCCTAAATGTCAAATTATAGCTACTTCGGTTTAAAAATGTAGCTAAAAACTTCAAAATACCGTAAATCGGGGGGTACCGTTATATGAGGGCTATACCAAAACGTGGACCTATGACCACAAGTTTTGTTATATAAGTTTATTGACACTTAAGAACCCTAAATGTTAAATTATAGCTAAATCGGTCTAAAAATGTAGCTAAAAACGTCAAAATACCGTAAATCGGGGGTTACCTTTATATGGTGGCTATACCAAAACGTGAACCTATGACCACAAGTTTTGTTATATAAGTTTATTGACACTTGAGAACCCTAAATGTGAAATTATAGCTACATCGGTCTGCAAATGTAGCTAAAAACGTCAAAAACCCGTAAATCGGGGGGTACCGTTATATGGGGGCTATACCAACACGTGGACCTATGTCCACAAGTTTTGTTATATAAGTTTATTGACACTTAAGAACCCTAAATGTCATATTATAGCTAAATCGGTCTGAAAATTTAGCTAAAAACGTCAAAGTAACGTAAATCGGGGGGTACCGTTATATAGGGGCTATACCAAAACGTAGACCGATATAGCCCATCATCGAACTTGACCTGCCTGCAAACAAAAGACGCACTTTCCCAAAATTTGAGCGTCCTATCTCCATTTTTGTGGATGCTAGAGTGATTACCACAGACGGACGGACAGACGTGCACAGATCGACTCAGAATTTTACCCTGATCAAGAATATATATACTTTATAGGGTCGCAAATGAGTATTTCAATGCGTTAAAAACAAACTTAATATACCCTCCATACTATGGTGGAGGGTATAAAAAGTTTCGAGAAATTGCGTTTTAATTTGCCAATTGACTTCTCAACATAAAAAATAATTATTACACAAAAATTAACATAACTTAATTGGACCAATTTTTTAAAGAGCTACCCAGATATAAGTTCTAAATGTGTGTGCAAGGTCAAAAAAACTTTTTTGTAGATTTATATCAAAACTCTTAGTTGTAGAGAAAATAGAAATTGCTAACGCAGAAAACGCATTTGTTGAGTTATGCCGACTCTAACACCGTTATTTCAATGAACAAGTATTAAGTCTCTGAACCACTTGCTGGCTTTATACCATAACCATAATATTTATGGGGATTATCATTTTTTGATCCGTTCACCTTGGCATATCGTATCTTCTTATTAAGTTTTTAACTAAAAAGTATCCATGATATCTGTCACTTTACCTGAAACCTTGTTTAATATTGAGCGGAATCAAAAAACAATGTTTTTGTTGGGGTAATATAAAAGTGTTTCTACATCGTAGGGAACCAAGAAAAATTATTAATGTATGTGTGGAGCATATTTTAAATACACAATTCAAATGTTGGTTCGTCCCTTCCAAGTAAGGCAAATATATATACACAAATGCCAAAATATATCCCCACATGTAAATGCATATGACAAACGTCAATGTATTGTCTATTGTTATGGTTGTTTATGATATTTTCCCTGCTTGCAATGTAATAACGAACATACACTTGAATATATATACATACATACACATGTGCCAAGTCACTCAACCAATACCCCTAATCATGAAATGACTTTTATTACCAGAAACCCAATATAATGATAACTTTCAATAAAACTTTCCCCCATTTTATGGTTGTTCAGGTCGTTTCCATACCGTGCTCCACTGTTCTCAGTAATTCCAGAGGAATGGGGTCAAGGGGTTGTGTTGATCTCACAACAAGGGTTTGGGCCTCTAACATTGGGCCAAGAAGGGCGTACGGTTCTTGTCGTGTAATAAAATATTGTTGGGTTAACTTTGAAAATTCATTATTGGTAATAAATAAGTATTGTGTGGCACTGTTGTTGTCGTCCTTGCTGTCGTCACCACTGTCATACATACGCATGCATATGTATGTATTGTGTGCATTTAATGGCAAAAGTGCCATGTAATCAATAAAATTTATTTTGCGGATAAATAATTTAACGATTAAACGGTCATAAATTCTATAACAAAAAAAGAAAATATTGTATTTTGCATTGGGGATTATAAATTTTTATCGCCGCATCGCATTACCAAAATTGGTGTCATAATGTATTTTAGAGCAGTTATATTAAAGTTTGTTGGCTAGTAATAAAATTGGGTGTGTTGCTGGTGTGTGACATTTATGACAAAATGTGATAGTAGAAGCATGTAGATAAACTCATTGTAGTTCTATTCATAACTATTGTAAATGAGTTGAAAAAAATTTCCACAATTTCAGCAAAGAAATATTTAAATTTTCAAAATTTATCTTTTTCTACTTATTTGACTTGAGGTCAGAAAAACTGAAAAGTCAGAAAATTTGCAGTTTTTTCAATTTTGTTTTGTATTTCCAATAATTCGACTTTCGGGATTTTGTTTCACTTTAAAAGTTTCGAAATTTCAAAATTTAATATAAATAGTTTTAACAACACCAACCACATCATTCCTCCAACCTCCCTCCCCCATTTTGGAAATTGTAATTTACAAACGCTTTCTATTAAAATCCCTTAATGACACACCATAATCTAATTCATTTCAACTTGGCAGATTAATGCAATTGAAAATGTTCTTAATTTATATTTAAATGCTATAATTGTCAATGACAAAATGTTGTAATTGTGTTCTGCAGCAACGAATGTTGTGGCAAACGGAATTTGGCGAATATCAGCAGTTGAATGTAACATCAAAAGAATTTTGTTAAAACCATATAAAAATTTAAATAGCATTTAATCTAATATCCTTATTTGAGGTAAGAAATGGGGAGAGAAGAACACATAGCCAGCAGGTTGCACTTAGCATAGTATCAACCACCAAAATTGGTGAACAGTGGCACGGAATCGTGAAAATAAAAACCATGTTTTTATGCATGGGTAGTAAAAACAACAACCAGTACAATCAGCTGTTCGAATATGTTTATTGTTTAATTTGATCACTTAGTTACAGTAGTGGTTGTGCAGTAGCGGCTTAAATAAAATTTGCTTAAGCCTCAGAAGACAGATTTTGTTACAGAAACAGAGATTGAAGATTTGTCTGAGAAAAATATTCTTACAAGAGAAAAATGAACAGCTCTCAATAAATATTTTCCCCAAAGGCAACGTCGCAACAAGCTCGCACATTATTGCAAAGAGGAGTCTCTAAAACAGTTTGTACAGCCTGGAAACGTTAGGGTCATTAGAAAAATGTGAATGGACTTGTCAACAAAAAATATATATCGTTGTAGTCAGAATAATACCGACTACTTTTGATGACAAATTCTTCAAATTGGATGTCTTCTAAAGAAAACAGAAGACCTTTAATTACACTGTGAACCGAAATTTTGGGGGGTGGAAAATTCTTATTGGAGATGAAAGCCCTTGTTGAGTATATACAGAACCCCGAAGGACAGATTCGCCGTGAGTCGAACTTTCGCGATATGGCGTGATGAATATTTTGCTGGAGACCCTAAAAGCCATCTGAAATCAGCGTTATATCTTTGTTCGCTGTTGTTTAAGCTTATATTTAAGATGACATGTCTTCAGTCAAATCAAATGAGGATTTTTTTCGTAGAACATTTCGACCTTCTAACTCGCTTCCTTCAATGTCCTTTTCGTCCTTTATTTCAAGAACCGTAATAAAAGTGGTACAAGATGACATTTTTCCGCTTCGAAATATTCTACAAAAATGTGGCTCGGAAGATTTTAGGTACGGTTCCCAAAGACATAAAATCGATAAAATCTTGTTTAAGCGGTTGTTTTTCACTTTTACCCGAATCTTGCTCAGACAGCCCTATATCTATTTATTTCAATATATTATTGTTAACCTATTGGTGACCGAGAATTCTCGGAGTCATTAAAACTGTTGCGTCTCGTTTTGCTAAGCACGTTAATTTAATAATTTTTTGGAATAAAGATCCGGACATCCGAATTATGGAAGCGGTTATTCTGATATTAAAACCGAATTTTTATCCGGTTTTTATGAACCGATTAACCGTATATGTATA
This sequence comes from Musca autumnalis, assembly GCF_047663935.1. NCBI lineage: Eukaryota > Metazoa > Arthropoda > Insecta > Diptera > Muscidae > Musca > Musca autumnalis. Next base: position 191,329,718 of record NW_027411977.1, on the reverse strand, counting down.
TCATTAGAAAGCTATTAAAATTGTCAATCAGATATGATTAATATGCATTAGACATTTTAAGCGGCTTTGGTGCTGGAACAAAAAAACCGTATTTTCGAACCGTTTCTTAACGTTTGTGAGGATACATTTCCGTGCGTGAAAAAAATTATGATCATGACCTGGGGGGTGGAAAATTCTTTTTGGAGGTGAAAGCTCTTTGTGAGGACATACAGAATCCTGAAGGGTAGATCCGCCGTGAGTCCAACCTTTGAGTTAGGGCGGGTTGAATTCTGGGATGGTGGCCCATATTGCAAGTGTAAAAAGTTACGTAACTGAATTTCAAGTGGGTTTAGGGTTCTACTGGACAGTATGTGCTAAGTCAAATCGATTTAAGACGATTTCTTTAGAACATTTTGTGTCTTACTCTTATCCTGCCTTGTTGTTGAAAAAGGTATAAAAATATACTTTAAAAATTCATCCGATTTGGCTAGAGCATATCACAAAATAATCTTACGCCGACATAGCACATATTGTCCCAGTAGAACCCTAAACCCACTTGAAATTCAGTTACGTAACTTTTTACACTTGCAATAATGGGTCACCATCCCAGAATTCAACCCGCCATAACTCAAATGTTGGACTCAGGGCGGATCTGCCCTTCAGGATTCTGTATGTCCTCACAAAGAGCTTTCACCTCCAAAAAGAATTTTCCACCCCCCAGGTCATTATCATAATTTTTTTCACGCACAGAAATGTATCCTCACAAACGTTAAGAAACGGTTCGAAAATACGTTTTTTTTGTTCCAGCACCAAAGCCGCTTAAAATGTCTAATGCATATTAATCATATCTGATTGACAAATTTAATAGCTTTCAAATGATATACATATACGGTTAATCGGTTCATAAAAACCGGATAAAAATTCGGTTTTAATATCAGAATAACCGGTTCCATAATTCGGATATCCGGATCTTTATTCCAAAAAATTATTAAATTAACGTGCTTAGCAAAACGAGATGCAACAGTTTTAATGACTCCGAGAATTCTCGGTCACCAATAGGTTAACAATAATATATTGAAATAAATAGATATAGGGCTGTCTGAGCAAGATTCGGGTAAAAGTGAAAAACAACCGCTTAAACAAGATTTTATCGATTTTATGTCTTTGGGAACCGTACCTAAAATCTTCCGAGCCACATTTTTGTAGAATATTTCGAAGCGGAAAAATGTCATCTTGTACCACTTTTATTACGCTTCTTGAAATAAAGGACGAAAAGGACATTGAAGGAAGCGAGTTAGAAGGTCGAAATGTTCTACGAAAAAAATCCTCATTTGATTTGACTGAAGACATGCCATCTTAAATATAAGCTTAAACAACAGCGAACAAAGATATAACGCTGATTCCAGATGGCTTTTAGGGTCTCCAGCAAAATATTCATCACGCCATATCGCGAAAGTTCGACTTACGGCGAATCTGTCCTTCGGGGTTCTGTATATACTCAACAAGGGCTTTCATCTCCAATAGGAATTTTCCACCCCCCAGACTTTGAGCTCCATTTTGTTGCACAGTGTTATTTTTGAAGGTCTTCTTAAGACAACAGAAGACCTTTGGAGGTTTTCTTAAGGTAACTGAACCCCTCTGGAGGTTTTCTAAATACCTTTAGAGGTCTTCTTAAAACAACAGAAGACCTCTGGAGGTATTCTAAAGACAACAAAAGATCTTTGGAGGATGCTTCAGATAACAGAAACCCTTTGGAGGTCTTCTAAAGCCAACAAAAGACCTTTGGAGGCTTTCTTAAGTCAACAGAAACCCTTTGGAGGTCTTCTATACACAACAGAAGATTTTTGGAGATCTTATTTAGACAGGAGAAGACCTATGGATGCGTTTTATATACAAAAGTAGACCTCTTGAGGCATTCTAAAGTCCACAGAAAACCTGTTGAGGTCTCCTGAAGACAACAGAAGATCTATTAAGGTCTTCTAAAGACAACAGAAGCCCTATTGAGGTCTTCTATAGGCAACGGAAGACCTTCGCAGGTCTTCTTAAGACAACAGAAGACCTTTGGACGTTTTCTAAAGGCAACTGAAGACCTTTATAGGTCTTCTGAAGCCAAGAAAAGACCTTTGGAGGTGTTTTATATACAAAACAAGATCTCTTGAGGCCTTCTAAAGAAAGCAGAAAACTTGTAGAGGTCTTCTATAGACAACAGAAGACCTATTGAGGTCTTCTTAAAACAATAGACGTCTTTGGTTGTCTTCTAAAGCCAACAAAAAATCATTGGAGGTCTTCATAAGACAACAGAAGACCTTTGGAGGTCTTCTAATGGCAACAGAGGAGGTTTGGAGATCTTCTAAAGACAACGGAAGACCTTTGGAGGTTTTCTAAAGGCAACTGAACCCCTTTGGAGGTCTTCTTAAAACAACAGAAGAAATTTTGATGTCTTCTAAAGACAACAAAAGACCTTTGGCGGTTTTCTAAAGGCAACTGAAGGCCTTTGTAGGTCTTCTAAAGCCAAGAAAGGACCTTTAGATGTCGTCTTAAAGTAACAGAAGGCCTTTGGAGGTCTTCTAAAGACAGCAGAAGACCTATTGGGGTCTTCTAAATACATTATAAGACTTTTGGAGATATTCTAAAGACAACAGAAAACCTTTGGAGATCATCGAACGCCAACAGAACTTTTGGGGGTCTTCTTAATCCAACAAATGAGCTTTGGAGGACTTCTTAAGACAACAGAAGCTCTTTGGAGGTCTTTTATACACATCAGAAGATTTTTAGAGTTCTTTATTGGACAGCAGAAGACCTTTGGAGGTGTTTTATATACAAAAGATCTCTAAAGACAACAGAGGACCTATTGGGGTCTTCTAAAGGCAACAGAAGACATTTTTAGGTCTTTTAAGGGCAACCGAATGCCTTTAGAGGTCCTCTAAAGGCAACAGAGGAGCTTTGGAGGTTTTTTAAAGCCTACGGAAGAACTTTGGAGGTCTTCTTAAAACAATAGAAGTCCTTTGGTGGTCTTTTAACGCCAACAGAAAACCTTTGGAGATCTTCTTGAGACAACAGAAGACCTTTGGTGGTCTTCTAACGCCAACAGAAAAACTATGGAAGTCTTCTTAAGGCAACGGAAGACCTTTGGAGGTCTTCTAAAGCCAATAAAAGGCCTTTGGAGGTCTTAAGATAACAGAAGCCTTTTGGAGGTATTCTAAAGACAACAGAAGACCTTTGGGGTCTTCTAAATACATTATAAGACCTTTGGAGATATTCTGAAGACAACAGAAAACTTTTGGAGGTCTTCTAAGGCCAACAGAACTTTTGGGGGTCTTCTTAATGCAACAAATGACTTTGGAGGTCTTCTTAAGATAACAGAATCCCTTTGGAGGTCTTTTATACACATCAGAAGATTTTTAGAGTTCTTTATTAGACAGCAGAAGACCTTTGCAGGTGTTTTATATACAAAATATCTCTAAAGACAACAGAAGACCTATTGGGGTCTTCTAAAGACAACAGAATACCTTTGGATGTCTTCTAAAGACAAGAGAAGACCTTTGCAGGTAATCTTAAGACAACAGAAGACTTATGGGGGCCTTTTATAGGCAACAACAGACCTACTGAAGTCTTCTAAAGACAACAGCAGGCCTATTGAGGTCTTCTGAAGACATTATACTCGTAAGACCTTTGTAGATATTCTGAAGACAACAGAAAACCTTTGGGTTTCTTCTAAAGCCAATAGAACTTTTGGGGGTCTTCTAAAGCCAACAAGAGACCTTTGGAGGTCTTCTTAAGACAACAGAAGGAGGTCTTCTATATACACCAGAAGATTTTTGGATGTATTTTTTAGACAGCAGTAGACTTTTGGAGGTGTTTTATATACAAAAGAAGATATCTTAAGGCTTTCTAAAGACAACAGAAAACCTGTTGAGGTCTTCTAAGGACAACAGAAGACCTATTGAGGTCTTCTTAAGACAATAGAAGACCTCTTGGGGTCTTTTTGACCGGACAAAACTTGGAGTTGATGAGTCATCCGCCGTACAACAATGCCTTGGCACCCAATTAGGGATACGTAATCGAAGTCAAAGATCGACTATTCGATCTTTCGATTTTTACCTTCAACGGAAAAGTCGACTTTTCGATCATTCGATATTCACCTTTAACAAAAACGTCGACTTTTCGATCTTTCGATTATGATCAAAGTCGATTAAAATCGATTTTTGATCGATTTTATAGCTTTTTTTGATACATATCGCGGTCAACAGAGGGCGTTATTACAATATTGTTCATATAAAAAATTTTGGGTAAGAAAATCGAAAGTCGACCATGAAAGGTCGACTTTTCGATTTCTCTATAGCCAAAGATCGACTACGATTTTTAGACTTTTCAAGCCAAAAAGTCGACTAATCGATTAATCGAAAGTCGACTTGTCTATCCCTACACCCAATGACTTCATTTGATTCCCGAACATCAAGACAAAAAGGGGTGATCAACGATTTTCGTCGCCAGAAGATGCTGTTGAAGCGTTCAAAAACCATGTTTGGTGGTGTCCAATCGAAGGGGAGAGGATAGTGCTTCAATAATTGGTTTTAGCGCATGAAGAATGTCTAAGTCATGCTGGAGACTACTTAAGAAAACAATGATACTATTCTTGATGCTAAATACTGATAAGAGCTGGGAGCTTGCTAAGATCTTGGAGCGTGCTAAGCGCTGGGTGCTTGCTATGAGCCGGGAGCTTGCTAAACGCAGGATTGAATCGTGGCTAACTATTATTGTAGACTGCGGAAGAGCCACACGTCTATTCGTACTTGCCAGCTGGTGATCGATATCTTGATGAGGGAAAACTGAAACATACATTCGGGTGGAAACACGAGGTGTATGAGAAATATAGTGGGACATTGATTGTTTTAATATCGTGCGGTACTATCAATTCGGGCCCAATTCGAATTGAGGCGGTCCCGGATACGGCATTCACACTATATATTTGAGCAGTCTGTGCAACTGCATCGGAGTAAATGTTATCCAAGCCTGCTGGATAAGCTCGTTGATCTAGCGGTGCTCGCTTGTAGCCTTGGACCTCTCTCTAGATCATAAAAATCGCTCCTTCCCAATGTTTGCATACCACACTGCTGCCGTATAACTTACCACAGACCGGCTTATTGCTTTGAAAGAGAACAACAAGGCTTCTTTTTCAGCAACCCCAATGATGACGGCTACCGACTTAAGGACCTTGTTTTTACTTCGTATAATATCGTAAATATTAATGAATTTCGCAGACGACTTAAACCTCGAACGTTACTCCCAACACCTTGGGGTTATTGGTGGTCGGAAGCAGGACGTCAATGCGTTCAGGGGGAGCCTCATTTCATCTGTCCAGATGATGAACAATGTGCCAGTTGTAGCGATTGATATTTTAATATTCCTCTTATGGAAGAACTGTCAGTCATATTATATACTTCATCGATTATAGGATCCGACGCCAAGACCGTTGTAGCATCCAAATACATTACGATCTCTATACCATCTGGAGGATGTAGAGTTTTAGAAAGAGGAAAACTAGTTCCCGTGATATCACTCCGCTTTGGGGAACACCCAATTTCTCTCTATGGGTCTTGGACTTCTTATTTCTCTATACTACAAACGCCTGGCAACCACATCTCTAACAACTTGTCATGGATGACGATATCGAAAGTACTTAGTAGGTCAGAAGCCACCATAAATGTTCAGTAGCACGGCCTACTGATATGTGTGGATATGACGTATGCATTTTTCGGAATACATGCTGATGTTGGACTTCTTCGCATCATGGGGAGGAGTTGTGCCTGAATGGGTGTCTAAATAGAGATCGAGGGAACCCCGGGTTCAACTAGTGGTTTAAGCGTTATCCTAGTGTACCTATCCATCTGTTGTACGGCACAGAACATTATGTTACGGTAAAATAGTGTTTTTTCGATAACTGATTTATTATTAGTTTAGATGATAAGGCTGGAGTTTAGTATTTCTATTTAATAAAACATTTTTCTTTCTCCTAGTTTTCGTAGGTCGCACATAGTGATGAGATTAGGAATCGGTCTCATCATCTCTTGTACGGGGTTCTTCTTTCCGTCTCCGGGACGGCCCCTTCTCGAAGATACCTCCCAGTCAATCCGGTTCATTGAAACGTCTGCCTGCCCGTCTGTCTGTTGAAATCAAAATACGACTCGCAACATTTAAAATAGAGCTTTATAGTCTAGTACACACATTGCTATTACTCCTATGATGTTTGGTAATGAAAATAGCCAATTTTCGGTCCACGTTTTGATATAGCCCCCAAAGAACAGAATCTTCTTATTTATTTTAATTTTTCCACAGAACAATACCTTCCGATTTAGGGTATTTTGGAGATTTCAGCCACGCTAACACTGAAAGAAGCTGAGCCGCCGTAGTGCAGTGGTACGCACCTCCGCCTTGAACTCAGAGTGTCCGCGGTATCAGACATCACAATTTTCCATGGTGACGAATCCCCTCAGTTTACATTTTCTGCGTTTTTAGCCATGAAAAATTTCTCTATAAGTGGTGTCGTAAGACACGCCCTTCGGAATATGAATCGGCGTGCACTCATTGATATTAGAAAAGTCTCCCTGGTGCCTTTCCATATGCATGTATGTACAATTTGTATATGTATGTAACAACCGAAATTGCTAACAACTGGACCTCCCGATTTTGGGAATTTTGGATGTTATAGCCAGGTTCTTCAACCGAAATGGGTGCCACCGTGGCATAATAAATATAAACATTGAACGGTAATAAACATTGAACTAATATGAATCGATGTGCACTCATTGGTATGAGAGAAGTCCCCTTGTCCCTTCTGGGATGTTTGTGGAACAATTATTATCTGAAAACAATTATTATTATTAAAATTATAATTATTAGCTAAAATTTGGTATTAATCTTCGTTGGGGGTATACAATATTCCGGCAGAGAATTTTCGGAACAGCTCCTTGTTTTGATAAAGCCGCCGTGGAATGGTAGCGCCCTATTTTCAGTCATTTAAAAGTTTTAACCACATCATCCACCCGAAATCGTTGAAATCTTGTTTCAATATAATATATTTCGATGCGTATACCCTCCACCATAGTATGGAGGGTATATTAAGTTTGTTTTTCAGTTTGTAACGCATTGAAATAAACATTTCCTGCCAATTCTTCTCCTTGGCCTGCCAATTCTGCGTGCACCGCCATGTGGCATGTATTCATACGCCTTTTTAGCGCGTTCATCATCGCTCATTCTTATGATATGGCCTAGCCAACGCAATCGCTGCATCTCGATACGTTTAACTATATTGATGTCGTTGTATAGCAGATACAGCTTGTGGTTCATGCGACGTCGATATTTACCGTCAACGCAGATTGGCCCGTAGATCTTTCGAAGAATTTTTCTCTCAACCACACCAAGCACTGCCATGTCTGCTTGCGCAAGTATCCAGGCTTCGGAGCCATACATCAGCACGGGTAGTATCAGTGTTTTGCAGAGCGTTATTATACCCTACACCACTATGTGGTAAGGGGTATTATGTGTTAGTGCATTTGTATGTAACATACAAAAGGAAGCGAGATAGACCCATAGTTCCTTCTAGGGATATACATAGAATCACTTTCTGAGTCGATTTATGCATGTCCGTCCGTCCGTCCGTCCGTCCGTTCGCAACATACAGGTCGCATTTGTTGACCGATTTCGCTGAAAATTGGGGAACACCATTTTTTTAGCCGTCGGAAGATCAAGTTCGAAGATGGGATATATCGGTCCACGTTTTGGTATAGCCCCCATATAACGGTACCCCCCGATTTACGGGTTTTTGACGTTTTCAGCTACATTTTCAGACCGATTTGGCTATAATTTGACATTTAGGGTTCTTAAGTGTCAATAAACTTATATAACAAAAGTTGTGGACATAGGTCCACGTTTCGGTATAGCCCCCATATAACGGAACCCCCCAATTTACGGTATTCTGACAGTTTTAGCTACATTTTCAGACCGATTTAGCTATAAATTGACATTTAGGGTTCCTAAGTGTCAATAAACTTATATAACAAAATTTGTGAACATAGGTCCACGTTTTGGTATAGCCCCCATATGACGGTACCCCCGATTTGCGGTGTTTTGACGTTTTTAGCTACATTTTCAGACCGATGTAGCTATAATTTGACATTTAGGGTTCTTAAGTGTCAATAAACTTATATAACAAAAGTTGTGGACATAGGTCCACGTTTTGGTATAGCGCCCATATAACGGTACCCTCCGATTTGCGATATTATGACGTTTTTAGCTACATGTTCAGACCGATGTAGCTATAATTTGACATTTAGGGTTCTTAAGTGTCAATAAACTTATATAACATAAGTTGTGGACATAGGTTCACGTTTTGGTATAGCCCCCATATAACGGTACCCTCCGATTTGCGGTATTTTGACGTTTTTAGCTACATTTTCAGACCGATGTAGCTATAATTTGACATTTAGGGTTCTTAAATGTCAATAAACTTATATAACAAAAGTTGTGGACATAGGTCCACGTTTCGGTATAGCCCCCATATAACGGAACCCCCCGATTTACGGTATTTTGACAGTTTTAGCTACATTTTCAGACCGATTTAGCTATAAATTGACATTTAGGGTTCCTAAGTGTCAATAAACTTATATAACAAAATTTGTGGACATAGGTCCACGTTTTGGTATAGCCCCCATATAACGGTACCCCCGATTTGCGGTGTTTTGACGTTTTAAGCTTCATTTTCAGACCGATGTAGCTATAATTTGACATTTAGGGTTCTTAAGTGTCAATAAACTTATATAACAAAAGTTGTGGACATAGGTCCATCTTTTGGTATAGCCCCCATATAACGGTTCATTTAAGTTCATATTTTCGTATAGCACAGATACCTCCGAACTAGCTGTTAATGACATTTGAAGTTCCCACGTTATGTACCGATTTTCGATATTTTGTAGATTCTATCTAAATTTTTAACCGAATTAGGAGTTATTTGATATTAAAGGCTCCCATCAAAAACTGTCAACATAGGCCCATGTTTTATTATAACCCCTATATAACAGTACATCCCAATTTCTAGCCCACCAAAAATTGTCAACATACATAGTTAGATATAGGCACCATAAAAAAGGGCCTCCCGAATGAAGCATAAATGTACATAAACATTATCTGACATTTTAACGTACCCACTTAAAGTTGGGGACAGGAATGAAAAGTAATTATTCCATTTTAGTTCAGAATATTTTATGGTGTAGGGTATGAAAAGTTCGGCCCGGCCGAACTTAATGCTTTTTTACTTGTTTTTGTTTGACGATATGTGGCTTTGTTTTTAAACTGTTTACTTAAACCAAAGTAGCATCTGTTGGCCAATACAATTCTTCTTTTTATTTCACAACTGAAGTCGTTTGTTGTGTTTACGGAGGTGCCGAGGTAGACGAAGTCTTTTACTACCTCAATATTATAGGAACCAACATCCACAGTCGGTCCGAGCTCAATGGATGCATTACGCGTCGACACCATCAACTTGGTCTCCTCACCGTTAACCGCCAGACCCACTTTAGCAGATTCTCCTTCGACCTTTATAAAGGTATCAGTTACTTCTTTTACTGATCGGCCCATGATGTCTACATCATCAGCATAAGCAAGTAACATGTGACTATTGGTGTAGATTTTGCCACTTCTTTTGACGTTTGCCTCTCGTATAACATTTTCTAGCAGGATGTTGAAGAGGTCACACGAAAGGCTGTCTCCTTTTCTAAAACCTCTTTTGGTACCAAACTCTTCGGAGAGGTTCTTTCCTATTTTAACTGAGGACCTCGTGTCAGTTAAAGTCATTTTACAAAGCCGGATGAGCTTTGCGGGGATACCAAATTCAGACATGGCTTGGAATACCTTTGAACGCAGCGGGCTGTCGAAGGCTGCTTTATAATCGACAAAAAGGTGGTAGGTGTCGATCTGCATCTCTTGGGTCTTCTCCAGGATTTGTCGCAGGGTAAATATCTGGTCAATGGTGGACTTGCCAGGTATAAAGCCGCATTAGTATGGTCCAATTATCTCGTTGACCATAGGCTTTAGTCGTTCGCACAATATCCCTGACACGATCTTGTAGGCAATAGGGAGTAGACTTATGCCCCTATAGTTAGAGCATACAGTCTTATCTCCCTTCTTGTGGACGGGGCACAGGATACTCAGGTTCCAATCGTCGGGTACTCGTTCTTCCTGCCAGATGGTGCTAACTAGCTGATGAATACACCTTATCAGCGTGTCGCCTCCGGTTTTGAACAGCTCGGCTGGTAAGCTATCGGCTCCTGCTGCCTTATTATTCTTCAGCCGATTTATTGCTGTCTTTACCTCATCTTGGCTGGGCGGTATACATTCAATACCATCTTCTGGGATAGGTGTATTCCACCCGATTTCAGGTGTTTTGACGTTTTTAGTCACATTCTCAGTCAGCAAACTTATACCACATATAACAGTACCTCCCCATGTCAGTGTTTGGGAAAATCTGATTAGACAAAAACTCGTTTTATCATAAAATAAAATGAATTAGGCCCAGAAATTTTTGCATATTTTGCATATCGTGCATATTTTTACATATTTGCATAAAATGAGCATATGCAAAATTATGTACAAGGATTTGTGGTCTAAAATCCCACCGAAATGGCAGAAATGTGGTATTAAGTCTTCGTTAGGGGTATGAAACTTTACACCTGAAATTTGTGCGCATGGGTCCACGTCTTCATATAGCCCCCATAGAACGGTCACACTTAAATGTCTGACATTTTGTATAAAGTCTTCGTTGGGAGTATAAAACCTTCCACCTGAAATTTTTGGTTTTCGTAACAAAATCAGACGAACGAATACGTCGAAAATAAACGAATGGAAAATACCCATCGATTTGAATGAAATTTATATAATTTGAGTAATAAATTGCACAAAACACACGAAAACTGGAGTGAGTGCAACTTTATTTATTTCCATACAAGCACACTCGTATATGTACGTCCGATTCTTCATATTATCACAATTATTTTTGGACAAATTTGTTTACATTTTTTCTTATTATTTGTTTGTCATCTATTTATCGGGGTTGCCATCAAGTAACACGTATTACGCACAGACGCCCATGGTACAATAATACAGGTAGCCATATCATGCCAGCTGATGGTAACATAATGTGTCAATTGCATTGAATTAATATCAAATTTTGACATCTTATGTTACCAACAATTGCCGATGTTGCTACCTGTGTATTTGTACCATGCAGACGCCTATGCAAAATTCACAAAATAAGCATTATGGAAACCCTGAAATATAAAAGCTTTTCTGAAATAGCCGAAAGCTTTTAGATAAAACGCATGGTTCGTAAAATTTTACAAGAACGAAATTTTGAACGTATACGTTTTAGTACGAACGGTCCGTGTGACAGGCAAGCATTTTAGAAAAACAGGCTGTTAGTCTTCGTTGGGTGTATAAAACTTTCCACCTGAATTTCTCGCTATAGGTTCACGTCTTCATATAGCCCCAATAGTTGTGGCCTCAATATCCTTCCGAAATGGCTGAAAGTTGGTATTAAGTCTTCCTTGGGGGTATAAAACTTCTAACCTCACATTTCTCGATATGGGTCCACGTCTTCATATGGTCCCCATAGAACAGTACCTCCGGATTTCTGGTATTTTGAAAGTTGTGGCCTCAATATCCCTTGCATATGCAAAAATTTATGCATTTTGCATAATTTTGCATATGTCATATGTTTCGATTGCAATTTAATCAGAAGCCAAAAATATACCCAGTCCCAAAATTAGACATAAATCGGACCAAAAATAGGGGTTGCATAAAATTCCGCTGTCTACTTGTAACGGTACTAGCCGATTTTGGGTATTATGAGGATTTTAGCTAAAATGTTTAACCAACTATCTATAATTTGACATTTAAGGTTCTCAGTGGCCACGAAACTTCTCCACCAAAAATCGCCAATATTGGTCCATGTTTTGGTATAGCCCTCATATAACGGTACCTCCGGATTTGCGGTATTTTGAGGATTTAAGCTATAATTTTTATCCGTACTAGTTGTAATTTGGCATTTAAGGTTCTCAGTGGCCACGAAACTTTTCCACCATAAATCGTCAATATAGGTCCATGTTTTGGTATGGCCCCCATATAACGGTACCTCCCGATTGTTAGTATTTTGAGGATTTTAGATACAAATTTAAACCGGACTAGCTGTAATTTGACATTTGTGATTTTCAGTGGTCACGAAACTTGTCCTCTCAAAATCGTCAATATAGGTCTATGTTTTGGTATAGCCCCCATATAACGGTTTCTCCCGATTTTCGGTATTTTGAGGATTTTAGCTAATTTTTACTATCTGTAATTTGGAATTTCCCAGTGGCCATGAAACTTCTCCACCAAAATATCGAACTAGCTGTAATTTGACATTTTAATTTTCAGTGGTAAGGAAACTTGTTCGCACATATAACGGTACCTCCCGATTTTTGGTATTTTGAGGGTCTTAGATACATTGTTTGATGTAACTACACGTAATTTGACTGTTGGGGTTCCCTGCACATATAAAACTTGTCCACAAACAATTTTAAAGATAGGTGGACACTTTGATATAGCCCTATAGGCGGTACCTTTCATCTGGTTGAATACATTTTTTTGGATTAGATTAAATAATTTAGGCATTTGGGGTATCCATGGTCGAAAAATTTTCCCACCTAAAATTGGGAAAGGAAACTAATTATTCCATTTTTTAAGACTATCTTATGGTGGAGGGCATAAAAAGTTTGGCCCGGTCGAACTTACCGTTTTTTTTACTTGTTACTTTTTTCTTCCCACTGTGCTCCTCCCCCGAAAATTCTATTTTCTAAAGTATAAAAACCAAAGACAAAAAACCGTACGACCAAACTCGCTACCTTTACTATGCAGAAGCAAGAAATGTGAGAAGTTAGGGGTTTGAAACTTTTGTTAGAACACGAATTCAAATTAAGCATATTGCAATTGTTTCTTGCCACTCTATTAATTCCGTTTGCACCACTCCAGCGGGAACAACATTGCAAAGCAAACCAAAGTGGTAGTCGAATAACGGTATTGCTGTTGAATGATTGTAGAAAATTGCAGGATTGAGTGGTTGAACTAGAATTTACTTATGGGGTAGACGATGTACGAAAATTAATGTGTGACGATGTGTGTGTGTGCGACATTGTAGAATGTATAAAAACAGTTAAGGATTTTGTGGTTAAAAGTAATTCCTAATATTTAACTACGTTTTTGGTTACTGACTGCTGGCAAATGTTACCTTTATTCATTGCTTACTTTTTTGTTTCGCCTTTGAAAGACATTTACAGTTAAGCACCAAACTCAAGGGTGTTACTTTGGCGTTTTGTGGCATTGCTTTAACACTCATGATGATGGTGGTGGTGCTATTGCATTTCATATACATAGGTACAAAGAGACCAATTTAAAACAATTGCACCACAAAGACAAAATGGAAATAATTGTGTCTTGAGTTTTTGCCAAATGAATGAATGCCAACGAATATAAATTCATTTACATATTTAAATCCTTAGATTACGGTGCATGTAAGAAGCGGAAAATTGCTGCGTAGCACGACAACGACACTTATGTATGTACGTGTATATCCTTTCTGGAAGGGCAAACTTACTTAAATTACCGTTAAACAATCAATTATTGTAATTACCTTGCAATGAATTTTTGTGTTTCTTTGCGGGAATTTGTGTGGAGGAACGAACCCTGGCTAAAAACAAAAGACCATTAGTCTATGAAAAATTATTCGAATCCTTAAATGTTTCTTTGTTTCGTTTTTATGGCACTTTTTTGTTTTCGTATTTCACCACGGAGATTTATTGCTATTTGTAAACCTTTGGTTAAACCATAACAATTAAGCATAGAAAGTAACCGTTAGCATATTATTCGCCAGACAATTGGAGAGCAATTTTGTTTCACTTTTCTTAAATGTTTCAGCGATTAGTGCATTAAGTTTTGTAATTTATCTTTTTTTGAACTTCAAACTAAATTCAAACGGTAAATATCAAACAACAAGTAAGCAAAGGCTATAATCGGACAGGGCCGACCATGCGATACCCTACACCACTATCCTGCGAATTAGCTTTCAGCAAATCAAAATTCCTTTTGGACAATTAAAGTTATTGTAAGAAATAACTTTGTGGAGTCTGCCACCTTATTACATAAAATTAAAATAACAATATAATAATTGTTCCGCGAACATCCCAGAAGGGACAGGTAGTGCACCACGATTCATATTACATCAATGATATAGGGCCTACAGTTTATCGCCGAGTCCGAAAGGCGTGTCTTATGACACCACCTATAGAGAAGTTTTATATGGCTGAAATACTCAGAAAATGTCGCCAACTTTACTGAGGGGTATATTTTGCCATCGTTGGAAATTAGATGTTGACTGGCCGGGAGTCGAACTCCCGACCTAAAGCGTACAAGGCGGATGTGCATACAATTGTACCAAGGTGGCACCAATAAATAATTTTACCATGGAAATTTAAGGAAGTTGAAATATAACTCCACTCTATGGCATAATTTTAGAAACGAAGATACTTTACATATTAAATGTATAGGACATCTTTTCTTAAAAAATCAGAATATGTAAAATTTTTATGTTATGACATTTCTAATAGGGTGCCAGCGTGGTGCAATGGTATGCAATTTTCAACAAAATACCTTTCAGTAATGTTGGCGACATTTCCTAAGCATATCAGTCATGAAAAACTTCTCAACGAGTGGTGTCTTAGGACACGCCGTTCAAATTCGGCGATAAACAGTAGGTCCCATATCATTAGACAGCGGAATCCTATGCAAACGCATATATGGTTAGGAATGTCGTAGAGGCAATGTGATTAAACAAAATCTCGTTTTATAACAAAACTAGCTGACCCCGGTGCGCTTTGCTGCCCCGACTACGACAAAATATAAAGGAATGCATAATTTTATTAACCTTTTTAATATTTTAGCGCATAAATATAGTAGATAGGAAGGCGTTATATGGTAATATTCAAAAATGTTTTACAATCGTTGAAGTTGAGGTTCACCGTTTAATAAGTCGCGAACTGTCAATATATTTTATACAATATGAATATATTTATATTAATTGAAGTGTTTTAGCCGGGGTCGCATAAAATGAAACATAACAAATAACACTATGCAACACTGAAAATGCAAACAACTTCTAGTCTGTATTTTTTGAAAGTACATATTTAGACTATCGAAACCCTAGTAGGGTTTTGTCCTGTCAGATCCAGTTCGGATTTTATGGCCTCATATAAACCGGGCTAAATCTACACTTTTTTGTAGTTATCAGGCTTTTATCTCAGAAACGAATAGGAATTTGGCCTTGCTGTCTTTAGCAATATTGTAGCCCTAAACTAGTAGAACTTATCTTTTGAAAAACTCCATCTAGGGCATCAAAATCTATAAAATATAGAAAATTTTACATAATTGCTGAAATTCTGGTCAGTATCGGCTAAACTATTGGGTGTTGAACCAAGTAACCTTTTGCAAAAATCTTCCAAATAAAGTTCTCAACAATTCTTTAGAACATTCTGAACCTCTAAAATGCTTACTTCATGTTGTTTCAGCGGTATTTTGCATCATATCTTTTACAACACGTATTTCAAACGCAGTTCACACCAACAGTTTTTTCTCGCATTTCGGATTTCACTACATAACAAACAACATTATTGACATTTTTATTAAATCGTCGTTGAAAAATGTACTGAAAACAACGGCATAGAAGCATTTTACAACAATGACATGTTCTGAAGAGTTGTGTATTACAGGGAATATTTTTCCAAAAGATAATATTCAGAAAAAGTTAACGGTTTTGGAAATACGGTGCAAAATGTATAAAAATTGTGTAATTTTTGCATATATTTTGAAATTTGAGGCAAATAATGTAGTTTTTCGAGTTCATTAATTCTCCAAATATGTTGTCCTTGTCCTTATCTACAAATTTGCTTCAGAGGTCAGAAGAAGATTCGCATTGGTTTCAGAGACATAGCCTCGAATTTCTTTAAAAACTCAATATTTAACCATGTTTAGATGCGGCTATAAAATCCGAGCTGGATCTGACACAACAAAACCAAACTAAGGTTTCTTGTCGTTTGGGTCTGTACTTTCAAAAAATCTTCAGTTCGAATTGTTTGCACAAGATCACCTTAAAAATGTTGCACAGTGTAATCTACGTGGAAGCTGTGTTGGTGGTAATATTAAAAAATGGATAAAAATGTCTTGAAGTTTACAAGTTTTTTGTGTTCTTTCTTGATTTCTGGTCAAACCACGGAAAATTCAGACCTGAGCTCAAAGAAAGAATTGAAGAATACCCCTTGGGCAACATGGTTCTAATGTATGACTTTTCGATATATATATACTGCATCCACATAAAATCGATGCTGACATTTTGAAGTTTTGAAATCTGGGTTTTTTGAATTTTTCTTATAATTGGAGGGCGCAACCAGATAATTACCCAAACTATTTATTGGATTGTAGAACTCGTGATTCCATGTCGTTTGATGTATATCTCATGAGTGTGCTTCATACAGCTCCCTAGTAATAGGAGTCCAAAGTCGACATTTTGGTGCGTAAATTTTCTTTAAAAACCTATTTTTTGGCTTCCAAATTTACAGCTGTGACTCAGGTACCCTTGAACCCCGCGTGATTTTAGTTTTTTTACTCGCCGGATCTAATGAAACCTTCCGCTTTCAAATCCATCCACTAAAACGGCGGTTATAGATACCTTGAAAGTTAGAAATTCTGCAAAATTATATGTTGATGATTCCGCGCATTTCGTTTTTTCATAGTAGGCTGTTTTTTCTAGGGGAGGATTACTAACCCGACGCCAAAACCCAAGTTTTTAACGTTCTTATTGGTGAACGCGCGGCACATGTTAGCTCACTACCTTTAACGGGTGTTAAAGGCAGTTCCCCAGGTGACACCACGGGGAGGTCAGTGTCCACTTGAGATGAAAAAGGGACCAAGATAAATCCTGGGCTTTGCCATGTTAAAACCGGTCAGGACCGTTGCTTGGTATCTTCCATCCCCTACGTCACGGACCAATCTGCGTTGACGGTGAATATCGACGTCGCATGAACCACGAGCTGTATCTGCTATACAACGACATGAATATAGTTAAACGTATCGAGATGCAGCGATTGCGTTGGCTAGGCCATATCATAAGAATGAGCGATGATGAACCCGCTAAAAAGGCGTATGAATACATGCCACATGGCGGTGCACGCAGAATTGACAGGCCAAGGAATAGATGGCGCAAACAAGTGGATGATGAGATGAAAAGGCGCGGTATTCCAGAGTGCAAAGCAACAAATAGAGAGGAATGGAGATCTCTTCTTAGTTCGGCCTATAGAACAAATGTTCTGTAATGGGCCAGCTAAGTAAGTAAGTAAGATTCCGCGCATTGAACCGCGATTTTCTTTGGTTATTTTTACATAAATGGAATCCTTTATATGCGATTATATTATTTTCCAAAACCGCGTTGCATAAATTACCGAGATTCTGGAGTAATATTCGTATTTCGTATAAAATAGAATTTGGTAGCACATCCGCGGTTCTTGACAAATTTGTTTAAAATTTGTTATAATGACGTATTTTTTATAGGCGGTCACTGAAATCGGATGCGCCTTATAATCTTATGTACATCGCGGAATTTTTACCCACATAAAGGTTTTTTGAACAGTAAGATGCAGCTGACGGCACACTTTGGCCGCTGAATGAAAAGTGGAAAAATCGCTACATATTGATAGAGATGCACTCGCTGTATCTGAAAAGCGCATGCGCCTTAACTGATTTTAATAAATTCGCGAATTATACGTTTTTTAACTTTTATGTTTTTTCTTTGGTTGTAATTTCAATGTTACTTTCTATTTCATAATCCTATGGTTTATCAAAGTAAGCAAATACACTTTCGGGGTTGTCATCGCATTTTCCCTGAAGAAGTTTCAACGAAGTCCGTCAGTCCTTGCATCGAAATTTAGTGAAATAGTAGAATAACTCCCAAAAATGTTTTTCTATTTTTCGTATTATACAAAAGAATATATTTTTGAAATTATATTCCAACAATAAGTTTTCGTCATTTGTTGTTGCTGTAATACGGCAGTTATAAATCCTATCGTTAAAATTTTGGTCTCATATTTTTCTACGCGTTGTCTAGAATCTGTACGTATTTTTAATTTATTTTTTTCGAGTTTTATTTGGACTCTAAATTAGAATAAATTAAATTTACTCCAAGAGTTTTTCAGTATTTCTTGATTTTCCGCGAAAATAGAAATACATTTAGTAAATATTTGGGCATCTACGGATAGATATTAAATGCTGTTAACGCTTTATATATACATTTTCTTATTACAGCAAAAATGGAATTTTTAAATATTTGTTCTTTATAAGGCAATAAAACCCCTCATAACTTTGGAGCGCAGCATCCAATTTTGTGAACGCGAACTGAGTTAAAACCAAGACTTTGTTCTTAATCTATGTTCCAAAAATTGCGGATGTGCTCGCAAAAATTTCTTCCAATGGAATTGCAAAAGAAATTTGAAAATTACCATATACCTATTCCGGCTTGTTTCTGAGCTACTATGGTATTTTTGTATGTTTCAGGAGGTAACACTCTTCCGAAAGCCTTCCCGCCTATCAGTATTCCTTATGATTTAGATATATCATAATAATACATAAATCTTAAGAAGTCTTTCTAAGATATGAGACTTAATAGCTGTAACCTTGGTCAATTCCTTCCCAAATATAAGTACTTGTGTAAATAATGATGACTCCTACTGACTAAGTCTTCAAAATTTCATTGAAATTGAACATACGTAACAAAAACATGAAATCGACCGAAAATATATATGGGAGCTATATTCCTATATGAACCGATCTCGATATAATTTGTCAAATTAATTTTAGACCAAATCCCGTCTCACATTCCAAATTTTATTTAAATTGAACATACATAGCGTGTTTTGTGCATAAAATACAGAAAATCAATTCAAATCTGAACCGATTGCGACATAATTTGTCCCATTTATTTCTAGAACGAATTCCGCCACGCTTTCCAAATTCCAGTGAAATTGGACATATATAGTGTGTCCAAATCTGAACCGGTCTCGATATAATTTGGCACATTTATTTCTGTAACAAATTCGGCCAGACATCCCAAATTTCAGCGACATTGGACACATATAGCGTGTTTGATGCATCAAATACAGAAAATCGGCCGAAAATATATATAGGAGCAATATCCAAATCTGAACCGATTTCGATATAATTTGGCACATTTATGTCAAGACTAAATCCCGTTACGCATTCCAAATTTCAGCGAAATTGGACATATATAGCGCGTTTGGTATATAAAATACAGGAAATCGGCCGAAAATATATTCAGGAGCTATATCCAAATCTGAACCGATTTCGATATAATTTGGCACATTTATTTCTAGACCAAGTTCTGTTACATATTCCAAATTTCAGCGAAATTGGACATATATAGCGTCTTTGGTGCATCAAATGCGGAAAATCGGCCGAAAATATATATGGAAGCTATATCCAAATCTGAACCGATTTCGATATAATTTGGCATATTTATTTCTAGACCAAGTTCTGTAACACATTCTAAATTTCAGCGAATTTGACCATATATAGCGTGTTTGGTGCATCAAATGCGGAAAATCGGCCGAAAATATATATGGGAGCTACATCCAAATCTGAACCGATTTCGATATAACTCGGCGCATTTATGTCTAGACCAAATTCCGTTACACATTCCAAATTTCAGCGAAATTGGACATATATAGCGTGTTTGGTGCATCAAATGCGGAAAATCTGCCGAAAATATATATGGGAGCTATATCCAAATCTGAACCGATTTCGATATAATTTGGCACATTTATTTCTAGACCAAGTTCTGTAACACATTCCAAATTTCAGTGAATTTGGACATATATAGTGTGTTTGGTGCATCAAATACATGAAACCGGCAGAAAATATATATAGGAGCTATATCCAAATCTGAACCGATTTCAAAATAAATTGGCACATATATTTCTAGGCCAATATCCATCACACATTCTAAATTTCAGCATGCTTGGTGCATAAAATAAGGAAATTTGCCGAAAATATATATATCCAAATCTGAACCAAACTCGATATAATTTGACACATTTATTTATAAAACAAATTCCGCCACACATTCCAAATTTCATTGAAATTGGACATAAATAGCATGTTTGGTACATAAAATAAGGAAATCGGCCGAAAATATATGTATGTGGGAGCTATATCCAAATCTGAACCGATTTGAATATAATGTAGTAAATTTATTTCTACATCAAATTCCGTCACACATACAAAATTTGGAGATTGTATCTTTAATAGTTCTAAAGATATTTGCATATAAAATCTACATTTTTTGGAGGTACCTCCGGTTTTGATGCTATATCTCCAGATCAACGCGAAATTTCAAAAAATGATATAGCCTATTTTCATTCCAGGCCATGTAGCAATGTACCCTAAACATTTCAGTAAGATCTGTTCAGCGGTTTTCGAGTCTATAAGGTACAAACAAACAAACAAACAAACAAACAAACAGACAAACAAATTTCAATTTTATATATATAGATAAACCGAATTGGTCTGGACCTATTTTTTTGCAAATTTAGACATATTTGCATAAAATGAACATATGCAAAACCATATGCAAGGATTTGTGGCCTATATATCCCACCGAATTGACTGAAATATTGTATTAAGTCTTCGTTGGGGGTATAAAACTTTCGACCTGAAATTTATCGGTATAGGTCCACGTCTTCATATAGCTCTCATAGAACAGTAGCTCCAGATATCCGTTATTTTGAAGGTTGTGGCCAAAACATCCCACTGAAATGGCTGAATTTTGTATTAAGTCTTCGTTGAGGGTATAAAACTTTCCAAATGAAATTTGTCTGTATAGGTCAGTGTCTATATAGCTCCCATAGAATGGTACTTCTCGATTTTCGACATTTTGAAAGTTATGGCCTCAATATCCCACTCAAAAGGCTGAAATGTTGTGTTACGTCTTCGTTGGGGGTATAAAACTCACGACATAAATTTGGCAGTATAGGTCCACGTCTTCATATAGCTCCCATAGAACAGTACCTACCGATTTTGTGTAGTTTGAAGGATATGGTATCAATATCCCTCCGAAATTGCTGAAATTTAGTATTTAGTAGTTGGGGGTACTAAACTTTCCACCTGAAATTTAACGGTATAGGTCTAGGCCTTCAGATAATTCCCCAATTTTGACATTTTGAAGGTTTCATACACCAACAAGAATTTTAAAGAGAAAAAAATTTACACATAAACATTTTAGAAGATATTATTGAAATATTTATTGCATTCGAAAATATGTAAAATAAACAAATTTTGCATCTGCAAAAAATAATATTTGCATATGCATATATCGATTGGAATTTAATCAACAGCCAAAAATATGCCCATTCCCAAAATTTTAAAAATATGGGTTCATAAAATTCCGTGTCATTGAGCTAATATTAATCAGGATGCATTCATTGATATGAGGGAAGGCTCCCTTGTCCCTATTGGGATGTTTGTGGAACAATTATATATTATACATTTCTAATAAATATTTTTAAATTGGAAAATTGGCCTTGTTTAGCCCCTTCTGCTACATCTTTAAATTTTGGACAAGTAATACGTTAGGGCTCCACGCAATTTGTAAAAACTGAGAATTTCTCTGTCATGATAGAGACAGTTTGTAGCATGCGAGGAAGATGTGGTTCTCTTCAAAAAACTCATTATATATTAGGCAGTAGGCCCGCATATTATTGCAATTTTCATCAGAGGAAAGGTCAGTAGTTATTTTTCAACATATAAACGACTTTGCCGGTGTATGCCCTCCAATAATTCAAATATGGCCCAAAAATAAAATGCTTTTATTTTTCATACAAAAGCAATGGTCCATTTCACCCGCTAAATAATATCAGATCATAATCCAAAATTTTAGGCATCTTCCTCGACCTAAACCCTTAGCTCATGCAAAATTTTGTGACTATTGAGCTATAATTGGGACCTCTAGTGTGCTTATAATTACACTACAACCAAAAAACTGGATATATTAGGCTCTAACACTGTTATCTGACCGCGTAAATCAACATAATTGGCATCAATGGAAAGGGCAACAGTTGGCCTTTACGTGTCCGGAATGTGTCTTCCAGGAATAAAGATATAACCGTTATATTAAACATTTTCACAATTTTCACACAAAAGTTGTGGTCCATTTAACTCTCTATACATCATCCGATCACCATATCTAATTGCAAGCATCTTCTTTGTCATATACTGTTACCTTGTTCGAATTTTCGAGGCGATCGGGCTATTATTGCGACCTACAGAGCAGCTACAAGATCGGATAAAAATTATGTATCTGGTCCATTTCACCCGCTAAATATTTCACGATCATTGCCAATAAGAATATATGTCTATTCTGGTCTGAAACCGACCTCCATGCAAAATTTCATGACGATCGGTCCATAAGTGCGGCCTGGAGTTTGATTACAATTTATAATGGACAGACGGACGGACGACACACATGCCAAAATCGCTTTATCTCGCCGAGATATGAAGATTGGTATACCACATTGGGGGCCTCCGATGAATATTTCGCGGTGTTACATGAATTTTTTCCAAAACAAACTTATAATACCCTTTCCACATAGTGGTGTAGGGTATAATAATTATAATTCTAGTTCGGGTGGAATTTTAAAGTCATATATGGTTCTTCCTATAGTGATGAAGGCATCCGTAAATGTTTTTATAAAACATTTCTAAAACGTTAACTTGATTTTCAACGACTTTTCGCATCCTATAGCACAATCGCGGAAGCTTTAGCCGTTGGAAGCGCCAATAAAATGGTATATAAATGACTTTATTGCGGTGGCAGTTTCGATGCCCTCTGTGAAAATGATTTTGGGACTTACGCTCCTCAACATTGCTAGGAGTTAAGTTCACGTCACACTACCCATCATCACATTGGGAAGGTATCACAAAATTATTGTAAACAAGTAAAAAAGCGTTAAGTTCGGCCGGGCCGAACTTTTCATACCCTCCACCATAAAATATTCTGAACTAAAATGGAATAATTAGTTTTCATTCCTGTCCCCAGCTTTAAGTGGGTACGTTAAAATGTCAGATAATGTACATAAAATGCTTCACTCGGGAGGCCCTTTTTTATGGTGCCTATACCTAACTATGTATGTTGACAATGTTTGGTGGTCTAGAAATTAGGAGGATAGGGGTTATAATAAAACATGGACCTATGTTGACAGTTTCTGATGGGAGCCTTTAATGTCAAATAACTCTTAATTCGGTTAAAAATTGTAGCTAATATCCTCAAAATACCGAAAATCGGTACATAACGTGGGAACTTCAAATGTCATTAACAGCTAGTTCGGAAGTATGTGGGCTATACTAAAATATTAACTTAAATGAAAAATTTTTGTTGCAGAATTTTTGTTGGCTTTTAAATTTCAAATTACAGAAAGTTCGTCCAAAAAATAAAGCTAAGGTACAGAAAATCGGGAGGTTTGTTTTGGGGCTATACCAAAACATGGACCTACGTTCGGTTAAACATTTGAAGTAAAATCCTCAAAGTACCGAAAATCGGGAAGTATTGTTATATCGGGGCTATGTTGAAAATTGTTGATGAAGATGTGTGGTGACCACTACAACCTTCAAATGTCGAATTACTGCTAGTTCGGTTTAATATTGTAGCTAAAATCATCAAATTACTGAAAATCGGGAGGTACCGTTATATAGGGGCTTTATCAATACATCGACCTTTCTTGACAATTTTTAGTGGAGAGGTGTGTTGACCACTGAGAATAAATCGGGTACCGTTATATGGGGCTATACCAAAACGTGGTCCTATGTCCACAACTTTTGTTATATAAGTTTATTAACACGTAAGAACCCTAAATGTCAAATGATAGCTAAATCGGTCTGAAAATGTAGATAAAAACTTCAAAATACCGTAAATCGGGGGTACCGTTATATGGGGGCTATACCAAAACGTGGACCTATGTCCACAACTTTTGTTATATAAGTTTACTGACACTTAAGAACCCTAAATGTCAAATTATACCTAAATCGGTCTGAAAATGTAGCTAAAAACGTCAAAATACCGTAAATCGGGGGGTACTGTTATATGGGGGCTATACCAAAACGTAGACCTATGTCCACAACTTTTGTTATATAAGTTTATTTACACTTAAGAACCCTAATCGTCAAATTCTAGCTACATCATTCTGAAAATATAGCTAAAAACGTCAAAATACCGTAAATCGGGGGGTACCGTTATATGGAGGCTATATCATAACGTGGACCTATGTCCACAAGTTTTGTTATACAAGTTTATTTACACTTAAGAAACCTAAATGTCAAACTATAGCTAAATCGGTCTGAAAATGTAGCTAAAAACGTCAAAATACCGTAAATCGGGGGGTACCGTTATATGGGGGCTATACCAAAACGTGGACCGATATAGCCCATCATCGAACTTGACCTGGCTGCAAACAAAAGGCGCACTTTCCCAAAATTTCAGCGTTCTATCTCCTTTTTTGTGGATGCTAGAGTGATTACCACGGACGGACGGACGGACGGACGTGCACAGATCGACTCAGAATTTTACCCTGATCAAGAATATATATACTTTTTAGGGTCGCAAATGAGTATTTCAATGCGTTACAAACGGAAAAACAAACTTAATGTACCCTCCATACTATGGTGGAGGGTATAAAAATAAACATAATTTCTAGGGTTATAAACAGGGTTTCGGAGTCGGGGTCTACCAAATTTTGCTGGAGTCAGAATCATGAAAAAAGCTTACCTCCGGCTCAGGGCAAGATTCTTTTTTTTTCAAAATTTATCAAAAGATTTTTTTTTTTTTTTATTTTTATATGGTAGAGATGAACGTTAATACATTTTGGGAATAGTTTATTAATTTTATATGAAAACTATGAGAAAACGTGTAAGCAAAAGGAACGAATTTTTGTCAAACTTTTTCCCATTGATGTTTGCACAATAAATGAGAAACAAAACAAATTCTTAACGTTCTTTGTATTGTTCTGCACACTAAACAAAGAAAAGCAAAACTCATTTATCAGCGCTTTTAGAATGAAAATTGCTTCTAGCGTGCCCAGTTACTCGGAAATTAGACATATAAAGGCAAACAACTGCAAACAACAACAGCAGTGACCACTGCTTTCAAAAGGCTGGGCTTCTTAGTACAGCTATAGAAACTGCAAAGATTACTAGTGCATAAATAGGGTCTCAATATGTACAGAAATAATATTGAAGATTACGATTGAATACCATGTTAATTTCGATTGCGACACTTTAACCAAGAATCAAACTATGAAACTATGATCATATTTTTTGCTCATTGTGAGTGGCAAAATCAAAAATATTTCACTCCTAAATAAAAATTCAATTTATGTCCGTTCATATAAACACGTTTGTTGCTTTATTACATATATATGTATGTATGTAGGTCAAATTAACAATTTTGCCTTGGGTTTTTATAACGAATTTTCTCTATAACGTAGTATTTCTTCGGTTCCCAAGTTCTACGTTATAGAGAAGTTCGACTGTAATTATTTATTTTTTTGTTTTTGCATAAAAATGTAAAGTTCCATTTTTATGCAAAAAAAAGTAATTACAGTCGAACTTCTCTATAACGTATAATTATAATTGCACCTTTTGCGTAAGTGTTCAAGCTGAATCGATTTTGTAACATACCGCTACATTGATTGCAAAACTTAGATACACTTTGAGGCACTGGTTTTAGATCCCACTTGTTTAAAACTACACTATAATGTGTTTACCAAAATCCATGTAACACTTGAAAACTTTAACTAATATTTTAGCCACATGATTGAAAATTCCTGATAGATAAAGTCAACTATGTAAGACGGATTTGGTAGTAATTTTGTTACATACACATATTTTGACTGCAGAAAATGCTGCAAATGGTTAGTAGATGATGATCCAGTCATTGCCGTAATAGTATAAAAATCAAAAATCTTCTAAAATGTATGTGCTGTATGCGGGTTTTAATTGCGAATTTAACTCATATTGACCAAAAATTTATTATATTTTGAGGAAACTGAAAAACTCAGAGATCCGGCGTTAAGGTCGCAGGTCTAATATGAAATATCGCTGTAATAATATCGTCTTCTATGGATTTATGGGCGAAAACATAGCGTCAAATTTTTACCCCGCTTCTGGAATAACGTCTAATTATTATAATTGTGATTTTTAACTGGAAAACAAATGAGAAAAGGCTATAGTCGGGACGGGGCCGATTTTGTGATACCCTACACAACTAACCCTGTGCATATGCTTTTCACTCGTAAAAATTTTTTAGGTAGATACTAAAGTTTTCACCCATCTGACTTTTATACAAGGCGAACTAACCGATAATAATTAATATTTAATTTTATATTTGACTTCTCCCGACATTTACTTGGTACTGATTGAAAGAAAGATCTCGTCAGTACAATTCAAATAAAAAACGGGAAAGTGGGATGTGCGCCAACCTATTTTGCATCATAATAAAGGTGATACGTTCTTCATCCATTAACGGGATTTCCTTTTGGAATAGAAGTACTATAAGCGGAGCTATTCGCATAAGAATAAAACTTTGAATGTTTGTCCTCATATTTTTTGTAGGGTATAAAAATCACCGAGTAGTTTGTTTAGGTTGTGTGAAATTTTTGTGAAAATTTTTAACAGGATTTGTCGATTTTTGTAGAATCACAATCTGCAAAAACTTCAAAGGTGTTATCATGTTAGACATTAATTGCTTTACATAACTGCTACATTGATATAATTTGCATTAATTGATGGGTAAGAGTTGGTTTTTATATCCTCAACATTTATGCTAACGAGGGTGTATATTAGGGATATAACTTTTTGCACTTTTTTGCAAATATCAAAAATACCACCACATAGCCGTGTAGAGCATGAAAAACTATTATGAAATACGGTGTCAATTTTTCTCTACCGCGAAAAAAGTTTCCGCACCAAATGCATTGAAGTTCTGCAATGCATTTTTTAATTTTAGCTGTTATGACAACATATTTGCTTTTCATTAAAATTTTTATTTTTTTGTAATCTAATTTAAAATCATTATCAAAGCGTTCTGGACCAATTTGTTCTAAAATCGCGCCATTTCGGACCATATTAGGATTTTTTGACACTATTGCAATTTTTGTGTTTTCTTTATAAACTCGTGAATTTTATGTTTATATTTTTTTATCCTATCGGACAAGAGAATATGGAGTCATTTGCAACTAATTCGCGAAAGTTACAGGCTGTTTTTGTTGACTTTGCCTGTGAGAATTGTATTTTTTTCTATAAATATTTTTTCAAACAAAGCAAATTTAAAATTTTAAGTAGAAAAAATATCAAAAGGGTTTTAGTAATCACGGCCGATGCGGTAACTTTTTTCACCGAATCGATCTTAGAAACGCGTTTTCATTATGAGGACAAAATTCCCCACGTGGTACTGGTGTTGTATTTCTGTAAAAAACATATACGATTCTCACAGGCAAAGTCAACAAAAACAGCCTGTAACTTTCGCGACTTCTTTGCAAATTACCCCATATTCTTTTGTCCGGTAGGTACAATAAATATAATCATAAAATTCGCGAGTTTATAAAGAAAAACCAAAAATTGCAATAGTGTCAAAAAATCCTAATGTGGTCCGAAATGGCGCGATTTGAGAAGAAATTGGTCCAGAACGCTTTGATAATGATTTTAAATTAGATTACAAAAAAATAAAAATTTTAATTAAAAGCAAATATGTTGTCATAACAGCTAAAATTAAAAAATGCATTGCAGAACTTCAATGCATTTGGTGCGGAAACTTTTTTCGCGGTAGAGAAAAATTGACACCGTATTTCATAATAGTTTTTCATGCTCTACACGGCTATGTGGTGGTATTTTTTTGGTTATAGCCCTAGTGTATATACGGGCAAAATGTGCCTCATCGAAATAATGGTTTTAGACCCCAAGTATGTTTGGACGAAATCCGTTTCAGGCAATTTGGAGTCAATTTAGCAATGTCTGTCCGTCTATCTGTCTGGCTGTCTGGAGCGCACGATAACTCTCGAACGGATCAACCGATTATGTCCAAAATTTAACTTTCGTAATATTTTCTCCAAGCTTAGTTTAAGTTCGAAAATGGGTTGTATCGGTCCACTCCTTCCTGTACCTCCCCCATAAAAGTTCAAAAATGTTCGAAAAATGTGTGCGCACGATAACTTTTGATTGGAGAAACCGATTTGGTCCATACTTTGCACATCGTAAAATTTCTACCAGACTAAGATGAGGTTTCAATATGGACTCAATCGGTCCACTCCTTCGGATACCTCCCACAAAAAATTTCGGAATAGTGCAATTTAGGACCTGCTCTCGAATCGCTTTGATTTTTGTTGTAGCAACTTGTATTCACTGCCCCCCCATGCGATGGTACAAGTTTCATCATGGGCAAGTCCATACTTCCTGAGAAGATAACCTAAAAGTTGGAAAAAATCCCATGACACCGTGTGTAGTGGTTGGAGCGCAAGATAACTCTCGAACGCTCTGCCGATTCGGTACAAATTGTGGCCTTCGTAATATTTTGTCCTAACTTAATTTAAGTCCGATAATAAGCTATATCGGTCCACTCATTTAGGTACCTCCGCCACAAAAGTTAAAAAATGTTTGGAAAAATTGTGCGCACGATAATTTTGGAATGGAGTGGCCGATTGCTCCACAATTGCCTAATAAGTCTACCAGATATAGATTAGGTTTGAATATGAACTATATTCTCTCGGTACTCCTTCGGGTACCTCCCACACAAAATTTCGGATAAATTCAATTTAAGGACCGCTCTCGAACCACTTTGATTTCTGTTGACGCAACTTGCATACGCTGCTTCCTTAACGTCGGCAAGAATTTTTTCAGAGGCAAGTCCATACTTCTTGAGAAAATAGCCTGAAAGTTGCAAAACAACCCCTATGACACCGTGTGTAGTGGTTGGAGTGCAGGATAACTCTCGAACGGATCAACCGATTCGCTCCAAAATTTGGTCTTCGTCATATTTTGTCCAAACTTAGTTTCATTTCGAAGATGAACAATATCGGTATTTCCCCCAATAAAAATGTCACTAAAATGGTATGCACGATATATCTTGAACGGGGCAACCAATTTGGTCCAAACTTTTGATCTCCTAATATTTTGTCCAAATTTAGTTTACAGCGAGATTATGTTTTCCGTGGACAAGTCCATGCTTCCTGGCATACTGATCCACAAGTTATAAGATGACCCACTGAAATGACTAGTGTGCGCGATATCTATCGAAAAGATATGAACCCAAAAATATGATCCACTTCCATAATGGACTATGTCGATTCATTCCTTGAAGTACCTCCTCCCCAACATTTTGAACTTTAATCCTAATCCACATTTTTTTCGGCAAGTTCAAATGTCCAAAAAGAGCCACAAAATTATGTACGTAGATGAAAGTTTCGATTCATATAAGCTGAGGGTATGTCTCTGTCGGCAAAGCTGACTGATGCTTTTTTCCTTTTCGTATGTTTTAAGAATATGACCCCAGAATTTAAATTACCGATTAAAAATTAAATTTGGATATTTTTCCCACAAAAGTTATGGTCATGCTGCGCTAAATACTATCCGATCATTATCAACAATTATTGGCACTATCCTTGACCAAAATATTACCTCGTGCAAACATTTGTCAGTATTGAAATATAATTGCGGCCTCTAGCGTGATTAAGGTTACACTACCCACAATTAAAACTGGGGGATCCCTGATTATACTAGGCTGTAACTCTGTTATCTGACCATGTACATCAACATAATTAGCATCAATGTAAAGGTCAAGCGTTCCTCTTCTTAATATTACTTACATGGGTTTAACATAGTTTCCGGTAATAACGATATAGTCATTTAACTAAAAACCTTACCAATTCAGGTCCATTTATCCCGCTAAAAATGATCTGATCATAACGTTAAATTGCAAGCTACTTCTCAGTCGTAAACCCAAACCTTACATTAAAGTTCGCGCTGATCAGACTACCTACATTTTGTTTTTGGTCAATTTCAACCCCTAAATATTTCACGATCATCGCCAAAACTATAGGGGTCTATTCTGGTCTGAACCCGACCTCCATACAACATTTCTTGAAGATTGGTCATTATTGCGGCTTGTAGCGTGCGTAAAATATTAAACGGACGGACAGACAGACAAACAGACGGACGGACGGACGGACGCACATCTCGAAATCGCTTTATGTCGTCGAGATATAAATTTTGGTATACCACATTTGAATTTTTCGAAAAACAAACTTACAATACCTTTTCCACATTGTGGTGTAGGGTATAGAAAATAACCCTGCAAAATTTGAAAGAAGGGGTTCCATGCGATGACGTGATTTCATGGCATCTTTTGTATTGGTTTAAACGAAGTCGTGAAAGATCCGATCTTTTCATTAGCATTTGAACCAATGCAAAGGAAGTCGTGAAAGATCCGATCTTTTCATCAGCATTTGAACCCATGCCATCGATCCAATAGCGATGAATTTAGTGTTTTTATTTACACACATTTTTCTAAATAAATAAGATTAATTATTTACAATAGGCTTTATGTTGTCGGAGACTCGAAATCACAACCAACGTTGTTAAAACTCTCGTCGTAACGATAATGTCATTGCAAAGGGTTGGTGAAAATGACATGCCCAAGCATTGGTGGAAATGACATGCTTTGGATCCAGAAATGAATAGCATCTTTTGGGGTCCACGCTCATATAAAATTCATCGATGAAGATGCTAAAAAAATGACATGCCAGATCACTTGCATCCATGATTGTATGGCATCTTTGGCATTTTTGCTTTGGCAACATTTTGCTGGGAATCTTTTTAAATTGGGAAGTAAAATTTCAATCGGGAACTTAAAACGCATTTTTCTTGAAACATAATTTTTTGAGAAGTAACAGTCTTTGACTAAATGATCGACATGTATTAGTTGTAGATTTAATATATAGTGGCTACATTCAAAACTTAACCGGCACATTTGTATGCCCTATTTTCGTCTTCTTCCTTATTTTGATCACGTTTGAAAATAAAGGTCAAAACTTTGCATACTGTTTTTACTCCCGACTCCCAAGTAATTGAAGAACATATTTCTGCATCCGTTCACAACTTACATTTCCTATATTAGGGGTGTCTTTTTACTTACTAAATGTTGCTGAAACATTTTTTTCAGCAACTTTTCCTTTATACAACTGTCAAAATCTGCAACATTAGTAATAATTATTACTAATTATCACGTAAAAAGACACAGCTATTATTGATTCATAATTTTACACAATTACTAATTCTCTTAATTACAAATTAACAAAGATGTATCTTCAATTCAAATTCCATTTGAAATTCAAAATCATGACAATTTCAATTTTATATTCAAATTCCATTTAATGAATTCAATTCGTTAATACTTCTTAGCATAAACCAGTGGCAATAATGAATGTTCAAACGACGACACAGCTGCTGCTGCAATCAATTCATTTCTCTTTCTTTTTCCACCTGCAAAAGTTTGTTATTTCTAGCTGGGGAAAATTGAATTGAAAATTTCGTTGATTAGTTCAATACGAGTACAGAGTAAATACAGTTAAAAATACAGCGCTTATGGCAAATTTAGAACGACATTGCAATATGAGCTGAAGGAAGAGGGAATATGCAGCAGCAGCAAGAAGAAAAAGAACAACAGAAATAATAAAATAAATAAACAACTGCAATGAAATCAGTTGAAGGAGACTGGTAGTGTTTAGAGAAGAAGGAGAAAATAAGTTCGAAAGTGTGGGCAATGACGGTTTATTTTGGTGCACTTCTTTATGAAAATCAGACCAACTATACAATGGTTCCTTGGAGAATTTGTTGAATATTGTCTCTATAGTGGGTAACATATTGATTAAACCAGTAATTGTTAAACTCACATATACTACTAATCGATTCCACTATCGAACAAATAGTTGGAAGCCACTGTAAACTAAGTATGCTGCGTTGAGTTTGTACATTTCTTAATCAACACCTACCCTTGCCGGTTGTTACAAAATAAAATAATAAAACTAATTGCATTACAACATTCCATGTGGTAAAATTAAAATAACATCCATTGCATTTTGGGGAAAAGGAATTACACTAATTTTCACAATGCAATACAATCAACAGCACCTGGTTGAACAAAATCTTGGTAAGAAGAAAATCAAGTGCATCAACAAAGGGTACAATCAGTGAATGTTAGATTTTTTCAACAAATTTCCAGTACCACAAATATGATAGTGCATTTGTGAATGCTAACCACGGCTTCAAGATCATGTCATATTCGTGATTGCTACTATTGGATACTAATAGTTTGGAAAAGCACATATGATACCCCTCAATTTTCCAAAATCTACAAAAAATAATTTTAAAAATATCGCGTACTTAAACGAGTGTTAAATGTGTCATTTCTACCTAAGTAAATAGAGCGAACAAGTGAGGTGGAATTTGTTTTCAATTTCAACACACTTCATATTTTTATACCCTCCACCATAACTCATCGTTTGTAACTACTCGAAATAATCATTAAAGACCCCACAAACTATATATATTCTTGACCAGCGTGTAATTCTACATCGATATAGCCATGTCCGTCTGTCTGTGGAAATCACTCTAGCGAACTGTTGTACATCAACACAAACTCTGAACGTATATCGGAAATATGAACTGTTTTAGCACGATTCACAGAGGGATTTTTTAAAATAATTATTTGTGCGGAAAGTTTGACCACATTAATGTAAAAAAATAGGGACAAATGTATTGAAGCAAACACATTTTTTGTTTATTATTGTCAAATTATTAGCTTTAGAACACAATGCACAGCTTAATGCTCAAAGAGAAAGTTAAAGAATACACTTCAGACGTTAAGTTTCCTACGTATCATTTTTTCGAATTTTCACTTTAACCGCGTCAAAAGTATGGTGGTTTTGGAATTTTTGCTCTAATTCGGACGCGCAACTAGATTTGTCTAAAAGCTTGTTATGTTGATTGTAGTACTCGGGAATTCGCATTTTTTATCTATAAGTCAAGCGTGTAGTCTTCATAGGATCGCTGCACTCTGCGCTCAAAGTCTATATTTTTGTGCGTAATTTTTTTTTTAAAAAAACCTATTTTTTTTTTGTTAAAAAATTTACAACTGTCACACAATTTTTGTGGAAACCCACGTAAAATTAGTTTTTTTTTCGTTTTGAAACTAATAAGCCGCAACGCGTCCAAATCGGTCCACTAGATCGGCGGATATGATACCCCTCAAATTTCGAAAATTTGCAAAAAATGTTTTTGAGAATATCGCGTATTAAAACGAGTTTTGGGTGTGTCAGTTCTACTTAAATAAGTAGATCGATACGCGTGTTTAAAATTTGCGAAAACAGATCTTTAAAAACTATCGCAAATCCAGAGATGTAATAGATTTTTCCTAAAAATTGAGTGCGATGCTACATCCTCGATTCTCGATGGATCGCATTGAAACGGCATAGAATGATGTATTTTTAATGGTGATCATTGAAATCGGACGCGCATAAAATGTAAATGTACTTCGTGGTAATCATAACCATTTTACTGTATTTTACACCCTAATATGCAACAGATGCTACATCGTGGTCACCAAATAGAATTTCACAAAGTGTATATCAAATAAAAGGGATTGATTCGCTGTGTTAGAAAATCGAAAGTGCATCATGTCATTTCCACTAATATGCAGTTTCTATGCGCTTCAAAAGTTGTAATATTTATTTTAACTTTATTTTAATTTTATGTCACAATTGGAAGTCCTTTTGAATTAATATAATGATCTAAACACTTTCGCCAATATGTAAACTATAAAGCAAAAATTGGTTGCAACAGAATATATTCATTATTGCACGAAATTTTGACGAAAAAAAGAAATAACTCTAACATTTTTTTCTACAACTTTTCCTTTAAAATCATAAAACAACAAAATTAGAATAATATAATTATGCCCTACACCACTATGTGGAAATGGTATTATAAGTTTGTTTTGGTAAAAATGCATGTAACACCGCGAAATATTCTTGAGACCCGCAATGTGGTATACCAATCTTCATATCTCGACGAGATAAAGCGATTTTAAGATGTGTGTCCGTACTCCGTCCGTCCGTCCATTATAAACTGTAATCAAACTGGATGCCGCAATAATGGACCGTTCCTCACGAAATTTTGTTTTTTTTCGGTTTCAGACCAGAATAGATCCCTATTTTTATTGGTGATGATAGCGTAATATTTAGCGGGTGAAATGGACCACAAACAAAATATTTTTCCAATTTTGTAGCAGCTCTGTAGATCGCAATAATTGTCCGATCAATGCGAAATTTTAAATAAGGTAAGGACATATGGCAAGGGAGAAGTTTGCAATTTGAGATGGTGATCAGATAATATTTAGAGGGTTAAATGGACCACAAATGTTGTGTGAAAAGTGTGAAAAATTTTATTTTTATTTTTATAGCCTCCCGATTTTTTTTTCAAGGATTTTCGGATATTTTGGCATATAACAACCAAACCACTCATATTTTCGATCCAATACAAAGACAACAATTGTAGCCAAGACAATAGTAAAGAACTCTCTAGTACATTGCAAAAGCATTGGAACGCTCCTTCAGGCAGTTATGGTCTCGAGAAGGTGCACATTTTTCGGAAAGTATCGATAAATGACACTGTGCTACAAAATGGGACTCAAATTCAGTGGGTGGAAAATCCCTTTTGGAGATGAAAGCCCTTGGTGAGTGTACTAAGAAACCAAAAGGCGATGAAAGTCGATTAAGACATTTTATAAATCTGGAAAGACTGTTATGCCATAGGTCAAACTTCTGAGTTATTGTGAGATGAATTTGTGTTATGTTGTTTTGTTATCATGCACTTAAATTTCATCAAGAATGAATTAATTTCGCCATAACTCAGAAGTTTGAACCACATCAACCCAGTGATATTTTACATAAAAATCGGTTTAAGAAAGCGGGTTTTTTGTTCTAGCATCGGAACCAAGAAAGTTGTAATCATGTAATCAGCTACTTGCTGTCATTTGATTGGCCATTTTATTAGCTTTCCAATGATATACATATACGCTTAATCGGTTACTTAAAACCGGTTCCAAAATCGGTTTTGATATCAGAATATCCGGTTAAAAAATTTAGATACCCGAATCTATCCTTCAATAAAATTTGTTATTAACGTGTTCGTCATTACAAGAGCTATTTATGGTAAGTATTTCAGATGCACCACAGACCAACAACGAATATACATAAAAACAAAACATAGTTTTCTCAACAAAATACGGGTAAATGTCAAAAAGGACCATGGAAACGGGGAAATATCGATTGGTCATCAATGAGAACCGTACCTAAAATCTTTTGAGCAATATTTTTGTAGAATATTTAGATGCTGTAAAATCTCATCTTGTGGTACTTTTACTACGGTTCAAAAAATAAAGGACGAAAAGGACATGGAAAGAATTGAGTTAGAGGGATGAAATATTCTACAAAAAGATTCACCATTCGATTTGACTGAAGACATGTAATCTCAAAATTAAGCTACAATAACGCTTAACAGAGATATAAAGCTATTTTCTCGCAAATTAAGGGGCGAAAATTAAACCATTAATCACGCGATATCTCGGAAACTTGACCTATGGTGAAAATTTCCTTCTGGGTTCTTAGTAAACTCACCAAGGGCTTTCATCTCCAAAAGGGATTTTCCACCCACTGAATTTGAGTCCCATTTTGTAGCACAGTGCCATTTATCGATATTTTCCGAAAAATGTGCACCTTCTCGAGGCCATAACTGCCTGAAGGAGCGTTCCAATACTTTTGCGATGTACTAGAGAGTTCTTTATTACTGTCTTGCCTACAATTGTTGTCTTTGTGTTGGATCGAAAATATCAGTGGTTTGGTTGTTATATGCCAAAATATCCGAAAATCCTTGAAAAAAAACTTCAAGTCAAAATCCGGGGGCTCGATTTTCACAGTAGACATATGGTCTAGTTGACTTTTTTGCTCAGTACAATCTCAAGAATCAGAAACTTTAGGCGCCCGTGATGGTGTTCAAATCGCCCCACTCTAGTATACAACGTTCCATCTCAAATTTGTCGGTAAAGGACCGCGCCCTCAAATAGCCCCCATAGGACGTAATCTCCCAATTTTCGGTATTTTTGAAGGCTTTAGCTATATTATCCTACCAAAATGGCTGAAATTTGATATATCGTCCTCCTTTGGGATGCAAAACTTTCTCCCACAAATTTATCGGTATCGGCCAACGTTTTGAAAAAACACCTCCCGATTATCGGTATTTTGAAGGTTGTAGCCTATTTGGTATTTAGTTTTTTTCTGGACAAAAATTTCCCTCAGAAATTTTCCGGTATACGTCCACGTTTTGATGTACCCCATAGAACGGTATATCCCAATTTTCGGTATATTGAAGGTTTTAGCCTCATTATAACACCGAAATGACTGCAAGTTGGTACTTAGCCTTTGTCAACAAAGGGTATAAAATGTTCCAGCTGAAATTTGTGAGTATAGGTTCATGTCTTCATATAGCCCCGATTTTCGGTATTTTTAAGGTCGTGTCCTCAATATCCCACCGAAATTTGTGAAATTTGGTATTCAGTGTTAGCTGGGGGTGCACAATTTTCCTCCTGAAATTGTCGTTATAGGTCCATGTCTACATATAGCCCCCATAGGTACCTCGAGATTTTCGGTATGTTGAAGGTTGCTGCTCAATATCCCATCGAAATGTCTTCGTTCTCCACCGAAATAGCTGATATTTGGTATTATGTTTTTGATAGGGATATGAAACATTCCACCCGAAATGTGCCGGTTGACGTCCTCAAATAGCCCCCATAGGACCGTACCACCCGATTTACGGTATTTTGAAAGTTGTGGCCTCAATATACCACCGATATGACTGATGTTTAATATCTAAACTGTGTATAAAATATTGCAGAAGAAAGTTATCAGTATAAGTCCTTTTTCCCAAATAACCCACATAGAAGCATACGTCCCGATTTTCGGTATTTTGAAGGTTGTGCCATCAATATCCCTTCGAAACGGATGAAATTTAATATTTAGTCTCCGTCGGTGGTATAAAACTTTCCACCTGAAATTTTCCGGTGTTATTCCATGTTTTTATATAGCCCCCATAGAAAGATCCCTCCTTGTTTTCGGTATTTTGAAATTTGGTATTTAGTCTTCGCTGGATTTACGAAACTTTCCACCAGAAATTTATAGGTACAAGTCAACGTTTTATACAGCCTCCATAGAGCGGGGCTCCCGATGTTGTTAACTATCCAAATCCAGAATATCCAGGTTTAGGTATAGCCGGTATTGCCCAATTTTATATATTTCGATGTCGATATCGCCCCATATGAGCTGTTTTGAAGGGATTATTATCAGTTGAGATATATGTACTACTCCTGCAAAAAAGGAAGAGTTTAGTACTTTCATAAACGTTCTTATTCGTATTAGCTCAATGATATGGTACCTACAGTTTATCGCGGAGTTCGAACGTCGTGTCCCCTAAGACACCACTTGTAGAAAAGTTTAACATGGCTGAAATATTCAGAAAATGTAGCCAACATTACAGAGCAGTATTTTGCTACCGTTGAAAGTATTATGTTGCCTGGCAAGGGAATCGAACCCACGACATTTAACGTGCAAGGGGGGTGTGCGTAACATCGCGTCACGGTGGCATAGAATGATGTATGTTTTAATGGTGATCAGTGAAATCGGATGCGCATAAAAAGTAAATGGACTTTGTGGAAATTATGGGCATTTTCCTTTTTTTTGCACCCTAATGTGCAACGGACGCTACATCAATAAAAGGGATTAATTGGCTATATTGGATAATCGCGACATATATGCGTTTCAAGTGTTGAAATATTAAACATAATTTTATCTTTATAATAATTATTATAGTGATCTAAAAATGTTCGCCAAAAGGAAAACAATAAGGCACAAATTGGTTGCAACGGGTTATCTTCATTATTGCAAGAAATTGACGAATAAGATAAAGAGTTCGAACATTTTTTTTGTAAGGGGGCTATATTAAAGTTTGGACATATGTTGACAATTTTTTGTGGAAAAGTTTTGTGACCACTGGGATTGAGGTTCCCAGTCAAGTAACAGGTAATTCGGTCAAAAAGTAGTTAAAATTCTCAGATTTCCTAAAAATGGGGAGGTGCCGTTATATGGGGGCTTAGTAGAGTAGTTTTGTGGCCACTGGGTACTTCAAATGTGAAATTACAGGTTGTTAGGTCGAAAATAGCGAAAAGCGGGAACTACTGTTATATGGGCGCTATACCAAAACAAGGACATATATTGACAATTTTTAGTGGAGTAGCTTCGTGACCAATGGGAACCTCAAATGTAAAATTACAGGCAGTTCGGTTAAAACTTGTATTCGTTATTCAAGGGACCGGCAATTTCATACGAATTATAGAGAACTTCGAATTAGCGAGTGTAAAATGAGAAGGAAATGGCTTCAAGGGACCGAGAGCTTATACGAATTATCGGAGATTACGAATTATCCAGGTACGAATTATCGCGACTCTACTGTATAGAAATGAGGAGATATCATTCTATGGGCGCTATACCAAAACATGAACCAAAGTGGACTATTTATGATGGAGTAGTTTTGTGACCAATGGTAACCTCAAATGTTAAAATACAGGTTTTTCGGTCCAAAAATGTTGCTAACATCCTCAAAATACCGAAAATGGGGATGTATCGATTTATGGGGCTATAAAAAACATGGACTCTGTGGAGATGTTTTGTGACCCCTCGGAACCTAAAATGTGAAATTATAAGTTATTCGGTCCAAACATGTAGCTAGAATCCTCAAAATACCGATAATCGGGATGTATCGATTTATGGGGCTATACAGAAACATGGACTCTGTGGAGATGTTTCGTGACCCCCCCCGGAACCTAAAATGTGAAATTATAGTTAGTTCGGATAATAATTGTAGCTAAAATCCTCGAAATACCGAAATCGGGAGGTACCGTTCTATGGGCACTATACCAAAACATAGACATATTTTGACAATTTTTGGTGGAGAAGTGTTATGATTACTAAATGTAAATTAAATGTAAAATTACAGCTAAATAGGTAAAAATTTTAGCTAAAATCCTCAAAATACCCAAATGGGGGCTATACCAAAACATGGATCTATGTTTACAATTTTTGGTGGTCCTATACTGAAATTTGACGAAAAATATTTTTGTCTTTGACGTCATACCCCTAAAATTATGTTTTGTGGTACAAGTTTGAATAAACTCAGATGAAGTCCGACTTAACCCTAAAACATGTTTTTAGAGATTCCTGGCAATAAGATAACGAACAGTTTTTTTATTATTATTAAGTCTGAAGCGGATCAACTTTTATAATTAGAATTTATCTTATGTACATATTTTATTTTAATACTTTACGTATACGTTTTCACTAATTCAATTTGTTTAAACTACGTTTAAACAACTTTAAAATGTTTTTAGTTTAATATAAACTATTGTAAATTTAAATATATTATTTGCATCTTTCATTACTTTCTGAACTTGCTAATGTAAATATGCCTTTAGTTTTAAGTTGTCATTACTCTCGTTTCTGGTTACTTTCGTCGAAATCAATTGTTCTCTTGAACGAAAGTATGTTGATATCGATGCTTGACCAGTGCTCATTCTCTTTTTAACAAATGACTTCTCAAACGCACACCGACTGGTAAATATCTTTCTCGTCTCCAACATTTATACAAATAATAAACTGAATTACGTTTTATAACGTTTTATGAAAATACTAATTCCTGTGTTTATTTTCATCTCTGATCTCTCCGCGCATTATTCCTCATTGGCTATGAGGAATAAACTATAAAATATACAGTCCACTACTCCTTGATGTTCCTGGTGGATATTTCTTTGGTTCGCTTCTTCACATCCAGCTAAAATCTACCAGCAAGACATCAGCTTTATTCACAATTAATATTACGAAACATATGCTTAAATATTTGAATTTAACAGCTAAAAATGCAACCATGTACATATTTTGTAAATAGTACTACTAATAACATCTTTGATCTTAATACTATTTTGTACAACTAATACTATTCGCGTCTCATCCTAAGTACTTAACCCTTTCGGCCCCGAACTTTTTTCCTCGCATTAGTAGTTACTTTAAAAACATAGAATTAAAGTATAAGTCAAAACTAAGACATAACATAAATTGGTGGGCGTTACCCCACCTATTTCGGAAGATACAGTACATTTAATCTAAAATTTATTTGCGGATTATTTTGTGCAATTATGTAAATATAAATGTTATAATCGTATAGAAGTATACCTCTAACCTTACTTTTGAAGAATCAAAACTAAACTTTAACATAAAGCTCTTACATTTTGATTTAGAAACGATTTAAATAATTTGGACTGTACACATCGATTTTTGACATGCCGTGATTTTCCAGACTTCACACTGAATAATGCATCGTAGTTCTGTTGATCGGGATACAACTGGCACTTTTTTATAATTTTTGCATTCTTAGGACTACAATTAGCCAAAGCAATGTGTTCTTTGAGGAAAAAATTCCGTTAGTTTTAAATAAAACGACGTTAAAATCGAAGTTGCTTATAAGCAACGTTGGGGCCGAAAGGGTAAAGTGAATCAAAATTTCAATAAAATCGCTCTCATTCTTTAGCTAGAGTTGAAGGCTTAACATCAATACCACGCTTGCCCAAGTTGATGGACTCAGATGTTTTGCTAGAAATAATAGCTAAATGGAGAGTCAAGTACCATTTTAAATTAATTTCGTTGTTTTGTTCTTCTTTAAGTCTATTTATTATTATTAAATACTACATACATATGAGGAAAAGTCAAAATTTTTTAGTTTCCATGAAGCCAAGGTTTGCACTATTATAATACACGAACTATTGTAGTTTGCCAGTAACTATGACTATTGCTGGATTAATTTAGATGTTTTTGTACAAAGCTCAAAAATTTAGCAAAAAAATTTAATTTACGTGGTAGTTACGACCGCGTAAAGGAAAAACCATAGGTAAAAACACGTTGAATCTAAACAGGTTTTTTACATTGCTATTCGATTTCTGATTAAACCATTCAAATGACGGACATCTGTCCAAAGTAAAAGTTGGAGAATACAAAATGAAGATTACACTTCTAATGTATCACTTTCCAAAATTTCCACTGCATCCACCTTTTATGGATGCTGACATTTTGAAGCCGGATTTCAGGTGTTTTTTGTATTTTTTATGTAACTGGGACGCGCATTCGGATATTTCGAAAAACCAATTATAGGATTAAAGAACTCGCGATTTCGCATAATCTGATATATATATTGAGTATGTAGCCCATACAGCAGCAGAGTAATCTACTGCCAAAGGCCAAAATTTAGTGCGATATTTTTTCTAAAAAACCTATTTTTTGGGTACAGTATTTACAATATCGTTTTGAGTGTGCTGGTACCCAGCGATATTTTAGTTTTTCGACGATCCGGATCATATGAATCACAGATCGTAAAAATCCATCTACTAGAACGGCGGAAATGGCTACTGCAAAAATTGAAAAATTTGCGAAAAATGTTTTTCAAAATATCGCTGACTAATTCGCGTTTTATGTGGATCGTTTCTATTTCAATGAAGAAAGTGAATCATCACTCGCGTTTGTGTGAAAACAGCGGTTTGAAAAATTTAGTGGCATGGGAGCTGTATCCGATTTATCCAAAAAATACTGTGTGATGCTACATCCACGGTTCTTGATGGATTTTATTGAAATATGTTTAGATCGATGTATTTTTTCACGGTTGATAGTGAAATCGGATGCGCATAAAAAGTGTATGCACTTTGTGCAAAATATAAGCGTTATACAGTTTGTTACACACTAAACTGCAGACGATGCTACATCTTAGCGGCCAAAGTAAATCCTGGCAAATGTGTACAAATTAAAAGAGAAGAATTCGGTGTATTGGTAAACCGCATGCGCATCAATTGATTTTGAGGATTTCGCGATTTACACGCATTTCAAAATGAAGATTACCCGATACAATTTTATTTCAAGATTATACCCCATTTAAAGGAACCCAACATTTCTTTGAAAGATATCCATATCTTCTGCTAGATGTTAGCGTGTTTTCGAGAAGTGATTAGAATAAAAAATGTGATTTATTGCGTGAAATTTAACTAAAATAGAAGAAAAACTCCGACCTATTTTTCTTACATTTTGTTCAGCTAACTCACAAAATAAATTTTAATAAATATTTTCTCTTACAAAAATTTTATAAATTTCCTCAATATATTGTTTGTTTTTTGCTATAATATGCAAACCGCTAAACGGATTTGTATAGTTTTGGTTTCATTTGAATCTTCGCGATGTTTAGATTACGTACATATTTTTTATATATTTTTCAGATGCATAAACAGCTTGAATTTTATTAGAACAAGTTGTAAACTACCAATTGTTTTGAATGCTTTCCTAATTTCCGCGAAAATTTACAACTTTTTCACTAAAGTTATGGGACCTCAGTAACCATACAGTAAGTAGGGAGCCCCTAATTAAGAGAATTTCTCAATATAATGATAAGAGTCTTTTAAAGATTTTTTTCTTTTTATCAGAATTGAAACCGCCATAACTTTTGCGCGCAACAACCAAAATTAGTATCTCGAACAGATTTAAGAATGGGATTTTTTCCCAATGTATGTACCAAAAATCATTCATGTAGCTTAAAAAAAATTTTTAATTTTTTTTTTATGGAAAACTAAAAAATTTTGTCTTTTCTTCATATATACATTTCAATGACTACAATGAATTTAAGAATAGAATTAATTTTCTTTTTATCGAGTCACGATTTTCAGACAATTCTATTAGATGGTAAAATTTATTAAATTCGACAAAAAGACGCCGTAAATATTTTGATTTGGTATGATCATATTTTAAACGAATTTTTGAACGATTTTCGAAATAATTACCAGAAAGATCCCTTCAATGAAACGCATGAAGGTTAATATTTTTAACAAAAATATTTCCCACACCCTTTTCAGTAAAGTTGCCAAAGATCTAAAATAAAAGGATTCCAAGATATATTAACTCGAATATTTCGGAAAAAGTAAAAATTTACGGAACTTGCCTCGCCTACTTAGTTTACTTCCCAATGTAAACTTTAAAAACTTTTATGAAACGCATGAGGGTTAATTTTTTTAACCAAAAATATTTCCCACACCCTCCTCAGTAAAGTTGCCAAAGATCTAAAATACAAGGATTTCAAGATATCTTAACTCGAATATTTCGGAAAAAAAAAGAAATTAAAGGAACTTGCCCCGCCTACTTAGCGTACTTCCCAAGGTAAACTTTAAAAACTTTATGTGTCTCATATTTTAAGCTCTACTTTTATAATCTGCTCAGTTTTGTAAGTTATTTTTTGTTGTCGCACAGTGTTATAAACTCAATAAATCTATAAATATTTGATTAAGCACCCAGGAAAGGGATATAACTCGTAATTTCATTCCGCAAGGTTTAGTCGCTCCTGGTCGCAACTGAATTTACCCCAGTCAACGACAAGACCACTTTACTATCTGCCCATAGTTCACTA
The DNA here is from genome assembly GCF_047663935.1 of Musca autumnalis. Classification (NCBI taxonomy): domain Eukaryota; kingdom Metazoa; phylum Arthropoda; class Insecta; order Diptera; family Muscidae; genus Musca; species Musca autumnalis. The sequence goes on along the minus strand of NW_027411977.1, from coordinate 191,285,909 downwards.
TTCTTGGTATTCGTTTTCTTTCTTTTCACATACGATGTCCCGCTTTTGAAGACAGGCCCTCCCATTCTAACGATTGAAATCATATCGCTCATTTACTCCAAGAATCCATTGTTGAGCAAAACGCGTTTTAAATTGGCGATTGAAATTTGACTTTCCAATTTAAAAAGATTATTACACAAAAACTAAAATAACTACTTGGACCCTATTTTGCAAGCAGCTAGCCAGTTTCAGTGCTAAATTTCTGTGCAAGATCAAGCATGACTTGAAGTGCTTTAGGGCTTCATAAACTCAAAAAAAAAAATTATGTTGAATTATGCCAAACCCGTAGTAAATGAGCTGTAACTTGTTAAGTTTGAAAGATATGAGAATGAAAATTTGACACAATATAAAGTAAAAGTAGTAGAAAAAATAGAAATTGCTAGCTCAGAAAACGCATTTTTTTGAGTTATGTCACTCTTTGAGTAAATGAGCGATATGTTAATTCATCTGCATTTTCTACCCATTATCTGCCATCCATACCTTTCTCCACATCACATCAATTAATAACAAACACCCTTTATATTTAATTTCATTTGATTGTTTTTATAGAAGTGGGAACTCTACACATTGCTGAGTTTAATTTTACCCGCACTTCGTTGGAAGAAAATCATAAAAAATGCAATGCTACTATATTTTTTCCACGAAAAAAAACTACACCTAGAAAATATTATAAAATTGCTTAGTTTAAAAATCAACAAAAACATCTTGAGGGGAAAATCAACTTAAACTTCCGTGAGTGGATATAGCAAAATAGATTTTGTGTTTATGTTGTTGCCTGTGTTGTCAACAATAACAATACCGGAAGCTATACTTTGCACTATTCTATTAGCAGCAAATTTTATTTGTCACCGGTATACTATGTGTGTCGTGGTGGTGGTGTCAATTTAAACCGTGTAAACTTATATTCTTGTTTACGATACTCGGTGCCATAATACTCAAGTCACGTTACAGTTTGCGTTGATTGGATGCATTTTGTAGGGAGGGTTAACATGGCAATTTAAAGCGGAGAAGATATTTTGTGAAACACAGTAATGAACTGCTATTTTTGTAAGTATGTATGTATTTATGTAATAACCTAAAGGTAATGTATCGTGTTAAGAGTTTGATTGGGGGTTTGTAGTTACATACTTACTTAGTTGGCCCTATACAAAACGTTTGTCCAATAAGCCGAAATAAGAAAATATTACCATTCCTCTCTATTTGTTGATTTATTTTTCCAATTTAGAATACCTCGTTTTTCAGTCTCGTCTTCCACTTGTTTATTCCATTGATGCCTTGACCTTACGGTTTGGCGTCTACCACAATGCGGCCCGTAACCAACACAATCGTTGTATCTCGATAAGTTTAACTATACTGATGTCGTTGTATAGCAGATACAGCTCGTGTTTCATATGATATTCACCATCAACGCATATTGGTCTAAAGATCTTTCGAAGAAAAAAACGGAAGTACCAACGCTTCGGAACCATATATTAACACGGGTATTATCAGTGATTTGTAAAGTGTTATTTTTGTTTGACAGGATGTGACTTTGTTTTTAAACTGCTTACTTAAGCCAAAGTAGCATCTGTTTGCCAGTACAATTCATTTTCTTATTTCACAACTGACGAAGTCTTTAACTATCGCTTTATCTCTTTCTACGATTTTCCGCAGGGTAAATGTTTGGTCAATGGTGGATTTGCCAAGTTTAAAGCCGCATTGGTATGACCGAATTATTTCATTGACCATAGGCTTTAGTCGTTCGTACAATATTCTTATAATCTTACAAGCAATAGGCAACTGCTTTAGCTTGAGCACACAGTCTTGTCTCCCTTTTTGGACTGGACGGGACACAGGATGCTCAGATTCCAAACGTGCTAGATGGAGTCAACAAGCTGATTCATACACCGGTATTGAACAGTTCAGCTGGTATGCCATAGAGTTGGGTAATCTAGTTCCTAGTTCCTTGTAATAGTTCCAAAACGTATGTGTAACATCATGAAATATAACGTGTGATATTAAGTATACGCAGTTTGTTCAAAGAAAAAATGTAGGCCATTGGAACTGCGAAGTGAACGAGATAGTTCCATGTAGTTCCTTTGGCACAACTCTAGTATGCCATAGCCTCCTACTGTATTATTATTCTTCAGCCGGATTATTGCTGTGTTTATCTCATCTTGGCCGGCGTTATACATTCAATTCAAGCTTCTGAGATTGGATATGTGGTATCTTCGTTGTTTTCGCTAATTATGAATACCAACAGTTTGGAAAAATGTTCTTCCCATATCATGAGAACAGTATCTGTATCACTTACAAAATTACCTTCATTACCGCCATTAGTTTGCTGTTTCAGTGATAGGTAGAATTTTCGGACTTTATTCTGGTTCCTGTACATCTTGATTTTTTAATACCCCCGCCTTTCCATTTCTTTCTTTTACTTTATCAAAAAGACGTTTCTCCTCTCTTCTTTTCTCCAGATACCTCTCTCGTGCGATACAAGTTGCTACTGATTATAGAGTAGTCCTATATGCAGTATTTTTCTCTTCTGTAGCAGCACGAAGCTCCTGATTAGACCATGAGTTCCTTTGTGGAGGTCTGTGATATCCAAGTATGGATTTAGCGGCGGTTTGCATGGAGTGGGTAATACTTTGCCACTGTACACGCTCGAGGAATGTGTTCCATCTATCACAAAGTGATCAATTTTATTTCATGTTTTTTTTTTGGTCTGGAGACAACCAGCTGGCCTTATGAATGTCGAGATGTTTAAATCTGATACTGCTAACTACCATGTTTCTTGCTGCTGCCTCATTCCAAAGATATTCTCCTTTCCAATTTTGACACTAAAATCTCCTAGAATATTTTTAATGTCATAGGTAGGCAACGGCGCTCGCAAAGTATATATTTTGTCTTTTCGTGTTTGTCTTCGGTTGGAGCATGATCGCAGAGAAGGCTAATTTTATCCGAATTGCAGTAAGTCAATTTCATTCGCTGGAGTTAAGCTGGGGATCAGATGTTTCAACCTCCGAACAACTACAAATCCGCATTCAAAGTCATGCTTCATGTTATGACAGCTATACTCGTAATACAATGCCTTTAGGTGTTGTTGTTACGGCTTTCCCAATTTCCTGCCAGGCAGTAATACCGGCCTTGTATTTATACCCTACACCACACTGTGGTAAGGGGTATTATGTCTTTGTGCATTTGTATGTAACATACAAAAGGAAACGAAATAGACCCATAATTCCTTTTGGGGATATACATAGAATTACTTTCTGAGGCGATTTATGCATGTCCGTCCGTCTGTCCATGTATTTTTATTCGCAACGTACAAGTCGCATTTTTTGTCCGATTCAGCTGAATATTGAGGAATATAATTTTTTATCCATGGGAAGAACGCTATTGCTTTTGGTGAAAATCGGTTCAGATTTGGATATAGCTCTCATATATATTTTCGGCAGATTTGAGGTATTTTCTTCACCAAACACGCTATATAGGTCCGATTTTGATGCATTATGGAATGTGTAACTGAATTCGGTCTAAAAATAAATGTGCCAAATTACATCGAAATCGGTTCAGATTTGGATACAGCTCCCAAATATATTTTCGGCGGTTTGACGTAATTGCTGCACCAAACACGCTATATACGTCCGAATTTGATGAAATTTGGATTGTGTGGCTGAACTCCAAACACGCTATATACGTCCGAATTTGATGAAATTTGGATTGTGTGGCTGAATTCGGTCTAGAAATAAGTGTGCCAAATTATATCAAAATCGGTTCAGATTTGGATGTAGCTCCCATATACAGATATTTTCGCCCGATTTCACGTATTTGCTGCACGAAACACCCTATATCTGTCCAATTTTGATGAAATTTAGAATGTGTGACGGAATTTTGTCTAGTAATAAGTGAACCATATTATATAGAAATCAGTTCAAATTGATATATATCTGCTACATATATTGTACATATTCACAGTGGTGTAGGGTATCATATAGTCGGCCCCGCCCGAATATGATCCTTTCCTTACTGGTTTTCAAATACATTTGCCAAAGCGTAAACTGCACCTTCTCTATAAAGAGTGCGAACATTCCAGGTACAGATTCGAAGATCTTAGTCCTTAAAACGTTTGCGGGGATCGTCAACTTTAGAGGTGTTGTTTTTCTGTTCCTTTGTTTTTATAGTATGTTGCTTCTTGGAGGGATGGGTTACTAGCCTAATGCCCAACATCAGTTTTTAAATTTGTTTTGTTAACGGGTGTTTAAGGCAGCTCCCCAGGTGTCAGTATACACTTGAGATGACAGAGGGACCAAGTTGAGTTCTTGGCTTTGTCATGCTAAAATCGGTCAGGGCGGTTGCTTGCTACCGCTCATCTCCTACGTCACGCATTTGTGGCAGTTAAATCATTTAAAACCCAATTTTTATACCCTCAGCCTTTAGGCTAGAAAGGGTATATACTAGGCCGGGGCGATTTGTATGGAAGGAAAAAGCCTTAATTTGCCCTTCGCGTTTCTGATTCCTGGGATTGAACTGAGCAAAAAAGTTCACTAGACCATAGGTCTACGGTGAAAATCGAGCATCCCGATTTTGAGTTTAAGTTATTTATACACGTTTTTGGACATTTTGGCATATGACAGCCAAACCATTTAGATTTTCGATCCAACAAAAAGGCAAAAATTTTAGCAAAGACAGTAATTAAGAACTCTCTGATACATCGCAATAGCATTGGAACGCTCCTTCAGACAGTTTTGGCCTTGAGAAGGTGCAAATTTTTCGTTATATTGGCTTAAGTCTGAAAAGCGCCACAAAAAAAAAACTATAGCTGAATTTCTCACAATTTTCGAAATAAATATTGAGGAAAATAAAAAACAAAAAACATTATACTTTTAAATTTATGAGAAATTCAGTTATAGTTTTTTTGTGGGGGTTTTCAGACTTAACCACTATAACTTAGCCATTTGTTAACCGATTTAATAAAATAATAACTGATTCGAAAGATATTGTTCACCCCTTTAAAAGAAAGAAGGATCAATGGAAATCCGTTGTGAAAAAAGAAGATATGCTTGTTTAAATTTGAAAATGTAAGAAACCCAGATTTTCGCTATTTTTACCGTTATAAAAAAATTAAACGAAGTGACCCAAACGAACTAAAGGCATTTTCATTTTTCACTGATCAAAACACGATAGAATTTTGCATCAGAACGTTTGAATATTTTTCTGGTGAATTTTTGTAGCACAGTGTCATTTATCGACATTTTCCGAAAAGTTTGCACCTTCTAAAGACCAAAACTGCCTGAAGGAGCGTTCCAATGCTTTTGCGATGTATTAGAGAGTTCTTAACTACTGTCTTGGCTAAAATTGTTGTCTTTGTGTTGGATCGAAAATCTCAATGGTTTGGCTGTCATATGCCAAAATGTCCAAAAAACGTGTATAAAAAACTTAAACTCAAAATAGGGAGGCTCGATTTTCTCCGTAGACCTATGGTCTAGTGGACTTTTTAGTTAAGGTCAATCCCAGGAATAAGAAACGCGAAGGGCACATTAAGGTTTTAAAATCGCCCCGGCCTAGTATATACACTTTGATACGAAAAATGTCTGTCTGTCTGGCTGGCACGATAACTCTCGAACGGATCAACCGATTCAACCAAATTTTGGGTATCGTAATATTGTGTCTAAACTATGCTTAAGTTCGAAGATGGGCCATATAGGTCCACTCCTTCTGGTACCTTCCCCACAAAAGCTCAAAATTTTTCTGTAAAATGGTGTGAACGATAATTCTCGAAGGGAGCAATCAATTCGGTCCAAACTTTGCACATCGTATATTTCCTTCCAGATATAGATCGGGTTCGAATATGGACTATATCGGCCCACTCCTTCGGGTACCTCAGACACAAAATTCGGATAAAGTGAAGTTAAGGAGCTCCTCTCGAATCGTTTTGGCATTTTTTTCAGTAAGTTTTTTTTGCGGTTCCATTTACGACGATACACCAACCAAAATGGCAAATTCGCAAGATAATTCTTGCTGGGAGTTTCTGATTGGTGCAGGCTTTGTACATCGTATTTTTCATCCAGTCATGTATGGGATTGAAATATAGACTATATCGGTCCACTGCTTCGGGTACCTTCCACACAAAATTTGGAAAAAGTGAAATTTAAGAGCTCCTCTCGCATCCTTGGGATTCTTTTTTTCAGTAGGTTGTTCCAGTGGCCTCATTTACAGTGGTGCATTTTTTTCCGGAGTTAGTAAATATTTCCTAAGATAATGACCAAAAACCCAAAAAAAACTCCAAAACCCTGCCGGCTATTGTACACGATAACTCTAAAACTTTTTCAAAAATATCTTTTAAACTTATTTTAACGTAATTTAATATTTCGAGTCCTTTATGAGGAAGTTTGGTTACGAAAAATGTTTGGTGTAGCCCAACATTACGTTACCTACTGATTTGAAAGCAACCTCGTGATACAAAATCAATATATTTTATATACGGCATAATTATAGTGTTTGGTTTGGTTTGGTTTTGTTTTTTTTTTTTGTCAGTGGTTGAGGGTATTTCTCCGTCAGCACAGCTGACTGATGCTATCTCACTTGCTATATACTAAAGTGTGTCAGCAGTAACAAAACTTATAATTTTGTACATACTTGAAGAACACGATATCGTTACCCTCCCAAATTAGCTCTTTTATGTGTGCAAGAAACGAATGCCGACAAAAGATAAGATGAAACATAAGTGGTAATATTTCAAGATTTCGTTGTAAGTGAAAACTACATCTACGAAGATTCATGATTTATGTTCTACGAAAAACATGTGCTAATGACAAATACTTAACCCACATTATACCAATGCTAACAATGTGCATGTGTGTGTTTTTTCAGGTAAATTGAAAAAGTTTAATAATACTAAATTTAAATTATAATAAAGTTTGTAAACAAACAAATTGTAAGATTTTTTTATGAATCACGCATTCTTTGAACAGGAAATTGATTGGTTCCTCTGATCTCCTCAATTTCTTCTTACTATGTAACATAATATTGCAAATATTTTATTTGTACAAATATCACATCCTGCTACATTCTATGTGCTACCTACTTCCCTGTTTATGTTTCGTGAGTTTTACTCTATCAAAGATAATCTTTCAAGTGTTCCTTGCATGCATGCAAATGTATCGCTTCCCTATGTATCACTTTCGATAAAATATCTGTACACGTGCTCTACGATCCAATTCTTTTTATGGTTTGGCAATATTGCCAACAATTTGTTGTTCCACAGCTAAATACAATGTTTGTTGCACACAAAGTTTGTTTGTTGTTTCTTTGCTTTTTTTTGGTGTTTTACAACTTTTTAGTTCGGCAACAAATTGATATCGCGCTGTGATATATTTGCAAAACATGAAATTTGTTCGTATTCAAAAAAAGGTAAGTGTGGGGTACACACATACTAAATTTTATGTGTAGATATGGGGGTAGGGAGTGAACCGAAATCCGCATAATTTACATTTCCATAAAAATCGCACAGAAAGTTTTCCCTCATTCAAATCAGTCCATTACGGTGCGCCATCATAAATTTCACTTTGCCATAAATACCCGTCAAAATATGAAAAAATAAAAACGTCATGTTTTTAGTACTGATTCTCTTTTTTTCATGTTTTTGTATGTAGTTTAGTGGATAAAATTGTGCGGAAGTTGATGTGTGCTTAGAGATATGAAGTCGAATGAAAATTACTGTACGCTCGGTTATAAAACATTTAAAAATGGTTTACTTAGTATGATGTGAAAACGTAGATAGAGTTTGTGTCATTGCTAAAGGTTGTAATGATTTGATATGTTGCTTATACTGATTTGATCATTTAGAAATATAAACAAGTAAGAAAAGTCTATAGTCGGACGGAGCCGACCATGGGATACCCTATACCACTATCCCTGGACAATCGCTCTCCACTGAACTTCTTTTCAATGATTGTGAAAATTTAATTATCAAATATCAGAGATGTAATGTATAATACTTATGACCAAAACCAAAAAGTTATCTAGCATGACAAAGACATTTTTGTAGCAGGAAAGGGAAATTTAGTTCACACAAACTAAAATGTAATGAAACCCACTTATGTAGTACTACTACTTCCGTTGTTTAACCGCTACGTTATTGAAATTTTTACCAATTTCACACAAAAGTTTCAGTCCATTTAACCCGCTAAGTATTTTCTGATCTTCACGTTGGTTTGGGCGCTTCTTCTTCATCATAAGCTCAAACTTTGTTTAAAATTTTGAGGTTATTATTTTGACCTACAGAGCCGCTACAAAATTGGTTAAAATTTTGTTTTTGGTCCATTTCATCCGCTGAACATTTCACGATCATCACCAAAAACTAATCATTTCTATTCTGGCCCGAACCCAACCTCATTAAAAAATTCGTTACAATCGGTCCATAATTGCGGCCTTAAGCTTGTTTACAATTTTTAATGGACGGACACACATCGCTAAATCGCTTTATCTCGTCGAGATATGTATTTTGGCATACCAAATAAGGGGTCTAGGACGAATATTTCGTGGTGTTACATAAACTTTTGGAGAGACAATATGTAGCATGGGATAAATATGTGGTTCTCTATACAGAACCCATTATATATTAAGCAGTAGGCCCGTTATCTAGAAAACACTTTATTGCAATATACATCAGAGGAAAGGTCAGTAGTTTTTTTCCATATGTAGGCTACTTTGCGAAATATATATGGTAATATTCAAAAAAGTTTTGCAATCGTTGAAGTTGAGGTTTACAATTTAATAAGTCGCGAACTGTTAATATATTTTATAAAATATGAATATATTTATATTAATTGAAGTGTTTTAGCCACGATCTCATAATATGGACCATAACAAATCATTTTTGTGGAAGCTGCGTTGGTGGTAATATTAGAAAATAGGTAAAAATGTGTTGAAGTTTGCAAGTTTTTTTGTGTTCTTTCTTGATTTCTGGTCAAACCACGGAAAATTCAGACATACGCTCAAAGAAAGAATTGAAGAATACCCCTTGGGCAACATGGTTCTAATGTATGACTTCTCGATATATACACTGCATCCCCCTAAAATCGATGCTGACATTTTGAAGTTTTGAAAACTGGGTTTTTCGAATTTTTCTTATAAATAGTGGGTGCAACTAGATAATAATCCAAACTAGTTTATATGATTGTAGAACTCGCGATTCCACGTCGTTCGATGTATATCTCATGAGTGTGCTCCGTACAGCTTCCTAGTAATAGGAGCCCAAAGGCGAAAATTTGTTGCGTAAATTTTCTGAAAAAACATATTTTTTGGCTTTAAAATTTACAACTGTCGTACAGGTACTCCTGAACCCCGCGTGATTTTAGTTTTTTTACGTGCCGGATCTAATGAGCTCTTCCGCGGTCGAATCCATCCACTAAAACGCCGGATATAGATACCTTGAAAGTAGGAAAATCTGCAAAAATATATTTTGACAATTCCACGAATTGAACCGCGATTTTCTTTGATTATTTTTACATAAATGTAATCCTTTATACGCGATTATAATATTTGCCAAAAAGGTGTGTCACAAATTACAAAGATTCAGGAGTAATATCCCTATTTATCCCAAAATAGAATGCGGTGGCACATCCGCAGTTCTTGACGAATCTGTCTAAAATAATTTATATTGACGTATTTTTAATAGGGGGCCATTGAAATCGGATGCACCTTATCATCATATGCATACCGCGTAATTTTTGCCCACTTGAAGGTTTTTTGAATAGTAAGATGCAACTGATGGCACACTTTGGCCGCTGAATGTAACATGGGCAAATACATGCATATTGATAGTCATGAACTCCCTGTATCCGAAAAGCACATGCACCTCAACCGATTTAAACCAATTCGCGAATTATTCGGTTTTTAACTTCTATGTTTTTTCTTTGATTGTAATTTCAATATTACTCTCTACTTCTTATTTCTGTTGCTTATCACAGAAAGCAAATATACTTTCACGATGACTAATTACTTTTCTCGTAGAAGTTTAAGCAAAATACTTCAGGATTTGAATCGAAATTTAGCGAAATAATAGAATAACTCCCAACATTTATTTTTCAAATTTTTCGTATTTTACCAAAAATATATTTTTGAAATAATTTCCAACAATAAGTTTTCGTTCTTTGTTGTTGCTGTAATATGCAAGTTATAAATGCGATCTTTATAATTTTGGTCTCACATTTTTCTACGCGTTGTCTAGATTCTGTACGTATTTGTAAATTATTTTTTTAGAGATTTTTTGGACTCTGATTTAGAATAAATAAAATTTATTCCAAGATTTCTTCAATATTTTTTGATTTTCCGCGAAAATAAAAATAAATATAGCAACTATTTTAGCATCTACGGATAGATATCAAATGCTGCTAACGATTCATATATACATGTTCTTATTACAACACAATAGGAATTTTTAAATATTTTTTCTTAACAAGAGAGTGAAACCGCATATAACTTTTGAGTGCAGCATCCAATTTTGTGAACGCGAACAGATTTGAAACCACGTTTTTTTTCATAACCCATGTACCAAAAATGGCGGATGTGCTCGCCAAAAAAGTTTTTAATTTTTTTTCTATGTAATTGCAAAGGAAATTTGAAATTTACCATATGTCCTCAAGGAATTAAAATATCGACCAAAAATAAAATTTTTATATTTTTCATACAAAAGTAATGGTCCATTTCACCCGCTAAAGAATATCAGATCATCATTCAAAATTGTAGGCATCTTTTTCGACCTATACTCTTACCCGGTGCAAAATTTCGTGACTATTGATGTATAATTGCGACTTCTAGCGAATTTATTATTACACTACAAACAAATAACGGAATATATTAGGCTGTAACTTTGTTATCTGATCATGCACACCAACATAATTGGCATCAATTGAAAGGTCAAGCATTCCACTTTCAAGTATATCTCACTTGTCCGGAATGTCACTTCAAGGAATTAAGATATAAGCTGTATACTAAAATTTTTCACAATTTTCACACAAAGGTTTTGGTCCATTTAACCCTCTAAATATTATCCGATCGCCATCTCAAATTTCAAGCTTCTCCTTTGAGATATACTCTTACCTTATTTAAAATTACGCGTTGATCGGACTATTATTGCGACCTACAGAGCCGCTAGAAAATTGGTTAAATATTATGTTTTTGGTCCATTTCACCCGCTAAATATTTCACGATCATCACCGATAAGAATAGGGATCTATTCTGATCTCAACCCGACCTCCATACAAAGATACAGCCGATGCTACATCTAAGCGTCCAAGTTATATTTCGAAAAATACATACAAATTAAAAAATATGGTCTTGCTGTACATGAAAATCACATGCGGACAAAACCATTTTGATAATTACGCGATTTACACATATTTTAATAATGCATATAATTTAAAGCGGTTTATTTGAACTCTATTTCCGTTTAAGAAGCCTAATGATTTATTTCAAAAACCCGATAACTTTCCTCAATGGGAAACCTTCTATGTGAATGTAGATAAAGTAAAATCCGCCCATTTTCTTGGGAGTTTCAAGAAAAATAAAAGAAGTACTCCTATAGAATTTTCCAATATTTTCAACTCTAGAATGCATCTGAAAACTATTATTCCAAACCAAAATTTGTTTTTTGTAACACAAATATGTGCTTAGTTTGGCTATAATATGCTAACTACTATCCCCATGATTATAAGTTTAGTCTCATTTGATTCCCGTGGAGTCTTTATTTAAAACTGTATTTTTATACCCTCCACCATATGGAGGGTATAATTAAATTTGTCATTCCGTTTGTAACACATCGAAATATTCGTCGGAGACCCTATAAAGTATATATATTATTGATCAGCATAAAATTCTAAGTCGATTTGACCATGTCCGTCTGTCCGTCCGTCCGTCTGTCTGTCTGTTGAAATCAAGATACAGCTCGCAATTTTAAAGATAGAGAGTAAAAATTTGGTACAGAAACTTTTATTACTTGCAGGATTGTTGGTATTGAAAATGGGATATATCGGTCCACGTTTTGATATTGCCCCCATAGAACGGTACCTTCCGATTTTCGGTATTTTTAAGGTTTTAGCTTCATTATCCTACCAAAATGGCTGAAATTTGGTATGTAGTCTTCTTAAGGGGTATAAAACTTTCCCCCAGTATTTTGTCGGTATCGGTCAATGCCTTCATATAGCCCCCATAGAACGGTACCTCCCGATTTTCGGTATTTTTAAGGTTTTAGCTTCATTATCATACCAAAATGGCTGAAATTTGGTACTTAGTCTACGTTGGTGGTATAAAACTTTCCCCCAGAACTTTGTCGGTATCGGTCCATGCCTTCATATAGCCCCCATAGAACGGTACATCCCGATTTTCGGTATTTTGAACGTTGTGGCCTCAATATTCCACCCAAATGGCTGAAATTTGGTATTTAGACTTCGTTGGGGGTACTCAAACTTCCCCTTTAAATTTGTCGGTATAGGTTCACGCCTTCATATAGCCCCCATGGGAAGGTACCTCCCGATTTTTCGTATTTTGAAGGTTGTGTCTTCAATATTCCACCAAAATGGCTGAAATTTGGTATTTAGTCTTCAATGTGATATAAAACTGTTCGCCAGAAATATGTCTGTACTGGTCCACGCTTTCATATTGCCCCATTTCTGACTAAAATTCGTCGGCATAGGTCCACGTTTCGATATAGCCCCCATAGAACGGTACCTCCCGATTTTCGTAATACTGAAGATTGCGACGTCAATATCCAACCGAAATGGCTGAAATTCGTTATTTCGTCTTCCAAGAGTTATAAAATATTCCAGAAGAGTAGTATCAGTATAGGTCCACGTCTTCCTATATCCCCATAGAAGCGTACTTCTTGATTTTCGGTATTATTTAAGTTTTAGGAATATAGGAAATTTGGTATTTAGTCTTCTTTGAGCCTAAAAACTTTTCGTAAGAAATTTGTCGGTATAGATCGACGTTTTGAAATAGCCCCCATAGAATGGTGCCTCACATTGTTTACCGAAATTTAGTATTAAGTCCTCTTCATACACGAAAGGAAACAAAATATTCCATTTTACTTCAATACAACTTGTGGTGGAGGGTATAACAAGTTCGGCCCGGCCGAACTTAACGCCGTTCTTACTTGTTTTTGTATTTTTTGACGGGTAAATGGACCTATATTTTCAAAAAATTCGGATTACATTTAAAATTTTGTCAATTTTTTGTAAATTCCGCGAATGCTGAGTAACATTTTACAAATATTATGCAATTTACCTAAAGACGTCACTTCGTGATAACATTTTAGTGACAATTGTGCTCAATAAAATAATTAGCGTTTTTATAATAATTTTTTTTTAAAGTCAGAAGTAAAACCGCGATAACATTTGTCCGCAACAACCAAAAATTTGCTCGCGAGCGGATTTGTACTGGGGAATTTTTTCTTAACCTATGTACAAAGAATCGTTAATGTAGCGCGAAAGGAAAAATTCTTAAAATAATTGGCAACATTTCCCATATACCGTTTCAGACAATTTGGAGTTTATTTAGCAATATCCGTCTGGATGATGGAGCGCATGATAACTCTCGAACGGATGAACTGATCTAGAACAAAATAAGGCCGTCGTAATGTTTTGTCCAAACTTAGCTTAAGTTGGAAAATGAGCGGTATGGGTCCCCTCCTTCGGGGGAGGTACCTGAAAAGTTCAAAATTGTTCAGAAAAATTGTGCGCATGATAACTCTTGAAGGGAGTAACCGATTTGGTCCATACTTTGCACATTGTGTAACTTCTACCAGACATAGATGATGTTCCAATATGGACTCTATAGGTCCACTCCTTAGTGTACCTCCTACACAAAATTTCGTAAAGGTTTAGCTTATGCAACAAACGTTTTTTTCATCGGCAAATCAATAAATTCTGAGAAAATGCATCGAAATGTCTAAAAAATCCCTATTTCACCATGTGTAGTGGCTGGAGCTGGACAAATTGTGCGCACGATATCTCTCGAAGGCAGTAATCTACCATGTCCATACTTTGCACATCGTAATATTTTTGCGAGATATAAATCGTGTTCGAATATGTACTATATATGTAAACTCTTTTGGCTACTACCCTCACAAAATTTCCGAAATGTGCAATTTAAGAGCTGCTCTCGTATCCCTTTAAGTTTTGTTGTAACAACTAGTATTCGTTGCTCACATTACGACGGTACAAGTTTTTTCAGGGGCAAGTCTATACTTCCTGAGACAATGGTCCGAAAGGTGTAAAAAATACCTATGACACCATGTGTAGTGGCTTGAGTGCACGAACGGCTCAACCGATTCGGTCCAAAAATTTGCCTTCGAAATATTTTGTCCAAACTTGTCTGTAAATTAAACGGCGACCAACTGAAATGACATGTGGGCGCGATAACTATCAAAAGGAATGACTCCAAAAAAGATTCACTTCCAAAATAGACTATGTCGGTCCATTCCTTCAAGTAGCTCCTTCGCAACACTTTTGAACTTCAATCCAAAGATGTTTTTTTGTCGGCAAGTTCAATGTCTCAAAAGGGCCCCAAAATCTGAAAACTTCCTAAATACATAATTTTTGCGGGAAGGATTTTGGTTGTGTAGGCGGTATTCGATTCGATATTGTCATTAGATGAAAGTTCCAATTCGCACAGGCTGAGGGTATACATATTTCTTTCGGCAGAGTGACTGTTACTTTTTTATACCCTCCACCATAGTATGGATGGTATATTAAGTTTGTTTTTCTGTTTGTAACCCATCGAACTAACCATTTGCGACCATATAAAGTATATATATTTTCCATCAGGATAAAATTCTAAGACGATCTAGCCAGACGGACATAGACGTCCGTCTGTCTGTCTGTTGTAATCACTCTACCATCCGCAATAATCATGATATAACGCTAAAATTTTGCTCCAGAATGTATTTTTGCCATATGCAAGTCAAGTTCGATGATGGGCTATATAGGTCCACGATTTAAGGTATTTTGAGGATTTAGCTGCATTTTTTGACCGATCTAGCTGAAATTTGAAAATTGAAGTTCCCATTGACCAAAGAACTTCTCCACCAAAAATGTCCACGATTACCAAGATTGGTCCCCGTTTTGGTATAGCCCCCATATAACGGTACCTCCCAATTTTCGTTTTTTTAAGGATTTTAGCTAAATTTTTTCACCGAACTAGCTGAAATTTGATATTTGAGAGTGCCGATATCGAGAATTTTAGTTACATATTTAACAAATAGCGGACATTTGAGGTTCCCAGTTGTCACAAGACTTCTGCACAAAAAATTGTCAGCATAGATCCACGATTTGTTATAGCCCCATATAACGGCACCTCTTTTACCTATTTTGAGAATACATTCGCTACATTTTATACCAAACTACCAGTAATTAGATATTATATATAACGGTACCTCCCAATTTTCGTTTTTTTAAGGATTTTAGCTAAATTTGTTCACCGAACTAGCTGGAATTTGAAATTTGAGAGAGCCAAGGCCACCAAACGTCTCCACTAAAAATTGTCAAGATAGGTCCTCGTTTTGGTATAGCCCCCATATAACGGTACCTCCCAAAGAGGATTTTAGCTACAATTTCTGACCGAATTAGCTGAAATTTGAAATTTGAGGTTCATAATGATCAAAAACTTATCCACTAAAACTTGCCACCATAGTTTCACATTTTGGTGTAGCCCCCATATGGCAGGTATTTTGCAGTTTTTATCTACATTTTCGGCCTAAATTGACTGTAACTTGGCACTTACTGTTTCCCGAGGTTAAAAATTATTGATATAGGTAGACGTTTTGGTATAGCTCGTACCTAGCTCGGTACCTCGTATATAGCTCGGTACCTTAAAAAGTTGTCTAATTTTTATACCCTCTACCATAGTATGGAGGCTATATTAAGTTTGTTTTTCCGTTTGTAACGCATTGAAATACTCATTTGCGACCCTATAAAGTATATATATTCTTGATCAGGGTAAAATTCTGAGTCGATCTGTGAACGTCCTTCCGTTCGTCCGTCTGTGGTAATCACTCTAGCATCCACAAAAATGGAGATAGGACGCTGAAATTTTGGGAAAATGCGTCTTTTGTTTGCAGGCAAGTCAAGTTCGATGATGGGCTCTATCGGTCCACGTTTTGGTATAGCCTCCATATAACGGAACCCCCCCGATTTACGGTATTTTGACGTTTTTAGCTACATTTTCGGACCGATTTAGCTATAATTTGACATTTAGGGTTCTTAAGTGTAAATAAACTTATATAACAAAAGTTGATATATAGGGTTCTTAATGACCAAAAAAACTTATATTCGAAAAAATTGTGTACATAGGTCCATGTTTTGTATAGCCCCATATAACGGTACCTCCGATTTTCGGTATTTTGAGAATTTTACCTACAAGTTTTAACCGAATTATCTGTAATTTGAACATTTGACATTTGAAATTCCTAGTGGACAACACACCTCTCCACAAAAATTGTCAAGAAAGGTCGATGTATTGATAAAGCCCCATATAACGGTACCTCCCGATTTTCAGTAATTTGATGATTTTAGCTACAATATTAAACCGAACTAGCAGTAATTTGACATTTGAAGTTCTTAGTGGTCACAACACCTCTCCATCAAAAATTGTCAACATAGCTCCATCTTCGGATATAGCTCCCATATAACGGTACCTCCCAATTTTCAGTAATTTTGCAATTTTAGCTACAATTTTTAACCGAACTAACTGTAATTTGACATTTGAAGGTTGTAGTGGTCACCACACATCTGCATCAACAATTGTCAACATAGCCCCAATACAACGATACTTCCTGATTTTCGATACTTTGAGGATTTTACTTAAACTGTTTAACCAACGTAGAGGTCCATGTTTTGGTATAGCCCCAAAACAAACCTCCCGATTTTCCGTACCTTAGCTTTATTTTTTGGACGAACTTTCTGTAATTTGAAATTTAAAAGCCAACAAAAATTCTGCAACAAAAATTGTTCATTTAAGTTCATATTTTCGTATAGCCCACATACCTCCGAACTAGCTGTTAATGACATTTGAAGTTCCCACGTTATGTACCGATTTTCGGTATTTTGAGGATTCTAGCTGCAATTTTTAACCGAATAAGGAGTTATTTGACATTAAAGGCTCCCATCAAAAACTGTCAACATAGGTCCATGTTTTTTTATTATAACCCCTATATAACGGTACCTCCCAATTTCTAGCCCACCAAAAATTGTCAACATATGTACATAGTTAGATATAGGCACTATAAAAAAGGGCCTCCCTAATGAAGCATTTTATGTACATTATCAGACATTTTAACGTACTTACTTAAAGTTGGGGATAGGAATGAAAAACTAATTATTCCATTTTAGTTCAGAATATTTTATGG